>NW_018744537.1:2935141-4326744 GCF_001683475.1 Chenopodium quinoa
TAAAAATAACTTCAATTCAGTAAAAATAAGTTCAATTCAGTAAAATTCAGTAACTTTAAAGAAGAAATATAATAGAAATTCAGTAAAAATAATTTAATTTAGCAAAAATAATTTCAATTTAGTAAAATTAATTTCAGTTCAGTAAAAATAATTTCAGTTTAGAAAGAATAAGGTGAAGTGAATGGGGCCTAAGGCTCCAGGCCCCATGCATCACTACATTCTGAGCTGACCACCATCTTCCATGCTATATTGCCTTTGAAAACAAACACAATTAATTCATTCCTAGCTAGATCGATACTCATAGTGAGCTTCCCATAAGGGCCATAACTAAGAGGGTTTTATTTGGAAATAGTACAAAGACAACTAGTGTGTAGTTGCAGACTTAATGCGCTTTTGGTGGTGTGGGTTGGGGTAGAGGAGGGGTTTCGAGGGGAGGGAGGGGGGTTACGAGGAAGGTGGTGGCGGTTTTATTCGGCGATGTGGGTTGGGAAGGGAGGCAACTTCGGCGGTGGACAGAAGGAGGGGGTTGTAACTGGTAGTGCGACAAGGGAGGGGGGTGGTTAAGTGGGTGGGCTGGGAATGGGAGGCTGCCAGAGGTTAGGGCTGGGAAGGGGAGGCTGCTGCAGGTTAGGCTGGGGTTGGGTTTAATTATTTTTTTTTATTATTATTATTTTTTTTATTTAATTTAATTTTAAATTATATCTATTTTTTTATTTATTTTTGGACCAATCACAACTTGACACGTGTCAGGTAACCTGGAATATCAGGTCATTGACTTTTGTTGACCAGTTTGGGATTGAAGAAAGAAAACACAGGTAAAAGTTGGGATTATTTAAAGTAAATTGAGCAAAGTTGGGATTATTAAAGTGTATTTTGTCCCAAAAATCAGTTACCTGCTAAAAGGGGTTTTTTTTTTTTATTTTTCAAACGTCAGATGTCATCACATGATTCACCAAAGTTTTTTTCTTAAAAAAAAAAAATTAAATAAATAAAAAAAAAGACAAAAATCGATCCCAACCAACCCCCACCATTCCCAGCCAACCAACAGCTAACCGGCCGGCCACCTCCCTAACCCCCCGAAAATGGTCGGCCGGCCCTCCCAAACCCCAGAACACACACACCCGATCCACCCCAACCCCCTAAACCAATCTCCTCCCTTTCCTCCCCTTCGCCGGAAAACCAATTCAAACAAAAAAAAAACGCCCCTTCCTCCGCCACCAAAATCGCCCCTCCTCCCCATTTCGACCTTTTCGGCGGTGGGAGAAGGGAGGAGGGGCGGTTATGGCGGCGAATTCAAGTAGGGGGTCTGGTTTCGAGGGTTGTTGTGGGATAGGTTGGTGGTTTTTGGGGTCGGGGTGGGCTGGGTTAGTGGTTTCGGAGGTCGGGGGTGGGTTAGATGGGTGGTAGAGGGTCGCTGGCCGATTTTGGTGGTTAAAGGGGTTGGCCGGCCGGTTTTTGGGGTTATGGTTTGGTGCGTGGTGGGGGTTAGGTTGGCTGACTGGCTAGGTTTTGGGTTTTTTTTTATTTGTTTAATTTGGACCAATCACATTTTGACACGTGTCATGGTCACTAGTTATAACAGGTCATTGATCCATTGTTGACCGGTTGGGACCATTGGAGGCAAACTGACCTCATAGTTAGGATTATTAAAAAATAAACCTTAATTGGGATTATTAGAAGTGAATCGGCAATAGTTGGGATTATTAAATGTATTTTTCCTAAAGTTTAATTATTAGTTTATACTTGAGCATTTATGAGCAAACCTCGACAGCCCGACCCGAGCTCAAAATCTAAGGCTCAACAAGTTTTGAGCTCGAGTTCAGCCTAAGCTCACTGTTGTTCATTTTCTCAGCTCATTAACATCGTTAAGGTGAAAGTTCATTTTATTAATAGTATACAAGTAATGATTATAGTCAAGGCTTGTTTAGTTCACTTTTTTTTTTACTTATCTGATGTGATTTGGTCTAGTCTGAATTTATATGTACAATAGTCTATATGAAAAATAAAAAAAATATCTAGTGGGGTAAGAAAAAATGTGTATTTTATTAATGTATAATTTTCATATTTTCTTTTTCACTACGAAATTATAGATATTTAGTGATAAAAAATCTCACATAAAACAATGATCTGATCTGAACTTATTTTTTTTAAACTTATATTTTTTTAATCTAATATGTTTTGAACTTATTTTTCTAATCTGATGTGATCTAAACTTCTTTTTCTAAAGTAAGTAAAAATAACTTGAACTAAACAAGGCCGTAGACAAGTTAGATAATAAAAATTACAATACTTATAGAGAAAAGTGAGAAATGGGCCATAATCTTGAAGCCCAAAAAAAAAAAAAAAAAAAAATATTCCGATAAATGCTCACTTAAGCCAATGTCTTTACAGTAAACATCGTTTATAGCTTCCCAATACGAGAAGAAGGAGGTTGAGTCACCGGGCGTCAAATCTCGCCGGATTCTGGTCAAAAGAGAGAGAAAATGGCGTGGGTTAGCGATCAAATCGACGCTGTCAAATCCATTCAGATCAGACAACTTGTCCATCAAGCCGTCAGTCTTGGTTCGTCCTTTAGCCCCTTCTTCTTTTTCAATCCTCAATTTTAACCTATTATCGTTCATCGTTTGCTTAATTGATCGATTTTATTTTGGTGTTTGATTGTATACGACTGTTGCTCAATTGGTGTTTGCTCTTATTTTAGGGTTTTGGAATTATAGGTTATTATATGAGATTTTGTTATAATTGGTGTTAATTTGTTTGATTTCATGGAAATTTGATTTTTGTTTTTTTTAGGGTAATTGAGTCATGCTTGATTACAGCATTGAGAAAGTTCTGGGATTTTTTGTATCAAATTGGTCAATTTGTTACCAGGGAAGTTAAAAGATTTGTAATTCAAAGAAATACTCGTCGTTGAATTCAAAGGTCTTTTTTTTTTTTGAAAAGGGAGAAATTACAGTAATTAATAGAGTTCATGGCGTAGAGCCTTGTACAATCCGACAGATATATATTTTCCGCAATCTTAGTTACATTCACTAAGCTGCTTTCCTAAACTCACTTGAAAGAACATTAGAATGGAGGGTGCATCAATTTGGACATGGTGCCAGGAATGCAAAGTTAGGGGGGCGTTCAAAAATCTAAGTAGGCAAGACTTGGGCTACAGTGCATTCCCAAGCAAGAGAGGGCTTTGTTGGCAATGTCATGAGGTTGATCAAACTTCTTTTGTCCAAAGATAAATGTATTTCTCTGTTTCCAAAAAAACAAAAGGAAATTCCAGTGAAGGCCATTATAATCCAACGCGGGAGCAATAGTGCAATTTGAATTTTCTTAGTAGTTGGTTACAAATATGATTAGGAGATATATGAGGATTAAGATACTTAATATTTTATCTTATTTTGGGATATGATTATTAGTTATCTATCTTATTTTGTGCGATTTTTCACCCTAATATGGGTGCATATCAATAATGATTTTTATGACGAGAGATGATGATAAAAATTTCATTTGATGAGTTTTGGACACGGCTAAAATCGCGAAATGTCTGTGTCGTGTCGACACGGACACGGACACGTGTTCGACCCTGACCCTTCATTGTGCACTCGGACACTTTCATTAAGAGTGGAGAGGAAAAAAGAGGAGAAACATGAAAGAAGAACACATCTTGTTGAAGAGTACAATTGATATAGAGAAGATGGAGAGATGAAAATTGCCATTTATTAGGAGAATTTATCGAGGAAAGAACTAAAATAAAAAAAAATAGGGGTGGACGTAATGAAAAATTTAAAGCTTTTGTAATTTGCAATTTATTTATATAAATTTAAGTGATATATTGACGTGCCCCATACCCGTGTCCAAATATCGGAAAGAGTCCTCGTGTCCTAAAATATTGGGATTTGCCGGATCAGACACTTGGACATGTGCCCGTGTCCGACACCCATTCCCGAGTCCATGTAACATAGGGTTTAGGTTTAGGGAGTTAAACCAAACACAAAACTGCGACTTTTGTACATCTTGTTGACTGCGATTGACAAGAAACCCTCAATTGGGATCTATCCTTTCAATTTTTGTGTAATTCTTTAGTTCTTGCTAAAATTCGAAGATCCAATATTATTATAGTTTGCAAGAGATCCACATCACAACCTCCCTAAGGTTTGACTGACTTCCTAGGTGAAGATGGTGGTGAAGCTCGAAAATGTTTTAAAATTTGGTAGATTTTTTTTCTTAAAGGTGTTCAACTGAATAAATTTGCAATATAAGAATTTTATGCACAATGTGGAATTGTGTGATGATGAAAATGACAGAAGTAAAAATCTTTGACTGAATGCATTGTGTTGAATACTTGAATTATGTAGGGAGTAATTTTTTGTGACTTTGGCTAAGACATGTATAGTACGCTGCAAGATATAGCTGACATGAAAGCATGTAAAAGTTAATTGACAGCGTCAATTGAATTAACGAATACTCCATAGTATTTCATAATATTATTTACTGATGTGTGCTTTCTTATGTGATGTAGGTTTTAATTTGGTAATTAATATTTGCCTTACTGTCACGCAGGGATGATTGTTACCTCTGCACTAATAATATGGAAGGCGTTGATGTGCTTTACTGGTAGTGAATCTCCTGTCGTCGTTGTCCTTTCTGGAAGCATGGAACCTGGTTTCAAGAGGGTGAGTCATGCCTGATTATGAGTTTCCATGGTTAAGCATTTCATAGGTATATACAGGTTAATAGATAGTAAAGGTAGTCAAAGTTTGATTTACTTTGACTACCTTTAGAGGCATATACAGATTAATAGATTTTCTATCGATTACAATGTATGTTTGGGATGGTTTTTTTTTTTTTTTTTTTTTTTTTTTTTTTTTTTTTTTTTTTTTTTTTTGCGGCTGAATAGAATGGTTTGCTTATTTCCTCTTTACTTTTCATTTTAATTTTTATTTTGTATTTTTTTTTTTTTTTATTGTGAGTAACAATTGTTTAAAATGCCTTAGGCTTACATGGTGATCATTTGTCTAAATTTATGTCATTGCTCATCTGATTGATTTAGCAAGACAACTAAGAACTAAGACATAATTGTGCTCATTCATTTAGTCACCTTGGTCGAACATGTTTCACACATTTTTTGCCACTTTATGTTTTTTACTCCAATTAAATGACTGATAAATTGCTTTTCTTCAGATAAATGCCTAACTTGATGTTATTCTGTTGTGACAGGGAGATATATTGTTTTTACATATGAGCAAGGAACCTATTCGTGCTGGGGAAATAGTTGTGTTTAACGTTGATGTAAGTACTATTTTGCTTTTTTTGGCTTTAAATGTTATAGTTTTATATGAGTTAATAAAAATTAGAACTTGCTAACTAATTAGGATTAAATCTGTATTTATAGCTTTGTTTTGAATGAGATCTGCACCCAGATTGGTTAAATTTTAAACAACGCTTTTTTTTTTTTTCTTTTTTTTCTTTTCTTGGTAATTATATGGCTTTAATTACTCTACAATATGTTTGTATGACTGATTAGGAGCGCAAGATTTTCTTTGTATGGCTGATTGCTATAACATAATTGTCTTACTGCTTGTTATTGGAGACATTTTATTACAGCCTTTTGTTTATCTTTGGTTTGTAAAGATCTGTGCATAATTGGTTGTTACCAGGCTTCTGCCGTTTGCCTTGCTTATCAACCAATATAAAGTTATTTGCTACTTCTTTGCAGGGCCGTGAAATTCCAATTGTCCATCGAGTTATCAAGGTATGTCGCACATACTAATTACTATCTCTTTTAGAAGGTTATAGATAAGTAGTTAAAAATTCCAGCTTGCAAAGTCTATGATTTGGTTGTTCTGAATTCAGTTGGCCGTGTGAGCATTTTAGGATTGAAATGAATGAATCAAAATTTGAGTCTTGTGTTTACTTTACATTTTAGAGTTGAAATAGATTATTCTGATTACATGCACCAAATGCAGCTTTGTAAAGCTTAGTTAATGTTACTTGGAAATCATCCTCTTTGTGTTTTGGGGTTGGTATGAAAACAAAATACTGCATTTATGCATAAAATTGATGAAGTTTATCTCCAAGATAAAGTGATAGAATTATCAGCCACATGTTCTTAATCTTCTGGTGATAGATCTGAAGAACTGCATTAATCCTTTGATAATATCGGATGCAATTCAATGAGTAGAATTCTTTAACTTTTATGTTTCAACATATGGTTATTTACTGTTATCAATCTATGACAGGTTCACGAGCGAAAAGATACTGGCGAAGTTGACGTCCTTACAAAAGGTACTATCATATCTTAATTTAAACTTTCTGTTTCAGTTGTTGGGTGGTAGCATTACCCATTTTGGTAATGTAGGCCTTGATTGGCTGGGTTTGTCACTCTATGGCTATTGGCACTCTTTTTCTCATGCCATGACTTGCTGTGTTCTTCTTCCGGTCTCCCTCTGACTTCATCTTTCGATGCCATTTTCAGGTGACAACAATTATGGCGATGACAGGCTTTTGTATGCTCATGGTCAACAGTGGCTGCAACGACACCATATAATGGGCAGAGCTGTAGGGTAAGCCTTTGCTACCTTTTTGCTTGTGAACTTGCCGTAAATGATCAGTCTTTTGGCCATACCAGTATTGTCAAGCATTACTATAGAATGTAACCAATTGCACTTTTGGGCTTTCTCATCACGTAGATGTCTTGCTATATTTTTGATGTTACAGTAATATGTGTTTCTGCTTCTAACGGTTTATATTTGTTTTTTTTTCCCCCCAATATCCATACTTTAGATTCCTACCATATGTTGGCTGGGTTACAATCATCATGACTGAAAAGCCAGTGATCAAGGTAAGAAATCCTGAATTCATGTAAAAGTTTCTACCAAATTTTAACTTAAGAGTTTCATTGTTGTGTAATGTCGGTTAAGTTGTCTTTTTTAACCCTTGTTATTTCTTAAATCTCAATTGTTGTACGTTGGGTTAGGACTCTTAGGAGTGGTGCTGGACCGTTGTTATAGATGATGAGTGGTAAGAGTGAAGTTGAAATCATTGATTTACAAATAGTGGATGGGTGGGGGGAATGGGAGGTTCAAATTGTTTTGTTTAATTGAGTTATCACGCACTTTTAATACAGATGTAGATTTCATTTCCAACTTAAATTAAACACTTTTAACAATTTGTAACGAAATTTCTTCTTCGTTTTCCTCTTGTATTTGCTTTTATTATTCTCGGCCCTTTTCTCATGTGACCAATTGCCCCCTTGTACCTTACTTTTAGTAGTTTAAGAAGGCATGAAAAAGCAAACGGGGCTAATTCTTACTGGCATGTTCATGGGATTAATTCAATACTCGTGTACACGTTATTTAGTTTCTCTTTTCACAAGATATCTTAATTTGCGTATAATTCAATTAATTATTTAACAGTTTATCTTCATTTTCAGACTTTTAGAGTAACAACCATTTTTTGTTTCTTGTTGCAGTATATATTGATAGGTGCCCTGGGTTTACTTGTCATTACTTCAAAGGACTAGCTGGTGCCAAGAACGACGTGTTTTGTGACTTAGCAACATTTATTTAGTCCTTAATGCCTCATGTATCAGTTATTCGGAAACTAAAATTCAAAAGTTTACATGGAGATTTTGGCCAAAATGTATTGATGTTGTAGACATGATACAATGATGATATAAATTGACACAAGTTTAGCTACTCCCTCCCTTGTGTGCGAAGTTTAAGGCAAAAGAGTAAAGTAATATATAAACGGGTATGGTTAGGAATAAAAAATTTGAAAAAAATAAGAGAGAAATATGATTGGGGACCACTAGGTATAATGTGAGAGAGCGAAAATTGATAGGGAAATTCTTAATGGTGACCCCTAAGTTTTGCTACACATAAATGGTAATCCTCTTGAAATTGAATTATACAAAATGATCTTGTTTTAGAATTTTATCTATACAAAATGACCTTGTTTTAGAATTTTATCCCACTAATAACCTTATATTATTAAATAGTCAATTAAAATTAACTATGGTTTTACACTTGAAAAAATTAATAACCACCAACCGTCCACACCACCATCTCCACCCTTATCCCCTCCCCTTTCACTGCCGGCGACCCGAACTACCTGACCACCTTTAGGTCGTCAATTAAACTCTGTATATTCTTGTATTTCGGATTTTGATACTAGTTCAGTTTGCTTATGAAATTACGGGTTAATAATGATAGAGATAAATTTGATTAACTTAAATAATCCTATTTTATTATGATTAATTAATTGATTCTTTTCTGTCAAGTAATTTTTATATAACCCTAATTGTATCTGATCACTGATTATAAAATCAATTATAATTATCTCAATCATTTTTTTTTGTTTGACTTTAATTTATGATATTAATTGAAGGAGGGAATCAATCAATTTTTACAGTACTAATTCAAACATATAGAAATTCAGGTATTTACGTTTGACACTATAAATATCCTCTAATTAATCATTTGTGGGCTGTTTTATATATGCATTATTATCTGTCCATGTTTTGCTTAATTGAGATTTGTCGAACAACAATTTGCCTTTTGATTCGAAAAGTGTGCTCATATTTATTGTTTTGCTTATGCCATTTCCTCTGTCCCTAATTTGTGGTCAATCAAAATAATTTTATAATAATTCTATAATCATGGAAGTTTGGGGAAAGGAAATATGTTCACAACATCCTCTCATTTTTTCCTTTTAGATGTATGGATTGGAGTTCCTCGAAACATTCAAAACCATGTACGAGTACCGAGTACATTCTTTATAAATTAAAGATATTGATGATCAAAAGTACTCTGTACATTTACAACTTGAACCATGTCCATCACACTTCTATCTGTTCAACTTCCCTTCGGAAATTGTGTTTGCTTATCAAAAAAACTGCAGCTATGCTCCTAATTTGGCGTATCTGAGTTGGATAACATAGCATACAATTACTCTATCTCATTAATTCCTTGTCTTGTGAAAGCAGATCAAACCATTAATGATGTCTTAATACATGAAGATATTCTGGTTTCTTTCATCAGACCCTTGTCTTGTGTTAAGCATTTATCTTTGTTTGGCTGTATCCTGACCTGTTTTATGGAGGTATGTATGTCTAATCTCTAATTCTATTATTGGCTACATTTCTGACTTCCTTCTTTTTTTGGTTTCATTTCTGCCTGTATTCTGACCTGTTTTATCTATCCTACTCTATAATACTTTGGACTTCCTTCATTTTTTTACTTGCTATATTTCTGTTTTTCATACTGGTCGATGCATAAGGCGGACCTAGATGGGTGCCTGGGTGGCACCGGTCCCACCAAAAATATTTTTGTTTCCTTTATTTTGGTTTAAAATTCAATTATATTGATTATATAAAAGACTATGTCTGCATAATTATTCACTAAGTGCCCCTCCAAACTTAGTATCTTAGATTCGCCTCTATACCATTTAAATCTTTTTAGTTATATGTTTGTGATCACAATGGCGCTAGAGAACGTGTCATAAATTTCTAATATATTCTCATACACACAATTTATTTTTTTTTTTTTTTTAAAAAGTGTACTTTACTTAAATAGTCAAATTTAGTTAGTGATGAGCTAAAAAAGTCAAACCGTGTCAAGTATTTTGAATTGTAGTACTACCTCTGTTAATTGTTATCTACAACATTAGGGTATTATTTGTGAGATATTAAAAATTCTAAAGTTGCATATAACAATCAATAAAGGTAGTATTTCATAATCAAACATCTATAATAGTACTCTTATGGTATCAATTTCCATACTCTCTTCGTTTCTTTTTATTCACAATTAGTGCCATAGAAAAAAGTTTAAATATTTTTAAAATGACCTTGAGTGACTATAGTTGTAACAGTTTGACTTTTACACTATTCATGTGTTTTACTTTGACTAGCTTTAATGATTTATACTTAAACAAAAATATAGTCATGTGAGATCTTGTTAAATTCGTCTCGATTTATACTATTTTAATATCAAATGTTTATAATCTTAATATATTGGTAATTAGAGATATTAACGATTGAAATCATAATGATGTATTGGTGTTTGAACATGACTCATTGACAAAGCAAGCCGATAATCGAGCTTGTTCACAAGTGGCTTATGAACATGTCAGCTCATTTGCAACCCTCAAACCGCTAGCCCCACATTAACAGAGACTAAAATGACTTGACTCAAAACCAACCCGTGCACGATGCACCCAATTTGACAATTCTATCGGACCCCGACTAACACACAATTTTCTTTTGGCCCAATGGATAGGTTTCGGGTCAAGTCCACTTTCCCATTCCTCTTCCCTGGTTTATTTTTCCCTCAACAACTTCAAACTCCCATACTTTCATTTTCATCACTGAACCCAGAAAAACTGCGCATAAATACAAATTCAAACGTCAATGTTTCCAACACTCAAGATTCACTTCTTCAACTCTAACACACTTCTCCTTTTAATCTCTCTCTCATGTCCAAAAGACTGCTTTCTCTCATCAAACCTCGCCAAAACCCCAACTCAAAACCAGCAAAAATACCCCATTATGAACCCCATATCAAGAAATTGGCCAATGAAGCATGCAATTTACTCAGAACCCACCAAAATTGGGACAAATTTCTCGAACCCCAGCTCGCTGAAGAATCAATTGAAGCTTCAGAAATTGCCCATCTTGTTTTTGATAGAATTGGTGATGTTGGCTTGGGGTTGAAGTTTTATGAATGGTTTACTAATCGAAAATATTGCTCTCCTCTTGATGGGTATGCGTTTTCTTCCCTTCTTAAGCTCTTAGGAAGTAATAGGGTATTTGATGAGGTTGAAAATGTGTTAATTTGCATGAAAAATGATGGTATTTTGCCTACTATTGATGCTTTTGATGTGTTAATTCGAGCTTATTCTGATTCTGGGTTAGTTGATAAAGCTAGGGAATTGTATAGATTAGTGAATGATAAGTTTGATTGTATGCCTAGTGTTTATGCTTGCAATTCATTGCTTAATGGTTTGGTGAAGTGTCGTCGTATGGAGGTTGCACTAGTGGTGTATGATGAAATGCTTAAGAGAGATGGCGGTGGTGGTGGTGGGAGGTGTTGTTTCGATAACTATAGTACGAGTATCATGGTGAGGGGTTTGTGCGAGCGAGGGAAAGTTGATGAGGGAAGGAAATTGATTGAGGATAGGTGGGGAAAGGATTGTGTGCCGAATGTTGTGTTTTATAATACTCTTATTGATGGGTACTGCAAGAGAGGTGAGATTGCGAGGGCGAATTGTCTTTTGCTAGAGATGAAGTTGAAAGGGTTTTTACCTACTGTAGAGACATATGGAGCTATGATAAATGGACTTTGCAGAGAAGGGAAGTTTGAAGAGGTTGATAAACTATTGGAGGAGATGAAGATGAGGGGTTTGACAGTCAATGTTCAGATTCATAATAATATAATTGATTTCCGGTATAAACATGGTTGTTCAGTGGAACCTTACGACATGGTTAGAAGAATGAAGGAGAGTTACTGTAAGCCAGATATTATGACATATAACATTCTAATTTCTGGTTTATGTAACAACGGGAATGTGAAGGAAGCTAATGCATTTCTAGAGCAGGCCAGAAAAAGGGGTTTGACACCTGATCAATATAGTTATACTCCTTTCGTTCATTTCTATTGCAAACAAGGTGACCCTGATAGGGCTTCCAGTTTGCTCATTGAAATGACAGAGAGAGGTCATAAACCTGATATGGTTACTTATGGAGCACTTGTGCATGGACTTGTTGTTCGTGGTGAGATTGAAGCTGCATCAAACATTCGAAAGCAAATGATTGAGAGGGGAGTTATCCCTGATGCTGGAATTTACAATGTTCTTATGAGTGGATTATTCAGAAAAGGGATGCTTTCAGCTGCAAAACAGTTGCTTTGTGAGATGCTTGACCATAAAGTACATCCTGATGCATTTGTTTACACTACATTGGTTGACGGATTTTCCAGAAATGGTAATCTAGATGAAGCGAAGAAGATTTTTGAACTTGCTGTTGAAAAAGATTTAGATCCTGGTGTTGTGGGATACAATGCCATGATTAAGTCATACAGCAGACTGGGGAGGATGAATGATGCAATGCTCTGTTTCCAGAAAATGACTCAGAGACACCTCTCTCCTGATGAATTCACCTATTCAACATTAATAGATGGTTATGTCAAGCAACATGACCTTAGTAATGCATTAAGGATGTTTAGAAAGATGGTAGAAAAGAAACTTAAACCAAATGTCGTCACTTATACGTCTCTTATTAATGGGTATTGTCGCCAAGGAGATACATTTGGAGCTGAGAAAATTTTCAAGGAGATGCTATGTCATGGTTTGATGCCTAATGTAATTACATATAGCATACTTATTGGTGGATTTTGCAAAGAGGGCAACCTTGTAAAAGCAGCATCCACATTTGAAGGAATGCTGATGAGTAAATGCACCCCAAACAATGTTACATTTAACTATCTAGTTAATGGATTTACCAATATTGTGCCTGCTGCAATAGCTGAGAAGGAATATGATACTGAAAAGCATGAAAATTCAATCTTTCTGAACCTCTTCAAAAGAATGCTTTCTGATAATTTGTCTCCCAGAAAGTCGGTATATAATTGCATTCTCATCTATCTTTGTCAGCACAGAATGCTCACAACTGCTTTGCAGCTGATACAAAGAATTATGAATAGGAATATCCTTGACGAATCATTTACTTTTGTTGCCTTGCTCCATGGTCTTTGCTTGGAAGGAAGATCAAGGGAATGGAGAAATTTGATCACGTTTAGTTTGAATGAGCAGGAGATCTATATTGCTTTAAGATACTCAAAGTTGTTGGATATGTATCTCCCCAAAGGAACATCATCTGATGTTTCATTCATTTTGCATCTGTTACTTGAAAATTGCAAGTTTAACGGCCATGAAGCAGAACATCGTACAGCTTCTGCGAGATAATGGGAAGTTTTGCATCAGTTGGTTGACGATTGCAAGTTTACCAGCCATGAAGCTGAACACCATACAGCGTCTGTATGATAATGGGGAGGGAACTTTAACTCTGTACAGACCAAGAAATGACTATACTCTTGGGTTCAGTTGATTGGTAGTGCTTAAAATTTCATCAGTGGGTTTTCATATTGATAAAGTCTTCATGAACCTGATAAATTGGTGGTTTATTAATGGTTGAAGACTTAAAGGAGAGACATATTGGAGGAATCGTGTATATATTTGGTCCCAAGAGCACCGTGATCTGTCCTCTTCTGACTGTTGTGGCTTTTGGTATGTTTTGAAATCCTATTGCTTATTCAACTTTGTCTGTTGCCAACTTTTCTTCAACCATGTGCCTTTTTTTTTGTTTTTATATATAATATTTTTTTTATAGATGCATGGATTTTTTAGTTATCAAATTAATTTGTTCGGTGTTTTTATGTGTTTCCTCCTGGGCCCTAGTCAAGTGTTTCCTTGTTGTTTCCCACCCCCAACGCCACACTATCTGTTAAAAAAAAATATATATGTTGAAGAAGATGATTAGAGGAAAACTTTAGAGCTATGATGGATGTTTACTGGACTGTCTGGTGGTATCTTGAAAAGAATTTAACACTGGTTTTGGGGGCTGAGATTTTCTGGGGTCATGGAGCACCTGATTTTAGAGATGATTGATCATGACTACTTTTGAAGTCTTAACTAGCAAAATTTTCTTGTTCTCTGCATATTGTATGCAACTGGCATCATATCATAGCCTTTAGATGATAATTCTGGTGAGTGCTTTCAATTTGGTTCTTCATATGTAAAACAAAATTGAAGAGTTGAAGGGGCCATTAGAGAGACAATAATATCTTGGAATTGAGGTCCAAGAATGTTTTCACAAAACTGAGTAGATTCGTATCTAATGTAGTAATGATTTTCTTTCTTTCTAACCAAGAGTTTCAAGTATGTTATTCCCTGTCGGAGCTGGAATAACAAGCTCACTTTGTATAGAATCCTACACTAAAAAGTTACTATGAAAGTATAATCTTTGACCTTTCAATGAGAGATAATAGATGAACTTCTGGCAGGTTTTCTTTATGATTTGCTTGCTTACTGTTTGATAGAAGCACGAACCTGGATTGTATTTACTTTGAAGCATATGAATGATACATCTGAAATTAATGTTACTTTATTGGTTTGTATATTCTAGCATTTTTCTAACCAAAATTTCACTTATAAAACATGACCAAGTAGGCTGCTAACTACACTCTCCCTCATCCCTTTTTTTAGGTGCTGATCAACTATGTAACTCACACCACATCATGATGAGTTGGTGTAACATACTTTTACCGTACAAGACATGGTAAAACTCTTGATTCTGGTTGGAATGACAAACTAAAATATGCCTTGGTGCAATTGCCATGTTGTAATCTTTGATCAATTGTCTTCTTTTCACATACATTACTATTCTTTGGGTTGGGGGTCAGGTTGCTTTTTGTAATTTCACTTGCAAGTTTTCACTTCATTTTTTTTAAGTTTGGGAGTATTGTGTGTAAAAGAGAAGGATGTATTAGTGTGATAACCATATCAATTTATTAGTAGAAGCTGACTACAATTTTCTGTCATTGTTTAGGTTAATTCCATATTGGCATCCTTGGTTTCACTTCAGAAAACTGCCTTAGCAATCCGGTAAACTGCATGGTCTTTTTTTTTTTTTTTATTTTTTTTTTTTTTTGACACAAACTGCATGGTCTGTACGAGGTGAATCAGTGCTGAGACAATAATGCATTGTTTCAGTCACATAATATTCCTGTGAAGTGTTAACTTTTTCCTTTTGGTATGAATACAACCATACAGTTAACATGTGCATGAAAAATTGCTACTGAAGTACATTGCCTGTTCAAGCGTGACTTGCCCACAGCTATCTGAGTATGTTGCAGTATAACAAGACGCAAGATTTTGTTTGAACATTGTCCCTGTTTTTCAGGCACCAAATAATGGTTACTTCACCTACTTGTGGTTTTCATGTGTCTTGTGCAAACTCATTGCTTTCACTGATTCAAGGAAGAGAGGTGTATTGCTTACAGTAGCTGAAAACAACTCTGTTAGGCTCAAATCACAGGTGAAGGGTAAGAAACGGCATACCTACATCCTGAAGTAGCTGGCTGCCCTTCTCCAAGGGTTCTGAACGACACTCCTCGTTACGTATTAATCAAACACATTTGAAGCCTTGAGCTGTTCACTCAGTTCTTTTTCCTCTCCTTTTCTTGAATATGCAAATTCTGTTCCTAGGATGGACAATTGTAAATTAGCCTATCAAGTCAGATGTTTGACAGAAGTGTATACTTAGTTTGAACAGATTTTTGGGAATGCTCAAGTCTGTTAAACTTCCTACAATGGACCTCAATTCTCTCCACCATTTGAGAGTTAGATGATGATTAGTTTAAATTGAAGTAAATTTTACATTCAACTTTTACCATTATTACCTACCATTATTCATACTTCTGAATCATTTTTTGCCATAATATATTAAAAAATAAGGGAATTATGGTTGTGCAAAAATTAGTCAAATCCTCTCTTGAAGAAGTGAGGGTTTGGATGCAGGAAACTCCTCCGGCTGCTGCTTCTGTTGTTAGTGCAGACAATGTGGCCTTTTTTGATTTATAGTACTACTGCTAGCTGCTGCAGTCTCCGTCAAAAAAATAAAAATAAAAAGAAATATTGATGGTTAAAGATGTGCACTGGCAAGAGTATTTAATAAAATCATATTATGTATTCAATAAGCAATTTGAAAATGCAAGAAACCTAAAAGTTCGCAAATTTGAAAATTATTATAAATAATATACGATTATAAAATCTATTTAGTGGTGAAAACTAGAAATAAAACAGTTTCCATATCTACTTAGTGGTGTAAACTAGATATAAAACAGTTCCTATATCAATCAAGTTTGAATTTATCAAAACTTCAGTTAGATACTGCAAGGTCTGTAACTTAATCATTGCCATTGGTATCAGTCAAAGTGCCAAGCCAAGCAGGTGGCAGCATCCCAGTTTGTTCATGGACCGTCTTCACAAGTGGGGGAAGCATGCTATAGACCTCGGCCACACTTTTCATGGATCCACCAGACCCACTTCCACCCTCCAAGGTAGCCCCACCAGACCCAGATGACCATATGCTAATCTTCGGCTGCAAACCTTGTACAGCATCAGCATTGATCCTTGCCATCTCTTGGAACACTCCAGCATTGATCATCATGTAATCCCTCAATGCAGCATAGTTTCCGTTAAGGGCCTTAAGTAGGGTACTAAGGTGATATCCTTGGGCATTAGCAAGGGCCACAACTCCCTCTGCTTCTTTTTTCTTGCTGTAGAGATCTGCATCAGCTGCTTGCTGACGAGTGTAGAAGGCAGCGTCTGCTGATGCCTTCTCTGCCTCAGCTTGCTTTTGCTTCTTGTAGAGAATGGCATCCGCTTCTCTTTGATTGTTGTATAGGTTTTGGTTTGCTTCTTGGACCTGTTAACCAAAAATTTTCGCCGTAAACATCATTAGAAGATTAAACAGAGTGATGTGTCTGCTGTCATGTGAAGTATAATCTCATAGACCAGCAAATTGAACAAATTAAGCAGAGTTTTGTTAGAAATTAGTACCTTGATGTCATATTCAACAGTGGCCTTACTGAGGAGGTCAGCCCTGAGGTTTTCAGTCCTGGTGAGAGCATTCTTCTTCTCCACCTCGACTTGCAGCTCGGCCTGTCGGATTGAAACAGCCTGCTTAGCCTCGACCTCTGCTAGCTGAGCCGCCTTGGACCACCCGGCCTTTTGTGCTGCCAGTTCAGCATTGGCTTTTGCAACATCAGCCTCTTTTTGATTCTCAAAAATCATAACCTCTCTTTATTTTGACCTCTTCCTTCTTGCCTTCTCCTTCCCTTTGTGTGGATATGATCTTGGTTTCTGCATCGATTTTCCCTGCGTTTTGTTGAGTTTGTCCTCGCCTTAGCATAGCTCCTGTCTCTCCCTTCATCTGTGCCTCTGCTACATCCACCTTAAAGATACAAACACATCAAAGAAACTCAGTCCAATCTTAATTTTTTTTAATAATATATCAGTGAACTTATCTCTAAGTTGATGAATCTCTTCTCTAACATAATTGTTGCAACTTGCAAGCAAAAATTAACCAATATATTCTCCAAAACATATCATCAATTAGAAATTTCCCTGCCTTAATGTTTTGAAAAATCTTAGACTTCAAGTTGTCACATTTACACTAAAAAAATTCATCTCTTTGATTATCTGTAAAAAAAAAAAAAATGTCTTTCATATACATGCATTATAATTAGATCAAGAAAAATAAGATTACTAATTAATCCCTCAAATATGAATTATAAACAATTTTCCAAATTTTATTTTCAAGTTCATACAAGAATACTACAAAGATTCCTAGACATATACACCATGTATTGTCAAAATTTAACAACGCTTTTGCACAAAATTAATCAAATAGCTAATTGAAAACCACCCCAAATTTCAGTATAATTTAAAATTAAAACCTTCAACATACTAATTAATCAATCTAAACCCATATAATGAAATAACTAATTCATAAAAAAAAAAACAAAAAAAAAAAAACAAAAATCAACAAGTATAATCAAGAAGTACCTTAGCTTGATTAGCAGCCTCCATCTGAGTCTTCTGACCCAAATAAGAAAAATACTCATGACCAGGAACATCAACAAGTTGTTTAATATTAGCATTATAAATAAACAGTCCAAATTGATTTAACTCCAACTGAACTTTCTCAAACACTTCTTTCTTAAACTCCTTAGTACCCTTAAAAATATCCTCCATAGTCATAGTAGCCGCAAGAACCCGAGTTTCGCCTTCAATGATCCCTTGTACAAGTTCATGCACATGGTTAGAGGACATGTCGTGGGGTGCCATCAGCTTAGCATATAGAATTAGGCTCGCAGGCTCATCGACTCGAGGGCCGATTGTGAACACTGCAGGGAGCACAAAAGGGAGTTTCTCCGCGCTCATTGCTTGGACATTCAAGGTGTAATTTACGGGTGATACGTTCACTCGAACGTAACGTTGCCCTGGTAATATCAATGCTTTCTTTGATAGTTTTATTTCGTCTATTTTCCATCCTGTTATTGCCAAGTATTCAGATGGACCTGCTACTTCGTATTTTGGGATTATCATGATTCTTAGCTGAAGAAATTCTTGGTTTTGAGGAATTATTGAAGAAGAAATTCAGAGAATTTGTTTTGTGAGTTTTTGAGAATTAATGGGTTTATTTATAGACGAGAATCAAGACTTCCGCGCTAATTCCTATCACCTTAAACTTCCCAATAAGATAATATTCTAATTGTCATTGAGATCTTAATTTATCAAAAATATATCATAATAATATATGTTTATGTGGAAAATATATCATAATAATAGGTTCATATGGAAAATATATCACAGTAATATATCTTTTTACATTTCTAATAGGGTAGTTTCAAAAAAAAAAATCCTAATAGGAATATTAGGTCGATTGAGAATCGTAGACCTTGTATAATTGTATTAGGCATCGTGCTAATCAATAACTATATATACTAAAAGACACACCAGCAATGACACGTGTCATTTTCCGGTGTGTCCTTTAGTTTTTTTTGTATATATATATATATATATATATATATATATATATATAAAGGAAATTAATATTATACATAAATAAAATATTGCAAAAGATTTTTCTTCAAAAAAAAAGAAAAAAATTAGAAAAGATTTAATGTATCCTTCCAAATATATATAGATATCATAAACTTTTTAATCTAATTTATGACATATGTAGAACTACGTACTACTTAACCATTAATAAAATCAAGGATTTTTTTTAAAAAAATATAGCCTTTTGTATTTAATCATGTATGAAAACCTTGCCAAGAAAGATATGAAAAAATATTTTAAGTCGTTGATTATTGAGAAAAAAAAAATGCAACATACATAAGATAGAATGAATAATAGTTTGCAAAAAAGAAATCTATTTATAAGTTAAATACATATTGTTAAGATTTTCATTTGATTAACAAAAACAAAAACGATATATATATATATATATATATATATATATATATATATATATATATATATATATATATATATATATATATATATACGCATTTTAAAGTATCTATTTTGCTAATAATAGACTTTCATAATAAATTCATTTTATAAATTAATAACGATAAAGTTTTTTATAATTAAATATAATGTTATTTAAAGAATAGTTATTGAAAATTACCGTGCATGGCACGGGACCTAACCTAATATTATAATATTTACCCACGTCTAGATAAATTTCTACAAAAAGACACTCACAAATGTATAATTTTTTTCTTACATATACGGGTATAAATAAGTTGATACATTCATGAACTACTTGTGAACAATAAATGAACAAAGCTCTAACAACGTGTTTAACTCGATTACGTTCATGCATGTTCATTTATAATTTTGTTCACGTCCAATTAAAACTTAGTCAAAACTCGTTCAAGCTCGAATAATTTTATATTAATATTAAAAGTACTTTATTAGCATATTTATATATTTCGTATCTTTTACTCATACATACATATTTGTTAAAATTACTAATTATTCCATCATATGTAGGCTTGAAACCTCCGTCATAACCTTTTTTTTATAGAAAGAATGAATACATCTTATATAAATTTAAATGCATGCATTAAAACTTAAAAGAAATCACTTTTTAATGATAAATTTATTCAATCAATCTCGAACTTAAACTCGAAATGCAAACGAGTACATTTGTGAGCAAAACTCAAATAAGCCAAATTCTTAACAAGTCAAGCTCCAACAGGATTTTCAAAAGCTTGTTCAAACTTAAGATCAATAATTTGAACACTAATAATTCTTATCAAGCTTAGTTCAATCAGACTAAAACTCGATGTGGCTGAGATCATTTACTACCCTCTTTACGAAGGCCTTATCTTGATGGAGAAAGAACTAGAATGTTTTCCAAAAATCATATACCAATGTACATAGATACACACTATAAACAATTTTCCAACAAAAGTTCTTTCCCCATAAATTGAAATCTAAAAATCACCAAATAAAAATGCAACCTAACTAACTTTCAAAAAAATACTTCCCACTAAAAATGGCTGTTACAACCCTTTGCTCTCGAAGCAGAGCAGCTTCCACCATCTTCTTCCGCTTCATTCATGGCGCTTCTTCCCGCCATTCTCTCCCGATTTCATCGGACTCGGCACCTGCGTCCCCCGATGACATTAACGATATCTCTCGAGTTCTCAGCGACTTCCGGGGGCCTCAGCACGACATTGAGTCTGCTCTTACCCCATTTTCTTCAAAACTCTCTACAAATTTGGTTGAGCAAGTATTGAAAAGAACCAAAAATCTGGGGTTTTCTGCTCACAGATTCTTTCTTTGGGCTAAAAAATTGCCGGGTTTTCAACCTGATGTTCATAGTTATAGGATTCTTATTGATGTTTTGGGTAGTAGTAAGCAATTTCCTCTGATTTGGGATTTGCTTTCTGAGGTGAAATCAGGGGAAAATTTTGAATTGTGCCCAGAAATTTTCTGGGTTATTTTTGGTGCTTATTGTAGAGCAAATTTACCAAATGATGCGATTCGAGCTTTTAATCGAATGAATGAATTCGGACTCGAGCCGAGTTTGAATGATTTGGATCATCTGTTGTATTTGTTGTGTAGGAAGAAATTTGTCAAAGATGGGCAGGAGTTTTTTGATAGGATTAAGGGTAAATTTGATCCAAGTGTGAAAAGTTATACGATTTTGATCAGGGGTTGGGGTGATGTTGGTAATTCTGAGGAAGCACGCAAGGTGTTTGATGAAATGCTTGAGAGAGGTTGTGTAGTGGATGTTCCTGCTTATAATAGTTTGTTGGAGGCCTTGTGTAATGGAGGGGATTTGGATGAGGCGTATGCTATGTTTAGAGCGATGGAATCCAAGGGACTTGCTCCGGATGCTTGTACTTATTCGATATTTATTCGTTCTTATTGCAAAAGAGATAACATTCACTCGGTTTTTAGGGTGCTTGATAGAATGAAGAGATATGAGTTGGTGCCTAATTTATATACTTATAATTGTATCATTAAGAAGTTATGTTCGATTGAGAAGGTTGAAGATGCGCACCAACTTTTGGATGAGATGATAGAAGGTGGGGTAAGTCCGGACACATGGAGTTACAATACAATCATGGCTTTCCATTGTGATCGTAATGAGGTTAACAGAGCTGTCAGATTGCTTTCTAGAATGGAGAAGGAGAACTGTAAGCCAGATCGGCATACATGGAATATGTTGCTTAAAATGTTAATTAGAGTGGGGAGATTTGATAAGGTTGAAGAGGTGTGGGGTAGCATGCCACGAAAGGGGTTTTATCCTTCAGTTTCTACTTATGCTGTAATGATCCATGGTTTTCTTAAGAAGAAAGGCAAGCTAGATGACGCGATTAAATACTTTGAGATGATGATTGATGAAGGCATCCCACCTTACTCTTCGACTATTGAGCAGTTGAGGAACCGCTTTGTGGGATGGGGTATGATGGAGAAGGTAGAGATACTGGCTGATAAAATGGAGGCAAGTAGTTCTTCCTCTATAAAAGAACTGTCGAAAACAATGAGAGGACATAGGTCTCATCGGAGAAGACGGAGGAGGGAAGATGAAAGCTCAGAATCTAGTGAAGAGGAATGGCCTTTTATGCCTGATGCTTCATGAGTGCATGATGCAATTCTGAATTTCTTTAGTTTGCAGCTGGTATTTCCTACCATCCGCTCTTGTTTGGTCATTGAACTGTAACTGATAATATCATCCTCCATCTTTTCTCAGTTTTGACAGAAAATGAGGAAGAGGGCCGGGGCATTCTAGTTTCTGTCACGTTGTTGGAGATATTGCTACATAATTCTGTTAGCAACCATGAACGTCTTATTTACTATTGCTGCCTTTCCTCAGAGGTGCTACATTTTTCTGTGAGCACATCTCTTCTGATATGTGATTCTGTATGTGAACGAATCTCTTCTGCGGAGTGCTACATATTTCCAAGTTCTGTAAGCAACAATCTGTCTAAATATCTAGGCTAATTGATGATGATGATGTGACCCTGAATACAATATGAAGTTGCCAGCTAACATACAGAAGAACAACACAACATCAATATGAGCATTTACATGGGTTTGAAGTTAAAAAATGATGTGATTGAGTTTGATTTAATGTGCTATTTTACTTAAGAGGGAGCTTATGGATGATGTCTTTTGTAACTGTATTTTGTGAGGGAAAATTTTTCACTGTGGTGCTTCATTGCTCCTATGTGAATTTTTGACTTATGTACGGGGTATCCTTCTGATATAATCTACTTCCTATTAAACGACATTAGTTTGACATTTGTTGTTGATTCAATGTTTGAGTGGAACACTTCTGTAGTTCTTTTGGTTCAAAGTTCAAATGTATACAATGAATCAGAGGACATAAAACCTATCTTTCTATCATGAACAATATGGTGACAGACCAGAAAATGATCCACAACCTTCCCAAGCTTTAAGAACCTGCAATGTCGTGGAAGAAAATTCATCTATGGAGTCTTATTCGAGATCTTATGAAAATCCAATCATATCTTGTGAATAAACAGAAGCGGTTATATGTCATAACGATATCTAGTACAAAAGAATGATGACTTCTATGCTTCTAAGCCTTATAAAATATCATACATGTAAGATACACACTGGTAAAAAGGTGTATAACATCAATGGATCTGAAATAGGAAACGAAAAACTAATTTATGGCACTTCCTATTTTAGATTACAGTTTGAATTCACAAAAACAATCTGGTAAAGCCGATCCTCTACCCATGACAAATTCATCTCTATGCACCCTCCATAGTTCCCTCTTCAATTGCTTCCCTTTCAGCCCTTGAAAAGTCAGCTCAGAGAAAGCTTTCCGATTCAAGAAGAGAGTTTTATACATGCCTCTAAAAGCTCGCATAGCAGCAACCATTTTATCCATGTTACCAAAATAAGTGGCAATGTAGGAGTCGCTATTAATGGAAACATGGTAGTCAAGGGCAGCTTTGGTGTTCCCATGCATGGCCTTGAAATCTTCATCCCGAAGCAGGGCAGATTTTGTATATACATTGGAGTAGATAGATGTCAACCCTTCAATTCCCATTAAACCATCCCCAGCAGCTAAATATATATTTGTGTTTCTTGGAATACCAAGTGAATGAAGGATAAAGGCCGTCTCACGAGGAGTCAAAGGACACTTTCCACGCTTTCTCCAAATATGGGCTGCTTCCCCAGTCCATGGTTTTCTCTCTCCTCTAGCAGCGTCAATGGCTTTCATGGATTCAGTGGAGAGTCCTGAGTACTGACACTGGCTGTAAGCAACCATGTCAGGTTCAAAACGCAGATGAAGGGCAAGGAATGGCTTAGGTATGGCTTGGAGTAGTTCGTCGCTTTTCTTCTCCAAAGCTTCCGTGAGGCGCAACGCTTTATAACAAGCTTGGCAGAGAGAAGTTTTGGCATAGTGAGGATACCTGCAAGATGAAAAGACTATTATATTTCAATCAGATCAATTTCCCTCAATTTAACTAACAAATGAGCCTTGATCAATTAAACCTGTTTACTATCCTTGCATTCCCTTTCTCTTTCCCTTTCCCTTTCTCTCTTTCTTTTAAAGAATTAACTTTTGTAACAAGGTCAGACAACCATACAATTTAGTCATATCAGACATTAGTAAGGTAACACAGGCTTTCAAACAAAGCTACAACTCTAATCCAATAGCCAAGAATTCAATATGATAATACCTATCTCTTCTTTGGCTCATTTGGGGAGTAAATGAAATATATCGATGTTGTAACAGGGGAGGAAGCACTGTTTCAATGTAATCAAAGTGGCCCTTGCGTTTTCTACAATCAACTTGGAATGGCTCCTTTGATGTAAGCTCTGCTGGCAGTTCTTTGACTACTTGAATAAAACCATCCATCTCCTGAATGAAGTGATCAACATCAAAAACATCTGCAAAACCACTAAGGCATGCATATAACCTGTCAGCCCAAATATGCTTGATAGTTTATAAATTTTGCATGAACAATATTGTCAATATTGTCATGCTCTTCCTAGCTGCATTCAACAATTGTTGAGCTTAGAGCTTTCAATGCATCCTCATACCCAACTAGACAATGGAATAGCTTTATCTATCATGTGGCATCACACTCATAGCATGCATTGGAAATCAACAGAAATGGTAAGGGTTTAGATTCCAACACTAGCTAGGTCCTTAGGAGAAGTGGTGTGGAGGGAAGTGATCCATTGTCAACATTCCTTGATTACAACTTTTGAGAAAATATCTAGAGGCAACAAATCTCAAATTACGCAGAACCCTAATTTATGAGCAGCTGCATTCTACAGTATTTCTTCTCTCCAAAAAAACACAATAAATCAGAGCTGAATTACATGAGATGAAAGATCCTCTTTGCTCTTCCTCACTATCTTTTATTCACTAACATACCCGCCATCTTAGTTACCAATTACCACAGTCCACCGTTCCACCTAAGAGGCTACAAGTAAACCCAAAGGGCATGCCAATATTCATGTGATAAGTTTAAAACAAACACAAAGAAGAATGTAAACCATTTCAGCCACATTATACATAGATAAAACTATAAAAGCAAATTCTTCAGGGAAAAAGGAAAATATAGATCATCAATGATAGATAAAATGTACCTAGATTCGTTCCAATAGGCAGCAACTTCAAATTTTGGCAAAACAAGGGTTGCATTCAGCAAACGTGCAATGCCAACACCATCACAGAACTGTTGAAACAATGCATTCGACAGGATCAGTTCAACTAAAAATTACCCTCTTTCTGCTAACTAAACAGTAATACAGATGCGGAGTACATTCAACAAACAAATGAAGGAATACTCACATCTCTTCTCATCTGATTGAGGCCCCCATAACAATCCACACGAATATACCCATTAGTCTTTGCAGGTAGAGCTGCAGTATGTCAATAACAAATGTCTGCAAATCAAACACATTTCACATATTCACTTGGAGAGTAAACGACAACTGCTCCCGCATTTCACATTACCTAGACCAAGATAGAACATATCCCATGTGGAAACAATTGCTAAAAGCTTAACAAATGAGACGGAGGAATAATACTAACCAGCTGATTTGTCCTCAAGCCACCAATTGCAAGGTCTCCACTCTACAATACGCCTGAGGCTCCATATATCCGTTCTCACACTAAAATCATAAATTTGAAATCAGATGAGCAACAATGTCAGTATGTCACTATACATTAAGCTAGGCTACAATGAATATCAATCTTCTACAGTTAACTTAAGGATTGCCCAACTTCTTAAAATTCACTTTCTACAAACCACAATCTCTTTCTCCTCCTCAAAATCCATATTTAAGTGATCCTTTAACTTGTAGCTTTGGAGCAAAGTAAAAGAAGCCTGAAACTTAATTCTGAACTGTTGAAATTTAGAATTCTAGCTTATTGGTACTAATTTTATGTGACCAAAATCTATGTTACTCCAACTCTTCACATTACAGTACCCGTGTCGGATAATTAACACTTAGAGGTGAACAAGACAACTAGTGACATAGACACTTCAGTTTATTCCAAAATAATGAAAATCATGCCTTAGCACTTGAACACATATCCGGACACTTCTAGCCGAGTCCAATTAACAAAGACCAAAACAGATGAAACCGACATTAAGCTAAACTACACTGAATCATAACTTATATTGCCAAATTCATCAACATTTTCAGCAATCAAGAACAATTAAGAAAACCCAGAACTTATTTTCTTGTTCAACGAATTGGGTTTTTAAACAAATTGAGAAAATCATAGAAAACATCAAATATCAACAAAATCCAGAATATTAATGATAGATAAAATACTGTATTAAAAAAAGACATGAAAATTGATGGCTTACCCGGATGAAGAAGAAGGAACTGAGAGCTCAGAGAAGAGAGAAGAAGGCGATAAGAAGACCAAAGCAAGGACGAGAGAGAAAGAAAGGATGAAAATGCTGCAAATTGGCTTTTTAAAGAGCATGATTGCTTGATTTAGTGGCTTCATTTCTATGATTTAATTTGAGGGTTTTTTCTGTTTAATCCCTCTTTTGATCTTAATGAAGAACAGAAGAAAGAGGGAAATGGGGAAGATCTGCAATCTCAATTGCAAATTTGTGAAAAAAATTGGAGATTGGAGATGAGAAAGAGGGAAAAGTAGAAGAAATCGTGCATTGATTAGTGCAGTAAACAGTTGGTTAGGGCTCAGAAAGGTTGAACATGGAAGTAGATCGAATCATCGAAATTGGGACTTTACTACTTACTTCAGGCTTCACTGGAGGATTTTAAGGGACATCTTCGATTTTTTTTTGATGTCCTGTTTCTCTTTAGAAGAAAAAAAAAATTAAAGGCAATTGTATTTTAGAACCTCAAAAAAAATTTAATTGATAAATTTCCCGCATTCAAATCGAAACATGCAAATCGAAATATCTTTTTTTACGCAAAATGAGATAATTTCGGCAATTTTTTTAGTCTTGACACAAAATAAATCCTTAAGAGATGACCCACAAAACCTAAATTGAGCAAATTTTTGGCAAGCAAATTAATTTTTGGGTTTTTCTACATTATGACCCCGTTTTTTTCGCTTTTTCTACGTTGTGACATGACATTTGATTTTCTACGCTGTGACCCTAAAGTACCTAACGTTTCTACGTTGTGACACTGCCGTTAAGTTGACGTTAATGTCTTCCGTTAAGTTTATGGGAGTGGTTAGTTTTAGGCTGTTATTACGTTTGGGGGAATACTTCCCTCCAAAACAGTGCTTCCCTCCTTTCTTCTTCCTCCCCGTATAAATCCCTAAATATTTCTAGGGCTCCATTGTAAGTAGTTGCAGATTCAATTGAAGGAAGAAGCCATGTCTAGTTCTCGCTGCTCGTTCCCCTCTAATTCATCATGTTCCTTGTAATTCTTGAGCCCACGATGTTTCTGCAACCCTCCAAAAATGGCGAAGTTGAAGATTTCAACAACAATTCGCAACCCTAGGAAAGCGTTCTTTAAGTGCAACGATTGTGGGTTTTTCAAGTGGATGGATGAAGGGGATGTGCAAGGTCTTGAAGCTTTGAGGGGTGATGAAATCGAAATTGCAGATTTGAAGGAGAAAATAACAGAGCTCATTAGCTACATTAGGGAAGTAGTTAAATTTGGGGTTTTCATGTATGTTGTGTTAGTCATAATTGTGTTGTTTAAAAGAGGGAGTTGAAATTATTGTAAGATGTATCTTTTATGTGTTAATAAAATTGGTGGAAAAACCATTTTGTTTCATTTGTTTATGTTCAATGACATTTGAATTTGTTTCAGTTGCTGTAAGAATCCACAGTACAACAATGATAAAAAGGCAACATAAGTGATACTAACAGCCCAATATATACATAATGTTAATAGTTTGACAGCCAACATATACAGCATAAGTGTTTAACACCCAAAAAATCATCCAACATTTCCTAACATCAGTTTCACAAAACAAAACAAACCATAATCAGATGTGAGGCTGTAAATACAAAATGCAACCAAGTATGTTCCATAAAGAAGCTCCAAAATATTAACAGTAGGGTTAATATGTCCAAAAAATCCCACATTGATGCTCAAATCATCCATGGCCTGTTGGAACACAGGGGCTCATAACATGGCAAGTCTGTTCATTATCTTTTGCCTTTTAGAAGATGTAGCAGGGTTAGGCTGAGAGGAAGGGCCTTCAGGAGCAGGAGGGTCGCTGTTTGTGTATGTAGATGGCATCACTGGTTGGCTTGAGGACCCTACATTTGTCTGAGATGAGCTGCCACCAATCATCTGCTAAATCATGTTGAAATCCATCTCACTCTGACTAGTTTGCTGGGTTGTTCTCTTGCCTCTAGAAGCAGTGCTGGGTGTCTTGCCTTTGGTAGCAGTGCTGGGTGTCTTGCCTTGCTGAGCCTGTTTCTCCTTCTTAGTCAAACCACCCTTGCAAGTAGCAGCATTATGGCCATGCTGTTTGCATTTCTTGCACTGAACAGTAGCAGACCTCTTCCCTTTTCTCTTCTCTCCCTCTTCTCTTCTCCTATTTCTAGAAGGTCTGCCCACACTTCTTTTCATTGGAGGTGGGACCAAGTTGGGGACATCCATGTCAGGCCATTGCTCAGGGGATGGAATGGGAAATATATTTCCACTGTATGCCAACTTATACCTAGCCACATAGTACCACTCCCTGACAAAATCAGTTGGATCTTTCCCAACATCAAGTATGGCCCTAATTCCATGCCTACATGGAATGCCACTTAGTTGCCATCTACCACACACACATGACCAGCTGTTCAAAGAAACTGGTAGCATGCTTCTACCATCAGACACCTCATACTCTCCCCTCCCAGAAGGATATGCATGGCATAACCTAGACTCCTTTGTCAAAGCCCTAACCCTCTCTCTAATGTTAGGACAGATGCCCTCCTCTATCCATTGCTCAGCAAGTTGTTGTCTTGAAGCATGCCTAACCATAGCAATTCTTCTAATTCCTGTAAAGGGTTTAAAAAAAAGTGAAGTCATTAATCATGCACTAACAACATATAGCATAAGTGTTAACCTAAATGATATACCTTCAAGTAGTGTTAGGATTGGATAACACCTATCAACACCAATAGTGTTGTTGAAACTCTCAACAAAATTGTTAGTGTTTTCATTAGAACACAGTTGTGGGTTAAATCTCCATCTTGTCCACCTCTCAAGGGGCCCCACCTCCTTAAACCACTTCACAGCTCCAAGTCCAGCAGTAGTTTGAATTTTTTGAAGAGCTTTTTTAAAGCTGAAGGCAGAGTAAGCATTAGTCACCCCCTAGAACAGTTTGTGCATCAGGATGCCTGGGTAATCAGCCTTGAAATTTTTGCATAAATGCCTGGCACAGTATCTTCTAGGTACTTTTGGCCACACTTGATCCAAAGCAGGGTCAATTCCCTGCACAAATTTTGACATATTAGTGTTACTGAATAACAAAAAAAAGAAATTCTCACTTAAGTTAGTTTTTAGTGTATTTACTTAGAACAATTACATACCTTCTGCCTATCTGACATTATAGTCCAATCAACCCTTCCTGTGCCAGTGAGAGTGTTCTTCAGGTGATGAAAGAACCAAGACCAACTTTGTTTGTTCTCTGAGTCTACTACAGCAACAGCAACTGGGAAGATTTCATTATTCCCATCTAAAGACACAGCTGATAAAAGGATTCCTCCATAGTTGCCCTTCAAATGGCAACCATCAACACCAACTAAGCCCCTACAACCACCAATCAAGCCTTCAAATTGTGTTGCAAAGGAGATGAAAATAGACTTGAATTGTAGAGGTTGTTCAGGTTGCTGCAAGGCTTTCCAGGTACAAAATGCCACTGTCCCTGGGTTTCTCTCCTTCAGCAAATGGCAGTACACATTAAGCTTGTGATAGGACTCATCATGCCTTCCCTGAATGAGGTCTATAGCAATACTCCTCATTTTGTACAGAGATGAGCAGGCCATTGTAATACCAAATCTCTCCCAGAGTAATTGATTAAGGGCTTTCCCTTTGATATCTGGGCTGGCCCTAATATCTTCCAACAACTTCTGGGCTGCCCACTTGCAATTACACATTGGATTATTCACCATATTCAGGTCACATGTATGACCATGATTTATGCTCTTTATGGCCCAAGTAAACCCATCTTGGAGCACAGTAGCATATATCCTCCAATTACATATGATATCAGCACATTCAGCAATGTATCTGCCAATTTCAGATTTCCTAACTACCAAACTAAAATCTTCTTGGATGCAATAGTCTTTAAGGGCTTCCTTAGAGTGATCCTTATCAACAAACAACTGACAAGGCCTTAAGGAAATTCTCCCAAACTCTGCATCATCATACACCTCACCCTTTTTAAGCAACTTTCCCATGTGAGCCCCTTCCTTATCAACATACTTCACACTAGACCTGAATGGTTCCCAACCTCCATCTACATAATTCTGATGTAGTAACTCATCCACATTCTCCTCCACCAAACCTGGATCACCTTCCTCACCTTCACTGTCATTCTCAACCTCTTGCTCCACATCAGGTATGTACTCACCATCACTCTCAGAACTACTGTCATCATTGTACTGCATGATATCATCATCATTAACCTCACCACTTGCACCTCTTCTCCTAAGTACCCTAGAACTCTGAACTTCTGTTGTAGTTTGGGATGACTGAGGTTGTGGGCTTGGAACATACACACCCTTAAGCTTTGCAGTGCTGTTGGGCAATTTCTTACCATGAGGAAAGATAACAGCTCTGGTTTGGCAAGTTCTGGTTTTCCTGGTTGGCTCAGATGGGGATGAATTTTGGTTACTTCTTGGGGGTCTGAATGGTGCCACATTAAGCTTAGGGTTGGGGTTAGCTTGCAAAAGTCTTGGGCTTCTTCTGTGTGGAGGAGAAAGCATTTGGGATTGAGAGGTATTTGAATGAAACCAATCATCTTCACATAGTATGACATGTGGGGGAGAATCAGGGGATATTTCTTCTAACATCCTAGGTAACCTAGGCCCACTGACTGGGGGGGTAACTTTTGGGGTGACAAGGACCCAGTCAACCTTGGGCTCCTCCTAAGAGGATCTACTGTAGTAAGGGTCCCTGATCCAATGGCTGGGTGTTCAAGTTGTACAGGTTTTGTGGCTTTCCAGGTGGTTAACTTTGGTCTGAAATTTTTTAGGTGGGCCTGATTTGAAGGTGCCTGGTTTACAAAAACCTGGTTTAGATGAGGATGGGTTAGATGGGCTTGCTTCTTTTGGGCTTGAGGGAGGGGGTTCTAGGTAACCACCAGATGGCCCACCAACAACAGATGGACCACTAGCAGAAGATGGCCCAGTAGCACAATCTGGGCTTGTAACAGAAGTTGAGGCATGTGTGTTTGGCTTTTTTTGTTGGGGTTTCACTGTCCTAGCCAAATTCAGTATAAAATTAGGCTCAGTCAAACAACCAACCCACAAATTTATCTCTTTGGTTTCTATAGTCCCAAACATTTTCATCAATGTCCCATCATCCACTAATTTAACAGCCTTCTGATTATAGCAATAATGTATCCCAGGATACTCAGGTAACTCAAACCCTCTATTACCAAATTCCTCAAACATATCATTAATCACATCAATTAGCAAACATTTATCAACATCATCTATTGTTAAATCCACACAATTACCAAGATAATGGATTTTCAAAATCCTCTCTTCCTCCATCTGCAATATGTTACCAATACATCTATCAATAATCAACCAACTTAGTTACAATAACACATCATACCCAGAACAATTAAACACCCCCCCACACACAAATTAGTACAACATAACTGACAACAATCACGCCAATTATACAAAATCGAAAAAACACACAAACTAAATTACCCAAAACCAACATCACCCACAACCAATCAACGCAAATTCCCACAAACCAAAATGCAAACAATACAACTCAACGAAATTTCCAAGCTTTTTCAAGTAATGAACCCAGTACATTCATAATTCGACAATTTTAAAACGAAGAATTAAGTGTAAAACGAAGAATAAGCGAATGAAATACATACCTTTTTACCACGCTACTACGCCCCTCCGAGATTGTTCTCCTCGAATGACAGACTGCGAATTTTGCGCAACAATTCTGTGAAAATTTCTCTTTTTAGGGTTAGGTTTTTCTCTTTTTTGATCAGTGAATGAATGAAACAGGGGGAATGAAGTCAGAGAAGAGGAGGGAATTTTGAAGGAGAGAGAATGTCCTTTGTTTGAACAGTAACGGTTAGGTGACGAATTAATTGCATATCTAACGTCCGTCGTAAATGCATGCTGACGTAGGTTACTGCTTAGTGACTATTCGTAAAACAAGGTCACAGCGTAGAAAATCAAAAATGTCATGTCACAACGTAGAAAAAGCGAAAAAATGGGGTCATAACATAGAAAAACCCAAGATGAAAAAAGTAGTTGCAAACGGTTTCTTGCCAGAAGTTATAAAGTGGAGGTTAAATCAAAGTTTTTTTAATTTTTTAGGTGGTATTTTAAAATAAAAACTAAAACAATTGATTACATAAACAACTAGACTTTTTGATGTGGTAAGTACAATTTATCGTAATAAAAAGTCTCCTATAATTAATTTAATGTCTAAAAATTAGGAAGAGCAAATTTACCCGAAAACCCAAAATTCGATTTGTAACTAATTTGAAACAAAGCGTACCTAATCCGATGATTATAGCAGGGCTTTTTTTTTACGGGAGAGTAGTTTGGGTACTCAATCTGATAATTTAATATTGGATCAATTGTTGGTAACAATTTTTGCTGTAATATTAATGGGTAGTCAATAACTATTTGGATAAGCACTTTTTTTCCTTTTTTTTTTTATATTTATTTAAATATATTTATCCTATACATGAACTCACTCTTTTTCATAATCACTTTATAATTTAAACAAATAGTAATATTGTTAGTAATTAAGTCGAGATTATGTGGTAAATTTTAAATTCGGATACCTGAGCTTATCGGTTCAGTTTATAGATATCATTTTATTTAATTTTTGGTGTTCAACCCGATTCACCCTTTGGGTTAATCTAGGTTCGGGGCTCAATTATGGTTGGTTAAGTTCCAATCCCCTCCAAATTGTTGTTGCTAGGATCGAACACGCGGTCCTTCCTACCCAGTGCAACCCCAAGCACCACTTGACCAACAACCAATTGATTAGATATCATTTTTAATGTTATTGATTATGGGATATTCGATTCTATAATAATAAAGATTTGAGTATTCGACCCTTGCTCATTCCCACTAGAATTGTATCCACTAACGGCTCAATGAACAAATTATTATATCTCTCTCGTTCTTAAAACTTTTTTTTTTAATTTATTAATTTTGAATCTGAAAATCGTTCATATATTAAGATATAGCTATTTGGGGTCTTATTTGATTACAAACAATTTCACTTTTATAAATAGTCAACCCATTGAACAGAAAAACTGATATTGACAATACACCTCCATGTGACAAGAGCATTAAAAAATTATGCTCTTACAATATGTGTGCCAAAATCATATTCTATAGAATAGGTTTGCGATGCTGATGTTACACTAGGCATCGTGAACAACAACAGCTGGTTCTTAAATATTTTTAATTATTTAGAATCTAAACACTATTTACATAGAGAGTGTAATCGATCTTATTGTTTTTAATGAGAAAGGACAAGTTTATCATCATGATAAACAAAAAAAAAAAAAAAAAAAAAAAAAAAAACAAAAACGTGTATCTAGTGACATTTTGACAAATAAATCAACAAAATTTTAGTAAATATAAGCTCAAAAATATTGATTTATATACAAAATTACCATACCGACTATGATTTTTTTGTTCATTTATTCATAGAAATGCCACTAAATAAACAATTGTTGTTTATCGATAAAATGGGCTTCCTCGTTGGGTGTTAAATACCACCATAAAAAATGATCAAAACTGCCAACATTTAGTGTGAATGGACAACCATGCCCTTAGTATTTCACCACTATCTTCCCTCTTGCCACTAATCACTAACACCTTAGCACCACCACCCTGATTGGCGATGACCACCACCACCACACTGACGATCACCACCACCACCCTGACCGACGACCCACCACATCCCCTTCAATGACGACCCACCACCTTCCCTCGGGCGAGGGAAGGTGGTGGTTTTTTTTTATTTCCGGCAATCGGAGCCCAAAACCGGTTATCGGCCACGGTAACCGGTTTTGGGCTCCACTTAGCACAGTAACCGGTTTTGGGCTCCACGGTAACCGTTTATTGTGCACGAAAACTGGAGCCCCGATAATCGGTTTTGGGCTCCGATTACCGCAGTTGCCGGAAATAAAAAAAACTACCACTTTCCCGCCAATGAGGGAAGGTGGTGGGTCGAGGGGGATGTGGTCACCGATCAGGGTGGTGGTGGTTGTCGCCGTTCGGATGGGGTGGTGGGTCGCCGGGGAGGATAAGGGGTGGCGAAGTAGTAAGGGCATGGTTGTCCATTCGCACCAAATGTTGGCGGTGATAATTAGGAGTGTACATAAACTAGACCGGACCTAAAAACCGACCCGAACTGGACTTGTTGGGACCGTACCTGATCCGGACTTGTAGATTCAGGTTCGGTCCCTCCTTGAAATTCAGGGATTCCGGTTCTGGTCTAAAACCGGGGGTTTCAGGTCCGAACCTAAAACCCGGTAAAATTGTGTTTTAAAAGGAAAAAAAAAAAATTCAAAAATCAAAACAAAAAATCAGTTTTCCTTTCTAAACCAGAACTCCCTCACAGCCTCATTCAGTCACGACACCCAGACGGCCAGACCCAGTCACGCCTCACGCACTCAATCTCTCCCCTCAGGCGACCACCAGACACCGGCCAAGCGCCCATCAGCCACAGCCCACCAGCGCGACAACCCTCCCTGCACGCTGCATCAGCCAGACAGCCACCGCCGCTAGCCCCGCTACTACCTGTATGTATTTTTTTAAAAATATAAATCTAATAATGTTTGGGTATAATTGTATTTGAAATATTGAATTAAGTGTGAGGATTTATGTGTTTATGACCAAGAAGGAGACTATAATGGCGTTACTTTGCTCCTCACGGTATAATTTTGATTCATTTTGGTTTTGTTGGTGTTGAATCTGTTGATGTTTAGTTTGCTAATTTTGATGGGTTTGGTCTTGGATTATTTGTTTGGTCTAATTGGATTGATAATTTGAGAATTGGGACTTTATAGAATTTATGTAATTTTGTGATTGATAATTTGAGATTATGTAAATTATTAAATTATGCAACAGGTCTAAACTTATCATAGCAGGTCCATATGCAGGTCCAACAGGTTATTTATTAAAAAAACGAAAAAAATACTAAACAGGTTTGTTAGGTCCAAAACTCGGACCGGACTGATTGTTCAGGTCTAATCCGGAATCAGACCTGTTGAATCAGGTTCGGTCTCCGGTCCTCAGAATTCACTAATTCAGGTCCCGTTCCGAACAGATCCGGTCCGGTTTTGGACCGATGTACACCCTTAGTACTGGTATTTTTTACGGCGGTGTTTAGCAATTCAATTTTATTTTATTTTATTTTATTTTTAAACCATTCATTTTTAATTATATTAGGAAAACTAGGAATTAGGAAGTCAAAGCGTGAAATAGTTGGAACTCTTAAACCAAATTGGCGCTTCCTTCTCCCCTGACTCAGTCCCCTTCACACTCTTTCTCCTCGTTATTAACTCCTCTGCCATTCCGACGCCGATCTCCGCCGCTTTTCGGCCTACACCATCGCCTACCATCTCGATACCATTGTTGCTCCTTCCACCTACAACGCCAAGGTAATCTTTTCTCATTTTTCTTTTTAAATTCCTCAATCTTCGTTGCTTTTGTCTCAAATTAGTATTAGCATTTACTTATTACGTTACACGAATTATGCTAGTATTTCTTTTATATTGCTTATGAGTTTGTATCTTGATTGTTTTGTCTTCCGGAAGACGGATTTTGTGTGCGGAAACATGAATTAGGGTTTTGTGATTTCGCAATTAGGGGTTTTCTTGTTCATCTTCGTGGATGAAATTAGGTTGATGTTGCTTTTTTGGATTAGAGTTTTAGAGAAAATGAAGGGAATTATGACATATATGCATGCAAATGGGACTTCAAACATCAGAATTGATTGTGAATTACTTTCGAAGTTTAAACTCGAATTTGCGAGTTACAAGACTTATAATTTTCATTATCTGTAATGCTACCAAACATAACCAGAATATAAGCTATATAAGGCAATACCAGGCATGCTGGCAGCATCTGGTCTATGCTCGGGAGAAAGTCTCTCCCAATAACTGTTCCGCCCTTGTGGCTCTCTAAAAAAAAAAAAAAAAAAAAAAAAAAAAAAAAAAAAAAAAAACTGTTCTTGACTTGTAGGACAATATCAAGTCCTCATTGGTACTTTTTGATCTTCCGTTGGTACAATGTTGTACCAAGATGTGATGTAAAAGTACCAACAATCCTTGTAGGTACTTTTATTGTATCGACATAAGAGTTAAAAATACCCACGAGAATTTGTTCTTGTTTTGTCAAAAACAGTTATTGATTTAGAAGCCCTCTTATTCTCCGTAGTTGCATTTGCTGAGTTTGATGTTTCTCTTAAGTATTGAGCTTGTGAATCCGTGTGGGGAGGAGAGGGGGGGGGGTGAGGGTACCGCAGGATTTGCTTTAGTTGTTCCAATCATTAGCTGGTTCAAGTAATCTGATTCTGAAATGTGGTTGCTTGTAATCTTCTCATTTTATTGCATCTGTTAGTTTCATTAGCTGCATTAAATAGGACAGAATGAAGTAAGCTGTTTTAATTTGTGACTTTATGGCTATGGATATATCTCAGATTTTTGAACAGAGTTGGCTTGTTCTTTGGTCATGGCACAAGGAGAACCTGTTACTACTCACATAGAACCTGTACAGGCTAATGACACACCTAGGAGACCCAGGATCCTTCTAGCTGCAAGTGGAAGTGTTGCTGCGATCAAGTTTGGGAACCTCTGTCATTGCTTTTCTGAGTGGGCTGATGTAAAAGCAGTGGCGACTAAATCTGCATTGCATTTTATTGACAGCGTGACAATTCCAGAGGATGTGATTCTGTACACAGATGAGGATGAATGGTCCAGTTGGAGTAAAATAGGTGACAATGTCCTTCACATTGAGCTTCGCAGGTGGGCTGACATCATGGTTATTGCCCCTCTTTCAGCAAATACTCTTGGCAAGGTAATTTAACTGTCCATTATGTATCATCTGGTCACGTATCTAACTTTTCTCATTCAAGATTTAAATATGCCATTTGCGGAATTGTCAATGCACTGCTTTAGTATTAAGCACTAATGCATTAACCTCACTACATAAAAAGATGTGCATAACCTGAGTTAGCACTCAATATGGATTGGAGAGTGTATATTCACTTTGAGTTTTTATCTTGCCTTTACATTGATATTTCTTTAAAGGCTGTTAGGCTATGTGTCACATTGTCACAGTCCGGGATTTTGGGCCCCGAAACGTGCGGCGCGCTCTAGCCTTTTGGCGGCAAGAATGCTAGCCTTGTGCGGATGAGGGGCTTGTGAGCACAAAGCAACACAAGCGGGCAATTAAATCTCAGGAGCACTCACGTCTATTTGGGCGACGGAGTGCGGGTGGTCGGGGCTTGTGACGGCCGATACTTCAAGGTGGGCACAAGCGGGTCCGAACCACGAGTTTTTAGTGCATCAAGTTGGTGTGGAGGGGAGCTATTATGCAAGTAAGACACAATATCTTTAAAGGTCTAACAACAAACAAGCATAAAAGCAAGGCAACACTTGGTAGAAGGCTTAAGATTTCATTCAATCATTCACCCTCTAAAGAGCTATAATTTGATTACAAGGAGAATCCCTAGTGAACACTCCAGTGAGAGTAACACAATAATGGGATCTCAGGCCTAGAAAACATAAAGTAAACTCTAGGAAAGCATCTAAAGAGCATCTAATACGTCGAAAGGAGTTGGATTCTAACACTATGTCTATCATGACTTCAGACTTTCTAAGTCATAACAGTGTATAATTTGAACGTAATCAGTCTTGCTATCTCCCTCTCTCATAGTATTTTAGGTTGAATAAACATGCAGGTTAAGAAAGACTGTATATGATGATTTGCCAATGTCTCAAACTTAACCTTGTGTAGTTGATTAAAATATATGGATATATGAAGTCATTCTGTTTTATGGAAGGCAGCGTAGATAATTCGTGCATTAATCAATTTGGAAACTTGAGTTGGGGAATGTCAAGATAGCAAGTAGGAATGAATTTTAGTATTAATCAATCAATCAAAAGCCTTAATCCCATAAGTGGGGTCGGCTACATGAACCAAAAGTGATTATTCCGTGTAGTCATCGACAAAAATCTTCCTCCTCCATCCCTTAGATCCAATGCCTCATCTTCATGCAATTTAGTATTAATCTATTTTACAATTTTGTTTACAGCTTTATAGTATAGCGTTATGTTTAATCCGACAGAGATTGAAGATTATAACTTTAAGATCCAATGCGGCCTTTCTAGCAAAATTGGACTCTTGTGCTAAATCATGTTTTAAATAATGTGTATGATTCTCTTAGTTCATAATGAAACTCATACATTCAATCTTCTTTGTACTGGCTGTCATGGAAACATGTTAATTATCTATTACAGTACACTTGAATTTCAAGTCTTTCAGTAGCTGAATTTTTAATTCCATGTATATAGATTTTTATTTATATTATTTATTTATTTTAATCAAATGCAATCTTTTTTAGACTGCCCTTTTTTTTTTTTTTTAAGTTATTTTTTTTTTTTTTTTTTTATATATATATTTTAAGAAAATTGGAAAGGTACAAACTATTCCATAACTTCATAAATTTGTATAATTCATTAAATTCTTTACTTAGCTCCAGCTAAACCCTCCTGATTGCTGAAAACTGTGATTCATCTTTAGTCTTCCACTCTATTGGAGTAAAGTGATGATGCCTGACTGTGTTGGTGTGTAAAATTTTGATAGGAGTATTTCTTTTAAGGTTTGGCCTAGGGGCTGTTGTAGTTGAAGTTACAGTACATTTAAAAGACAATCCTAGGCGGACTTACCATGTTGCTAGTGCCCCTTCCAAATGTTACATGTAAAAGCACTATAAGACAACAAAAAGCATACTTAACTTTATATCATCTTTAACCGAAAAGAAAGAACACATGAAAGATCCAGTTGATGGCCAGATGCATTTTATTTGTCCTTGTTAGGAAGCCTGAACAAGGCCTGAAGCCACATAATGAAGTTACTTCCTGAAGCAGCATAAGTGGGCTGCAGTTTTGTCTTAATTAACTATTTGGCCTTTGTAGTTTGTACTCTGCCTATAGAAATTTTCTAGTATTAGAGTGAAGAAAAATACCATGAAATCTCGCAACTGCTAAACCAACAATTTTGCTTGAGGCACAGTTTTTACCCACCTAATTCTTGATATAATACTCAATGTGAGTCCACTTGATTTATTATTCATCTTAATCTTGTACAGAAAAGATACTTTCCATTGCATCCTTATTACAACAGACCCCTAAGCCCCAAGCAGGTCTTGCATCAGAAAGGTGAGGCCAGCATAACAATGACGCTTTACTGCTGGCAGCCTTTCCAGTTACCAGCCCAAATGAAAATTTAGATGTTTTGTGACATTAGAAATACCCAAGTTTTAGCGTCACTTATATACACATTTAAAAATCATGATGTGAATTAGTTATATAATGCTAGAATTATTCAAAGTTTTGTACCCATAAAAGTAGATATATCAAGCATCTTGTCAAAAACAAGCTTTGTAACACAGTCCGTGTGAAGAGAAAGAGACAATCGAAGAGGACTTGTTGAAACAACTTTTTGATTTAACTAGATGTGGGATCACAGTATAGTGTTTCTTTTGCAAAAGTCACACCAAACTTTTTATAGAGCTGTGATCCCTTTCATATTTCCTATCTGTATGCTTGCTTCTCAACTGTATTGACTTTTGTTTCCAATAATATTATATCGTGGCGATGTGATGACATATCTTATAGTAAAGCTTTGCCACTGTTTATAATTACTCGTTTTAGACTAGGTTTGCGGTTCAGTTACCATTAAGTTACCTTTCCCCCTCATCCTGGGGCCCTTTTTTTCTTAGCTTGGCACTGGAGGAATGGGGGTAAACCAGCCACAAAAAGCCACTAAGATATGGGGTTTTTCATTGTACATGTAGTAGGTGCCTAGCTTAAATAAGAGCCAGAAAACATTGGAACTAGAATGCTAGATAATTTAGAAACGATTAAGTCTAAGATCGTTATTCACCAGCCCTGGGATCACTTCTTGCTCTACAAAGCTTTGGTGGAATTATGCAAACCAGTGTATGAGGCACGAGGATACAAATAAGGGTCATTTGCCTTTTGTGGTTTCATTGAAATGCACCTAAGGCACTAGGATGATTTTTTGGGATTGGGAAATAGCCTTCATTCTGTATTTTATGTGAGCATCATTATACTAGGTGAATACAAAATATTGTGATGTAATAAGTTGATAAAGGGATTTAGTGATGGCTGAGTTGGTAGCATTCCTTCACACTTTAGTCACAGGGGTGAAATATGCATAGTATGACACAATGAGAAGTCTTTTCCCCTATTGATGCCAGCTGTAAAGATTAAAGCATCTTAACTAACATTGAATTAGGTTTACTACCACATTTTGATCAAACTTTCTTGTCCCTTAACTAGATTGGAAAACTAGAAAAGATGTTTAACAATTAAAATGTATTTGGGCTGATGGAAATCTTGTTACTTAAAATCTTCATTCTATTACTAGTATCCACGTCGGATCTTTGACCTGGGTATGGACTATTCACACTTTAAACTACCCCTAAATCATGAAATATTTCATGAAATAGGTGGTCGAGTGTGACACTTGGACTTGTACCCTTGTCTAACATGGTACCTGAATTTGTGTATCATAGGAGGGAATTAGGTTTTAAACTTTAAATGGGTAAAAAGTTGAATGTGTATGAACCTTGCAGTTTTCAAGCACCCAATCTGTTCCTTTAGTAGCGCCAGATCAATGTATCATTCTTTAAAGAGATTGGTGGATATTGGTTCTTATCTGCATCTCACACTCAGCATCATTATTCTTTCTAGTTACATTCTGTACAGTACATATATGTCAGCGATGTCTAAATATGTAGCTGATTTATTGTTTCACAGATTGCTGGAGGATTATGTGACAATCTGCTGACATGCGTTGTACGGGCCTGGGACTACAGCAAGCCTTTATTTGTAGCTCCAGCTATGAACACCATGATGTGGAACAACCCATTTACAGAGAAGCATCTTCTGTCAATTGATGAGCTCGGCATTACTTTGATTCCTCCTGTTACAAAGAGGCTGGCTTGTGGAGACTACGGAAATGGAGCTATGGCTGAACCATCTCTCATCTATAAGACCATACGACTGTTCTTGGAGTCTCATCGGCTCCAAGCTGGCTCAAATGTGTAAAATTTTTTAGTTGCCGTTCCTAAACTGAGCTAATTTTGTGAAGTTTGTGGATGTTCTATGACTTCATTGTATAGAAGTTGGATTGTGTGAATGTTTGCTACCATGATACTGGGTGTTCGGATTAAGTACGCATGTTGTAGAGCTTTTGTTTGCCTGATTAAAGGCTGATGATTTGTTGTCAATATTTAAGCAGTGTAGTTTGTTGAACACTGTTTTATGGAACTAGACATTTGCAATGCAAATTTCAATTGTGTCACAAGGAGATAGCAAATGTAGGAGGGGGGCGAACTTGTAACCTATTGTGCGTAAATCCTTAGGTGAATGCGTTGTTGGTGAGCTGGACTTGAGTATGGATACGATAAAAAGTTAATAACATGTAAAAGTTGTAAGAAGCTACATACTTTGTAAGTTCGTACTTGAAGTCTTGAACCAATAAAGCTATTTGACATCCCTAATTCGTAACACTTGAATCTCTAATGATAAAGTGAATTTCTAAATATATACTTTGTATATATGATATGTGTGTAAACCTTTAAAAACAATTATGACATCATATTACATTAAATTTTGAATTTTGATAGTTGCTTATACGGAGTATATTAGAGATATTGTTTGTATAATACATATGGATTAGAGTTCATAATCATAGATGATGTTGACGATGCATTTAAATACCTAATAAAAATGTGATATGAGGATAGGAGTATTAGGTATTACGAACTTGCTAACTACAAAAAGAGTGACCAAACAAATATGTGGTTGCTTGAATATCAAACAACAATTTATATACGTCAGTAGGTCACCGTATCTTATAAACATAATACTCGTTTTATAGATGATTGATGTATTATAAAATTACGTTGAAATTAAAATAATTTTAAATTATAACAATCAATCACTTGGACTAAAGCTTTATATTTTAATAAAACTATGCGGAACATTTGTCTTTTTTTTTTTTTTTTTTTTTTTTTTTTGTGTGTGTGTGTTATGTATAAATATATTAGTCGTTGATAGCCAGGAATTAGAGATAGTATTTTCAATTGTGATTAATATGAAATGTTCTTCCCAAATCCCAACTTTTCAAAGGGGTAAATAATTACATCTTTTTGAGCTTCTATTGGTCCATTTCTCACTTTGTTTAGTTTGGAAATTTCAAGGGACAAATTAATCAAATTCATCATCACATAACCATTATACAATAAACGTCCACAAAATTTTCGAGTAGTCAAATACAATACAATGGCTTTTGGCCATTGTCTATAGTTATACATTTTTATGAGTATTTTTTTTCCATAATATTATCTATTTTGACGTTTTAACTTAAGAAATTCTGAAGCAAATTAGAGGTTTAATTTAACAATAAAAATACTATAGTTATCCTATAATAATTGATAAAGTTAAATTTGGAACACTTGGCAATACACCGTTTGGCCCTAATTATAAATAATTGCAAAAGTTTAAAAAATTTGATAAAATGAAACTCTTTAGTAAAAAATAATTACAGTCAATATTTACATAAAAACAGTGCAAAAAGTCAACATGTGTCAATATATCATAAAAAAGAGGGGGTAATATTTTTCATCATTTTTTTCTATATTTTTTATATATTTATATCACTAGAATTAGACATTAATTTATGCATGGTAGCATATCTAAGTCAAGATAATTAAGTACAGTTTCATACTCTATTTTTAGTGGGTTAACATAACATTCATGGAAAGAAAAGAAGAAACCAAAAGAAGCATGCAGCATGCATGGGAATTGGAAGGGCCGTGCAATGTAATGGGCATGCCAAAGTAACAAAACGACGTGCTGTTTGCAAACAGCACCATGGTTATTCATGTCACTTACCTAGAATTCATTCTAGCAACAAGGTAAATTTTGGTATACCTTCATATGGAGTAGGTGTTACTCCTTCCGTCTCTAAGTGTTTGTCCCATTGCAAATATTTTGGTCAAATTTTATTTAATTTGATACCATAATCTCATTTCCCGATTTTCCCTAGGTGTGATTACGAGAAACGATGGTGGGACAAACTCAAAGGCTTGCTTTCATAGTTCAATTCACATTAGAAATTTCATGGCCGGGTGAACGCTTTATAAGGTGGGTTTACACACTTACACTCATTATTAGTCATAAACTCAAAACATGTAACGTTGCCTACTTGCCATATCACATGGTGTGTACACTTAAAGTCCTTAGCTTCGTTCTCCAAGAACAGTTAGTTCTGTATTATATATGTCGTTGATCAATCCTACAATAAGGGTAATTTGAATAATTCTTTTACAATATATGCATGGATTTTTTTTTTCTTCTAACAATTAGAATACTAGAACAATAATTTAACAATATATATATGGTTGCTCAAATTGACTCTTAACTGGATTCAATAGTAGCTTTGCTTCTAGCTAATGAAATATTTAGTTTTTGTTTGAAACATATACGTACTATCTTCATGTAACATGAAAAGCCTTTACATTTACTAGATCATGTGAATATCTATTAAAAAAAAAAATATTCAATCAAGTGAAATATTGATAGATTTAATTCGTTTATTAGATATATATATAGATAATTAACCATTGTCATATGTACACAATTGAAAAATTTGTGCCAGATTTGGACTAGATATCATCATAATATACTACCTCTATTTCTGAAAGTTCGACTCACTTACTATTCATGTGGTCAAAATAAAATAACTTTGACCACATTTTATGATTTATACAATCAAAATAAATTAACAAGTTTGATCTTATTAGATTCCCCTAATGCTATATTTTTCAAATATCAACTTTTTAAAAATTTTACTTATATATATCCGAAGTTATTAGTGGTCAAAGATGCTCATTAGATACCGTGTAAATGTAAAGTGAGTCGAACTTTCAGAAATGGAAGGAGTGTAAATTAATAATCATTATGCTGGAAATCATGAGAAATACACCGGCTAAAAAAGAAAGATTGGCCATCATTCGATCGATTTATGCAACAAGAGAGTTTACAATTTTTCAACAAAGTGAAGAAAACTTAGCAATTATAGACCTTTTGTTAGCAAATATAGTAGACCCATAACCCACCAATATCAATAGGTAAAAATCAATTCCACCAAAATGATTGAAGGGGTCCTTTTCCTACAATTTCTTAATTTGTTTTTGAAGGTTACATCAGTACAAATATTTCGTTGTACAAACCACTAAAATTACATTTTCTTGTGTCATAAGATCCTCTTGTAATTTTAGTACTATAAATGTCGTGCTTCAAATAATAAGTTTTCGATTTTATTCTAACCAGTCTTCCTACCACATGTCAACACCTAATTAATTGGTTAAAAATTATATAAATTCGACTTACTACCTCTGCTTCCACCACAGACCAACTCCTCTTCACCACCAAAAACCAACCCCTCTCTCATATTGATCCCTGACCCCCAATCAAAAATAAACCCTGTCCCTCCCTTACCGCCGAATACCTAGAACATTTTCTGTACACCCAATTGCACATATAGGTAGATGCACCCAATGAAGGTTATTAAATGAGTAGAAAATACCTTTATGTACACCTTGCACCCGAGTGTATATAAAAAATTTCACCGAAAACCCCCCTCTCCTCCCCTACCTCATATAATTCATTAATTAATCTTCCTAAGCTAATATTGCTGTCACATTTCATCTACTTAATGATCATATCACAAAATAGTATTATTCATATCTAATAAACTACGGAGCATGTACATACTCCCATTACCTAATAATCCTATAATTCATTCATCAAATGGTATTCTTTTTGTATATAAATGTACAAATATGCGAGGGCCCCACCTTGTATTGATGATCTGATCTGTGATTGCTACTTTCATCTGCATTATACATAATTTTTTGGAATTTTATGTCTAAGATTTCTTAAACAAGTACATTAGTCACATGTCATTATATCACCGTCAATTTAATTACTTCGTAGTACTAGTAAACAATTTGTACTAAGGTCTATTATTGATTACCACAGACTAATTAATATTTAATTATCGCTAATTAATTGTTTCCACCTGGATCTTATATTAGTTAGGAGTTGAAAACTGCTATATCATTGATTTCACCTCCAACAATAATGCATGTATTATAATTTACGTATAAAATATGTACTCCTTAATAATAATCTTCTTTCAACTTGCTCATTAATCATGTATTTATATTGTCAAAAACTATAATTATTGTTGAGATTACATACTTAAGTTGCTTGAGTTGCACTCTATTTATCTGATTTTCACTTATTTAAAATCATCAATTATATATTAGACCTTGTTTAATCATATTCTAATTGTAAATTGAACTTGAGTATTTCTTAATTATTAACTCTTATTTGAACTTACATATTTTTCTTCAATTTATTATCCTGTATATAAGTTTTTTTTTATTTATATTTATTTAATTATATTTATTTTATTTTATTTTTTTTATTTATTTTATTTTTATTTTTATATATATATATATATATATATATATATTTTGTGACATAAGTGAAAATAAGGTTATCAGAACATTATGCATGGCATTAACTTAACTTATCTATATTTCGTATTAATTTTCTACTAAACTGGCTACTCTTTGCAATATGTATTGTATATATATGTAGTAAATTTATTTTTGTGCCAATTACCATCTATGATCTATTTTCCTAGTCCGACTGTTTGACAGCGTAAATACATGCATATTTAATTATCGTTTAATGCATAGCTTGTCATAATTTCGCCTTTCATTGATTTTCTGACGCTAAACCTGAATTATTTTATATTCACTTGAATAATAATGTTTGAGGTTGCTTTCCTAATAATCTATAATGAACCTCAATCCAAACAAAATTGTCCAAAGAGTGTCATATTACTCGTATAGTTTATGTGGCAAATATAGTAGACATGGCAAATTATAATTGATTAAAAAAAATTAAATTGATTGTGATAAGTATTTAACTACATGGTATCCTTTTATTCACAAAATAATTCTGATACCTATTATTAAACGAAGTATATATAATCAATGAAAACATAACACATATATGGATATATTATGTGGAATTCAACATATTTAGGCATTTAGCCAATATATTTAAGTACTCCGTAATTAAGATATATATGGATTGACTCTTGGCTAAATGTCTACTTAGCTCACATTGCTTGATAGTAAACATAGATCAATCTTAAATTTCAACCATCAACTTAAATTTTTGGTTAGGAAGGTCTACAGTTTAAGAGTCTGTTTTGTTCACCTTAATTTATTTTTCAGTTATGTTCATATATAATAAGTTCACGAATAATAAATTCTAACAAGGGTTATCTAAGTTTTGATAAGTGAAAATTGGTGAATAGAACATTCCCCAAATTAAATCTTATTCACCCATAATCAATCCCTTGACATGTACTCATATAAGCACGAGGCTTAATTTTAAGTAAAGACTAGTTTTGTGTCCCGGGCAATGCCCGAGTTGTTTACTAATAAGATTAACATTTTATTTACATGTCAATTTTTATAACATATATATCATTGATATAAACAGCGTTATGTAAGAGGTGTATATCTCTTTTAATTTAGGATATTTGTATGTCGGATATCATTGAATTTTGTAAAAGCGCAATACATATTATAGATTTATAACTATATGTGAGAAAAATATCTATGTTATTCGAATTTACTACTCATAATTTAATAACCACTTGATAATCATATTTGTAAAATAAAAAATATGTTACCGTCGCTCGTAAAGTTGTACCATCGCTCATAAAGTTGTGATGATCTAGATTTCTAGAGTCTTAATAAGTTGCGTGTTTTTTTAATATATTTATTTTATTTATTTATTAAGCATATAAAATTTTTAATTCTCCTAGTACATTACGTTTTGGTTATTTTTTTCTAATCCAATTTTTTTTTACAGAATTTTTTAAAACAAATTTTATGATGGAAATAGAACCGAGTTATTAGATTTTTATTAAAAGTTATGATTAATTTTGTATATATGAAATATTAGTAGTATATCGATAATAAAACTCTATACAACATTTTTATCTTAAAAAGTCTATCCAAAATTCGATTATTTAGCATTATATGTGTCATAATAAAAGCCTATTTGTCGCGCACGACACTTGACGAAAAACGAGAATGTCAAGTGTCGCTGTCTCGTGGCCTAGCTGCGGGACCAACTTATTTATTAGTGATATGATATGATATGATATTTAGGCGATTGATTGCGAACTTGGGTTATAATCAAACTAATATATCCTGGCTCACTTGATGAAAAGACTAGCAATGGCGCGGCTCAAGGAGTCAAGGGGTGCAATTGACCACGTGCGCCAAAATCTTTAATGAAACCTTATTGAGATAAAACCGCGTCTAGTTGCCACTGTTGAAGTTGAACCAAGCCAAAAAACACATGAAAATGATTTGGTCTATTATGGCAACCTCACAATTTTTGAACTTGTTTCCTGATTTTTTTTTTATACTACGTATTTTTTAATCTATGCAATCAAGTTTACTATTTCTAGTAACTTCTTAGAGTAAAATATTTTATTCGAATACAATCATAAATTATAATAATAGAGGACCAACCAGCTTTAATCATCCACGAAAGAATCTTCATAAATGATTAGGCAACCTACGAAAATATTCCCTCCATTATTTTTTTTCATATTGATTTACATTCTTTATGTCTTATTTTGATTAGGTTTTGTTGATATTAAGAATGAATGTTAGGCCCATTGTTCACCTTAAAGAAATTTTATTTTGGTAAATATAAGTTCAATTTAGTCTAGATAATTTAAGTTTAATGTTGTTAAAAATATAATTTTAGTTTAGTAAGAATAACGTGAAAAGAACAAAGCTTAATATGTTAAGTATAATATTTTAATAGGCATTTTTAGAATATCAACTGCTTATAATATATTTTTTATAAATAGAAGATTCGACATTTTAAAATAAAAATCACTACTTCCAATTTTTACACCAATTTTAAATTTAAATTGCAACTTTTCAGCATTCGCTTACACCATCAAGTACGGAGTATTTTATACTTAAGTAAAAATATAGTCATTATATCATTGAGATCTTATTAATTAGATTTGTCTCAATGTATACATCATAAATATTAGCCATGAACAATTTTTTGTCTAATTCATTGTGTGTATGTATAAACAAATTGTTTTTAGAGTTAATGTTTGATATAAATTTAAATTTTCTTTCACAATTTTATTATTCCATTAGTCTTTTTTTATTGTTCTCATAATCATTTTTCTTTTTGGGAGCACCAATGATGTTCCTATTTAGAGTATTCCTTTTTACAACAAAATTACCCTCACAATATATTTCCAATGATTTTTCTTAAAGGAACAAGAAAATAGATAAAGGAAGTAATGAAGTATCGTGTTTTATTGTAATGAAATTTGTTTGTGGTTGCTCACATTACAAAAGGTAATATAATTTAACAATTCAATGGAACAATGGAAGTTTTGAACTCTCATATGACAAAAATAAAGTTTGTTTACATGTGAAAAAGGGAGCCGCAACTTTTCTAGTGTTTATCGTCGTGCTTGCATAATTTCATTAATAAAAGAAATACTCTCATTTTATATGGTTCTTCTTACTTTGATCAATTTTATCTCACATAAAAAATTCTTAGTAAAAAGAACAATATAAAATGGAGGGATCGAAGTAGCAGATTACTTAACACAAGTTTACCACATTGAAAAGGCTTAATAACAAGAAATGAATATAAAATTTAGATTCGTAAGACGGTAAGTATAAACTTTAATTTTGTGCATTATTTAACATTTTATTTATTTTTCAATATTGGAGATAATTCTTTGAATCTATAAAACACTCATATTAGCGTAAGTATTTAACTGGATATAATAATCTTAGTATTCTTTGATTCTACATGTTATTCATAATAGCACGCATAAGTGTAAATTTCAAAATGCAGGAGTTTTAAGAACCTTATTAGATTGATACAAATTGTAACCTTGTCATGTTACGGTTCAACAACATAAAACACCAATGGACCAACTCAATAAAAATAATTATGATATCAAATTTTCAATGCAAAAGAATCAAAAGAGTAATAACATTGAATGCCCCACAATATATGCCCTACTTGAAACACCGAATTATAGTGATGTTTAATTAGGTAGTCTTCAATGTCAACATATAAAAGCAATTGTGAAAAAGATCCAATGTGAAAGAGAGATAAGACAAAAATTATAATACTACGTAATAAAATTAAGTGGAAAACTGAAGTGAGCAAAATGTGATAAAGAAACGAAGATAAATAAAAGAAGAGTCTGGAAGATTGGAAGTATCTCAAAGTCTCGACATGTAAAAGATATTGACATATGTCAGACTTTCCCACTGGTCGGTTACCCGTGAATCACCTTATACATGTAACATGTACACAGTACACTACACTATTTATCACTTTCGAACCCTAAATTTCTTACTCGTATTATCTTTCATCATTATCAATTTATCATCATCTTAGAGGGCCACAAGGCCCACAGCTAGCTACATAAATATCCGAATGAATTATCCTGGTTTTTTTGGGATTGAATGAATAATCAAACACCCTCTACATACTTTTAGTTACAATAGCTTGACGAAATATATGAACCACTACCTTCGTTTTTTTAGTTGACACGTTTTGAGTTTAGCACTATTCACATACTTCTCTTTTATCATATTTTGATCTTTATATGTAATGAAAAAGATAGTAATGTGAGATCTTATGAGATTCGTCACGATATATATTTTTAAAATATCAACTTTTTATAATTTTTGCTTATCAGTAATTAAATATATTAGTGGTTAAGTTTGTGCATTGGCAAACGTGACTAAAGAAACGTGTCAACTAACAAGAAACTGAGGAAATATGTTTTTATTATCTTATTTTTACTGATTTTATGTTTAATCAATTCAAATAAAATAAGTGTTATTGTGCTAACAAGTTAAAATAAGATAATATAAAGTATTCTAATAACTTTAGATAAAGATAACGGTTGATATGTTTAGAATATATAGATAAAAGAAGAATTGATACAAGCATGAATAGGATCTTATATAAGGTCCACTAACTTAAATAAGATCTATTAAGGAAAAAAAAAAATTGAATAAAAAAGGTTAGCTCAAGTGAATTGAAAAAAAAAAAATGAATAAAAATTTGAATTGATGAAAGAGGGTTGTGTGGGGTGTGAGGATAGCTCAAGTGGTTAAAGTTTCTCTCTCGGTTTCAGGGGCTCCTGAGATCGATTCTCATCATCCGTCCTTGTGGCTCTCTAAACACCAAAAAAAAAAAAAATGAATGATGGTTGTGTTCAGTTCAATTTATTTGATTAAGTAGTAGATATTCACTTATATTTGAATTAATTAGACATCAAATCAAATGAGAACAAATTGTTTGTGTTTGATTTATCACTAAATATCTTAATTAATTACGTACTTAATAAATTATAAAAATTTCATATGTGAACTTACACATTAATACAAATTTGGTAACATTTAGTTTTAAAGGTTAATAAAATATTAATAAGGATTAAGTTTAATCAAATCATAAAATCAAAATAACATTTTACTTAATTAAATCCTCTACCTTTAAAAGTATGTCCAAGGTTTGTTAGGTATGTCCTTAAAAGTATACTTCACTAGTTCACTTCCTTTACAATCATGTGGTTTCATCGCTTTCATTCTCCCATCTACATCTTCTTTACCATTGATCGTTCGTTTTACATGTTATCAAATTCAACGTAAGCAAATATATTAAAAAAAAACATGTATACTTCCTCCGTTTTATAATGATGTTCCTATTTGAAATCTTTGACATTTTAAAAATAAAAGAGAATGTTTTTAATTTCTCTCAATCTATAAGAACAAATATAGTCATGTGGTATCTAGTTTGATTCGTCTTGATGAGTACATTATTAATATCTAACTTTTATAATTTTTGCTAATGTGATACTAAAGATATTTGCGGTTAAAGATGGGTAAAAACTTATATCGATTTACATAAACAGGATCATCATTATGAAACAGAGGGAGTATTATACATGTTCTGTATTTAGTGAATGTATACAATGAAATTACATCATCAACCATTCACCCGTGTTTAACAACAAAAAATTCACGGCAATCAGCAACCGTGTTGTCAACCTCAAGTAGGGAAGGATAATTTTCTTTTAAAATCAAACATACAAGACAGTGTAAATACGTAACATTTGGTAAGTTTTACTACATTTTTTTTTTAATATACAACTATACGCAAATCAGTCCAAAAATCACATGGCTTTCGGCAGTGCAACTAGGGTTACATGATTTTTTTTATTGATCATAATCATACGTTGCTTATTGATTGACATTAATTAGCTGTAGATTATAATGCTAAGCACCCTTTTTTTAGTTGTTTTTTTATCAACTGCGTACATAATGCATGCATTCATTCGATTGGTCTAATTGAGATTAATTTTCAACCGGTAGATGTAAGATATGAGAATCGATCTTGCAACCATGAAAATGGTGAGACTTCATACCAGTTAAATTCCTTATATTTAAACTATGTTTTTATTCAAAAAAAATAAAATCAAATTATACGTACTATTATCAATTTATCACTAATTACTAACAAGACACCAAAACAAAAACTATCAGAAGCGTGGCTATCTTTATTCAACTTGACGTAATTAATCGTATAATTACAAAGCCGGTAGGTACGACTCTTCGCACATTGATGCACCTAGCACTCGGTGCGAACGAGCCCATGTGCACGGCTACCTGGTGCTACTACTGCCTATCTTTGTCTTCTCATATGATGCTATTGCTGGCTAGTGGCTCTTATATTTCTTGTCTTTGTACAACATCCGATCCTGCAATGACTTATTTGTTACTCCCTTTATTTCTAAATATATGTTCAACTCGAAGTTTATGTTACACAGTTTTTATTACTTCGTTTTTTATTAAGTATCGATTGAAAGAAAGATATATAGTGAGACTACATACCGTTAAGTATTAATAATGGGACAACATTTGTACAAGTATTAAGGAAGTGTTGCATATTTCTTTGGAAGTCGGTCTGAGTAATTTGAGCTTATAATTTTTGACCGGTCCCAACAATACTATCAAAATCCCATCTAAAATTAATAACACTTGAACCAAACAATATGAATTCAACCTGATTAAACCCATTTATCATATGAATTTATGATTCATATCATATCATATCCTTATCCTGTATATCCTTCCATCTGTTTGTATTATATATTGCCTTTTTAAGAAGATTTTGTTACCTCTTTATTTTTATTCCAGTAATCTTTCTATTTATGTTATGATCTCCATATTTTCCAATTTCCTAATGTCATATATTGTCTTTAATTATTATTTTTTCTAATTTATTACCTGTCACATCATCGTCCTTATCCAAAATATCATCAGTCATTTGTGACAATAATTTTTTTTTAGCATTTTCGAAAAAAAAAAAAAGAAGAATTTTTCTAATTGGTTGATACCTTTCTTATATTACCAAACACAAGGAAAAAATTAAGTACTACTTAATACGCGTATACTAATTACAATATGTAATACGAAGTATGTTGTATAGAATTATCGATGAGCTGGATTTAATTTGTTGATTAAAAACTCTAGCCGAAAAGCTGACTCAGATCCGACTAAAATCAAGTTGTGAAGTAGTTAAAATTTATCAGCCTAATCACATTTTTTTTAATGACGTATTAATCAGAAATTGTCTGGTCTTATTATCATTATCATCAACCTTAACTACAATAATCATCAGAAAATTGCCTTAAAGGGAAAAATCATGTTCCTTGGGTAAAACTAAATACTACTCCGGTATAAAGTACTCCGTATATTTTTCTCAAATTAGTTATTATCTTTGTTTCTACGTAGTATAAATGTTCTCATATGTATTTGAGATGTTACGGTTAATGCACACCTTTAAGCATTACCATCTTTAGTTATGAAGTATAATGCTAAACAGTTTAAAACATTATAAAAATATACAATTACATTATTGGAATCTAAGAAATCTCAATTCTCAAATGGTAATATGTACATTTTCTTAATCATATACAATATACTTCGTATAAATTACATAAGTCTGTAAGTGTCAACGTTTAATGTATCCTAACATTAAATGAGAACCTAGTTAAAGAGCGGTGCATGAGCGTACATTGTACTAGGAGAACATTAGAACAATATCAAATGAAATACACTCCAATATATTGTTATACAAATTATTTTATATTGTATAACATATCAATCCAACATGTAATATTACATATAATTAGACATATATGAAAATAAAGCGTGTCGAATAAAATTTCTACAAAGTCAAGTGTACCAATTATTTTTAAACTAGGGGATCATAAAATTCCATTTAATGTCATGTGTACATCAACGTGGAACCTACGTGTCATAGAATCATTGAAGATACACGTGGCAGTTACATCTTCGATTCTCCATCTATATAAACCCTTCCCAATTTCCACAAATGACACAACCAAAACTCTAAAAATAAATAAAAAACTTGCTGATATTATCATTCCCCTGTTTTTTCATCATTCCTCTGTTTTTCTTAATAATTTTCATTAAATTATCAAATCAATTCCCTATTTCAAGGTTATTTGTGATCAAATTAATCAGTTAATTTTTAAAAAGTGCCGATTTTTTTGGATTTTCATTAAAAATAAAGGGGCAAAAATCAAGGAAAAAAATGAAGGATGTTCAAGGAAACCCGCTTCACCTAAAATCTATAAATCATATTTCTCTTCTTTGTCGTTCAATTGAAGAATCCATTAGCTTTTATCAAGATGTTCTTGGGTTTTTTCCAATTAGACGACCCGGTTCATTTGATTTTGATGGAGCTTGGTAATTTTCCTATATTTTCAATTCATTTTAATTTAAAGGGTTCGCTTTCTTTTCGATATAAAATCTCCAGTTCTTAATCCATGCATCGGATTAAAAACGGGCAATGTATTGAGAAACGGAGGGAGTATGTCGTAATGATTTTGGTTTCTGGGGTTGATTTTGATTATATATTTTTTTTATTAATTTTGTTTTTTTTTTTTGGAAAATTTAGGCTGTTTGGGTACGGAATTGGAATACACTTGTTACAGGCGCCTGAACCAGAGAAATTGCCCAAAAAAACAGAAATTAATCCAAAGGATAACCACATTTCTTTTCAGGTAATTGTTACTTCTATTAATAGTGCACTTAAATTAGGATTTTTTTTTTTTTTTTTAAAGAAGGAATTAATGTTAATTTAAGTATATAGAGTGATTTTATTTTAAGGGTATGATTGTTGCATTTTAGTTTAATTTGCTTCTGAAAAATAATTTTAGAAGAAAAAAAAGTTTAAAGTATTACTTTAAAATAAAATAAGCTTATATTAAAAAAAAATTGGATATAATAATTTTAGACAAAAATATTTGTCAATAAAAAAAATTCAAACAAAATCAGATAAATCAAGCATGTCTTTAGTTGATTAAAGACTTGAATTTATATAGTCGTACACTCGTACGTAATTATGTGATCAAGTTTTGTTTAAGATGTGATCAAGTTTTGTTTAAGATGATTTTATGCCATGAGAATTTTGTTTTTGAGTGGTATACAAACAAATGAACTAGTTGGACGTATACTCTTACATGAACAAATTATTTTTACGTGTCAATTGTCAACCTTAACATTTACACATAAAAAGTGACATGTTTAAGACCTGAGGCCATGATCCATGATTCATGAACCACTTTTATTTGTTACTTTGGGCAACATTATCAATTTGTCATCAATTGAAAATTCCAAAATAAAAAGAGAAACGTGTTTTAGTTTCAAAATGGTGATTTCACAATGCATGTACATTCAGCTACCTACAACTGACAAGTGTTTAGTCCTTATCGGGTTTGAAGCATACTATTTATACGTTCTAATGCACATGATTAGTGTACACAGAATATTCTCGTTTGTCCATTACTTCAATTACAAATGAATTATGAAAAAGAGAATTATATTATTCATTTATTATTGTTCACTATTAAGTAACAATGGTGAATTTGGAGGTTTCAAGTTCGAGTCTACATGACGATACATGAGAGAACCCAGGGTGATCTAAATGTACAATCTGTGGGATGTTGATTATTGAAGATATCATTGTCGTCTTGCTATAATTACGAATGGATGGCTAATCACCTTTAAGATATCTTCATCATTTATAAAAAAATTATATATAATTGTCATTTTATACGACACAGGTTGTTTCAATGCACAAGAAAGTCACTATGATTACGTAATTGAAGTTGATATAAAGAAATTGAAATAGAACTATGCATATAGGATTCGAAATTTCTAGACTATCATGTACTACGTTACGTAATACGCAATAGTGTTATCCATTAGAAGAGTCAGCAACAACTCATGCCGTGATTGAGATGTGTTTATGATGGTCCTAGTCACAGGGTACGCTACAATAGATATTTTTTTTTATCCATGTCTATAAATTGTTGGATCAAAGTATTTTCAAAATATTAGTATATGTAACTAACGCGACTTTAACAAGTTGTTACTCTTATAGTTCAAAGGTGATTGAGTAGTCCTACGTACTAAGTTTTGTATGTAATAGCTATAGTAATTGGCAAGTATGGTAAATGAACTGTAGGGATTCAATTTTTGTTTTGGAGCAATTTAGGTGACTTATAACTAACTCTTCCTAAAGAGATGTGATCTTTGTTTTTTTGAAGGGTTCGGATGAGATCCTCCTTGGCTTTGATATCATTTCAAAAATTTGAATGGTAATTCAAGGTCCGCATTGAAGAAGAGGATGATCATATATAAGGCTGGTTGGGGATCCATCCATCCGAAATCAATCGACAATAGGTGGAATACCCACTAGACTTATATGTTTCTCATCTTTAATCTTCTTCTATAAATTAAAAAAGAATGTTAGTCATATGATTGAGCTAGTGTATTTAACTTTCTTTTTCAGGAATTTAACTCAAATGATCATATAAACATTGTAGGTATACATTTGAAATATCTACATAGCTTAAGTAGTTATCTCATGTTTATACTTTATACTATTTTATACATGTAGTGTGAAAGCATGGGAGCAGTAGAGAAGAAGCTGAAAGAAATGGGGATCAAGCATATAAGAGCACGAGTCGAAGAAGGTGGAATATTCGTGGATCAGCTCTTCTTCCATGATCCAGACGGTTTCATGATCGAAATATGCAACTGCGACAACCTCCCAGTGATTCCTCTCTCGGGAGACATGGTAAGATCGTGCTCGCTCGTGAAATTCGACCTCTTACAGCAACAACAGAAAACTAGCCCTGTGGTCCAGCAGTAGAGATGAACACAAATATTGGGACCAAAGCAGGGGAAAATGAAAATGTGGCGCATATCAATCTTGTAGGTTGAGAACTTGAAAAATTATGGACTATTTTAGTTAAGATTATAGGGAGATGTTGGTAATGTAAGAAGTACTATGTATCAAAGTAAGGAGGACTTCACAGTGTTCTGTTTTTGTTTGGTTTATGGGTTTGTGGTGTTATATTCTTGGGACGAAAGGCGAAATGTCACTGTTTTTTTGCAAGATCTAAAATAAAATTATGGTGTTGTAGTGATTGGAAAATGAAAAACAAGATTGTTGTTTTCTCATTATTTCAAATGAAATGTTAAATACTTGTCAATTCAATCATTCATTATTTTTCTGTTAAACTTTGTATGCAAGTTATAAATTTTTACATGACACTATTAAGGATATTCTAATTTATACTTGAAAGGTGGTATCTTCTTGCAATCTTATGAAGAAGTATTTCTAGTTTCTACAATGAAGGTTCAATGGGCACTCAAGAGGGGGGGTGAATTGAGTGTTAAGTAATCGTTGGCTAATTTTGCTTCTTTTCGGATTATGTGTGAGGAACCAGTTGTGCTGGTTCCCGTACGCAGCGGAATATAAATAAGCAATAAAGAAGACAACAAATTTAACGAAACAAAGCAATAAAGAACACAACAAATTTAACGAGGTTCAGCCAACTCAGGCCTACGTCCTCCTATCCTAAGTTCTTTATTAATCTACTCCGAAAAACAAAGACAAAGAACACTCTGCTGTTCCCTACTCCGGGAACCAGCAAACCCCACACTCTACTCCGAGTGTGCTCTCGACTTACACTCGTAAGCCCAATGTGTTTGAACTCACAAACACTCACCCAGCCTTTAACCACTTTGTTAAAGACTCAATACAAGAATCAAGAACTCCCCTTTGATCTCACTTCTACGAAGCTAATTAAGAGAAAATATTTAAGTACTAGAATGCTCTTGTATATGACTTGATGAATGGGATTAGTGCTTAAGTATATGCTCTCAAATAATTGCTCTTTTAATTTCTGGAGAGGCACACGAAATATGTGAAATAAGATGAGTTTATATAAGCTTAGATTCCTAAAACCTAGTTTCCTTAAATCACACAATCTTAGAGAATAAGATATAATGTAATTTTAGGAAAGTTTTTATCTTATTTGATTTAATCACAAAGATAGAATCAATTAAGATAAATACTCCTAGTTTTTAGGTAACCAAGAATATTTCATCTTATTTCCAGCTGCACAAAATATTTTCAAAATAATCTTTTCGAAAAAATCTTTTTGTAAAATCTTTTTCCAAAACGGCAGCTCGAATACAGTGAACCTGGTTCCCCGACCTGGTTCCCTGAATTGAAACATGTTATGAAACCTGTTCCAACTTTGTACCAGATTTCATATCATACTTCAATATACTTTTAAGCACTTATATAACCCAAACATGCAAGCATACTACGGAGCATATTACATGAAAACCTAGATAACATATTAAAGCATAAATCGTCTTTTCTTCATGTAATCTTCAAGACTTGAATCTTCCTTGAATACTTCTATTATGAGCAAACAATCTTTCTTCGAAATATCTTCGAAAGGCTTCTATGCTCCAAGTCTTGGAATCAACTCAACTACTGCACATGTAACATGGTTAATGCACAACATAAAGTAAGTGACTGCTGTACCACGTAGCAACCATGGAAACAGTACATACTGGTTCCCTACCAGTACATAACACTTTTATCATATAACTGTTCCCTGTATAAAGACAAGTTAGTTCAATAAGAAAACTCATGTAAGTAATAACTTGTCTGGGGAAACAGTGTTCTATGTTAGCTGGTTCCCCCAACTGTATCGAACACTTTCAAGGACCTGTTTCCCTTAGCTGTTTGTCATCATTCAAAACTATCAATCAAAACCTAAGGGACTCAACATACAAAATGTCGTGTTAGTTGAGAACTCAAAATACAACTACATGATTGAAATGACTATTTTTACTCTCTATTCCTTGATATACAAAGTGAGAATAAACTATTTGATTGAGGCAATGATTTAATAATTGGGTATATGAAGTGTATGGAATATTTATTTTCTCATGTTCAACTTGCAATAAGTGTGTTGGTAAAAGAATTTGAGAGAAAAATCTACTACTCTATCAGTCTATATATCATTGCCTTGATTTTATTTATTATTTTTTTTTTCTTTAATCATGGTGAAAAAAAATGAAAAGAAATTAGGGAAATAGGGATAAAAGGGAATGTTGGTGAAAACAAAATTAACTGTGATGATTTCCCATTAACAATAATTATTCTTGCTACCCATGAAATGAAGTTTCATGAACAAAGGCTTCGCTATGGACAATTGTAAACAACCAAAATTAACAATGGTAATGGCATGTGTAACATCAATATTTCAACCCATGCAAGCATCAACAATGGTAATTCGTGAGTTTAGCTAGGTTTGGTAACCCAATGAAGAATTTCTGACACATTTCATTTTGCAAACCAATTATTATATTGGAACCATCTCCTGTATCTTTTTTATTTTCATTACAATTTTTTTTAGAATATTCATATAATTAAACCAAACTCAATCTCGAAATCTCGAGACTTTATAAACTTGTTTGTACGTCTATTATGGATGCAAACCAAAATTTATGACTGTGGAGGACACCCCCACCCCTCCCCACTTTAATTTATTTATTTTTGGGCCTAGAAAAAAAAATGATAAGAAATTTCTCATGGACCCCACAAGACTTTAGGAGGTTAGATGGTTGAAGCCATCAACTTTGCCTTATACTATTATACACACCTCCCTTTAATAACTCATGTTAAGTCCACCACGAGCTTTATATGATCGATTAGTGGTTTATATATACATATGATTTCAAACAACATCATATAACCCCAATATGTATAACCTATCTTCACCCGAGTTTTCAACATTGGTCCCAAAATCTTCAAAAATGGTTCAACACTTGGCTTAGGCTTGTGTTGCATTGCGATGCGTTGCACTTATCACATTGATGATGTGGTATACATGAATATTAGCAGTATAGCGACTAATACAGATGGATGAAGTTTGTTTAACGTTTGTGTGACAATGGGTGACTTGTGTACATTGAGTGCTTGTTTGGTTGATGGTAAAGTTTATGAAAAATTAACAAATCTAAGAAGTGGGCGAAGGTGGAATTGTTTGATTGTATATCGTAATATTTATTTATGGGAAGTTACACTTGTTAGTAGGTTTTGGCTCTCACCAAATGAAATTACTTACTCTAGAGCCGCCCGTAGAATTTCAATTTCATATGCTAAACAAAACTACAAAACTACAAGTCTACAATCAGCTACCCATTCCTAAGAAATGAAAATACGAGGGATTAACATCTTCTTAGATAATATTACTCCTCATGTTCAGCCTAATAAGCACTGATTATACATACAATTTTCATCATACATAAAATAGAGATTTTTTTTTAATTTTTTTTTCACCATATCACATATTCCTCACCACATTATTTTTCAACCAAATGTATCTAGGTTTGAGACTTTGAGGATGTGCATTATTCATAATAATATTAATTAAAATCTAAAAAACAAAAACAAAAAATACAAAAACTTCAAGACCCATTTTGGCATTTACTGGCAATATGATAGGTCAGTGAGTTTGGTGGGCTGGTTAGCCCAAGTTGTCTCCATATGAGTTGAGCTATAGTGGGCTTCAGTGATCAAGTCTTATAAGTCCATATGCATTTTTCCACAAGAATTCTTCGTGGAGAAACAATATAAGAATCCAAATATTTGGATACAATAAATATGGCTAATTATGACAAATCTCATTTGACTTGCTGCTGAGTCATTGGATTTATCCAAATACTAGTAGGTAATTTGAGATCGAAAATGCTATACATAATCGTCAGGGTTACACATAAAGAGCTAAAGATGAAAAATAAAATGAAATAATAACTTTAATTACACTGATTTGCGCATGATTTATCATGCATTCCTAAATTAATACTAAATACCAAATAAGAAAGGTTATTAAATTCTTATTCATAGCCGTAAGGGCTATATATAGCATTACCCATTTGAGATTATCAAAATTAGGGAAAAAAAATGGTAATTTTAGAATGCGAAAAATGATAAACATAGCTTGCTTAAGAAGCCAAAAAAAAAATATACTCTGTTTAAGGATAGATAAACATTAATTACACCGATTTTCACGTGACTATGACATGAACTCCCAACTTTATTCCATTTTAAGAAGCGTATTTAATGCTTATGTATAGTCCTTAAGAGTATGTAATAAATCAATAACATAATACTAAAACAGACGCCAAGAATGACACGTGTCACTTCTTGGTGCTGTTTTTTCCCTCCAAAATTTTTTTTCTTTGTTTTTTTATTCACTTCCTAAAAAAAATAAATTCACTTCTTTATATAATTGCAGTTCACTTTCTTAAAAAAAAAAATATTCACCAAATCATATAATTGTGATTCACTTCCTAAGAAAATATTCACATATTTTCCATATTTTTATTGTATAAAATATTATTTTATATCTTTTACCTTTTTTTTGATGTTTTACCTTGTTCACTGTTTGGTCTAATCAGAATTTGGGGCTCAATTCTTGATATAAATTAAGATTCAAACTTTTTCAATTTCATTTAAAAATATGAGGATTATATTTTGGTAGATTTTGAATTAACATTATAATTCGTTATAAAATTTTGTAAAACTGTGTGTGGCACGGGACTTAATCTAGTTCTATTTAAACACGGAGGAAGTATCAAAATTGAATTGTGTCACTTATGGTTAATTTCTTAATTAAGATTTTCGATGGGGTTCATTTGGGTTGCAAGCAGAAAAGTGCACAACTTCCATAGTTCCAAGTTCGACTATTTCAGCCAGCCCAATATATGTATGAATGATGTCTCCTGAAGTTAGACTCATTTTTCGTATTAAGGTGTTTAAGAAAGTTTAATTTGACACATTTATTTCATTACATTTTTTTGGCAAATTTAAGTATTTAACATCTATTATGCCAAATTATTATATTCCGTACATCTTTTCAAACCCATTTTTTTTTCAGCATTTCTTAGAAACAAGAGTATATAGTAAAACTTGGACCGATCTGATCCCTTTATTTCCTTTATTGTTTAAATCTCAAGTACAATCTTTCATTTGGAAAGATTTTTTTGACTAATAACAATTTATATAAGGAAAAACATAATCATATGAGATATTGTAATGCTCGTTTGGATATGTAGTTTTATAAATATTAGGAAAAATTGGTAAAAATAATCTCAACTTTTGTCTATTCGCTCAAAATAATCTCAACTTTGGATTATTATATTTTTAAATAATCCGAATCTGGGGGCTATTCGCTTTAAACGGTCCCAAGTGACCAGTTACCCTTTAAAGAGGTAATTTTTTTTTTTGGTTTAAGTGACATGTGTCACCACGTGATTGATTGAAAATTTAAAAAAAGATAAATTTATTTTAAAAAAAAAAAAACAGTTGAAAACCCTATCACCAACCCGGATTTTCTGACAGCCCCCTCCCACCACCCAGTCCAGGTAACCCAGCCCCTAACCACCGCACCCACCCCCCTTCCCCTCGCCGGCGTCGGCTTCGGCTCCAGCACTGCCCCTCCCCCTAACCCTTAAACCACCGAAACCCCCATTATCACACCCCGAAACCCTTAAAAAAGCCCAGCCCCACCGCAAAACCCCCCAACCGGCCCTCCCCCACCCTTAGAATCCTAGTCGGGGTTTTGCGGTGATAATGGGGGTTTTGGGGTCGATATTAGGTGATTTAGGAGGTTGGGGAAGGGAGCCGACGCAGGCAAGCCGGAGGAAGGGTCTAGGTGCGGCGGTTAGGGGCGGCCTACTTCTTTGGGTGGTGGTGGGGAGGGTGGTTGTGGGTGGGGCCTGGGGTTTTTTTAAAAATTTTTATTTAGTTTTTCCTTTTTTTTTAAAAAAAAAAATTTCAATCATTCATGTGGTGTCACGTGTCCTCGTAACTTGATATAATAGGTTGGTGACCGGTTGGAATTGTTTAACGCGAATAACCCCAAAAGTTTGGCTAATTTAAATTTGGGATTATTTTGAGCGAACGGGTAAAAATTGGGATTATTTTTACCAATTTTTCCTAAATATTATTTGGAGTTTCCAATAATATCTTGGAAATTATACTTCATTCTTCTAGTATATGATTTAAGATATGTTTAACAAAGGTAAAGAAATAGGTCATTTAGTATACAATTAAAGAAGTATCAGATCAACTGCACTATTCATATAGCAAAAGACAATATAGTAGGAAGATAGACTCCAAAACACCACCAAATAATGGTACTAAATAGTAATATCATAGTAGTAGATGATATCTTGAATTCTGAAAATTTAATACAAGCTTTAGTAACCAGAAATCATTATACCCAACAAAAGAATAATCTACTTTACATGCTTGATTAATACTATTTCATACATTTATAACATTAACAAACATGCAGAAAAAACAAGTAATTACGTAAACTTAAAACTTTAAAATGAATAAATTATTAACATAATCAATCAAATAATAATTCAAGCACCCAAAAACACAGATCCTCTGTTTGTAGTGTATCTCAGAGCCCTCTTTCAAGCATCTTCTCAACATTTTCAATCGATTCGAGACGTTGAAGAAGCAATTGCTGCTTAAATTTCTGAATAAATTTCTCAGCACTTTCATTTATATCTTCAGATTTCTTACTCTCTAGTTTTTTCCCAGGCACTTGCGTTACAACTTTTTTTTCTACTCGATGAAAAAATTCATCATCATGAACAAAAATCTTATTATCATCATTATTATTGCTAGACAATCTAGACTTGGTATTAGTAACAGGCGTAACCTTTTGACGATATGCACGATCAGTAGTACTTGGCTCTGCTAATTTCCTTAAACATTCGAGCTCGTCTTCATCTATACGTACAATTCTAGATTGAACAATTGGCTCTGCTAATTTCCTTAAGCATTCAAGCTCGTCTTCATCTATACGTACCATTCTAGTGTTGTTCCTCTCCATTTTTGTTGTTTGAATTTGATTTTGTATATTGAAATATTATTGGAAGGTTTTAAAGTGAAAGTTATGGTATAATAAAAATGTAACATAAGGTGTATATATATATATAGGGATTTGGGAGTATGGTTTATATTTGAAGATTATAACATGTGAGCAGTGGCTGGCTGAGTCAATTGCGTGTTATATAATTATATGTGTGATTCTTGGAAGTTTGGCAACTTTAATTTGTGTATGATTACATTTTTGAATAATTTGTATATTCATGGTTTGGTCGGTTATATGGTGAATTTTTTCTTAAGTTGCGCCGTTTTTCTTGATCTAGTTTGGCTGGCAGTCACAAGCTTAGTTGGTCTAGGTGCTTTTGATTACCTCTTCCGTCCCTAAAATTGGATATTGCTCCATACATGCTCTATTCCGATACCTTCGTCCCTCGTTTTCTTAGTAATTGTCTATGTTTCTTTTATCCAATATGAAAAGACTAGATTATTACTTATACTTAAAATATAACTTTTAAATAAGTAACGAAAGAATAATACTAGTAGAACAAAAAAAAAAGGAATGGGAGTACACTTTTAGTAAATACTCCGTAATGTTTATATTTAGAAAAATGATATTTGCATGTAAAATACTAAAAACTGAAATATTAAGAATAACTGAGCATTAATTATATAAAATAACGCACATACAATAATAAAAGTCATCACGTACTTTATTGTAATGGACTAATAATCTAGTTTGATACAGAGTAGGATGAAAAATCCACGGTGTATAGTTGCCTTGTATAAGTAGAATTTCATAGCTTTTTAATATAGTATGATAAGATCAAATGTGTTGAAAATATATTTTCTAGTCAACTAAAGGATGGTGGTTAGCCAAAGAAGAGAAGTCAAAGCTAAGTACTTCATTCATTTTCTTAGACGAGTAGTTGATTCTATAATACAACCGTGCGTACGTGCACCTCTTTTTTTTTTTTTTTTTTTTTTTTTGTTGGAGCTGAGGAAGGTGGTGTATTAAAATCAAGTTGTCTAAATCAATAATTGCTTATATCTTCAATGACAATAACAAAGTCCCGTTGATATTTTTAGATTTTATATTGGTATAATTACTATATCAATATGAGGTCTAAATATACCAACAAGATTGTTGGTATTTTTAGACTTTATGTTGGTACAATTACTATACCAACATAAGATATAAATGTACAAACAGACACTTGTTATTATCATTCATGACAATAGTAATTATGGACATGAACTTCCTCTGAATTCAAGCCCCAATAAAGTAAGTCTAGTTTGTGCATAAGAATGTATGGTTCAAGTCCAAAACAAACAAAAAGTGTATAGTGCAATTCATGTACTCAGGAAACATTATCCATGCATGTAGGATCGATGATTCTCAGCTTGAGAAAGTACGGTCCTAACTTCTTTGTGTATTTTTCTATCGAATAAAAAATACCTAAATTTGATTTAAATCTTAGTATCTTTGATTATGTATGTAAATATCAGCTAAATTAGTTTGTTGAAATATGAAAGTAATATAAAGTACTCAAAATCAAATTATATTTTTATTATTTGCATTTTATGCCTCTATCAAAACGTGAAATAAAATAAATTAAAAAATAGTCTTAGCCTTACATCTTTGGTAAAAAAGGATAATATTTTCTATTCATAAAAATTTAAAGTTGTTTCGAAAGCATAATGTAAATCACAATTATTATATACTCCGTAATAAGTACGTAATTTGAAATGTAGCCGGAATTATAAACACGGGATGAACTATTTACGGAGTGGTATGGTTACTCTGCCCTACAACCATATTCGAAGTATAGTCATCCTCTAGTATTTTAGAAGGTACACTACCAACTAATTGACTTCACTCTATAGTTATTGATGAATAAGGCTGCCCATAATATCCCATTTAATGTTCATAACCACCCACGTGTAATTGTGTTACATAATTATAACTTTTATATCCAATAATAAATAAGTTATGTAACTATAAAAACAATAATAATCAAAATAAAATAGGAACTCAATACAAGTGGAAGTTTGGCTAAATATAAAGCAAGATTGGTAGTTAATTAAATGCGTCATGTATGGGGCCGAAAGATGCCCATACAAACGCGTCAAATTTTAAATTGGATTATAATTGGATTTAAGATTATCTTTTTTTCTTGAATTGAAAATTTATTGTTCACCTTTTCGTATAGTAGTAGTTAGTTGTGTATTGGTAGGTTTTAATGTCTTATTATACGAAGCTTTGAAGAAGCTAAGCTCCCGTAATTAATTAGTTAAGCCATAAAAATATGCTTAATTAGCTTCTTATTACGTATACGTAGTTTACATGCACATGGGCTTTGTTGTAAGATTAAAGGCGTTGAATTTCAAATTTTTTGACTAATTTAGATAGAATAATGTGTACGTGGTTTAGATATGATAATCCCGGAGAAAATAATACTAATAAATTTATAAATAATTGTAATTTCAGATAAAATGAGTTGGTAATTTAATGATGAGTCTGGCTGTATATAAAGATCGTGTATATGATAAAGGAGAGTTTGACCACATATAATCTAATTAACTAGAATTATTACATATAATGCATCTGTTTCAAGATAAAATGCATTGTTTTCACTTAATTATTTACAATCATCTACTCCATACTACGAAGTATATTTGACCATGTCTCATAGTTAAGAGAATATTATGGACCGTTAGTTATAAACTGAGGCAATTCTTTATAAGCAATTTGAGGCATTGATATTTGTTTTTAGGCACTTTTGACATCGAATTTGATCTTTAAGAACCAAAATGATGCCCTATACCTTAACAACAAAACCGAAGCACACGAAACGATACAATTTCTTACATGCAAAACGAGGCGCTCATGGTCTTTTTTAATTGTAAACGGTAAAAAAAAAAAAAAAAAAAAAAGATATGCTACTAACATGAGGACAACACCGAAAAAAATTGAGTCAACGGCTAAGATTAATTATAGGCATGCATTCCTAGATCACGCATCTTGCCAATTTTTTTTAAAGCTAGTTTCTCACAAATATCTAAATTTAATAGATAATTTTTTACAATTGTTTTTCTTTTTTTCTTTTTTTTTTTTTTTTTTTTTAAAAGACACTTTTAAGATAAGTACGTATTAAGGTTATACTCGTACATAAAAAGTCGAATGCAAGTAATAAACACTGCGGAGTACGGAGTATTATGAATTTACGAGTATCGGGCCGAGACATCCAATTTCTCTAAAAGGTTGCACTTCATTATAAAGCCCAAAACATAAGCCCAAAAACAATAAATCTATCATTTAGAAATCGCCATACACAATTTTTTAGCTGAATCTTGGTCTAGCCACCTTGGCTGGTCCAGGTTAAATATACCTTCATTTAATTTTATGTGCAACTTTGGCACATTTTACGGTTTACGATACAAAAGATTGAAGGGCAAATATTAAGAAAAGTAAGTATACTATATTAAAAGGATAGGAGAGAGAAAGTAGGGCCACCCACTTGCAATGGTGGGTGGGAAAATCTGGCAGCATTACACATGGGGTGGATTTCCCTCCAAATTTTCACCAAAAATTGAAATTATTGAATTTTGGGTGAAAATTTTGGTTCCCTCCATTTTTCAAAAAAAAGACAGCACATATTTGAATTTTTTGAAGGCATTTAAAGCCTTCATTCATCATTAAGAGGACTATAAATAACAGTCTCCATTCTAAGACATTAAATGTTTACAAAAACAGAGTTAGCAGCACAAATCTTAATCCTTTTAAGGCATATAAAGCCTTCATGCATCATTAAGTTAACATTAATTACACATTAACCAGCCCATTAACATCCAAAAAAATCGGCTAAGCTGAAATCAGTCCTGCACATCAAGCTGCATCTTTCGTGTATTCCACAAAAACTCAGCAGCCCCCCTACATCATCAAGCTTTGCTGAAGAAGAAAAACAGACGGCAGAAGTTGTTGATGCTGTGTTTTTCGATGTTGATCACATACTAAATGAAGAACAGATGGCAGAATTGTGGTATGACCATGAAGAAGAAATGCAAGACGCAGGCATGGGGGACTATGAATCTGAAGATGAAAACATGCAAGGCAACCAAGAAGGAGAACAGGGCCAGCAAAACACAGAAGCTAAGGTTGCTTCCTCACAAATGCAACAACCATTTCATCAGGGGACTTAAATGGCAGACAGAAAGCAACTCAAGAGAAGACAAATTGTTGATGCAATGTTGGTCAAAATGCATGAGGGAAGATTACCAAGGGGTCACATGAAACATTTATCATCTCAATTCAATGTTCACAAATCCACCATCACAAGAATCTTCACGGAAATAAAAAAAAACAGTTGGCAAAAGGGGACTTGATTGATGTCAGGACTAAGAAGTATGGCAGAACAGGGAGAAAGCCATTGCAAATATCTGATGAAATTCTACAGGCAGTCCCTTTGCATTTAAGGCAGACAGAAAGAAGTTATACAGGAGCACTGAAGATAAGTCATGTTACTGTTCACAATTTGAAGAAAAGGGGAAGACTAAGAACACACACAAGCTGCAATAAGCCAACACTGACATCAGATCATAAGGTAGCCAGACTCAAATGGATTTTGGCCCACATATAAATCCAATTACAAGTAATGGGGACCCCACATTTGTTGACATGAAACATGTCATACACATAGATGAGAAGTGGTTCTATTTGAACCCTGATAAAAGTTGGTTTTATCTACTGCCAAGTGAGGAGGATCCATACATGGCAGTGTAGTAAAAAAGATTCAAGCTGAAGGCAATGTTTATGGCAATTATTGGGAAGCCAATGTATGATAGAAATGGGGAACTCCTACATGATGGGAAGTATGACATATTCCCATTTACTGTCCAGCAAGTAGCACAGAAATCAAGCAAAGAAAGACCCAAAGGAACTTTGGAAACAAAGGCACTCCAGAATGTAAACAGAGAAGTGATTAGAGATATGTTGCTGACAAAGGTCAAACCAGCAATCATCTCAAAGTGTCCCGAAAGTCTAGCCAAAAATGTTGTCATCTAATGGGAGAATGCAAGGCCTCACCAAGTTCCTAATGATGTAGAATTTATGGCAGCAACAACAACAAATGTGTTCAACATAAATTTTGTTTTTCAGCCAGCACAGTCACCTGATTTGAATGTGCTTGATTTAGGGTTATTTAGGTCTATTCAATCTTTGCAATATCACTCTTTTCCTAGAGACATAGATGAGCTAGTTGAAAAAGTGAGAGACTCTTATGACACATTCAATCCCCAAGTTAACAAGTACATCTGGGTTACTTTGCAAAAATGCATGATAAAGATCCTCAGGGCAGAAGGTGGGAACAAGTACAAAATACCCCACATGAACAAAAAAAAAGCTTGAAAATCTTGGCATTCTACAAGATGAAGTAGAAGTGTAGAAGGAAGTAGTGGTAGAGGTTGTGGAGTACCTAAACACTATGTTTAGGCGAGCAACTCAAGGCAATGAAGAAGCAACAGAAGATATGGAGGTAGATGCAGATTAGGGGACTCATCACAACAATGAGACAACACATGGACTGCCACACATAACCACTTAGCTATGTTAATCTGTGTTTTTTTTTATTATTCAGTTATCTGTTGGTTAGGTGTATTTTGTTGAGTACAATCATTCAAGCATGTAAGACAGTCTGTTGTAAAGTCTTTTGATGAAGGTATAATCCTTTTGTACCCACATTTTGAATGGAATATAAATGACAAGAATCAACTGTTATGTGGCCAACCAATCCATCAGAAGGTTTGTATGTCATTATTGAATACAACACTAAGTCACAAGGTTACCTCAACAACAAGAGCATTAAGCAAAATGTTGGAGCAAAATAGTTGTGTTTAGTGAAATTCAATGGAGTCCCTTCATCATGTGGATTTGGATAAGGTAAACAACACACTACAATAGGGGACTCAATACAAATCAGGATACAAAAGAAAATCAAAGGGGACTCCTTTAAGAACACAGCAAGGGACTGACTACCCAATAATTCATCAAATTAAATCTCCATAGCAGCCTCACCATTCATCAATCAAATCCCCATAGCAAACATAATCCATCAAATTAATAAAAAACTAACAGATCCATCCAGTAAGGGACTGACTACCCAATAATCAACAACAATTAGAAGGACGGGATGTAAAGTCCAACAAGCCAACATATTCCAACAAACCAACAGATCGGTCAAACACACCAGAACATACATTAAGCCAACTTAATCAAAAACAGCAAACACAGCCAACAGATACAACAACCTAACACATCCAAACACCCAACACTGTGAATATTGGAGAAATGAACTCAACAGGACCAAACATCCAATAATCCAACAGATCAGACAACAAGCCACCACAATCAGAAACCAGGGAAAAGGTACAATAACCCAACACAATCAGACAACCAACAATCCGAGTATTAGAGAAATGAACTCAACAGACCCAAAAATCCAACAATCCAACAGATCAGAACCTACCATATCAGAAATAAGCAACATAGCCATCAACCCACCAGATCAGAAATTAGCAACATAGCCATCAACCCACCAGATCAAATCAACATACTGTTAAATAAATCAAAGTAAAGGGACTCAAAATTTTTTTTAGTCAATTTAGGGTTAGGAATCGTTACGCAAGCAGTCAGTTCGAGGGTTGAACCCTTGGGTTCATCCGCCTCTCAACGTGCAGCAAAGGAGGGCAAGCCTTCTTAAGAGGAGGTGATGAAGCCTCCTCCTCTTCAGGCTCATCATCAGAGGACAGAACAACATACTGCACATCTGGCAACCCACGCATCCGCCTTCGAGCCACCAATGCCGCCTTCCTTCTAGCCCAGATCTTCGTAGGTGGCCTAGCCCTCTTAGATCTGGCGTTTTTTGTGGCCACGGAACTCCTCTCACCACTCTCACAGACCGGATCTACAGATACAGAACTGAAATCAAGCAATTTCTTGCCACGGGACTCCCCCTGACCCTCAGCCTTCTTCAGACGCTCTTCCTCCTCACAACTTTCTAGCACCTTACCCAGAGCCTTGTAGGTGGTGGATGTACAGTAAGGGCTAGCCTCACCAGACTCGTAGAATTGTCGAGGAAACGGAGATCCAGTGTCAAAGGATTGAATAAGGGACACAATCAAATTACCCTCACCGACGTCGTCGGTGGCCATGAAAGCTTCGTGAAGTGGATCAAGGTTAATCATGTTTTTGGGGGGACTCCTTTTTTTTCAAAGATATAATGTTTCAAGGTAATATCTAGAGAGTAAGATTGGAGAAAAATAGGGACGAATAGGAGAGAGAAAGACGAAGAAGATGAACTAGGGTTCAATTGAGGAACTCTCCAGAATGTTAAAGGAAGCCCAGCCATCAGAAATTAATTTTTGGTGGTTGGGAATGTGAGTAATGAGAGTAGTTGGGGGGAAATGGGGTAATAAATGGAGGGAGTCATTAGATTAGGTTAATTTGATTAAGTTTAGATTAATTTAAAGTAGGATAAGGGTAATGTTAAGAAAATCTGAATTTTTAAGTAAGGGTAAATTTGTAATTTTCAGGGTTTTTGTTTACTAAAAATAGAAAGAAAATAGAAAGTTGCACATAATGGTTAGCGGACTAAAATGGCAAAAGTTGCACATAAAAATAAACGGAGGTAGTAAGTTGAACATTTTATGTACGAGTATTATTTATATATTAAAAATGAATACATATCTATATACTACCTCCGTTTTTTAGTTGACACGTTTTGACTTTATTACTATTCACACATTCTCTTTTGACCTTGTTTTGTGCTTTATACGTAATGAAAAATATAGTCATGTGGGATCTTGTTAGATTCGTCACGATATATATTTTCAAAATATCAAATTTTTGTAATTTTTGCTTATCGTTGATTAAAGATATGAATGGTTGAAGTTGTGCATTGGAAAACTTGACTAAAGAAACGTGTCAATTAAAAAGAAACGGAGGAAATATACTATAAATATATATTTTAAACTATCTGTTTATCTTAATTTTTTTATTTATAATTATATATAGTGAATTTTGAACATGTCATAAAAATGAACATTATAATTATTAGTTGGAAAATTGGCTTAAAATAATACCAACTATCAATGGTGTGTGCAAAATAATAGGAACTCAACTATTTGCTATTAGCGGTACCACCTTTTGTACTATATGTGAAAAATAGTTCTTCGGTCACGGAAAAGTATCGCTAGGTATATTCTGTCTATATTTTTTATAATTTTTATTTTTATATTAATTTTTTGTAGCCTTTTCGAAATATATATTATGTTAACAATTTCCTTTACAATCCAAATTAATAATGCTCCACCCCTTTGTAATGTTTTTTTTTTTTTTTTTGAATTGTCTATATGTATTTAAAATACTAGTATATATATATATTTCAAAACACTTGTAGTAATTTCTACTACCACACCATAGTAAATAGGGTATTTAAATGCATTAATATTTTGATGTAATTAGTTTCAAATATTGTTTAAAAAATCCAAAAAATTTCCCCACATTATTTTGGTTGACGAATATGGGGAAATTTGAATTTTTAAAACTAATTATATCAACATAATAATGCATTTAAATATCCTATTTAATATTGTGTGATAGTAAAATTAATATAGGTATTCTGAAAAAAAAAATATTTAAATACATATTGACAATTCAAAAAATAAAAATGCCTAACAAAGGGGTGGGGCATTATTAATTTGGATTGTAAAGGAAATTGTTAACCTAATATGTATTTGGAAAGAAATTAAAACAGAAAATTAATTAAAAAAATAAAATAAAATAGTAATAAATATAGATGGAATATTACTCAAAATACTTTTTCGGTGTCCGGTGTACTATTTTGCACATATAGTACAAAAGGTGGTGCCGCTAATAGCAAATAGTTGAGTTCATATTATTTTGCACACACTGTTGATAGTTGGTATTATTTTAAGCCAATTTTCCTTATAAGTTTGGTGATACTACTATTGTTAAATATAAACATGACTTATATATGAACATATACATTTTACATAAATCAATAAAATAAACACCAATTTGCCTATAATTCACATCAATTTACAATAGGAGTTTAAATAAATGAAACGTTTTGACTTTTACGGGGTTTTAGGAAGATTAGTTGAATTTATTAAAATAACTAGTTCAAAAGCCGTGCAACACACGATTTTACAATAATACTTTATTATTTGTTTATTAGAAACTGTACAAAACGATTTATTTATTTTATTTTTTTTACGGGAAGTGCTCATATTTTATTAAGCATTAGCAAGATCAAAAGCCTATATGAGAGAAAGCAATGAAAGAACAAGCCTTAGCAAGATGAAGGATGTCGTACAAAACGAATCATTAGAAGTTAATAAAACATTAAAAAAAAAAGAGTATAATAAATATTGTGATATACCATAAGATTAATCTCAATGTCTAAATTACAGTACAATAATTAATGTGAGTACTCACGTAGTCACGTACTATTCATGTTATTCTTGTATATAACAGAAAAAATAATACTCGTATATAATAATACATTCTTTTTGATAATATCCTAAATAGTATTTTATAATATAACGTAACATTTATTATTCTTTACCACTATAATTTTTTAATATTATTTAAATTATTATAGTTGGGAATTATTCCCTGCACATAAGATCAAAATTTCTTCCTGAAATATAGTAATAACCTTCTTTTTTAAAAAAAAAAAAAAACAAAAATCAAATTTATTTGGAGGAAAAAAATTTTGGAGGCAAAATTTTTTATGAGGTGATTACACGTGTACTTAGGGGATAATAATGGGGATTACTTTAATATATAAGTATAAATAGGTAGTGAGGTATAAGTTTGAGGAGAGAGAAGAAAGTAAGGGGTTTTGTGAGGAACATTAGTTAGTAGAATATTATTAAAAAGTAAATAGAATATTATTAAAAAACTAGATTAGTGCCCGTTCGATGCACGATAGTAATAGTCTTTTTTTCCCATAATTAATACTCCCTCCGTTCCTGAAAGTTCGACTCACTTTGCAATTGCGCGGTCTCCAATGAACATCTTTGACCATGAATAACTCCGGTTGTGTACAAGTGAAGTTGTAAAAAGTTGATATATGGATTATTTATAATAATGGAAATCTAATAAGATCTCACATGCTAATTTATTTTTATTGTATAGCTTATAAAATGTGGTCAAAATTATTTTATTTTGACCACATGAATAGTAAGTGAATCGAACTTTTAGAAACAGGCGTAGTATGTGATACAATATAAAAATGAGGCAATTCATGCGGAATAAACAAATGCAATGCATATAAAAAATATGAATAATAAAGCAAAAATTATTAAAATTACAATTGAGAAAAAAACAAATTATTTTTTATTAGTTGTGTTGAAAATATTTAAGCATAGTATACATTATATCACATTAATGATGCATGTTATTCCCAATAAAACTATAAATTGTAGATGTCGTATGGATTTTTATTAATGAATTAATTTAGTTTGATAAAAAAAATATACTATACAATGTACTTCCAAAAAATTAAATAAGTAGAATAACTTTTTTTTAAAAAAAAAAAACTTAAAGTTAACATCATATATCGTATTAGCGAGAAATTTTCAAATGATAGCTTGACATATGTTTAAAAGGATCGATGTAAGCATGACCTGTTTTAGTAATAGTTAATAGATTTTTTTAAGAAAAAAAAAAGTTAGTTGGTAAAATTATTATAGAAATACTTAATAGAAAACTAACTCAATTGTTATTATTTCATAAGATTTCAAATTAACACTATGAATAGAAATGTTTTTTTCTCATTTAACCCCACTATTGTACAACTATATAATGGTAATTTGAATGTTAATATTGTATTTTTGGCTCCATCATTGTATATTTACCACCATATTTCAGCTTTCTAAATTATAGCTTATTCTCCCTTAATTAAAAAGTCTCAAAATCTTGTGTAATTATATATATATATATATATATATATATATATATATATATATATATATATATATATATATATATACTAAAAGACACACCAGCCATAACACGTGTCATCTCCTGGTGTGTCCTTAGTATTTATATATATTTTTTAAGAAAAAAAATTTATTTAAAGAAGCAGATATTTTGCATATATAAAAATAAATATAAATCTTACAGTATATTGAGAAATTATATGAATAAATATTCCAACCATCAATTATCTCCTAGAATTAAGGAAACAATAATAATCACCAAGTAAATATCTACTAAATATACCATGATTTTCCTAACATATATATTACGGTGATATATAATTTTGCAATCTTCCCTTAAAAAAAAACAATCTTTGATTTAACCAAGATACCCTTCAAAAAAAGCAATCATAGACTTAACAAAGATAAAGAAGCAGATATTTTGCATATATAAAAATAAATATAAATCTTACCGTATTTTGAGAATTTATATGACTAAATATTCCCACCATCAATTATCTCCTAGATTTAAGGAAACAATAATAACACCAAGTAAATATCTACTAAATATACCATGATTGTCCTAACATATATATTACGGTGATATATAATTATGCGATCTTCCCTTAAAAAAAAAATCTTTAATTTAACCAAGATACCCTTCAAAAAGCGATCTTAGACTTGATACCCTTCAAAAAAAGACTTAACAAAGATAAAAAAGGTCAGTTAATATAAATATAAACTATGCAATTTTTTTTAACAAGTAAGTAATAAATAATAGTAAGTAATATTATACTTAATAACTTTATAGTTGACTCACTTTTGGTAACAAACAATTAGTAGTTCGATTATATACTATTATGTCTACATTTTATTTTAATAAAGATGATGACTATATAATTAATTATGCAAACTTAGACTTAACAAAGATAAGAAAAATTGAACAAATTTAAGAAAAGCCAGTTAAATCATGCAATATTCTTTTTACCTTTTATTTTTAGGAAAAATTCACTGGAATAATCCCACCTTTGGGCTATTCAAAATTAATAATCCCACCTTTCGATTATTATTTAATAATTCAACCTTTGGATGCCTTTAATTTTTATTGGTCCCAACCGGCCATGTAACCTGTTATAACAGTTACATGACACGTGGCGGCCTGTGATTAGTAAAAAAAAAAATAATAAAAACAGAAAAAAACCCAATTTTTTTATAAAATAATTTATTAATTTTTTTTAAATAATATTAAATTTAATTAACCATAATTATATTAAATAAACAAATTATAAAAATTAAAAAAAAAACCCAACCACCCAGCCACCCCAGCCACCTTCGCCGCCCTTCCCCAACCACCCTCTTTCTCACCTCCATGAATTCTGACATACTACCAGCCACCCCAGCCACCTTCGCTGCCCTTCCCAACTTCCCTAGCCACCCCAACCACGACCACCCACCCTCATTCTTCACCTCCACCCGAAACTCAACCATCCCTCTACTCAACCCCAACCACCGCTGCTTTACCACCTTTCTACCCCACTTGAAACACCCGAAAATCACCTGTAATAGTAAATCGTTGCTTTACCACCTCTTTCTCATCTCTTAGCTAAGTGTTTCGGGTTTCTAGGGTTTCGATGTGGGTGGATTAATTGCTGTTGCTGGCTGATGGCGAGGTGGAGAGAGAGAGCAGCAGCAGGGGTTTGGAAGTGGCGGTAATGGGGCTGCTGCTGTCTTAAGGTTGTGCGTGAGGTGTGGCTGATTGGTAGTTGTTTGTTGCAGGTTGGTGGCTGATTGGTTGCGTAGGGTGGAGGTGCGTGGGCTGAGAGAGGAGGTGCGGTGTTTTGTGTGGTGGCTGCATTGGTTGGAGTTGCGAGGATTTTCGAGTGTTGGCCGGAAAGAGAGGGAAGGGGGACTAGTTGGCCGGAAAAGGGGAATGAGGCTGCCGGAATCCATGGGGGACTTGGTTGTGGGTTAGGGGAAGGTGGGTCATTTTTTGTTTTGTGGGGTTTAGGGGTGGAGGAATGGTGGTTCAAGGGGAAGGGGGGTGGCACCGGCATCGGGGGAGGGCACATGGGCGGCGACCGGTGCTTGGGAGGCAGGGGGTTGGCTGGGCTGTGTGGCAGTAGGGGTGGCTGGGGTTGAAGGCTAGAGTTGTGGGTTAGGGGAAGGTGGGTCAATTAGGTTGCTAGTTTGTTTTTTTTTTTTTTAAATTTTTTTTTTGTTTTTTTCAACCAATTAAGAAACGACACGTGTAAATTAAACTTAAAAAAAAAAAACCTACTCAACCGGTTTCTGGTCAAATGGGACCAATAAACATTAAAGGCACCCAAAGGTCGGATTATTAAATAATAATCGAAAGGTGGGATTATTAATTTTGAATGGCCCAAAGGTGTATTCTTCAAATTCCTGGTAAGACATTAGTCCAATGTTTTTAAGTTGTTTGGTTTTGTTTAATAATGTTATTAAATTTTGCTTATTTCATTAGTCCAATATATATTAGTTAGATATATATGATTTACAAGAGATACAAATATACTACGTTTAAGTTAGGGACTTGTTAAACATCGCCCGCGTTTTTCTACATAAAGCCCACAATTTATAAAATTTTGACAACTTTGCCCTTGTTCTAATTTTAACCTAAAACGAAATTTTCTCTCACCCAAAATGTGGAACAGTGCCGGATCGCCGAGGGACACCAAAGAGCCGCCGTCGTCGCCGGAAAACGAGGTCCGAAGTGGTTAAAAATCAATTTTTGGCGACGAACGTCTGGCCGGGAGGCCGCCACCGTGGAGGTGGCGCCTAGCCAGGACGCCGCCACCGTGGCTGGGGCGCCTGGCCAGGCGCCATTAACCTTTTTTTTTATTTTTTTTTTCAAATTTTTTTTCCTATTTTTTTTTAAAAAATGTATTTTGTTATTTGGATTTTCCTTGCAATTTTTTTCTTTATTATGTTTTTGTTTCCTAAATTTTTTTGTTATTTTGGTTTTTTCTTTCTAGTTTTGTTTATTTTTTGAATTTATTAAAACATATTTTCAAAATAAATTAATATTTTTTTTTTGTTTTTTTAAAAAAAATTTCAAATTTATCAAAATTCAAACAAAAAATTAAAAAAAAAACAAAAAAAAACCAAAACGAAAAAAAAATATACCTCCACGCCGCCACCGTGGCTACGGCGTCTTGCCCAGGCGCCGCCACCGTGGCGGTGGCGTCCTGGCCAGGCGTCGTCACCGTGGTTGTGGCGCCTGGGTGGGGCGCCGCCACCACGGCTCCTTCGCGATCCGGCGACTTTGTTTACTTTCACCGCGAAACCGCCTCCCGCCTCCGGTGTCGTCACTTCCCGTTTATTAGCCATAACAGTGTGTTTTAAGATGAAAGTGTGTTTTTGATGTTGAGGGCAAAAATGTCATTTCATTTCAAATTTGTGGGCTTTATGTGGAGATTTGCGGGCGATGTTTAGCAATTCACTTAAGTTAAGGATGTAATACATAAAGATTATTCTTTGGCCATATAGAAAAAGAATCATATAATTATTCTATATAAAATTGGTGAGTATAAAAAAAATCCTTTTTGCAATATTCAATAAGCAATTCTTAACATAATGTATGCACTAATAAAGGACACGTGAATTACCAATAAGTTCAAATATCCAATTTAACTTATTGTAATTTTTTTTGTTTTTTTTTATTTTTTTGAATGGTAACTTATTGCTTTATTGGTATTTCACATGTATCCAGATGGATTTTTATTTTTTTTTTTATTTTTTGAATTACCAATAGATTAAAATATAATGTTCAAATATCACTAGGCTACTGTAATAAGTTTCGTGTAAGCAAACATGTTTACTTTTTAAAACTTCAATTATTTTATGCATGCAAATAAAGTCAACTCGTGCTTATATTACAATTTACTTTTGTTAGACTTGATGTTAAGTGAAGAGCAATTAAAGGGCCACACTTTGGCACATATAGAGAATTTATTACAAAGTAATGGTCGTAGTCTTTCACAATTCCCTCTGATGCCATTACTAGATCATGATTTGGTTTCTCATGGGCTTAATAAGCTTATTCAAGAAGAACTTCGTTACAATAGAACGTCCATGGATTTAGAGAATAAAAGACTATATTCATGTCTAATTGATGAGCAAAAAGGGGTGTATGATGAAATAATGAATAATCTTGCTGCAGATGAAGGAGGTGTTTTCTTCCTTTACGGCTATGGTGGCACAGGAATAAGCTTCATGTGGAAAACACTTTTTGTTGCTATACGATGTCAGGGTGAAATTGTACTTAATGTTGCATCAAGTGGAATTGCATCTCTTCTTCTTCCCGGAGGTAGAACTGCTCATTCTAGATTTGAAATTCCAATAAATGTAACTGAAAATACAACTTGTGAAATTAAATAGAGATCCCCGTTGGCCGATCTTTTAATCAAGACAAAACTTATTATTTGGGATGAAGCTCCAATGGTTCATAGATTTTGTTTTGAAGCTCTAGATAAAAGTCTGAGGGATATTATGAGATTTTCTAATCCAAAAAGTATGGATCAACCATTTGGTGGCAAGATAGTTGTTTTTGGTGGAGATTTTCCACAAATTTTACCGGTTATTCCTAAAGGAAGTCGACAAGATATTGTATTTTCAGTCATCAACTCTTCATACATATGAGATTATTGTCGTGTACTATCATTAACTCAAAATATGAGACTTCAAGTGAGAAGTTCACATTTGAATTTAAATAAGGTCAAAGAATTTTTAGAGTGGATATTGAGAATTGGAGATGGTAAAGAAGGAGAACCTAATGATGGGGAGACAATTATAAAAATTCCTGATGACATATTGATTAAAGATGAAGTTAATAGTCCGGTTGCATCTATTGTTGAAAGTGTGTATCTTTTCATATCACATAATTTGGATAACACAAAATACTTTCAAGAGAGAGCTATTCTTGTGCCAACAAATGAGTGTGTAGAGGTAGTTAATGAGCATCTATTGTCTATTATTCCCGGGGAAGAGAAAATTTATCTTAGCTCAGATAATATTTGTGCATCAGATAGAAATGTGAGGGGTTATCAAGAGTTGTATACACCGAATTTCTTAAATAGCATCAATTGTTCAGGACTTCCGAATCATACCCTGAAATTGAAGATTGGGGTCCAGTTATGTTACTTAGAAATATAGACCAACCTAATGGTCTATGTAATGGCACTAGGTTAGTGATTACTCAACTGGTTAGCCATATAATTGAGGCTAAATCATATCGGGAAACAACATTGGACATAAGGTATTTATTTCTCGCATGCTTTTAACCCCGACTGACATAAAATTGCCTTTTAGATTTCAACGAAGGCAATATTCATTAGTTGTTTGTTTTGCAATGACTATTAACAAAAGTCAGGGTCAATCTCTTCAACATGTTGGCCTATATCTCCCAAGACCGGTGTTTAGTCATGGTCAACTATATGTTGCGGTTTTAAGGGTCACAAAGAAAAGTGGACTAAAAGTTTTGATATGTGAAAAAGAAGGAAAAATATCTCATACTACACACAAGGTAGTATACAAAGAGGTGTTTCAAAATTTGCATAACGAGGTACGTAATTTATCTTTGTGTAAATTTAAAGTTTAATTTATTTATTTCTTAAATTTACTTCCTTACTTATTTCTTGGTTAACTTAAATATGGAAAAATTATTATACAATAATATCATGGAGAGCATGTTCCTTCGTAAATCTAATAACAGAAGGCATTTAGTACTTTTATGCCACATAATAGAAATTTGAGATATTTGTTTAAAATAAGTATCATGATCATCATATGCACTATTATGTAAACATATCCCCAAATATGTAAATTATCATGCTATGCAAAATTAGTATAACAATCATTCCTAAATATAATTAAAGCAATTCAAAGATTTACACAAATAATAACGTAAAAATCTCTCAAAAATATGTTAATAATTTATTTTATGTATATCCTATCTATACTATATGAGAAGTTATTACCTTAACTTAGTATAGCTTTTTATAATTTTATTACATATATACTATATAATCTTAACATATCATTTTTTTAATAAACTTTTCAACTGTACATTTTATAATTATTTTATTATGTAATTTTACATAAGATATACTGATCTTTACGCTTTGTATGCAGTGATCATATGTAGACGGGCGATCTCATTCAATTGCTATCTTCCTTGATTAAATAATAATTGTTCAAGTTTCTTGAACAACTACTGAAAATGAAAGAAATAAAAGGCAAAGCAAATGATAACACATGTGCAATTCAACATTATTCTTTCTCTCTATGTTTTTGTGTTTTAATTAATTTTTTTAATGATTTTTTTTTCTTGATAAATACTTTATTATTAACAATAATAAAATGGTCATTGCAACATTACATTACATTACGTCAACATTACATTATATTTTATGTGTATGTTTTGTCAATTTTTGAATAATTTTTAAATAGACCGTGTACGGCACGGGTCCTAAACTAGTATAATACTAAAACAGACACTAGGAATGACACGTGTCATATCCTGGTGCTGTTTTTTTCCCTCCAAAATCCCCTCCCTTGTTTTACTTTTTTTTTTAAAGCCAATGACATTATTTAACTACTACAAAGTATAAGTTATACACAAAATATTCACCAAATCATATAATATATTTGTGATTATATTGATTCATATATATACTTTCCGTTTCTGTAATTAATATTTTCCATTCTATGTAATTTTAGATACATATCTAATGTAATATTAAATAAATATAGAGGTTCTAAATTTTACTATACAAACCTAACGTAAAATTAAATTAACTTAGATAAAAAAAAAATATACATTTAAAAGTTAAAAAATATTTTCCAAGGAAAATTTATGCTAAATTTAATATAATAATAATAATAATTAAAGATTTTTGTGAATACGACAGGTAAAACATGTACTTCGTATTAGGTTGTAGCTACTGAAGTGGAAGGTATGACAAGAAAATTTTAGTTTTTTTTTCTCTACGGGAGATAGGAAATGAATGAGTCAACTTCTCTTACATAGTTATGTGGAGCAATATTAATTTATTTTTCAATTAATAAAATAAATTTATAAAAAAATACAAATAACTTAAAATACTATTCAAATTACGTTCCTTTATTTTTGTATCGACCATTAGTAAATGAGCTCTTTATTACTAATTGAATTATATTTGTTTTTTTCCTATGAGACTAGTAATTTAATTTATAAACCGTGCATCGCACAGGCACTACGCTATTAAAAGAAAGGGGGTAGTTTTGGAGGGAAAAAACAACACCAGAAAGTGACACGTGTCATTCTTGGTATCTGTTTTAGTATTATGTTATTGATAGAGAGAAGTTATTAAATAAGGAAATGTTTTATTTATTTAAATACGGCTGTAAAAGAAAAACGTTTTATTTATTTAAACACGAAAGAAGTACTTTTGAAGGTTTTTGATAATAAGGTGATATTTGAGGCAAAAATTCGACATTATTATTATTATTATTATTATTATTATTATTTGCATGCATTTGAATAAGTTTTTTGCCGCTACTGTATAAAAAAACACCGCCCCTAAAAAGATGTTTGCGTATCAAACAAAAAACATATATAGTGAAAAAAGAACATGTAAAAAATAAAATTCGATGTAAATAATGGATACTCGAGAAGTAATGTTCATTACAGTTTGAATATGATGACTAAATCGAATGGCATATTACACAGTAACACATGTAACATCACTTTCCATAGCCAAAATGAAAGAAAGTCAACGCTCCGCTCCATACTCTAACGAGACAAATCGTATTTCAATTTCCACACAATATATTACTCCTTATCACACAACTTACAATTTTTTAATATTATACTTTGTAATAACATAAGGCACCGTCCATGTAACGCAATGTTGACTTAAACTTATTAGAATACATAAACTTTGGCATTCTTTATTTTCAATCAATAACGCATGGTTTGCTTCAATGCAATAAAATCTCTGGAGATGATTTAATTAAAAACCTCAATTATTGAGAATGACATTGAGGTATGAAGTGGTATGAAGTTAATATGAGTAAATCCTGCTTCATTCAACAATTTCTTCCATTCATCTTCAGTCCTCTCTTTAGCACTAAAAGTCACCATCATCAAGAGATCAAGGGCTATGGATGCATCGTCGAACATCGCGTGGCGATCGGGATGAAGAACCATGTCCACAATGATCACCTTTCCTTTCTTTTCAGCAACTGCTTCTTGACACTTCTTTAGGATGAGCAATGCTTCCTCGTCGCCCCAATCATGTAAAACGGACTTCATTCAACAAAAAATAAGCAATGATATTAATTGAATTGATGTTATAGAATATGTTTGACTAATGTTTTTTCAATGGATTTTGGCCTGACTTTTTTTAACTTGGTAAAACAGTCAAAATATGTTTTTGGTTATTGACTTTCTTATTGTTTGAAATGAAAAGCCAGTTTACGTAAGAATATTGATTTGTTTTGGTTATTTGACAGTTGTTATACAGCTTATTACCTTTTCTGTAGCATATTAATAATTTTTAAGACATAGTTAAATTTTAACCAAATACGAAGTATATTTATAAACAATTAATAGTCTAATAAGACCCTGTTTATTTTCTTTAAAGAAGAAATACAATAGAGAATTAGTAAAAATAATTCAATTCAGCAAAAGTAATTTCAGTTTAGTAAAATTAATTTCAGTTCAGTAAAAATAATTTAAGTTCTGTAAAAATAATTTAAGTTCAAATAATTTATTTCGAGTAGTCAAATCATTTCTAATTAGCTGGTCAAGTGATCTCAATTAAAATTTGGATCAATAAGTCAACTTTTCTAGGTTTAGCAAACTAAAGAAATCAAATAAAAGGAACAACATTATTAAGAAACAATGAGATTGTTTATTTGTTCTTCAACATACCTTGATGATAACATTATCAGCAGAAGGAATCTCCTTAAACATATCTCCTCCAACATGAGTAACTCCAGGGTATTGAGGAGCATTTGCAATAGTAGGAGGAAGATCAAAATTTATACCTTTAATATGAGGGTATGCCTTAACAATGGAAGACACCACCTTTCCAACATTACCCCCAACATCAACAAGTGTACCTTCCATCCCATTAAACCCATCCTTATACTCACTTATGATGGCATCTAAGGATGTATTAGAAGCCGCGGTCATGCCGGCAATAAACAACTTATTAACATTGGCATCCTTAGATGTCATCTCCCATAATGGTGCACCATGAGCCAACTCGAAAGGCGTTCCTCCCTCCTTAATCGAACGGCCTATTTCGAACCATCCATCCACCATCACAGGGTGGGTGAAGGTTAGAAAAATAGGGGCAAAGCTTAACTCTTGATCATGCAAGAGGCACTTTGAGGTTGGGGTTAGTCCATACAAGGCTACGCCGGGTTCATCATCACCCGGCGACAAAGACAATTTCTCATAATTAACCGTGAAGATTTTCTTTCGGGCTAACACACGCATGATGCGTGCAAGAGATGAGAGGTTTGGGGAGGGTGCCTCGAGTTTCGAGGCGAGTTCGGACAAGCTCATAGGTTGGCCATTGGAGTGTATGATATCCGCAATGCGGAGCTCAATGGCAGATCTAAGCACAAGGCTATCTGCGTAGGCAAAGAGGTGTTTGCACACCTCTTCTTGAGCTTGTAAGAAATCAATTTTCTCATAATTTTCATTATTTGTGTTCTCCATTTTTCTTAGGTTTGTTTTTCAGGGCTTTTTTTTAAAAAAAAAAAAATTATTTTTCTTAAAAGCTCTAATTGCTTAATTAGTTTGGGTTGTTATGAGGTATAAGTACGATAAATTTATAGTTTATAAATTGTTGACTTTATTTTTATTTTTGTCATGCTGTAGGTAGCTAATTTTTTTTTTTAATATATCCATCGATTTCATGGAACTCGTTCATCTTATTAAAATGTCCTGTTTTCTAACTTACTAAGCAATAACTTTATTTTTTGATAGCATAATCATTGTGATGCAATGTTTACAATTTATTATTTCTAATTCTTTGACCCATAATTTTGTACTCCGTATCACTCCATTGACTATAAGCCACTTTAATTTTGTGTTCGTTGTTGGCTTACCAAACGTTTTATATTTAACATTTTAACAAAATAAAACATGAATATATAGTTTTTTTTTTTTTAATTTTTTAAACTAACTAATTTAAACTTGTTTCAGTATGAAAACAATGGGACCTTCGGCCGGTCCTTTTCGAGGGAGAAGACTGATCTCGGTCCAAGTGGTGAATGGACCGAGGATTTCCTGCACAGCAAACTAGTCTCGGGGGTGGTTGCCGAGGAAGGCCCCTCCGATGCTAAAGCCAGTTCAGTGTATTGAGAGAGAAAGCTACGCAAGAGAATTAATTGCTTGAGGCTTATTGTGCATCCATGTAAGAGAAGTCAATTGAAGGCTTTTATACCTTGCTTAATTGGTGAACTGGGCCACAAGTTAGATAGGCTTGCCATGCTGACTGGGCTTGACTAACTTAGCATGCTTTTGGAGAGTTGAACCTTGCTTTGGGTTTTTGTAATTAAATCATTTGGACTGGCCCAATTAGATTGACTGAATTGGACCCAAACAACTTGCCCTCCTAGACCCGATTCGGAAGGATGACAGGTCAAGTTTTGACTTGCGAAATGGAGGGAAACAAATGATTGTAATTTGAACCTGGAATTTGGACAGTTAATGATGTAATAACTGTTGTTTAAGGAGAATAATTAGGGAAGGTGGAAGGTTTAATGGGTGGTTAGCTTGGGAAAGTGTTTAATGGTTGTATTTAAGTAGAATTAGTGGGGTTTTTGGCGGTTCTAACTCTTGGAATTCTTGATCCCAACAAGTTATTTGAACCGCCCTCTCCACTTTCTTTAATCACTTTTCGCAAACACTGTTTCCTTGAATTTCGCTAACACCCTTGAGAACCTGATTACTTTCTTTCCCTTTATTTTCTGCAATTCTGAGCTTTTGACTGAAATTCGTTGCTCCGAACGTATAGATCGGCAAATTTCGAGTCTGATAAAGGTTATTTTCTCCGAAACTTGTTCGGATTTCCTTGTTTTTCAAAGCTTTCCCCTTTTTCCCGATTTCTCGATTTTCACAAAAATGGCTCAAGACCGAGGAAAAAGACCAATGGTAACTGAAGAGGAGGCAGTTCCTCAGCTGGGTGCTCGGCGCAGCCAGCCACTTGGGCAGTAGCCCCCTCTAAGCAACCGAACCTCTTGCCCTAGGAGAGAAGCTAAGGTTTCTTCTGGGGATGCCCCTATTGCTGCGATACCACTGGCTTCGGTGCCTAGCCGTGGCTGGGAAGAAGCGAGCACTTCCAGTAGTGGTTCAGCGCATGGGCCTCGGCGGCTGCCATCTTGTGCCACCGAATGGTACAACTCGCCCGAGAACTTTGGGTTGATGAACACTGCTCTGTATGACTGGTGGGTCAACGGAAATGCCCTCCATTGCTTTGCCAAGAAGATCGAAGTATTTTACGGTATAATGGAGGAAGACGAGTAATGGTGCCAAATGTCAGTAGCCCGAGGATAGGATTCACAGGCACCCTCCTGGTTACATCGGACTGTATACCAGGCAGCTACAATTTAGGCTTAGGTTCCCCTTGCATGCGTTCATTGTGGAGGTGCTGAATGGGTACAACATTTCGTTGTGCCAATTAACCCCGGTCAGCATCCGAAGAGCCATGACATTCCTTTTGGTGTGTCTCTTCTATGGATTTGAGCCGAGCATCCACGTTTTTCGAAAATTGCATAAGCTGATGCCGAATCAGCAATCGGATGAGCACCATGGCCCAGGATGGTGGAGAATTGAGATCCAAAGAGGGTTTTTGACCACTTGGCCGAACGATACCTCTGACAAAGATTGGCGAGGCTAATGGATATGGATTCGGGCTCCTGCTGAGGAGGACCACCCGAACTATTTTGGAGGGCCGAGGCATCTGAGAATGCCAGATCCGAAAATGAAAGCCATCGGCCCGGATGAGTTCTCAGCCGAAGATAAGGAGATACTGACTCTCTTTGGCAAAAAGAAGAATCCAGGGGGAACTGGCCGAATGACCCATGTGCCGGAGACTTGGTTGCCCTGCTATCATTATATCTTCAAGGAGAAGATACTTGCTGCTGTCGGCCTCAGCAGAAAGTACCAGGATGTTAAGAAGTTCGGCTGGGGTCGAAGGCCTTTGCTTTTCTTTTATTTTTCTTTCTGTTTTTATTGGCTGTGCTCTTTCATGTAGAATAACCTTTTTCATTTGGTTTTTCACTGCTGCAAGAAGGGAATTGCGGCCTTGACTACAATAAACTCTATCAACGCTGCTCGGCGAGTGACGAGGAACGCCCCAACCATAACCAATCCTTCGGCTAGGGCCCCTTCACTGCGCCTGCCAACGCTTGAGATAGTCAAGCCTACTGAATATTCAGGGCAGAAACCCTGGTTCTTAAAGAGGGACCCATTTTTTTTATTAGGTCTAGAAGAACAAGCAGCAACTGGTGCTGCTAGTGTAAGGGCTGGAATCTTTGCCAGAGTTTCTGAGCAAGGTGCTAAGCCGCAAACTTTTGTTGCTGAACCCAACGTGTTCAGTGCTGAGGACGAGCAACTGCTGAAGACTTCGGTGAGCCTTAATGCTTTTTCTCTTTTCATTTTCTCCTTGCCTTGCTCCTTCTACTTACTTTTTTCTTTCGAATTTTTCTTCAAAATTTTTCTAAGTACTAAGTTTCGGCGGCTTGAAGTTTTTTTTTTTTTTGATGATGCTGATATCGCTCTTTGCCCCCCTGTTTCTTCTGCTGTATAAAGCATCATCTTCTTTAGACGAATCTTCAGCTAAAGACATGGTCGGGTAAAGAAGGAGGGCTGTAGTAAATCCGGGACAGTTCCCGACTGTTGAGCCCCCTACAAAAGACCTCGGCTGGATGAGGGCCAGGCTAAGGCGGCCGAAGAGAAGACTCCCCCTCCTCCCGAAAATCGAGAGGAAGAAGTATAGCAAAGGACTCCTCCCATCACAAGTTCCTCTCCTCGGCACATGGCTGAACCTTTCGCTAATGAGGTTCAGAAAGAGGCTGATGCACTAATTGTGCAGGCCGAGGATGACGAAATTCAAATTCTGGATGGGAGGCCAGAAACTTTTAGGAAGCTGAAGAAAGAGTTGAAGATCCCAAGAGTTTTGATGTTCCTTCAGCTTCTGCTGGGAACTCTTTCCGGACTTTCCAATCTTTAGACATGGGGTTTAAGTCCGCCCCTCTTTTAACTGTTTTGGAGGCTGTTAGGAACAATCTGCCCTCTCACCGAAACTCGGATGTCGAGTTTTTTGGTGATTTGTCTGGCCTTTTCGAGTTGGAAAGGGCAAAGATCTGGACTTTTCGGGCCGCTGCTGGAGCGGCCGAACTTTTTGTGAGGGTGCTAGACCCTTTTGTTGAGAACCACAAACAACTAATGCAAGTAGCTTTACTTAAACTTTTTGCTTAAGTGCTTTTGCTTCGTTTTCATTAAGCTTGTTTTCTCTTAAGTTATTTTATTCAAATTTTTGCTCAAGTCCTTTTCCTCGGCTAACTTGTCTTTGAACCTTGTAGGCCGTTCATAACCACGTCATGGCTGCGGGTTTGAACGAGGAGCTGAAGATAAAGTTGAGGAGGCTGATTGCTGAGCTCGGCTAGCCGAACTGAAAAACCAAAAAGGCAGAGGAGGAATCTACGGCGAGCCAATCTCGGATGGATGAGATGGCGGCCAGCTTCCGAAACTTCTGCCGAGAGATCGAGCAAACCATTTTTCCTTGGATTGAAGAAGGCCATGCCTTAATCCAGGAATATGGGGCTATTGATATTCTGAGCTTCAAGGCTCGGATAGAAGAAAAATGAAACAAGAGGCAAAAGTTCGGCAGATGATTGCCAAGGAGTTCAAAACGAAGCAGGCTGATCTTGAGGCTGAAGTTCAGCGACTCAGCGATCAGTTGAAGGCTAAGGATTCTGACCTTTCCAATGCCAAGATTGAGCTAAAGGGAGTCCAAAGCCAGCTTGAGGTCCAAACTAATGAAGCTGCGAAGGCTAAAGAAGATCTTAAGGCTGCCCAGAACTCGCTGAAAGTCCGAATCTACACCCAAAATCAGTATGATGAGGGTTTTGATAACGACTTTAAAGTTGCTTGGCACCTGGCCTTCCATGCTGATCCAGGCATAAATTGGGATGTGGCCGAAGAATGGTCAATGGTTCCTAACCATCCCAACCTGTTAACTCCTCATGAAGCCGAGCTCGCCTTTCTTGCTCGTCTTGCCAAGATTGAGGCCCGAGAAGAAGAAAAAGAGGCTGCAATGAAAGAGAAAGACACTGCTCAGCCTGCTTCATCCTCTGTTGCTGCTGAGACCTCGAAGGCTCCTAGTGCTGATCTGGAAAACGCCGAAGCATAGGAACTCGGGCAGTCGTCTGTAGAATCTTGTGGGTCAACATGTACTTAAATGATATTATTACTGCATCTGCTTTGTTTTTGCCTTTCTTTTGCTTCAACTCGCCATGCATTGTACAAACTTATTTTTGCTTATTTTCTAAGTATTTGTACTAGTTTCGGCAGTTGTGTTTTCCGCTTGTAGGCGGCTGCCGATTTAAGATTTCGTTGTACTTGACATTGAAACCCCCAATTTGAATTAATTTGAAGTTTCTCTCAGCTTATTTCTTCCATTGCCTCGTTTTGTTAAATCTCGGCTTGGAAATATTCTTAGCTGAAAACTTCTTGATTTGCTTTCATTCCTTTTGCCTTGCTCCTTATACTTAGTTTTTCTTTGAACTTTTTCAAAAAATTTCTAAGTACTAAGTTTCGGCTTGGAACTGGCTAGCTGAGTGCCTCTTGCCCCCACTTAGAAATCTGAAAATGAGATCTTCAGGTTTTTTAGGTGACTGCTTCAACTTTTTGGTATAGCCGAGTTTCTGCTCATTTTTCTTTTCTCTTCTATTTTGTTTTTGAGGGATCTGATTTCGTAGTTCAGAAGCCTTAAGGCTTCAAGAACAATATATCCTGATCCTTATAATTCATCTAAGGGAACGACTATCTGAGACACAATGCCAAGGCAATGATCTATCCGAAGTACAATGCTTCACTAGGCAATACTTCGGAAATGCGATCATCACCCGGAACTGACTCATCCAAAGTACAATGCTTCATCAGGCAATACTTCAGGGGTTTATCAGCTCCTATTTTCTAGGCAATGTTTCGGATGCGCCTATGGCCTCTTTGCCCGGAGGAACTGATTCATCCGAAGTACGATGCCTCATTAGGCAATACTTCGGCGGTTTATCATTTATCCTCATCTTGGTAGGTTTTACGGCTTACCAAAGTACAATGCCTTATTAGGCAATACTTCGGGTAACACCAAACGAAAACCTTGAATTTTTTCAAAAACCATTGAAGACTGAGAAAATAGAAACTTGCTGAATTTGAATAAATGGTGGCTCAAAGGCCTTTCATCAATAATAAAGATGCACTTACATAGATTGTTGTTCCCTAAAGGGCTTTACACATGATATTTCTTAAGTACATCGGCATTCCAGTGGTTTTTCAGCTTAGTTCCATCCAACTGCCGGAGTCAGTATGTTCTTGGCTGAAGCTTATCATAAATTTCATAGGGTCCCTCCCAAGTGGCTGAGATTTTCCCATGAATGTGTCCTTTCTATACAGTAGCGACATTCCGAAGAACAAGATCCCCAATTTTGAGAAGTCTTGCATGGACTCCTCGGTTGTAAAATTTGTTGATTCTCTGCTTGTATGCAACCATTTTATCTCGAGCCGAATCTCTGATCTCGTCTAAGAAGTCAAGGGACTCTTTCATGAGTTGTTCATTTTCTTCGGCTAAGAAGAGATTCACTCGGAGACTTGCTGAGCCAATTTCCATTGGAAGGACGGCTTCAGATCCATACACTAGATCAAATGGTGAATGGCCCGTTGCCTCTTTTTTTGTTGTCTGAAGTGACCAGAGAGTTCCCGGAAGTTCCTCTATCCACTTGGACTTTTGATCTTCAACTCTCTTCTTGATAGCGTTGAGGATTTGAGGATTTGTTTATTTGCAGCTTCGGCTTGACCATTACTCTGCGGATGACAAACTGCACAATATGCCAATTTAATGCCGAACTGACCTGTGTACCGCCTTAGTGGCAAATTATCAAATTGTCTCCCATGACCAAAGACAAAGACCTTCGGAATCCCAAAGCGAGTGATGACGCTTTGTCAGATCAATTTTCTGATTGTTTGCTCTGTTATATTCGAGCTGCTGCTTCGGCTTCAATCCATTTGATGAAATAGTCCATGCCGACTATTAACCATCTTTTTTGGTATGGAGCATCGGGAAATGGTCCCAAAATATCTAGTCCCCATTGATCAAATGGGAGAGGATTCAGAATTTGCTGAAGATCTCGGGATGACTGATGGATGACTGGTGTGAACTTTTGGCATTTTTCTCATTTTCAGACTAGCTCGCTAGCGTCCAGGACCATGGTTGGCCAATAATATCCAGCCCTTAGCGCTTTATGGTCTAAGACTCTTCCCCCTATGTGGTTTTCGTAGAGACCGAGATGAATCTCCCGAAGGATATAATCAGCATCTATTGGTCCCACACATTTTAATAGCGGGGCTGAAAAGAACTTTTTTAGAAGCTCCCCTCTGAAGATGATGAAGCTTGAGCTGATTCTCTTCATCTTAGAGGCTAAGTTCCTGTCTTCGGGAATATCTCCCCGAAGTTTGTAAGCTAAGATGGGGTCCATCTAGCTCGGCTCGTGTGTGACGCAGTAAACCTCAGGTTCTTGGTCAACACTTCTTTCTCGGCGCACTTTCACATATACAAATCGGTTCAGCTCAGTTAGAGTTGAACTTGCAAGTTTGGAGAGTGCGTCGGCTTGTGTATTCTGACTCCTTGGGATCAATTCAATTTCAAAAGTTCTCAGCTTCGCAATGACTATTTTGATCCTTGTAAGGTAAGCTATCATTGAGGGCTATTTGGCCTCATATTCACCTCGAATCTGATTTACGACAAGCTGAGAGTCTGTCTTTACACAGACATGCTCGGCTTTAAATGCTATGCACAGCTGTAAACCAGAAATTTTTGCTTCATATTCAGCTTCGTTGTTTGAAGCCCTGAATGAGAATTTTAGTGCATATTCAAAGGATTTGCCTTCGGGCGAGGTTATGACTACCCCTGCCCTCGAACCATTCACGGTGGAGGATCCATCCGTGAAAACGATTCAAATCTTCTTTTCCTCGTCAAGTGTCTCTTGATAAGAACACTCGGCTAAAAAGTCTGCCAAGGCCTGAGCCTTAATGACTGCTCTCGGTTGGTAGCTGATACTGAACTCAGTGAGCTCAAAGGCCCACTTTGCTAGTCTACCAGATTTCTCTACCTTGCCGAGGACTTTTTCCAGCTGTTGATCAGTTAAGACCATTATTTGATAACAATCAAAATAGGGCCTCAACTTCCGAGCGGCTACCACTACTACGTATGCAACTTTTTCGAGTAGGGGGTAGCGAGTCTCGGCATCTGTCAGAGTATGGATGACAAAATAGATCGGCTGCTGAATTTTTTCTTCTTCCCTTAGCAACACCGCGCTTATAGTGGCTGGGATAACTGCCACATATAAGTATAAAGTTTCTCCTTCAATTGGTTTTTCCAGTGTTGGGACTTGACCCTGGTGCTCACGGAGTTGCTTAAAGGCCTCTTTTTGCTCATCTTCTCAGATGAGCTCTTTTGATTTTGGGAGTTTTAGCGCTTTGAAGAAGGGCAACCCCTTATCCGAGGCTCTAGAGATGAACTTGGACAGGGCGGCCATTCTGCCAATGAGACGTTTAACGTCCCTCTTTGTTTTCGGCTCGTGAAGATCTAGAGTTGACTGAACTTTGGCGCGATTGGCATCAATCCCTCTTTTGCTGACCATGAAGCCGAGGAACTTTCCTGACTTCACGTCGAAGACACATTTCTTTGGATTCAGCTTCATCTGATGCTTTCTAAGGGTGGCGAAGGTTTCGCCCAGGTCCGTGACATGGTCTTTATCTTTTTTTCTTTTAACGATAGAATTGTCTACATAGACTTCCATGTAACGGCCTTTTTGCTCGGCGAAGACCTGATCAACCAGCCTTTGATAAGTTGCCCCCGCATTTTTCAATCCGAAGGGCATTATTTTGTAATTGTACACCCCGGCGCTTGTAACGAACGCCGTTTTTCCTCGGTCTTCAGGATGCATGAAGATCAGATGATACCCCAAGAATGCGTCCATAAAACTATGCAGGGCATGCCCACTCGTCGAGTCGAATAACTGATCGATCCTCGGTAAGGGATAAAAGTCCTTCGGAAAGGGCCTATTTAGATCTGTGAAGTCAACGCACATTCTCCAAGTGTCATTTGCCTTCTAAACCATCACCACATTGGCCAACCATTCTGGATACTGACAAGGCTCAATGAAACCTGCATCCAAAAGCTTTTTGACCTCGGCTGCGATGTCTTGGTTCTTTTGAGCAGAGTAATTCCGCTTCTTTTGCTTAATTGGCCGACATGTAGGGTCGACATTAAGTTTATGAGAGATGAGGTTCGAATCAATCCTGGGCAAGTCTGCTGCCGAGGAAGAGAACACATCTGTGTTGTCCCGAAGGAGCTGGATAAGTTCAACACAGACGCTTGGATCAAGTCCTAGCCCAATGCTGACACATCTTCCGGAATTTCCTTCGGTCAACCGATCTATTGACTCAGTCTGATTGTCCAGCTCCATGGCTTTGGCACTAGACTCTTCACGATCGGGCATGCTGTCAATATCAGTAGGCTTCCCAGACTTTGGTTGATATTCTGAGTCTTTCGGCTCAGATGAGGAATCAGCCTTTCCCTTCCCCAAAGATTTTTCTTTTGCTGGGGTACCTTGGGCCGAAGCACTTAAGTCTTTAAGCTTTTTGGTGCATCAGTCTTTCTCTTTTTCTTCTTCATCATCTCGGTTGCCGCGGCGAATTTTAGATGGCTTAAGGTGATTGCATCTTCGGGCCTCCTTTTGGCTGCCCTGAATTTTTTCGGAGTGTCCCTCGTCTGAGACATAGATCATCATTTGATGGTACGTAAAGACAACTCCTTGAATTTCGTGAATGATGGGTCTCTCCATAATCACGTTGTACACATATGGAACATCTACGACCAAGAATTCGACCATGATATTTTGGGCTGCTCGGCCTTTGCTGATGGTGACAGGAAGTAAAATCTTCCCGTCTGGATATGATGAAGAACCATTGAACCCGGATACTAGGAAGGGTACTAGAGTCAAGTGCTTGGTCTCCAACTTCAGCTGGTCGAATGCTCCTCAAAAGAGGATATTCGCACCACTACCACCGTCGACGAGTGTTCGCCAAACATCGTGGTTAGCAATGCCCGTTATAATTACCAGCGGGTCGTCATGAGGGTACACCACCCCCGACAGTCTTCGGCTGTGAACGTGATGTTTGGCACCGGAGACTGAGGAGCTCGGATGTCAGCATGATTCACTTGATGGGTCAAGCCCCTCAAGTGGCGCTATAATGCATTCCGAGAGGTTCTTCCGGAAATGACAAGGATATCATGATTTTCTTTGTCTTGGAACTTGTTCTTTTTCCGGGGGAAATCCAGATCTTGCCGAGGATCTTTCTCAGCTCTTTTCTCCTCGCGGCGATCCGCGAGATATTTTTTTAAGTACCCCTTTTGGACCAGATCCTCGATCTGATCTTTCAGCTGGAGGCAGTCCTCGGTACGATGTCCCGGAGATTCATGGAACTCACACCATTGGTTCTTGCCTTTTTACTGATGCCACGGTGGGAGTGGCCTTGGCTTCTTGAACCTCCCCTCGTCTTTAGTTATGCTAAAGATTTTAGCATGTGGAAGAGCGAGAGGAGTGTAACAATCATATCTCCCCATATAGGGGGTCTTTTCTTTCTTCGGCTCAGGAGCCGTAGACGGTTCTGAGGCTTTCGCCTTCCCTTTCCTTTTGTCCTTAGCCTTCTTTCACCCCCTTGGTGATCCAAGCTTGAGCAACCCCCTTGAGAGTGGTTGGAAAGTACTTACACCAGGTGGCTTCGGACCTTGGGTTAAGGTACATGTGCCCCTCGTAAGAGGCAATGTGGTCCTTCGGGTCCGAAGTACTGTCATAAGTGATGTGCGCCGGGATTTTCATTGTCGGCACATGTTCTTCCAATATCCATCTTTGGAAGGGTGACCTTGTAGGAACCATTACGGCCTTCCCCTTGTGCCTGGCCGAAGGGACCTCGCTTCTCCCTATTAGAGAGGTGGAAGTAGTTTTTGTCCTCGGTTGAGACGATTCAGGGTAGGGCTCGGTTCCCTCTGGGTAATTGAGGCAACTATGCACATTCATCTCCCTTGAGCCTAGACATTCGTGAACGTTTAGGCGAGCAGGCTCGTGCCACGCGGAGGTGGAATTGCTTTTCTTGTAGCTCTTGGAGTCCCGGGTTCTGGAATCGTCAAAGAATTGAGGGTTCCTTTTCCGTTCCCGTTCGGTCCTCCAATTGGCCTCTTCATACTTGTCCCCTAGCTCCTTAAAGGAAGGAGTCTATTCACTAACCTCTTGGCCAATCCTCCTTCTAAGGTTTCTTGGCGGAAGAGGTGAGTGATCACGAGGTGGTGGAAAGTTGCCTACTTGGGCCTTCATGAGGTCCGTGAAGACCGCAAAGTCTCTCAACACTTCCTCCGTAGAGGGCCCGGTTTGAGGAGTTGCTCTCGGTTGAGACTGAGAATGTAAGCTTCGTGGAGGAGGACTCTGTGCATTTGATTGATTTGGCCAAGACGAACTTGTCGGTTGGCGAGTATGATGGGATGGTGACTTCTCCGATGCTACTTTTTTCGGAGAAGAGGGAGCTTTCGAAGAAGAGGAAGAAGGTTCCGATGATGGTGGAATCGGTTGATTCACTCTCACCGTAACTAGGTCTCTCCTCGAAGAGGAAGGCCCGTTCTTCTTAGCACTCTTGGCACTTTTACCGCTCTTAGTCATGTTTCTACTAAGATGGGTTGGATTTTTGGCTTAATTTTGTGTATCTTCCCTACAGACTGCGCCAAATTGTTTCAGTGTAAAAACAATGGGACCTTTGGCAGGTCCTTTTCGAGGGAGAAGACTGATCTCGGTCCAAGTGGTGAATGGGCCAAGGATTTCCTGCACAACAAAACACACGTAAACTAGCCTTGGGGTGGTTGCCTAGGAAGGGCCCTCCGATGCTAAAGTCAGTTCAGTGTATTGAGAGAGAAATCTATGCAAGAGAATTAATTGCTTGAGGCTTATTGTGCATCCATGTAAGAGAAGTCAATTGAAAGCTTTTATCCCTTGCTTAATTGGTGAATTAGGCCACAAGTCAGATGGGCTTGCCATGCTGACTGGGCTTGGCTAAACTTAGCATGCTTTTGGAGAGTTGAACCTTGCTTCGAGCTTTTGTAATTAAATCATTTGGATTGGCCCAATTAGATTGACTGAATTGGACCCAAACAAAACTTCTTTACTAAACTGTATTGTGGCTATGTTTTGTCAACAAAAATAAAATTGTAATGTGGCCATATTATATACTAAATGAGGGAGACCTCTTGGTGTAGTGGCACAAGAGGTCGCCACGTATTCTCGAGGTTCGATCCTCATCAGCAACAAATCCCACCCCTTACCCCTCTAGGACATTGCTAGACACAAATATCGTGTCTGTTAGAGGTGAGTTTAACCATATACAAAAAAATAAATAAATAAATAAAAATTAAGAGTAGTAACAATACATCGATATATGCTTTGAAAATAAACTTGTTTAAATTTAATTATACATGTATATACGAGTATTTAACAGCAATATAAAGATGCCAAATTATAGTTCTTAATATATATAATTTTTTTTTTTTTTAATTATAATTTTTTTGACAGGATTAATATGCATGTTCAAGCTTCATAATTTATTTAATTGTTTTTTTTTGTGGGTGTGTGTGTGGGTGGGGGGGGGGGGGTTGGGGAGGAAAGTAAATTATTGATTTTTTAATTGTTGCAAGAAATAGACTTAAGATCTTAGATAACGTAACACTTTCGATTATTTTCCAATTGAAATCTTAGGATAGTATTTAAGTATTTACGCGTAGAATATTACTGCACAATTTATATCAATAGAAATTTAATAAGGACTGTAATTCAGGCTATTGGCTAAGCCCTTATGAAGTCAAAATACATATATATTTCTTATTGTCAAGTATTCAAAATATGCATTGGAAATTCATGGTAAGATACTGTGACAATTTATTTCAATCTAATATATATATATATATATATATATATATATATATATATAAAGTAGACATTTTTGGAGAGCATTCGGAGCGCCACATAAACAAGGGTATATTTTCGACCAATTAAAAATTAGATTTCTATTTTATTTTGGAATTAAAAAATTCGTTTGCCACCCAAACAAAAGTGACGAATGAGATTTAAGAATTTTGCCACATAAGTAAAAACAACGAATATTGATTTATTAGGATTTAATTTATTTAAAAAACTAAAAAATTATCTTTTAAAATAATCATCTTTAAATATAGGATTTATATACCTACTATTATAAGATAAATTTTGATAGTGTTTATGATAAGAAATAAAAATTATCCCTGAATTAAAATAAAATTAAAATTTGTGACATTTACCATTATAAATTGACGCATCATATGACAGCAACCAAAATTTCGTATCAATGCAAAACCAAACCAAACAAATTTTGTGTCATTAATTTTGTGTCAGTTTTATTAGGTCATCAATGGAGGGGTAATTCTTAGCCTAATTTTTGAAACCCTTGTTTAAATGTATATTTGTGATTATTGCTTAAATTGTGTTCATTTGGGATACTTAATGATTATATGTTTATGTTTTGTAAACTGAATTTTGTTTTTACATGCAAATCTAATTTAATTAGAGAATTATATTCGTGCAAATATCTTTGGAATATCAAAGTACGAGCTTCTCGCCTGATGATCCTATTTGATGAGGAGGTATTATATCTTTATAAATCGTTTACATTTATTAAATCTTTTAATGAACCTTTTAGTTTTTATCAATTAATTTTATGATTAAAACAAATTTTTGTGATTTAGGTAGCTTAATTAAGTCATAAAATTAACTTAATTTTTTAGTTTTAATTACAAGGTGATTACGTTCATGCCTCAATTTAAGTCAACTTTGTTCTACAATTTGTTCAAAATTGATTGAAGGAAAAGTTTACTCTATTAGATACTTTTCAGTCGTTACAAATAAGAAGCAATATCGCACGCATTTTCAGTGACAACAAAATAATGATTCAAATTTCCAAAATACTATTGTTTGGGCGATTGGGGACGATGAAAAAATTCCAATGCATAGATTTGATTTTGTATAATTACAATTTTTAGATTAATTTCACAACAATTATTCACTTTCTGGTAAATATTTTAATTTATTTTATAAGACTATAAAGATTAATTTTATATAAATTTTATTTTTGCTAACATGTTCTATTTATCCACTTTTATTAGATGAAAGAGATATGGGTGCGAACAAAGTTGGTGATCCTATCGAATTTTTTTTTTAATACAAATTTTTTTACATCGAAATATTACATCTAATAACTATTATTTTTAATGTTCTTATCAAAATTAAATTATCCCTAACAAACAATAGAAAAGTAATAAAAATATTATGAGTATGATCTAATTACAAAAACTATTTTTATGAGATTTTATGTATAAAAAACCGTGGGATATTAGAATTTAAATTATTAAAAAAATAATAAAAATTATCTTATGAAATTAATGGTTTTATCTAAATACCCGATTAATAAGATTTTTTTTCATAAAAAAATTTAAAACTTATAATGCAATAAAAAAAAACTTTACCTTCTTTTAACATTTTATGTCTAAAAAATTAAAAAGACAGATAATTTGTTAGAGATCAAGAGATCATAAGAAATATACAAAATTTTATATAGATTTGAGAGTTTAATTGTAAGTGTAAAAAGCAACGAATAATGATTTAGAATTTAAATTATATCAAAATTAAAATTTAAAACTTATAACGCAATAAAAAAAATAAAAAAAATAAAAAAAAAACTTTATCTTCTTTTAACATTTTATGTCTAAAAAAATCGAAAAGACAGATAATTTGTTAGAGATCAAGAGATCATAAGAAATATACAAAATGATATATAGATTTGAGAGTTTAATTTGCAAAAACCAACGAATAATGATTTAGAATTTAAATTATATCAAAAATAAAAAATTATTATCTTTTCACATTAAAGATTTTATCCTAATATGTAATCAATGAAATATCATATTTACAATCTTTTTTTTTTTTGAAAGATCATATTATTGTCATATAACTAACAACAACGAATAAAATACAAAACAACAATAAATTAAGTCGCATTATAAATTACATTAAAAAAATTATACTTTTGTAATTGGCAATATCATTTTAATTAAATTATTATTTTTTTTTTGTCTGAAATTATTAAATTGTAAAATAAATCAAATAATTATATAAAAAGAAAAAAAAACTTAGAGTATATAGGAAAATATCTTTTCTTGAGATATATGTATGAAAAATCGTACATCACACGGACTTTTATCTAGTTTGATATAAAAATAAACGGATCCTTTTTAGAGCGTGCGTCATCATGTAAAAGGTACAGTGTGAAAAAAAAGGTGCGAAGATCGCAAATCAGTTTAATTTTCTTGCAAGAAGTTTTGAATTTCAAGCTTACAAGATGAGATAGTGACTATGCATAGGTCTTGGACCCGGTATGCCATATTGGTCCAATATTTTAAGATTGTATAAGTTCATGAAGGATTTGGGTTTAGCCATTATGAGTCAAGTTCAATCATTTTAAATATAAATTTGACCCATAGCTAGATCGATACAAAATGTATAAACTTTTTCTTCAAAATTATTTGAACCTCGGTATAGATAGGCATATTTAATTTGTAAGTGGTGAATCTTGTGATAGTGAATAGTAATGAATATACAAAAATAATTTTGTTGTTGTTGTTGTTGAATTGCAATCCTTAACTCTCAAGGCTAGCAATCATGCTCATGAGTTAATTTTATCATACTTACACATAAAAATCTAATACTAAAAACATATGAGAAGGATGATGCGTGAAATAAAAATAGTTATACGAAGTATAAAAAGTTTGAATCTGTTTTAGACCCTAATCAAATAGACCAATGGATTTGGTCACATGTCTAAGAACATATGTTTGCCAAAATGCCAACAATTAATCACAAACCTCCAAAAGAGGTAAAACCGATTTTTTGTGCATTGCCCCTTCCACCTTAAAATAAATAATAATTATTTGGGTCCAATTCAATTAACCTAATTGGGTCGGCCCTAATGTTTTAATTAAAAAAACCTAATGCAAGGTTCAACTCCCCAAAATCATGCTAAGTCAACAAGCCCGGTCAGCATGGCAAGCCCATCTGACTTCAAGGGCCCAGTTCTCCTCTATTGAACAAAGGTATAAAAGCCATCAATTGTCACTTCTTACATTCATTCACAATCAGCCTCAATCAATTAATTCTCTCGCATAGTCTTTACTCTCAATACACTGAACTGACTTCAGCATCGAAGGGGCCTTCCTCAGCAACCACCCCTGAGGCTAGTTTACATGTGTTCGTTGTGCAAGAAACCCTCGGCCCCGTCATCACTTGGACCGAGACCAGTCTTCTCCCTTGAAAAGGGCCTGCTGAAGGTCCTATTGTTTTCATCCAAAACAATTTGGCGCCGTCTGTGGGGAAGATACAAAAAATCAAGCAAAAAATCAATCGCCCTTAGCAAAAACATGACTAAGAGCGGTAAAAGCACCAAGAGTGCTAAGAAAATGGTTCTTCCACTTCAAGAAGAGACCTAATTACGGTGAGAAGGAACCCACCATCACTGGAACCTTCCTCTCCTTTTTCTCCAAAGGTTTCCTTGTCTCCAGAAAGGGAGGCCTCGGAGAAATCTCCATCGCAGCGCATTCACCAGTCGACAAGTTCGTCTCGGTTGAACCAGTCAACTGCGAAGAGTCCTCATCCTCAAAGCCTACACTTTCGATCCCAGCCGAAAATAACCCCTCAATCAGGGCCCTCTCCGGAGGAAGTAGCAAGGGTCGTAGCGGTCTGCATGGAGATCCTCAAAGCCCAAGGAGGCCAACTCCCATTAACACCCCCTGATTCCTCACCTCTTCAGCCGAGAAACCTAAGAAGGAGAATTGGCCAAGAGGGGGATGGACAAGTTCCATCCTTCAAGGAGTTGGGAGACAAGTAGCAAGAGGATACTTGGAGGACCGAGCAGGAGAGAAAAAAAAAAGAACGCTCAGTTCTTTGACGATCCCGGAACCTGGGACTCTAGGAGCTTCAGGAGCAACAATACCACCTCCGCGTGAAAAGAGCCTGCTCGCCTAAATGTCCGCGAACGCTTAGGTTCAAGGGAGGCGAGCGTGCATAGCCGTCTCACCTACCCAGAGGGAACCAGGCCCTACCCCGAATTGTCTCGGCCAGGGACGAAAACCACTTCCACCTCTCTAAGTGGGAGAAGCGATGTCCCTTCGACTAAGCAAAAAGGGAAGGCAGTAATGGTCCCTACAAGTTTTCCTTTCCAAAGTTGGATATTGGAAGAGCATGTGCCGACGGTGAAAATACCGGCACACATAACTTACAACGGTATTTCGGACCCGAAGGATCACATTGTCTCTTACGAGGGGCACATGTATCTTAACCCCAGGTCCGAGGCTACCTGGTGTAAGCATTTTCCAACTGTTCTCAAATGGTGTTGCGCAAGCAAGGATCACCAAGGGAGTGAAAGAAGGCTCAATAATCGGTTGGAAAGACCTTTCCAACAAATTCAAGAGCAAGTTTTCTATGGCAAATCGCTGAGAGAAGACAACTGTAGAGCTGATGAGTCTGGATCAGGGCCTTGCCGTATTTGCACTACAGAATGCCTTGCAAGATGGAAAGTTCCTTGACTTCATGGTCATGCATCCCCCACAGACCTTGGAGGAAGCTTTGGACGCCTCGGATAAGTTCATCCGAGCCGAAGAATGGAACAAGACAAAATCCCAGTCCTAATCCGGGGCCGGGAAAGTCATGGACCAGTGTCCGAAGGCCAAGGGCCGAGGAAAGGGAAGGCGAAAGCCTCAGAACCGTCCACGGCACCTGAGCCAAAGAAAGATAAGACCCCCTATACAGGGAGGTACGATTCTTATACTCCTCTTACTCTTCCTCGTGCTAAAATATACAACACGACCAAAGATGAGGGGAGATTCAAGAAGCCTAGGCCACTTCCACTGGCATTAGCACAAAGGCAAAGACCAATGGTGCGAGTTCCACGAGTCTTCTAGACATCGCACCGAGGATTGTCTCCAGCTGAAGGACCAGATCGAAGATCTGGTTCGAAAGGGCTATCTGAAAAAATACTTTGCGAATCGCCGAAAGGAGAAAAAAGCCGATAAAGATTCTTGACAAGATCTGGACTTACTCCGAATAAAAGACAAGTCACAAGACAAGGACAACTTGACATCCTTGCCATTTCCGGAGGAACTTCCCAGAGTGCATTGAAACGCCACTTGAGGGGTCTAACCCATCAAGTGAATCATGCTGAGTACCAAGCACCTCAGTCTTCGGTGCCAAACATTCTGTTCACAGCCGAAGACTGCGAGGGTTAGTGTACCCTCATGATGACCCGTTAGTGATCGTAATGGGCATTGCAAACCGCAACGTCTGGCGGTCCTTCGTTGACGGCGGTAACGGGGCGAATATCCTCTTTTGGGGAGAATTCAACAAGCTGAGGTATGAGGCAAGCACCTAACTCCGGTACCCTACTCGGTATCCGGATTCAACGGCTCTCCATCATATCCCGATGGGAAGATCCTTCTTCCTGTCACCATCAACAAAGGCCGAGCAGCACAGAGCACCATGGCCGAATTTCTAGTCGTGAATGTCCCATCTGTGTACAACGTGATGGTGGGGAGACCCCTCATTCACGATATTCAAGGAGTCATCTCAATGTACCACCAAATAATGATCTATGAATCGGACGAGGGACACTCCAAAAAAATAAAGGGCAGCCAAAAGGAGGCCCAGAGATGCAACCACCTCAAACCATCCAAAGGTCGCCGCGACGACCGGGATGATGAGGAGGAAAAAGAGCGGGACCGTTGCGTAAGTAAGCCTAAAGGTTTAAGTGCTTTGGCCCAAGGAACCCCATCAGAAGAAAAATCTTTGGGGAAAGGAAAGGTTGATTCCTCATCTGAGCCGAAGGACTCAGAGCATCAGCCAAAGTCTGGGAAGCCTGCCGATATTGACAACAGGCCTGAGCGTGAAGAGTCCAGCGCCCAAGCCATGGAGCTAGACAATCAGACTGAGTCAATAGAGTTAACCGAAGGGAATTCTGTAAGATGCGTCAGCATTGGACTGGGACTTGATCCAAATGTTCGTGTTGAACTAATTCAACTCCTTCGGGACAAAAAAGATTTGTTCGCGTTCTCGGCAGCAGAAATGCCCGGGATTGATCCGAACCTCATCTCTCATAAGCTTAATGTCGACCCAACATGTCGGCCAATTAAACAAAAGAGGCGGAATTACTCCGCCCAAAAGAACCAGGACATCGCAGCTGAAGTAAAAAAACTTCTGGATGCAGGCTTTATTAAGCCTTGTCAATATCCAGAATGGTTGGCTAATGTGGTGATGGTTCAGAAGGCAAATGGCACCTGGAGAATGTGCGTTGACTTCACAGATCTGAATAGGGCCTGTCCGAAGGACTTTTATCCCTTGCCGAGGATCGATCAATTAGTCGACTCGACGAGTGGGCATGCTCTGCTCAGTTTTATGGATGCATTCTCAGGGTACCATCAGATCTTCATGCACCCCGATGATCGCACAAAAACGGACTTCGTTACGAGCACCGGGGTGTACATCTATTAAATTATGCCCTTCGGATTGAAAAATGTGGGGGCAACTTATCAAAGGCTGGTTGATCGGGTCTTCGCCGAGAAAAAGGGTCGTAACATGGAAGCCTATGTTGACGATTCTATTATCAAAAGCAAAGAAGACACAGACCATGTCACGGACCAAGCAGAAACCTTCGCCACCCTTAGAAAACATAAAATGAAGCTGAATCCGAAGAAGTGTGTCTTCGGCGTGAAGTCAGGCAAGTTCCTCGGCTTCATGGTCAGCAAAAGGGGGATTGATGCCAATCCTACCAAAGTTCAAGCAGCTCAAGATTCATCGTCTTCATAGGAGAGCTTTTGAAAAATTCCTTTTCAACCTCACTACTGAAATGCGTGGGTCCAACAGATGCTAATTATATCCTTCTAGAAATTCATCTCGGTATTTGCGGAAATCACAGAGGGGGAAGAGCCTTAGCCCATAAAGCACTAAAGTCTAGATATTTTTGGCCAACCATGATCATAGATGCAAAGGAGCTGGTCAGAAAATACGAGAAATGTCAAAAGTTCGCACCAGTCATCCATCGGCCATCGCGAGATCTTCAGCCAACCCTCAATCCCCTCCTATTTTCTCAATGGGGATTGGATATTTTGGGACCTTTTCCCGACGCTCCATATCAAAAAAGATGGCTAATAATCGGAATAAACTATTTCAGCAAATGAATCGAGGCCGAGGCAGCTTCGAACATTATTACAAGAGCAAACAGTCAGGAAATTCATCTAGCAAAACATCATCACTCGCTTTGGGATTCTGAAAGTTTTTTTCTTTGATCATGGAAGGCAATTTGATAATCTTCCGCTGAAGCGGTACACAAATCAGCTCGGCATTAAACTGGCATATTCTACGGTGTGTCATCCGCAAAGTAACGGTCAAGCCGAAGCGGAAAATAAACAGATCCTTAACGCTCTCAAGAAGAGGGTTAAAGATCAAAAGACCAAGTAGATAGAGGAGCTTCCAGGAACCCTCTGGTCACTTTTCGGACAACCAAAAAAGAAACAACGGGACATTCATCTTTTGAGTTGGTGTAAGGATCCGAAGCCGTCCTTCTAGTAGAGATTGGCTCAGAAAGTCTATGAGTAAATCTCTTCTCAGCCGAGGAGAATGAACAACTCATGAAATATTCCCTTGACTTCTTGGATGAGATAAGAGATTCAACTCGAGATAAAATGGTTGCATACAAGCAGAGAGTTAGCAAATTTTATAACCAAAGAGTCCACGCAAGAATTTTCAAAGTTGGGGATCTTGTTCTTCGGAATGTTGTCGCTGTGAAAAAAGTCTGCATCCCATAAACTATCAGCTACTTGGGAGGGACCTTATGAAATATATGATGAGCTTCAGCTAGGAACATACCAACTTTGGCAGTTGGATGGTACTGAGTTGCCTCACTGGAACGTTGATGTACTTAAGAAGTACCATGTGTAAAGGCCTTCGGGGAAGAGTAATCTATGTAAGTACATCTCCATCATTAATGAAAGGCCTTTGTGCCACCATTTATTCAAATTCAGTAAAGTTTCTATTTTTTCTGTCCTCCATGGTTTTTGCAAATTCAAGGTTTTCGTTCGGTGCTGTCCGAAGTATTACCTAATGAGGCATTATACTTCGGCAAGTTGTAAAACCTGCCAAGACGAGGATAAATGATAAAATCCTGAAGTATTGCCTAATGAGGCCTTGTACTTCAGACGAATCAGTTCCTCTGGGCAAAGAGGCCATAGGCGCATCTAAAACATTGCCTAAAAAATATGAATTGATAAAGCCCCGAAGTATTTTCTAATGAAGCATAGTACTTCGGATGAGTCAGTTCCGGGTGATGATTGCACCCCCAAAGTATTGCCTAATGAGGAATTGTACTTCGGACTAATCATTGCCCCGGCATCGTGTTTCGGATAGTCGTTCCCTCGGATGAATTATAAGGATCACAAGAGCATTGCTCTCAGAGTCTATGGCTCTTGAGCAAGGAATCAAACCTTTTGAAAACAAAATAGAAGAGAAAAGAAAAATGAGCAGAAAATTCAAAATCTGGATTATTGCAAAAATTTCGCCAAGGCAAATTCCTCGGCGGTGCCGAGGAATTAAAAGAAATTACCTTAAAAACCTGAAGACTTCATCTTTAGATTTTTTTAAGGGGGCAGGAGGTACTCATTTAGCAAGTTCCTAGCCGAAGCTAAGTACTTGGAAATATTTTCACAGGCTGAAAAACCTGAGTAAAAAGAGCGGATAAAAGGAACTCAAGCAAAAACAATGCACTCTCAGCAAATAAAGAAGTTCTCAGCCAATAATATCTCAAGCCGAAGTTCTACAACTTAGAAAAATTTCGAAGAAATTCAAAAAAGCAACTAAGTACAGAAATCAGAAAAATAGGCAATGGGAGAGGAAAGCTGAGAAGAACTTCAAATATATTAAAAATGAGGATTTCAAATGTCAAGTACAAAGATATCCTAAATCGGCAGGCGCCAACAAGCGAAAACACAACTGCCGAACTAAGTACAAAGCAAGCAAAAATAAAAAGTTTGTACAAATTCAAGGCAAGCTGAAGGCAAAACAGAGGCAAAAGCAAATGCGACGATAATCAGTTAAGCACAAGTTGATCCGCAAGAATCTGTAGACGACTGCCTGAGTTCCTATGCCTCAGCATTGTCGGGATCAGCGCTCGGAGCCTTGGAAGCCTCAGCGCAGCCAGAAGACGAAGTAAGCTAAGCAGTATCTTGTGCTTTCCTTGCAGCCTATTCTTCTTCCTGAGCCTCGGCTTTAGCTTGACGAGCCAAGAAAGAAACTTAAGCTGGGCTAGCCTCATTCATATGTGCATCATCTGGATCCATAGACCAAGCCTCAGCTAAATCCTAGTTAATTTCGGGATCAGCATGAAAAGACAATCGCCGAGCAACTTTGAAGCCATTCTCAAAGTTCTCTTCATACTACTCTTGGGTGTAAACCCAAACTTCTAGCAGTTTTTGAGAAGCTTCGATTTCAGCTCGAATTTTGGCAGCTCCTTCTTTCTAGGCCTTCAGCTCATCCCTTAGCCGCTGGTTCTCGGCCTCTAACTCAGATTGCTTCACCTTGGCCTCAACTTCAGCTCGAGCAGTCTGAATCTTGAAGTCCTCGACCATGAGGCACCTTTGCTCAATCCGGGCCTTAAAGTCAACAAGATTTTCAGCCCCATATTCCTGGATTAGAGCATGAGTCTGCTCTAAGTCCTGGCAGAAGGTGCGGAAGTTGGCACTCATGGAATCGATCTCAGCCCTAAGGGCCGAGGCAGCTTCTTCGGCATCCAACCTCTTCAGCTCAGAGATTTCGGCCTGACTCTCAGCCTCTTCAGCCTTGTCAGCCTTTGCTTTCAATTCATCATTCATCTCCACCGGCAGAAAGTGGTTATGAACGACCTACAAAGATAAGGAAAATAAATCAGCCGAAGTAAAAACAAATTCTAAGCCGAAGCTCAGTACTTAGAAAAATTTCGTAAAAATTCGAAGGGAAAAGCTAAGTAGAAAGAGCGAGGAAAAACGGGAAGAAAAACTTGAAGAGCTAAGTTAAAAAAGCTTAAATTATGGTGAAGTTACCTGCATCAATAGCCTTTGGCTCTCCAAAAAGGGGTCTGGCACTCTAGCAAGTGGCTCAGATGCCCCTGATGCTGCTCCAACAAGCCAAGCTCTGGCCCTTTCCAACTCCGGCATATTTGGAAGATTGCCGAAGTACTTAGTCGCCGAGCTTCGCTTAGATTCAAAAAGATTTCGGGCATGCTCAGGAACAAGCACCAAGGGGGCAGAGCCGAACCCCATTTTCGAAGACTGAAAAGTCTTGAAGGACTAAGCAACCGAGGTAGAAGGTACATCAGCATTTTTGGCCTCTTCAGCCTTCTCTTCTACCACGGTCTTCTTCAGACCGTCCTCGCCCAGATCTTACACTTCATCCTCAGGATTGACGAACAGTGCATCAACCTCCCTCTAGATCTCATTAGAGAAAGGTTCAGCTACATGTCGAGGGGCAGAAGGAGGGCCCTTTGTCAAAGTATCCTCCTCGACGTGGATCTCAAGAGGGGGAGGAGTCATCTCTTTCTGTTCCTCCGGCTTTTCCTCCTCAAGCCGAGGTTTCTTTATTGGAGGAGGGGCAGCTTGGAATTGCCCAGGCAAAACAACTCGCCTTTTCCTCTTAGGGCCCGTCATTTCTTCGTCTGAAGAGAGGTTTGCTTCAGCTAGCTCTCCTCTATTGTCTTCTCTTTCATCAGACTGCAACAAAAGGAATAGGGGAGCAAAGAGTGGTATAAGAATCAAAAGAAAAAAAAGAAGAAGAAGATAAATCCAAGCCGAAGCTTAGTACTTTGACAAATCTTGAGAAAATTTAGAAAGAAAAAAGCCGAGTAGAAGGAGCAAGGCGAAAGGAAAAGAAAAAAGAGAAGAAATCTAGACAAGTCTTGAAGCCTTACCAAAGTCCTCAACAGACGTTTGTCTTCAGAATCTTCCTCTTCTTCAGCCCTTTCTACTCTCGGCCCAGCTGTAGAGGTAGAAGGCTCAGCTCCGCTTCGGGAGATTGCAGCGGCGACAGTTGCAGCTGCGTCTTCATCGGCAAAGTAAAGGAAAAAAGGGTCGATTTTTCTCGAACCAAGGCTTCTGCGTCTGGTACTCGGGGCGCTGACATTTTGAAGCCTCCTTGGATTCAGGGAAAGGGCTCGGTCCTTAGAATCAGTTATCTTTGGGGTGTTTGTGATCGGATTCCTTTTCTGGATGATCCCGAGCACTTCGTAATCAACGCCTGAGTTTTCTTCGCACAACTCTGAAAAGTCAAAGGGACAATAGTCAGCTTGGCCGAAAAAGATTAAGCATCAGAGAGCAAGAAAATAAGTGAAAATAATAAAGCCTCGGCCCTAGCCGAATATCTTACCGCCTTGGTATCTTCGGCTGAGGCCGACAACAACAAGAATCTTCTCTTGGAAGATATAGTGGCAGCAAGGCAGCCAGATGGTTGGCACATTCGCCATTCGGCCAGTAGCCCCAGGCATATGACTTCGCCCAAATAAGTCCAACTGCTTGTGATCAGCATCGGTGAATTCATCAGGACCGATGCTGGAGGACCGCCGAAGTAATTCGGATGATCTTCGTCTGAAGGCGCTCGGATCCTGATCCACTGCCCTCTCCAATCCTTGTCCGAAGTATCATTCGGATAGGTCGAAAGGAACCCCCTTTCGTCTTCGATTTGCCACCAACCAGGGCCATGCCATTTATTGGACTGGGTATTCGGCATCGACTTATGTGTGCATGCAAAAGCAATGCACGCTCGGCTCCAGCCCGTAAAACAAGCATACTCAAAGATAAGTCATTATCCTTCGGATGCTTACGGGAGTCAACTGGGCCAGGGAAATATTGTACCCATTCAGCAACTTTACAACAAAGGCATGGGTAGGGAACCGAAGCCCATACTACAATTGTCGAGTATACACCCCAATATACCCGGGTGGGGGACGATGAATTTTGTCCTAGGCAGAGGGAATTCGACTCTAATACCTGTCTTCCTCCATTATGCCATAGAACACTTCAAGTTGTTCGGCAAAGCAATACTTGGCGTCATTCTCGACCCACCAAGAATTAGGCGCAGCAGTCATTACGCCCTCATTCTCCTGGAGATCAGTCTACTCCCTTTCCTCAGGAGTTAACGGCCTAGACGCTGAAGTCATTCTTTGGCAAAAGGTGTTGGCTTCTTCAGAATCTCTCAGGGGTACGCTAGTAAGGGGCACAACCCTCAGCGCAGTTCCCCTTGGGATAGCAGCAGGCCCAGTCCTAGCATTAAGGTTCTGGCCGCTGAGAAAAGGCATCATTGCCAAAGGACGATTTTGCCTTAGAATCAATTGTGGTACTTCCTCATCTTCTTCCTCGACAATTGGTTCGGATTCAATAGGCCTTTTTCCGCGGCTGCCGGCCATTGAGCAAAGGAAGTGCAAGAAATCGAAAAAAGAGGGGTACTAAAAAAAGTAAAGAAAACCGAAGAGATTTCAAAGAAAATTACCTTTATCAAGCGCGGAATTTGCCGATCTTTAAGTTCGGGGCAATAGATTTTACTTTAAAGCTTCGGATTTCTGGGAATAAGGAAGAATTGAAATCGATTCTCAAGGGTATTTGTGAATTTCAAGGAGTTCGTGTTTGCGAAATGTGCCGGAAAAAAGCGGTGAGGGTGGTTTATATGGGCTTGCTAGAATCAAGAATTCCAAGAGCTTAAAACCGCTAAGAACCCCACTAATTCCTATTAAATCTAAACGTTAAACACATTTCCAAAGTAACTACTACCCACTAAACCTTCTATCTTCCCCAATTATTCTCCTTAATGGCAGTTACCATGTCATTAACTGTCCAAATTCCCTTTTCAAATTAAAATCATTTGTTTCCCTTCATTTTGCAAGTGAAAACCCGACCAGACATCTTTCTGAATCGGGTCTGGGGGATAGTTGTTTGGGCCCAATTCAATTAACCTAATTGGGCCAGCCCAAATGATTTAATTGCAAAAGCCCAATGCAAGGTTCAACTCTCCAAAAGCATGCTAAGTCAACAAGCCCGGTCAGCATGGCAAGCCCATCTGACTTCAAGGGCCCAGTTCTCCTCTAATGAAAAAAGGTATAAAAGCCATCAATTGTCTCTTCTTACATTCAAGAGCCCATTCGGAGGTTTTCGGCGGTTAGAGGAGGTTTTTGGCGTTTTATAAGGTGGTGGTTTCGGGGTCGGAATTTGGGTTAGGGGTGATTTTAGGGGTGGCTTTCAGTCTGCGGGGTGTTTTTTGGTATTGGGGGGGTTCCGATCGGCCATTTTCGGGGGTTTAGGGTGGCAGCCAGCCGGTTTTTGGTGGGGCTAGGGTGAGGGTTAGGGTTTCACGGTGGGTGGGAGTGGCTGGTAGGGTTTTTTTTTTATTTTTCAACCAATTACAAAATGACACGTGGCATATTAACTTACCAACAAGTTAGGGACCAATAGAATAAGATTCTCTATAAATGTGGGATTATTAAATAATAATTCAAAAGTGGGATTATTAACAACGAATCGTCTATTTTTCCTAAAAAAAAAAGGGATATGATATATGTTGGGACTTATTAGATTGAACCATTATCATCTCTATACATGATTGTAATCATTATTTGACTAAATGTAAAGTGCATTCGTGATGATAAGCATTATTGAATTAATTGTAAAAAGCACATAAATAAAATCTACTTGTTAATTTCAAATAAATAACGTTTTTTTTTTTTTTGACAGGAAATAAATAACGTAATTTGTGTAGTAATAAACGCCAAAATAATTATGTTATGGTTTTGGAGAAATAGTGTGGATTCATATGAATAATTTTGCGTTACCTAGCTAAAGTGTCCCACCTAGCTTGTCATGTGTTGTCACGAATAAGACAACGTGTTTCCGTATTTCCGCCTCTTAATTTTCAATAAACTCACTTGATAATATACATTTAAATATGCTAGGGGGCAAATTATTGCCTCCGTGAAGAATCTCAAGATTATGCGAAGTAATACAACCAATTACTCGTATTAAATAATTTGTGTTAATGTCTTATTGATTGCAATCAGAAAAATTTCAATCAAATGAGCCAATGGATGCATCATGGGATGACTTTGACTCTTTCATAGGTTTTTCCTGCTATTATTTATTATTTAAAAATTTCAATCAAATGAGCCAATGGATGCATCATGTATGGGATGACTTTGACTCTTTCATAGGTTGATTTTTTTTTTCTGCTATTTTTTTTTTTTTTTTTTTTTTTTTTGTGATCTCATTAAGTACTAAGAATCAACACAAATTATATAATCTTATACAAAGTATGTGGCTAGCCACACTAATTAATAGCTAATTTGTGACTATTTCACATATAAGCAAATAATTACATATTGGGGTTACGACAATGATCAAATAAGGTTACCTTGACGGATGAGGAGAAACTGCAATGTATATTGGGGTTATTTTAATAAATGAGTGAAATTATTCTCTTAATAGTCAAAACAGAAGAATGGAGTTAGTCGGATGAATAAATGAGGCTACATTGTTTTTAATTAATTGACGTAATAGTACAACAAGTTAAGGTTGATTTCACAAAATGTTTTACTAAACTAGGATTGTATCCGTATCATATTGTAAGAAGAGATGGGGCACCTCATGAGAATGAGCGGTGTTGTATGAACACTTTATATAAATTACACTCCGTAAGTCCGTATTATATAGATAGATATTTAACTTGATTGCTTATTACTATTTATTACATTTCTGAAAAATGTTTACGTTTGTCATTTTAAATGTTCCCCTTTATTAGTTACATTTCATATTCCCTTAATTCAAACAGATTTTACACGTCCTATAATTCTATATATAATCTGTTTCGGGTAAAAACAATGGGATCTTACCGAAGGTCCGCTGGAACGGAGAAGACTGGATTCGGTCCAAGTTATGTTGGGCCGAAGGTTTCCTGCACAGTAAACACACGTAAACTAGCCTCGGGGGTGTTGCCGAGGAAGGCCCCTCCGATGCTAAAGTCAGTACAATGTGTAGAAAGAGAACACTATGCAAGAGAATTTTTTGCTTGAGGCTTTTTTTGAGTATATGAGAATATATGAATCTATGAATGAATCCCCTAAATATATGAATATTGATGGCTTTTATACCTCTTCATATATGGAGAAGTTGGGCCTTAGCCCAATTGGCTTGCTTTGAGGGCTGACCTTTGACTTTAGCACAATTGGAGAGTTGAACCTTGACCTTGGGCTTTTAATTGGATCATTTAATGCCTAGGCCCAATTGGACTAAATTGGACCCAAACAACTTGCCCCCCAGAACCGATTTGGAAGGATGACGGGTCGGGTTTGATTTAATTCAGAAAAGGAGGGAAGTAAATGATTTAATTAATCCAAAAATTTGAATTTAAACCGTAATTAATGAGATAACAACGGTTAAGGCGGATGATTGTGGAAGTTGGACGGATAATGGGCAGTTTAATCGCAAGGTCGTGTGTTTAACGGTTACTTAGTGGGGTATTTAAGAGAAATTGAAACGCGGACTCCCCATATTCCCATTTCTGGAGATATAATCAGAGGCGCGTCATCTCTCCTCACTTATTCACCAACACAAACCCAGAATTCTCGAGAGAACCCAAGAACCCGCATCAAAACTTCGCAAATTCCCCGAGCATTAAGCTTAGAAACTGAGACTTGCCACTACGAACTCTTAAATCGGCAACTTTCGCTTCAGATTAAGGTAAATTCCTTTTGATTTCAGTTTATTTTTCTTCGAATTCGAACTCCTTCCCTTTTTTTTCGACTTTTTTCTTCGAAATAATCAATGGCAAGAGGAGTTAGAGGTAGAGCCCGTGCTCCAAGAAGAGCAAGGCCAATTCCCGATCCTAGGAACAGGATTGGGACCTGGAATGGACAAAGGCCAGAGTCTGACCCTGCTGAAGGGATTAGGGCGACTCCAATTTCCTCGGCTCCTCCTCAGAGAACGAAGGGGCCGAGCGCTTCTGGACGGGACGATGAAGTTCCCGCTGTCCTTTGGGATATCCTCCCCGGGTTTTCAGAGTGGGAGAATGCCGAAGTAGCTTCGGCCATGATAAAGAACCGCCCCTACTCATGGTGGGTGGAGAATGCCGAACAATATCGGTTTGCCGAGCAAATTGAGTTGCATTACGGCATTTTTGAAGCTGATGGGTATTGGTGCCGAATGCCCGCGGCATCCGATAGAATCCATCGTCCACCCCCGGGGTATGTGGGGGTGTACACAAGACAGCTTCAGTACGGGCTGAGGTTCCCTTTGGACGTATTTGTCCGAGACTTGCTGATCCATTACAATATCTCCCTATGTCAGCTAACTCTTACCAGCATCCGAAGGGTGATGACATACTTATGGGTCTGCAAGTTCTTCAAGTATGTGCCGAACCTGCACTGCTTCAAAAAGCTTCATCGGCTAGTGCCAAATATTCAAAGTGGGCACGGAAGCCATGGTTCTGGGTGGTACCGAATTGAATCTCGGCCCCAGTACCTGACCATGTGGTCGAACGACTCTTCAGACAAGGACTGGAGAGGTCAATGGATTTGGGTTAGGGCACCCACAGATCCGGGCCACCCTTGCGTCTTCAGCGCTCCCCGGTACCTTGCTGAGCCTGATCCCGACATGGGAAGTCTAGGTCCCCCCGCAGATAACGGGCCGGATCCGAACCTTGATCAACAAAATATCTTCGGCAAGCTGCCGAACCGAGGGGGCAGCGGCCGAATGCAGCATATCCCGGAGACTTGGCTCCCCGATACGCATTATGTTTTCCAAGAGAACATGCTAGCAGCTGTTGGCCTCAGCCGAAAGTTTAAGGATGGTAAGCTTCTTCGGCTGGGGCCGAGGCTTTTCAATTATCTCTTTTTCTCCTCACTTCGCTTTTTTATGCTGTGCCAACCTAACTGAACTGACCTTTCCCCTTTTCTTTTTCAGAGCGGGACGAGACCAACGTTGGCATTAACTACGCTCGTCTTGGCGTCAACCGAGAACGAGTTGTAACTGATCGGGCCCCGTCTATCACTGAACCGAGGCATAGGGAAGTTCATCTAGACTCTTCCCACTTCCAAATTGAGGTTGTTGCTCTGTATCAGAGGCAGAAGCCTTGGTGGAAGAAGAGGGACCCCTGGTTTCAGCTGCTGGACGAAGAAGCTGAAGCTGCCCGTACGGCCGAAGAGGTTGCACGGGTTCTCGAAGCTTGCGAAGGAGGAGAAGGGTCCTCCAGAGCTGCTGAAGAAGAAGCTGCAGCTAGGGCAGCTGAAGAAGACGAGGCTTTGCTGAAGACCTCGGTGAGCTTTCAGACTTAACTTTGTCTTCTTATTTTTTTTTTATTTTTTTTTTTTTTTGTACTCACATTCTTCCTCCCCCCTGTCTGTTACAGTCTGAAGAGAGTAACAGACACAAAGAAGGGAAAGCCCCTGTTCGTCCCGAAGACCAAATACAAGAAGAGTCTTCAGACTCAGACATGGACGAGCAGCCCCTTCAGAAAAGGTGCCGAAGAATGGCCATCATCGGGCCGCATGACTTTCAGCGGAGGCCGATGACCATCGGCGTTGAAATAAGGGAACCCGAGGAAGGCAATGGATCGCCGAGGGTTCCCCGGCCACAACCTCAATCACCTCAAAAGACCCCTCCGCCACCTCCTGAGATGGAGGTGGATCACAAAACTCCCGAATCTAAGGGAGGGGTCCAAGAAGTTCAGGAGAGTGCTGCTGAGCACAAGGATAAGGATGCCGTGATGCCCAGTGCTGAGGGTTTCACGGCAGACATTGCAAGAGAGGTTGAGGCTTTCGTCCTCACCCCTGAAGAAGAAGAGGTCATAGTAATTGACTCTTCTGAGAAGGATGATGCTGAGCCATCCAAAGCTAAAGAAGCTCCATCGTCATCCTTTCCCTCCTTCCAGACTCTGCAATCTGGAGAAATGGGTTTCTCGGCCCCCCGAATTCCAATCCCAGATCACATCTGGGACCTCATATGGGGTCAGAACCGAGAAGGTGCTGCAGCCTACTTCGGCGATTTTGCTGGCATGTCCGAAGTAGATAGGGCAAGAATCTGGTCGCTGAAGGCCACTGCTGGGATGGGCGAATCCAGCAGATCTGTTCCTGACCCAGCCAGGTCTAACCAACTGCTGATGATGCAGGTGATTTTCCTTGCCTTTATTTCCTCTAAAATTCAGCTCTATTTTTATTTATTTTTATTTTTTAACTTGTGCTCCTGTTTTCAGTTCGTGCAAAATCAGACTCTCACTGTAGAGCTGGTAGATACCCTACAAGATAGGGTAGACGCTGCCGAGCACGACAAGAAGGTAGCTGAAGAGGAATTAAAGCTTGCTAAACTGAAGCAAGCAGCAGCTGAAGAGAAGGAGCAGAAGGCTGAGGAGTACGAGAAAAAAGCTGCTGAAGCCCTCAAAACCTTCTGCGACACTATGGAGAAGGAAGTTTTTCCCCCACTGATGGAAGGGGAAAAATTCCTCCAGGAGCACATGGGAGTGGACGTCTCCAAATTCAAGGCTGCCGTTGAGAGCCGTATTCAGGAAGGAGCTGCTGCACAAGCTGAAGTGCAGCAACGACTAGAAGCTCTTGAAGCCAGCAGAATGGCTGCTGAAGAGCTGCTCCAGGCCAGGGATGTCCAACTCTCAGAGGCTGCTGCTGCTGCTGAAGCTTAGAGAGCTAAGCTCCAAGAGGCTGAGGATCTGCTGATGGCCAAAAAAGAAGAAATGGCCCAGGCTCAGACAGAGGCTTCCCAAGTTCAGCAGGAGCTGAATGAGCTGAAAGGTTCCTCCTCCAAGCTCGCCGATGAGCTGAAGAAATCCAAGGAAGACTTGGAGGAGACCTAGAAGAAGTTGGCTGATGCTGAGGCTCTACTCAAAGTCCGTGTCTATACCCAGGAAGAATATGAAATGGGTTTCAGAAACGGGTTCAGAGTACGCCGAAGAGTCTGCCTTCATGCTGAGCCGAAGCTGGACTGGTCCAAGTGTGCTGAATGGGTCCAGAATCCCGAAGACCCTCATATGAAGTATGCAACTCCAGTCGAAGCTGAAATTCTTAAGGCTGAGGAAGCCGAAGAAGAAGCTGAGAGAATGGAGTTGGAGGCTGAACAGAGGGAAAGGGAGGCTCGGCAGAGTGCAAAGCCTGCTTCTTCTGCTGCTGGGGTTGAGGCCACCCTGGGGCTCAACAATGCTGATCAGTCTGATCCTCGGGCTGAAGCATAGGAACTCGGGCAGTCGTCTTCAGAATCTTGCGGTTCATCATGCGCTTAACTTTAGACTTGCCGCTTTCTGAATTTTTTGCCTTGTTTTTTGCTTCAGCTTGCCTTGTCGTACAACAGTTTATTTTTTTGCTTATGTACGTATTTCGGCAGCTGTTATTTTCCGCTTGTGGGCGGCTACCGATACAGTTTAATTGAACTTGTAGCTCAATTTTTGAGCATAAATTATTAATTTGATACTCTTTTCTTCAGTTGCTTTGTTTTTGAATGCTTTACTGTTTCTTCAATTCTGCTGAACATAAACTTGCACTGATAGTGCTTCTTGCTCCCCCCAGAAATTGAAGTATGGCTTCAGCTGAATAAACAATTTCTTCACTTCTTAAAAATGGGTATCCGAAACATAGGGCCAACTGAAGGCAATGTTTCGGATAATGGCTTTCTGGGATACAAGGCTCAGTTAAGGCAATATCCCAGAATTGTCCATGGACTCGTCTTTGGAGAACAAGTCTTACTGAAGTTGGACTTCAGCTGAAAGACCAGTGTTCTTTAAAAAGACAAGTTTTGTCAGCAATCTGAAACCCAGTTACCTGAAGGCGAAGGTTTCAGACGAGGCTGAATAAACAATTTTCAACTGTTGCTGTTATCCTTGATTTTCTGTCTATCTTTGAAAAATGGATACCCGAAACACAGGGCCAACTTAAGGCAATGTTTCGGATAATGGCTCTCTGGGATACAAGGCTCAGTTAAGGCAATATCCCAGAATTGTCCATGGACTCATGTCTTTGGAGAACAAGTCTTACTGAGGTTTGACTTCAGCTGAAAGACCAGTGTTCTTTAAAAAGACGAGTTTTGTCAGCAATCTGAAACCCAGTTACCCGCAGGCGAAGGTTTCAGACGGGGCTGAATAAAAAACCCTTAAAGAGTAGATAGAACAAAGAAAACTTTGAAAGGATAAAAAGTTGTAAACATTTATATAAATGGCGGCTCCAAGGCCTTTCATTAGTTCAAAATGTACTTACAAAGATTGTTCTGCCCCGAAGGGTTTACACATGATATTTTTTCAGTACATCAGCGTTCTAGTGATTTTTCAACTCAGTTCCCTCCAACTGCCGAAGTCGGTATGTCCCTGGCTGAAGCTCATCATAGATTTCATAAGGTCCTTCCCATGCAGCTGAGAGTTTCCCATGGATTCGGCCTTTCTGAACTGCAGCAGCATTCCGAAGCACAAGGTCTCCAATTTTGAGAGGCCTTGCATGGACCCTTCGGTTATAAAATTTGCTGATTCTCTGCTTATAAGCGGCCATTCTGTCTCGGGTTGAGTCTCTTACTTCGTCGAGGAAATCGAGAGATTCCCTCATCAGTCGCTCATTCTCAGCCGAGAAGTGGTGCACTCGTAGGCTCTCAGAGCCAATTTCCACTGGAAGGACGGCTTCGGCACCATACACCAGTTCAAAAGGTGAATAACCCGTTGCCTCTTTTTCAGTTGTCCGAAGGGACCAAAGGGTTCCTGGGAGCTTCTCCAGCCACTTGGACTTTTGATCTTCCACCCTCTTCTTGAGGGCATTTAAGATCTGTTTATTTGCAGCTTCGGCTTGTCCGTTACTTTGCGGGTGGCATACCGCTGAATATGCCAGTTTGATGCTGAACTGATCTGTATACCGCTCCAGCGGTAAGTTATCAAATTGCCTCCCATGATCGAAGACAAATACTCTCGGGATGCCAAATCGAGTGATGATATTCTGCCAGATAAATTTTCTGACAGTTTGCTCTGTAATGTTCGAGGCTGCTTCGGCCTCGATCCATTTACTGAAGTAGTCGACACCAACTATCAACCATTTTTTCTGGTACACAGCCTCTGGAAATGGTCCCAGTATATCCAGTCCCCATTGGGCGAACGAGAGTGGATTAAGGATCGGCTGAAGATCCCTTGTTGGCTGATGGATAACTGGAGCGTACTTTTGACATTTTTCGCATTTCCGAACCAGCTCCTTAGCATCTGCGATCATGGTGGGCCAGTAATATCCAGCCCTCAATGCCTTGTGGGCTAAGGTCCTTCCCCCAATGTGGTTCCCACAGATGCCGAGATGAATCTCCCGTAGGATATAATCTGCATCTGTTGGTCCCACGCATTTCAGCAATGGGGCTGAGAAGGACTTTTTCAGAAGTTCCCCCCTGAAGACAATGAACCTAGAGCTGGTTCTCTTTATCTTGGAGGCCAAAGCTTTATCTTCGGGAGTTTCTCCCCGAAGCTTGAAAGCTAGGATGGGGTCCATCGAACTAGGCTCTGGGTCAGCGCAGCACACTTCAGGTGCTTCGTCGACACTTCTCTCTCGGCGCACTTCTACATATACAGATCTGTTCAGCTCGGTAAGAGATGAACTGGCAAGTTTGGAGAGTGCATCGGCTTGAGTATTCTGACCCCTTGGGATCAGCTGAACCTCAAAAGTTTTCAGCTCTGCAATGACTGACTTGATCTTGGCAAGATAAGCTATCATGGAGGGCTCTTTGGCCTCGTAGCTGCCGCTGATCTGATATGCAACTAGCTGAGAGTCTGTTTTCAGGCAGACATGATCGGCTTCCAGGGAGATGCACAATTCTAGGCCGACGATTGCTGCCTCATATTCGGCTTCATTATTCGAGGCCTTAAAAGAAAATTTTAGTGCATACTCAAAGGATTTGCCTTCGGGAGAAGTTATCACCACTCCTGCCCCCGAACCGTTTTCGGTGGAAGATCCATCCGTAAACACGGTCCAGACTTTCTTTTCACTGTCTAGCGCTTCTTGGTATGAGCATTCGGCCAAGAAATCCGCTAGAGCTTGAGCCTTAATGGCAGCCCTTGGACGGTAGCTGATGCTGAATTCGGTGAGCTCAAAAGCCCACTTGGCTAGCCTACCAGATTTTCCAACCTTGCCGAGAAATTTTTGCAACGGCTGATCAGTTAAGACCACTATCTGATGGCAATCAAAATAGGGCCTCAGCTTCCGAGCAGCTACTACTACCGCGAAAGCGACTTTCTCGAGTAGAGGATAGCGAGTCTCGGCATCCGTCAGTGTATGACTGACAAAATAGATCGGTTGCTGACTTTTACTTTCTTCCTTCAGCAATACTGCGCTGATGGTGGCTGGGCTAACGGCCACATATAGGTACAAAGTTTCTCCTTCAGCTGGGCTAGACAGCGTTGGGAGTTGAGCCAGATGCTCCCGAAGCTGTTTAAAGGCGTCTTTTTGCTCTTCCTCCCAAACGAGCTCTTTTGTTTTCGGGAGTTTCAGGGCTTTGAAGAAAGGTAACCCCTTATCCGAAGCTTTGGAAATGAACCTCGAGAGGGCTGCCATTCTTCCGGTGAGCCGCTGAACATCCCGCTTCGTTTTCGGCTCAGGAAGGTCGAGCGCCGCTTTGACTTTAGAGGGATTGGCATCAATCCCCCTTTTGCTGACTATGAACCCAAGGAATTTCCCTGACTTCACGCTGAAGACACACTTCTTCGGATTCAGCTTCATTTGATGCTTTCTCAAGGTGGCGAAAGTTTCAGCCAGGTCCTTTACATGGTCCTCTGGTTTTTTTCTTTTGACGATCGAATCGTCAACATAGACTTCCATGTTTCGGCCCTTTTGATCGGCAAAAACTTGATCCACCAGCCTTTGATAGGTTGCCCCCGCATTTTTCAATCCGAAGGGCATCATTTTGTAATTGTACACCCCAGCGTTCGTGACGAATGTTGTCTTTGCTCGATCGTCGGGGTGCATGAAGATCTGATGATACCCCGAGAATGCGTCCATGAAACTAAGCAAGGCATGGCCACTTGTCGAATCGACTAGCTGGTCGATCCTCGGCAAGGGATAGAAATCCTTTGGACAAGCCTTATTTAGGTCCGTGAAGTCAACGCACATCCTCCAGGTACCATTGGCCTTCTGAACCATCACCACATTTGCCAGCCATTCTGGATATTGGCAAGGTTCGATGACTCCTGCCTCCAGCAATTTTTTGACCTCGGCTGCGATGTCTCGGTTCTTATTGGCGGAGTAATTCCGCTTCTTTTGCTTAACTGGTCGACACGTTGGGTCAACATTAAGCTTATGGGAGATGAGGTCTGAACTTATCCCGGGCATATCAGCTGCCGAGAAAGCAAACACATCTCTGTTGTCCCTAAGGAGCTGAATAAGTTCACAACGGGTGTTTGGATCAAGGTCCATCCCGATTGTTACACATTTCTCAACGTCTCCTTCGGCCAACTCAACTGTTTCAGTCTGTTGGTCCATGTCCATTGCTGATGGACTGGACTCTTCATAATCTGGCCTACTGCCAATGTCAGCAGGTGTCCCAGTCTTTTTGTTCTTCGGCTGGCTCTCTGAGTCTTGCGGCTCAGCTGAAGAGCTAGCATTTTCCCTTTCGGGCCCTTTACCTCTGGGTACAGATCCTTGGGCCGAAGCACTTAGGCCTTTCGGCTTTTTTGTGCTTGGCTCTCTTTCTTTTTCTTTCTCCTCCTCATCCTTGTCGTCATCTGGGCGACTACTGGATGGCTTGAGGTAGTTGCACCTTCGGGCGTCCTTTTGGTTGCCCTGTATCCTTTCGGGGAAGCCGGCGTCTGAGACGTAAATCATCAGCTGATGATAAGTTGAGACGACCCCTTGAATCTCATGAATTATGGGTCTCCCCAAAATCACGTTGTACACTGAAGGAGCGTCAATTACCAAAAATTCAATCATGACGTTCCTGGCTGCCTCATCGCAGCCGACGGTGACAGGAAGTGTCACCTTCCCATCTGGATAAGTTGAAGCCCCGTTGAACCCGGATACCGGGTAGGGTACCGGCGTAAGGTGCTTGGGCTTCAGCTTGATTTGATTGTAGGCCTTTCGGAACAGAATGTTTGCTCCGCTGCCACCGTCAACAAGGACCTTACTGACGTCGTGGTTGGCCACCGTGGCGATGATCACCAACGAATCCTCGTGAGGGAACGTAATCCCCCGGCAGTCGGCGGCTGTGAACGTCATGTTCGGCACCGGCGACTGGGGAGATTGAATGTCAGCGTTGTTCACCTGGTGAGTCAAAGCTCTAAGGTGTCGCTTGTGCTCCCTCCGAGAGTATATTCCTCCCGAGATAACATTGATCGGAGGGAATTTCCCCTCCGGCTTTTTACTGTTTTTCCGAGGGAAGTCGAGGTCTTGCCGAGAGTCCTTTGCTGACTTCTCGGATTCTTTTTTCTCGCGGTGATCCGCGATGTATTTTTTCAAGTATCCCTTCCGGACCATGTCCTCTATCTGGTCCTTCAGTTGGATACACTCCCCAGTGTTGTGTCCCGAAGACTCGTGGAACTCGCACCACTGATTTTTATTTTTTCGTTGATACCACTCTGGGAGTGGTCTCGGCTTTCGGTAACTCTGCTCTTCCTTCGTCACGCTGTAAATTTTGGCGCGTGGAAGAGAGAGCGGAGTGTAGGACTCGTATCTGCCTGTGTATGAGGCAGATCTTTCCTTCTTTGGGTCGCTGGCCGAAGATTTCTCCGAGGCCTTTGACTTTCCCTTTGCCTTATAGCCTTGGCCTTCAGACAAGGGTATTTGTCTTTGTTTCCCTCCCCCAAATTGAGGTTGGGTTTTCGCTTTGTTCCATTCTTCGGCTCGGATGAACTTATCCGAGGCATTCAGAGCTTCCTCCAAGGTCTGCGGGGTATGCATGACCATGAAGTCTAGGAACTTTCCGGGCTGAAGGCCATTCTGCATCGCAAAAACGGCTAGCCCCTGGTCCAGCTGAGAGACGCTGGATGACTCGTTACTGAAACGGGTCAGATAGTCTCGGAGGCTTTCGGTTTCCCCCTGTTGCAGACTCATGAGTTCTGCAGTAGTCTTCTCTCGGCGGTTTGTCGTGGAAAACTTGCTCCTACATTTGGAGGACAGATCATCCCACCCTGTTATGGAGCCTTGCTTTACTCCCTTGGAGATCCACGCTTGCGCGACCCCCTTGAGAGTGGTTGGGAAATATTTGCACCAAGTCGCTTCGGATCTGGGGCAAAGATTCATATGAGTCTCATACGAGGCCACATGATCCTTCGGATCCGAGGTCCCGTCATATGTGATGTGCGACGGTATTTTAACCGTGGGCACGCGCTCTTCCAGTATCCATTGCTCGAATGGTGAACTGGCGGGTAGCATAACGGCCTTGCCCTTGTTCCTGGCCGAAGGGACCGCGCTCCGCCCTCTTAGAGAGGTAGGAGTGGTTTTCGTCCCTGGCTGGGAAGTCTGGGCCTCGGCTGCAGGGAACGAGAGGCGACTGCGCACGCTCGATTCCTTGCCGCCGAGTCGGTCGAGGACGCTTCGGCAAACAGTCTCAGGTTCTCGGTGAGTAGATTCTGGCCGAGAAGCTGAGCTGCTGCTCTTATGCATTTCTGGTCGTGAGGATGAGGATCCTTTTAAAAATTGAGGGTTCTTTTTCCTCTCTTTTTCATTCTTCCAGGTATCCTCTTCCCACTCTTCCAGTTCCCGGAAGGAAGGAAGCTTCCCACCATCATGGTCTAACTTCCTCCGCTGATGCCGGGTATGCGGAGGAGTTCGATCACGAGGTGGTGGCATATTTTGTGCCCTCATCGCCTCCATGAGTACTGCCAGCGCTCTTGCCACCTCTTCCGAGCTGAGCCCCGTCAAAGGGGTCCTCGGCCGAGTATGGGAATGAGGGCGCACAGCCGATGGTTGGCTTTGGGGCACTGAATGTGTCCTATGATCGGACTCACCCCTGCTAGACCGAGAGTGACTCGGCCTATGATGAGAGTCATGAATTACGGGAGAAAGGGAATCCTCCTTGTATGATCCTCCCCCCGAGCTGGCACCCTTGGGAGGGTTCCGGTCCGGCGAGGGTGATGGTGTAGGGATTTTAGGCTTTTCGCCCGCTCCTTGACGGAGGCTTTTGCTCTTGCGGTTCTTAGCCATTGCTACTAAGATAATTGCAAGATGATCTTGGTTAGAAATTTGGCTTAAAGATTTTTGAAAGTCTTCCCCACAGACGGCGCCAAATTGTTTTGGGTGAAAACAATGGGACCTTGCCGAAGGTCCGCTGGAACGGAGAAGACTGGATTCGGTCCAAGTTATGTTGGGCCGAAGGTTTCCTGCACAGTAAACACACGTAAACTAGCCTCGGGGGTGTTGCCGAGGAAGGCCCCTCCGATGCTAAAGTCAGTACAATGTGTAGAAAGAGAACACTATGCAAGAGAATTTTTTGCTTGAGGCTTTTTTTGAGTATATGAGAATATATGAATCTATGAATGAATCCCCTGAATATATGAATATTGATGGCTTTTATACCTCTTCATACATGGAGAAGTTGGGCCTTAGCCCAATTGGCTTGCTTTGAGGGCTGACCTTTGACTTTAGCACAATTGGAGAGTTGAACCTTGACCTTGGGCTTTTAATTGGATCATTTAATGCCTAGGCCCAATTGGACTAAATTGGACCCAAACATAATCCATACCCTATACAAAGAACATGTGGAAAATTTTAACCATATAATGCAACTAGTTGTACAACTTGTATTACCTTTCTCAAATGAACGTAGATTAATAGGTTATAACAATTTAAGAGTCCATATTATTCTTTCTCAAATTTTAATGCTGCCTAATGTCTGAGATTTTTTAATTGGCAACATATCTTATATAATCACAACTACTGAAGAAAAGCCTCAATAACTGAAAATGACATAATAGTTTGAAGCGGTATGAATTTAACGCGAGCAAAACCAGCTTCTTTCAACAGTTTCTTCCATTCATCTTCAGTCCTCTCTTTGCCACCATCAGTATTGGCCATTATCAAAAGATCGAGGGCAATGGTTGCATCGTCGAAAATCCCATGTCCATTAGGATGAAGAACTATATCAACTATAATCACCTTTCCTTTCTTCTGAGATACCGCCTTTTGACAGTTCTTTAAGATCGTTAAGCATTCCTTATCTGCCCAGTTATGTAAAACCGACTACACCACCAAAAAAACCATGTTGTAAGAGTAGACGTAATTTAGCATAACACAAAGAATTTGTTTAATTAGTAAAAGGAAAAATTGCGAGGAAGGTCTTTTAAGGAGTCGACCTTGTGAGGAAGGTCCTTTTATGAAAAAGGTGGCACAAAAGATCCTTTTATGACGTTTGGGTTGCGTGGAGGGTCCTTTGACCAAACTCCGGCGTTGACTTCCGTTTTCCGGCCAAAAAAAAGTCACGTGCTGTAACCTCTTAAATCTGATTTTTTTTTTCTTTTCTTTTTTCCCTTTCCCTCTTCTTCCACGATTTCCCCTTTTCCCTTTCAATTTCCCTCACTTGGGAAGCTTAGAAATCATGCAAATTGACTAACACAATTTTATAATTCTTCATAACTACATAACATAGACTAGTCACACACATGCCAAGATTCAAGAAGACAACAATGGAGGGAACTCCATGAGAGGCCATAGGGGGGAAGCTCAAAAATGGGAACCTATTATTTTTTCAACCAAATTGCATAAAATTCGCAACAAATTGTTCACAATTCAATATACAATTAAGTGGTGCAAAGAATTTTGAGAATAGCTTCACCAAATGAAAACCCCCAAATCGATTTTTTAGATTTCTTCGTGAAATTCGTCCAAAAATTCGACTAATATGCAAGAAGGACAAGAAATGTTCATAGCATTTGCATTCAAACAAGGAAATCACACGAAAATATAAGGAATGCGAAAAGAAAACGAAAGCAAAGATTGAAAAAAAAATATATGATATTTGCAAAATTTTACTGCTTTGAAGAAGAGGGAAAGGGAAGGAAAAGGGAAAAAAAAGAAAAAAAAAATCAGATTTAAGAGGTCACGTGCACAGCACGTGACTTATTTTTGGCCAGAAAACGGAAGTCAACACCGGAGTTTGGTCAAAGGACCCTCCACGCAACCCAAACGTCATAAAAGGACCTTTTGTGCCACCTTTTTCATAAAAGGACCTTCCTCGCAAGATCGACTCCTTAAAAAGACCTTCCTCGCAATTTTTCCTTAGTAAAATGATTAAGGTTTAAAGTTTAGATAACAAAAGTCTCTATGAGCTTTTATGGAAAGACAATAATCACAAAAGGTTTTAATGATGATATTATGATAAACACTTAGCCCCTGTACTGTTCTGTTCACCATATTTTTGCTAAATTGAAATTATTTTTATTGAAATGAAATTATTTTTGGCTAAACATATATAAATTATTTTAACAGAACTGAAATTATTTTTACTGATTTTCTATTATATTTTTTTTCCTTAAAAGTTGCTTGATTTTTTTTATTGAATTACAATTATTTTTACTGAACATGAATTACTTTTACTGAATTGGACTTATTTTTATTGAATAATTTAAGTTCACTAAAAACAATTTAAGTTTAGTACATATAATTTCATTGCAGTAAGAATAATTTTAGTTTATCAAAAATAATGAGAAGAGAACACGGCCTTGTAAAAAAAAATTGAATTAATCTGTAACGATTTTTAAAAAATCGAAAGACATACCTTGATGATGACATTATTAGCAGAAGGAATCTCCATAAACATGTCGCCACCAACATGGGTGACACCGGAGTGTTGAGGAGCATTGGCAACCGTAGGAGGCAGATCAAAGTTAATACCTTTAATCTTAGGGTACGCCTCAACGATTTCGGCCATCAAACTTCCGGTGCCACCCCCAACATCAACAAGTAATGTTCCTTCCAACTTACTAAACTCATCTTTGTACCCTTTAATAACAGCATCTAAGGTAGGTTTAGTAGCAGCAGTCATCCCAACATTAAACAAATTATTGAACTCTTTATTTTTAGATGCCATTTCCCAAACGGACATTCCATGAGCCTTAACAAATGGCATCCCACCCTCCTTAATCGAACGACTAAACTCGTACCATGGTTTTGTGATCAAAGGGTCCGAAAGGGTTAGAAACATAGGGGCCAGGCTAAGGTCTTGATCGTACAAGAGCCACTTAGATGTTGTGGTTAGACCATATAAGGGTACGACTTCTTCACTAAATGATTGGTTATATTCTATGGTGAATATTTTTTTACGGACTAGCATTCGCATGACACGTCCAAGGTACGTGACATCGAGGGAGGGAGACTCGATTTTTGAGGCTATTTGAGATAGGCTAATTGGGTGGCCGTGGGAGTGTATGATGTCCGCAATGCGGAGCTCCACGGGCTGTTCTTAGGGCAAGGGTATCGGCGTAGCCAAAGAGATGGTTGTAGACCTCGGCATGGGCTTTGAGGAGCTCAACATCTTCATTAGCATTGCCAATGTTTATTTCTGTGCTCCCCATTATTACTCTATGTATATTGTTATGTATTTGAATTAAATTATTACTAAGCTTGAATGAAAGAATCTATTTATAGGAGGGTAAATAGATTATGTCGTTGTTTGCTGGGGTGTCTTAGGATGTTTAACATGTGTTAAAAAGTCAAGAACATAATCTACGTGTGTGGAAATATTGCTCCTTTGATTTTAGTGGATATATTTGGATATTAGTACAAGAAGTCAAGAACAATATAATGTACGTCTTTTCATAATTAATCACGTAAAAGAGAGTTGAATAGTATTATGTAGCACACTTAAATGGAAATTTGCGACTGTGAGTCTGTGTCCATACTGACCAACGTTGTCTTCTTCCAATGACTTTTTAATAGGTCACGAGTTCAAGTTTTTTTAAGCCAAATTTATATTCCCTCCTTTTTTTATTTTTGTTTTAAATCCATCATTTGCATCTACGTGGAGTTTTAGAAGAGTTATTTGCTTTAATATTATGTTGTCCAAGTGTTACAAGTGGATGATTAATTTATTTTGATAAAAGTATAATGTGGGTCATGAAGTAGATAGTATGTGAGAGAGAATGATTTATTTAATTATATAAGTGGGGACCATAAAAGATAGAGAAATGATAGAATATTTTGGATTGGGTATTAGAGAAGAGAGCGAAACAATAAAATATAGTATAAAGTTACCAAATATAGAAATGATGCATTAAAAAAAACACCCCTAAATAAAAACTGATGCATTTAGAGGAAAAAAAAAAACACAGAGGGAGTAATTTTTAATGTCATTCTAATTCATTTGCCTATTCGAGCAAAAGATATGGAAATGATATGATGAGATCGAGTATCTTTTATTGCCATTGTCTGCAATTGCTACATGTTGGTAGAAACATACCTTTCAACAACAATATAACAAGCAAAGCCTTAATCCCAAAATGATTTAATTAAGATCGACTGCAATATACCTTTCATATTACTAGAGAAAAAATAACAATAAGAAAAAAAAATCCTCCCCTTTCGCTTAGCTTGTTCACGTACCCATCAAGAGAACAAGAATTTTTGAAAAAAATAAATGTAAACATGAGGCTTAACCTGCAATTACTGTATTATATAGTGTAGTGTAGTCAAGAATTTAAAAGGAATCTTTTATTATGACTGCTATTTTGTTTTTATACATGTGAAAATTGGCAATAATATAATACTCTGTACTAATATATAGTGCTGAACTTAGGTGCTATTCATTTCACCTTATAAAAAATAATATTTAGTAAAAATAACTTTAATTCAGTAAATATAATTTTGGTTCAGTAAACTTAAGTTCTTCAGTAAAAATAATTTTGATTCAGGAAAAATCAGTAATATAGTACGTCTTAATGAAGAAATATAATAGAGAATCGGTTAAACTAATTTAAGTTCAATAAAAATTATTTAAATTCAACAAAAATAATTTCAATTCAGTCATAAAAAAAATAAAAAAATAAAAATCCAAATGGGCAGGGCCTTAGAGTATGGATGAGTATAGTCAAAAATACGACGATAGTAAACAAAATCAGAGTTTAATATCATTTAGAGAAATGCATAATATATATACAACTTAGCTTATTAGAGAATGGTTGAGTATAGTATAGTCAAGACATGAATGTTAATATGAGGCTCTTGTGTTTTAAATCTACAATGCATAAAAGCAAACAAAACAATACATACCTTTTTTATATCATTGCAAATATTCAATCAGGGGTCGTTTGGTTGGGGTCAATAATTAAAGGGAAAGGGAATGAGCAAGCCTCATTTCCTTTGTTGGTGTTTGTTTGTTACTTTTAATCATTCCCTTTACCCATTTTTATTTTTGAGTTTTCCCAAAATTACTCTACATTGATTCCCCACCCCCCTTAGCCTTTTCCATTCCCTTTTTTAGCCACCATTACACCACCATGCCTACTCCAGCCACCACCCTTCTACCCTACCCCCACCGCACAACCACCACCCAGCCACCTCGTCGTCCTTCCTTCGGCCATCGTCGTCCTTTTTTCGCCACTCGCCAACCTCCGGTAAGCTCGCACCTCACTCGAAAATCTTCCCTGACCCCTTGTAAGAACTCACTGCCCCTGTTCGCACCTCCTCCACCCCTCGTCGGAGGTTGTCGCACCTCCCCCATCCCTCAAAAACCTTCCCCGACCCCTCGTCGGCCATAGCTGCCCCTGTTTTGATTGAGCAAAGTTCGAATTGAAGAAAAATGAGAATTTGTTGGATTTCTTAATTGGGGTTTTCTGGGGTTTGAAGGGTATTGATGATGAATAATTAGGGTTTATGAGCTTGGAATTGACGACAATGGCTGGTTCAGAGGAGAAGGAAAGGTGAAAGGGATTAGGGGAAGTTTTTCCGGGGAAGGGGAGATATTTTCAAGGGGAGGGGTGGGGGGGTGCGTGCGACGAGCTCCGGGGGATTCCGATAAGGTGATGGCTGGGCGGTGGGGTGGCTGGAGAAGTGGGAAAGTGAAGGAAAAGGGGTTGTGTGGTGGTGTTGGTGGTGGTGCTGTGGTTAGAAGAGTCAATTCGGATAACCAGATGGAGTTTGAGTCGGGTTTATTCGGGTCGGGTCTGTTCGAGTCGGATATGTTCGGGTCAAAATTATTCTTTAAATTCGGATCGGCTCGGGTTGAATTCAGGCCATGGTCTATCGAGTTCGGGTCGGAAATGGGTCGGGTCAACTCCAAATCGGTTTATGTTCGGTTCGGATAAATTCGAATCAGGTTCAAAACAGGTTTGACCGGGTTAATTCGGGTCGGATGAATTTGGGTTAGGTTGATTTTGGTTCGGATGATTTCGATTCTTTCAAGTTTGGTTTGATTAAGATAAGGTTGATTCAGTATGTGGTCAATTCCGATTCAAATCCTTTCCATGTCTGTTTAGATTTTTGGTCGAATTGACCAAATATCCAAATAAGGTCATTTTTAAACTAGAGTAATTATTGAATTTTTACCTTATTATTGGGTTGATATCAAGTCATTCATGTGTCATTTCTTATATTGCGTGGTTAATTATTACGAAATGCGAAGAATTAGTTTTCTCATTCAGTCAATTCTTGTATAATATTTATCTTGGAGCCAAATGTAAATTGAATAATTATCGATGACTTATCGTAGTTACGTACATAAGTAAGACGATGAGTAATGAACTAGTGATACTAATAGATTGATAGATGATAGTCACATATAGTGATATACAAAAAAGAATGTCTTTTTTTTAAGGTACCACTCTTCAATTGTTTAATCTCATGAGGCTACCAGTACTATTAGTTTGTTTTATTACTAATTCAATTTGTATAAGATATTTGTTAGAGTTTTAGACTTTCTAACTTATTAAAAATTAGTAAATTTGTAAATATATAATAGTATAAGAACTTGAAAAAAAAGGTTCTAGGTTAGGTTTAAAATTATGCCCGGGTTAAAATCGGATGGGGTTAAAATCAGGTCGGGTGAATATCAGTTCGGGTTAAAACAGATCGGATTAAATCGGTTTTTTGTCGCAACCTTGGATCGGGTTGAGCTCAAGTCGGGTCAAATCGGTTCGGTTTGAGTTCAACTCGGGTCATATCGGGTTAAGGTTGAGTTCAAGTCGGGTCAAATCGGTGCCGAGTTAACTTCAAATCGAGTTAAAAATTCGGATTCGGATTAAGTTCAGGTCGGTTATAGATCAAATTTGAATTTCTCGGGTCAAATCAGATCGGTTACAATTCGAAGTGGATGATTTTTTTCGGATCGGTTCGGTTTGGACACCTCTAGCTGTGGTGGTGGTGATTCCCTTTGTCTTTTTTATAAAAAAACAAACAATACACTACATGGAATGGTTTTTCATTTCATCCTCTTTCATTTCCTTTGTTCATTCCATTCTGTTTACCCTGTGCGAACCAAACGACCCCTCAATATATACCTACTTTAGGCCATTTTTTCTTACTTTTTCAAATGAATGAATAGAAATAAATAAAGTAACTTTAGCAGGGTTTTTTTTTTCTTCTCTACTTTATTAATTACTAAGTTAGATTCTGTGTCATGCACGATAATTTTCAATAATTATATTTTAAATTAACACTATATTAGTACATTTTTTTATATTCTTATATGATATTCATATCATTTGAATGCTGAAGAACAACAAAAATGGCAAGAAAAAATCATACTAAGAATAATTCCCATGTGTCATTCGTGGCAAGTATTATTGAAGTATCCATAGAGTATTAATTTATATATGTAAAAAAAAAATATGAATACACCAGGAGATGACACGTGCCATTAATGGTGTGTCTTTTAGTATATAGTTATTGATTATTTGGATAATTATGTCTCTCCTTACACTATAAAAATAAAAATAAAAAAATAAAAGAAGAAGAAAAAGAAAATATCCAATCATCTTTCAAAAAAAAAAATATCCAATCAGAGACACAGAGATATGAGGGGAGTAGGGAGGAGTATTATTTAATTTAGGCTCTATTATATTCAACATATTTTGACTTATTTTTAAAAAAATATGTTCAGATTTAATATGTTCGAACACTCTTACACTCACCAGTTTAGCAAGTGCTTATTGAAAGATCTTTAAGGAGCTAATATAAGAGAATTGATAACCTTGATGTTATGAAAATATTTTATTTATTTTATTTTTTATTTTTGTTTGAAACAAAAATATGTTGTAGTTAATACTACTTGTCTACTTGATCATTATTTGTTGATTTATTGTTAGCCACCCATATCTCCTAAGTCCTAATAAATCGTGGGGATTTGTAGTACGGAGTAATTTAATATGACATGATTAGCCAATATGATAGATTTTATAAGATACATACTTAGTATCATACTGTCATGTTATGAACCTTCAATTCAAATTTGGTACTATAATTTAGGTTGTGTAATTATTGAGTCTACGTTTGCCGTTTATTTTAATATGGAAAATAGGTCAATTTCAATCATATTTAAATCGGATCTATTCATCTTGAGTAAGGTCAATATTTTATTGTTTCACTATATATGCTACGTAATAAGATTTGTATCTCAGTATTTTTCAGAGCTCTCCACTCACACACGAAGACACGAAATATATAAGTATATAAGATTAGAGTTAAAACCAATGTGCTATTAACTACTTAAGTTCCAAATTGGATGATTTAGAGGTGATTAATACGGTTGATTTTTCATTAAATAAATTAAAAAAAAAAATCAGTTGATTTAATTGGCTCGCAAATTTTGAAATAATTAATGGTCCTTTTTTTTCCCAGTCAAGGCTATATATGTTTTATTTACCAAAAAAAAATTTATATAATGTGTTTAGGTATGAAAATATTTTAAGTCTAATCTAATAGAAATATGTATTTTTTTTTTTAATTAATCTTACACAAATAACCATCATTACAATCAAGTATGGCATAATTATACTACACTTTGCTATAGTGACTTGTGTTACATGAACACATACACATACACCATTAGACTCTATCTTATGCACCAAGCTAAATATAATCAATCATAAAATTCTTAATACATGATAAATGAAATTACATGTATCAAGTTTACCATGCAAGTACGTACATAATACGTACTACATACGTTCTTTTAAGATACAAGGGATATTATAGTATTCAATTTGTAACACAGAATAATAACATCGCAACACAATACTTTTTATAGGGAGAAATCCGAACCTAGCACATAACACGATACAAACACGAACCAACTCAGATCAAACCCAACTTATTATTCGTTACAACCAATTCCAAAGTGCAATAAAACTAGCTAGTCGTGCTAGCTGGTTTACTGAGGAACGGCCTCGATGATCGATAATGACATAATAGTAGGAAGGCGGATGATATTGAGGGTTGTAAAACCAGCTTCTTTCAACAATTTCTTCCATTCCTCCTCAGTTCTCTCTTTTCCACCAACACAATCTGCCATTAACCAAAGATCACAGCCTATGACAGCGTCGTCGAACAACCCTTTTCCATCAGGATTAAGAATTACATCCACAATAATCACCTTCCCTTTGCTTTGGGATACCGCCTTTTTACAGTTCTTCAGGATTTTTAAGCAGTGTTCATCTGTCCAGTCGTGTAAAATGGACTGCATAACATAAATTAAGTTGAAGTGGTTAAGTTAATTACAAGTACTCAACATATAATATTTAGATTTAATGTGATTAACCAAACAAATTGTCTGAACATACAATTATTATCTTGTATTACCACTTACCAAAAGTGTTTTACTTTTCAAAACAAATAATTTTCAAAGAAAGACTACCATTTTGTACGTCGTATAATAATATAATGGAGGAATAGATATATACTGTATTTTATAGGTAATTATATATATGTATGTACATGGTAATAATAATGTAAAATACAAAGTAATGAGGTTTACTTTTCTAATAAGAAATAATCTTATTAATGTTATTGAATTGTATGACCATGGACGCATCTTAGAAATTCCCAATAATATAACACAAAACTTAAACATATTGTTTTGTTTAAATTAAGCTTTTTTACTAGCTAAATAATAATACTTAGTACGTGTTATTGACCAAAATAACCAAAACGCAAAGCATGTTGTCTTGTATGTTTTAACTTGTATAAATAAACCACAAATAAATGTGATCTATGGAATACACCATACGTATAGACTCTGTAGATAAATGGTTAGAATATTATATATATAAATACCTTGAAGATGATAGCGTCTGCATTAGGAATCTCCTTAAACATGTCACCTCCGATGTGGGTGACACCAGGATGTGGTGGGGCACTAGCCACAACATGAGGCAAATCAAGGTTAATACCCTTAATATGAGGGTAAGCCTTAACAATTTTGGCTATCATCCTTCCAACTCCACCTCCAACATCAATAAGAGTACCTTTTAACTCACTAAAACCATCCTTATACCCTTTAACAACAGCATCTAAGGTAGGCTTAGTAGCAGCTGCCATCCCAGTGTTAAACATTGTGTTAAATTCAGGGTCCTTAGCTGCCCTCTCCCAAAATGATTGGCCATACGCCTTGTCGAACGGGGTCCCACCCTCCTTGATCGAACGGCTAATCTCGAACCATGCAGATATGATCCAAGGGTGTGTAAATGTTAAAAACATTGGAGCAAGGCTTAGGTCTTGGTCATGCAAGAGCCACATAGAAGTTATGGTCAGACCATATAAGGGTACGATTTCTTCACCTCATGAGTTATTATAATCAACAGTGAAGATTTTTTTACGGACTAGCATCCGCATGACACGTGCAAGGCACTTGACATCAGGGGAGGGTGACTCGAGTTTCGAGGCTATTTGAGATAAGCTCATTGGTTGGCCATGAGAGTGTATGATATCCGCAATGTGGAGATCTATAGCAGCTCTTAAGGCAAGGGTATCGGCGTAGGCAAAGAGGTGGTTGTACACCTCGGCATGAGCCTTGAGGAGCTCAGCATTCTCATTAACATTTTCTAGTTGTAACTCTATGCTTCCCATAATTTTTTAATTTGTTACTATTACTAGCTACAATTGTATATTTTTATTGTTTAAGTAGCTAGTGATTATGCATGTAGTTTCACTAAGGAGTGTAGTACTTTTATAGGAAGGAAGCATTGACTTTTCAACGATGAATGTGGGATTATTAAACCTTAAACTTGTTACGGTCCATTTCATATATTATTATTTAAGTGTAATTAATTTTATTCATCATTAGCAAATTTACATCTTAATGTCCGTAGAAAAGCAATATCATCCTTAAGCTTTGTGTATATATTCATAAATGTTCATTATCGCCTAACACTCTACTGTCACATTGAAAAGTTAGATAGGATAAACAAATAAGGACAAAGAAAACCCATTTTTCTCATTAGATGTTAATCTAAGTGTGTAAGGTGTACGGTCGCACAAAATGCCTGTGTAAGATGGACCTCAGAATTTGAAACGGAGTATCTACAATATTTTTTCACAATGTATAAATTAAGAGAAAACTTGATGTCTTTTCTTTTTGTTAATGTTTTTGATTGATTATATCATGTGGAGTATTTGATAATTATTATTTTTAATTCTTTTGAGGTCAATTACATGGGTCTAGACCAATTAATATGGAGAGAGTAAAAAACTTTAGCTTAGTTTGTTTTAATTTATATGACACGAGTAGTTAGTTAATTGTCCAATAACAACAATTAAATTTTATATAAATTGAATATTGCCTATGGATTAGGGTTAAATTAAAAACCTCATCTACATTACTATTCTTTGGGTCGATTTTTATGTAGATCTGATAGTAAAATTTACACTAGCTAGCTCATGACCATAACGATCCACTAGTACGTGGCTCTATCGGATTTAGGTTCCAAAGACCAAAGTAAATAAATTTTCTTCTATCACCCAACTTTCTTAAATTTTTTTAAGAAAAAATATTTTTGTATGTGCTCGTATAATAAAGTTAACTCATGAGCATAACCACTGAAGATGGAATAAGGATTAGGGTACAACATCAAAAACTAAAGAAAATATCTATCTATGTATACTACAAAATGTCGCAACTCACAAAAATGTCTACACCAAGTTTAAGATTATTTGAACTACTCTGTAATACAAAGTACGAGTACATATTTTGGGTCTATGTGTCGAATTTGGGAGCAAAATCATTAAACTTAACTCAAAGACACTGGGACCAAATCCTTTACGAACCCTTACACTCTTAATATGTTTGACCCATACCCTTACATATCGATCGGGTTCCATTACAACATGGTCCGAATCAGGTTCAAGATCTATGCTACGCTAGCTGCTGCATGCTACCTATAGATTATTGTCATTTTTTAGATCATTTCAAGAATTTTGTTAGAGGACCATCTCAATCAAAAGCTTAAACTAATAGTTGAAGCTCAGGATCGATTTATGATATTCCACTTTAAAAGGAGGGGTGAATGAGATTCGAACCTGTGACCTTTGTGTCACGCTGGCTCTTGATACCACGTTAGAGGACCATCTCAACCAAAAGGTTAAGTTAATAGTTGAAGCCCAGGATCGATTTATATACTCTATCAAATTTCTCACTCCAATTCTTGTCTTGTACTCTTGACTTCATGAGTCTAGCTTGTGTGCACATTTTTTTTTTTTTAGAAAATTAAATGATTCTACAATACTTCGTATAGTGTAATTTCCACAAGATGACGCTTCAAAATGATCCGACGAGGTGTTGTAGATGGACAGGTAGTGTCACATTGTAGCATGAATTTCTCACTCCAATTCTTGTCTTGTACTCTTGACTTCATGAGTCTAGCTTGTGTGCATATTTTATTTTTTTTTAGAAAATTAAACGGATTCTACAATACTTCGTATAGTGTAATTTCCACAAGATGACGCTTCAAAATGATTCGACGAGGTGTTGTAGATGGACTGGTAGTGTCACATTGTAGCATGAATTCCAACGCATAGCATAAATTCTTGACTTTAACAAAAGTGTCGTTGACACTAACGAATAAGATCAAATTCTAATCAACTATGAACTCAATAAGATAAATGGATTAGATCATATCAAATTAGAAAATTAAGGTAAATAAATGGATTAGATCATATGGAATTAGAAAATTAAATTAAACACTACATAAGTGATGGAAGTTCTTAATTGTTGAAAGAACACGGCACAATAATTACGCTCTAACCACTCCCTACCAGAAAAGTAGGGTTAGAAATAAAAATACCTAATTCGACAAATTAAATGTTTTATTTGAAAAATGCAACCATTGTTTACTCTTTAATTTCCACGCCCTCCAAATAAGAAAAAGTCAATTTAGATAATCAAATGTTTTTGTAGCATTAATTAATGATGTATATTGTCCTTAAGCTAAGGGTGCGTGCACTTGATCATTTTAGAGCTTATTTAGTTCATCTTATTTTTCTTATATAATCTAATTTGAACCATTTTTTTTTTTTAATATGGTCTGATTGTCTGATTTGATTGTACTTTGACCTCATATTTACGCTAATGTATATGGAAAAAATATATCAAGCGGTATCTGATTAGATTCGTAATAAAATATAGAGAAGGTATTGGGTGCGGACTGCCGCACGCAAATTATGTGTGCGATAGGCTGACTGAAATATTTTACTTGTTGGCTGATATATTTCATTTGTTGGCTGATATGGTTTAAGTGTTGGCTAATATACTCCTTTTATTGGCTGATTTTTTTTTTTATTGTTCCTTTTGTTGGCTGCTATCAAACATCAGTTGACTGAATTTTTTTTTTTGGTTGGCTGATATCTTTATTATTTTGTTGGGTGATATGTATATTTTAATTGTTGGCTTATATAATTCATTTTGTTGGCTGATGTGTTTCATCCTTTTGTTGGCTGATATGCTTCATTTGTTGGTTGATATATTTCTTCTGTTGGCTGATATGCATCTTTTGTTGGTTGATATGTTTCATTTGTTGGCTGATATGTTCCTTGTGTTGACTGATACGTTTTTATTGTCTGATATGTCCCTAATGTTGACTGATATCAGACATTAATTGGCCAATATGTTCATTTTAATGGCTGGTCTGATATGCGTTATTTGTTGGCTAATATGATACTAGTATTTTTATTTCCTTCTCTCTCTTCTTTCCCCCTCCTCTTCTCTTTCTTTCTCACGCCACCACCCAACAACCCACGACCCTAACCTCGCGCCACCACCCAACCAACCACCACCCTAACCCACGACCCTAACCTCACGCCACCACCCAACCAACCACCACCCTAACCCACGACCCTAACCTCACGCCACCATCAACCATCCACCAGCCTAACCTCACTCACTGCACCAACCCACGACCCCTAAACACCAGACCTGTTACGAGCTCAGCCACGCAGCAAGTAAGGCAGCAGCCAGCCGCGCAGCCAGGCGGAGTGCCCAACCACGCAAACCAGCAGCGAACTCCACCGTACCAGCCGCTACTTCACATCTAGGGTTTCAATCGCAAATCGTCACACCTATCTAACCGCCACCAGCACCGAGGTCCACCGTACCCGCCGCTGCTTCACATCTAGGGTTTTGAAATCAAGGAAAAATAATGGAGTCGTCATTGTCATCTTGTCTTCATCGTCGTCGTCATCTCCTCCGCCGCCGCACGAAACACATTGGGTGCGGATAGCACCCAATAGTTTTTGTAATAAAATATATTTTATTAATATGTAATTAATTTTCTTTTCATTATGAAATTAAAGGTATTTAGTGATGAAAAACCACACATAAAACAATAAACATATGTAAGAACTTTTTTTTTTCTGGTCTAATCTGAAATAGGAAAAATAAGGTGAGCTAAATATGACCTTACTTCTTCCATCATCAAATAATATTTTTTCATTTACTTTTACATACTGTTTTAGGAAGCTGGATAAATAACTTAATAAAATAGTGGAATTTGGTTGATTAAAGGTAAAAATGTAAAATAAAATAGTAGGGATAAAGATCTTTGGGTGAAATAAGACTTTAATTTGAAGACCGATAAAAGAGGTAATAGATGTGTCAATCAGTTGAATTAATATGAAGCATTTGATTAAACTTAAGTGGCCTTAGCTTGTTTAGTTGACAACATAAAGTAGGGAAAATAGAAATTTATGGGAATTGATAAGTTGGATATTTTATGTGGTTGACACATAATAGCAAAAATGGAGGAAGTGGGAATTCATGAGAATTTCAACTTCCCACAAGATATGAGAAATAAATTACTAAAGGTCCCCCATTGTCAATCAAATTCCATAAGAAGTAAATTCTTATACTGTATTGTCAACTAAATAAATTAAGGATATTTTTAGAATTTTATATTAGGAAAATAACTTCCAATAAAATGCAACATTATTTTTGTCTACCAAACGAGAGCTTAGTATTTTCAATACTTTGGTTTTCTTATATGTCACATCAGTACAGTCCGTCCAATCATCAATTGGGTTAATCGTACTAAAATTCTCTACTTCGCTTTTATTTTGGTCACTCTAATCAAATTGCAAGCAAACCTTTTCTTGTGAATAGATTAGTTCATGTTTTTGAAAAGATTTTTTGCCATTAACTTGCTACAATCAAAGATAGCGAATGTGTAATTCGATTTTGATTTCAATTTTCTATATGCTAGTCCAAATTTTAAAAGGCAAACTAGATGTAAGGATGTCACTAAGGTCAAGCCTAGTCATATCCGATTATCCACCTCGCCCCAATTGGTAGAAGCTATACTTAGTGATCGTTTGTAAATAATAAAATAACTGGATATAATTAACAATAACATAGTTTAAATTTATAATGTGTATTTTATTAATAATTCTTCCGTTTCTTTTTAGTTGACATGTTTCTTTAGTCACGGTTGTCAATGCGTTCAGTAGTCATTCATATCTTTAATTACCGATAAGCAATCATTATGAAAATTTGATATTTTGAAAATATATATCGTGACGAATCTAACAAAATCTCACGTGACTATATTTTTCATTACGTATAAAACACAAAACACGTTCAAAAGGGAGTGTATGAATAGTGCTTAAGTCAAAACGTGTCAACTAAAAAAAAATTGAGGTAGTATGTTGTTTTTAAACGAAGTGAACTAAATATAATATATATTTTATTCATAATATGTAATAAAAACCTATTAATATAAAGTAGAAAAAATAACCTCATTTTTTGATATATTTCGCAAGCAAATTTAATATGGTGTTTATAATGATTGAACTAAAAATGACTATTTTTTTCCTCCTTATGTATACAACACAAAAATATGACTTCGTTCATATGTACTCCCTCCGTTTTTAAATATTTGCTTCATTTCTCCATGCGCGGAGTTTTAGGAGAAATTGGAGAAAGTAATAAAATATCGAGGTAGTGGAGTAGGTGGAAGAATAAAAAAATTATAAAAAACAAAAGAAGGTAAGAGAGTTGGAAGAGAGAATATGAAATTTATAAAATATGATTTATGTTGGGTCCACTAGTTGAGAGAAATGAATTGAATATTGTAAAAGCTTTCCAAATAAGGAAATGGAGCAAGTATTTAAAAACAGTCGGAAATGGAAAGTAGAGCAAATATTTAAAAACGGAGGGAGTAGCAATGTAGCATTCTCAATTTTTAAATCAAGTTGTTAAACTGTCCACTACTGACCTGAAACTCTGAGAATCGAACATGTTAAAAATCGATTATCTGCGACCAAAAACAGACCCGAACAGCTTTATTCAATGCAAAACCGAACCGATACATGGATTCGGTTAATGTTAAACTATATAAGCACAATATCTCGATAACGAACATAATTGTTCGAATCCGACCTGATGAAACTAAAAACCTGAAACTAAAACCGAACTGAATACGCTTTAAGCCTTTGTTGACCGAATTGAATACGCTTTAATCCGGTAAAAAATTGTTTAAACCAAAGCACATCATAACGCAACCCATACAAACCATTTAAACCGGACCATATACAAACAGCAAACCGTTTAAATTGAATTATTTAGAACATGTTATTACCCGTTCACAACTATTATGACACGATTTCTAAAACAATTAATAATAATGTAATAATATAATGAAAAAATACTATGAGTACCTTATAAATTTCTACAGTATAATAGACTAAGATGAACATAAGTTACATAACAAAACTTGAAACATAGCATGACATAGAATCGATAAAGATCTATATAACCCCAACACCGGAAACGAACTGATGTGTTTAATTGCGGCTCGATATAAATTCAAACTTGCTATAGCCCGACAAAACTCGTTTAAAACTGATGCACCAACCAAATGAACTTGTTTTAACTAGAACCAAAATTGTTTCAACTGGAACCAAAACCTGGCCGTCAAACCAAATTGACAATGCTATTCGTATGTAAACATTGTAACTGTCCAAATAATGCAATAATGTAATTATTTAAAAAAAAATTGTTTAAATCATGAGAATTGATGGTGAAAACTTTTTTTTTTTTTAAAAATGCAATAATGTAGTTTTTTTCTGCTTTGCTTTGCTATTGTAAAAAAAAAAAAAAAAAAAACTTTTAAAAGTGTAACTTAAATATTTACATAGAGCAATCTTTTAAGGAAAAAAAAGTTTGGATATTATAACCGGGGGATGCCGCTTTAACAGATAAGACGAGACACACGACTACACAACTCCCTTCGCTTCCTGCTCCTTCCTTCACTCCCAATTCCCACCGTCTCCGACGCCGGCGACAGTCTCACTTTCACCGCCGCTTCACTACTTTCTCTGTCACCTTGGTTAGTTACTCCCCTCTCTTCCTTCAATCTTTGTATTGGTTAGCTTTTGATTGTTGTGTTATCTTTATAATGTTCCCTTCTCCCCTGTTTCTTTCCCCAATTAGGATAATGCAGCAGAAAAACAAGATGAAAAAAGTACCCATGATTCATGAATTGAGTAAATTGTTGGAAAAATGAATATTGGTTACTTATGCTGCATATTAACTGAATCAATTGCATAATTTAATTGGTAGTTATTTGTTTATATCTATAATTAGCAACCTCATTTTGTTAGTTTAATTTTGTTGTGTTCATGACTTCATGGTGATTGCTTGTGAATTGCATATGGTGATGTAACCCCATGTGGTATGGTACACCCGAGTGTATAATGGACAAATTGCTCCTTTACCCTTCAAATTGTTGTTCTTTGGCCTAATTGTTTAGTTATGGAGGAGGGGTTTATGAATGAAAATTTAACACCAAAAAAGGGGGCAACACAAATTGAAGTTATTGGTGTTTGCTGAAATAAGCAAACCCTCCACAATTTTAACTAATGTTTGTACTATGTGTAAGGACAAACTATGTTTTGTGATAGGTTGAACATCAAACGGAACAAAGGACCGCTGTAATTTGAAGAGGAGGATGGAGGGAGGACCCTTGGTATTGAGTCAATGCAGTAGCATAAGTAGCTCAAAATTTCAGTCTAGTCTTAATCAGCATCCTTCAATATCTTTTTGGCCTCACCGACAAACTTCCCTTTCTCGCTTTAGTTTTAGTTCGAGTTCTAGTTCAATTAGCAGCAGTGCAGGCAGTAACATTTGCCATCCTAAGAACCTGAAACCCTGGTTGAGAAGAGAAGTTAAAAGCCAGCACTTGGTGTCTGGGGCTGGACCGGTTACCGTAAAGGAAATTGATACTTCATCATCATCTTTGGCAAGTGGTAAAAATGATGACACATATACATTGCCCAGAATGGATAAGAATGGAAGGTTTTGCAGTCCAAGAGCTGCTCGGGAGCTTGCCTTGTACAGTAATTTTAAGCATTTCTTTCCTCTTTTTTTTTTTTTTTTTGGCAACAATCTAGATCATTTTACTAGGTTTTTCGAATCAATTTGATTTGTTTTGAATATGAAAATGGGCAGGTTGATTGTATATGCTTCATGTTTAGATGGGCATAATCCAGTTCGTTTGTTTGAGAAGCGAATGAATGCCCCTAGAGGTAACTTTTGCTTGTTTCTTGAAAATTCTTGCTCTAATATTCTAATTCCAACCTCTTCTCTTTTGGACGGTTGGAGGAAAGCTGTGTGTTATCATTAACTGCTATGTCACTACAAATTAGAATCTAGGTACGTCTTCAACAAGAACTCCTTACTTCAATATGATCACACAAGGTTTGGAGGACCCCCTGTTATCACCTCCTCCGTTGAGGAAGCTGACCAACATCTCAGTGAACTTGAAGCAGAATCAGCTATTGGTAATTTGTGCCTTTGCTTTTATTTTGTATCTTTAGTATTGTTGAACGCTCTCAGCAGATGCCATTACTGTTTCTAGATTTCTGACTATGTCATTAGTTCATCCTTCAGTAATATGGTATGTTGTCTACTTGCTTAATTTTTGGATCATAATATCTCATTTTCCATATCATTGCAGAGCATATGCATAAAAAAAATGAAATTATCACTCATGTGTTAACTTTTGTTTCCCTAGTTAGTAAGTAGCACATCTACATTGGAAATTGGCTAGAAAATTTGACACCTCATATGTACAAGTTATGAGTTACACTGCTAATCCACCATACATGCCTTCTTGTGGTACTTGTCTAGTATTGGGCTTGGCCAGCTACTAGCTTTGTAGATTGTAAGAGTAAAAATGGTAGGCAAATAATTTTTTATTTTTTTTTATTTATTTATTTTTATTTTTTTTTTATTTTTTTTATTTTTTACTTTACAAGATGGCACAGTTTTCAGCTCCCTTATCCCTTATTCTTATTAGAATTCATGAACATTATTACTTCCAGATCATGTAGAAATCCATGCCGAGTCCTAAAACTCTGTACTGATTTTAGCAGAAATACCTTTAAATAATTATGTTTCTTGCTTTCCATGGAAGACCTACAGCTTCTGCAATAAACCTGGTCTTAATTGCAGTAAAGGACTCCATCAGTCCATCCAATGAATTAATGTTATACAAGTACCTCTAGAAAGGCTCTTTCCCAGGTTTTGAGGGGGTGGGGATAGGATGTATGCAGCCTCGTGCACCATACTCTTGAAATAACACAAAGGATATATCCATGGGAGCTTAAATGAATACTTCTAAAATGAGACTGCTATCTACTTTATTTTAAGAAGCAAAGACGCTTGAATGAACTGTTTTGGTTTAGTTTATTGCAATGTCTCATTACAATTTCATGCAATTTAGCTGATTTTCCTGTCTCTTAGTAGTTTAAATTGTTGAGTCAGTAGATCTTTGCCAAAAAGGCAAAAAAGCAATCCAGCATTTTCTTCAGCAAAGTACAGAGAGAACCCTTTTGTTTTGAGCTCATCTTGTCTAATCTCGTATAGTCAGTCAAAGCTTAAAGCTGTGCCTATGAAAGGCTTCTTGGTTTTGTACCACATAGCACAACTCATTATGGGCGTCATACCTTGTAGTAGTTTGTAGCACAAAAAAGTAGTGAAGACAATATTCTTTTGGAGTAGTTGATTCCTATTAGAGTGAATCTGTTTAATGGCTGCTAAACTGTAGTATTTTACTTATTCCAGCTCTTCTAGATATGTCTTAGACCAGGGACTTGCTATGTAATACTAGTATTGGAAAAAGGGATGTCAGTATGTCACTATTTAATTATCCTAGTAATCTGTATATGACATCACAAGAGATGCCTGCAAATTGCCAATATTTACTCTATGACGATTTTAAACTATTTTCAGTTAAGTAAAGGACCCTCTCTTCAGCTTACCAAGATTTTCTATCGATTTTCAAATTTAACTCCAAGCCTTCAAGCTCATGGCTTATGGTCCATGCCAAGATCAAGTTGTTTTGAATGTCAGACACTGAAACTATTGGGCAACGTGAATGATCACTGTGGACCCTAGACTTCTTATTATCTTTCAAAATGGCCTTTTTGTGGTGTTTATAGTTCGAGATTTGACCAATGTTGACCCTAGACTGCTTGGAAGCTGAGGATTTTTCAATCTAGTTTTAAGTGGAGATGTGCAATTTTCTTTTATGCGTCGTTGTGCTGTCCTGGTTCCTTGCGAATACAGATTTTCTTTTATTCCATGTGGGGTTGGAGAGATATGCTGAACTTTACATAGTGCTGATTTTGGGATCATAATCACCCTTTAAGGCCTTTAACATGAGGTTCTATTTCAACGGAAATGGAGCAATACTATTCCGATTAAAATTATTATACAAAGTATGTCTTTGCGTGAAATGGCTATTACCATTTCAAGTTTTAACCTGATTTGCTTCACATGTTTCTGAATTCTGATTAGTTCATATATCTGGAAATTTGTGGTCGTTCATGTATGAGCTTGTAAATTGCTGAATTCCAGTTCTCTCTGTGTCCTAATATGCATCATCCTTCTTACTTTCTTGTTACAGTGGTTCTCTTAGAAATTCGAGTTATATCTGATCATAACTTTTATTACAGAAGCAGAAGTTCTATCAGCTCCTCTGAGGTTGGTATATAGCAAACTGCTTCTGAGGCAAGAATTCTATTTCTCTATAGTGTGACTTTGATATTGTACTCTCACTGTGTGCTAATACAAGTTAATGCTTTTTATCCACTGTAGATTCACGAAGAAACTATTAGGTGCAGTGGTGGATAATTGGGATAACCATGTCCTCGTGATTGATAAAGTAGCACCATCAAATTGGAAGGTCTGCTTTACACTCATTATTTCTCTCGTATGATTCTTAGAGTTGAGGCTGTGAAAATTTTTCTGTTAGTACATTTGTGTTTTTATTACTCGTGCTTCTTTTTTTTTTTTTTGGGAGGGTGGGGGGGGGGGGGGTGGGGGATTCTTAACTCATTAACTACTCTATGACCACTATGTATTACATTTCATACCATTACTATGACTAATATTGCAAAGTCATGACTGTTTATTTGAACCTGTAAATAATGTAAGTGTTTGTTTATTAGAAACTGTGTCTAATTTTTTTTTTTGCAAACTCATGCTGTCATTTTGAATGCTCAATCACTAGAATGAGCCAGCTGGAAGAATTTTGGAGTTCTCAATTCTTCATTTAGCAATGTCCGAAATATCTGCAGTTGGAACACGACATCAAATTGTTATCAATGAGGTATCTTATTCTTGATTTATGGGAACGTGCCAATTTCAAATAGATGATACTTATCATAGATATTTTTCTGCACTTGAAGGCTGTGGATCTTGCAAAACGGTTTTGTGATGGTTCAGCACCTCGCATAATAAATGGCTGTTTGAGAACCTTTGTCCAAGAACAATCATGAAAAGTGCAATTCATGAACAAGATGCATATAGTAATTTTCAGAAGAGGGTATAATTCCTCCCACCTTCTGATGAAAGTTAGACACTGCTCGTGGAAGGAACTTGTATAGCTGATTGTTTTGGGTTTTCTCCATATAGCATTTTGTGCTCTTCAAGGCTTTATTTGTTGTTCTTTCCTTTGCAGAATGTAACTGAACTTCCCACAATGTCTAGGAAAAAAAAAAAAATAAAAAATTATATAGTAGTGCTGTAGTAATGTAGTGCAGAATCCAGAGAATTTTCAACTAGCCCAATCCATCGGTTTTTGAAAAGGGTGACCATGATTCGCTGTTGTCCATAAACACTTTAATGTGCTATTATTGAGTAAATGAAATTAACATGTTTCCTTTTCACCTAAGTGAGATAGTTTGGCACCATCAGTCTGTTGATGTCAATGTGTATAGGGCATGTATCGGTGAGGTTTGCAGCAAAAATGGGTTATGAGGTTTGGGCTTGGCTTGGCAGTCTATGACGATGATGGGGACGTTGTTGGGGCAGTTTGTAGTATGATGATAGCTTGGTAGGTGGTCATGATGTGGATGAAGCTGAGCCAATGGTAGTTTGCCAATGGATTGTTATTGTAAACGATACAAGTCGTCAGAGAATAAGCAGATAGCATAGGCTGGTTGCTGTAAAACTTCTGGAAGTCCGGAAATTGATGCTCCGTAGTTTTATCTTTTTCATGTATCTTATGCTCAGAGCCAAAGGGATGGTAAGAAGGTACCCTAGGTCCATGTTGATCTTTATTTTATCAGTATGTTGCTAAGCGTCACCTTGAATTGCTCCCTCCGTTCCACAGATTGATAACAGACTGATTAAATAGTTTATTTGAATGCTGCTGTTTTTTAACGCCCCTTTTAACATTTTGTTCATTTTTTCTAGAATATATTGCTACAAGTGATACATTATTGTTACTTATAGAAATGTTGTTCAACAGTAAAATTTCTTAGAGCACTCCCAATGGTGATCAAAAAATATGCTCATGGGTATTTTGGGTAGGCAAAAAATATGCTCATGCATTACAATGGTGATCAAATGAAGAAATGCAAAAATATACTCATGAGCATTTCTAAAAATGCCTAAGACTTGGGCAAATTTAAGGAAGAATAGTGCTCTGGTGGGCCCCACAATTTGCAATGGTTATATTTTTTGTAATGCAAATTGTGAAATAAATATTTATTAAAAAAAAATTAAAATTACCAACGGTCATAAAATTTAATTTTCTATAAATAGACATGCATTTTGGTATATTTTGGTATAATTTTAGAAATACCATAAATCCTCCATATTCTTTATTTTAACGATAAAAACGACACAAATAAAAAAAAAATAAGTTACACAAATTTAGACTAGTTTTTATTTATTTGGAGTAATATTGTTAAAATATAAATGAAATTAATAAATAAAGAAGTGTTGTGTAGGAGAGAAAAAGTAATGGTGGGGTATTGAAAAAGTAAGAGAGAAAGAGTAGTGGACAAGCATTTTTTTTGCTCACCATTGGGAGAGAAATTGTGAAAAAAATTTGCCCATGGGCAAAACAGATTTGTTGAGAGAGAAAGTGGGTGGACATTTTTTTGCTCACCATTGAGAGTGGTAATACTTTTTCTTTATTTCTTTTTTTTTTTTTTTGACAATAGCACTTTTTCTTTATTTCAATATGAAGTATTGTGCACAAAAAATCATTGGTTCTTTGACGATTTTACAAAGAAAATTCCTCTCAAAAGGAGAAAAGTTACAATAATCCAAAATAATAAATATAATGGATTTTTCATGAAATACCACTGAATTTTTCCAAAATTCACCATATACCACACAAAATTTTCTAATACACCAAATACCACTAAGTTTTTGGTAAATGTCACAACATACCATTAATGACTAACGGACGTTAAACATCAAATAAGTTCGGAAAAGTTGAATTCAAATAAGTCCAGCTCCGCGACTCATAGTTTTTCCTAAGGCTGTGCACGGTGCGGTTTGGATCTCAAACCACACCAAACCGCAAAATTGCGGATTGTGATTTTTTCAAACCGCACCAAACCGCAATGCAAAATACGGTTTGGTGCGGTGCGGTTTGCGATTTTTCCACAATTTTTTTTACCTCACAAATAAGATTAAAAAAAGTAGTTTATTTTGTGATTATAAAGTTAATATGCAAATATTAAAACTCATTTTTTTAATTCTTAATTAACTTATACTCAAATATTATGTCATATTAACTCTAAGTCTCTAAGAAGAAACAAAACTTGTCCACCTTCAAAAGTGATTAACAATTCTAGTAAAGTCCAAAGTCCTACTTACATCCAACATCAAAATAAACTAATAATGTTTAATATCTAACACACAACATAAAATACTTGCATCCTACATCAACATAATGGCTGATGTCTTGAATTACAATACAATTATTTTCACTAATTCATTAAAATGCGGTTTGGTTTGAAATTTTTTTAAAACCGCACCAAACCGCAAAACCGCAATTTGATCAAATTTGAAAACCGCACCGCAATTTCCAAACCACAAACCGCACTAAACCGCAAAATTATAGTTTAGTTTGCGGTTTGGTGCGGTCTAGACCGCACTCTACACAGCCCAGGTTTTTCCGATAAGCTTATTGGTACATTCCCGGGTTAAACACACAGCACCAGCTCTTCGTTTTTCTATGCCACCTCAGTCTAATGTCCTCTCGAAAATCGGATACCTCACTTACACCCAATCGAAAACAGAGCATAAAATAAACATCTTCCTTCTCACTTCTTCTAAGCTCCAGTAAGAAAGCAACCGTAGCCACCCATAACAATGGAGGTTTTACCCCGCTTTTCCAACCGCCTTCTTTCTCTCTCCTCCATAAACCCTAACTCCAAATCTCTCATTACCCCTTTTTTCCATCTCCAATTTTGCCAATTACCCACTTCAAACCCCTTACCCATTTGCCCAAACCCGCTCAAAACGACCCGGTTTTTCAGTACAAAACCCCTCAATTCTTCTTCTTCTTCACCTTCCCCATTAACAACTCGGGCAGGTTGGTTACTGGGTCTTCGGGAAAAAAACCAGCAGAAGTTGCCCGACTTGGTTAAAGCGGGTGACCCGGTTCTTCATGAACCGGCCCGAGAAGTTGACCCGAATGAAATCGGGTCTGAGAAAATTCAGAAGATAATTGATGATATGATTAAGGTTATGAGGGTTGCTCCTGGTGTTGGACTTGCTGCTCCCCAAATTGGTATCCCTTTAAAGGTTGATTCTTGACTTCTTGTTGATTATTTTTACTACCTCCGGTACCCAAAGTCGCAAAAAATATAAAATGGAGGTAGTATTTTCATTTCGATTGTTTGATTTTGATTTTATGTTTTATTTGGTGTACTGAGAGTCAAAGGATATAATGTAGACGTAGTTTGATTAATCACAAGTGTTGCAGACTTTAGCCAACTAAGTTTTGCTTGATAAGTTGATGATTGTGGCATTTGTGGGAAATGATTGTGCTCTCACAATGCGTGTGCCAAAATCAATATTTTGGTGTGCCTCAATCAGTTTCCGATAATTGTGTGTTATTTTAGTCCTTTTGGAACCAATGTTTCATATAGTAGTCTTGTTAGGGGTTAGGTTGCGTATATTTGGCCTCAGTAAGCCTTGTCCAGTATTAGTGCCAAAGTGATTTACCGTGTACTAACGTAATGTTTCCACTAGTTTTGCTCGTTAGTGGTAAAATTGCGGACATTTGGACCTCATGGAACTTTGTCTAATGTCTTATTTTCATCATATAAAATGATATTAAAGGTTTTGGAGGTGCCAAATCAGAATAATGTGTTAAGGATATACGAAGTATGTACCAATGTTAATTTGTTACACTTTATTGAATTTTTGATGACTACGCGTTGAATTTTGAAAGAATACAGTTCTGACCATTTGTGAACTTGGAAAACAAAATTTTTGCTTTCCTAACAGTGTGAACTGTATGAAAGCTGATATTCTAGAGGAGTCAATAATAAACAAGGACATTCAATTTCCTTTTGAGTGCAAGCAATTTGAGTAAAAGCAAGATCATTTTTTTGACATGAGAAGTATAGTGCTTGTGATATGGAATGGTTGTTTGGCAAATAACAATAAGCTGTTTTTCTTTTGTAATAGCTCGACCCGACTATTCAATAACTAGGTGCAAGCCAAATATGAGCTTAGTTTTTCATTTTTGTGTAGATTATTGTTTTGGAAGATACAAAAGAGTTCATCAGTTACGCGCCAAAAGAAGAGATCAAAGCACAAGATAGACGCCCATTTGATCTTCTGGTATGATAGACGACAAGAACATTCTAAACAGTTGTAATGGTTTTTCCTTTTGGTTTTTGTTTCTTCTAAATTCTAGAAAGTGCAAAGTTCTATCTATATATTGACAAGCTATTAGATTTGAGGCAGGTTATTGTGAATCCAGTATTGAAAAAGAAGAGCAACAGAACGGCACTTTTCTTTGAAGGCTGCCTGAGGTATGAGGCATTTCCTTCATTAATATTTTCAGCCTGAGTATCTGTGATGATAGAATAGGATCGTTTCCACCAAATGGTCTCTTGCAACTCATGTATCACAACTTGACAAGATATGTGCTATTAGGCCTATTACTGCTATATTTAGCGACATAGTAGCTGTTTTTGTTGTGAAGGTATCCATTTTGTGTTTACACCGTACTAAAGTGATTCTTTGCTATATGAGGGTCTTAGGAAGAAGATCTAGTATACCCCTTTTTTTCAACATACGCTCTGTGATATTACCACCTTTGTAATTCCCCTTTCAAAACATTGAAGGAGGATGACGAAAGAATGGAGAGCTCAAATATCTTTCTTATTTCTGAAGTTCAAATACAATCCAGGATAGTGTTGAAGCGTAGGCCATTTGTTCAAAAACAATCCAGGCGGAGTGAGACCTGCCTCAAGCATAGGCCATTATTCAAACGAAACTACCTGTGACATAACATAGTACTTCCTCCGTTCTTTTTTACTTGACCCGCTTTGACTTTTATACTATTCACCACCCCTCCTTTGACTGTCTTTTGTGAATAATATGTAAGGAAAAACATATTCATGTGGGATATTTTTGAATTCGTCTCAATAAGTACTATTATAGTATACAATTTTTATAATATTTTTTTATGGAAAATTAAAGTTATTGATCATTAAAGTTTTGCATTGACAAGCGTGATAAAATAAACAGGTCAAGTAAAAAAGAATAGAGGAAGTATGTTTTTAGCTGTAGCATAGGTTGGAATGGTGTTGGCATGCTGCCCTAATTTTTGCTATAACAATTATGTTTTCAAATTTGACATTGTTCTTCCTGTTAAATGGTGTGCCAAAACTCATGATACTTAAATATTCTGAATCTAAAAGTGTTGATGATTTACAGTGTCGATGGGTATAGAGCGGTTGTGGAGCGATATCTTGATGTTGAAGTCAAGGGACTGGATCAATATGGGCAGCCTATAAAAGTGGACGCATCAGGATGGCAGGCACGCATTCTTCAGCATGAGTGTGACCATTTGGAGGGTACCCTTTATGTTGACAAGATGATGCCAAGGACATTCAGAACTGTTGAAAACTTAGATTTACCTCTTGCAGTTGGCTGTCCAAAGCTTGGAGCACGCAAGATTTCATCTTGATAGATTAGCCGATGGAGGATATTTACACCAATTACATTGGTGAAATTAGCTTGACAATTTCCAAGGGGAACCAGCATTCATTTTGATTATTTTCATATTGATTACATGCTATATTTTAGTGAGAAAGATCTCTGTGAGAGGCTCTACTTTTTACAAGTTATTTATTCCAAAGGTACTTGGATAGGAGTATTAGTCTTATTACATTTTTCTCTTCCTTTTGACAAGATTACATCAGTTTGAATGATAATTTTGGTTGGTGTTTGAAATCTTTGAATGTTTAGGTTAATTGGTTGGTTTATATTTGACCTCCTTTCAAATCCCTAGTGACTTCCTTTGATGCGTGGAAAACTGGAAAATCTCATGAAAGTCCTGTTTTCTGTATCCAAAACTTGTGGGGAAATTCTCATGAAGTCTCAAAATGACCTTTCTCTCTTCAAAAAACTCAAAAATATTTATGATATAATAATAGAATTCAAAGCAAAATTATTGATTTACAGGCTTAAAATTTCCTTTCTAAATAATATAATTGATTTATAGTTCACTTTTGTTGCGCGCTAAGTTAATGTCAAAAAAATTCCCATGAGAAGAAAGCAAGGGCAAAAATTGAAGGGAATTGATATTGGGGCTTGTGTATTTGATCAACTACTTTAGGAGACAAGTACTTGCAGCCATGAGACATAGAGAGCCTTCAAAATTGCATCTCAATGTTCTATTTATACAGTACATATATTCGGAGTAGACTACTACTATGTTCAGGCACGTATATCTACACAAGGTAAGTACAACAATTCAATCCACCAAATTTTTAAAGCAGCGATGATAAGCAGTCCGCAATGTCTTATAGGGGAAAGAGCCCATGAGTCATGACATTGCAGAAGTAGCCATCCCGTGTCATATCATCAAGATCTCATAATTTGACATAAGAAGATGATTTTTCATGATCAACTTGAATACTGAAGGGCGTTGACAGTTGGTTTTTGCTTGATCATGCTTCTGCTGGTTGGAAAGCAAGGGGAAGGATACACAAACCCAGAACTCAAACCTTGGGCTTGCCAACAAAATGCTGTTGTGATTCCTGTGTAACTTATGAGCTGGATGTCCTTCAAATACAACCCTTGGCAAGGACTGCTATCGCTGCAAGCAAATCTTATTGCTTCCTCTGACCTTGATGTTCCCTTGATGCCCACAAATGATATTTTACCAATATGTACTGCTGATGTCTGCAGGTAAATGAAATGATACTCCAATTACTCGAGTCAAGCCAGTGGGAAACTAATTGCACTGTTTTGTATTAACTGACATAAGGTTGAGGATTTTGGGCATAGAGGAAAAACACGAGAATATTGTTTTATGCTTATATTTGCTAACATCTGAGGGAGGCAAGTTAGTGGAGAAAAAAAATAGGGGGATCAAAAAGCAGGCTGACTCTCATATGCATATGTTGATGTGTCCCAGTAAACCAACTCAATCTCCTCAATATATATCTGAATTAAACTTATATTACGCACTACACGGAAATGAAAAGATATGAAGAGCGTGTATTAGAATAAACCTAAAACAACCTTATTCCTGACAGGAACCCCACTTTATATGTCAAGGAACAAAATTTGCAAAATTATAAGCAGTATATGTAATACCTGCTTTTTACATGGCTTTGGAGAATCACAATAGTATTGATCAATTATAATCGGATTAGAGACATTTTCCATCCACACATTTCGGAAAGTAATCCTTGTCACATACCCAGCACCTCCCTGTCACAAATGACATCTCTCATTACTGTGGCAGGATCTTCACTGGGCTGTTTTTGTTGAATACAAAGGTTATTTGGTTACCTGCTCCATGGAAGTAATTTTATTTTTTTCTATCATTTTTATCATTGTGAATTTTCTACTCATTATAATTGCTGCTGTAGTATGTGAACATGCTAAAATCTATATTACATAAACCATTACCTGCCAGGTTTTGATTCTTACACCATTCTGAGTGTTAGATAGGTACGCCCCATCAACCAATACATCATCCACCTCTGCCCATTCATGCTGTTTTCCCAAGCTTCCAATACTAGTGGAAAATGCAAAGAATGAGCCAAGTTCTCGAGGTAGACAAGAGATACAACAAAAAAACGTAGCAAGAAATGGTATTGTCAGTACCTTTATGCCATAGCCTGGGCCACAAAATAGACCTGTGATTACGACTCTTGAGGAATTGCTCACAAAAGAAATACAATCATCACCTGCACAAGTATGTGAACCTTTCAGAAAAACTCAGAAACACACAGAAATGGAGTTTGGTGAATGAGAAAACAACACAAATTATGTAAGCCGCAGTTGATGTTTTGCATTGGCCTTCTTATCTTAAAGGACTGCCTTTTTTTTTTTTTTTTTTTTTTTTTTGGCACAAATTATTCATCTAAAGGTCCTATTTATATGTCTACAAACTCAAAATTAAACACTAAATGCAACATGTGATCCCTTGATTCGCCACAATTATGGACCAACCAGCAAAATGACTCAGGCGTACTAACTAAAAACCCACCATATCAGCAGTTGGTCATCGAAAAACTAAGATTCATGTATTTACTAACTGGAAGCCAAGTATTCATGTGGGCATACCAATTTGGAGCTATCACTTTAACACAGAAATTTTGATAGCAGTAAAAACACCAGTAGAAAAGTAGCTAACCCGTTCTAATATTACTATCAATGATTTGCACGTCAGAAGAGGCACTAATGTGGATTCCATCAGTATTGGGGCTTTCAGCTGGTGCTGTTAGTGTGACGTTAGCAACCACAACGCTATGGCAATTGGTAAAGGACAGATGTGTTTGTTGACTGTCAATAATACTGATATTTTTAATTTTTAATTTCTTGCACCTGTGAAAAATAACAGACTGCAGCATGATTAATCTAAGCTTGCAAAAACTACATCAATTTCTTCAGAAGTAACCTATAAGATCCACAAGGTACACATACAGTTATAAGAGCCACAAGGTACAAGTTAATTTTATGATTCAAGGAGTGTCAAAAAGAAACTAAACTTATGGCTTGAGCAAGTAGCAGAACTTACAGTGGGAGCATGATGGCAAGGCTGCGAAAATCAACAGGACAAAGATATGAAGAAGATTAGATGCATCATTAAACAACATTTCAAAAGACCGAAAAGAAGCTCATGGACATAAGAACAGCATACCATTGTCTTATTAGTCTTACAGGATCTAGCCCACCATATCTCACCCATACCATTAATTGTCCCCCCACCTTCTAGAGTTAGTTTCTTTACACCATGAAAATAAAGCCATTTTCGAGGGTTCAAACCAAGCCATACTGCAGGATCTTTAGGAGCAATAATTGCTCCAAGTATCTGTTGAAGACACAAGTGAAATTCTTCAAAATAAAATAATAATAATAATAATAAAAAAGGCTTTGTTTCCCACAATCATAATGGTAATCTATCCTTGAGTTGGAAAAGACAGAACAGAAAACAGCATCACAACGTACCCTTAGAGTCACCTCAGCTCGACACCCAGCAAAATTTATTGGCTGCACCAAATAAGTAAATCCCTCTGGAATTATTACTGTTGATCGCTGAGATGAAGAACATGCCACTTTCCATGCTTTTCTGAAAGCCTGCAACGAGGTAACGCATTTGATGTATCTGACAATCGATTTAGCAGACCAAGTATCTATTGGCAAAGAAAAGTTTCATATTTCCACCAGACCACCACTGAAAATCTGATTGTCGAAGGAGATGGAAAGAATACCAAAACAGGAATCTCAATTCACAAAAAATGCTAACAAGTAGCTAGCGAGAGATAACTTCAGTTGCTCTATCTTCCTGGACATGACACATGATATAATTTTATTGAAAAATCATCCATTTTATGACATACTCTTGTCAATGATAAGAAAAGCCCCAAGGAGAGGATTCTCCTACATTCAACAATCCACAAAACGCCATAACATATCATTATGGCACATTTGACTATGACGTCACAAGATAACAATAACAATTAACAAGATAGTGTGAAATTTTGGCAAAATATACCTAAAAGTGTATGTCATAGGGAGTTGGTAATAGATCACCCCCAAATATGCTATTTTCTTCATTAATTCTCTTAGTACTCTCCCCAGCGAGCCGTTAGTAAACATTTTATCATATATTAAGGCTCTCATCTGGTCCATTATCCCATTCAATCCTAGTAAACAAAAAAATTACCCTCTGCCCACAGTGCCAAGGATTATTGGATTGCTTGTTCCAATATAAAGATGATATCATATAGCACATACAGTACTACAGTACACTTCATAGTTAACAAAAGAACAAAGGGAAAGTCTCCCATATCCAAGCCTTAGATCAAGCTATTCTAAACCCAGTAGACTCCCATTCCTCGAATACGAGCATATGAGTAACTTAGCCACAGTCACATTCCTTATTGCAATATGACATTCAGACATTCAATTGGAAGAACAATCCTAAGTTCCTAAGATGACTTCTGGAATCCCCGAAAATGCACATAGACATACTCTTTAATTTTCCAAAATTACCTAAAATTCATCAGTATCACTTCATTTAGTAGGCTTGATGCTAACAATATAATCATCACACCCCACCCAAAAAAAAAAAAAAAAAAAAAAAAAAAACAGCAGCAGCAACAATAAAAACAGATACATTGGTGATAAAATCAAATAGATAAAGCAAACAAAATGTAAAATCCATAAATTTCACATTTTTCTGACAAAAGGTTAAATGGGTATGAATAATTATACCTCAGTATCATCATGAAGGCCATCACCAACAGCACCATATGCAGTAACATGATGAACAAACCCTTCTTTTCTGGGTGTTCTGTTTCTTGAAAACCCAGATTGTGGGAGCTCAATTAAAGACTCAAATTCCACTGAACTTGTAAAATCCAAGAACACAATTATAATAACTAACAATATATAAGTATTTCTAAAATTATTGGGAAATTTCATTTGCCAAATTTGGAAATAATTAAATAAATTGTAGCACGAAATTATACTAAACAATTAACGAAGCTTGCTAATGATGTATCTGTCACTTTCGTTCTTTTTATTTTTATTTTCTGAGATTTGAAGCCGACAACAAATCAAATGACGTAAAAACTTTTTTTTTTTTTTCCTAAAAACAAATCAAATGATTTGAGATGATTTATTTTTTTTCTTTATTTGAGCGAGCGAAATCTTTACGGGATGTAATTTTCTCTAATCGAATTTTATGTATTAAAGATAAAAACAATTCGAAAAAGATTTAATATTAGGAGATTTGCAAGTTTACAACTACTAATCCCAATCTAAAATAAGATTTTAAAGTTAGTAATCAAATAAGTTTAATATAGAGTATAATTCTAATATGACTCAAACTTGATTTTTCAACTACTATATATATAAGACCAAATATCTCTTAATTAATTTATTTTTTTGTATTAATTTCTTTTGTTGTTTGGTAGATTAGTTCGTTGATGTATGTTTTTTTTTTCTCCTTGATGGAAGAGAATAAAAAGAATTCGACTATTGATAAACAAAATTATACCGAACTTGAATGGAGTGTTGCAAATATTTTATGCGACATGAAAAGGCTGGTGAGAGAAGAAGAAAAGCAAAAATATACTAAATGTGAATTAAGTGTTGCAAAAATTTCATGCGACATGAAAAGACTAGTGGAAGAAGAAGAAAAGAAGTCCAAAACATCTAATTCATCATCTCATCCTTTGTCATCTCCTCCTCCCACTACAACATCATAAGGTCATTATAAAAGGCTTCTCTTTCAATCGCATTTGCGTTCAATTTTAGAAGTTTTATTATATAATAGAAAATAATTTTTTTTGTTTTTCTTGTTCTTCTTTTTGTTTAGGGTTAAGAGTTTTATTTTTTTGTTAGTCATTGAGAAGTCTCATACGGATTAAGAAGTCAGTTTTAGAATAATTAGTGGAATACTATCTCCGTTTCACAATAGATGTAACGTTTGTCTTTGTATACTATATATCAATTTATATGTTATTGTCTAAAATTAATATTAAATGTACTATGTTAAGAAGTAAAAATATTGCATTTATTGTGAAAGGAAAGTAATAAAATTTAGATATCTTCACAATAAATTAGTAATCGTATAAGACAATCACACCTAAAAAATCTAAAACTTGCGTTAATTAATTTAAATCTTATTTTCTTTTGTTTATTACTTTGTACGGAGTATGTGTTTACTATTACCTCTTTTTTCATAGCACTTTTCAATGGTTTACTAACACTACATCACTAGCTATACGGAGTATGATTCAAGTAAAAAAAGTAAATGTGCACAACTAGGTATTATTTATTTATTTTTTTAAATAGCCTCTTTTTCTTAATATATTTTTTTTTCCCCTTGCTTATAGTTACGGTACAGGAAAACCATAAAAATACGGAGTCTGCAGCTTGTGTTTTTTTTTTTTTTTTTTTTTTTTTTTAAGATAATGAGAACTCTGTCCATACTTCAATCCTCACAGTTTTTTGGTCCACTGTCTACAGGTCAGACACTTTAAGAGTGAAGGTCTGAGGGGAAAGAGTTGTGCTACGTTGTTTTTTAGGTTGATGAAATACGGAGTGCACAGTTCTGTATTAGTTAATTAGCTTAAAATAATAATCCAATCCGTCAAACTAATTGATTTTTTTTTTTTTTTTTTGGAATCATTTTCATCTTCTCTTTTTAACACACAATTTATCTTGATCGTTGTACTACTATTTTTTTCAACTCATTGAATTTGTTCATAGAACAATGAAAGACCAACTATTTATATCCTTAATTAATTTTTTGTCTATATATGGTCGATTAATTGAACCCCATCAAATGCATCTTTTGAAAATTTAGATTTGAGAACTACGGCTTTAAAAAATGTACAAAATCTCAATTATCATTATGACATTATCAAGCAAGTAAGAAGGAATAAAATAGTAAGATAGCTTAAAACCATAGAAATTCCAATATAAATCACGAATAGGTAAATAAAGTACTAAAGATAAGAAAAGATTCGAGGAGCTAACAAGTTAAATACGATGTATCTAATACAAAGTACTCCGTATATATACTCGCCTTTACTAAATGTGGATTCAAAACACTGATTAAGGTAAGAAATGTGGTATATGCTAACTAGTATATATGCTTTGAAATCCCATAGCAAGGGGCTATAAGGGATGCACAGTTGTATCCGAGTACAACAGTTTTTTACAAGATATATTGATCACAGTACCTATTTTGTGGAGGAGGAAGGGGCAGTTTAGAAAATCCAAATTAAAATTTAAACAACTTTAAGTGGAAAGGAGGCAAAATTAACATGTACATTTCCATTTACTGAAACAATGGTAATATACCCCATTGATGCAGAAAGCCTTGCCCTGTGGTAACCTCGAGCACCAAAAGAACAAGCACGGCTAACATAGCTGCTCTTCCATTCCAAGTTTCAGCACTCTTAGTCCAACCCCATTCCCAAACTGTCACTGGAGGAGGTAGCTCTCTGCGTTGTGAGTCGTAAGTTGCCAAAAGCTCTTCTACACTGCCGAGTGGAACGAGAGACTGCATAATACCAATCCTTTGTTTTAGATAACCTATAGAACTAACCCATGCTTAATGCTAAGAGTCTCCTGCCATCAAAAGACGAGAAAACGAGAGCAGGAAACTATGCAGATCCTCTACTTGGAGTGAGGCATCAAGGGAGAATATCAAAACTGAGATACTCATTGCCTCAACCTCAACATGCCACTTTGCCAGTTTAAGCATGATGGATAGAGATGATCATTTAATTTAGGTCAGATTTGGGTGTGGAGTCAATCTGTTCAATTTCAGGTTAGGTCAGGTATGGTCAAAATTAGGTAGGGTCTATTGCCAACTTGCTTATCATAAACAATCAATCAATTTGTAATCATTTACATTCCAGTCTGGGTCAGTTTAAGACGGATTAGTTTCGGTTTGGATCACACTGAGTTACCTACTTTTGCGTATGGTGTGGGTCTAGCTCAGGCTATTTCAGGTTGGGTCGGTTTAAATTACTACTTACAGTAACCAAGCAGTTTGTGGTAGAGTGAGCTGAAGAAAAATTGCAGCCCACTACAGGGAATAAGATGCTCCATGTCTATGCAGGACATGTTTGGTTGTTCAATTGGCTATGCGCCTATACCTATATTCTATGAGTTGTAATAGTTTGTTTTGTATCAAGTGATATAATGCCAATATTTCATACCATAAAAATGCAATCAGTCATACAACACTGAAGACAAAAACTGTTCACACAGGAATCGCAAAGATAGATCCTACTTCTATTAATATAACCTCAAATAAAAAAGTTACTATTCTTGCAATCACGTCCAAAATTTAGAGCCCTTGTCAAATGCTTGATTTGTTTAATACTTAGCCTTTTTAAAGAAGTTTTCCAATGCATCTTGAACTTCCTATATAGACCTATCTTTGGCACTGTATTATGTTCTTGTTTGCTAAAAATTATTTGTCTTTCCCAATTGTATGTCTAGTATGTTACCTGGTTCTGAGTCTGACCATGTCTTTTTTGGTCAGTTTTGCAACATGTTTTGAAACCAGCACAAAGTTTAAAGTCTTCCATACTGGATGTAATATCTACTGATAGCCCCGACCCCAAAATAAGAACAAAATAAATGCAATTTTACAAGATATCCTCTAAGAAAAAGTGCTAAACAGATAAACAGGTATACATATTAGAAAACTTAAATTCATACCTGTCGTGCTTCAAGATTTGACACTGCCATTGCCCCCACATAGGGAAGGCTTTCAATCACAGCATCAGCCAGATCTGAAATAAATGTTGGTTCACATCCTAGGGCAGGAACACGTCCCCAGTTTTCTATTCCTGATTCTAGAGCTAATTCCTTGTACTCCACATCAATTTCTTCCAAAGTTTCAATATGCTCACTAACAAAACTGATGAAGTTCTTTACGAAATTAGTAATTATAAATCCTGTTGATTGTCTCCAAACAAAAACATTCATGGATGAATTGATTTTTAAGGAAATGGAAGTACCTGATTGGGACAGCAAGAAGACTTTTCACGCCTTTCTTTCCAAGGTCAATAATAGTATCATCTGTATAGGGCTTCAACCATTCTACAGGTCCAACCCTACTCTGTACAAAGATTCCAAAGTAATCCAAACCATCAACAGTGATAATGGGCATTAAAAGTTTTAAGTGAAAATGAAATGGTAAGCACAATGTGCAAAAACAACCTTCCCTATCATTGCCCACCCAGAACCCCCACAAACACATACCATGAACATAATTAATATATCGTACAAAGCATACAAACATAGAAACAAAGTTTACAAATATAAAAGAACCAGAGAGCATTTAAATTCAATACCTGGTAAGCAAGAGTGAAGGAATTGTAAATCTTTCTCTTTTCTAATTCTTCCATTATCAGGTCAACACATTCTTCCATCTCAGCCTTGTATGGGTCACCAGCTTCTTCAACATAAGCTAATGGCACACCATGAGCACTAAAGAATATCACAACCTGTCACATACAATCAGTTATATACAATAGCAAGAAATTAATTTGAAGCTTTGCATTGAACAAAAATTTGATCACAGAATCCGGGCTTCCTGGGATCCGTGTTTCAGATGCTTGCAACACTCTCTTAAAATAGAAATGTCTCGATAATCAATACTTGAAACACAGCCCAAAATGGAAATTTTTTATACATACAATTACAACTCTACCCATACTTACCAGCCTAATATTATATGACTACCCCGCTCCCCCCTCCTTATTAAATTACTTAATTAGCCCATCCCCATCCAGTAACTTTCCTTCTCATTCTCCTCAATTCCTTCCCTTACCCATTCTCAACACCAGGTCCATAACCAGTAAACCACTCACCACCATTCCCACCCCAACCCACCACCAACCTCACCTTTAACCAAGATGTTGTAACAGAAGCAAGAAAGAGTGAAGAACAACAAGCACACATAGATTAATGAGGCTCACTAACAGAGTGTTAGCTACATCCATGAGCATGCCACAAAAGTTTTACTGAGGATATTACATAAATACATATTACAGAATAGGTTACATTAAAATATAGAGTATATATAGTACTCCCAGAACAAAAACCACCACATCCTTCACAAACCAACCAACACAAACACTATCAATTACCCTCATCAAAAGTTCGAAACAATCACCGCCTTCACATAAACCACCACCACCATCACCACTGTCATCAAAACCACCACCATCAGATCTGCAAACTACAACACCTCCACCTATCAGGCTATGCCTATCATCATCACCAATCCTCCATATTAACTACCCCTACTACCGAAACCACCATCTCCACAAAATATCACTATCCCCATTGTCATCACCACCCCACCCTCAGCACAATTACCACTCTGCCTGATACTATCACCACCCATTTCCTTCCATAATTTTCTTTTTTAGAGGGGCATATCTTCTTTCGAATGACAAAAGAATGGCGGTGGTGATAATAATGGCAGCTGTGGCGATTGTGAATGTGGGTTGGGAATTTGGGGAGGAAGGTGGATTGGTGGTTTTGTAGTGGTCAAGTGTGTCATGTGCCCCTCTTACACCGATCGGTTTATATACTCTATCACGCCCCCTCACATGAGAGCCATGGACCTCCCCATAAGAGATGGATGAGATTTGAACCCGAGACCTTTATGTCACGTTGGCTCTAATACCATGATAGAGGACCAACTCAACCAAAAACTTAAGCTTATTTTGGAACTCAGGAATTAGGATTAGTTTATATACTCTGCCATTGAGGTCTTTCTCTTTTAGTTACAAAACAGAAGGGAAAAAAAAAAAAAAAAAAAAAAAAAAAAGATGATCGACTTTTAAAACAAACATTTTATATAGGCAGAGCTTGTCCTATTCAGAAGAGTAATCAATTGAAAATTCAATACCAACTAAAATTGAAATTTAGCTCTGCACATAAAGGCCTAAGGCATTAAATAGCTAAAATAGCTCACCTCTTTTGGATTGTTGAACTTTTTCAGTTCTTTTTCAATCAAATCACCCATGGCCTTAATATATCCATCTCGCTGATACCAGGAAGGAATAACTGTGTGCTGCATGTTGACAAGGTAATCGTCCTCCCTGCGATAAAGATTTTATGAATCAGAACTTATAATAATTTAAACTAAGCCCACATACAGAATTTTGTTTATAAATATATATATAAAGTAAAAAGAAAAAGTTTATACCGGAATATACTTTCCAGAAGTCTCAAGCTTGAACCGCTGGTCGATATTGAGAATTGTGGGTAAAGAGGAAGCACAACAAGCTTTGTAATGCCATCTCGTTTTATCTACGCAATCAAAGAAAGAAAGCATAAGAGCAGGATTCATGTACTTACCCTAAATCAAACACAATAATCTGAAAGAATCAATCATAACATTTAGAATCCTCTATCAGTCAGGTATGCTCATTGTGTCCTTTAATGCGCAATGTCATTGCAGCTAAGCCAAATATTGACAGTCAAATAAACTGAAAACAACAACAAGATCCATGGCTTTTGAAACATCATCTACAGAAGATCCATGGCTTTTGAAAACATCATCTATGGAAAATCCATGGCTTTTGAAAAAATCATCTACAGAAGATCAGAACCACGAACCAAATCTCATGTTAGAAAATTAGGTAACACTGCTCTTTTTAACACCATCTTTCAATAAATTGAGAGACAAACTGTACAAAACACTACTAAAGCTCAAAGTGACTATTTCATCTGCTCAAATAGGCAGCCTCGTCATTCCTTAAAAACAATGAACTTTTTATGTAAGGTTAAAAGACTAGAAAGAGAGCTTATTAGCATCTGCATACTTACTATCTACTAGGATAAGGAAACTCCAGAATGCAACCTGCCTCAAAATCTATTAGAGATCTTACCAATGATAATAACAAAGCTGTGACTGATTTCTACTGTATTACAGACTTACAGTATCACTTTACGCCTTAGCTATTACACTTGTATCTATACCTAGGCAAGAATTATGTCTAGCAACATGTAATAAAGTAACTATGCACCAAACAGGAAAAACCAAAATAAAGCTACTTAATCAGTCAATTAGTCTAATTGCAACTCAAGCCATACCTCCTCAATTGCCTCTTCAGTAAACGGATGCCAATAACGCATACCAACATATACAGTTGCAGGAACATTTTTTGCATAAAGAGCCTTCTGTAACTCTTCTGCCTGGAAGAAGGTAAACAACATATTACAGTTCCATGAAATCCCCAACTTGTTTGCGTCAGACATAAAAGGGCTGGAAAAAAAAATCTGCCACTAAAACTCAATTATATGAAAGAAAAAGGGAAATATCATTTGTAACAATGAGACAGTAACATGCCTGTGCATCTGTGATCTTCCGAAGTGGAGAACCACCGCCGATTGAAGCATAACCTTCTTTGCTCTTGGGAGCCCTTGAAACAGAAATAAATTGAGCAAGGGGCTTCTGAAGAAATCGGAACAATCTAGGCAGTCTAATGATGTCCTGTTCAATGTCTTTGGTCAGGAAACTAACAGAACTAGAAATAATCGAAATAAATTGTCATAATAAAATGACAAAAATCTTATCAAAAAATTTAAATAAAAGCCAATATGCATACTAAAAGGAAACAAAAAAAAATTGTGAAAATAATGTCATGCAAGCCATATGCAGCAATTTTCCAAAGTGGCCTTGCATATACTGACTTGCTGACCCTTCTGTAACTTTGCTAACACCCTTCCCCCCCCCCCCCCCAGATTTTTCACATTTAGTCTAATTCCAAAATATCCTATATGTATGACCAGCAACTAGAAACATTTATATATGCATTAGCTTAGTGGTGATGAGCAATAAACAGCTAGCCATAAACCTAGCAGTTAAAAAATGAATCCACCAAGAAGGGTTTGGAAAAGTTGGCCCATGAACCATATAATGATTGCTTGAAAAAAGGTTTTTTCGATCCAGGCTGAAAACCAATAAAATATTGAATTGTAATTTATAAGACTTTCTTAAGTTCTAGCTGATACCTTAATGAAGTTTATAATTAAAATGAAATAACATTTACAAAAGCACACAAGTACATAACCAATACAAGGAATAAGCAAAGCCTTTCTTAGTGTCCGATTCTCACTGCAACTTCTCACATCTAATAAACATGAGAATTGAGAAGACTCATTTGGATGCCTTCAACCTCTTCAACTAGTGGATCTTTCATGTTTGAAACCTCTTTAAGAGATGTTGCTGTACAAGTTTACACAATTTTGAATAATACTAGAGCCAATCTTCCACTTGTTTCCTTCTCTTTAACATCATTATGTTTGTTATTTCCTTTGCATACATATTCCAGCACCAACTCTTTGCCCTTCATAAGGCAGAACAGACAACACGCAAAATAAGTCTACTTAAGTAGTCATCTTCTTTGGTCATAAGTTCTCCAATATAGTTAATTTACATTCATAAATTGGTCTTCTAGAATTATAGCAACTGAAGTATCATTATAGTGTAGGACAGACAGACAAGTGGCTCAATCTGGCCCATCAAATCAACTGATGTATCAAATGCTACTGACAAAGAATCAATCAGAGCCTCAAAGCCTCAGAGGTATGAACTCATTTCAGCAAATGACATCATTAGAGTGAAATGCATCATAAAAGTTTTAGCTTTAACTGTATGAGGTATGAACACAATCAACACTCAACAGTAGCAAAAACCAGAAACGTCCATGTAATCACAAAACATACTGAAAAAGTGAAAAAGAGTGTTACATACCGGATCTGCAAAAAGGTTATACAAGAAAGGTTGCACATCATCCAAAGTCTCTGGGCCTCCAAGATTTAGCAACAATACTCCTATTTTCTCCTCACCCGCAGAAGGTGTTGTAGACACATCAGGAGTTTCAGAAGTCAATAATGCTCTAACTGGAAGTGAATTTATTTTGAATGATTGACATGTTGTAGACTCTTCTTTGGACCAACCAAAGAAACATTTCCCTACTATCAAGTGCTTTGATGTATTGGCATGAGCATTGTTCTCCATTGACACTCCTGCACAACGATATATCTTTTGAGAAGTACCGATCTCCTGTGGCAATAACCTAACAGAGAAAACATAAATCAGCTATTGGTATGGTATAATGTCATCATTGCTAGTCAAAATAGTGCTGCATGACAGATGATGACTATTACTGAATTCGACATAAATGGCTTTATTTCATGAGAGAAGAGGCAATAATAGCCTACATTACATCCTCAAAGAATCACGAGAAAAACAGTGCTGAACAATGACATATTCTAATGCAGGATACTAATCCCATTGTAGAAAGCCAGAAACCAACTGAACATGTCATAAAATGATAGCCTGACAGTCATAATCACAAAATTCATAAAGTGTAAGTGCAGCATTAAATATACATTTCAACGGTCTTCACCATACAAGTGAGAAATTATAGTATATTGCTAGTTTCTTTAAGTTACAAGAGCAAGCAGTAACTGGCTAACTCTCCAACAAAATTTTGGCTGTTTTCACTCCATTCAAAACCTAGGAAAGATTTTGTGTTTACAACACTACACAGTGACTCAAGTTAACTAAATATACTTGATTTAACAATGTACATTATTTACTCTCAACTGCAAGTGTAGGGCATAGATATGTGTCTAAGACCTAGGTTTGGACTATACTAAGACATATTTTCACGCTTTTGGCCTTATTTGGGAATCAAATATGACAGAATTTGGAGTAATTGGTACATACTTCATATACTTGAGCAATAATGAAGAATCTAGAATCAAACATCAAACTTTGCAGCATGCAAACTAGATCCTAGATTTTTGCCTTCATCATACAAACTTAATCATCCATTTGATCAGTACAACATTTATATATCTTCCATATATCTCCCACAAGCACATAGATCACTTGTAATTCTTTCATCTCGCGCTTCTAAGATTCGGGACTAGTGTGTCTAAGATGGGTTTTAATCCCCAAATATTTGAAAATGTCCTCCTTATCATCTGAATTTTTTTAGAGCTAAGTCACCTCCAACATATCATATAAATTTTTCAACCAATCAATTAATCAAAATACATAGAAGCCCTTTCCTTTTTAATGAACTCCACTAAAACAGTATCTTTCACTAGGGACTGTGAAAGTAAGTTACATATATACTCTAAAGGTCACCCACAAAGTAGGGCATGGATGTCAGCTAGCTTAACTCATAAGGTCTTCCAAGTGCCACCGAGAGATCGAATCTTGTCTACATCTTTCCCCTGTCAACCCCTACAGGATTCTCTTTCCTCCTAACACTTGAATGCTAATCCTAAATTAGGAGCAAAATTTTGCTACAAGCTAATCACTAATCACACCAAATTCAAGGCTTCAAGCATATGAATACAGCTAAATTCCAATATCATTTATTAAAAAAAAAAAACCCACAAAATTAAGCAACCAAAATTCAAACGTTATCAAACACAAGCAATAATTTTGTAACACATGCAAAACAAAAACATAAACGATAAATTAAACTTCAAAAATGAAATACCGGCAACAACATGAAAGAACGGATGTACGGTTCTTAGACAAATGCATCACATCATCACCATTAGAAACCCTCAACCCTACAAAATCAGCACAAAAAACCCAAAAAAATTACAGAAAAATTAACCAAAAAAACAACAAAATTAAGCAAAATTATGACTAAAAAACAAGAAATTACCAGTAAATCGAGCAGATTGTAAAGTAGAAATTGCACTACCAATTGCCATTTTCAGAGCTCAAAAAAGGGGAAAAGGGGTCAAAATTCAGCGCCGCATTTAGAGAGAGAAAAAAAAAAGTGAGAGAGTGAGAGTTACAGAACAGAGAAGAGGAGAGCAGCAGATTACAGGTCTGCTCAAAATGAGTATAGCCCACACTTCAACAGTGGCATTATCCGTCATACCTGAATATTTATTATTAAATTTTAAAATATGGTGGAAATTTCTGCAAGAATATGGTTCATACGTGTGACATGGATGATGTCCACGTCATCATCTTTGAAAAGACTTGGGATTTTTTTAATGGGTATTATTTTATATTTTTGTTTGATCCAATCAAGAGTCAAAGATATTCTTATTTTTAAAGAATAGAAAGTCAAATGATATTCTAGTGACAATCAGGTTGTACGGTTTGGGTTTGGATTCAAGTCACTGACTTGCAAATTCATAGTCTATTAGTGTAGGCATGAAAATTTTAATCGACCATGCGTAAGGTGCATCCGTTTCCAGAAAAAATAAATTAAAAATAAAAAGCGGAAAAAATATTTTTCTTTGGATTTTATTATGTGTCACTGCTTATTGTTTGGGTCAAAGTCAAAATATAATGAGAATCAATCCCATGATCACCTGAAATTGGGATGAAAGCTTTAACCACTTGAGTTATTCCTCACTCCCATAGTCAAAATATTAACTATTATATCTTGATTGAATAATTAATTTGAGTTATTTTGGCCAATTTTATATATTTTAGATAGACTCATTTAATTAATAATAAAACCCAACAGTTTTTCAAAAAAAAAAAAAAAAAAAAAATTAAACCCAACAAAATGGGTTTTATTAGTTATCAAATGGATTGTCTGTAAAATTAGATGAAAAGCACATTTGGGTTAATGAAAAAGAGAGTTGTCGTTAGGCCTATTTAGGTGGTCATCTTAAAACCCTAGCCTATGAGAATTCTATAAATAGAACTCACCTCTTTCATTTGAGGCATATAGAAAATCCAAAGAAAAACCTTTTTACATAAAAAAATCTCTAAACCTAAAATCATCACTAACTTCTCTAAAAACCTCAAGACAAATCTTTATTTTGCAAACTTAAATTTTGTGTCTACAATTTTTTGACACACTCAATAGGACAATTATTACTCTTTATCTTCGTTCTCTAAGTTTTAAAATCCGTAGAATTAATGGGGATTCTGTCAAATTTGCTTCCAAACTACAAGACTTAGTTGCGTCATATCTACCCAACCTATCTTGAAATGGCATTTGTTGCGATTAGTTTTAGGTGTCAAATACATATATGTAAATAAGAAGATAATATCAAAAAAAAAAAATACTTCGTATAAGATTAATAATTCTCGACTAGAATAATCACAAAGACTTCATCTCCTCCTTACTATTGGATTAAGCCTGGTAAGTACATAATATGGATTAAGATGACAACAACTCATAGGATAAGCAAATATCAAAATTGTACACCTGTCAGAGAGGAAATAATATTTATATTTCTTTATATTTTTAATTTTAGTTTGATGTGAGTCGCAATCAAATGTATTTAGAGGAATGTTTTATTGTTTCAAAGATGAGGCATGTCTTAATGTGTTGAAAATAATGAAAAGTCTTATGATTGATGGAGTTATAATTTCGAAAATTTTATCTTTAGTTGTCGATCTTTGTAAATTCTGACATGTTTTGATGTCTAGATTAAAAGATGAGGCATGTGTTAATGTTTTGATTGATGATTAATACAAGTAATTTCGAAAATTTTATCTTGAGTTGTCATTCTTGCATGTTTAAATGTCTCAAAGATGAGGGCATGTCTTAATGCTTTGAAGATAATAAAAAGGAGAGTGTTTCAATTACTTCTAAAGGTGTAATAATTATAATTGAATATTGATAAAATAATAAGGATATAAAACATTAATACTTTTATATTATACTTCCTCTGTTTCACAAATATTGCAATAAGAATGAAATTACGCATCCCAAAGCACATTTTATTTGCTAAATATTTAAAATTATGTTAGAGTAAAAATTATAAAAAGTTGATATTGTGAAAGTATTTTACGAGAGGAATCTAACAAGACCTCACATGCCTATATTTTACACGTATGAATCATAATATGTGGTCAAACAAACGTGATGAATAGTGTAAAATTTCAGTTGTTGCAATATTACTCAAACAAAGGAAGTATATATATGTATATATATAATTATTATAACAATATGTCAAAACATTCTAAATTATCATAATATTCATATCCTATCAAAATATTATGACAGAGCTATAATTAAATAAGATTAATACATTAGTTATAGCTTATAATGATGTTATAAAACACCAATATCACTATTTCTGACAAGCCATTAAAAACATCAAATTTAGGATTTGTAAACAAATTAAACAAAGCAAACAAATCAAAGCCTCTCAACCAATGTGACCATCAATCTTACAACGATCCCAAACTTCATTATTTTTTTTCCATATTAAGGACACCAATTTCTCATCAACTTCTTTTGATTTGACGGTTGCATCCGTCAAAAGGTCATGGCATTGTCTTCCCATATTCATTAGTGTTGTGCAACATTCTTGTGTAACAATTTTTGCATCAGCAAATACATACAAAAATATTGCATTTCCACAAATAGCACCTGCCTTATTTGCACATTCTACAAAAGAAACATTGTTAAAACATGTGCATGGACTTGGACTAGGCTCATTAACGGCTTCAATGATAGCATTTGGTCTAGAGACTACAAAGGAGGTTAGTAGCACCAAGAACATGACAAGTAAGTTTATGTGTATGTGTAGGGCAATTTTAGTATCCATTGTAATGGAGTAATCGAGAGAAAATGAATGTTATGATGATAAAATATTCTTATAACCACTTTTTATAGGCACAAAGATAAAAACGAAAGTTGAGATTATAATGGGGGTTTCTATACATATAAGTTATTTAATAAATGAAATTTTGTAACTTGTAACCTACTTTTCGTTTCTCTAATCACTTTGTAACTCTTTTTGTGGAGTTACATAAAAGTTATAATGAATGAAAATAATACTTTTCCGACTCATATAGAAATTTTTACATGGCTAACAAAAATATCCCATTCAAATTTGTTTAATCAAGGACTGTTTTAGATAGTGTTTATTTATAACAAACGTATCAACATTAGTTAGACTTGTGACGAGTACTATAATACTTTAAAATATATATTGATAAATATAATATTATCAAATTTGCATTTTAAAATACTTTCACAACACCTATTAGTGTTAATTATGTCAATATATATTTTTCAACCAACATTGTCAACTCAAAAACTTTTTTTTTGAAGAAACAAACTCAAAACCTCAATAGAATTATATTTTTTGAGTTTAGGAAACACAAATTTCAATCAAGAATCAAAGTTTCATCCTCTCAAAAGTCTCAATATAATTGCAAGAAACTAAAATCTTTAGAGAATCTTTAAAGTCCTAATTAGCCAAATCTATTACTCTTGTTATCCAAACAAAAACCTCAATTGACATTAACATGTCAAATTCAAATTTTAAGAACAATGAAAAAAAAAATTAAAATCTTTCCAACAATTGAAGAGTCAAACAACATTTTCAGATTGTAATAAGATCCAACATTCATAGGGGTAAAATCATAGTTCCAAGAAAACTCAAGAGATGTTAACGAAACATGACCCTTGATCCATCCTTTTTGGGAGGCTACACAACTCGTATTTCACAGCATTAAAAAATAACTTCATATCAAACCTTCGAGCTAAATCACAACCAGCTTAACGGAAAAATGTTGCATCGTTTTGAACCAATGCTCTCTACATACAAGGTGACTCACATACAATGACTCTATCAGGTGTTAAGGCTCAATTCCTCTATGTATTGCTTGCACTCAACTCTCTCATACTTTTCAATGATCCTACAAACTGTAAATGTAAAAAGATACAAAATGTAACATCTGTTGCAAGAGATAGAGACTACTAAATTCCTCGCTATCTTTTTATTTCCAAAAAGGAATATTTTGCCCGTTGAAAAGAATTACTGTAAACTCGTCAAGAATAATAACAAGCTATAATGCCATCAGTATTATGCTCCCTTCTTACAAAACTTTTCAAGCCATTCCATAGTCACACTCTTTGGCCTCTCTAGTGGTAAGCCAAGAGCTCGGTCCCATATTAGCTGCATGAGGAGATCAGATAATGTAAAAAGTTATAACGAATTACAAACAGTCATTTCCGGTGAAAACTAATGAGCAAATTTAGATAATAAAAATGATCAAACCTGTGAGCAAATGCCAAGACTTCTTGATACTCCAAATAAAACTGTATAGTACCTGTCAAAGAAGATATTTGTTATATGACTAGGAAAGTAGTTTGAAAGATTGGAATACAAAAGAGGAAAACAGGAAATGGAGGATACCTTGCTTCCGTCAAACCATAGTGGTTCAGCAAAACTCCACTATGAGCGTCAACATTCGGCCATGGATTCTTAACCTACATAATCCAAAAACATCATACATTAAGAGAAAGAGAGAAACTCGTGCAAATTCTTGAAAGAACTAGCATATCCAAAGCATTATACCTTTCCAAGTTCTGTTAGAATAGGAGGCACCACTTCGTACAACTTTGACACCTGCAAAAACATTTTATTGAGGTTTTTATCTCAAAAGTTAAGAAAGAAAATGATCATATTCTTTCAGAAAATATATACCAATTGGAAAAGTGGGTCGTGAGGCATGTGCTTCAATGCGAATTCTCTCTGACATGTGTATCTTGGATCTGTCTTTCGCAGAACTCCATGACCATATCCAGGTACCACCTATAGATTTAAAAGTGTCCATAATAAACAGCCAAGTATGTTGTAGAACCTTTATGGGAATATGGGGCATGGATGACCTTAGATGAGCAAGGACAACAACATCTAACAAGATTTAGCATGAACATATTATCAAAAATTAACGAATTGAGAAAAAACAGGTGGGCAGTTTAAGACTACTGTCAACGTATACAGTTTTTTTGACAAATGGGAGGATCTATCATAACCACAAGCAGAAGGCTCAGAGATAGCTTTCCTATTGTTACCTATGGCCCTTGTTGACAAGATGTATAAGATTTTACTATATCCACTTAGCCCACTCATTCCCTTTCTCCCCTTATCCCAAAATTTCAATTAATCACAGTCACACCAAACCACACCTTGCCAATGTTGCCATAGAATAGAGCACTCTATCATATCTGTAGCTAACTCAAAGATAATGTTGCACCATATTTGTCGATGTCTAAAATGCCTTTAATTACACTTGATGCATACATTTGTTCCCCCATCAATCAGACAATCACCCATTCCAGCTTACATGTCATAGTTGTTATAATTACAATGCGGCACAATATTCCCATTGGAATTGTAATTATCCTTTACTCAGCTTGTCACTAGAAGATAAGGGCCATGCTTTGAGAACTGAAGGCGTTTTCATATAGTAGTTTGATAGATTGATATACATACTACGTACATGCTAGAAATGCTACAAAGGAAGACCCTCTCTCACACACACACACACACACACACAAACACAAAACAAAAAAAAAAAAAAAAAAAAAAAAAGGACAACCTCCAAATAAAGAATCAATAAAGGGGGGAGGTAACTCAAAATATATAGTGAACGTAGCTAATGCTAGTTAGCAAGTTATTGTTCAACGACAGCATGACTATTGATCATAAATATGATTTATCGGCTTACCTTGCCACTGTTTAGTGTCTTCCAAACATAATCTTTCAACTGCTCAGTCGAGATGTTCTCTCCACATTCATCAACAACCGACTTAATCCACAGCAGCACTTCCTGAGACAAGAATAAGTCAGGCATGAAAATGATGAATATAATGGTGTGTTTTAGAGATTTAGCTTGTTTCAATGCATGGTAAAAATGAAACTGAAAAAACATGTAACAACTTCAAATTGTAGCCTTGTAGGAACTCAAATTCATGAACGATTACAGCTTAGTGAGGGCATGAGCACATAAGCAATCAAACATCTCATCAAAGTAGAATAAATTGTATAACTAACAATGTTTTATTATGCAGGAATAACTGACAAAAGAAATAAAAATAGGTATGGAAAAAAATTATACCTGGTTGGCTAATCCGTGGAGTGGGCCAGCTAACCCATTCAATGCAGCTGCAAATGATAGATAAGGATCCGAAAGTGCGCTACCCACCTACATTGTGGTAAGAGCAGGTCAGAGTCCTAAAGCTCAAGTGTAATATTTGATGCATAAAGATGCTTCTTATTGCTTTTTTTTCTTTATCGTGAACTCCAAAGAAACCCACAAATGCAGAAGCAAACTAACTGAAAGCCGAGGAAGAAGAAAGTTAATTTTTCAGATATTTACCAAATGGCCAGTGTGAGCGCTAACATTTCCACCTTCGTGATCACTGCAAAATAGGAGAAAAATATTTTATCTTAATGTAAGCAAATTCTATTATTCTAATCAAACACGTCTTGTCTGAACATTCTGACATGTTTACCTGTGAATTGTGACATAAAGCCGCATCAGCTCAAGCATCTGAGAGCTATCAAATCCCAACATATGTGCAAAATTTGCACCATAATCAAGGGAGTCATCCTTTGGTATAATTTCTCCATTCTTATACATCCTTCAACAGAAAAATAAAAAATAAATCAATATTTAGCCAACTCATAACTCAAAATAAACCATGAGCAACAACCTTCACACTATATCCAGGAATTGACATTAAATTGGCAGCAGGAATGCAGAAAGCAAGGCCAACCCATCTAATACTCTTTAAGCCTTCACCATCCTTTTGAGGAGCCATTATAATATATATAAAAATCATGCACTATGCAATCACTTTAAAGTAGTAAATCACGTAAACTCTTTTTCGGCAATGCTTTATAAGTTTTGAGTAAAGGATGGATGCCATCAAATTTTCAAGGGTATTTCCATATAAAGGGAGTGAACATATTTCCAAAAGATATGGAAGTTTGTCACTAAAACCCATGTACAGTTCATCTCACTAAACGGTTCTAGCTACATCAAAACTCATGAAACACACAGGGGCGGACCCACCTTTAGTCATAGTGGGTCCGGTGACACAGTATTTTTTTTAAAAATAAAATATCAAAGAGACCCCTTATTATAGATAGGTGGTCTCTTTGATGCTGCTATTGGTAACAACAAACAATATCAAAGAGACCTCTTATTAAGATAGGCGATCTCTTTAATGCTGCTATTGCTACAAAAGACTTGCTGTGGTTTTTTTAAATATTAAAGAGACCTGTTATTTATATGAGAGGTCTCTTTGATGCTGCTATTGCATTTCGCAATTTTTTTGCGCTACTTTCTTTTTTCATTAAAGAGACCAGTTATATTTAATAACTGGTCTCTTAAGTTATCTCACTTTTTTTTGTATAATTTTTTAATAATTTTTTTTCCCTTTTTATATCTTATATTTGTACAACCAATTTTAATATTTTCCCATAAAGCTTATCAATTAACTAAAAAATCATAAAGTTAATTCAATATAATAATTTTATTGTACTATTTGTTTATAACATGTTATTTGTAGTATTTTCGACTTGTAAAATTGAATTCTTAAGTATTGTATTTGGTTGTGGTATGAATTTTTGTGTCCTATTTTTGGATTGAAATCAATTTGGTGAAATATATATATATATATATATATATATATATATATATATATATATATATAATTTTTGGATTGAAATTAATTATGAACAAGACATGGAAAAAAAAAAATTGTACTTTCACAAATGATCAATAATTGATGGTGACACACTATCTCGGAAATCCTGGATCCGCCACTGCACATGATATACTACCTCCGTTACTTTTTAGATGCAACAAAGGGGTATTATTTGTGAGATATAAAATATTCCTTTGTTGCAACTAAAAAGTAACGGAGGTAGTATATATATGCCCTTTTTAAGTGTACATAAGATGGTAGACCTGGGCTCCAACAGATTGTGACTTTAACCACATAAATTCCTGGATGCTAAAACTTTAATATCTGAGAGCTCATTTCATTTACTTTCTGCTATTACACAAAACAACACCAGAAGCTGGTAAATCACCATCTCTGGAATCTGAATGACTGATAGAAGGTTTACTGACCTACGATAAATATAAGCTGCAACAACAGGAACTTGAGCAATCAAAGTAAGGCAATCCTCATATGTTGGCTCCCAAAACCTGGAATCAAAATCACCTTTAGTACTTGACTAGATGAAGAAAGTCAAGAGTCTACAAGACAGGTAAAATACAACCGCAATAAAATAACATAGTGACTCACTTTGATTTGTGGATCCCTTTCTCATATGCCTTCTGAAATTCGCTTTGAACCTTAAGGAAAGAAAGAAAAATTATACACCTTACCAGCACTCTTTTTTGAAATTATAAGGATATGAGCCAGAGATCACTAGTTAGAAGCTTTCATCAATAATGCAATAGCATGATCAGGATTCAGGAGGTACAACAATCACATTAAGAGAGACAAAAAGGAAAAGAACAAGAAACATAAAAAATAAAATAAAGATATAGCTTAAAGAGCTAAGTCAGCTAACATCCAGAAGTAAATTTTACACCATTGAGTAATTAGCAGACATGCCACAAAAACCAACAAGAGAAACCAATAAGGAAGACACCAAAATAGAGATAATATGTTTAACAATACAAGAGGGGGGCTGTATAATCAATACCTGAAGGGCCATAACACCAGTAGTAAACTGAGTCATCGGGTGAGCAGTTATTGGAAGGGCATCAATTGTTTTGTACACATGGTCTGCAATTACAACAGTTTGATAAATTTTCACATTTAATACAAAAGATATATCTTTAGCTATACAGATATGAATAAGATTGAACACATTAGTAGAACAAGAAAGCTTTTCTTAAAAGTCTCTCTATTTCTTTTCAGTTGCAACCAAGTGTAATAGAACGATTTTGAAGGATGAAGAGAGAGAAGGAAAGGGTTCCCATGTGGCCATATGTAAATGTGATGTAAGGAAAAGTAATAACTTTCCAGGTCCAAAGTTACCTTTTATAGATTGGTTGCAAGTCTTGCAACTAATATGAAATTTCCCAGGGAGAGAGAAGCGATGCAACAAAAAAGAAATGAATGAAGCATTGATAACACATCCAATGGATAAGGAAGGCAAAGGATAGGAAAGAGTTACAAATAATTGGCCACCAGTCCACTGTAGTTTTGAAAATGTAAAATCAGGAAGAAAAAAACTAAACACAAATGCAGATTAGGGGTAAAAAATATTGCTTAATACGCAAAAAATAGTGTACATGCATAGAGATATAGCACAATATACCTACAAATTAGACACCAATACTGCAAAAGGATAGATTGACCCAAACAATTTATCATTAGTGAAAAAGTGAACCTGGGATCGAAGCACGTTCCCGCAATTCTGCTGATAAAGCATCTACTTGCTCTTTGCTTGGAACCTAAATTAATGAAAAGCAAGATACAGAATATGAAATTTCAAAAAATTAGTAAAAATAAGAATATATTTCATATGAAGAGCTAACAAGATGTAGATAGCCAAGCTCAGCGATCAGCCCCAATCATTCGGCTAGCTTCGTAGACTAACACTTTACCCACTTCTGATATAACAAGCAATTTTCATACATAATAACATGAATTCCAAGGTATTAACATATTAATTTCTTTCTACAAAATAGTTCTCACACCAATCATGAAGAACAATTTAGGGAAGTCTCTTCATCCCTATCTATATCTTTAAGGTAACCAATTGGAAACAAACATCTAAACTTTTCAACAGATCATTTTCAAAGCGCAATATATTGAAAATGATAGCTAAAAACACCCAGACATGGACATAATAACTTGAAATTAGCCTTCTCTCACATTCAAACAGGAATCTTATGATCAAATTATATTCTTAATATCTCAGTCTACTACGTTCAGACAAATGGCAAAAGAGCAACTTTCTTTAAAGAGTGAGACAAACTATACGGCAAAGCAGAAGACCAAGCTTATACAGTATACTAGGAGATCTTCAGGTTCAATTATGCAAGGTATAGTAACAACCAGAGAAAAGCATAATATTTCGAAAAATGGATTATTAAAGAAACAAAGGCTAAGGATATTAAGAAGCCTGCAGACTGTATGTATAAGATGAATTTATACCTTTCCAGTTAAAAGAAGCCAAAGAAGACTTTCAGGCAATGGCTCTCCACCAGGACTTGCAGCAGGTAATAGTTTCTGACACTCGGGTATAGAATAACCCCTAAATCGAATTCCCTAAAAAGGTATCATAATCAATGAAACAAATTAACATTACATCATAATCAAGTGAAGGGAAACATTTGGAAAGAAATGAAAATTTCTATACCTCTTCTGGGTCAAGTAAGGAAGTTTCCCAAAGTAAACCAGTCATTCCTCTCATTCCTCCCAATACCTATTACATTGGCGTTATATACTTATATGAGAAAGAGACAATTAAAATATGGTAAAATGCATAGGCCAAAGAAACATAAATTCAAGTATTGTAGCTATGAATTATGACGACAACATGATTGTTTTTAATACTACGACAATCCAATGTAGCTAACCATAAGTATCCTAACACCTCAAATGGATACAAATACATGGCATGATCCTTGATAGCTTAGAAGAGATGTAGCAAAGCTTGATAAATTCACATTGTTGTCCTAAGTTCTAATGAGTCAGAAATTTCTCAAAGTCTGAGTAATGTATGATAACAAAATAAGAGTATATAACTATTGATTATAGATAAGCTAGTACCATGTCGACAGTAATGTTCCCAAGCTGCACACTTCCATTTTCTTTCTTTATCTTCTTCAACCGTTCCTATAGAAAAAGAAAATGGGATTAAGAACAAAACCACAGTAAGAACTTCATGAATGTAAACTACATTATTGCAAAATTTTAAAATTATCAAATTTGAAGTCAAAAAAACCTGTTGTTCAGGAATCAATTCTTGTAACTCGGAACGAAGGTCCTGCTCATCACATGAAAATCATTGCAATAAGACACAATAAGCTTACCAATTTAACACAAAAAACAATTTTTAAAAATGCAACATTTTAAACTTGATGATTGAACAATCATGTCAATCTTATCGCCCTTTTATAAGCTTAAATTTAAAACAAACACCTGCATTCTTCTCTAGTTTACACCACAATATGGTCACTTCTCACTTTACACTTACACTTGACATTGACAACATTCAGGTACAATAATACCTCTATACAATGCATAACCAAAATAAATTTACAGAGGTTAATTTATGTACAGATGCATTTTCACTCAATTTTACAAATTGCAAATTAATAAATCAATGGCGTAAACAAGGAGATAGAATTTACAAGGCTAGATGAACTTTGCATCTGAATCCATCTCACAGAACCACTTAGACTTGATTGTTGGCCCTGCAAGTAAAAATTCATTCATAACATTATCAAGGCTACAACAATTTTTAAAAAACATGACTCAAAACCATATATTTGTAAATTTAAATCACAGAACAATCATTTTCATAGGAATAAAAGCAAATTACAGCAATATCTAATTATAATTACCAAATGAATCAAAGGATATTGATATATGCACGTATTCAAATGCAACCCCAAAAGCTAACTAAAAACATTAATTGCACCAATTGACGCCGTAATTTTATCATAATCCCATTCCTATATTGATATCGAATTACGCTTATAGTTAGCTCGGGTTGCATATATACATCAAAACTGATAAATCAATCAAGTGTAATATTAGAAGTAAACATAATAAAATTCAACATTTTTTAACAAAGATCGAGAAGCTTACAACTCGAGAACGTAGCTTCGAGAGAGTTGAAATGCCTCGGAAAAACGACATGATCAGCCTAAAATTGCAAATTAAGAGCAAAATAATCCAAAATTAGGAAAAATTAATGCAATTACAGGAAGATTAAATCTGCAACAGTTGAAGAAATTGAAAATCTGGAAAAGTTTGTATGAATCAAATTCAAAAGTAAGAAAAAATGGAAGAGAGAGGAAATCACCTTCGTTGGAACAACGCAGAGAAAATGAGGAGATTCGAAGGAGTCTAGAATGAATGAATAACTCGATGAGGAACGAGTTAGACGGTAAAACGTGTTGGTGTTGGTGGCTTAATTGAATAGTGTTGGGCTAAACAGCTTATTGTGCTCGGAACAGTCAAGTCAATTTTGCATTGCCGAGGCCTTTTGCCAAGTTTTGAGTTGTGCATTATTTTAGGTGTAGAGAGAGCCGAAAGGCCAAATAATATGAATGATATTCAAATTCAATCCTAAATCTTGAATATCGTCACCAAAGTTTTGTTCTTCTATTATTTCAATATTGTTGGTTAAACTGATTATACAGAGGTGTTTGTTATGTGAGAATGGGAGTTTGAGAATTAGAAAATGGATTTGGATTGAGAATTTTCCATTGAACTTTATTTGTTAACTTTTCTGGCTTGCAATTGTATTCATTTAGGGAAAAAACTTGCGTGGACCTGCTCCACAATAATATTATTGTGAATCTGAGGTTTATACGCAACTGAAGTTAGATGGAACATAGTGACCCTAATATTAACATAGTAACCTTATTTTTAACATAATAACCTTTATTAAAACTTGTGTAACTTTTAATATTATTGTCATATTGTAAACCTGAAGTACGACGATATGATAAACATAGTGACCCTAATTTTAACATGGTAACATTTATTATTCATATTGACCTGTATATAAAAAATTTCATTAAAACAAATAAAATAACCTCCTATAGTCTTTATAATGCCATAATGATTTTATTTCAACATAATAATCTTTACTTTATTATAGTGACTTTTTTTTATTAATAAAATAACCATAGTGTTTCTAATATTAATGGTCCACAATAAATTAGTGTGAACCTGGTCCATTTAAGAGTTTAAATTTCAATTCAATAAAAATAAGTTCAGTTAGTAAAAATCAGTAAGTTCAAAGAAGAAATATAATATCTGTCAGGAAAATATATATATATATATATATATAATAGAAAATCAGTAAAAATAATTTCAGTTCAATAAAATTAATTTTACTTCGTTAAATTAATTTTAGTTCAGTAAAAATAATTTAACATCAGCAAAAATAAGGTGAAGTAAACAGGGCTTTGGTATACAATGCTATACATAGACTCTTAGGACTACATACAAGGAGCTACTAAAAAAAACACATTAATTAACCTGATTTGCACGTAATTTTGTCGTGCATTCTTAAATTAATATCAAATTAAGTAGATATCAAATGTTTATCTTTAGCTCCAAGGGCTACATATAACATTACCCTTAACATAATTTGAAGATGTTTAAGTTGTAAATTAAACTTGAAAATCCCTTTATAAACTTTATTTAGACCTATTACTTTTATATCCAAATTAAAATTATTTGGTTGAGCTAGGGGTGTTTTTTATATCTGAAATTCATGGCAGTGCACCTATGGAAATTGGGAAACTTTTTTTTTTTTTTTTAATTTTTTTATCACGTTAATATATCTTATATAATTTTAATAAAATTAGTGTTAATTCAATCATTGTCTAATTTGTAGGGACTAGTGATGTAAAACATAAAAGTGAACAATATACTTTTTCCGTTCCCTTTTTTTTTTTTTTTTTTTTTTTTTGACACAAGCACTCCTCCGTTCCCTTAATATTGCAACAATTACTACTTTAGGATGTTTCACAAATATTGCAACATATTCTTTTTTTTTTTTTTTGAACGAATTAATAATATCATTAAATAATAGCCATACGGCATCTACAATAATAAAGATCTGTAAACCACAAATTTAGAAGAAAATACCATAACTTTTACAATCAAAATCATAACTAATTTGCATATTTGACATAGCTCATACTCTACCGCTTCAAGCTTGACGCGAGCAATGATTTTCAATATCTTTGCATCTTTTCAAGTAGAGACCTTCGCAATCTGCACTGACATTTTGATTGAAAAGTTGATGACAAACCCCAAACCCATAAGAAACCAAATCACCTTAGCTTCCCAATTATTATAAGAACCTTAAAAATTAAACAAAATTCTCATCCATGGATGATCAGAATCAAAATCCCAAAAAATTGAGACAAACTCTCAGATGGAGAGAACAAAACAAACCAAAACGTAAAACAAAGCAAAAAAAAAAAACTAAATTGAATTAAAGATAAAGGGTCGGAAGTCTAATTTTTGGCCTAAACGACGAAGAAAACTAAAACCCTAGAAGAGAGAGGAGAGAAAATGAAAAGTGCAACATTTTCTTTTTTGCATATGTTTTCTCTCTATATCATGGCTGAGAACACAAAGGAAAGAAGCCTAGGTTCCAACCTTAAACCAATTGGCAATATAATAGATTAATAGAGGAGTAGTCTGCTTGGATTATAAACTGAAAGCCCTTTGCTTTCTTTTTCAGTGTGGGACAAACACTACTTACACTTGTATCTAACAATATATATATATATATATATATATATATATATATATATATATATATATATATATATATATAATTGTCAATTTCATGCAATAAACGATTAAAATTTCATCATTGGACGCAAATTTACCTCATTGGATGTAATTTACCTCAGATCATGTCCTAGCTTGCGTTCAATATGAATTCCAGGGCTTTCAGTTGAAATTGGAAAAGGGATACATGCTTTGAGCTTAATGTGAGATGATGACATCAATTAGGTATAAGAAAACAAAAAGGCATTATTATAAATTTATAAATTATACTTGTATATTGTTTTTAAAAAATAAATAAAATAAATAAAACAAATAAATAAAAATTATACTTGTATATACTTAGTAATTGACATTTTATTAAACCAAAATATATTCAAAGATTGAAAAAGTCAAAGAACAGGTTGAAAAATTAACAAGAGTTATTTGGTGCTTTTAGATACGGACTTGTCATAAACAAGTAATCTAAAAGTCAATCAACAATTCAACATACACTACGCTCTCATATTCTCCTTTCATGAGGGGTGGCAGAACCATAAATTTATCATTCAAAGGGCCAAGACACAAATATGTTATTCTTTCTGAATTAATGTATACAATTATACGTATTATTACAATTAATAAAAACAAGGACAAAACAAAAAGAAAGAATGAACCCTTGAGCACATAATTAATTCAGTTTTATTTAAAAAAAAAAGGCTAATTCCCAAAAATTATGAATAAGAATACCAAGTAAGTTATACACAGTTAACGTAACTACGGATTATTGCTCAAAATTAATTTTTAACATAAATCATTAGGTCGGAGTGGCACTGATACATCCCCCTCTGCTCCCGCCCTTGAGCACATATGGGAGAATATGAGATACGGAGTAGTATAAAATTAAGTATGATGGAGATATTTGTATATTTATCTACTAATTAATACATAGTATATTTTATCCACTTTCATTAAATAAAAATATTGTAAAAATATTGAGCACACAATAAGTTTTGTGTAAGGTGGGTGTACATTAATTTTATTGTAAGACGAACATCAGTTTGAGGGTAACTTTAACTATTTTTATGGTAACTTTTAATCGTTAAACGGTAACTTTTAATTTGTCCTCAGTTTGAATTTTATTAGATAATATGATTAATCTAATACATTATAATAAGTTTTTTGGTAATATAAAATTTATTATTAGAAAAATAATAAAGGATAACTTTTGTTATTAATTTAATAATAATAACTTTTGTAGTATAAAGGATAACTTTAAATACTTTTAAAATAACTTTAACCCATCGTACAATAAATTAACTTACACCCGCTTTTTAGAGAAACAAATTCATACAATGCATTTAATTGATGATAAACTTTCACATTCGAGAAAAAAGTACACTTACAATTAGAAAAAAAAGTTTTTGGTTGATTATTATACGTTTAAAAACTTTAAGAAATATTAACAACTCTTAAACATCAAATATTTACATTCATGCAACTCAAAAAAAATAAGGGCAGTATAACCCAAAAAATCAACAAAAACTATCGTTCATACTCCGTAATAAATTTCTTAATGCCTTAACATTATCCAAAAATTAAACATAATTGTTTTTTCCTAATTAAAAAAAATAGCCGTTGACTTTTGAAACCTCATCCTCGCCTAGCCGCATTACGTAAACATTAACAAAAAAAACTACCTGGGCCGGGATCTAATATTCCGTACGACCGGACCGCGGAGTTCTCCTTAATGCAGCACAACACCCACAACCTTTAACCCGAGGCGAACCTGGTTCATCAATCTCATCCTGGTTCGACCGTGCGGTCTTTATTGGCTTAATATTAATCGTAGGATTATTAACGTTTACATCATCGTAAAAACGTGATCGTTGTCGTTGATGACCGTGTTGCGGTTTGTTTGGTTGATTGAATTCTTGGGAATAAAACCGGGGTTTAGTCGACTTAGACCGGTCCTTAGGCTGAGTTATTTCACCTGTTAAAAATAAGTCGTCCCAAACAAGGCCAGAAGAGCCTTGACGCCTGAATGAAATTGCTGATCTTTTTAATCCTCCTGCACTTACTTGCGCCATTAAGTTTGATTTTCTCTCACTCTTTTTTTTTTCCTTATCTTGTATGGATAATGAATTGTTGTTTCAGTTTTTTTGGTTGGCGAACTATTTTGAGAGAGGGTGAACTTTTAACACTATTTATTAATAGACTATGGAGGGTTTGAAGGAATAAAATAAGGGGTTGTTTAATAGGAGTACTAAGTAGTATAGGATTCGGAGATTTGATTTCTTGAGTGTTTCTAAATATAGGTGTCGTGGATAAAGTTTAAGATTTAAAAAGATAAATTTTGTGGAGGAAATCCCTTCAAAAAAAAAGAAAAAATAAAATAAAATAAAATTTGTGGAGTAAATTTAAGATTCAAGTCAAGAGATACTTGTTATGGATAATACTAAGTCTTTGCTTTGGATATAATTAAGGTTTAAAATTATCCGATGATTAAAAATTAAAAAAATAATAATATTATGGCTCACAAGATCTATAGTTTTATTTTTTTAATGGAAGATCGATAGGTTGAACAAGTCATAGTTTGTTATAACTTATATGTAATGTAGGATCACAAACTTTGATTATTGTATAAAACCATTGTTGATTATTTAATTAATTAAGCTTTAATTATTTGAATGTTCAAGGAAATTAAAATTTGGTAGATAGCACAAAAATTAAACTACCATTATATACCATGTACTTCATTTTCGTTTGACACGCATTATCATAGAATCATCGCCATACATCGTCATAATCATAAATTCATTAATACAAAGTTTTTTTTTTTTTTTTTTTTTTTTTTTTTTTTTTTTTTTTTTTTTTTTTGACAAATAATACAAAGTTATTTAGAAAAGAAAGGTCAACTCACAATGATCCATTAATTATTTACAACCAATGTTCGTCACAACTATGAGAGGAATTATTGTCAATGAATTGCCCAAATTTTAAGGTTTGTGATTTGCATGATAGTATTAATCTAACAACTAGCAATGAGACAATTAGCATGAAGCCATGAAGTCCATGAACTTTTTTTTTCTTTTTTTTTTTTTCTTCTAGAGATCAGAACTTTTAATCTACTAGTGCTTATGCACGAGATATATTCAATTTGCAACGAAGATTATCTTTACATGTTAATAAAAGTAGAAATTATAGCAAGTTTTTTTTTTTTTAATTTTTTCAAATTGAAGTGCATGAATTTGGTCCATCGTAGATTTAGAGCATTGCCATTAAAAGTGCTTCCAGTGTACAAATTTGCTTCGTTGAAGTTTTGGATTGTTCCCATTAAAAATGAAAAGTAGTTTATTACGGAGTATATTAATTAGATAATAACTTATTTAAATTTATTAAAAGTAATCTGAGTTTTTTAATTAGGTATTGATTGTTCTTTTTAGTTATAAATCGCACTTAAATATTTGGTATTATAACTAGTATTCTGGTCCGTGCATTGAATGGGTTGCTCATAAGTATATAATAATATAATTTTTTGTTTTATAATATGTTTTAATTTAATGGAAAAATAAATAGTTTATGAAGGAGAAGAAGGGGTGAAAATTGAATAAACTTGAAAGAGATAATGGAAAAAAAGAACTAAACAACATTTATATACGTATTGTATTAAGGCTTAATTATTTTTTTTAATTTTTTTATTAAATGTTAGGAGGGGGATAAAAAGGATAAGGAAAATGAGATGACATGTGGCATTGTTCAACAAGATGATTTGTGTTTTATAATACTAGGAATGGATAGATAGCCTTAATACAAATATGTAAGTAATTATGAAATGTGTCTCCCTAGTTCTTCACGTTTGGTTGTAGTTGTTGATCGACTTGTTAGGGTTTCTTATATATTAAGATCAATTTGGGGCCAAAAATATATGGGGCCTTAAAATTAAATGGGAGGCTTGAATTTTGATTGGGTGAGAGTTAGTTAATTAAAACATGTTGACAACTAAAATTGTTATAAATTGGCCAAGTCAATTGCTTGATGATTTAAAGTTATTATATCCCATTAGACTTTCTGGATCATACATTCATACATGAACAAAAGCTACACCCAATCCATAATTTTTGTCATGGAATGTCTAACTAACTACCTTGAAAATTGAACATTGTACCAATTATGACATAATTTGCTAACTATATTCTGTTGCACTTAAATTGTTGTTAGGCCTCATACAGTAGGCATACTTCATTGAATACTCAAGAGTTTTGTACATAGCCGCCGATAAGTGATAAAGTATAAAATATATTATTGGGCCTCAATCATCAGTTTAATTTTTTGGTTGAGTTGGTCCGTTAACATGGTATCGGAGCCAGCGTGATTTAAAGATCACGGGTTCGAAGCGCGATAGAGTATAAAACATATTGCTGAGTCTCAACCATCAAATTAAGCTTTTGGTTGAGTTGCACGTTAACAATAAGCAACAACAAGACTCAATATTATTATTATAAATTAAAGTCAGCCCCGCATACACTTCGATCTCACCTCAATGATCGGAACCGGGGGGTGCTTGGCGTGGGCCATGGCCTCCCCCTTGGTTTTGATTATGTATTAAAAATTGCAATAATTTATATTAAGGGTGTCATAGTTCAGTTGGTAATAGAATAACTAGATCTATTTTAGAGGTCTTAGGTTTGAAGCTTGCTCCTAACATTTTTTTTAGCTTTTATTTAATATTGCTCCTCATATTTTTTTCCTATATTATATTTGTACACAATAATAGATATATTAAGTTTGCCCCCCCTAATAAAAAAATTCTGACTCCACCCCTGCAGTGATCCATTGTGAAATATACTGTGAATCATTGTGGTATAGACCTGGCAAAACCAACCAATACTTGATTTACATAATGGACTATATTTTAAAACTCATTGCGATGTGGCCTGGTTGAATTGAAGTAGTCCAAGTCTTATGACCATCATCATTAGAGGTTCATACTTTAAGCCTAACCCTAACAACATCACTTCCTTCGTCCCAGAATATCTGGGATATTGAACTTTTCTCACTATTTATAATTTTTTACTAACATAATAAAAACATTTTTTATCCTAAAATTTACTGTTAGATAGGTATTAATATAAAGTTTCATAATATAATTTCTAAAATAATTTTCATTAATATTTAATTATATAAAAATAATGTCAAACAAGTGCATTGACATGCGTGCAAAGTTGACAGTGTCAAATATTCTGGGACAGATGGAGTATTATTGTACTCCATACATGGCTGACTTCCAATGTCGCAATAGTAACTATTGGAGTATGTCCTGCAAACATTTAGCATTAGGAAGATGCTAATATAGGCTAATGGATTGAAAATGCTATAGTATGTTTGATATCACTATAGTTTTTAGTTTTAAAAATTGCGGTATAGGCTCGGTTGAATGAAGTAAGACAAGTCATGTGACCATCCTCATTAGATTACACTATGTTTATCTTCTTCCCCACCTTTTAAAAAGTGTGAGAAAACACTTATAAATAGTGTGAAGACTATTATATCCTTAAAATATTTGTTTACCTATATACCCCTATTGATATGATGTTAATTGCTTATAAGTTTTTCCATGTGTTATTTAATAATTGAACTCTTATGAATAGTGTTAGGACAATCATACCCTATAAAATGTTTATTTACTTATTTGCCCTCATTAATGTTAATTTTTTTTTTAACTTTATAGAATAGTGTATGGACATTTATACCCCTAAAAATATTTGTTTATATATTTTTCCTAATTATGTTGACAACTACTGAAAAAATTCTCCGAACATGGCTAGCTCTGAGGCGCGAATGCACAATCGCGCGCGTTAGCCATCCTAGTAATGCTAAATGTTTGCAATTTATGAAATCACAATGCAATATATATTAGTGAATTTGTTACACACCTCGGAAATAAATTGCAACATTCCTTAAATTTTTTTTAATCAATTGCCACATTCCTTGAATAGAGCAAGGTAGATTTTGATTTTGATTTTTTTTTTTGGAAAAAACCTAAAGAAAATCGATGGTTAATATGATGACACGTGTTAGGCTAATATTGGTGGAAAAGCCCCATATATCGTGAAAGTGCAGAACCACTAACCATCCATGAAGAGGTTGACTTACCAAATATGGGTTGAAAAAAATGGTTGGTCCACTAAAAGTCAGTTACTAAGAAAAGAACCCCAAAAATAACAGAAGAATGCAAAAAACAAACATGAAATCACCTCGAAAATGGGCAAAATCCATTTCTTCTATTTCTTCTAGCCTTTATTTTCTTCTCATCATCTTTCAAGTCCCTCTTTTCAGGTACACATACACTATTTTGTTTACATTTATTCATAATTATAATCAATTTGACACGATATTTGTTGCTACAATAGTCACAATGTTCAAATTTGGTTATAACCTCTGTTTATAGTTAAGAAATTGATCAATGTCCATATTATGCGTTAAGATTGTGAGTTATTTAGCATCAACTAAAGTGGATTATTGTCGTAACACGTTTTCATCTAAAAAGTTAATGGGTAAAGTTGTTGTTTATATAATGTTAATGCGGTGTGGAAATAGAATGAAAATGGTGAAATCATACTTTGTATTAATAAATTCTCCCCCTCCAAAAATAAGGCTAATGAGAAAGTAATTGGAATTCAATTCATATAGTTACCTATCTTAATTAGTTGATGGAAAAAATTTAACAAGTGGTATGCCAATATGAAGACATTTAGGATTCGAAAAATACATATTTGGCTATTAGCAAATCTTGTGTATATTTTACTTGATGAATGTTTTTCTTGACATTGTGTTTTAGCTAGAAAAATGTTGAGTTCAACATTTACAATGGCCAAATCCTAGAATCATAATAAGTTATTATTCTTGCTTATGAATACAGGGTTCCATGTCGAAGTGGAATATGCATAACTCCGGTTCAAGTAACTTCTTCTCAACTAATAGCAAGCGAAGTCTTGCCTGTTTCATTTGTGAAGATCCTTCTTTACCCGGGTGCGATTGTTAATGCTCTTTTCAATGGTATAAGCATCCCTAGCTATGATGATCTGCTGGAAATATATAATTTTACTCATGTGAAAGAGGCTTCTGCAATCATTGATCTTAGGCATCTTGAGGTTTGTTACTACTAATTACGGAGTACTATTTAAACTTGTACTATTGCATCTCCTAATATGATCATGTGACTTAGATTTTGTTCTTTTCACCTTCGATAAGTAAATTCAATCTTAATCTTCGCGTAAGTGCTGCTGCTGTTTTCATTATTGCTGTATTCCTATGACAGTATAACAGATAATAACTCTGACATTTTTCTGAGGACTGTCATTCAGATTCTAGCAGGGAGCTACTTCTGTGTGGTTGGGGGAATACTCGGTCTGCTGAAGAATGGCAGATTAAGCTTATTTGGAAGTTTGCTGCTTATATGGGGCTTGTTTAAGGAAATCATGAGGCAGAAATCTACTTGTTTAGACACTTGTCAGACAGTCCAAGTTTCTCCGATCATGTTAGTGGCTCTCTTTACGGCGTTATCATCTATTAAAAGCGATGTGAGAGCTGTCGTAAAAAGCTTTCAAGCTCACCAATCAGCAACAGCAGCAGTTGATGTAGATGAGCATATAAAGAAAAGGAAGAAGGATAGGGAGATGAAGAGGCTTGAATGGAATGTAAACTATGTTAACAGTGCTACAACTCCTAGGTCTACAAAAGTTGCACAGGAAGGAATTAAAAATACTTTTTACTGAATTTTCCTCTGCTTTTTTGTACAAGTATGATTTTAGTGTTAGTATTTTTTATCTCATGGATTTTCTAGATTTTGGGGTTTTTCCCGGTTAATTTCTAGGTTTCTTTTCTATTTGGAAGGGCGAAGATTGTTACAAATCCAAATCCTCTCACATTTCCGTGTGATGGCATATATTTTAGCAGTGAAACACAATATCAGTTTACAATTTTTTCACTGAAAATTTTGAGTTTGGGTCGGCCTTCATATCAGCTATTTCCAATGGGGTACTGGCTTCATTTCTTTACACTAGTGATTTGTGAGTCAAAATTTTGCACTTTCTTTTAGTATCAAAACACACATCAACCTGTTGAGTTTTTGTTTCTGTTTAATTAGCAAAATCTATGATGACCGAGCATTGGTTTGAAAAATAGAGGGAGATATTACTCATATTAGCTAGGGAAGTATTTTGTTTTCCTTGAAGGATTATCGGTTCAATAGACTACTCCTAATCTAAGGATGTCTTGTCTTGTGCTTTGATGGTTCATTTGATAGACGATTATAATAATGATAACAATTTTATTCTCCATATTGATAGTTTTTAGCAAGTGAGTAATCTGTAACCACTCAACATGTTGCATGAAGACATTCCCTTGCTTAAGTGACTAGAGAAAACTAGAGACGATCCATCTCCATGATGACCATGAGTAACCTTGTCAAAAATAAACTTTCTCTACTCGAAGGATAAATTACCCACTTATAGTGATTGTATCCATTCAAATACATAGTGATAGCGAGTGAATATGACATTGAGTTTAGCTAGCTAGTAAAGACATTTCTCGAGATGTATTATCAATTGTGTTGGGTCACAAGTCATATCTAAGCTATTTTTTTTTTTATAGATATAAGTATGAGAACTTGGCCTAGGCACAAGCACAAACCGACATACAACTACGATGGGCCATATTATGTCTAGGTTAGCCATTCAAAACTGCAATATGATCCGTAATTAGCGAGTCGGGCTTACAGATAGTAGCGAAACCTAAGCACGCAACTACAAGCCGAGACATGACCTAAACTAGATATCTTCATCTCTCTCATTCTTCTTATTTTGATGTTACATTGCCTTAACAAATCACAATCGTTCACCAAAAAAAAAAAACAAATCACAATGACATTAGTCACGTTACCATCAAAGGCATCAATCATTCATTGTCCAACTGGCCTTATCAAAATTTGCTCAAGTTGGAACAAATATGATATGATCATCCATTATTTTGTAAATCTTGTTACCATATATAGCCAAAAATCACGTTGATTAATTATTAATTACACATTTAAAACTCAAATCTGATTTGTGCTCTTAGTATTGGACCATCCCATGACTAGAATGTTTGGTGTGAATTTAATGGCATTATCACAGGTTTTCTCTCTCTTAATTTCTCTTCAATCTGCCCATCATCATCCCACCTTTTGTTGTCCTATGTTTCCAATTTCCTTTTAGATTTATTATGTTGAAAATGAAAGGTGGGAATTTTAGCTTCATGTTCTCAAAAATCATGACAAAAACATTACAGAGAGCCACAATTTTTTTCTGGTTTTGAAATTTCGATCAATTTACTGTCATTTTTTTCTGGGCACTTTTTCATAACTAGGGAAAGGCCTCAAATTTTTTAAAATTTAATTGGATTTTCTCAATTTGCTTAATCGCTGAGTGTTTGTACTAGTTTTGGGATCAATTATTACAAGATTAGAATTTGGGTAGGGTTCAAATTCAAACATTTGAATTGGATTTTTCCCAATTTGCAGATTGCTTGTACTAGCTTTGTGATCAAATTACAGTGTTGTCAACAAGATTAGAACTTTGGAGCAAATTTCAGATTTCTGAAGTGGGTTTTGTTCATGTAGCAGATTTCTGAGTGATTTACAGGTAAAATCAAATAGTTTCTGAAGTGGGTTTTGCTTGGATAATGTAGAAATGTCTTTTATTATGTATTTACATTCATGAAGCTTTGATTGTGAAGCAATGATTTTGGTAGTAATTTGAGGCACACCTAGAAGTAGGTGTTTGATGCCTTGGTGTTAGAATTCGAGCAATCGAACCGCGACACTTGGGTATTGATTAAGGTTATTGGTTTATAGATGCAAGCAATTGATTGATGAATGGTATATAAGAGATGTTTGATGGAATTATGACAATGTCTTTTCATACATTGAACTATCCAATACATTTTTTAGGGAGGACATATAAACATGGCACTTTAAAAAGCTCAAGAGTAATTCCTGCTTTAGCTACTCCCCCTTCTTCAATACTTGTGCACACTGGTGAAAGTGACAACTCTTTGAAATGTGGGGGAAATTATGTTCCAAACATGTCTTTATCAAAGAAAGATTTTAGTACTAGTTCCATACTTAACCAAGGAAATGCAATTGGTGTGATAGGAGGAGTATCTCTTGATTCTACATTAAATTTCGTGAATAAGTTTGCGCGTTGGGGATCGAATGAGGGGAAAGATTGTCCTCCCTTCATTCTTTGTTCTGATCCGCAGCTGATGGAGGAGCTGTTGATCTATGAGAGAAGTTCTTTTCCTTCGTTGTATGCTCAAGTGAGGCCCTCTAATTTGGATCATACTCCGATTGTAGAGAACTTGAAGCGCAAAAGGGCGTTTCTGGAGCAAGGGGGTGCCCAGTGCCTTGTGATGCCTTGTCATTTGTTGCATTCATGGCATGCTGATGTTTCTAATGGATGCAGTGTGACGATTCTTCATATGGCTGAGTGTGTGGCTAAGGAACTTAAGGAAGCCAAGTTAAGGCCTCTTGAAACTGGATGTCCCTTGAGGATTGGTGTGGTTGGTAGTGATGCTGTACTGAAATCAGGGTTCTATCAGGAAAAGCTACAGAATGAGGTATTGGTTTCGATGCTTTGCTCCTTTTACTGTGCACTTCATACATTCTGGATTGAGAATATTGATTAGGAAAGCTTATTTAATGTTGGAATGTGCCATCATCAATTAGGTGGAACTTGCATATTGTTTTGAGTTAAAGACTTAGAATTTGCATTGCTTTAGGATTTTAGGCGCTGATCATGCAAGCTGACACATCATGATATTTTCTGTGAATGAAACATGAACTCAAAGTGCTGAAGTATTTTGATCTTGTGAAGTAACTAAACTCTTGGATGAAACTTGTAGTTATTTAAGTATGAATCGGGACTTATCTTTTTAGTTCAAAAGTTTCATTAATGTTGCTGGAGTTTACATACATTATTGTTGAACCTTGTAAAATGTTGAGCACTAGTCTTTCAAGGTTCTTATTCACATTAATGTGTAGACAATAATCACAATATGTAATGTCCAAAAGTAGAAGTACATATACAAAGAAAACCTGTTTTCAACTCCTTGAATCCTCATCCCACCCTACCTCCCCAAATATAAAATAAGAAGAAAAAAGGTCTTTTGTCCTTCCTCTGCTTTCTTCTTGGAGTCTATAACTCTATAATGATGAAATGTGCTGGCAGTATGATTGGGATATAAGTTTTGGGTTTTGCTGAAATGTACTTAAGTAAACTGTTAAAGAAATGATACATGTGAGTATCTCATGAGTCTTTAAGACTCGTATAAAATAACACATCTCTTCTTGTTCCAGTGCCTTTGCGTTACCACTCCTTAGCCCTTCCTGTTGAACTTCCCATAACATTTGGCATGTTTAAAAGGTTTGTTCTATGCTGATCAATTCAGATAGGGAAAGTTTTGCTTTAGTTATAAGCAGCACTTTGAATTTGAGCAATCTTGTTGTGATTTTCTTTACATTCATTAGGGTTATGAGTAGAGTTTTCTGTTCTATATTGAGTATTGAATTTGCTCTCCTACAACAGTTGAATTAAGCATAGGCTTTTCTGTTGTTAGATGTCTGATGAGTTGCTGCAATTTTCTTGGGCATCAAGTTCTAAGATGCACAACGAAACTCTTTTTTTTTAACCCTGGTTTGCCTGCATTCTGGGGCATCTGTTGAAGTACAATTTGTGTGTATGGTTTACATATGATTTGGTTTTGTAGCTTTGCATTATGAATGTGTGACACTTGATCTCTCTTTTTTAAACCCCTGCTCTTATGAGTGATCAGGGTTAATATAACACCGCCATAATATACCAATAATTCGTGTTCCTTCTGAATTCCTTGGTAGGGATTTGAGGTCGTGCTTCCAGATAAAGCAACCATGGAACACACCGTGCGTCCTGCCATTGAAGCTTTGGACAGGAAAGACATTGAAGGGGCTCGGAACTTGTTAAGAATTGCGCTTCAAGTTCTGTTAGTGAGGGCTGTAAACAAGGTCATCATTGCATCTCATGAAATGCATGAGCTTTTACCCCATGATGACCCTCTGCTTAAGAAATGTATTGATCCAATTGATGCTTTGGTGAGGTCAACTATCAAATGGTCTCAATCTGTGGAAAGAAGTTCTTAGTGAGCAGATCTTATATTTTCATTTAGCAGTATGAATCTGAATTATCATTATGTAAATGCCTCCTCTTATAGCCATTTATTGATGCAGGACTTTGTCAGTTTACAGATTTTATTGAAATTGTATTGATTCAGGCATAGTAGCGAAGGACGATTGTAAGGGCAGACTTAATGGCAAAGTTCTTCAAATGTTTGATATTCCACCCTCTGCAAGTGAAATTCAGTCCATTCCTCAGTTTTTTTTTGGTTCATATTCTCTTATCCAACCATTTCATTGAATGAATGAATTCGTCAAAATCTGATTGTAGATGAACCTAGGCACAGGGGCTGAAATGTCCTAAAGAAAAATGTATTGCGACCTAACTGTTGGGAAATTAGCACGTCTTGGCAATGACAACAGATAGAAACAGGAATACTACCAGAATTTCCCTCTCAATGAAAAAGATCAATCTATGGCATGTACAGTTTATGTATTTCTATGTCTAATACAGTTGCAGAACAAATATCTACACCATCCAAGTGGTATATTGCCAACAAAAACTTGAATGGATTCTAATACGTACACTTCAAGACCTTGGTTCTGCACTTCTGTAACGGTATTTCTAAACTCCCCTAATATACTGTTTCCAAGCTCCGCCTCAAGTACCAAACCCAAATCTAGAGGTACCCCAACATAAAACCAAATCTAATACTCATTTTTTACGCCCACTAGCCAAACCAGGCACCGGGGATTCCTCATCAATCCAATCAGCATATGCCAACAATTTTCTTGGGCCTTTTCCATTTGAATGAGCTCACTCGTGGTGGTGGCAGTTTGTGCTTGGAAGCAGTTGGTTTGAGCGGTTTCTGAGCCTCACTAGGAAAGGCATCCTTGACCAAGGTCTTAGGAGCAGTCTGTGCATTTTCAGATTCTGATGCAAGTACAGGTGCGGATCTTCTTGAATCTGAAACGAAACACGGGAGATATGGTAAGTAGAAAGCCTATTTTTCTTGTATGTGAATAAGTCAAGCATAAACACATCACACATGTATATCCACATAAATACATTAAAACAAAGCTTAAGATTAAAAATAGGTTACAATTAATACAAAAGGCTTCAGACAATGCCCGTGTCAAACAATTTTCAAAGCTGGTGATTAATGCACTGAAACCAGCCTAATATAATATACACATTTGAAACTGAGTCAAACTTTCTGTTTCAAATTTCATGCTTGAAATACTGAAACAAGATTTGTTTTATGAACTTGAAGCAGCAATTTTTTATAGATACATGGTGTTACAGCTACCATCCAAATCATAATGCAATTCATAGCAACAAAGTGAACAAACTGACGATGAATGGTAGCACATAGCTGTGACTAGAAAGCATAGATTGGTCCATAGTCGCCTAAATTTTCAAGGATTGTAGTTGCAATGAATGTGACACACATATTTCAGTTCTCATACATGTCAAAATTTTAGAAACAATAATGCAGTAAGCTACCGTATTGAAGTTTCACATATCTTAGCATAGTAATTTAACAAAGAACTCCAGTCGCAAACTACAGAACACATATACTACATAATTTGCTGAAGGAAAACAGCCAACACAGCCTATTACCTTCTTGTCCAAGAGCATAAATGCCTGTGGAACCATAAGTATTGATGTCAACAATCACTAAGTTTGTACATTGCCTTCTGTTGCTTCTTGAATCAACATCCACTGGCTGAATGTTATTAGCAGAGTTCTCTGTATACAAGTCCTCCCTCCTCTCTGCGTAATAATCTGATTCTCTATGCGAAAAAATACATCGTTCACCATAAGGGCATGTAGGTTGTACCTGCAACTATTCTGACTTTCCTCAGGTAAATGAATAAATTTGCATCTGTCCCCAAAATGGCATCTTCTAGTAAAGTTCCTGCATGGAGTAGTCTTGTACTTGGAATTAACAGTAATAGAGCCTCTATTAGCAGAAAACCGCGCTTCTGAGGGTCTTTCGACTATACTGTAGTTCGTCATAGGAGATTGGTAATCAGTTCCTGATTGAGAAAAAAAACCAGCAACAGAAGGCAGTCTTGTAACTCGCCTGCAGACTAAGTCAGGATCTATCACATATGCACCTGCAAGGCTGCAACAACATTTTATTTCTTTCAATTAATCAAACAGAAAAACAAATTCAATCAGAGTTTAAATTAGCATTTCACAAAATCAAGAACACCCATTGGATTTCTTTTAACAACTCTACACCTTGACAGAATGACAGGAGAAATATAGAACAACTTGAATTCAATTCCCATAATAAGCAGAAATTGGTGAAAAATACATGATCCAAGAAAATTCAGACCCACCCATCTTTCTTGGGGTTAATTAACTCCTAATCTTTCCCAAAACTATCAAATAATTAACACAGACATTAACATATAAGCCGTTTTTCATGATTATAATTGCGACCCACAATCACATATTAACTTAGATTAAACAAAAATCAACACCCCTAAAACCCCTTCATCAAGCTTCTTCCATTTTATCAATTTTCAATCCTTAACACATTATATGAAGCTTCTTCCATTTTATCAATTATAGGTCGGTTGAGTTCCAGTGCCTTTGCGTTACCACTCCTTAGCCCTTCCTGATGAACTTCCCATAACATTTGGCATGATTTAAAGGTTTGTTCTATGCTGATCATTTCAGATAGAGAAGTTTTTTCTTTAGTTATAAGCAGCACTATGAATCTGAGCAATCTTGTTGTGATTTTCTTTATATTCATTAGGGTTATGAGTAGAGTTTTCTGTTTTATATTAAGTGTTAAATTTGTTAGGGATTTGAGGTCGTGCTTCCAGATAAAGCAACCATGGAACACACCGTGCGTCCTGCCATTGAAGCTTTGGATATGGAAAGACATTGAAGGGGCTCGGAACTTGTTAAGAATTGCGCTTCAAGTTCTGTTGGTGAGGCCCGTAAACATGGTCATGATTGCATCTCATGACATGCATGAGCTTTTACCCCCGAGGGAGCCCCAGTTTCTCGTTATGAGAAACACTTTTGTTTCTCATAATGTCATTTTGGAAAATAATGTGATATTTTTCACTGGTGGGACCGCGTATGTGTCATGAGTGGGAGCCCCAAATCTTGACACATATCCCATGAGAAATAAAACTTGTTTCTCACAATGAGAAACAGAGAATTACCCTTTACCCCCTGATGACCCTCTTCTTAAGAAATGTATTGATCCAATTGATGCTTTGGTGAGGTCAACTATCAAATGGTCTCAATCTGTGGAAAGAGGTTCATAATGACAAATCTTATATTTCATAAGCTGTATGAATTCGAATTATCATTATGTAAATTCCTCCTCTTATAGCCATTTATTGACGCAGGACTTGGTCAGTTTACAGATTTTATTGAAACTGTATTAATTTCAGGCGAACAACGATTGTAAGGGCAGACTTGTTGGCAAAGTTCTGCAATTGTGTGATATTCCACCATCTGCAAGTGAAATTCAGTCCATTCATCATATTTTTTATTTGTTCATGTTCTCGTATACAACCAGTCCCTTGAGTGAATGAATTAATCAAAATCTGATTGTAGACAAAGTCCATTTGTGTAACTAGGCACAAAACGTCATAAAGAAAATCGTATTGCAACCTAACTGTTGGGAAATTAGCAAGACTTGACAATGACAACAGATAGAAACAGGAATACCATCAGAATTTCCCTCTCAATGAAACGATCTATCTATAGCATGTGTGATTTATGTACTTCTATGTCTAATAAAGTTGCAGAACAATATCTACACCATCCAAGTGGTATCTTGCTAACAAAAACTTGAATGGATTCTAATACATACACTTCAAGACCTTGTTTCTGCACTTCTGTAATGGTATATCTGAACTCCCTTTATATACTGTTGCCAAGTTCCACCACCAGTACCAAACCCAAATCTAGAGGCACCCCGACATCAAACCAAATCTAATACTTATTGTTGACGCCCACTAGCTGAACCAGGCACCGAGGGTTCCTCATCAATCCAATCCGCATAGATGCCAACAATTTTCTTGGGCCTTTTCCATTTCAATGAGCTCGCTCGTCGTGGTGGCAGTTTGTGCTTGGAAGCAGTTGGTTTGAGCGGATTCTGAACCTCAGCGTTGACCAAGGTCTTAGGACCAGTTTGTGCATTTCCAGATTCTGATGCAAGTACAGGTGCAGAACTACTTGAACCTGAAACAAAACACGAGAAATATGGACATATGGTAAGAAGAAAGCCTATTATTCTTACATAAGTCTAATAAGCATAACCACAAGTATATCCACATATATACATTAAAACAAAGCTAAAAATTAAAGTTTGGTTACAACTAGTACAAAAGGCTAAACACAATGCCTGTTTCAAACAATTTTCAAAGCTGGTGATGAATGCACTGAAACCAGCCTAATATAAATATAGACAATTTGAAATTGAGTCAAACTTTCTGTTTCGAATTGCATGCATGAAATACTGACAAGATTTGGTTTATGAACTTGAAGCAACAATTTTTATAGATACATGGTGTCACAGCTACCATCCATACCATGATGCAATTATTAGCAACAAAGTGAACAAACCGGCGATGAATGCTAACACATAGCTGTGACTAGAAAGCATACATTGGTCTATAGTCGCCTAAATTTTCAAGGATTGTAGTTGCAACATTTAGTTATATTTCTGCACCACCAACAATGATCATTCCCTGGGAATTTCAGATATATAGCCCGTTACATGATTTTACATCTGCTACAGATTGAAATCACAGTTGAAGGGTAAATGCACCCCCCTTCAAGAATTCAAATCATTCAGCTCATTTGCCACGAATGTGTCTCACATATTTCAGTTCTCATACACTCATACATTGATACATCATGTCAAATTGTTAGAAACAATAATGCAGTAACCTACTGTATTGAAGTTTCACATGTTATCTTAGACAGCATAGTAATTTTACAAAGAACTCCAGTCTCAATCTACAGAACACAAATACTTACTAATTTGCTGAAGGAAAACAGCCAAATTTCAAAGTGCACATAAAACACAGCCTATTGCCTATTACCTTCTCTTTTACCATGACTTCTTGAATCAACATCCACTGGTTCTGTATGCCAAAATTTACATTTTTCACCATATGGGCATGTCCTCTTAAAGTTGAACTTGCAGGTTTTATGAGAAAATTTGCATCTGTCCCCGTAATGGCATTTTCCAGTATTCCGAAAATTCCAGCATAATGCTATTCTGTACTTGGATTTACCAGTAACAGAGCCTCTATTAGCAGGAAACAGTGCTTCTGAGGGTCTCTTGGCCATACTGAAGTTTGTAACAGGAGATCAGTAATCAGTTCCTGACTGAGAAAAATAACCAGCAACAGAAGGCGGTCTTGTAACTCGCCTGCAGACTGCAACAACATTTTTATTTCCTTTCGATTGATCAAACAGAAAAACAAATTCAATCAGAGTTTAAATTAGCATTTCACAAAATCAAGAACACCCATTGAATTTCTTTTAACTCTACACCTTGACAGAATGACAGGAGAAATTTAGAACAACTTGCATTGTCTTTTTTTTTTTTAAACAATGTAACAATAATACTGTAACATTTTCAGATAACTAAAAATTCCCAGAAATATAAACCCATAATTAAGAATTCAATTCCCATATAAAGCAGAAATTGGGGAAGAATACATGATCCACGAAAATTCAAACCCACCCTTCTTTCTTGGGGTTACTTAAGTCCTAATCTTTCCCAAAATTATCAAATAATTAACACATACATTAACATCTAAGCCCCTTTTTATGAATTATAATTTCGACCAACAATCACATATTGACTTAGATAAAACATAATCAAGCTTCTTCTATTTTAATTATCAATACTCAATTCTTAACACATTATAGCAAGTTAAATATCATTTGGGTATCTCAATTATAAAATGGCTGAGATTATAAGACTCAAATTACAAATAAAGATAAAAAATTTCTTGCCTGAGATTGGCGAACTCCTTAAGTCTTTGAACAAGAAGGCTTCAAGATTAAGATCATACAAGTATAAGATCATATAAGAATAAGCAATGACGGTATCCGGGGAATAAGCATCGGCTAACTCTGTGGCAGCAGCCGCCCTATCGTAATGATAAACGGCTCGTCTCGCCGTGACCTTCTCTTTCCAAACTTCTGTCACTGCCTCAGCTGTGCTATCTGCAGTGACGGGGAAGTAGGAATAGGAGAGCACTCATCTTGGGGTTGGCTAAGGAAACTATTCTCTGCTTTCTTTGAGAATTTTTAAAGTGATAAATATGCGAGTAATGCAATTGGACAGAAATGGGAGTGTTATTGTTGTTACATTAGAAATTGTTCCGTTTTAAATGTCCTCTTTTTTTCCCGGGAAGAAGAAAAATAATTTATTGTATCAGGATGATTTTTGTATTCCCGTCAAATTGATTATACCTTTCTCATAACGGGTTAATCTTACTTTTTTATAGATGCTTCTTATAATTTAATCATAAACTTACAAATCTCGTTCATTAAATCATTCATGAGACTTCCAACATTAGATTTTATTAAGTTGAATGTACTTGTTATGCACTATATACCAAAGAAGTTCTTAGCAACAGCTATAGTCATTTAAAAGTTCGGTTGTACTCCCTGTTGGAAATTCTCGACGGAAAAACAAAGAAAAGAAAGAGAAAAAAAAGTGAAAAAAAGTTCCGAATGAAAAGAAAAAGAGTGTTTTTCCTTAGTTATATTACGCATATTGTAGTACTTTAATACTGTAATACTTAGTTGAGAAAGTGAGAGATGGGTTTTATACCACAGCACACGCGCACCTAGTCGGGTTGACCTCGAGACTTGAGGAATGCAATGCGTGGGTGGGCCTCTTTAGTTTTGGTTTGATTTTATTCCTTTTTTGAACTGGCCTTGTTTTTGGAATATTGTAATTAGTAACGATATTTTCTAGCGGTTGGGATTCCGGTTGTTATGCCTTGATTGTTGCTGACTGTTATAAACTTAATGGGTGTTTAATTGCGCCATTAAGTGACCGTTTTACCATTTTCTTATGCGGGACGTTGGCTTCTACTCTACTATATTCACCAACCTTCGATCTCAACATCAGAAACACGGCAAATACTCTCATACATCCTCACTTCTTTAAACATTAAACACACTAGTATCCTTTATGGGCAAGTATTCTGAGTTCCAATCGAATTTGTGAGTACACACAAACTTCGGCACCGTGCTTATCCTGAAAGGCGGCTACTTCACGTTTATTGAATCAGGGGTAGCGCGGAATCATCTTTTAGGTCATTGGTTCACCACAACACAACCATTGTCAGGTTCCGCAACATCAAGAAAAGTAATTTATGTTTTTTTAGGAAACGGATGGAGTAACTTAGATTGCTTAAGAATATTTCCATAACAACAAATCCTGTATAGTAATGTATAAGGCAGACTTTCGTTTAATTTTATTGAAAAATGGTCAAAGGATAACTTTAACAATGTATACTTTATAAAGGCTTGTATGATTATTTAATTAATACGTCATGAGTATTTTTTAAAGGTAAAAATTGTGTTTTAAAAAATGGTAAATTCCACCTATTAAGAAATAATTAAAATGCAGCTAGTAAAGGTAGGGGTATCTGTTCGGTTTAGATTTAGGCCAAATCCGATCCGATCTGAAATATAATTTGGTTATAAAATTTCCAATTCGATCCGATCCGAATTTCATTTCCAATCCAATTCGAATTAAAATTCGATTATTTGGATCCGATTCAAAAAATCCGAATTAAAATACGTTAATTTTCAGCGCCTTTTACGATTATGAAAATAAAAATGCAATATAAAAGTAAGAATTGTCTAAGCCTTAATATGAATACAAGTCTACAAAATCTTGCTTAAATTAAATAGTTCAACAAGGCTTCAAAATAGTAACATCTAGTCATCAATTTATTTTATACACCCTTCGTTTTTAAATACTTGCTCTACTTTTCATTTTCGGCCGTTTTTAAATACTTGCTTCATTTTTTTATATTGAAAGTTTTTACAATATTTAATTCATTTCTCACAACTAATGGGACCCAATAGAATTATATTTTATTACTTTTAGATTCGCTCTCTTCCAATTTACCTTCCACTAACCCCACTACCTCCATATTTCATTACTTTCTCCAACTTCTCCTAAAACTCCCCGCATGGAGAAATGGAGCAAGTATTTAAAAATGGAGGGAGTAGTAAGTATTTGGACTAAACTCCAAAAGCCCAATTTTCAAAGTAGTCCATATTCATTACAAGCTTAATTTTACAATTCTGTTTGAATCCAATTAGAGTCAATCCAATCCAATCCGAAAATTCAAATTTTCAAAAAATCTCAATCCGATCCGATTTAAAGTTCAAATCCAATCCAGTTAATGATTCAGTTTGGATTGGATTGAATTTCGATTTTAATCTAAATTATGGTCACCCATTAAAGGGAAACGGGGCCTATCCCCTCGAGTGCACCAAAAAAAAAAAAACAAAAAAAAAAACCTGTTAAACGGGCAAAAGTAACCCTGTTTTGGAAACGGATAGAGTACACAGTGAATAAATAAAAACAAACGTACAAAAAACAACTGGAAATCGGATTGTTTAAGGCACCCTTCTTGAATAAGGGTCTATCAGAAACCAAAGAAGAGAGATCGAATTGGAAGAGGTGATCCGAGCAACTGACGAAACAGATTGAAAGGTAGAAGATTATAGAGGATCCATGTCTCAACAGCTTTTTGAGCTTCTTTCTTCTCTCCTCAATGAGGTATACACCATTAATCTTTTCCATCTGTCAATTTTACACTTGCTAAACTCTTACAATCTACCTTGATTTTGTTGGAATTCTCTTAATTTTGAATTGGGTACTTACAATTTGTAGATTTAGTGGAATTCAATTAATATTGAATTGGGTATTTTAAATTTTGTAGAATGTGTAGAATTTTAGGTGATTGAGTTGATAGAACATGTTGGATTTAGACATTAGTAATACACCCTTTTGGATTTTGATGTTTTGTACTCAAATTTCACATCTTTTATTTGAGGAAGTTAGTCAATGTAACATGTTAATGGAGCTGGTAATTGTGGTAAGGGGAGAACTAATGACTGGGTTTTGCTTCATCTATTGGCTGAGAAAGCAGTTTGGGTTACTAAGATTTGAACAGAATTAGTCATAGTTTAAACTCAAACTATTATAGGAAACGACTTAGGATTGGAATTGTGTCGTTAATGGATCGTGGGGATTGTACAATTTATTCAACCTCGTGTGGTTATGCCTGAAACTTACAGATTTGTTTCAAGCATTTGGTCCCTGTGTAAGCGGTGTCTAAATTAGCTTGGACTTCACATGATTTTGATCATTCCTTGTTGCCGTGGAAGAAGATTTTTTTTAATATAATTTCCCCTTGACTCAGCCCCTTTGGTGGAGCTTGGCTCTCGTACGCAGTGTTCCAATCAACTTGAAATCAGATAATATTTTCTTATTTCTCCTTGCTGCAGCTGTAGAGCTCTATCTAACAATTGTTTCTGAACAAAATACAGCAAGGGGCCATGGGGCTGTGGCATCTAATTTGATCATGCTCAAGGTTCTGTATCTAATTTACCTAATTACTCTAGTTGCATGATGTCGCATAACTCACATCTTTCCAATATACTTTGTCCCTGAACCAGCCTACTTTTGTCCAGTTTATTTCACAAAAGTCATTAGATTAGAAGCTATGGTGACTTGGTGAATATAAGTATATTACAACAGAACCATTCTATAAAAATTAACATTTTGTTTGGATAGAAGGAAATGAAAAGAAAAGAAAGGAAAGGAAGAGAAAGGGAGGGGGACAAACTCTCTTGTTTGGGTAAAGGATTGGGGGAAGGAAGGGAAAGGAGAGGGAGGGATCCATTTTCCCTCTCTCTTTAATAAGCATTTCTCCAAATTTGGAGAGATTTGGAGGGAAAATGGAGCTCACCTCCCCCTCCCTTTCTTCTCTCTTCCCTTCCTCTTCTATCCCTCCCCTTCCTTTCCTTCCTTGTTTCCTATCCAAACAAAGCGTGAGGCTCATATTTTGTAGCTTCCACAGTCAAATCATGAAACCTTCAGTAAGTCAGTCGGGTTTAATAAAGAAATTCCTGAAAGGGAATTATTTGGTCCATTTTGACTTTTGACTTACTATTATTGTGATATTCTATCTGTTCTTTTAAGCATTTTGGGACTAAGCTGCTGTTGTTGCTGTTGTTGTTATTCTATCTGTACTTCCCCTGATTGTAGCTGCTAGCTCCTGTTATTCTTTAATTGTAACTTAATTTTCTATCCATTACTTGAAACCTAGGCATTAATCCAGCTGTCCTTGGCAATCTCAGTGCTTTTTTTCAGTTTACTTGTTCCAATAAATCTCTTTGAATTAAGGGTCCATTGTTTGTCCAAGAATCAACCCATGCAGTTAAGTAGCTGGAAATTGCAGTGCTTCTTATGATTGAGGGTTGAAAAAAAGGGAAAAATTGTTAGAAGTTAACCTTTTAAATGACATTTTTTTTGTCAAAAACTACCTTATAAAAAAAAAAAAAATTGTGAGAACATACCATTTAAACAAAATTTTTTGCGAGGACATACCACTCACCAAATTTTCAAGTTTGACCTCAAAAACACGGCGTTGACCAGTCATGTGCCGATCACGTGACTTCATTAAACCCTTTTTTTTTTTTTTTCTTGTTTCCTATTCTTTTCCCTCATCTTTTTCACCACTTACCCCTTAATGATACCCAATACCTTCTCTCTCCTCAATTTATCTCTCCTCTAACACTATGTTTGGATAACACTAATGAACGGAAAGGGAGGGGAAAGGGAGGAGGTGACCTTCCATTTCCCCTCCAAATCTCTCCAACAATGGAAGGATTTGGTTTATTAAAAGGGGAAGGAAAATGGATCCTTCCAATTCCCTTCCGTTCTCTCCTTACATTAGGTATCCAAACAAAGGATGATGCATCCTTTCTTTTCTCCTCCTCCTTTCCCTCCCTTTCTCTCTATCCGAACATAGTGTAAAAGCATTCAATCAAAATTTCTTCTAGAAATTGAATCTTTGTAGAAATTACAGACGACAAGTCTAAATATCTTAATTCGAATATGTATGTTACTTTAATTTTTGAAAATTTAAGTGTAGTGGTTGTTTGACAAATTGTGTAACTATATTAGAGTTTAATTGGGGATTTCTGTATGTTAATATTTCTGGCCTATTCGTGCAGGTCAATGGCATCTTTAAATAGTAGTTGGTCCCTCTTGCTTCCCGTGCTTGCTTTAGCTTTCCATTTCTCTATGACTGCACCTTTAATCATGTTTAATAGTTGGAGAAACTTAGATGCAAAGCCAAAAAAAAATAAAAGAAAAATTGATAGCACCAAATAAGTAGTACACTTACCTTAATTGTGGTGGTTAAAGTCCTAGCGTGTAGTATAATTTTCTTCAATGTAATTTAATTTTTGACATCCTTTGCTACAGTAGATCGATGGAGTTATTGCAGGAGGGGATGAATTGAGGAGAGAGAAGGTTAGTCAGGGGTAAGGTGTGAGAAAGATGAGGGAAAAGAATAGGAAAAACGGAAAAAATTGGGTTTAATGAAGTCACGTGACCGGCACATGACTGTTCAACCGCCGTGATTTGAGTTCAAACTTGAAAATCCGGTGAGTGGTAGGTATGTCCTTGCAAAAAAATTTGTTTTAATGGTATGTTCTCACAAAAAAAAAAAAAATTATAAGGTAGTTTTTGACAAAAAATGTCATTTAAAAGGTAGTTTCAACAATTTTTCCAAAAAGATATTAGTGAGTAATAAAAATCCTATAAGCTGAGGATAAAGGAAGTGGGTTGAATCTTTTGTACCCTTCTTATTGTTGGAGATCAAATTCAATCTGACAAAACAAAACACTGATCTGGTGCTCCTTGCTGGCATGAAAGAAAGTACAAACAAGCTGTACTGTGCCTTACTAGCTCATTGCTTATGAGTGATGAACTTACTTCAGTGAAATTTCTCTCTTGGCTACTGGAAGACAGTTCCATACTGGAGTTTCATGCTTGCTTGATTTCATATTCTCCTTTGGACCAGAAAAGAATCTTTGATTGTTTGCTTTTAATTGTACACTCTATTTGTTTAAGCCTTAGATAATGTCAGCTTTGTAATATTTTGATGTTGATATCTCATATTGTCCTTACAGTAAACAAAGAGGCCAGCACCTTGCGCTTTAGCACTGTGCTCTAATACCTCTTACAGATACCAGTTAAGACTTTCTATATTCCCTTATAAGGAAAGATGTGTCTCTTTGGTATGATAATTGAGCATCAATGTTCTTTGTTGCGTACTCTGTTTAACACATTTATGCATTCAAAGTGAAGACACTAGTAATTATATGGGGAAACTACAGTTGGTAATATTTTGTTAATCTGCTTTCTGAAGAGATTCGCCAACTGGTTTTGAAGTTTTAATTTGTTTAAATGTTCCTTTTCTTTTATTATAATACTCTTTTTTCTGGGAGGCAATAGTTGTCTTTTACGGTGTATATTCAATCCCCTGATATTTGTATTGCTGGATTTATTTCCCCTTCAAAATCACTCATTGCGGCCTGCTGTGTAGGTGGAGTCATTATCAAATGAAGAAGAAGTTGATTTACGTGCTAAAATTGAAGCACTTAAATCAGAAGTTACAAAAGTACCTTCTCAATCTCAACAACATACTGATGATGAGGTATCTTCCTTCTCTTGGGACTTTTTCCTTGCAAAATTGGGTTTGAGGTACTTGATTCTCATCATCTGTTGCTTGTGTCACTCAGTTGGAGCTGGCCAGTAAAATGGATAATTTGTCATCGAAGCTTGATGAAGTGGATAAGATGATTTCATCTACAGATCCTCAAGTAAAATCACTATTGAGTAGTACTGCTGATGTATGGATGCCTGTTATAACAGCTACTTCAGAGGAACGTCGTAAATTTTCATCATCAGTTGAAGGTCGAGAGCCTGAAGTAAAAGCAAACGCATCCAAAAAGACACCGTAGGGCAATTATGCCTTATAAGTAACAATTTTATGCAAATGCAATGATTCACTCCATTTGGTACTATTTTGTATGTTTCGGAGAAAAAGTACTTATTTGCTGTTTGTAAAATAAGCACATAGCATGCTGGACAGTTTCTTCATTCCTTTGTAAATTCAATATATGAGCCTAACATCCTTTCTGATATATGTACGTATATACTATGTACATGCCTTTAAGTAACAAGTCCATGATCTATGTGACTGTTTTGTGTCAATTTATTCTGCCTTTCTGGTGTTCTAAAATTATTCATTTGAAGTTGTTCAAAATTCATTGGCTACTTTACAAACTCTTTCAAGTCTCTGAGATTGTTTCACACAAGCTTACTATGAAACATCAGAAGTTGTGAACTGTTAAACATCGCCCGCAAATTCCTACATAAAGCCCACAAAATAAGAGTGAAATGACACTTTTGCCCTCAAACTAAAAAACACAATTTCTCTCTCTACTCTCTACTTCCACTTTCTCTCTCTAAATTATTTCCAGAGCTATGTCGAGGCGGCCCGGCAAGGAAGTGGCGGCACCGGCGGTGGGCGGAAGGCGGTTTGCCGGCCAGAAGTTAATTTTTTAAATTTTTGTAATTTTTTTTTTAAAAAAAAAACCTCCGGCGACGGTGGGGCGCCAAGGCGAGACGCCACCACCACGGAGGAAACGCCTAGGCAAGACGCCCATACGGTGGTGGCGGCGCCTAGCCCAGACGCCACTACCACGGCGGCGGCGCATAGGCTAGGCGCCACGGCCGTGGTAGTGGCGTCTGGGCTAGGCGCCGCCACCACCGTACGGGCGTCTTGCCTAGGCGCCTCCTTCTCTTTTTTTTTTTAAAATTTTTTTTTTTGTTTTTTTTTAATTTTAAATTTTATTTTCGAATTTTTTTTTTTTTTTTTTAAAAATTTGTTTTTCTTTTTTTTAAATTGTATGTTCCCTTTTTTTTTTTATCTTTTTTTTTTTAAATTTTGTTTTTTTATTTGTTTTAATTTTATGTTCTATTTTTTTTTAAAAAAAAAAATTGTTTCTGGTTTTAATTTTTAATTTTATGTTCCTATGTATTTTTTTTTTTTTTTTTTTGAATTATATTTTTGTATGTAAAAAAATTATAAGTTCCCTTTTTTTTTTATAAATTTTCTTTAAAATTTTGATGTTCTTCTTTTTTTAAGTTTTTGCAATTTTAAATTTTTTAAGTTTTGTTAGTTTTTTGTTTTTGGTTTTTTCTTTGCATTTTTGATTTTTTGTTTTTGTTTATGTTTTTCATTTTTTAGTTTGTTGTTTATATTTTTTGTTTTTGGTTATATATTTTGTTTTTGGTATATTGTTTTGTTCATATTTATATTTTTTTATGTTTATATTTATATTTTTTATGTTTTTATTTATATTGTGTTGTTTATATTTTTATTTTTTATGTGGGGTGACTGCCATGTGTGACCAGCACTACATGGAATGGTACATCCGGCACTCGCACCCGAGGTTGATCAAAGACATCGACGACGCAGATGATGACGATGTGCCACCTGCCACTGCCTCTTATGCGGTACGTCTCATCTTTTATTTGTTGTTCTCTTATTTTAATATATATATGTATAATACGTCGTTTCATGTTTTTTGTTTTGTGTAGTGGATGGGCAAGATTATGCAGTTGGGACACCGACTTTTTGAGGAAAGGGACTGCATGACGAGTGCATCAGGCAGAGCTGTTATTGACGATCTGGAACGGACCCTTGAGCAGTGGCAGTGGGCGTCACAGAGGGATTACTGATATTTGAAATTAGACATTATCTTTTTAGTTTGTAATATTTGAAATTATTGTTCTTAGTTTTTAAAATTCAATATTATCTTTTAAAAATGAACACATAGAAATGACATAGTATTGACAATACAAGGCCTCATAGTAAAAGGTAGGTGTACATCAACAAAAACTACATGGCAATTAAATTGTTCCACTGTTGCACGCGAGCATGGTACAAAGCATCCCAACCCTCCACGCTTGCTCTACGAATTTCATACCACTTCGGTATGATATGTGGGACCGGAAAATCGGGTGACATGTCTAATCGGATAAAATGTCTGTATGACGGCCCAAGAAATCCAATAGCAACGTCCCTTACCGGTCTGGTGACGGTCTCGCGCGAACACCAGGGCAGAACCGTTGTACATGGATAATAGGCTCGACTATGTAAACCAAGGCCGAAATGCATGACTGCACACTTGTAGATGTTTGCAACGGCAAAGAGATCAAGTGGCGCATCGAACCAATGATTTTGATCGCAAGGTCCCCCTCCCCACCGGATACGCTGCAGAGACCTATCCAAGTCCTCGCCGTACACATGGCCATACACATCTCGGTTTGATGCGATTTCACTGTACATCAACTGCCGCACTAAACCGTAGTTGTCTTCACCCATTTGAAACACATCCGCCACAACCCGAAATCCGCAGTTACCATCTGCAATGACATCATTCCACCCGTCCAAGAATGGAATCATGATATTAGGGATCCTGTCCTTATATGGAAAATGTTCAATGTCCATTCTCCCTGTTACACACATCAATAAACACAATAAACAAGTCAACAGTAAACTAATCAAACAGTCAACAAAAGAAATTGAAGTCGAATGTCTTACCGGTGCCGGGCATATTCACCGACGACGATGATTGGCTGCCACTTGATGAGGATGTACGACCACGGCCACGGCCACGGCCACGACCGCGAATGTACTCAAACGCACTCTTGTTCCGCCGTGGTTGTCGACCCCTAGGTCGCTCGACCCCTTCCGGTTCCTCGGTATCCAAACACGATGTATTGAACATGTCATGAAGTATGTGTGTAGCACTACGAATGATCGAAGGGTGACTGGAGGACACTTGGTCAAACATCAACTGAAACTGCTCCAACTCCTCCTGTTCACGGTGAACCGTATGCGGAACAGCATGCTCTCCGATAACGAGCGTCCGCCAGAATGGATGAACCTGATCGACATGTAACGACGCCCTGTCTTGCGTAATTACGCGGTGAATGGTGCATGCACAAGGTAATCCATGAGTCACTGATATAGCACATCCGCACCGAATAGCCACTTCATCGCCCAACTCCCTCATCCTGGTATACTCGCTCAGAATCAACCCCAAACAGTGGTGTGACACACGACCGTGGAGAATCTTAAATATGAAATGGCCATACAACATGCCATGTCGTCGTCTGGAGTCCTCGAGATAGTTCTTGATGCCGTTCCTCTGAGTATCAATAGCCTTGTTTATTCTCTCGAACAGTGTATCCAGAGCAGCCGTGGAAGAATCAATCCAGTCCTTCAAAGCTCTATGAGCGCTCTCGACTCTGCATGTCGTAGTGTTCCCAAAATGAAGAACTTGGTTCGTCCAATATTTGACAAACTTTTCCCTCTGAGGTACCCACTGGTGCATCACATAGTCTACGATTGGCGGGCACCACTTGTACGCATCCTTGAAGTTTTCCAAGGCTCGATCGTACTCTGCCTCTGTGGTAGCTTGCATGATCTTCCGCCACTTACCATTTACCAATGTCTCTGCTGTTACTAAATTCTTGTTGAAAAGATTGTAGGCTTTGACTTTCACGCAGTTGTTGATGTGCCATGTGCACAGTAAATGGCTCGACTCCGGAAACAGCTCCGCTATAGGGGCAAAAAGACCTCCCTCACAATCACTTACGATGGCCGATGGCTGTACATTTGGGCCGATGTAGTTTCTCAACTTTTCCAACACCCAACGGTAACTCGCAGCCGTCTCATCCTTCATGACTGCATAACCAATCAGAAAGTTCTGGTTCGTTGGAGCCATCCCAACCATCTCAACCAGTGGGAACTTGTACTTGTTTGTCTTGTACGTTGAATCGATCAAAATCACAGATGGCCAAGACGAAATCATATCAGCACAATCAGTATGGACAAGGAACAAATGAGTTACCTCCGATGTGTCTTCGTCAGATTCAAACCAGTAAAGGTAACCACGTGCTTGTGCCTGGTGCAGAAGCTGCTGTATAGGGTTCCTTCCCTCTGACCGTTCAAACCTCAATTTCTGTCTGACGTTGTAGATGTGTCTTCGGTTTGGCTGGTCTTCGGGGAATTTCTCTAACACAGACGCTAATATTTTAGCGGGCTTCACTTGAGCATCACTCATTTCTTTTACAACTAGTTTCGCAGCTGGACTTAGGCCGCTTAACTGCCGATGCCCCACTTTGTATGCTATCAGCTCATGGTTGTGATATCCCCATTTGCCGTAACCCTTCACTTCCCAACCGTCACGCCTTTGATGTTGTCGAACCTTAACTCGGAACTGACACCCACAACCTTTCCGCTTTGAGTCAAACCGAATCGCTTTACTGAAATCTCGTTCTTCTCTTTTGCGATAACGGTCGCATCTCAAAATGCGATCCATTCTACCATCCCGTTGAGATTTATGAGTTGCTACTACTAAACAAAAGCCTGATCTAATTGCAACCTGTTTTGCCCAATCAATCGCTTGTTGAGCATCTTCGAACAGGCCATCATGTACAAAAATCCCACTGTAATCATTTCCGTCTCCACCATAATCCTGTAACAATAACATATAACGTATAAATATAATTACATTAAGATTAAATTAATACACTTAACACAAAATTATCACAAACGCAATTTCTAAATTTTAAATTTCTAAATATCATTTTTATATTTAACGCATAATACATTTAAAAAACAAAATAATAACACACATTTCATTTCAAATTTATCAAACATAAATAAACAAACAAATTAAAAAATAAAAAAAAAATAAAAAAAGAAAAACAAACAAAAATAAAAACAAACAAACAAATAAAAAATAAAACAAAAACAAAACCAAAAAAAACAAAAAAAAAAAAAGGGGATTAAATTAAAAAATAAAAAAAAAAAAAAAATATATATATATTCCCCTAGTGGCGCCTGGCCAGGACGCCGGAGCCACGGCCAGGGCGCCTGGTCAGGACGCCGGAGCCACGGCCGGGGCGCCTGGTCAGGACGCCGCCGCCATGGTGGCGGCGTCCTGGCCAGGCGCCCTGGCCGTGGCTCCGGCGTCCTGGCCACGCGCCACTACCATGGTCGAGGCTTCTCCACCAGGCGCCGTTACCACGGTGGCGGCGTCCTGGCTAGGCGCCACAACCACGGCATGGCCTTTTGGCTAGGCGCCAGCCACCATTTCGTCCTTACGATGCGTTACGAACCTCGTTTTCCGATGACGACGGCGATTCTCCGGTGATCCTCGGCGATCCGGTGCTGCTCCACATTTTTTTAGTGCGAAAAATTTATCTTCGGTTAAAATTATAAAAAGGGCAAATTTGTCAAAAAATTATAAAATGTGGGCTTTATGTAGAGATTTGCGGGCGACGAATAACAAGTCCCCAGAAGTTACCCCTTTATTATTCTGGAAATAGGATATATACAACTTTATGGAGTAAGTATAGCCCACTACCAGGTATGGACAACAAAAGGTTCATACCTACTTTGAAAAGAAAAAAAAAATCGCTAAGTGTTGGAAAACACATCATTTTCTGTTTTAATACTGTTATTTTAAGTTTGAACTTGTTATAATAAATTTAATACTGCTATATGTATGTTCAATATTGTTTTTGAGGTGTCATTTTGCTCGTTTCAGTAGTACTTATATATTAAAAGACTAAGTATTTGTATTAGAAATAAAGTGTTATATTTGTATACTGTTATTGCATAAGTGAAATCTGTTATTAAGAAAGATAATATTGTTATTACAAATCAGGAACTGTTAAGCTGCATGGATTTGGTATCAGAGCCAAGTTGCTATTTAACTAAGTAAAAGTGGAGAATACAAGTCCGTCTATTGAGTGTAAGAAACCTAATTTTAAGCACTACTATCATATTCCTGAAAATACTAATAATTTTGATCTAGTCCTTAATTATATAGTAGATCAAATTGGTGAACTAAAAGTAGAAGTTGATAGCATACATTGTCGTTGCATGAATATTGAAAATAAGTTGTTAGCAACAACATCTGATATTAATAAAAATTTAAGTGAGCTAAGAGAACAAGTTAAACAAGTACAACTTACTTTAACAAACGAAGTATCACCTAGTAAAGAAAAGATTGTTCCTTATAAATATAAATATCCTTTTCAAAATTTAGATAAAAATAAGAAGTTTTCTATATCATTCCCTAAAAGAACCACTAGTGAAAAGGAAAAGAACAAAGAAACTAAAGATGAGTCATCATCTTCAGGAGAAAACGATTGAAGAATTACAAACCTTATTTGATAAAGAAGAAAACCCTGATAAACTAAATGAGATTATGAAAATAATTTCTGAAAAAGGGATTGCTTCTAATAATGAAATAGAAGAATATAATTATGTTACATTAGAAGAAGATTTGTATCAACAAATGGGATTAATAAAGTTAGAAAATTTAGATTTTTTACCTATTGAAGTTGTTCAACAAAAGATTGACAATAAACTAGGTAAAAGGGTAATGGATAATAATCACGTTGGAGAAGAAATTATAAATAATGTAAACAATGTTATCCAAAGACCTAGGTATCAAGGAGAAGGAAGTTGTACACGACCAAGATACATACCAGGGAAGACTACCCGGTTTAATGTTAAGGTTATGCCTAAACAAATACCTAAACAAGAAGAAGTAACTCTTGAACCCATAAGCCAAACTGGATATAAACTTAAATTAGACGGGGTAGAGATAGACAAGATGTTTTAGATTAGTGGAAAAAGAGCATGAGTAGTGTACTTAGCCTAAACACTGAATGGACTTTTGAAAATTTCTTGAATTACATTGAACATAGCTTTTATGGCTGTGTAGAAGACTAGTATGATGGTATTGATGAAGAACTTAAAACCGAATTAAGAACTAGTGAATCTCCCACCAGAATGTTTAGACAATTATGTCAATACATTGAGTTAGAATTCATTGGTACTAGAGCTTACCCTAATGAAAAATGAATGGAATATCAAAGAAATTAAGTAATCTCTCCATCTGTAATATGAAATATGTTGAGAGTTACATTACGGAGTATGAAACGTATTATTATAAAATTGGTGAAAATGAAACAAACCCTGGAATATTCTATGATAAATTACCAAGTCCTCTTAATGAAGAAATTATTGAAAAATATCAAGAATGGAGAGAAAAATATATAGCTAGGGATGCCCTAGGTAACCGAATTGCTTTCTTAAGAAAATGGATTGAAAAGAAATGTAGAGAGGTTGCAAGAACTCAACAAATGAAGAGACAATTTCTCACTTGTTGGGATTTCCCAAATAGCTATGGATGTGAAAGAAAAAATTATAACAAGAAGAAAAACTATAAGAAAAATAAATTTGATAGATCAAGAGGAGAAGTCTATAAGAAGAAGTACTATAAACATAAATATAGAAAACCCAGTAGGTTTTTCAGAAAAGCAACTATTGTCCTGAGAAAAAGAAAACATGCAAATGTTGGTCTTATGGAGAATTAGGACACTATGCTAATGAATGTAAGAAAACTAATCATAAACTAATGGAAGCCTTTGGCAGTTGAGGCTACATAGAAATACCTAAAGATGAGGCTTTGGAATTAGCTTTAGGCAATAACAAAGGAATAGTGGAAATAATCGAGGAAGAAAATGAGTATAATGAAGAACATGATGACAGTGATTTTGAAGAAGAAAAATAAGAAGAAATAAATAATATGATTGATGGAGAAGTGTTAGAAAATTCTGAATCAAATGATGAGGAAGATAAGAGTAAAATGACCATAGATCAACTAAAAAAAGCTGAATATTCAATTGAAAATAAAGATCTAGATCAAATGAACAAAGAAAGTTGGAATTTTCCTCAGATTACAAAGATAAAATATTTAAAACTTCTTTCTTTAAAACTAGAACTAAATATATTTGTGAAGAAATGGAAGGAAGTATAGTAATTGAGGATTGTAAAAGAAAGCAACAGAAATTAATATCATAAACTGGAAAAGCATTAAGAATCATAAAGAAAAAGGAAATTATAGTTATATTTGTATTGGTGCAGTACAAGTGTACATAACTCCTTTACAAGATTTTGGTAAAAATGTCAAATGTTTAAGCTTTGTGTGTGATGTTAGACATAAAGAGTTCTACGATCAAATTATTAGTGGTATCACATGTAGCTTAAGTCAGGGAACTATAAGTTATAAATGTGAACCAAGATATTATGTGAGCTTAGAAGATTCATATGCTCCAAAGTTTCTAGCAATCAAGTTATTAACTGATGGAGTAAACAAGCATAAAAGAACTCGACCTATTCAATTAAGATGGAAGGTAGTCTATAAGTTGGTTAATACTATAGATTCATCTTTCAAGAAATTACTTGTAGATGCTAAAAAATATGAGCAAGGAGAAGATCCTAAGAAGAAGATTATCCCTATAAAGGTAAATCCTAATGAAATAGAAATTGAAAAAACTTGGGAAGAATTCTTCATGAATCCTGCAGTAAAAAATAGGTCAAGTAAGTTATTAATTGATGAATCAGGATTGCTTCATATTGGGATAACTACAAATCCTAAAATGCAAAGAAGTATGAGTTTTAGATCACCAAGTCTAAGTAGACAAAATTCATCTATAATAAAAGTGAAAAAACAAGTCAATGAAAAATCAGAAGAGGAGGAAGAAGAAATTTTAGCTTTAATAAAGAAGCTAAATGAAAAATATGAAACTAAGAAAGCCTTAAAGCAACCAGCACGACATAGTATAGATATTAGTTCATGTTCTAATTTAGAGATAAATGAAGATCTGCATAATCATATTATTGAAAAAAGAAAGGTAATTGGATATAAGACCAAAACTGTAAGTTAACCAGTATATGAAGATGAAGTAAATATGCAAATGGAAGCTTGTAATGAAATATTCAGTACTAATCCAAATAGCATTTATATTCCAATTGATATATGCATTGAAGATTATAATAAATATAAATTATGTGCATATATTGATAGTGGTTGTTCTACATGTTTTGGAAAAAGATCATTATTTCCAGAATTCTTGTGGAAAAAGGCTAAAAATCCTATGCAAGTTAGAATTGCTAATAAAAGTGTCATGATATACACGGAAATAATAGAAGAATTACCAATAGAAATTGAAGGTGTTCAATGTGTTATTCCTATTTTATGAGCAACTGATGAGCCTAGTCATGATATGATAATAGGAAATAACTTTCAAAGACTATACTCTCCATGCACTCAAACTATTGATCAAATTATCGTTACTATTAATGGTCATTTTGTTCCTATACAGAAGATAACTAAAGCTTGTACTCATTAGACTATGGAATTTACGCGTAGCTAGCGTGGTGATAGGGTTACACCTACACAACGAGAGGTTGCACTTAGAATTTCTGAGTGTGAATCATCATTAATAGATCAGATAATTAAGCAACAGGAAAAATAATGTGAAAAATTAATTCAACAAATCCATTAGAACATTGGGAAAAGGATAAAGCATTTGCTAAGATAACTTTAACAAATCCAAAAAAGATTATAAGAGTAAGACAAATGGTTTATACCTACCAGGATATATTGGAATTTGATGAACAATAAAAGAATTGTTGAATAAGAAGTTGATTAGGAATAGCAAGAGTCCTCATAAAAGTCCAGCATTCATGGTTAGAAATCATGCAGAAGAAAAAAGAGGTAAAGCTAGAATGGTCATTAATTATAAATAGCTAAATGACAATACTGTGTTTGATTGCTATTACATTCCTAATAAAACTGTGTTATTCAATAGAATACAAGGAGTCACATGGGTTTCTAAAATGGATTGCAAGAGTAGTTACTGGCAAATTAAAATGGAAATAGAAAGCAATTCCATTAACCGCGTTCAGTGCCCCTCAAGGACATTATGAGTGGTTAGTAATGCCTTTTGGATTAAAATATGCTCCACAAATATTTCAAAGAAAAATGGATAATATTTTCAGAGAACTTAATCATTGTTGCTTTGTTTATATAGATGATATTCTAATCTTCTCAAAAGACTTAGAGCAACATAAAAATGATCTTAAGGCTGTAACTCAAAAATGTGTTGAACATGGAATTACCCTTGGAAAAGATAAATGTGTATATGCTAAACAAGAAATCGAGTTTCTAGGATTAGAAATTAAAGCAGGCAAATAATCTTGCAAAAACATATCCTGGAAAAGATTGAAAAATTCCCGGATGAAATTGAAGATAGAAAACAACTAGAGAGATTTCTAGGATGTTTAATATATGCCTCTGATTTCATAGAAAATCTTTCTTTATTAAAAAAAACCATTACAATAAAAACTTAAGAAAGAGATAACTTAGAACTAAAAGGAAAACGATTCTAAAATTGTTCAAAATTTAAAAGCTATGTGTAAAGATCTACCTGTACTAACACTTCCTACTAGTGAAGATGATTTAATCCTTGAAACAGATGCTAGTAATGAGCACTGGAGTGCTGTGTTAAAAATCAAAGAAGGAGAAAGGCTTTGCAGATACTGTAGTGGAAGTTTTAATAAAACTGAGTTAAACTATCCAACAATGCAAAAAGAAATCCTTGCAGTCATTAGAGGGATCGAGAAGTTCTTAATCTTCTTAGCCCCTAAATCGTTTCCAATTAGAACTGATTGCAAAGGCATACTTGGCTTTGTTAAAAAGAATTTGTCTAATATGCAAGCGCAAGGGAGACTCCTGCGTTGGTAATTATGACTTAACTAGTTTTCCTTTACTGTTGTTCATATACAGGGATTAAAGAACTCATTAGCAGATAGTCTCACTCGAGAACTAGCTAATGGCAAGGAAATCCAAGAAACCTCAAACACCTCCTGCAGACCAACTACAGAAGATGGATGCAGAAAGGAAAACTCTTATTGAAGAAACTGAGAAAACAATGGAGTGGGTTTCACCCTCCACTTGGGCCTTAATGGAGGCCTTGATCGTTTCATCAAAAAAGAGATCTAGAGATGGTTTGATAAAAATTTGTCATGTAGCAGCACGAAGGTTTCTAATGTATGAAGTACTGATCATAATCCTGTGACTCATTCCTGATATTTAGGACATAATACTAAGTAAAATAAGAGATAACGAATTCAAATTTTGGTACAATCTAGTAGTATCAAGATCTTATAAGTTATATGATGTATTTGATCTATGGGGAAGTAGAATAACCTTCAGCACATACTCAAGGGTAGGAACGGTGTCAATACATCCACATTCTCGAGAATGGGTAGCTCCTTATGTTGCAGAACATTATCGAGCTTGGGATTATGGAATGGTTCATAGCATTGTGCCATTTCTTGATGAAAATACTACATTCTTTGAGAAATTTACAAAGTTCCAAAGATATGTTTTCAGATGAATTTATGATGCGACAAGATACAAGGGAAGAATTGAACAGATCCAAGTGCAAAGTGCTAATATCGAAATGATTGAAGGAAGGATTAGTTCTCCACATTTCTTAATCATGTTTGAAGATGTTCATCGCAAAGTTAAAGATCCAATCTATGCTCAGCAAAGACGAGTAAGAGACCCTACAGAAGCAAGAGCATATGGATTTTTCTATATTGCTCAGTATCTTAATCAGTTCTTAGCAATAAAAGAAGAGCCCCCAGTCATAATACATGTTGGAAATACTACTATAGTTGCGCCAGAATGGTTAAAAAATTACTTAGAAGAAGGAGTTTTACATGGTGAATCAGTATACAATTATCTCGAAGAAGTTGAAGCTCGAAGATATTTATCCTTAGAAGGAAAAGAGCATCTATTCGAAATTTTTGTCAGATGGGATGAATCATATGCTGCCAAATGTGTTGTAGATCTTGGCATAGAAGAAGACAACCCCATGTAAGTCCACTATGAAGATGGTAAAGATAGTAAAGGTGGACCACAAGAGGAAATGATGGATGAAATGGTGGAAGACTAATCCCCACAATAGTAATCATGCACATTACTGTAGCCACGTTTTAAAATGAGTGATCTGTATTTCTTTGTAAAAAGCAATGGATGAGATCCATTTGCTGGGTCAGGATGGAAATCCTAGGCACCTTTAGTTTCCCTATATAAAAGGACTTAGGTAAAGAGTGAAGGCAGGCTTGAAGTGAGTTGGATAGAGCGTTTTTGAAAATAAGAAAATTCTCTAGAGAAAATCCTCACCGTAAGAGACAGATTGGTTCTCCATCTCTCTTAAAGTAGAGAAAAACTTTATGTCTTATCATGTCTGTTTAAGCTTTTTGTTTTAGTTTTGTAAGATATGAGTGTTGCAATCTTTTAAAATTAAATAAAAATTTCCTTTCAAAAGGGAACGTTATCCTCTCGAAACTTATATCTCAAATGAGTTATTTTTATATTTAAAAGTACCATCACAAATACAATAGAGATTATTTGAGTAGAGACTACGATCTAAGGTAGGAAACTAATTAGATCAGTGTTGTGCCTAATCTAAGGAAAACAAGGTTGGTGTTTAGCTACCTTGGTAAAGTCGAAAGCTCAGAACGCCGGAGGTTCCATTGTCGACTAAGTTCAGGTATTGGTCAAAACTCTCTAAGTAAAACATTTAATATTGCGAAATATGGTGGGCTATTAAATATAAACGCTAATTTGTTTAAGATATTCGAATTATAGTAATAATCAGTATGTTATTAAAATCTGTTATTTTTAAGTAAGGTGTTGTTATTAACTTACCAAGTACTGTTATTGGTTTATTAAGTACTGTTATTTACCCTTAAAAACCAAAAAAAAAAAAAAAAAAACTTACATCACTTGGTATTGGGCAAGGTGGTCCATACCGGGTAGCGGTCCATCATTCCCCAACTTTATGTTGTCAGTATGCTTGCTAGTATAAATAACATAATGGGAGCTTGCAACTTTCATGTTTTCTGTATGTTCGTAAGTGTCAAATAACAAAATGAGAGCTCGCACCTTTCGTGTTCTCTGTGCTCGCAAGTGTAAATAACATGATGAGCGCTTGCAACTTTCGTGTTGTCTGTTTTCAGTTGAGGACTAGCGGAATCCAGTTAAACTTAGAGCTGAGTCCAGCAGAGTCTGTTGTCCACGGGAAATAGTTCCAAAAAATATCTAGTTTGGGGAAAAATGGAGAGTATAATTACAGAAGGTGAATAGGATAAACAGCTTTATGCAATCCCAACCAAAATGGGCTGGAAATACTACTGGAAAATCCAATAACCCTGTAAAATAATTATATTAAAATAAAAGTTAAACATTGGTTTCCTGGAGGCAAAGCAAACAGATTTTGAGGCATCAATGCTTGTGCTCCTGTTTCAACCAACGGATAGAAATAAGGTGTGTTATCCTTCCAGTTGTAGCTTCTTTATCCCAGGAAAAGATGGGAGGATCGCGATTATAGCATCACCATATCCCACAGGTTCTGTTGAAAAACTAAGATTAGCAGGAGCAAAAGGAAATAATACTGAGAAAAAAAAAAAAAAAAAACACTTTAATTCTCAATCATCAAGGCATAGCAGAAAATTTTAATGAGCGTACCGCCATCCTTGCATAGGATCTTTGTGACTTCACCAGATATATCTGACTGCAATTGGAATGATTAAATTGGAGGAATTAGATGTTGCTTTCCTAAGTGCACAAAATTTGCTAATAGCCAGAATATACGAACACTGAGCATTCACAATTTGCTAAGAGAAATCAATCATCTTCGATAAATCATACGAAGTACAAAAAAAACAGAAGTAAATAAATAACAGCATATTCTGAAGAGTAAATCAAATACCTCAACTGGTATCTCGCCACCTAGCTGCTCAATGTAACAAATCACTTGCCCCTCCTTAACGACCTGCTTCTGTTTATGTCAAAAATAAATGTTAGAAACTCTTATAGCAGATTAGAGAGTGTTAAGCTGATAACAAAGATATGTCTTGAGCATTTATGTGAACTTTCATAAACTTTCAAGTTCTGAAAAATCATTCCTTCTATTGCTCTCCAAAAATCAAATCAAGCAACCTCAGGGAAACAGCAAATTATAGAGTATAAATATAGAACCAACACATGACATGAGTACACGATGAATAACTTGGTAACTGATGTCAGCATAAGACATTAAGACCATCCACGACATACTGTAAACATCAAATACCCCTCTTCCCTTTGACAAACATTAAAAAGATGAAAACTTGGCCTCATAGCAGGAATGTAGGAGTAACAGCATAAGATAGCACCTAAATGGAAACCTCCATGTCCCTTCTCCCTTTCTAACAAAACCAAAGAGGCTCCACAAAAAAGGGACAATCACAAGAATTAAGAGTGGATTCGGCAAGGGGTGAAATAATCTACCTCTTTGCAAGCTGGAGGTGCACGCTTTCCTTTTATGGTTCGAGATCTCCGGAAAAACCCTACCTGCATCATCAATGGCTTTACAATTGCTACACTAAATATCTTTAAACTAGAGACAATATATATGAGGATTCTTACCTTTGGAGATTGAATTATTACCAATCCTTCATTTGCCGCTCTCTCAAGCAAGGTGTCAGCAACAATGTCTAGAGGCTCAGCCTTGGTGATGGCTAGTGACGATGGCGAGACTGGACCATTCAAAGAAGGTGCCTCTACTGCTGTGTTTGAACTCATTGAAGCTGAACCAGATGGAGGCAGAGGTGGAGGGTCAACAGCCTTAGACAACTCCCTCGTTACATGGAGGTGAAAACCATTAAGCTAATCTTGCAAGAACGTTAAAGCTATAAGAAATGTGAAGATGATTTGCGTTTACACAAAAACTTGACCCAAAATACAATTATTAAAAATATTTGTAAATATCCTAGTGTAAACTAATACTTATATTTTTATAGATACTAACAACATTTACAAATATTCCACGTACTGCCAAATGAGGCCTCGAACAGCTTAAAGAAGATTGCAAAAAAAGTAATCAAGTATGTTGTAAATTGAACATGCAACTCCAATTACTATTAAGCTTAAATTGTATCCCATCCCTTGAAAATATTTAAGCATCAACAGATATCTCATCACTATCTGTGATAAAGAATCCTGGATCCATTCCAAAAAGTGTTGCAATCTAAAATGAGACTCCACAACTTAAGTCCAGCAACACTTGATGTTGTCACTGAAGTTGGTCACAGCATGCCAATGACCAAATTAATGGAGCTATAGTGTGGGATTGAAAGCCTTCATTAATCCAGATGGCTTAAGGTAGCATAATTATGGCCTCTGAAACTTTCAAATCTTCATTTAATTCTGAGATAACCATAATTGAATCAAGCAATATTTTTTTCAATAATTTGTTGTTTGAAAATGCCAGGTTTGCCAGCTAAACGGAAAATTGGTATGAAGTTGCTACAGCTCGAAATTGAGATTTTCAACATTCATGATGAGCTGAGTTTTCAAGATATTCTACACACGAGTAACCGCAAAAACAATTGTACACTACCAGTGCCCAAACAACTGTACACTACCAGCACCCAACATGTATCCAAGGTTAAACCAAAGATAGGCTTAACCCTACAGGATACACTTCAAAGAAAATGTATTAACTCTACTGATAAGCACAAATTAATTTTAGGAATTAGAATTAAATTCATCTTGCAGTACTTTTATGATAGAATAGAAGATATCTAAAAGTATCATGCTTCGCCATCAAAAAAAATATTTCAAATCCAGCATTATTGGAATCATAACTAACGAATAAAATTGTATTTCCATGTACCAACTATCCATGGTCCAAAGAGCAATGTGATTCCATATTATCCTATTTCTTATCAATATGAGAAAGGTAAATTAAAATATAAAGGAACAAAGGAAACTTACTTTCAGTTCAAATTCTGCAATTGATGTTGTATCGCATATTTCTGTCAGCAGTAATTTCACCTAAATAGAGGGGGGAAAAGCATCAAATTTAACTGAACTTATAATCAACGGATATATAAGGCTCAGATAGAAAAGGAGGGTAAGAAAGAAGAGCACAGGTCAGAAAGGGGATTTAGAAGGTAAAAACAGAAAACGCAGAGATGGAAATTAATCAAGGAAAATTAATTTCTCAATAACCATAAAATGATTATAAAATAATATGATTATTTTGCTAGCTTGTCTATACCAAATCCCATAATACTCAGAATACAATATATAGAATACCCAACAAATTTTAATATAGGGTACCAGGTAAAAGAATATCAAACTGTATCTCACAAACATTATTAACAGTCTAATTTTGTTCAGCCTCTGAAACATCATATAAAATAATTCACATTAATTACAGACTTGAAAGGTGTGACAAGTACTCTGACAGAATGCATTTATTTTAAACAGATAAGAATCATGTGAATGATTCACAGAATCAAGAAACCGATGCAATGTCCATGTGGGACTTCCCTCTCTGAATGTATATATATCAAGTTCCAAAATATTACAAAATGGACCAAAAGCCATACATCAAGGCATGAAAGTTCTACCACCAAAAATTAGTAAGAAGGCATTGAGCTGAATCCACCATTTCGGAACAATAAATGATAAAGCATTTAGTTAAACTTAATAAGACTTAGAAACGAATATAACCTTGTCTGAATCTGGAATAAGCTGGCTAACCGGACCAGAAAGGTTACTTTGCTCTTCTCCCTTTTCTAATGTTGAAGTAGCTGGCTCACCTGTATGAACATTCATATGACAGTGTGAACAACATGCAGGTACGGTGAAAAGGATACCTATAAGGAGAATCCATAGTATTTCCTTTTCTCTTTCATAGTTTTATTCTTCCCAGCAAATGCAGGTTAGATATCTAGACAGACAGACAAAAAGGTTTTCTAATAATTACTTTCTTTTTCTGAAGAAATCAAACTTAACTGGTTCATATAACATGAGAATTTGAGACTATCAGCATCAAACAAATTAGCACCCTTCAATTGATATATCTTGTCAAATTAATTTTCTAATCAACAAACTCCTCATGGAAAAAATAGTTTACAATTAATACTAATGTAACATAGCCCACAATTTTACACTAGGTCTCTTGTTATTTAAGAAAACTCCAAATGCTGCAACTAAAGTTTTGGATTTTCTTATGTTTTGGGTTTTGTTCATGGTGAACATGTTTTCAAACTTAACATAGTGCCATTGAGGTTATGGTACCTGTCCACACCATTACCACCTTTGAAATTTCTGTAATTATACTGTAAGAAACACAGGTTACCCTTTCCATATACAAAGAAAATCTGCAGTAAATCATACAGTCAAACATTTGACTTTACCGTTCCTTTCCTCTCAAAAAATCATAAGACAGTAAGACACTATTCTATATCTTCTTTTGCATGATATTTATATATTTCCAAAAAATTTTGTGCAAAAAATTTTACTCATAGACTTGTTTGAGGTATCAAGCATCAAGAAGTTGACATATGAGGAATTGGAGAAGGGCCTACTAGCCTACAGCAGCCTACACACGATGCTATTACTACATCTTTATCTCAGTTCCAGAATTATTAGACCAAGAATAAATAAACAATACCAGAAGACAAATGAAAATAAGTCCAGGGAGAAAAGCTGTTTCGGACTACACATGCATTGCAACAGCAATGATAATATGATTATAAGTTACAACTGTAGCATTAGCTGCAAGCCTGTAATAGTAGCAAAATTAAAGAACGAGTAACATAGGATAAAAAGGATTCTGTTATCACTTACTTTCAGTGGTCAATGATGCTTGAGCACGGCATATAATTAATTCTTTATGTGAAGTTTGTGACATTTTTAAACCTGAATGCTTCCATGACTTTGGCCTACTTCCAGCTTGAATAACACATGGGAAGGATGTCAAAGATAAGCTGCTCCTATATTTAAGCTTCGAGCTCAAAATTTGTGTTTTTGAAATACCTAAGCTACCTGAAATCAGGCAAAAGATAAATTTGTGATTTGATGAGCTTATAATAGGATTGTTATCCAACGATTCCAAACACATACTGACTTCCATAGGATAATGGAAAGACAAGGTTTCATCTTCACTGGGAATAAGAGGTGATGGAACAGTAGCAAGCCAAAACTACAAATAAACTATTTATCGAGTTTCAATGCTACCTGTTTAAAAATTGTGATGAACCAACAATGTGAGACAATTTGTAGACTCAGAAAAAGGAAGGGACAGCTATGCACTAAGAGACAAATGCAATTAACATTCCAATAGGAGAGGAGGCAACATGAAGCCTGCAAACTGATTCTCTTTTGTTATTTTGTAGTAGGACAATTTCTAATTAATGCTAGGGAATTGTAGTTGCTTGAGTATATAAAGGAAGGTAGTAGCAGTAGTAAGGGAGGCAGAAATTGAGTGATATTTTGAATGTGAGATTAGTAGCCTCAAGCTACCATTGAGAGTTATAGCCTAAAGCTATATTTATCCTTGTAACCTTTTGCTAGTTTCAATCAAAAAGCCTCAAGCTTTCTTATTAATCTTACAATTAAACTACAATATTTACAAAAATATGCCTTGTTGTATAGGGGTGGCAATTTGGGTCAACAGGTCAGGTTCAGGTCAGATTAATTGTATGGTTCAGTCGCTACTTGCCAGGTAAGTAGCAGGGCACGTATTAAATACTAATGTACATCATCCCCCACATGAAACTTACTGAAGTGAGAACAATATCATGATTATACCTAAATAATCAGTTAGTTCATTATAAATTACAATAGAGAAGCACAAAATTATGTCAATAATATCGAAAACAGGGACACGAGAATACAAGCATCTAGCTCTAAGCATATTTGTCTCTCAGAATCATCACAGAAAGCCTTACAAACACATAAATTTGAATCACCAATATTATGAGATGTTACAAAGAAACAGCCAAATGCCCAGCCCATGATTACAGAGAATTACTACATTTCATATTGATAAGTATCATATCACATATTCTCTTCGAGAAGGACAAGTTTAATCAAGGCCTATTCTGGTAAAGACGTGTTTCATGAGAAAAATAAGAAGGGGGGGGGGGGGGTGATTATTAGCTGATTAGAAGAGAATTTGGATTAATTACTCTAATTCTCCAAGAAAGAACTAATAAGACATGCATTTACACAACAGAAGATTAGAAATTCGGTATATAACCTTCATGTCATTTTAATTTTTCACATAACCAAGCAGCTAAAAACTAATATCTATTGATTTAATTTTTTCTCAAAGATTTCCATACTAAAAACTAATGCAAACATCCAACGAACTCGGCTAATAGAATCAACAAACAATTTATGAAATTAATTATCAATGCCAATCTACTAATCGCGATACTCAGCCTAAAACAAGTTGCAATCCCTACATGAGGCAAAATAGTATAAGACCAATATTTAAGTAACTAAACTACAGTAACATTTAATATGTTCAGGCATTTCGATTCCGGCTTTCGGTTCCAATTCTAACAGCACGATAGAACTTATCAAATTCAATTGAATAATTTTCAAGAAACAATTTTATTCACTCGATGTGAACACAATTTCGATGCAAACAATACAGCAACAAAAATCATGCAATATAAATAAAAATACAATATATCAAATTTATAGGGTGTGATAAAATTCAATCTAATTCACCCACTAATTTATAAGCATTATTCAACAGAACCCAAAAACCAAATTCCAATAAAAATAAGAGCAAAATCAACAACCATAACAAGACAATGACATATAAATACAAGGGAAAATGATCATCACAGCAGAAAGATGCAAACTTTGATTAAAATTGAAGGGTTTGATAAAAAGAGGAGAGAGAAAGAGGGACTTACTGGCAGCCATGGCAGTGGTTCGAAGTTGTTAGATAGAGAAAGTAGGAAAGAGAAACTGGTGGAGAGAGTGAAAGCGCATGAAACCCAAAAACTGCAGAGCTCAGGTTTAACCGTTTTTTATGGAATTAATTTGCTGTGACTGAAAACCTGTATTTACTTTTTCGACCTGTCAAGTACGGAGTATGTACAACAGTACAAACCCAAAACAAGCAAATCTGTTGGAATTAGTTCACCTGATTTTTTTTTTTTTTTTAATAATTATTCATTTAAAACAAGTACGTAGCATATATTAAAATGGCAAATTTTATTATACGAGTATGTTGGTAGGTGATTATGGATATTGATATTTGCCTGATTCTATAATACAGAGTAACTTTTTGTTTGTATACTAGTTAAAGTTATTGATATGATAATTTAAAATTGTTAGTCCTAAGGTTTAGCAGATGTTATCCTAACAATCTCATGCAATAGATATTACTTTTTGTAATAAACGTATAAAAATACATTTACTTAGTAAATCCAATTGTGGCAATATAATTCGATACAACACTATGATAATAAGAGAATTTGATCCCGGCTCAGAGAGTAAACTAAAGTGTTTTCCTCCAACAACAAACATCCTATATCCTCCAACTCTCTAGAAATGAGATTTTAAATTATATACTAAGGACATAATGTTAAAAGACTTACTCGTATTGTAGAATACTTTGTATTTGATTTCTCTCACTTTACAATTTTATTCGTGTGGACCGACCTAGTTTTCAGATTTCTAATTTCTAATCGCAAATTAACCATATGTTAGGAGTTTTGGACTTGGCAATCTGAAGCATCCAGAATGAATGGACCTAAGTTGAGCTAAATGAAACCGGTCTTAATAGAGTTGAACTGAATTAAACTGAAATTATGAAAAAATAAGTCCAAAAGAACAGGACTCCACTCCATTAAACAATTCCCAAAAAAAAAACCAATTGCATTCATTGCTTGATTCATAAACATTTACAAGACACTATCTATATAACACAACCTTGCTACAGCGCATTGCTTCAATAAGTTGCACGTCACCAAAATGGGGAAGTATGATAGCGAAATTACGCATTCATCCTCCAACCCAAAAACCTTTCTTGACCAAGCATCATCTCCAAAAACTCAGCAACCTTTTCTACTGTTGAATTTTCAAAAACCCTTTCTACTCCTGCTACTTGGACTAGCAGGAGCAGGACTTCTTGCATTCATAGATTCACCAAAACTATGAGCACGAGCAGGACTGCCTCGATATCCATCAACCCGAAGAGGAGATCCTACTGTGCCCTCAGTCCCTCTGGAGGCTTCGGCCTCCAGAACTTTTGCTTCTTCAGTCAACATTCCTAACTTCATGGGCAAAGCTTCACTATTAGTTTCATGTAAGGGAGAGCAAAGGATGAAGAGGACAGTGAGGACAGAAAGACTATTACCCGAAGTTCATTTTCTCGGAGATGATCTTCAAGAGCCTCAATAGCAGGAGTAAGACTACAATATATAGTATCAAGTGAGTATGAAAAATGTAGCACCAGAATAAAGTTACTCCTGAAAATCAGCTTACTCACCAGTATTCCATTAACTTGCACATTGAAGCTTGATATGTTGATGTATGATGGATGAAAGTAAGCGGATGCAACTTGCCATCCCTTTATAGAAATTTTTTTAAAATAACAAACTTTAGAGAAACTTTAGTAATACTCTGTAAGAAGGAAAGAAAAAAGAAGCCATCAGCAGTTTACCTGATATTCTGGGATATTGCTTGGTTATAAGCAGCCTTCTCCTCTTCATACAACACACGCTGCAAATCCGTAAAGGAGGCCAAAGGTGAATCTAGCTTGAGAAGGGAAGATGCAGGAAGAACGTCAAGAGGGATTTCTTTCCTGATATACTCTGCTCCACTACAACGCAAGCAAGAAAAATAACTTTAGAAACATTAAGTAATAGCCTACTAGCTTGTACAACCTAAAACCTGACACAATTGTTCACATGAAAATACCAACTCCCCATTTCTAACTAAGAAATAACTATAAATGTTAAAGAGGGCTTCTCAATACAGTTTTGCAATCAATACAACAAAACTTGCTAGAATACCATTCAATCCCCAACCTTAATTTTCCCCAATATGAACAATATCGACTAGCTGCAGAAACTTCAAAACCACATGCACTCTCCACCTAAAAATTGCCATTATATAAAATTCCAGAGGTCCCCAAAAGTTGTCAAATTCTTAGAATAAATGTAAAGAAAGTTTTTCTTTCAAAATATAAACAGAATAAGCAATAATGTTTCCTTAAAGTTTCTCTACACACAGGTTGGCAAATTTTACAAAGCTGCTAGGCGTGCTTAATCTCATCATACTCTTAAAAAATACGAAGTAATAAATAAAAGATGTATGGTAAAGCTCAACAAGCCATGACAACAGACATAGCAGTCAAAAGAATGACATAATATATTGATTTGAAAAACAAACTTTTACAACAAATCATGTCGGTATTTGAAACTGAAAAATTGACTCTAAACACCAAATTCTCATTCACCCACCAGAGTTGCTAACACACCCAAAAATGCCAACTGCAAATTGCTACAAAAGATTCACCTTTCTCAGTCACAGACTTTACACCAGCACACTAGCATCACAACAACAAAATTCCTTGCTTTACCCTCCCCCCCCCCCCCCCCAATTCCCCCCTTCATCTCCTACCATTGCCAGCCCTCTACGCCCTTTGTATGGACAGCGCAAACACCTCCCATTTCCCTAGCTACAATAATACTAGAAAAAGTCTTTCAGATACAGAATCAATTGATAGGCAACTGAAAACCAAATACTGCATGTCTGCAAAGCATAATAGCGTAATAGAAAAAGATGCATACCACACTACTGCTCTGGGAAAATAATTCCTTTTACAATGGTGCCAGCGCAATATAGAGAATTGGTATTGTAGAATGTGAGATACAAACACTAGAGAAAGGATGAGCACGTACTCATATATACCTCATTTCCAAATGAGAGCGATGCATTGCTTCTTGCATGCCATCAGACATATCCATGGGATCAATGTCACCAAAAGCATTACCAGCGCTGTCAGGGTGAAACTTCCCTCCTATTCTATCAGAGCCCTGAAATTGCCATATAAATGGATAAAGAAGCTGCCTACAATTTAAACTTTTTAACATTAAGCATTCAAAGGTAGACAAACAGGGTGTTTAGATATAGCAAAAGAAGCATAATAAAAACAAGAAAATTACCCTTATACCTACCCCCAACAAAAAATTTATTAGATTGCTGTTCCTTTTGAGACCTATTTATCCTTATTCTGGTTCCAACTCATCTGGATTTTAAGATAATTGATAAAGATCACCACACAGGTTTGCACAAAGGAGTTCATGCTATTAAGTAGAATCAAGACAAAAAAAAATTCTCAAAAAAGGTCCTCTGACATGTTACACACTAGATGAGGGAATATCTTCTTAAGCGCTCAAGTCATAAAGAGAAAGAAAAACACTCATCTCATGGAGATGGAAGCACAAACACCACAATTGAGTGTCGATTACTTTAATGTCTGTGATTCAAGGTTAAACTATTCCTCAGAAACCACTGTTAAGAAGTATCATAAGCTACATATTATAGCCTTTATAGGTGCCCTCGTAAATTCTTCTTTAGAAAGTTTCAACTGTCAATTTTGCCAAATCAAGCCCAGCTAGTCATTATATATTCACTGTCACACATGGCAAACTGAAACCTCTTTTACTCTAAAAGGTGCTACTTCCACATGTAATAAGTGCAGAATTTCTAAATGCAAGTCACATAGAACTCTTAAAATATTAATACTCCATAGAGGTGGAGGGGGATTGAAATTTCAGCTAGTTAAAAAACTTTAGAACAACACCCACTGAAAGAGGAGCATAAAAATTTCCTAATTACAGAAGAAGCATCTAGTTGACTTCCTGATACACACATTCAGTCAAGTGACAGGACATATACACGAGGAAAATACATAATCAAAATAGATTTGAGAGTAAACTTATATGTTTTACTGACACAAGCACCAGCATTAACTACTATTAGCATTCATGTAAAACCAATTTCTTTGCACTTTCATATATCCTTCATCTTAGAATAAGCTCACAAGGTAATCCTTCCAAAATCAAAGGTCATTCACATCAAAAAGGTGTACCATAGATACATATCAGAAAAAGAAGAAAAAAAACATTTGTCACTAATTCAAGGGTAATAAAAAGCTACATGTAAGAAATCAAGGAAATGGACTATGAACAAATGAAAGATTACGCGTTAAAGCCGTTAAGTTATATACAGGGGATATATATAATCCACTTGTGATCAAGATCTCATAACAACCAAAATAATGAAGCCCTGGAGGCCTGGAGACTAATCTATCAGTGATTGACAGTTGAAAAAAGAAAACTACAGCACACTTGTAATTGTAGTGCATAACAACAGATAAGCTTGCCCATAGCATCCATTAAGGGGATAGTGCAAAGCCCAGCATAGATTATGCCTTAACATCACTTATGACAGCATCTATGTGTCATTTTCATTGCAAGTCATTCACTAAGGCATCACGTTTGAATGAACACACCCAACTCTGTGTCTAACCTTAGTTGCAGCAGTTCTTGAATCACCTGTGTCCTGTTCGGGTTTTTCACCCTTTCCAGAGCCTAACCTTGACGCATCATCAGAACTCAACGATGATTCAACATCTATAATATTATTTTTCTGTACAGGAGATATAGTGATAGGCCTTGAATTGTAACTCTGCTTCCCATCCAAGGACTGGAATGCAATGGCTTGAATTCTTCCAACCTGAATATTGGCCAACAAAATTCACAAATCCTCCAACAGAAGTGCAAGAAAAAGGGTTTAAATTTAATTTATTAATGACACAAACCTTAAAAGCATCTTCATTAAAACATGAAAATATAAGCCCGATGAATCCTGAATCTAAAAGCTGATACATTGCCTGAGTACGCACATCTGCAGAGAGTATTCAATCTCAATTAAAGAGGCAAAGTAAGACAAACACAGAATTTATCCAATCTTAGAGCACAACATATACTTCGGTTTGGAATCTGAATTACTAGAATTCAGCCATCAAATGCAGCGGAGATTAGCCAAACAACTGCACCTTTCTGAAAAACAAATAACTTACATACATATACGTACATTGCATATGTGTCACATGTGTGCATTTGAATGTAAATAATTATTCGATCAAACAAATTTTATCATCTCAGCCACAACAGCATTAGACTAAGCAATTCATTACCAGAGGCAAAGCCTAAAGCATCAATAGAATCCAAAATCCGCATTCCAAAGCAGATAAAAAATAAATTTTCAATTACATTGAGATATAAAAATGCATGCAGAGAATAAGAAATACATTGCTCAACAAGATTGAGAGTGACAAGTAAATACACTTAATTAGATATTAGCCTAAAATGGTATTGAAGAGATAACTAATTAGCTTTAATGTCACAGACCCATTTCAGGCAGGATTTACACATAGAGTGGTTTTCAGTGGTAATTTAAACTGAAGAGGTAGGGGGGGAAAATTGAATTTCAGGTTGGTATTTAAAATCTCAGGACAGTACCAAAGAAAATAAGAAAATAGGAATTGAAACATCTTTATTCAGAATTAAGTCTAGACTGTCAATAAGATTTGTCTCTCTCTCTCTTTCTTACATCGACCCTGCTCATATTATACTCCTGTGCTCTCTCATCAACCCGGCTCTTATTATACTCCTATGCGATCAGGCAACTGCTCCCGCTAACTACTCTGAATTTTGAAGATATATACCTATAAAATTATAGTCCAGCCAAGTAATTCATTTGTTGAGGAGCTTATAACTGTGGATTGGCTTGCATTCTTGTAAGGAAAATTGAATGAAATGACATGTCTATAAATTTTAAGTTTTTATTCATATGATTTTGTTGGATATGCAAAATATATGTATAACCAATACCTAATAAACGTCCCACAACTAGATTGTGTGCAACCAAAAACCACTAATTTGTATAGAGCTATAGACAAGGAGTCGAGTTAAAACATACAGCTCTTGCAAAATGAATTGGTTGACTCCTGCCCCTTATGGCCATAAGCAACAATGAAAGTAACAATTGTCACAATTCCATACTTACCAACATGCGATGGAAGTACAGTTATATGAGGATGAGAATGATACCATCCGATCACTCTTGTTCGTCTTCCAGTTAAAGTGCTCATTCTGTGCTATTTAGTTAATTACACAAATCGTCCAAAAATTCCATGCACATTTTTCAATCATCTGAAACTTCAAAGTTCACTCATGTGTAGTTGTTTACAAGATTACACAGGTAGCTGTAGGTTTATATCCTTTAAATGCACTCATTTCCCATTCGTTACTTTTGCAATCTTTAAAATCCAATCAACTTTGCCTAACCTACCAAATTTATGACAAGAAACTTCCTCCATCACTCACAGCCCCACACAAAGTAAAGGAATTTACAGAAATTAGCTGAACTAAAACAAAGGATATTTCTGCCATGGCTGATGCGGCAGCCAACTGTTCAGGATTAGTCTCCACTCTGTCCTTCCTCCTATCAGACCGAGTCTGCGGTGCTGCGCCCCATATCAAAGCTGTTGTATTTCCACCTCTTGAGCACTGAAAGTGTTAAGTTACCATCATGGCATCAGTATACTGAAAACTGACAACAACGGATGAGGCGAGTATTTAACCAAAAGGGAAATTTTGCCACCTTTTTAACTTTCTTTTCAAATTACTCTCTCACTAATTCCATTTTCTGCCCAAATTAAACAACCAATTCTGACTTATTGATGATGAATGGAAAGCCCCAAATAATTAATGAGTGTAAGAACCCACCCTAACCTAACTTACACCCAAAATTCAACAAATTTCAAGCCCTAAACCCAATTATTACATACACATTGAAAAAAGCAACAAAGATTCAACCTTTTATTCCTTTAATTCAGACCAAAATTACATCTTTCATCATGCTTATTGATTAACATCAGATAAACAAATTAAAATGAAATTGACAAAATTAAGGAAACACATGAACAAAAAAACGCCCAAAGATTGAAAGCACATAAATTTCATCAAAAACAGAGAAAATAAACCTTAAATTAACCAAAATTCAAATACCCATTAACCAAATCTTGACAAAAATTACAGAAATAGTCAAAAGAGAGAGACTAAACCTCAATGTCTCCCAGAAGAAGACCCATGATCTCTTCAGTTTCGGTTGAAAATGCGTGGGTGACGCAAGTTAACCACACTTCCTCCGACATTTTTACATTTGTTAGTGACATCTTATCCTTCTCCCTCAAATCTTCGAAAAACAGAAGAATGAAAATTTTTGTAATTTGTGGAATAGAAAGAGAGGAGTGCAGGCGCAACGTTACTGCAGTTCTCCAGGTCAAGAGGGTAACTATCTCGTTAGAATTGAGGAGAAATGTCTATTAATCTCCTTGATAAAATGATATACAAAGGTGCAAATCAAGTGACATTTTCGTAATAATCCCTTAGTTTTTAATTGGATATAAATCATATAATCCATTAGTTTTTAAGTGACATGCTATCTTTCGCGTAAAATTTTAGGAGAATTATATAAAAGATACTTGTATAGAAAATTAAGTATAACTTGTAGATTAGAATGTGATAAATAATACTAAAAAAAAAAGAGAATCAAAAAAAAAATGTAATGGTTGAGACAAGAAAAAATATACGAGTAATTCAAAATACTTGTAATAAACGGATTTCTAGAAGAAAAAGTGTGTCATTGAATAAATTAAAATAATACTAGTCATAGACTGTTTTCTAAAAGGAAAAACGTGTCATTGACTATAAAAACCTAGGTTTATCATAGATACAAATATGTTATTGAATAGATGCAAATAAGGAGATAAATGCTATGTTTGGTAACACATTTCTATCACCTTTAAATGATAAAGTGCATAATATTTAACAAATTATATCAGGAAAAAAAAAATAGTATACAAACTAGAGTTATTACAAACATCAATATTTACAATAAAGATAGTAAATGACCTACATAAACTATCCAATCTGTTGCACAATTTACCTCTCATTAGATGTGCTGGATTACCTAGATTCTTCAATTGCGAAACCGAGTAAGGAGGTAACAAAAGTCTTCGATAATATGCTGCACTTCCCAACTACCTTTTATTCAACTAATGACTAATAGATTATCACCTTCAATTTCAATGTTTTGAATGCTAAATTAAAAAGTTAGTTAGATTCCTTTATAAAGAGTTATATAGCTTTTGCTATGAATAGTTGAATACTTTGGTGCTGTCGAGTTTGAACCTAGATGACTTGATGAATGTTCCACTACTATCATGACTCTTGCTGCTCCTAAGTTACGTACCAAACCGTCGAAGAATATGAACATATGGTTAAGAGACATCTATCAATAAGATTGGATAATGGGAATGATTATGAAGAGGTTGGTTAAGATTTATGTTTCTTGTCCTTAAAAATCATGACACCGATCTTAAATAAAATACATGTTCAAGTATTTTTTATTTTTTTAAAATTATGGAGTACTTCGTGACAACAAAAAAGTGAAAATAATGTCAAACAGACCCTAAATAGAATAAATGAACTCAAAAGAGCCATACAAAAATTAAATGCTACCTTACATATAAATACTTTTATAGAATATCTTATGATTTTTTATTTATTAATCCAATTTTATTTAAAAAGATAATTTATTAGTTATCTCAATGCACTTAATAAAATAATAATAAAAGTTGTAGATATCAACAAATCCAATTTTTTTTGGAATAAAATTTATACGAGGATGAAAGATGACCGTCGATATGATTAGATCTAACGATTGAGATTATATGCGTGTCATTAATCCTTGCTCCTATGTTTTCAATTTTTTCCAATTTCAAGCATTTCACTTTTACGCACCTTTCTCTTTCTCTCTCCTCCCTCCATTGAAGCCTACTTCGAGTTTTCCATTGAAGCGGCTTCTAAGCTTTCTATCCTCCATTGAAGCTGCTTCTGAGGTAAGGTTATTATTTTTCAATTCTTCGAATATTAATCGCTCAATCTAGGGTTTAATTTCACACTACCGTTAATTTAATTTTAATTTTCAGTATAGTTAATTTAGGGTTCTTATTAGGTTGATTATTGAACTATTGATTGTAATTATTGAAGTTATGGAAGCTTGAAACGAGCGATTTCTTTGCAAGAATTTTGTTATATGCAGTTTATGTTGATTTTGTTTAGCGAGATGAATATTGTGTGATGTTTTTGAGCCTAATCAAGCCGATCTGAAATGTTTTGGGGCTATTTAAGCATGAGTCGAGCTTGAGTTGGAATAGTAGTAGTATGATTAATAAACTAATTAAGTGATCTAGTATTTATTTTGATTTGTTTTTGCCAAGTAAGTAGCACTATGTGTTTAGATTTCGAAGAAGGGTCGTAGGTTTGATCAGCATTATTGTTTGATTGTTATTTGGTGGCTGTTAAACCGGTTTCGCGCTATATGGGTAATTCTTGAAATGGAGCATTATGTTAGTTAAATTGAAAATACAAGTGTAAATTTAGGCCATACAAATGTTATTCGAATTGTGTACCATTACTTTATGTTTGATTTGTTGAAGTTTGAATATTTCTTTCTGCCCCTGTTGATCAGATCATAGCTTAAGAATTTTGTAAAGAATGTGTGAATTGGGCTGATTTAGTATTATAATAATAATAAATTTTTTATTATTTTGAAGTTCAATATAATTAATAGTGTAGGGTTAATTTCATGTCAGTTTGACTCTCATGAAAGTGAATAAATAAATAAATATTGCCAAATCTAGAAATTACAGAATCACACCCTGCTATTCTATGCATAAAAATCCAGTCTTATCTTGATATCCGTCTTGATTTTTTCAGATAATTCTGAACATCTCAATTAACCACACATTATGAAATTGGTTGAAAATGTTATAAAACGAATTGACAATATCCTTATACTATAAAGCTTAGAACTTGATCAAGTAGAAGTCTTGGACTGACACTTGGTTGAAAGATTTAGTAAGGAGCAAAAAATAGAATAGAAACAAGGTGAAACCATGTAATGATGTGGGAATACACTAGAATGGCTTTATTTTTTTTCCTTCCTTCTTTGTTACTTAGTATCATAAATTTGACTTTAGGTGATTGGATTTCATTCCCCCCTTGATGTGATTTATCTATATTTAGTCGATGATTGTTTTTGTCCAATCTGTCCAATCATCATTATAGGCCTTCAGGGTGAGATTTTAATTTTGAATTTTTATTATTTTCACAATTAACTTTATGAATTATTTTATAAAAGCTCAGAAAAAATAATTCATAGACCAGTTCCCTCAAAAACTCTAACCTAAGGCCTTTAATATTATTAACGGGCTCTTGCTGGGTATTCAGCAGCAGGATTCTCTATGAGTAGTGGTTTGCTTGATATTATGTTTGTGATCATTTTGCTTTACTACAAACAAATGGATGATACATTTGTGTATTTGATGATTTTCTGCTGTAAATATTAGTTTGAGTGTCATAATTGAAGTCTATAGACAAAATGGAAGGGAGGCAATCTATTACGTGTTGCCTTTGTGTCCTTAGATGAACTTAACTTTCAGGGTGCATGTAACTGGTCTTGTGTGATATGATGATTCACAGTGTATTTGCTGCTTCTAACCCTAATAATTTTGCCATCAGGGAGGTTGTGTCAGTCTGCTCAGCATGAACCTGCAGCAAGCTGCACAGCCAAGAACTTCTGCCAATGGTTTTAATCGCCGCAGAGTTGAAAAAGAGAACAGCAATAGGATGGATATAAAATCACAGCCTGGAAAATCAAATCCCGATAGAGTGACAAGTGCAGGTGAAGGTCTCTAACATAAGTGCTCCACTAATTTGCCATGTGCAACTTAATAATTTTATTTTTGATGCAGGTATAACAAGTGGCAGCAGAAGTGTAGGGTCTGAGAGTCCTTCGCGGGATCGGCTTGTTTATTTGACAACCTGTCTAATTGGACATCATGTAGAAGTCCAGGTCAAAAATGGATCGGTATACTCTGGAATTTTCCATGCGACAAGTGCCGATAAAGATTTTGGTAAGTCTCATAGATGTGAATCATTAGTATTTCATGCCTTTCTGCTGCCATACAGCCCTGCAAAATTGACTGTTGTGGGAACATTGCCTTGTGACATTTCCTTTTGGTTCACTCTCAGGGGCTATCTTGAAAATGGCTCGATTGATAAAGGATGTCTCTCTTAGGGCACAAAAGGTTACCTCTGATTCAGTTGTCAAGGCTCCGTCAAAAACTCTTATAATACCAGCTCATGAACTTGTGCAAATTGTGGCTAAGGTCTTCGTCCGCACTCTTTGTTTTATAGATTTTTTTATGTACAGGGAATGCATGATTGAATTCTAGTTCTGTTTTTGTTACATTTTTTTTTTGTCTCTACTTAGTCTTTGCTTTCCTGATTATTTAATGATTCCATTCCTGTCAAATATGCTGCCTTGTGGAACTACAATTTATGATTCTCTCAACCGACATGATTTTCTGGCAGGATGTGCCTGTTACAAGGGATGGATTGTCGAATGAGCTCCGAGGTGAAAGTAGGCAGGATATAATGTTGGACTCCTACATATCTCATTCTCGTCATGTTGAGGGGGGACGAGAGCTCGAGCCCTGGATGCCTGATAAGGATGATCCACTGTGCCCTGAACTGGACAATGTTTTTGATTCCTCTTGGACTGGGTTGTTATAGTAACTATATCTTTAAATGTTCTTTTTTCCAATTTTTTTGGCTTACTTCCTATTACATTGCACTATCGAATTTTTAAAAACTTATCAAATGTTTTTAATTTTTAATTTTTCCTTCACTCAATAGGAGCTGGGACCAGTTCAAGGTTAATGAGAAACTGTTTGGTGTAAAAAGCACATTCAACGAGGAACTGTATACCACAAAACTTGAGAAGGGACCTCGAACAAGGGAATTAGAGGAGGAAGCTAGGAGAATAGCTAGGGAAATTGAGGGTGAGGAAACACATGATCTTCATTTAGCAGAGGTGAGGTTGCACTGAATAATCTATTCAAGTCTTGATTTTTGGGACTTTCAATCTTAGTTGGTGGACATTTATTCTATTTCAGGAGCGTGGTGTAAATCCTTATGGTGGCTTTGATATTGATGAAGAGACAAAGTACTCCGCAGTTTATAGGGGTGCTGATGACAGTGGGTGTGCAGATGAGGATATATTGTTAAATTCACGTGATGCAGAGACCTTTGGAGATTCTACTGGGCCTGCTTTTGGCAGATCCTTTGCTGATGTCGCTAGTGGGAAAAGTGGAAAAGGCTTTGAAGGAGGTAGAGTGCCTTCTCGATCTACAGTGAAGGTAAATATATATTATTAAATTAGTTTATCTACTACTTGTGATGATTATGATGTAATTTTAAATCCTTTCAAATGTCTACCTATCAAATAACATGCGTAATATATAATCGATTACAGTGAAATAGGGAATCTGACTTGAGAAAGAAAGGAGTACTTTGGAACATGGCTTTTAGAATGTTGAAAAGCATGTGCCCTTTTATTTTTCTAAATGCAACACTTTAGAGTTTTAGGTGGTTGAGTTGAATTTGTTAAGATATTGTGTATGTGGGGTTTGTTGAGGAATAGAAGATTATTAAAGAAAGAGGTAGTAAGGCAATGGTTTATTGAAAAATAAGAGATACGGGAAGAGTGAAAGTATCATTGAGGGTGGAGTGGCAACTGTGAGATGAGAGAGATGTTATAAAGTACTGTGGATTATTTCCATTATAGGAATTGTTGCATGAAGAAGGCCGATTATGGGAACAACTGCTTTAAAAAAAAAAAAGAGAGAGTAGTTGTCTTCATCAGCGGTTATTCACTTTAAGGCTTTGTGCTTTTGTCTATGGATTCATTTGGAAATACGTAGATAGGAAAAAAAAAAGGTGATATTATGTAGACCTTTGCCTTGTGTATTTTGGTACAATTTCAAGTTACCTCATTATTGTTGGTATGTTTATTGCTTCTTCTGTTTTTTTAGTTGATAGGGCTTGACTTTTGATACTATTCACAAATCCTACTTTGACTAGTTTTTGTGATTTATAGCTATGATAATACATAATCATGTGGTTTCTTGTTAGAACCGTCTAAAAATAAAATAAAATGGAGGAAGTATATTCTAGAGATCTATGTAGCTGAGTTATTGTGACAATAGCCTAACTATTGTTACAACAACAAAAAAGCCTTAGTCCCAAAATGATTTGGGGTCGGCTAACATAAATTGTCATAAGGAATACGATATTAAGAAACGGACATAACAAAACCATTGTTTAAAAGTGTTTGAAAAAGGTGAGTAAAGTGAGTAAACGAAAGAACATATCAAGAATAAAATTCAAGGAAGTTTAAAAGAGTGGTTAAAACGTTCAAGTTGAAAATATAAAGGTTTGAGAAAACTTTAGCAAAAGAAAACAATACATTTCATAAAACATTGGTGGGCTAAAAATAAAATTAGAAACGAAAATAAATTTAAAAAGTATATACTTCCTCTGTTCCACAAATATTGCATCAAGGATGAAATTACGCATCCCAAAGCACATTTTATATGCTAAATATCTATAATTATATAAGAGTAAAAATTATTAAAAGTTGATATTGTGAAAGTATTTTATGAGACGAATCTAATAAGACCCCACATGACTATATTTTACTTTACATATAAATCATAACATGTGATCAAACAAGCATGATGAATAGTGTAAAAATCCAGTTGTTGCAATATTACTAGAACGGAGGAAGTATAATCACAACACGTCGTAGACGTGAATTTTCTCCCTCCACACCGCCCTATCCAACACCATATTTTCCTCAATCCCAAAGCACTCATGTCACCCTCTTCCAAGTTTTCTTAGGTCTTCTCTTACCTCTCGCAATCTCAACACTTTGCAATTCTTCAAGCCTCCTTACTGGATCGTCACTTGGTCTCCTTCTTACATGGCCAAACCATCTTAAGCGATTCTCCCTCATCTTGTACTCAATCGATGTAATCCCTACTTTCTTCCTTATTATCTTATTACTTAACTGATCCTTTCTTGTATGACCACACATCCATCGCAACATACGCATCTCCGCCACATCTTCAGGATACAAAAAAGGCAATACCCTCGCTCCCAGGGCCCCCACTGCCTGACCCGACAGACAACATGGAGGAGGTAAATCATGGTGACTCCGCGGCCTCTTAGGTGGGAGGGCCAGAAATTGATCCGCATTGGAATCGAACCCTGCACTTTCAGAATGCAATCTGCTACCTGAGTACCAACTGAGCTAAACCCATGATTGTTTGAGAATATGAGATATGATTTTGTAGGTTTCACAAATTATAACTGATTGGCCAAAAAAAAAAGGTAGTTGTATGGCATTAAATGTGAACCATTTATTGAGTGGTGCACCATTATAATTGTGTTGAAACTTGCAAGTCGCAACTTCTTAGCTTCCTAAGACTCTTGCATTATGCTACTCGTATGCACCGAATAGCAGTGAAGATTCTTCATAAGAGTTTTCCCTTAGTGTAAATTCTTCTAACTTCAGTTTGTAGAATAAGTGCTGATTTTGTGGACCTATCTAGATAATTGAAACCTACCAAGCAATTATAATAAAGAAGACGTTTAATGTTTTGAACAAATGAGCTTCTCACTCAAACTATGCTGATCTACTATATATAGGAAATTTTTTGGTCCACTTTTATAGTTTATCCATGTAGGCATAAAAGTCTAATAGAGTAAATATGAAAAGGATTGTTATGCTACCCATTGTGTCTCAGAGGCTTGTATACTGTGATGATCTTGTGCAGCTAGAGCTCGAATGGTTATTGCAATTGTCATTTATTGTTTATTTTCCAAGGCCTCTTTTTAATACAGTTGATCTGGGTGCCAAGGCTGAGATTTCTCTTCTTGAGGCTGATTTCATCTTTTTTGTCTAGGATTTGTGTCTATACATAAAATAATTTTGGTTGAAGATTGTTTGCCTTAATTTTTCTGTTCTTTTCACTTGTTGCAGCTTGTATGATTCTGTGTATTTTGAGTTGGTCTTCTCTAACTTAATTTCCTCAGTTCCAACTTTTAATGTAGAATGCATATTTCAATGTGTGTTATGTGCATGAAGTCCTGTAGTGAGGGGCATAGGCCGCATAATTGATGGCGGGTTATGTCAATGTGGTTGTGGATGGATGAGGCATAGCTAAATGGAATAACTTTTTTTCATGTCATAGGCATACTTCAAGCTATTGGACTTTTCTGTCAGCATATCTATTTTTTTAACCCAATGACCTTTGGTTGGTTAACCTTTTGAACTGTTTTGAAACTCATTGCTTTTGTTTGTTGGTTTGTGAGATTGATTGCTCAAAGTGAGGTTTACATTTGGTCCTTTAAATATCTATGTATGTGTGAGTATCATCTCTTCTTTCAGCATTAATATGTTTTCCTTGGGAACTGATGTTTTTGAGGGGTCAATATTGCTGTGGTGTGTGCAGGACGAAATACACCCAACCCAGTTTAATGCCAACCAAGATCTCCATTGCTCTGACTCTTTGGCGTCTGATCATAGTTCAAATGCTATTGATACATTTGAAGATGACAACAGGTCTTCTTTCTCTTTTTAAATAATGTTATTGAGTTGAGAATTTGCTTTAAGTTGGCGCTATGATTGTATGGCATAATTTAGTATGTAGTTGTAATGACATTTCATTTTCTCCTTTCTGAAATCTTTTGTGCATAATGATCTTAATTTAGGGTGCAAGGAAATTATGTCGATGACCAAGGCGGAAAAATATTATTTAAGGAGACTGTAAGAGCACATATGATGAGTTTTCTTGACTGTTGTATTCTTTAGTTGTCGCTTCGAAATCAACTTGTATTGTAACAATTTTCTTGTTTATGTTCTTATTTGTTTTTGGTTTCCATCACGCAGTTAAGTGAGGATGTTCAAACCGGAAAAGCTGATGGTGAATCAGGTACATGTCTGATTTTGGCTGATGCCTGTGCTTTGTCTTGGTCAAGAAATTACAGGCCTTGCCTTTTAAACATCATTTTCTTATGATGGATGGGGCTGGGAAACTTTTTGGGGAGGGAGTGGTAAAGGGAAGAAAGAACAAAAACTGTGATGTATTAGCGCTGTGATCTGGGGATCTGAAACTAAAGTATTCATGCACCATATTGCATTGTTATTAACTTATGCTATTTTGTTTATAAATTGAAAATTCTTGTGGAAACCTCTTTGTGTTGACTTTATCTTCTCTTGATCTGATATCTATGATACATAGGTATGGTGCTCACAACTTAGTTCTCTGGCAAAAAGGAGTAGAGTATATTATTTTTTGATGTGATTCCCAGGTGTAATGGCCTTCCTTATTTTATTTAAGGATATGCTGTAGGAATCTGGCCCCTCAGCCTTCCCCTCCCCCCACCCCCCCTGCGGTTCTAAGTCTTGCATGTAAAGTTTTTTTCTTCTTTGTCTATGCGTATGTTTGTTGTTCTTGGGATGCATTTTTCACTGTTGTCTGGATGGCCTAGTTCTAGTTTTTTTAAGAGGCACATTTGGACTGTGGTCTTCTTCCTGGTTTCCCGGTAGGCCTGTGCTATGTGCAAGTAGCAATGCATTTGAACTTTAGGAGCAAATAGACTATTGCATTTGGATTGGGGGTTTTGGATAAAAAAGAGTGGCCATATTTTGCTGGGAAGATCTTCTATTTGGGAGGCTTCTTGGGATTAGGAGGTGTTTATTGCTTCTTTATGGTGTATTTTTTATGGAAATATTTCCAGACTTAGGTGTTTAAAACTACTTTATCTTTTCTAAATGAACTTAGTGAATAACATGAATGACTGGTTGAAAAATGGACAATTTGTTTTATGAAATAATCACCTTGTCATTTTTAAGCATTTGAAATGAACAACTAAAGGATCATATGGTATCACTGCCATATTTAATTTGGTTTGTGATTATTAAAGGCCCTTAAAGTCATATGTTAGGTTTATGTTCTTAGTTGACACTTAATAATTATCCTACAATAATTCTGCTCTCCGCATCACTCCCCTTGCGAAGATCAGTTAACAACGGAATTGATCTATTTATCATTTACTTGATCTTGTTTAATCCTACCATCATTTTTTGGGGATTGGCTGGTTATGTTCTCTTTATACGCTGCTATAGTTAATGGAACTATGGGTTAGTCACTTAGTCTAATTGTCAACTGGATATTCCTCATATGGGAGTGACAACAAAACTAGGGAAACCCTTGCCTCTTTGAAAGCTATTAAACCCAACATTCTTTTTGTATGCTTGGTTTGTAGCGTCAGATAGGATAATAAGAGGTATATTTTTAATTGGTAATTGTTAGCATTTCAAGAGGCTCTGTTTTTCTCCCAAGATTTAAAAAGTTAAATATGTCATGCATTTAACCTGAGTCTCATCTTCCCTTTTCTATTCTTATATTATAATTGATCTTCTTTACTCACTTCTACCAACTTCCTGTGAACACAATTTGTTTCTAACTGAATTACAGTGATTTGCTCATGTTACCCTTGCTTATTAAATTATACTGATTTGCTATATTACCCTTTCCTTTATGCCTGGCATGCATCAGCGCAATAGGGGGTCTGGAAGGTGTCAGTAAAAAAGGTCAGAGTTATGGATTAGGGTCTTTGGGGACATGAAGGTAGAACTTGATGTAAAGAATAGTCTATAATATTGATGGGAGAGTGAAGTGCTCCTTTCAGTGGTCATCTGAAGGAAAAGAACTGAATCAAGTAATTTTTTGGAGCATCTTTGCCGATATGAATTTTTACTTAATCAAGCATAACAAAAAATTAATCACTTGAAAGTTAGGGGTATTTTAAAATTTTCCAAGCATATGTTAGGGTATTCCAGTTAAAATGGCGATTTTTCTACAAATTTTTGGTGATTCTGACAAATTAAGGGGGAGTTTTGTACTTGCAATCATATAGTGCGTTTAGTCTTATTTTCAAAAGTAAATTCAAGTGCCTAGGCTGATTATGGATCGACTCTTGTCCTGTTATGCAAGTATTCAAGTGGTGAAATATTAAAAGAAGATGAATGGATGCGAATCCTTATGGTGATTTTTGTGGAATTTTAATTTAACGTTGGTTGTTATGATGGTATTATAATTGCAAGGGTTTTGATTCTTCACAGAGAATGTTATCGAAGGGTGGTATTCAATTCTATGGTGTCCTGTGTTGGTGATTGGGAGTGTTTGGAGCTTGTTTTGGTGCAAGCAATAGAATAAAAGCCCAAGGTTAACTAAAGCATTGGGGAGCCTGCTGCACCTAGGCACGCCTTTGATGCACCTCATTGAAGTGAGGCACACTTAATAATTATTAGAAATGGTGGATAAAGTAGTAAGAGAGATAAAGTTAAAAGTTGGGAGGGTGTAAAAAGTAGCTGAAATAAGTAAGAGAGTGAAAAAATGTAGATATTGTGAAGGGTAAGATTGTAAAATGTGTTTGCCAAACTTAGAATAAAGGAGATAATAATAATAAAATATAATATACCAGAGTATTTCTTTTTTCATTTATGATTTTTCTTCAAATCTGATGGTCCTTCAGCTATAAATGCCTATGGAATATTAATAGTTTGTTTATATATGTTAGATCTGACTCATTATTGACATGCATATTTGTAGATTTACAACCATCGTGGAATGCGAAGCGAAGTGGCTCTGAGAAGACTAATGTGTCTTCATTGACAGCAACAACTTCAGATGTCAACACGAAACCTGTAGAGAAAACCAGTTCTAGTGAGCTCATAGAAGATAGCTCTGGCAAAGCACATGTGCTTACTGAACCCACAAATTCTCGAGGACGACCAGGGAGTTCTGCATCGTCTACTTCGGAGATAGGAGCTGCTACCACAGCTTCAAGTGGTCCCGCCCTATCACCTAGCTCATCTATGGGTTCATTATCCTCCGAAAAATCAACATTGAATCCCAATGCAAAGGTTTCTGTACATTCTTCATTTGTTTAAAATTGATTTTCTGTAAACATTTTTTGGGTGCATGCTCTGTATCTTGTTTTTTATGCCTGCCTAAATGTGCTTTGTGTGGATCACATTTTCTGCCTACAAATTACCTATGCTTTACATTGGTCAAATTCATGCAATGATGCATTTTTTTTTGTTTTTTTTTTACTTGTTTTACTTGCAGGAATTCAAATTTAACCCCAATGCAAAATGTTTTGTTCCAACAGCAAGTCCTTTAAGGCCACCTTCCCCTAATGATGCTTCATTCTATTTTCCATCCAGCATGCCTACAGTGCCTCATATGCATGGCATGCCAGTTGGTATGGGGGTGAGTAATTGATTAAATGCTTAATGGAAAGTATTCCATGATTTTTTTTTTCTTTTTTTCCATCCTCTGCTTGTTTATACCTTCTATCCGCTCTGATAATCTTTCACTATATTAGATGAGATGGGTGGTGTAGTGTATAAAGGAGTTAAAAATTGAACAATTGTTGAATCATATACCTTTAGGAGAGAGGAGGAGTGGACGTGGAGGGTTTTAATCATTATTTTTTTTATTAGGAATTTAATCCTAAAAAGAAAATGAAGTGGGTATTTTGAAGAAACCCAAAATGCAAAATGGGTCAGTATTTTGAAAAATGGTAGTAGTGTTTGGCGAGAGTATATTAGGTGGTATCTTTCTCTCCTAATTGGTCACGAAATGAAATACAAGGTTGAATTTTACACCACCCCCCCCCCCCCCGCCCCCTATTTGTTTTTCCCGTCTGCATAATAATGAGGTGGAATGAATGCTATATTCTCTTTTTAAAAGATAGCTGGTGGTCCAACTGTTTGTTAGCTGTTTGGATAGTCTGCAAGTATGAAAGTCTATCAAATTTGGGAATGGTGAACAAGGAATGAGCAGTTGAAGCCAAACTTTATCATCTTTGTCCATGGTATATAACAATGCGCCTCAAGTTTGGCCAATAATTTATGTGAAAGTAAGGGATGTGAGAAGAAAAATACTAATAGTGAGGTAGGAGTGGGGACCATGTGAGTATTTCCATATAAGGATTTAAGGAAGTGTTGCTTTAAAAATAACGGCTGATTACAAAAAGTGTTGCATTTACAAATAAAAAGAGGGAGTAAAATAATCTTGCACTCCTTGCCTCTGCCTACTGCACCTGTGGGATAGTGTAATGAGGTTGTGTATCTAGTGAGGAAATAATTGATGTGAGAGTGAGACTATTAATCGTTAGAAAATGAGGCGAGGCTCAACGGTATTTTAAGTAGCCCATTAGCCTGATCGTAATGATTTTTATTGCTAGGCTACTTTATATCAGTAATGAGAATCAATGCAAGAATTTACTTTGGAGTATAATTTTATCACAATGAGCTATTACATGAGACATGTCTTGTATAGTTGCACATAAGTTTCTGCATTGTTTAACTTAACTATGGCCATACATTGGATAACCTACTATAATTGACCATTGCTGAAAGAAGCTAAGAAAGTATCTTCTCTGATTTTTTGGTTGAAAAAAGTCTGGGAATTTTTATTGGGGTTGTTGGATAAGGTTGGGGGATTCCTTCAGTAATACTTTATGTATTGCACTCTTTTAGTACAGTTGCCTTGATCAGAGCCCTAATCGCTTTTAATTTTTGGATATTCTGACAGGTTGGGCCATCCTTTGTTGGGCCTCAGCCAATGCTTTTTAATCCTCAGGCTGCAGGGATGCAATCACCACAAGCATATTTTCCTGCAAATGGCCCTCAGGTGAGCTTTTTACTACATACCTGCTAAATAGCAGTCATGCGTAAATTCCTTGTGTAGGAGACTTTGATGAATTTCTGATTTGTCCTAACCATCTGCAGTATGGACAACAGATGATTCTTGGCCATCCCAGGCAAGTGATGTACATGCCAGGCTACCCTGCGGTAAGTTAATGGCTTTATTTAGATAAATTTTGTATTCAGTAGAAGATAAGAAAGATGTTCCTATGTCAGTCAGTCCCATTCACTGTCTTGGCTTGTGGATGGTGATATGTTCTTTTTATAGTTGGCATCAAATAAGCTCAATTCTACTTATGTAATGATGTCATTTTTCCGTAGGAAATGCCATACAAAGGACGGGAATATTAGACACTTTTAATCCAACTGCATCGTCAGTGGGGCATTGCATTGTTCAGAACAAAATAACAGATTCAAGAAGAAAATTTCCGCAAATGCTTCTCATGTACCAATGCTCCAGTGGAGACCAGGTTATTGGCGGAAGATACCGTGTTTGTGGTAGTAGCACTGGTCATGCCTTGTATTACCGTGTTCCATTAAACGTATACCCCTCTTTGACAGCTTGTGCTCAAATCACCGTCATAGTTTTCTTTTAGGACGAATTCAGTATAATCAAAGTGTTCATTTCCCCATATTGTTCACCTTTAATCTGCGTATTTAATGCTAATTTAGAAATAGATAGGTACTTCATGTTGTGTGGACTTAATAACTTTTTTACTCGAGCTATTTGCTCGAGTGTGATAAATTTATAGAACTTGTCACTCATGTTTGTCTCCTAATAGTGACAGTTATATACGATTGGCTACATTTTTGTTCTCATTTTTTGTTGTTGATGCAGTAGTGATAAAAGAATAGAACATGATAGCTCAGTGATAATAAAGTTATGGGATTTTCAGTAATTACCCTCTAATTCCAACCTCTTTTAGTTATCTGTTTTTTCCTTTCTGATATTTTCCCTTGCCGAACCTGTCTGTCAAAGGTCCAATTTTATTGTTTATCTACTATTTGTGAATCAGTGACCATGAGGTTACTTGGCAGCTGTGTTGAACACCAGGTCAATTATGTCTGTTTGTGCTTTGGTCATAGCGGCAGTTTTGATGGGGGTGTAGCTGAGAGGAGGATTATGTTTTCGAAGGTTTTGGAAGTCGGTTTGGAATGAAGCTGAGAGGAGTATGGTGGTTGAAGGTGCTTGGAATAGTAATAGAATACAGGGTCACTCATTATGCACAATTGCATATTTTATAACTTATAATAGCTGAAAATATACATAGTGGTCATACAAGCTATATTACTATACAGATTTCCCCTTAACATTCTTCTACTTATTTCCTGCTGGATTTTTACACCGCAGAAGAATTATTTTCAGAGTTTAAGCTGTTAGATGAAGACGGTATCTGTAAAATGTTTTCTTCCTCGCATTCAAAGACAGAGAAAGGAATTACATCCCTGTTGTGATTAATCTCTTCTTCTGCTTCCTGTAAACAAACTAGGCTCTCCTTGTATGGAAGAACTTGCAATATATAAACAAACCCGCGAGCTTGAAGATCTTTCATGTCTTGTGTGACGGGATTATAGGAAACTAGATTTCTTTCAGCATGTTCCAAAAGAAGCTCGCCGTTCTTCCAAAACCCCAAGGGTGCTGCTACCCCCAATACGGGTCCTATAGTTAGTTGCTTCATCCAAGACTTTCTAACACCATACTCGCCCAAAACCCATACATCAAAACTTTTACTTACTCCTCCAAGAGGGAAATCATGAATGAAAGCTAGGCTGTTCTTTAAGGACGCTAGACACCCATGTACTCTCTTTGAAGGGATGCCATTATATTGAGGGAGTTGGGTCTTTGTAAAAACCTCATTCTTCATGTTGAACGAGAAAATCACTTTCTCTACATGGTTATCAATCTCAAACCAGCTGGAAATACCGTCTACTGAGGGGTTTGAAGACGAGCAAGGTAGATTCCCAGTTGGCTGAAATTCCTCCCCAACATCAACCTCCTTCCACTTGTTGGTGCTCAGTGTGTATAGCTCCGCGTGAGCTATTGTTGAAGACGAGGGCAAACACATGTGCTTGAATGCTAAAACTTTGTACTCATTCCTTTCATCATCAAACCCAAAACCAACACACAAGTCGAAAGTGTATGCATCAAGAGGAGGCTTAACATGAGACTTCGGAAGGTTTTTCAGCTGTCGGTTTGCAGGATTCCATAGTGATATTGCACCATCTTTAGCATCAAAGACACAAAAGATCCCATTACAAGGTCCCAAAATGTGTGCAAAACTACGGTTTTCTTCATTTGAGCTAGGAAAAGATAGTTGAAAATGCTTATTTTTGATATCAAGAGTCTCAGAAGAGATCAATGAAAGTAATTGCCTCTTTGCTGGTTTAACGTGGCTAATTAGAAGCAACTCATGATTGTTTGAGCTAATGAAGCGCTTGAGCATGAAGCGCGGATCAATAATACGAGCATTCCATGATTTCGATACACATTTGAATCGTTGCAGGGACTTAACAGGCAGCCTTAGCAGGATCTCTGAAATCACGTCTTCTGGTAGTGTAACAAGGATTGACATCTTCAATTTTCTCTAATTTGTCTTTGCTGTTGGTGATTTTGTTTGCTTAATTGTTGTGTCTTTTAAGTGTAAATTTATGGAAGTTGTCAATGAGAGAAAAAAGGAAGATTTGAAAGGTTCTAAATCATTAAGCAAGCTTTTAATTTGTTGACAAAAGGAAAAGTTGATTAGAAATGTCATTTTCAAATATTTGTTCAACCACCTTATCTTAATAAGAAGAAAAAAATATTGGTGCATTTTCGTCCACAATCAAGACCACTACTTAAAAATCCATAAAATTAAAATAAAAATCATACATAGTGGTTTAGACTTTAGAGGCACTTTTTTTTAAGGTTATTTGTCAGGGAGTTTTTACCATTTTAGAAGTATTTTACAAATTTTACAGTTATGTCTTGAGAAAAAAGAAAAACCTATTAAAATAAAGTACTTGTAACAAGTATGGAGATGAGAATATTTTGCAATTTTTATTTTTATTTTTTTAATTGAGTCAATCAAGCAATATATGTTGTTGTCAATTATCTTGGTATATTAATGCCTTTTAAAACAAAACAAATATTCATGGGAAAGATAATCACGCAAACACAACTTGTTCAATTATTATTTCAGAATTCATAATGCTTTTCATCATGCATGACTTCATTCGTTTCTTTTTAACTTGAATATGACACATGATATACGTGCAATGAATCACTTATGACTTAAATAATAAATACATGACGATTTGAAAATTAGTTATGATGTTATTCAAACTGAATTGAATACAATAGTCAGTAGGAAGTTATTGATAAATAGGGAGAAGAAGGTAGGAGGAATATCTGGGAGTTTAGACAACTTCAAAAGGTTTGGGTTGCAACAATTTCAGTTCTATAAGGAAAGTATTGAGGATCTTCTTGTAATACCCTTACTCTTTTTTCCGTTTTAAATAATAACTAGTTTTTGGTTTCGGGCAATCCTCTCAAGCCATAACATAAAATTAGCAATTGTATGTGTAATTCATGACTCAATCTTTTGTTAATTTGTCTCAAAAAAAAAAAAAAAAAATCTTTTGTTAGTTACTTAAATTCTATTTTTCATATTACATTCACTAAATTTTGATCTTTCCTTTGCAAAATGGACATGAAATATGACGCTTACTATAATAAGTACATAAAATATATGCAATATAAATAAACAAGAAAAAAATGAAAGAAAAGAAAGAGGAGATTGATCAATGCATGCATGTAGCTCAAGACTCAAGAAAGATTAATCTTCTCTGAATTATCATCATTTGATTCTAATTTAAATCAAATAATTAACTGAGTACAATCTTATAATTCCTTCAGAGAGCCTCTTTTGAGACTCAGGAAACAAAAACTACATATATATATATGAGAAAATTCTCATGCAATAAAGAAAGATAAAAAAAGCATACCTAGTCCATATTTTTTTTATTTGCCAAATTCTGGGCATAGTTAACTACAAATGAAACAAAAGAGTGTATATGGACTAATTTTAGAACCAAAATCCAAAACCCATATTGGAAATTTAATTCTTTGGATTGGCAGGGGACGCGTTGCTGGGTGCATTGTTTGGGGTGGTGCTTGGTGTATTGCTTGGGGTGGTGGTGGTGTCGGCCGCGGTGCCAGCAGTAGGGTTGCTGCCTGCTGCATCACTGGTGTTGTTTAATCCCAAAGTGCTCTTTACTGTTTCAGCTGCTCCTGTTGCAAGGCTCTTCACTTGCTCCCCTGTCTGTGTAATATATAGATAATTCAGTTTTAATTAGCTCAAAAATTTCCAACAAAGTTATATTAAAAATATAGCAAGGCACTTGTATATATATTGCCTAGTTATTTAGATCACTTAAACACTTAAAGTTTAAAATGTAATAGAATATTTATTTATAGACAGAGGGATCGCATTATGATATAAGAACATTTATTAATAAACGGAGGGAGTATGATATAATTTGTCTTGAAAACTCGGAATGGGATTATAAAAGACTTGCCTGTTGAAGAATCTGAGAGGCTTGTTGAGCAGTTCCTGATGCTGCACTGCTGACTTGGGCCATAACTCCTTCACTCTTCTCCTGCAATATATATCAGATTAAAATTAATAATTAAGGCCTCATGAAATTAAAATAATGCAATGTATGTGAAACCGATAAAAAAACGAGGCTAGATCAAATAATTAGAACAAATTTTATACCTGAGCTTGGGTAGCAGCCTCATTGGCTTTGTGGCTAATTTCTTGAGTTTGTTGGTTGCTTGCCATTTTGTTTGCAAAGTATGAGTTTAGAAGAGATGTAGATGTTGATTGTGAAACTTAAAGTAATAAAGATATTTGATGTTTCTTACAATAATGTAAATTAGAGTTGTATTTATAGTGATAATTAAATATCCTGAACAACAGTTAAACTATTTTTGGGGTGTTTATTGCATAATTTTCTCTAACAATTTGATGGTAATTAATGGTCTTTGTTGCGGGAAATGGGGTTTATTGCTAATTGTTAAGCCATCTTTTGACCATTTCACACAAAAGTGCAAGTATTCACCATTGTGCATGTTTCTTGGTCAAATTATTATCTAATATTTTTGATCAATATTAATATCATTATTACTATTTTTTTTTCTAGAAAACAATTATGTGTATACTATCAACCACCTTTACCTGTCTCCATATTTAAAAAAAAAAAAAAAACCCTTTTATTATCCCTTTAATGCATTATTCTCAATCTATAATAACCTAACTTTAGTGTACAAGCATAGTATTCTGGATTCATGTTAAGAAACCATACTTCAAGAAACAAAATTTAAAGATTCAGCCATTTCTCAAGTTAGATTATACCTTTTTCTGTTCAAGGAGTCAATAGATGAATTATCGAACCTATCTCCATTTATCTTTCAAAGAGATTACATTAAAGTTCTGAAAGTAATTACATTCTCCAGTACAAAATACCATAAGAGAAATGTCTTAATTACAAGGATCATGTTGGTATTTGTTGAGGAATACAATAGGTTTAAACTGTTGATGAAGAATAAGTACGTGTTCTTAGATACGAGTAGATGACAGGAAACAAACTTCGAAGGTATTTTACGTACACAAACAAGAGCAAAGTCAAAGGCCTCCACAAGCACAAATTGTGCCTCACGGTCACCCATAGAGTGCTTCAATGAGAGCAAGCATCAACTGGATAAAGATCGTGTGCAGACTTGGAAGACGAGTCAATCCTTGGTGCATCAGATGAATGTATCAAGCTTTGTGTTTCAGTTCCAGATAATTGTTTTAGCTGCTGCTTCTTAGATGCCTGATACATCCACTCATGACTATATAAGTTATTGGGCTCCAGAATAAGTTCTTGTACTGCAGTATTTCCTTCAAGCATGTTCAGTGCCTCAGACATCGTAGGCCTCAGTGCTGGAGACGGATTTGTGCATAATAATGCTATCTGAATCATAAATGATGCTTCTTCCTTGTTGTAATCAGTTCCTAATGCCGGATCCATCAGCTCCATTAATTCTCCTTTTTGTTTCAGAACATATGCCTGGAAATTATGAAGATTGATATAAATGATATCTTTTCCATGTAGAATGCAGAATATTATCCTGCAAAATAAAGTACATGGCTAGGGAAATTTACCCAATCAAGGAGGCAAAAGTGATCTTCACTGGGCTCAAATTTCATGTTGCTTCTTCCGGCCACGACTTCTAATACAACAACCCCAAAGCTGAAAACATCAGCTTTAGGTGTCAAATAACCCCACAGTGCATATTCTGGAGCCATATATCCTCTGCAAAAGAAAATTCTAGTTCAAAAAATGAATTCAACGATTGCCTTTGCCCCTTGATCAGATTTCACCTCTCATCTTCATTGATTCATTGACCGATATATTACTATTATTTCCAGATAATCATTACACAGTACGCCATCCCAAGAAACAAGTGCAGGAGACCAGATGATGGTTATACTATGAATTATAGAAAATAGATCAACCATCTAATAATAAATACTTTAACTGGCTTTCATAAGTATGAGCACTTATGAACTCTATGATAAAGACAATAGAGACTCAAAAAGTTAGCTTACATTGTTCCAGCAATTCTAGTGCTAATGTGTGTAACCTCCTCTTCATTAAGCCTTGCCAACCCAAAGTCTGAGATTTTTGGGTTAAGGTTACAATCAAGCAATACGTTTGTAGCTTTGATGTCCCTATGAACAATTTTTATCCTTGATTCTTCATGTAAGAAAGCTAAACCTTTAGCTATCCCAATGCAAATCCTTTTCCTAATAGGCCAGTCTAATTTTAACCGGCCATCACCTGGACCTTCATTTAGAAAATAACTAATAAGTTAAAATCTTCGCGGACAGCTTTACAACTGATTCCATTCTGTACTCCTTGCAACGCAAACAGGATAAAGAGATAAACACAATATAACTCCTTACCAAACAAAGCATGTCCAAGGTCCTTGTTCACCAAGTATTCATACACCAGGAAAAGTTGGCTTGTATCGACACAACATCCATACAATCTCACAAGATTTGGATGGCACATACTAGAAATCATACCAATTTCATTCACAAATTCTCGATTCCCTTGGGAAGATTTGGCTGAAAGTTGTTTCACAGCAATATGGGTACCATCCAACAAGGTTCCCTACATAAGAGTTAGTATAAGTTTTTGTGCTTTTCACTCCCCAAGTTGTCCATGACAAATATGGGTTGAATAATTACACACCAACACCGTAATTCATTAAGCAAAAACAAAGTACTTAGTAACATACCTTGTACACAGATCCAAACCCACCTTCTCCTAGCTTATTAGCAATATTAAAGTTGTTACAGGCAGCCTTGATTTGCTTATAAGTGAAAAGACCAATTTGTGGATTCAGTACACGGAGCTCTGAGCACAAACTAATAGTATTCAGAATGGTACAATTCAACAAGTAATTAAGATAATAGGAAGTGGAGTATGTGGTACATTGATAATATAAAAATTTGAACAATCACTAAATTTTTTTTGTTCATGTTGGTGGATTATCTGCAACTTGCAGCGCTCTTATTTTCTTATATGCTCAAAATCATTTTTTGTGCCCCTGTCTACGTGGTTGAAGATATTTGATTTGAAAGTATAAGATGTAGATGGTTATTTAAGGCATAATAAACAGTAAAATTAACTTGTTCATCAGTTGAATTCTAATAAACATAATGTAGTGGTAAGTTAGAAACACTTGCCACTACAAGTCTGTAACATCTCACATAAGCAAAATGTTCCTATACCACAGATAACACAATACACACTGACCTTGTTCCCTTGATTTTATAATTTCCTTACGGCGTTTCCACCAATAAATAGCTAGTGCAATTCCAATAAGGAACGATGTAGCTGCTACTAGAGCCCGCATGACTATTTTCCAGTCAAAAGGAGGGTTGAACTCTGCACAAAGAAGTGATGAAAATTAACACTTGCTAATTGAACCTAAAAAAAAAAAAACCTTATTTCTAGACAATTAGGTTGATACCTAAACAAATTTTAACCAATCCATCTATGTCATATTGTCGTGCCCCAAGTTCAAAAAATTAGAAAACTTATTGCAGAAGGTGTACTTGCTAATTTTACAGTACAGTTCATTTCATTAATGATAATGATGCAATAATGAATATATTTCATGAGTAAGAGTAAACAATAGGATTAAGCGTTTCCTTAAAAAAGGACTTAGAATGAGCATAAACTTTCTACATGATGCTGGACTTACGCGACTCTATTGAAATAGCTGAAATAAGAGGACCATAATTTCCTTTTACTGGAATTTGTGTGCTCCCTTTTCCAGCATAGTAGAAGCGAATTTCTAATGAATTTGTTACTGATATGTTACTGAAAACTTTCTTGAAAGCCCTATGTGTTCCATTAGCTTCCTTTACAATATCAAAATCCTTGAAATATAGCTTTTCCTGCACAATGTAGTCCAACTCTTTAGATGCAAATTTCTAAAAATTCCAGCAATTTCATGATCACTAATAGGACTTAGATAAGAAGACAGTATTAAACAACCTGGATAAAAATGTCAAACACCCGCCTTCCTATACTCGTGTATGTATCATCATCTGTAAAGATGATTTCTGAAAAGTAAAGGGTCACACTGTAGTTCCCTTTTGCCAGGCACCGGCCATAGTAAGTTAGAGACGTAGCAGAGAGTCGTGCATCTTTATACAGTCCTTCATCACTCTTTCCTATTAACTTTGAAGTATTTTGCGCTATATAATTATTTGTAAGCTTTGCAGGTTTCCAGAATTCTCCACTACTACTGAATCCCCAGTCAGGCTTATAAAAAAATGTTGCTGCACCATTTTTCTCATAATCTTGCTGATAGGTGACCTTTCCTATTCTGGTTTCTGGTCCCCCGCAGTTAATATGCAATTTATACCGAGCTTCACAAGTACAACAATACATGTAAATAAAACCTTGACCATATACAAGATTTTTTTTTTAAAAAAAAGTTATGTAGAATTTAGCATCATTGATCTTAAACACAAATTTTCATGTGGCTAGCCAAAAATAGTGTAAGACTAATGAAGAAGCCGACAGTACTCTTATGCTTTGTTTGGATAGAAAAGTGGAAGAGAAAGGGAAGGAGGGAAGAAGAAGGAAAGGGGAGGAATGGAAGGGGAGGGAGAAGGTAAGGTTACATTTTCCCTCCAAAAACTTTCCAACATTGGAAGGATTTGGTTTATTAAAGAGGGAGGGAAAATGAATCCTTCCATTTCCCTTCCCTTCCCTTCCCTCCTACCAAAAGGTAGGGCTATTCAGAATGCGGTCTAGACTGCACCAAACCGCAAACCAAACTGCAATTTTACGATTTGGTGCGGTTTCCAAAAACTTTTAGACCAAACCGCACATTGATACGGTTTGCGGTTTACACCGGTAAACCGCAAACCTTTAAACCATTTTTATGAAAAAATATATAAAAGAACTTAAAAATATGATGTAATCTTTGATAATTAAGTAATTTAAGGTTAAAAAAAAGAGTTCAACATTCAAATTATAAGTTTATAATTACAAAATCAAGTAAAAGTTTTTTTAAAAAAAGATATTTCTAATTTTAAAAAAGTGTGGTTAAATCGCAAACCGCACAGCACCAAACAACCGCATTTTGCGGTGCGGTTTGGTTATAAGTGCGGTTTGGGATCCAAACCCCACCGCGAATAGCCCTACCAAAAGGTATCCAATCCCTTCTTTTTCTTCTCTTCCTTTTCCTCCAATCCTCTCAATCCAAACAATGTGTAAAAAAATAGCCTTTGCTATAAATCAAATAGAGTATATACCTTTTGGACATCTTAAGCTCTTCAAGCATGCACTTGAATCTCTATGTCAATTGTCATTAAGGATATCAATAGTCAAGAACTGGACAAAGAATGTATACCAATCTATTTAAACAATATCTTAAACTTACAAGGGCGTAAGCCTTGCATTGCTCCTGTACGAGTTTCTGAAGAAAAGAAAAGAAGAGAGTGTATCTTATTAAGCTAAGGATTAAGTGCGAGATGAAGATATGAAATTGCAGCAGAATAAACTGCATAAAACTTACATAGTATTTTTGCCACAAAGAGGTTCTTTAAGGTCATCAGTAAAATTATTGTACGAAATGTCTATGTGGCTGAAAGCACAATTGTTATATCATTAGGAGAATATTTATTTGCTCAAAATAGTAACAAAATTAGCATGAACAAATGAGCATCATATAATGTTGGCCAGCATTTCTACTCCTAGCAGAAACTCATGAAAATTCATAACTTGAGTGACAAAACCATGTTGCAGACATCACTTAATCTAGAAAGCTATTCCTCTGTCTCCAAACATCTTTAACACTTTCCTTTTCGGTCTGCTTTGATATTAATTTAACATTCCTTTCCTGTTAAGTGGTTCATTTCTCTCTTTCTATCCACTTCACATGGGTAGATATTACGATCTCTTTTTATATCTCTCCTTTCTTAATGATTAAACATGTCAAAAGGATTGTTACAATTTTTTGAAAATGAAGGAAGTACATTCGATCTTCAAAAAATCTTGGTAACGTTAAACAAGTTCTTGCTCCATTCAAGATCTCTTTTAGACATGTCTAAGTGTTATAATCCAACTCCCTTATAATGTATTACAAGTTTTCTAGGTCTTTTACCAAATTGCTCTGTTTTAATCCTCTAAGGAATTAGGTACCAACATATGATCAAACAGAAATCATGTCTAAAATTAAAAGGTTTTGGTTATACTCCCTCCGTCCACAAATATTACAGAATTTAGTAGGGTGTGGTGAAATAGTGAGAAAAGAAAAAGGTTAATGGAGGGATCTATATCACATGGGTTGAGTGTAAAATTTAAATAGGAACACGGAAGATTATTTGTGGACAGAGGGCATACTAATTTAGGGTAAAGATCATACGTAGTATCCACTGCATTTGCAATCCAGTTGGGAATAGGTCCATTTAGCATATTTCCAGTTAGATACCTGACAGAAAAAAAATGGAATCATCATTACTTGCCAAAAGAAAATCTTACAACCGATTCATTTCTGCTTCCCTTGACAGAAGCCAGACTTATGCTGCAAATAAGTGTAGGCTCGAAGAAGTTACCACCAAACAATGATTGACAAGATTCCAAGAACACGAAGCTCACAACGTATACAGCCAAGTCAAAGAGAGAAATCACAGTTCCCATCTTTTGGTTTTCAGGTCAAACAACCCTTTCGGTAGTGTAGGAATCAATGGCGTAATGGTCATAATTTTGTATTTTTTTCAAAATGAGTCTATGACAGTGTCCAATTGTTCATGGTAACATACCTCCATCCTTGACTTTCATGTATTTAAATCATTACCACTCAGTATCACTTTAAAGATGGTACCTAGGGGTGGAAAATACAATAACCATGGACATTGAAAACGACTTTTCTTATTAATTGTCATATAACTCGTTAGCATCACCACAATTTGTTACCGCAAAAGGACTGGATAGGTACATCTGTTGCTGAACTAGTTCTATGCTCTATTTCCTTGCACCTACCCTTTACATTTTAAGGGTTCTAACACTAAAGTGGGTATTCAAGGGCAGTTGAGACAAATGCGGTTATGATCATATAATGCCAACTGAACAGCCACGATAGTTAGGTGCTGCAGTTTGTTGTTATTACATCTTCTAAGCTCTACACCTATTTCAGATTGTTAGAATTCTGTAGAAGTATAGTAGATTCATCAAGAATCTTATCATCTTTCCTTTATAAAATTAAATGATAATGGGATGATCGAGATCAGAAATTGTGTAAGATTGATTGGGACTTTGGGAGTGCTTACAAGTGTTCTATCTGAAGGAGAGTTGGAACAGAGCCTGTCAACCTGTTGAAGCTAAGATCGCTGCAAAATAACACAATAAATGAACAAAAAAAAAAAACTTCAGAAACAAGGATACGTTTATATGTACGATCATAATAGCCATATAAGAAGTGTGGAATGGAAAATTATACATGAATTTTAATTTCTTCAAGATAACAATATCTTGGGGTATTTCACCAGTAATATTACAGCTCCTCAAAATCCTATCACAAAACAAATTACTTGCTTAGGTTAATATTTAAGTTGTGCAAAAACTACTTTTGCTCCTTGAGTTTTTATTTCAATAAAAATAACAAAACATGACTCACAGTATATTTAAGTCTCCCATATTTTGTAGTGATGGAAAATTAGAACCTTCTCCGCCCAAATCACTGATTCTCCTGCAGAAGAAGTACAAGAAATCAATACTGCCATTCTATCTGTCCATTGAAGCATAGATAATAAGCTAGATTTTATCTTGACAAGATCATTAGAAAGAAATTATTCACATCAATATTGTCATCATGTTCAAAGAAAGGTAATTTTATTCAAAAATATGGGCTTCATCTTACAGTATTAGAAAGGTTTGTTTTACTCTATCTTCTAAAAAAAAATTCTTTATTTGAGAAAAGAAGTATACATATAAAAGGAGAACAAAGAGTCCTCTAAAAATAAGTAAATAAGAAGTGAGGCAATCATGCAGCACATCAAGGAACACATACAGTAGAGGAGAAATTGGAGAATGTTGAACTCCTTTAAGAAAAGTATTCATTATAAAAAATATGAGAAACATACATAAAGTAGAATTACTTACAATTCTTTTAGTTTGTGCAGAGTAGCTATGTCAGATGGTATCGGCCCCTCAAAGCCACTGCCTATCATATATCTGCGGTGTGTCCACGGTGACACTGACGGATCAAAACCATGATTGGAACAATTTTGCATCATTCAGATTTTCAAGGAAGACAACTTACAAGTATTGAAGTTCTGAATAATGCTTTATGAAATCAGGTAAGCTTCCATTGAAGTTGTTGCTACCTAATTGACTAGCAATTACACCAGAAAAAGAAATGATTGAAAAAGAGGAGACAGATAAATATGTACAAAAGCTTTATGCATATAGTTAAACTCTCCAATATAAAAACTACTTACAGTTTTGTTAAATTGCTCAGATTCTTCAACTCCAAAGGCAAATGCCCTGTAAGTTTGTTGTCACTTAATGTTCTTTCATCAACAAGGGAAGAGACACAAGTTCCGGTGTTAATGCTCATGTAACAGATGAAAATTTAGAATGAATAAATGTGGCCTATCACTGAAAAAAGAAAAACGAAAAAGGTACCCACAAGTTGGTTAAGCTGATCAAGTTCCCAAGTTCAGCAGGAACAGTTCCATTAAATTGATTGCTCTCAATGCTTCTGATGTTCATACACAATTTGAGAATCAGGTAAGATATATATGCTACATGTTTGTGCTTTCACTTAAAGAGGGCAATAGGGAGAACAAGGAGGATACAGCTGTGTAAGAGTGGTGATTTTTCCCAAATACTTTGGAATTGGTCCTGATAGTCGATTGGCAAATAGAGACCTGTAAATAAAATAGATTGCAAAAACAAGACATTAAGAAAATATGAATACATGTGAAAAGGAAATACATGTTTTCTTACACAAATTCCAGCTTTGTATCAATCCATTCAACTGGCACTGTTCCAGTAAGGACATTCCTCGAGAGATCACTGATTAAAACAAAATAAGGGGGACAAGTTAATGGCTTCCTGAAGTATCAATGACCATATATGCACAAAACAAAAACAAAAAAAAAAAAATCACAGGGGGCTGGTCTTACATGGTCTTAATGTAACGCAGCTTGGAGAGGGATTTCGGAAGGACACCAGCAAGGTTTTGCCCCTTCCAGTAACTTTATGCAAGAAATAAGCTTTAAGTTAGACTATGTCATCTACGAAAATCATAGAATAATTGGTACATTAAGTACAGAGTTGATTGCAGGTTGTATTTACGGAGTATTTCTATTTCTCTATCTTAAACATATTTTCCTTCGGAAGAAGAGATTCTTTAAGTCAGAAAGCTTGTTCACTCAGATAACATACTCATGGGTCGATTGGATATAATCTTCTTTAGAAAGGATTAAAAGCATTTTTGGAGCACTTAAAGCCATGGCCTTAGATGCTTGGAGTAGGTTTGGAATCCTTAGGATAGTGTATTGTGACACATGGAAAAAAGATCAATGCACAAGGGTCAACTTTATTGATTTTAAGAGATGAGGCCATGATATGGATTAGTCATTATGGCTCATCCCTTATGATCTTTTAAATCCAATCAAGGTTTATGAATCTTCCTCCAAAGAGATCCATTCAAGGATCCTACCTTTTTCCCTTATAGTTTCTTGGGTTTAAAACCTCGTAACACCTTAGTGAGATCCCACTCCGGTTCTTGGTGATCCACACCAATTCTAACCAAGTTTCCGCTTTTATTTTCTGTCTAAGCTTCTATAATTTTGCATCACATCATAAGCTCTCTAGTATAAAAAAACGCGAGCCAAGTTTCTCCAAAAACACGACTTAGTCGCTCTGTAATAATAGAACTTATTTAAACTAAATATGTACTTATAAAATCAAGCTGAATAGAACACATAAAATCATAATAACCATTTATTGCGGGTTTTTTTTTTTTTTTTTTTTTTTTTAATGTCAAGTACCACCAGAGGATATGGCATGGCTAATGTTAAGGTATACCTTGAATAAAGCTACTATCCGAATTAAGAAACAAAGGATATTATAATTGCTAGAATGCAGAACTAACACAAAATTATCAAAATGAATAAATAAATAAATAAATCTTCGTATTAAGTGCCAAATCCTAAGCAAGCAACTTGTATGTTTGAGCAACTTACATATCTGTGATATGCCATATGCCATCACGGCATGTGCAATTTACCAAATTGGTATACTTCTCATCCTGGTCCTCTTTTGAATTCCAGCAAGTATCACTTCTGCTCTGGCTACAAGGATCTGTTGAGCAATCTGAGTTATGTTTTCGCACTTCTCTTGCAATTTGATGAAGACTTTCCACTGCACACACCAAACAAGTTATATATACATCACTTTGTGATCATGAGAGAAGTTAGTGAATGGTGATCCAAAGGAGTACCTAAGCTCAATTCACAACTACAAATTTTTACATGTATTAGCCTCAAAACAAAAGGGGTCAAAGAGAAGCAATTTTATTGACCTTATCTTACAATTAAGGAAATTTTGTCGAGAAGTACTGTGAAGAACTACCTTTACCTTTATTTTTTAGAACTATCAGCAAGTTATGAAACATTTGGGTAGCACTACACTACCCAGTAACGTTTTCCGTCTAATTAAGACGTTATGAAACGTTTGGGTAGCACAACACTCCCATCAAATACAAAGTATGTTGAAATTCATTATAGTCTACTTGTGAGTGTCTCACATTGGAGAAAGAGGAGAGATGATTCCACTTTATTAGGCAGAGGAGTTACTCCTACTATTGCCAATTGGTTTTAGTATGAATTCTCCTTAATCTTGTTTGTGGACCAAACTCTCCTCCTACTTGTTCGGGTTGCCCAAACCCATTTTATATTGTATCAAAATTTAACAAAGTACTATAATAATATAGACTATTCCGACTATAAAAGTTGTTTTTAACACGTTTAACCACATCTCACAAACATTCAAATCTCAAAACCTTTCAACTATCTTTATTTGCTACTCCCTCCGTTTCTTATCTACATGCTTATTTCTTATTTTTCGTGAAAATAAGAAACTTAAAGATTTCTTAAACCCCATGACAGGGAAGTAAAAATGTACATGTGGGGTTAGAGAGATAGAGAGAAGAAAAAGATAGTTGGTAATTATTAAAAATAGGAGAGAAAAAGTGTTGAAAAAAGATGTTAAAAGTACAAAAATATTAAAAACAAATAAAAATTGATGACAACTTTAAATATAATCAAAAAGTCCATTCTTTAAATAGAAATATGCATGTAATTTTAAAATTCAAAAAGAAATAAAGGCATGTAGATAAATGACGGATCAAATAATAATATATTCCGTGCTAATGCGCGGGTACATACTAATTTACACAACAAATCAAGGTACATAGAATGGAAGAAACAGAAAGAGTACCTTAAAAGAACAAGAATTAAACAGCTAACCTTCTTCAGTAGGAGTGGAAGAGCAATTACTGCAAACGCCAAAACCCACAAAAAACGCTAGTAAAACAACAGCGGCAGTGAAACCGCTGAAACTCAAACTAGCTGCCATTTGCACAGTAGCTTATACTACGAAGAATAAGTTTTTTTTTTTTTTTTTTTTTTTGGATTGCGCTAATTTGATCATTTTTATGCTTCTAAAAGGCTTTAATTTATAGTAGTAATTGCAGACTTTGAAGTGCAGGCAAAAGTCAAGTCTTTACTTTTCTCTTTTTCTCCTCCGTTTTACTGTGAGATGTGACTTTAGAATAGAAAAAAATAATTCATTTGATGTAAATTTATGGATGTAATAAAACCGACAATCGAGTCAATTGAATTGAGCTGCGTTAGATTATTATGGAAAATGGATCAATTTCAAGCACAATTAATTTCAAGTGGGGTTATTATTAGTTTATTACAGGTAGTTTATTTTTTTTTATTTTTTTTTTTTTACAAAAACGGGGCGATTGATGTGTGGGAATGAGAGTTTGGAGAATAAATGGTGGAATTAGGATGATTGTAAGTTATGTATAAGGCAAGCTTACGTTAATTTTATTGTAAAACGGTCAGTTTAAGGGTAAGTTTAACAATTTTCTTTAAGTGTAACTTTAGTTTGTAAGGAGTTTGATTATATATTAATGTGTAATTTCTAATGTATACATTGTATAAAGGCTTAATATGATTAATGTAATGCATTTTAAGTTTATGTTAGGAAAATGACAACTTTTGCAGTATATAAAGTAAGTTTAACCCATCTTCCAATAAGTTAATGAAAATCCGTCTTAATCAAGAATTTGTGTTGGGAATATATTTTTGTGAATTTTTAAAAATAAAACCAATTCCTGTTTGATAGTAAATGATACTAATATGTAAGGAATATATTTCAAAGTATAAATTTACAAATTTATCCGTACTTAAATTTCTTTTCTTACCTATTCATTAAAGGCATTTTAATAATTTTTCACCATTTCCAATTCCAATCTTCTAGCACAAATTCTTATATGTGGTTGGTCACACGGTGTGGCCAGCTATATATCATAGGAGTTACTTTACTTTGTTAGTGTTATAGGGGTTACTTAGTGTTAAAGGAATTATTTTGTTAGTGTTATATGGTTACTTGGTCGATTATAAGGGTTACTAGATCAGTATTACAGAGGTTATTTAGTCAGTGTTATAAGAATTACTTTGTTATTTTATAAGTAGCCACATACAAGACCGACTATCTCTAATACTTGCCCACCTGGTATTATTTTGTTGGGAGTAGAGGGCATATTTTTCCAATGTCCATTCCCAACCTCTTTTCCTAATCGCATGAAACAAACATTTGAGTTCCTTCTACTTAACACTAAAACTCCCATTCTCACCCCAAATTCCTACATACCAAACACCCCTTAAGAGCTCAAAACAACTTAACCACAAATTATAAAAGCATCCAGGGTGATGGTGAGCCCGAGTAGCTAATCATTGAGTCAGAGCAATCCAAGCCCGAGGGACTTTGTTGTTATTACGAGTAGTTAGGTTGGTACTAGTTTTAATTTGGGAAAATTTATTATAAAGGGTCTTTTCAATACCAATTCTATCCAAAAGAACCTTTGAAAAAAGTGAATCGCTAAACACTACCAACAAAATTGATCAAAACGTCAACATTATATATGAAGAGACCATTATACCCTTACTCATTCCAAATAAATGCACATTAATAATAATTAGGTATAAATTTAAAATAAAATAAAGGCATGTACGTAGCCAGGAACCAATGTCCAAAATTGGCACGCACCCCGTACAACCGCCACTCCGCTAGGACCGATTGGCCCCAATATGGCCTGGTTTCGGGCTCTGATTGTGTGTGACGTATGACAGTTTTGGGCGTCGGTTGTGCACACAATATTTTTTTTTTTTTTTTGGTTCTTTAGCTTATAATAGAGCATGAATTTGTCTCGCTGTAATAATTACTAGTTTAGAAATTAGAAAAAATTTACAGCCAAATTAACTAAAATAACTTAATTAACAATAAGTAAAATAATTAAAGGATTTGAATTAATTAATTACTTGTAAGAGTTGTAACCAAGTTTAGCTTAAAAAAAGTTTGCAGAATGGAAAAGTACTTTTGTATAAACCAAACCACGTGTAAGATTTAATTAAATACTCGTATTAATATTCCACATTTAAGTATCTTGATCTCCATTGTTTAGTACAGACTATAGAGTATCATTATGAAATCAAACCTAGCAAGAATAGACTAAATATGAGAACGTTCTAATCAAATTGTTGCAACTAAAAGTAAATGCAAGAAATATATATATATAAATACGAACAAAGTTATAACAAAATTTTATTTGTAGCTGTAAATAGTATTGTCAAAAATTGACATGATTAAAAAATAACTCGACCAAATCCAAAGTGACTTAATCCCTAATTCCCTATCTAATATGTAAGGATACTGAATGTCATGAGCCATATCCATCCAATGTCAGGACTCAGAAGTCAGGATCCTTCCTCGAAGGAAAACTATAATATTGAGAAATTAAACGTATGTGATAACATTTCACGCTAGATAATCGCTTAAAAGAGTAATTCTTTGATGTTTACAGACTTTAAACTGCTAGTTGGGTTGACATTTCTCCTTATTCTATTTTTAATCTATGTAGGGTACGTAGTAGTTTTACGTAACTTCAGACTGTTGCTTATTTTCAAACAGTCAAACAGTGTGTTGTTAATTTACAGCTACTTTTTCTCATCTTTTAATGCCACCGACTCCCAAGTCCACGAATTCCTGTTTTGGGTAACTAGTATTCTTTCAGTATTTTTCAAACTTAATTAGATAGTGTGATCGAATGAGACAATATACTTCATTTTATGGAGAAAAAATGACATAGTGTACCTTTGCATCTATATTGAACCTACATTATCTCTCCGTAGATGTGTTACAATACGTTTTCGTCACAATCTATAGAAGAATGACATAAAATATGTTTTCGTCACAATCTTAGCAAAAATGTTCTTCATGGTTGTCCATGTATGCTTTAATAGGAATAATTATCAACTGGATAAAGATCACGTAGAGACGAGGAAGTCGATAACTCGACCATAGGTACACTAGGAGAGTGTAATAGGCTTTGGGTATCGGTTTCGATTGTTTGGCTTTGCCAACTCTTAGATGATCCATACATCCACTCATGACCATATGAGTTATTAGGCTCTAGAATTAATTCTTCCACTTCTATGTTTCCTTCAAGCATGCTCAACGCCTTGGACATTGTTGGCCTAAGCGCCGGAGATGGATTAATGCATAATAATGCAACCTGAATTATTCTTAACGCTTCGTCTTCATTGTAATCTGTCTCCAATCTTCGATCCACCAGCTCTATCAATTTTCCATTTTGTTGAAGAACGAAAGCCTGGGAAGTAAAATTTATAATATATTTAACTTTTCATGTACCAAAACTTAAAAAACATTGCTTTTACCTAATAGCATCATGCATGCTATCTCGTCTAGATTTAGTTCTCACGCTAAAAGTTTAAATCACTATAATTCCACATAGAGCGTGTATTAAGATTTCTATGTTACTCAACAAAAGAAAATAAGAATTACCAAATCCAGGAGACAATAAAGATCTCCACTTGGTTGAAACTTCATGTTGCTTCTTCCAGCTACAATTTCTAACGCGACAACCCCAAAGCTGTAAACATCCGCCTTCTCTGTTAAGTAACCCCGCATTGCATATTCTGGAGCCATGTATCCTCTATAAGGCGAAATTATAACAAATTAAAAGAGTTCAGATAAATATTGTTTAAAGAAAAAACACGAAGACCAAGTACAAACATCCGCCTTCTGTCACATAATAGTGTAATATAATGAGATGGTACGGTCTAGCCAACTTACATTGTTCCTGCAATTCTAGTGCTGATATGAGTATTATCTTCTTCATTGAGCTTTGCCAATCCAAAATCGGAGATTTTTGGGTTAAGGTCACGATCAAGCAAAACATTTGTAGCTTTGATATCTCTATGAACAATTTTTATTGTTGATTCGTCGTGCAGGAAGGCCAGACCCCTTGCTATGCCTACACAAATCCTTTTCCTAGTAGGCCAATCGAATCTCAAGTAACCACCTTCCTCTGTAACATAATTCATTTACAATGTTACGCGACTTGTATTGATACAGACAGTATGTAGCTAGGATCAAATATACAAAATACCTACCGAACAAAGCATGTCCAAGGTCATTGTTCTCCAAGTATTCATAAACCAAGAAAAGTTGGCTAGTATCAACGCTACATCCATACAGTCTTACAAGATTTGGATGGCATAAGGTAGAAATAATACCAATCTCATTTACAAATTCTCGGTTCCCTTGGGATGATCTTGAAGAAAGTTGTTTCACAGCAATATTGGTACCATCCAACAATTTCCCCTGCACATAAATACAAGGTTTAATTTTCAAGTCCTGATAGAGTTGTCCATGAATAAAAATGCATGACACTTAATGATTTTCTAGCAGTAAAATTATCGCGAGAAAGAAAGAATAACAGGCAGATAGACCTTGTACACACAACCAAAGCCACCTTCTCCAATCTTGTTAGCTGCACTGAAGTTATTACAAGCAGTCTTGATTTGTTTGTAAGTGAATAAACCTATTTGTGGATTTTGTCCTAGGAGATCTGATCAAGAAAAAAATGTCAATTAATTTTTTCACAATTTATGATAATCTATTGAATACAAATAGTTATATAATGTTATGGTAATAGCCATATTTAACAGAAAAGCTTGAATAAAACAAAGTTAGTTAGCAGCAGATTCTCAAAAGGGAAGAAATTAAACACACACACAATGAAATGGCAAGTCTTCTTCGGACAACACATGTACTTACCTTGTTCCCTTGATGCTATTAATTCCATACGGCGTTTCCACCAAAGTATACCAAGAACAATACTGATTACACACAGTGTAGCCCCAGTAAATATCCATAAGAGAATTTTCCAATTAAAAGGAGGGTTGAACTCTATAAGAAATGGCACGACAAACAGCTTAAATATTTAGATTAAGACAGACAGAATGAAGAAAATGATATTAGCATTATTTTAATCAAAAGAAATCCCAATGTGTGCATGCATATATTTTCACCTGACTCCACTGAAATAGCCGAGATAAGAGGACCATAATTGCCTCTTACCGGGATCTGCCAGCTCCCTTTCCCTGCGTAGTAGAAGCGAATTTCTACATAGTTGGTTACGGCTACATGTGGAAAAGATTTATTGAATGCCTTACTCGTTCCATTCGCTTCCTTCTCTATATTAAAGTCCTTGGCAACCAACTTCTCCTGCACCAAAATTCATGTCTATGATATGCTCTTGAACAGGAATACTTGTAAGTAGTTAATAATACTCCTTAATGATCAAAAGTACTAGTAATTATGTATTCATAATACGAAGTAGTAATATAGAAACCTGGATATAAATATCAAAAAACCGTCTCCCAAGACTCACAAACGAACTGTCGTCAGCAAAGACGATCTCAGAGAAGTATAGTGTCACAGTGTAGTTCCCTTTAGCCAGGCAACGACCATAATAAGTGAGAGATGTAGCAGCAAGTCTTGCATCTTTATAAAGCTCTGCATCATTCATCTGTAGAGTAGATTTATTTTCTGCTATATAAAGATCAGTAGGAAGTCTACGATTCCTGAAGTCTCCGCTACTGCTGTATCCCCACTCTGCTTTTCTCGGAACAAATTTAGCAGCACCATCAGACTCATTATCTTGTTCAAAGGTATTTTTTCCAATCCTAGCTTCTTCTCCTCCACAGTTGATATGCAATGAGTACCGAGCTTCACAATGAGAAAACTATCATCAGAATAATGAGGATGCTAATTAAAATCCTCAAGCTAGCCTTTTGTCATCCTTGCTCCAACCACACGAAAACAAATAAGTATATTATTGACAGATCAGGATAGGTGCATAGATATTATGGCCAAACTAGTGTTCAAACACATTTTAAGGTATCACATGCTTTTCCTATATAGCTCAAGATAACAAGGACGCGACTAAAAGATCATTTACCTTTAGAACATTTCAAGTTTGTTAGGCATGCGCTTGTATCTCTTTTGTGATTTTCAGCAACCGAAGAGAAATCATAAATCATAACTCATGCATCAGTTTCAGCAAACTTGTATTATACATGTTAAACAAATTGAAAAAAAATGACAAAATCATCTACTTACAAGTTCGTTCTAAAGTCCCTTGCATTGCTTCTGTACAAGTTTCTGAATAGAAAGGAAGGAAAGAATGAATCAGTTTTCAACTAATGGAGAATACTGAAAAGGGTTATAAAATATTCAAGACGATGTATTCATGTAGATATTAATGTACACTTACAGAGTTGATTTATCACAATGAGAAGGTATAGAGCTAACATTAAAATTGTTGTAAGAAAGGTCTATATGGCTGAAAGGAAAAAATAAAATAAAATAAAATTAGAGTCCAAAGTACAAAAGCATCTATCACAACTAAATCTAAGAATAATTTGTGACATTAAGGTTGTAAGCCCAAACCTACTGTCATCTGTGTCAGTGATCGAGCTGGGAATGGTTCCAGTTAACATATTGCTTGTCAGAAACCTAAACATAAGCGACAATTGACAGTCAGATAATGCTCCATAAATAAAAATACACTCGAGGAAAAATTTATACAGGATCATATAAAATATGGTGGACTAAACTTTACTGAAATTAAGCTTGTTCTAGCTAGGCTGAAAATATTGTCAAATAACTTGCGCATTTTCTAGGCTGTAGAAGAGGTTTCTAGATATTTTTAGTTGTGCAGTCATGTGAGATTAGTTGCTTACAGTTTTTGCAATGAGTACAAATATCGGAAACTATCTGGAACGGCGCCTGTTAACTTGTTGAAGCTAAGATCCCTGCAAGATGGCAACAAAGAATGTAAAAATTATATTTAAAATGCAGAGAAGTAATCAGTAGATGCATAGAAGTATATACAAAGAAAAAGAAAGGAAGTTGAACTACAGTTGGACCAATTGTGGCATAATGCGTCCGATGTATGAAGGGATAACTCCAGTAATGTTACAGCTCCTTAAAACCCTGTGAAAATATAAAGTACTTGCTCAAGATACTGTGTCCAATATTATTTTATTTTTCAATTTTCTGAATTAGTTCTGTATATATGTGAAGAAAAATGACTCACAATATATTCAATTCATTCAAAGTTTCAAATGGTGGAAACTTAGAACCATCTCCATTCAAATCAGTGATTCTCCTGCAGACAAATATGTGAAAAATACTTTACTATGTGACTAATAGAGTAACATAGTAAAGTATTTGGAAGTATAAGAAAGCTATAAATAGGGATATGTAGATAACTTACAGTTCCTGTAAATTAATCAGAAGAGAAATAGTAGGTGGTATGGGCCCTTCAAAGCCACTACCTTGAATTTCTCTGAAAACAGAATAATTTAGATGGATCAGAGTCATTTCTGGAACATACGCAGAGTTAGTGTTCTCAACAAACAAACTTACAGGGCTTGGAGTTTTGTCCAACTCTGAAAAAAATCAGGCAAGCGCCCGCTGAAGTTGTTACTGCTTAATCGACTAAAAACACATGGGAAATTAGACTTATAAGGCTGAAAATGAGTTAGTCCACAATAAGTTATATGGTAAAGGAGATCAAGTATCAAATTAAGGAAATAAGAGTTTAATCTCAATTGACAGTGTATACTTACAGTTCTGTTAAATTATTTAGGTTCTTTAACTCGACAGGCAAGGACCCTGTAAGTGCATTGTCAGTTAGAGTTCTTCCATCCAAGAGTACATGCAAGTTCAAAGAACACAAAAGAAATTTAGTAGCTAGTATTAGCATAGAGTAAATGCCACAAAATATATCTTAACTATATCTTAATAAGTCGATATTTGACCTACAGGTTGCTCAAGTTGAACAGTTTTCCAAGTTCAGGAGGAATAGTTCCATTGAATTGATTACTCTCAAGGCTTCTGAATAATTTGGTGTCGCGTGTTCAGAAAATAAAGAAATGAAATGTAGTAAGAAACATGCACAACCTTGTTTATTATGTGGTGAACAGGGAACTAAAAGTGAGGATAGCATACAAATATGTCAGGGAGCTAATATTTCCCAAGTAATCTGGAATAGGTCCTGACAAGCGATTTGCAAAAAGAGACCTGCAATAACAGACAACATCCCTTTTGCATATCAGAATTCAAGCACACAGAAACATTATTGGAACATGAAAATTAATATGGCCAGTTTCTTACAAGAATTTCAACTTTGTAGCTGTCCATTCTCGTGGGATAGTTCCAGTAAGGAGACTCCGTGAAAGGTCTCTAACAATATACAAGGAATAGATTATTGTCATATATAAGTATCATCATTCATTATGCAAAAGAACTTACAAAAGTGTAACTGAGGGAGTCTTCCTACAAGGTTGTAATGTAAGACAAATTTGCAAGAGATCTTGGAAGGACACCGCTAAGACTCTGGCCCTTCCATGAACTGTTTTACATCAAAGAAAATCTTGGTGTAAGGTAAATAAAGAAGATGCACAAGTCTCGTGTTTCTTATGGAAAAGTAGATCAGAAAGACACTAATTAAGTATCTTATAATTGCTCTTACATGTTTGTCACATGTGTTACACCGCCAATGCATGAACAAGATACTTGGTTGACATAACTATGCCTGCTCGGATCAACTTCTGTAAACCAGCAGGTGTTGTTTTTGTCACAAGGATCCTTTGTACAGTTATTCATGTCAGGCTTCTTCAATTCTTTAGCAACTTCCAGGAGTGCAATCACTGCATATAATACGGAGTAACATACTATTCAACATGCTGAGCTTAAGATAAGAGTATAGAAAGTTGGACATACCTCCCTGTCCATTACGGCCTGTGTTAGTCCTTGTATGTATCAACTTACAACTACTTAACCACACAAGGCCTTATCAAAGCATAATTCATCTTTCAATCTTTGTATGTAGGACTCTTTCTTCTGTCCATGAGTATGTATGAAATTCCATGACTATGTATGTAGGACTCTTTTTTCGAGCATCATGCACTAATATACATTGCATATGTAAGAATCCTACCACTAAATACAACCTCTTAAATTGTACAAAGTTGTAATAAATACTTATAGACCTGTATGTTTTACATGCTGCATAATCAAGATTAAATTTCACTGTTGTATGGATAGATATGTTTTTGCTGCACTAGTTCTTGACATCTGCTGTTACAGCATTCAGAAATCGCAGCAGGGTCAAAACACTGGTTCATTTACCAATTTACTAATAGTAATTGACTAATTGATAAACTTTTATCTTTTCTCACCAGACACTATTCTTAAATGGCTTATAGCTTACAGTAAGTTTATAGGGGATATGACAGGTTAAAGAGGAGAAAAATAAGAATTTTGCGACGTCTTAAGCTCATTAACTATCTTCATATGTTCATACGAGGGTACAGTGAAACAGGATTCAAACTAACTTATAGTCCTCTTTCGATCTAGAATTAGTTATTACACTGTCTCAACCTTTACACTTAGGTTTCAACGTCTTATTCTTACATGACTTGTTTACAATGATAATTACAGTCAAATAGCAGACAAAACAGAATTTTGGTACACATTAGATTCATGAATTTTACACCAGGGACTGTAATCCCTTTGATAAGAAACTAAATATAAAGTGCATATATATAGGAATTTTGTTATAAATTTAGAATAGTCTTATATGATCTGAAATTTCCTTTAGAATACTAGCTATACATTGGTACATCTCTTTCAACAAAGTTGAAAAAGTCTTAAGGACAATAACGTTTCAAATTTGGATTATAATATATTTAATTTATAAATGAATAATAAAAACATTTCATTGAAATGTCCCCAATCTTTTTATGATAGATGCATGTTATAATTGCACTACCTTTTTAAATTATTAAAGACAAGATAAGAGCAACTTGCCAATGTATGAGTATATACATCACAATAGACAAATACTAGATAATATATATAACCTGTGTATGAGTTGAGAATAACGTCTATGTTAAGAAAATACGTACACACGAGTTGAGACTAATTGTCCCACATGTATGAAAGTGAAGAGGAAAGACTAACATACAAGTTTATTGGGCACATATCAACAATTGGTTATAGGATAGAACTTTGCTGAGCTTACATGGAGTCAGACTCTCCTCCAATCGATCTGGGTTGTTCTTGCCTAGTGAAGATTTATTCATCCAGTATGAAATCATATTGGACTTGTATATGCTTCGATTCTCTTTGGATGAATATTAATGAAAAGTTTATTTGAATTTGGATTGATGCATGTCAATGTGTCAATAGCTATGTTAGACTACATGCATGCAGAGACAAACCCCCATGATATGATCAAAACTCACTTTGCCCATGGAATATAAACTACAAGTCAACAATTGAGAGTAGAGAGGAGCTGAGTTTAACACCTGATGAGATTAGGGAGGAGTTAAGGAAATCCCCTACTCTCAAGTACGTGGTAGGGCTTGAACTCGTGATCCCAAAGTCACAAAATGAGTTTTCCACCATCTCCAGTATTTCACCATACTTGTTTGTTACTTATATAATTAGTTAATTACATACAAGCTAAGTTAGGGTCTTGTTGTTGTACATATACATACAAGACCTAATATATAAGAAGATGAGAAGCAATGAAGCAATAAACTCAAAAAATGGAGTTATACAGAAAAGAAGAAATGAGTGAAAATGCTAACCTTCTTGAGGAGGTGTGTTTGGTGCGCAAACATCAGTAGCTGCGCTGAAATGTGCAAGCAGAAGCAACATGAAAAAAAACATATTTGAAGTGGAATTACTGCCTAATAATAATTTCGAGGTGTGTACTGCTCTGTCCTCTTTTGTGTTAAAAGTTGTGCGCTGCCATAGACATTTTATTTATAGGCTAGGATATTGTTCGAAAATTACACCCAAAATATCATAATTTAGTCATAATATGAATAAGATGTACGACCATATGATATGACATAGACCCTGTTCTTTCTCCTTAAAAAAATTATATATTAAGTAAAATTAATTTTAATTTAGTAATAATAATTAAATTCAGTAAAAATAATTTCAGTTCAGTAAAAATAATTTCATTTCAGTAAAAATAAGTTCAGTTCAGTAAAATTTGGTGATTATAAAGAAGAAATATAATAGAAAATCAGTAAAAATTATTTCAGTTCAGCAATAAAAATTTCAATTCGGTAAAAATAATTTATGTTCAGCAAAAATAAGGTGAAGTGAACAGGGACATACTCACAAAATTGCAATTGTCATTTTTTGTTTTTCCAAATAATTGCCAAACATGGCCTACAATTTATTGTATCGAAAATGATAAATTAGTCATAATGTGGACGATAATTAATCCTAAATCTGGCTAGTAACACCATCAAAGGTTTTAGGTATGTAAAGTAGATTGGTATATGCAAACCAAAGATCGAATAATACGTTGACTAGTGAATTGCCATTAGATATATACTTCAAATATTTTATTGACATACTAATTTTAACCATATTTTGAACAAAATCTTTTATGGGGTACAATGTTTAAGTGTTGCTACATTACAGTACCTTGGATAAAATTGACCCTACATTACAATTCCAATAAGGCAAGGAAAGTCACATATTATCTAATTCGATTAATAATCACTTAGAATGTAGTATTTGCTCATATTCTACATGTCAAATTAGTCATTTTGACTTGCATTAAATAACATAATTTTCCATACGTAACACGTAATAAAATCCTACTCATAAGATTTGATGGAGAAAGTGGACGTGATCAAGTATTTATGTAGGTCTAATATGGATTGCTCCATAAATATCGACATTATTTATAATTTTTTTGATTAAATTGAAGAATAAAGACTATTATTACGTACTAATCTTAATCAAAACAGGCTTCGAAGTTCTAACGCTAAGTAACAAAGTCAAAGGCAAAGAATTGACAAGTGTGTACTTGATTTTGAAAATAGTACTGTATTTTTAAAGTTCTACGTGCATGCTCTAATTTGGTAGGGCTTTGATCTGACTATCAATTTAATTAGTGTGTAATTCGGAAAATTTTCCCAAATTATAAATTTATCACATAATATGAATTTCAAATAAAAAACTACGTAATATAAAAATTAGCAAACAATAAAACTAATCAAGAAAAAATTCACAAATTAAAACTAGCATGCCACCCAATTCAAATTAGATATGTTTGAGATTAAGTGCAATAATAATATATATACGAAGTATATTGGAAGCAAATGTGCAGTAAAACAAAGAGAGACTGACTAGATAAAGAAAAGAAAAAAATCATCAAGGATGACAAGATCGATGAGCAAAGAACAGTAAAAGTATCATCGATATACTTTAAATCAAGAATATAGTCTATATATGCGTGTGAGACCTATCAAGGACGTTTAACAATCTATCGATATACTTTTTAACATTTCAAATATTGAAATTTATAAAAAAGAATGGAGAAAATATATCATTATAACATTATAGGCCTACTATACAATAGAATGCAAATTCCTAAATTGTACTTGGTATTTATTTTCTAATTAAAAGCACGCTACCAACCTTAACTTCTACCCCTTCTCAATTAACATGAAATCAAAACAAATTTATGTAAGTGAAAACTAAGATTAAACTCGGTGACATCTTTATAACGCAGGCATGACATAATCATTTCTCCTAATCTAGAAGCAGTAGACCAGCCAAAGAGGTTTTCCCATTGATCTACTCTAGTACTCCGTAATTAAGATCACTTGTACTGCATCGACAGTAGACTACTGAATTCGCGTTACATGTAATTGTCCTAAACAGACAACTTGCTACCGGATCACAATCCTCGAACTGTTGACGATTTCACTCCCCACACCAGATATAATAATCTGAGCAGCCACGCTGTACATTGGATGCAGTTCACAATTTCCTTTTCTGTTGTCTATCAGTAGTCATTTCCAATACACATGCTGTCAAATAATGCTTAACGAAACTAGTTTACAGTTTATAAGAGGGGAACGAAGATGACTTGTACACTATCAAGGTGATCACAATACTTGAATTGAGCAGGTGGTTGAGGCTCTTGGATACTTCTTTAATGTAGTCTCAATCGACATATGATCTGGAATTGGAATAATAGATTCTTGGGCTCGAAATATGACCAATTCCTCCAAAACAAATGCTTCTCTTAGGAAAAACTTGGTTATTTCTACTTCCCGTTCAAATAACCCATAGTAATCTTTTATCACTATTCTCTTAAGACGATACCTGCAACATGAGGGAACGACGCGAGCTGCTCTGAAAAACTTTAGTTCCAACTCCAGTGACTCGCTTTTATATCCAGAGTATTCAAAGTATCCACAACGATCGAAACAGTGGTGATAAAACTCCATGAGCCCCTGCAAAGTAGTAGACAACAATCAAAAACATAATTTGCTTACAGTTAAGAGCTAATGCAACATTAACTATATAGGTATAATGCATTGCACTTGTGTAAATAATACCAAAACCATACACACACAGAGTTACAGTGACTTACCCATGGCAAAACAAGTGTTTCTAAGACAGGCGAACTGAAAAGAAGTGGCAGCAACAACTTATCCCAGTAGTGATTTTCACCAGAAAAAGACAGCTCCAGATGCTTCAGATTATGAAATATGGGCAGTTGATCCATTAGGACCTTTTCCTTATCACAGTCAAATCCCTTCAACCAAAGGTAAACATTTGACAACCAGTTGGTCAATTTCATGATTCACAAAATAACAAAGAACTATTTAAATATAAACAGAGTTTGGATCAGAGTGACATACCAGAAAGAAACAGCCAAGCAAAGACAAATGTTGAACATAAGACGAGGGTTTGATGAGGGTAATTATCTCCTCAAGAGAAAGCTGAATTTCCTCATGTAATAAGATGTACGGGATGGTTAGTGCTTCTTTAACAAAACAAGGAATCTTTGGGATTGAGCACATGCATCTTGAATTATCCATGAAGTCAAGGTACTCTGAATTAGGATAGCTGAAAGGCACTAAGTCATTGTAATCGCGCACATTACTCCCAAGTCTATTCATATATAGACACAATCTCCGAAGGGAAGTTGGATAGATAAATGTGTTATGGACATGGTTTGGTAAGGCTTGAAATGTGAGGTCTTCAAGTAAGGGGCAGCTCGAAACTAGCCTGGGCAGAAGGTCATCATCAGGAATGAATGACGTGAGCAAAAGTAGTCGTTTCAAGTTTGGAAGACGATAGGCTGGCATGGTGATAACTTGATCAAGACCAATGTTAACCTGAAGCTTCAACACCTCCAATGTTTCACACGTGAATATAGCCGGGGCCAACTGAGCTTTATCTGGTTTCTTCACCAGAATGCAGAGGTCCAGCTCCCTAAGGCCAGCAAAAGTCAATGGAAAAGAGATCCACTTGTTAAGATGTGTGAACTTCAAGTCAGGGAGACAACCATTAGAGTTCGGGGTGACACAGTCTGCTCTGCTAATTTGAAGTCTAAACCTTTTGAGATGCTGAGATCGGTATTCTTGGAGGACAGTATCGACAAAGGTGACAAAAGAGGGAAAATGCTGGATTGCAGAGGAGTGTTTCAAACAACGTGATGTAGGTGAACCATCGAAATCAAGGCTTGTAATTAAAGGGAAAAGACCCCTGATTTTTTTGGAGAAGAAAGACAACGAAGCAGCTTCCTTGGTAGGAAGCAGGGAAAGAATCTTAATCAACAAATCATCAGGTAAACTGGTGAGCCTATCTACCCGTGTTCCAACGTTGCGATTTTGCACTTCCTGTGAGGAAATTATAGTAGTACAGTAGTCAGACAGGGTTTTGTACTCAAAATACATACATAAACTTCATCTCTGAATAGAGATCAACAATAAAAATTAGAGGATATTGTGTCAATTATCAGTTTGTGGGACCTAGATGCACAATATAGGAGTTTAAACAAAAGAACATAAACCTAAAAGAAATAAAGAGCATGTAATTTACACTCAAAAAACATGGTCTAATCTCAATGCATGCATAAAAAAACATATATCGACAAGAAAATGAAATAAACATATATATAATTCAACTAAACCCAAAGAACAAGTTCAATTTATTTTCAAAAGAATAAGAACATAATCCTCAATCTTATAAGACACAAAATCCGAATCTATTAATGTTACTTGGACTCTTTATTTTACCACCCTCAACACTCGGACATAGATACGACACTTTGACAATTTATTTTAGTTCAAAATCATAGAAATTTTTTACAAAATAATCGAGTCGGATACTTGGACTCGTACCCGAGTCCGAGTAACATAGCATATAACACATAACCAAAAACACATGATCCGTCATTCTTTTCTTGGCAAAATATAATTCAACGCCGGAAAACATAGTTCGTAATTCTTGCAATTGGTCAGATGAGCGATTTATTTTGCGATATTGTGTAACATAATATCAGACTTCCCTAATTATGGAACTTTGTAAAATTGCTTTGACTGATATATATAACTAGGAAAGTGCACATAATCACAAATTCACAATAACAATTAGAAGATAAATCATCACACTTTTCCTCGAACAAAATATATAGTAAGAATGCAAATTCAAATATCCCATAAACAAGAACATTAATCTTCAAACCCAAATTCACGTATTTATATAGTTCTGAATTCGTAATGTATGAATTATTGTATCATAAAAATTGAAAATTAAGGAAATAAAATCAATGATCAAGAAAATTACGTAGTATAACGAATCCTAAAGTCATTACTCAAAATGTCAGATTTAATTAGGGTTATATAATAATCAACAAAATCATTATGATTGAATAAATTAATGGAAGAAAGATTCAAATTAATCATTACAAAAATACAAACCCAAAATTTGCAACTCAGAATTAATAAGCAAACCCTAATTTTTAGTTGATCAAAAATACATTACAAGAAAATTGAGTTGGGAGTGAGGTGAGAGAATTACCATGGCTGCTGTCTGCTGATAGCGGGAGAATAAACCCGAGTGTATTTGCAAACCAAAGCCTTTAACGTACTCCGTATTTTTTGCTTCTTGTACGTATATATAAAGGGGTAATAAAGGCAATGTTTATTTCACTTTTTTTATTTTTTTATTTTTTTTATTTTTTAATAAATTTCACCTCGTTTAAATACTCCATTTCATTTTTATAAGTGTTCCGCTTTGACTTTTGCATTGTTTAAAAGACTACTTTCACCGATATATGAGTAGTACTTATTTCAAATTAAATCAAAAAATATGTTTTTTTTGAAGGGAAAATCAAAAAATAAAAAAGATCATAATACTTGATTTTTTTTTTTTCCGTAAAATTTTAATGACTAGATATCTTTAATTAAATTCCGTAATTACAAACTTATGAAAAATACGGAGTATATGTTAGGTATTTATACATTAATATATATAAATCTAATAAGATTCTATTTGATATATTTTTCTTTATTAGACTGAATTTGTAATTTTATACACAATATTATAGAACTAACCAAAAAAAGAATTAAAAGAGTAACTTATTGTATCGTTTGGACTTTCTTCAATTCTTCAAACTAATGTAACATAACTTTGTATAAAATAGAAGGTTTAATGCCCAAATAAACCAAAAAAGAATTAAAAGAGTAACTTTTTGTAAAATAAAAAATCAACAGAAAGAGAAAACTCAAATTCTTAATTAAGACAGACTTTCATTAACTTATTGTAAAAAGAGTTAAAGTTACTCTAAAATACTACAAAAAGTTACTATTTTCCTAACATAAATTTTAACCTTAAATACACTTATAACGTACTTCGTATTAGATTAATACAAACTATTAGGTGAGGCAGTTCGCACTTGGTACTTCGTACTTGGTTTTGCGTTTTCTACGTGCAAGACGAACTTTTTTCCAGCTCTCTTCAGTGGCACCAAGGTTTAGAAAAATTTACATAGTGTCCTTTTTTAGGTTTATGGCTAACCTTTTTAGTTAAAATGGTTAACCTTTGATTTTTTTTATTAAAAAATTATTTAAATTATTAAATAAAAATTTAAAAAAAAAAAAAAAAAAAAAAAAAAAAAAAAAACCCACCTTTCTCTCTCCTCTCTAATAAAATTTGAATTTTTTTGTTTTTTTTTTAAATTTTATTATTTTAAAATATAATTTAAATAATTTTTTAATAAAAAAAATCAAAGGTTAACCATTTTAACTAAAAAGGTTAGCCATAAACCTAAAAAAGGTCACTATGTAAATTTTTCTAAACCTTGGTGTCACTGAAGAGAGTTGGAAAAAAGTTCGTCTTCTACGTAGAAAACGCAAAACCATGAGGCCAGCATGTAGAATTTCCCAAAAAAAAAGTTTTTAATTACTACCCTAAAACCGATTAATTCAAGTGATTGCTACCCTTTTTCCTAATCAGGCGATTTAAGCTCTTAAAGATATCATTATCCGGCTAATTTGTAATTTGATAACTATTGATGAAAATTGACATTAATTATTGCTGAAAATGTATATTAATTGCTAGAAATTGGTAATTGTTGGGAGTATATAATGATTTTCTTGCATTTTCTTGGTATATATATTGAATCTTTCATTGACCTAACCACAATTTTAAACTGATTATTGCATTTTTTTATTTGGTCGTTTGTTTATGTCAAGAATATTGATTTTCTTGCTGATTTTTTTAAGTATAAATTGAAATTGGAGTATATAGTGTATAAGTGTGGAGTTTGTAAACTATTATATACACTTTTATTTGGTATATTGATATGTATGACCCATTTACAAATTTCTATTTTTTGTTTTATTAGTTATGGTTTAGAATGGGAATTATCGGAGTGAGTTACGAGAAAGTAGGAGAAATGAAATCAGTCGAATTCCAAGTAGAAAGTTTACGAAATATCCTTTTGGGGATTGTGAGAGATGTGACACTGATTTGCTTGACACACTTCGCCTTTATTTAGATAATCAATTATCACGAAGCAACAAACTTCGACCTTTTAACTTCACAAGATTCACAATCGAGGATCTCAAGAGATATTATTGCTCTTACAATTTGTCTCAGTCCCCGATTATGTTCATATCTCATTGGGTTTTTCACCCAACGAAGAATGCAGTTGACTATTCTCAACAATATGGAGATAGTTCTGTCATAACTTACACTTGGAGAATGGTTCTAAATGGGCATTCTATCATACACAAACCGCCTGGGAATTCGGAGGTTTATGAGTATCGGGAGAAGTACCGCTTGTACGAAGCTAATAAAAATGCCTTATAGAACAAATTACGTAAAACTTATTCGTGAATTAACAAATTACGTAAAACCCATATATATATATATATATATATATATATATATCGAGCTTAAGATAAATCAGAGCTTAAGATAAATCATAATGGTTTTAGAAATATAATTAATATTAATGGACCCTCCACATGATTATTGGGTCCGCATATAAAGCTCGGTTGGGCCCAGTTTAGTATTTTGGTCATAACTTCCTCATTATAACTCAGAATTGGGCTTATAATATATCATTGGAAAGCCCCATCCAACTATACAATTATTGGACCCAAATTATGGACCAAAATAAAATGGTTTAGATGTTTTTTTATAAACAGGACACGAAATGAATGATTTTAGAAATACGAAATGAATGATTTTGAATTAAAACATCTTAGAAAAGGGAAAATTCATGAGACTCTTCAACATTTCACCTTGCTCGATAATCAAAGACGTGAAAGGTACTCATCACTGGGTTTGGTTTCTGGGGAGACATAATCAGGTGTCTACAGAACCCCCCACTTTGACTGAGTTTGGAGAAATATAAGTTTCAAAAACAAAAGCCAAAGTAAATCGATAGGGACGGAGAATGGTTTAGAACGTTTTGCGATCCTAAATCATTCTTTTTTAACGCCGATACCTGTAGAAAAATGTTAGTTCCACAAATAAAGGAGTTTCAGGGGAAAGAAATGCGTATCTGGCACCAGTGCATGGCAACAAACACGTTTGGTATTTTTCTATGCCTCGAGAAATCCAACAGATGATAATTTTCCACGTCTCGAGAATTCTATCGTGAACCACTACGCCTCGAGTGACCCACTTGATGATGATCTTCCACGCCTCGGGAGTCTATCGTGAACCACTACGCCTCGAGTGACCTACTGGATGATGATCTTCCACGTCTCGGGAATTCTATCGTGAGCTTCTACGCCTTGAGTAACCCACAAGTGAAAGATGACATATTTTCACGCTTTGAGCAACATGTTGTAGACTCCTATGCCTTGAGCAGTCTTCTAAATGATGATTTTCCACGCCTTGGGAAGTTTAATAGTTTCCACGCCTTGGGAGTCCTATCGTGAGCTTCTACGTCTCGAGTGAAATTCCACTAAGTACCCACGCCTTGGGACACAATCGCCAACTTCTACGCCTTGAGAAGTGTGCATTGATTGACAATTTTTCTACATCTTGGGAAAACTTATCTGATAATTATAGGTCTCTACGCCTCGAGAAACTTGCAATGTGAATCGTCCACGTCTCGGGATGCAATCAATTTTTTCGAATCAAAGTTGTTTTGTTTGACAACCTCCACATCTTAGGAACGCCGTCCAAAATTGCTACGCCTCGTGCTCAAACCGGGTGACAACCTGGCCTTCACAACCTAGGGAATGCTGTCGAAGACCACTATGCCTCGAGCCGTCTTCTCAAATCAAGGTGACATCTTCCACATCTTAGGGAATTCCATCGAAGACCACTACGCCTCGAGCCATCTTCTCAAATCTTTTCGTCTTCACGCCTTGGAAGTGATAGCTTCTCACGCCTTCGAAAACTTGTGTCCTTCCGCTCGTCAAATTGCCTCAAATCTTTTGTAAAGGTTACTCATCCGTCAGGGACTTAGTGTACCTGCATCTATATTTTGGACTATAGGACTTTGCTCATGTCTATAGTTATCTTGAGGTTGACCCAAGGTTTGGTGTTACGTGACTCATTGTGCGACTCAATGTGTTTGGATCAACTCGACTCATGTGTGTGCAGACTCAACTCGATGTGCTGTGACTTGATGTGACTCAATGTGCATGACAAGTGATTGTGTTCGTGCAACTCGAAAATGTAGAAAAGCAAAAAATTTCTTCGTCATTTTTGTAGAGGGTACCGACTTTCTCCCGAAAAAGAAAGATGTGAAAATGAATGAAGGTTAGAGATAAAGTGTTGGTGTTGGTGAAAAATGAAGTTCATATAATTTTTTAAAATATTCAGATTAGTTCGGATAATTTATGATAAATTAAGATAAGTTCAGATAATTTCAAATAAATTCGGATAAGTTCAGATAAATTAATATAAGATTAGATTATTTAAGATATTCAGATATTTTATTATAAATTCAAATAAGTTTAAATAACTTCAAATAAATTCATATAGGTTCATATTGATATGAGTTCAGATAAATTCAGATATGTTTGTATAAATTCAGATAAATTTAGAGTTGTTTATATAAATTTAGATAAGTTCAATAAAGTTGAAATAAAATTAGATTTGTCAAAATCAGGTGAATATAACACAACTAATCACATTAATATATCATGTATACATATTTATGTTATAAATTTCAAATTTTAAACATTTAAGGAACTGTAATTTTTTTTTTAATTAGGAATTATTTTTATGTTATTTGATAATTTAGGATTGTTTGACTTTAGAGTACTAAAATCATGGACTAATATATCAATCATGTACCATCCCTATAATGTTGACTCCATTCAAACATTCTTATTGCTTTGCTGCACCACTCTTTACTTCTAGAGTATCTCAAAGTTTCCTATAAATTAAAGTTTTTTTATACCATTTTATTACCAATTACCATTCCATTCTCTATCTCCCTTATTTGTTCTCTCTACAATTCACAACTTGGATCATGAGTTATTATTGGTCTGCCCTATTACCAATTACCTTTGTCATGTCGGGTTATGGTCATGAAATATTTTAGTTAGGTTAATAATATATAGATAGGGTTTAATTGGATCATGAGTAATTTCGGGTCGGTTTTAATTGGGTCATGGGAAGTTTCAAATCAAGTAATTAAAGGTCGGGTAAAAAGAGTTATTTTTTGGGTCTAAATGGTTTCGGGAAGATTTCGTTTCGGGTTAGATCAAGTTCGGATTTTATATTATCGAGTCTTATTGGTTTCGGATTAAATATGAGTTAATTTCAAGTTGGGTTTGGATCATAAATTACCGAGTGGAGTCAGTTTTGAGATAACGTCGGGTCGACTCCAGATCGAATTCGGATAAAAAATACCCGGATCCAACTAGTTTGATAACAGTCCGATTTCAGGTAAACCTTTCGCGTCGGGTAAGTTTTTGACACCCCTAGTCAGACATACAGTCTAAAGAGCAAAGCTTTTCATGGTAATAGCAAAAAAATTGATTATAATGATTTTCTTTTGCTTTTTCTTTTTCTTTTTCTTTTTTTATATTTGAAAAAGAATACTTCCTCTGTTTTTTTAAAATTACATTAATTTTACTTGTTCACTATTCAATGCTCTCTTTTATTCAACTTTTTACTATTGTAAAATGAGTAACTATTGTTGTTATAAAGTACTCCGTACTATATATTATTGGAATAATTACAATGGCATTCATTTTTTATGGTGAGTCACATGTCAATTCAGTCGTTGTTGCTACTGGTTTTGTGAGGCTTGCTGCAGAGTGCAAGGCGTCTTCTGTTTCGCATTGGTTGCCTCCCCCAATTGGAGTGGTAAAGGTGAATGTTGATGCCCATTTAACCCACAACAACGGTGTGCAGTTTGGTGTGGTGATCTGTGTTAGATAATTTAGAGTGTAGTATGGTGCGCGCTCGCGCCCATGTAAAGCGCGACCGCGCCTTGTAGGCGCGGCTGCGATGAAAGCGCGCCTAAACCGCGTACCTCTCTGGATTTCAGCATGGAAGATGAAAGTGAGAGGCACGGCCGCGCAATAAATGGCGCGCCCGCGCCTCTAGTCGCGCTCAAACCGTGCCCCTCACTGGAAAATTTCATCAAACGCATATTCTGGGTAGGAGCGCCCGCTCCTGAAAGAGGAGCGTTCGCTCCTCAGTGAGGCGCGCCCGCGCCAAAGTGAGAAGCGCCCGCTCCTCGCTGTGGCGCGCCCGCGCCGTGTTTGTCGCGCCCGTGCCATTTACCAGTTTTGCGGTTATTTCTGACGATTAACCCTCATATAAAAAGGAATTTCGTGAAAACGAAAGAAGAACAAAAAAATATTCAGAGCATTTTGTTCATCCTCTCCATAAAATAATTCTCCTATTCTCTTTCAATCTTCTTGAAAACTATTGAAAGATTAACCTCTTGAAATTTAGCCTTCCTTTGTGAATTGATCATCCTTATTCGTTTCTTTGTGCTAAGAACGGATTGAGTGTCTTTTGTATCTCAAAGAGAATTTTCGGTTTAACCCAAGCACCGTTGTGGGGGAAATTAATCTCTTTAGGAAAGTGTATACACGCCTAAGACATTATATCAAGGTCTGAGACTCAAGTGGTCACCGATATTCTCGTGTTCATGTTCGTTAGAAAAGGCTTGGAATTGAGGCAAGTTTGTAATCTTTCACATTAGGATTTGTCATTTGAATTTCTGTAATTCATTGATTTAACATTGCTTTGCTTGTAATACTTTGATTAGTATTGGAATTGTGTATGATTTGATTATTGTACATGTTTAGGTTTGTTCCCACAATTGTTTAAGTATTTACTTGTTGTAATTGCTGTTTAGAAAACCTAACAATCTAAAGAGATTAAACTTTTTGTAAACCTTAGCAAGCATGTCTAGCGTGAAAGAATTAACCACAAATTTTGTCAAACTTAAGAAGTTTGATGGTGTGGAGTTTAGGAGATGGAAGAAGAAGATGTATTTTCTTCTTACATCCCTAAATGTAGCCTATGTAATTAGTACTCCAAGGCCTAATGAACATGAGAATGAGACCTTGGAATTTGTTCGGGAAAGATCGAAGTGGGACAACGACGATTTCATATGTCGTGGTCATATCTTGAATGGGATGGAGGATGATCTTTTTGATGTCTATCAAAATGTGGAGTCGGCTAAGGAGCTTTGGGAGTCCTTGGAAAGCAAGTATATGGCGAAGGATGCTTCAAGTAAGAAATTTCTTGTTAGCAATTTTAATAATTTTAAGTTTGTCGATGGTCGATCCATTATGGATCAATTTCATGAATTGCAACGTATCTATGGTAGTCTAGAACAACATGGGATAGCTATGAATGAGTTATTTGTTGTTTCTAGTATTATTGACAAATTACCCCCTAGTTGGAAAAATGTTAAGCATGATTTAAAACATAAGAAAGAGGACATGACTTTTTCCGGTTTGGCCACCCTTCTTCAAATTAAAGAAGGGATTCGAGCCATGGAAGGTGCTAAGGATGGAAATCCTAGCACAATGGTAAATGAGGGAAGAGCTAGTGCATCTACTAGTGGAAAGAGAAAGAATTTTAATTCTTTCAAGAACAAGTCCAATAAGAAAATGGCAAGTAACAAGTTTACTTGTTGGGAATGCGGTAAAGCTGGTCACCGCAAGAAGGATTGTTATTCTTTCAAGAAAAGAATGGAGAAATCCAAGGAGGGTCGTGCTTCTGAAAGCAAGGACCCATCCATTAAAGGTAATCCTTCTCATGAGGTTGAATTTAATTCCGGTTTGGACTTAAATGCAACGGATCCTAACATTTTTATGGTTCAGGATTATGACACATGGTGGATTGATTCGGGGGCTTCAAGGCATGTATGCAAGAGTAAACATTGGTTCAAAACCTTTCAAAAGGTTGTTGATGGAGAAGACCTCTACATGGGGAACAACTCTACCATCAAGGTTCTTGGAAGAGGACAAGTTGAGCTAGTGTTTAGTTCGGGGACTGCAATTATTCTTAGGAATGTCTTGTATGCTCCGGAAATTAGTAGAAATCTTGTATCGGGGCCTACCCTGAATAGTCTTGACTATAAGCTTGTATTTGAAGCTAATAGATGCATAATTACTAGGGGTGTAAATTTCATAGGACGTTGTTATTTGGAAAATGGATTGTTTAAGCTCTCATTGAAAGAGAGTAATGTTTTGGATAATTTGTGTTTGAATGTTGATTTCAATGATAATCATGTTGATTTACATATGATTGATTTATGGCATTCTAGGTTAGGACATGTGAATTATAATAAAATTCTTTTCATGTCAAAACAAGAATTGATACCTTCTTGTGATATTTCTCCTAATAAATGTTCTACTTGCATGTTGAACAAGATCACTAGAACTCCTTTTAAGAGAGTTGAAAGAAGTTCTAATATTTTAGAATTGATCCATAGTGACTTGTGTGATTTTCATAGTACTCCTTCTTTGGGGAATAAAAGATACATGATAACGTTTATAGATGATTATTTTAGGTTTTGTTATGTGTATCTTTTACACTCCAAAGATGAAGCTTTAAATAAGTTTGATATTTATAAAAGGGAAGTAGAATTGCAAGTAGAATCATTAGTTAAGAGAATAAGAACTGATAAGGGAGGGGAATATTATGATCCAGTTTATTTCCAATCTTTGGGTATAATTCATGAGACTACATCGGGTTATGCACCACAATCAAATGGTGTAGCTGAAAGGAAAAACAGAACACTTGAAGAAATGGTTAATTCCATGTTATCTTACTCTGGTTTGAGTGAAGGGTTCTGGGGTGAAGCAATGTTGACAGCTTGTCACATTCTTAACCGGGTTCCCACTAAGGGAAAACAATTTACTCCTTATGAACTATGGTACAAAAGAAAGCCAAACTTGAAGTATCTCAAGGTTTGGGGTTGTAGGGCAATCGTAAGAGTGCCTGGCAACAAGAAAAGAAAGCTCGGTGAAAGGGGCTTGGATTGCATATTTATAGGTTATGCTGAGCATAGAAAAACCTATAGGTTCTATGTAATAGAACAAAATGACTATATATCGATTCATTCGGTTATTGAGTCAAGAGATGCAATATTTGATGAAAAACGGTTTTCATCAATGAGTATACCAAAAGATCTACAAATCAGTGCCAATGATAGGGAGATAGTAGAGTTGAATGATCAACTTGAATCTCATGAAGAAACATTCGATAATGAGAATGTTGAAACTCCTCAAGTTAGGAGAAGTGCTAGGGAAAGAAAACCTAGGAACCCTCTTGATGACTTTATAATTTATTTAGTCGAAGGGTCTAGGAATGTCATTAGTTCAACTATTCCATATTGTTTTAATGTGGATAGTGAACCAAAGAGTTATAGCGAGGTCATATATTCTCAAGATAGTGTATTTTGGAAGGAAGCTATAAATGATGAGATGGACTCCATCATGGGGAATAGTACCTGCGTCTTAGAGGATTTACCTCCCGGTTGCAAACCTATTGGTTACAAGTGGATTTTCACTAGGAAAAGGAGACCGGATGGCTCCATAGTGAAATTTAAAGCCAGATTGGTTATCCAAGGCTTTAGGCAAAAGCATGGTGTTGATTATTTCGATATCTATGCACCGGTTGCAAGAATTACCTCTATAAGGTTATTGTTTGCAATGGCTTTGGTATATAATCTAATGATTCATCAAATGGATGTCAAGACGGCATTCCTTTATGGTGATCTAGAGGAAGAAGTGTATATAAAACAACCCGAAGGGTTTGTTTTGGAAGGACAAGAGGATAAGGTGTGTAAATTGGTTAAGTCATTATATGGACTTAAACAAGCACCTAAGCAGTGGCATCGGAAATTTGATGACACAATTTTGTCCTTTGGATTCAAAGTGAATCAAGCAAATAAGTGTATATATAGCAAATTTGATGACAAAGGTCATGGTGTCATCATGTGTCTATATGTTGATGATATGCTTATCTTTGGTACAAGTCTACAACAAGTAGAATTGACCAAGGAATTCTTATCCTCATCTTTTCAGATGAAAGATTTGGGGGAGGCGGATGTCATCTTGGGCATCAAGATTATTAGGGATAATGGTAGACTTATTTTAAGTCAATCTCATTATATTGAGAAAATGATCAAACGGTTTAATATGTTTGATAAGTGTCCCGTGAACACCCCCATGGAACCTAATGTGAAATTGGTTAAGAATTCAAGGAAAACGGTTTCCCAATTGGAATATTCAAGGATAATTGGATCCTTGATGTATGCCATGACTAGTACTAGACCGGATATTGCATTAGCTGTTGGGAAACTTAGTAGATTTACTAGTAACCCAGGTGCACAGCATTGGTTTGCAATTGGGAGGGTCTTGAGGTACCTTAAGGTTACACTAGACTATGGTCTAGCTTATAGTGGATTTCCTTCGGTTTTAGAAGGGTATTCTGATGCAAGTTGGATCACTTACAAAGAGGATGACTCTTCTGTTAGTGGTTGGGTATTCATGTTTGGGGGAGGTGTCATTTCATGGTCTTCCAAGAAACAAACTTGCATTGCAAATTCCACTATGGCAGCAGAGTTTATTGCTCTTGCTTCAGCTACTAAGGAAGCTGAGTGGTTGAGGAATCTCATGATAGAATTGCCTTTATTGTCAAAGCCAATGCCACCGGTGGCAATCCATTGTGATTCTAATTCGGCATTGATAAAGGCCTATAGTCAAGTGTATAATGGTAAGTCTCGGCATATTTCACTTAGACATAGCCTAGTGAAAGAGCTTATCAATGATGGGGTCATAAGTCTTGACTATGTTCCAACTAAGTTGAATTTGGCGGATAGCTTTACAAAAGCAATGCCAAGGCATTCCATCATATTTGCTATGAATGGAATGGGTTTATGTCCAAAAACGCGAATTTGTGAAACCCAATCTAACGCTTAAAGAAATATCAAGTCTTAGATTCAATGTGGTTGAATTACATTTTTGTTGTTTGTTAGCAATGTTTGTGACCCATATTGCTATGATACTTGTGATGTGAAAGGTAGAGTCTACTAAGTTCTCAAAGGTTTAGAGTTGAGAAGCTCTAAATGTAAGTGTCTTGTCACAAGGGCACTATTACGTATATGAGAACCTACCTATATAAGTTCAAAATTTATTAGCCGCTTCAAGAAGTCTAGGTGGACATATAGACTTTGATGAACTTATGAAAGATATGGACACATGGCTGTTTAAAAGTGTCAAGTGATGATTAATTCGATTTGTCTTGTGTGTACTTCACCTTCGAATGATTGGAGATATCCGTGTGATTCAATCCATATGGAAATCATGGGATATGATCATCGTTAAGTGTATTGTACTAGGTGCTAATTCAATCCGTAGGGATATTAGCATTGATGCATGAGATGTGGCTAAATAGATGGAAGTGGAGAATGTTTAAAGAAACACTCTAAATGGGGGAGGATTGTCAGATAATTTAGAGTGTTGTATGGTGCGCGCTCGTGCCCATGTAAAGCGCGACCGCGCCTGGTCGGCGCGGCCGCGATGAGAGCGCGCCTAAACCGCGTACCTCTCTGGATTTCAGCATGGAAGATGAAAGTGAGAGGCGCGGCCGCGCAATATATGGTGCGCCCGCGCCACCTGGTGGTGGCGCGCCCGCGCCTCTAGTCGCGCTCAAACCGCGCCCCTCACTGGAAAATTTCATTAAACGCATATTCTGGGTAGGAGCGCCCGCTCCTAAAAGAGGAGCGTCCGCTCCTCAGTGAGGCGCGCCCGCGCCAAAGTGAGAAGCGCCCGCTCCTCGCTGTGGCGTGCCCGCGCCGTGTTTGTCGCGCCCGCGCCATTTGCCAGTTTTGCGGTTATTTGCTGATGATTAACCCTCATATAAAAAGGAATTTCGTGAAAACGAAAGAAGAACAGAAAAATATTCAGAGCATTTTGTTCATCCTCTCCATAAAATAATTCTCCTATTCTCTTTCAATCTTCTTCCAAACTATTGAAAGATTAACCTTTTTAAATTTAGCCTTCCTTTGTGAATTGATCATCCTTATTCGTTTCTTTGTGCTAAGAACGGATTGAGTGTCTTTTGTATCTCAAAGAGAATTTCCGGTTTAACCTAAGCACCGTTGTGGGGGAAATTAATCTCTTTAGGAAAGTGTATACACGCCTAAGACATTATATCAAGGTTTGAGACTCAAGTGGTCACCAGTATTCTCGTGTTCATGTTCGTTAGAAAATGCTTGGAAGTGAGGCAAGTTTGTAATCTTTCACATTAGGATTTGTCGTTTGAATTTCTGTAATTCATTGATTTAACATTGCTTTGCTTGTAATACTTTGATTAGTATTGGAATTGTGTATGATTTGATTATTGTACATGTTTAGGTTTGTTCCCACAATTGTTTAAGTATTTACTTGTTGTAATTGCTGTTTAGAAAACCTAACAATATGTAGCTGCTGCAGTGAAGAGGGTTGATGTTGGGTGGGGTCCTGAGATGCCTGAAACAGGGGCAACGATGTATGGGTTATTTATGAGGACATCCTCAAATTGAGTTTGCTTTTTAATTATTTTGCTTGTAAGCATGTTAAACATGCAGGTAATACTGTAGCTCACTTGGTTGTGAAAAGAAAACTAATGACGCATATCAGCCATTAAAATGAACATATAAGCCAATTAATGTTTGATATAAGTCAATATTAGGGACATATCTGACATTAATAAAAACGTATCAGTCAACAAAAGGAACATATCAGTCAACAAATGAAACATATCAGCCAACAAAGGAACATATCATCCAACAAAAGATACATATCAACCAAAAGATGAAACATATCAGCCAACAAATGAAGCATACCAGCCAACAAAAGAATGCATGAAATCAGCCAACAACAGGAACATATCATCCAACAAAAGATACATATCAATCAAAAGACGTAACATATCTGCCAACAGATGAAGTATATCAGCCAACAAAATAAACACATCAGCCAACACAATGAAACATATAAGCCAACAATTAAAATATATATATATCACCCAACAAAATAAAGATATCAGCCAACCAAATAAATATATCATCCAACTGATGTCTGATAGCAGCAAACAAAAAGAACATATCAAAAATTATTAAAAAAAAAACCATATTAGCCAACAAAAGGAATATATTAGACAACACAAAACCATATTAACTAACAAATGAAACATATCAGCCAACAAGTAAAATATATCAACCAGCCTGCCGCACGCATAATTTGCGTGCGGCAGTCCGCACCTAATACCTTATCTTAGATTAATCATATTAGCATCATATCATGTATCCACTAAAAATTACACCTTAAAATACAATCAAACTCATTACAAACTAAAAGTTACCCTTAAATCGATTAAAGTTACTATAAAAATTGTTAAAGTTACCCTCAAATTGACTGTTTTACAATAAAATTAACATAAACCAACCTTTTTTTATTTGAAGAAAACGCTGATTAGTGCACTAACATAAACCAGCCTTATACAAGACTTATTAAAGAGAAAATATTCCAAACCTTAAATTAAGACACCCCTCATTCATAAAGCTCATTAACATAATTAACCGCCATTAAATCATCTTTGCCATCATCAAAGAAATTATTCAAGAATTGATAGGAAGGAGAAAATATAAATGAATTAGTTCATTGGGAATATGTATTTTTTAGGAACACATGTAATCTAATTAAATTTGCTTTTATATATATATATATATATATATATATATATATATATATATATATATATATATATATATATATATATATATATATATATATATAATAAAGCCAGTCTCGAAGCCAGGTCATGAGACAGCGACACTTGGCATTCCAGTTTTTTTGCCAAGTGTCGTGCCACGTACACAACAAATAGGTATTATTGTGATTAGATTAGATGTCACATTAGATTAGATTGGATAGATTAGTTTAGGATTAAAAAGTATACATAAAATAATTTATAATTCTTTTGAAAACGTTTATCTTTTTATTGACAATAGAATTTTACTTATAGCAACACAACCCATATTATAACTAATATGAATATCCAATTAATAATAGAATTTTACTCCTATACGAATAACCACGTAATTATAATTATAAATATGGCCATGTATCATTAATTTTTTTTAGTCAACCATTAATTTACCATTAAAACTTTTGAATCAGGTATTCTTCATATTCGGTTGTGATATTTTTGTGTATGTTTGTGATTTAGTTAATGAAATTAAAGAAGTAAAAAACTATTAAAATTAGGACACAACAGAAAGTGTACAATACAAGGGAATCTTGAAGTTAATTCAGATCAATGTTAGCAAGGTATTAGAACTTTACGAGTTTTACAAAGGCTCCATAGCCCATTTACCAACCATATACTTCGTATTACAAATGGTCCAATTAGGCCAATAATATAATCTGTTGATTTCCGTTCAATATATATATAATTTGTTGATTTTACATGTTAAAAAATAATTACTTTTAAACTTTTTATTTATTATTTTTTTTTTTACCAACGCACTCTTCTTTTCACAAAATTATACTCCCTCTATTATTTTAGTGTCCCATTAAAATTTATCACATATGTCAACATAGAACTTTGATAAACAATATCTTAATTACATTTTTTTTTATGTATAATTCACAAACATTGGTCGTAGTAGACCAAGTGAATATAGTGCAACTTACAAAAACAAAAATAATTAATAACAAATGTGAAAAAAAAGAATAATAGGTAGTGTTTCTACTCTCTTTTTGCATCTAACATTTTAAAAAAATATAAATAATAATAATAATAATAATAATAATAATAATAATAAAACATGCCCACAAATAAGTACACTATTTAAAATGGGTATCTTGGGCAACGCCCGAGGCATCCCGAATTTTCGCCAAGTGTCAAGCCACGTAAGTCACAAATAGACATTATTGTGATTAGATTAAATAATGTCACATTAGATTAGATTGGATAGATTTGCTTAGGATTAAAAAGTATACATAAAATAATATAAATTTCTTTTGCAAAAAAATTATCTTTGTATTGAAAATTGAATTTTACTTATAGCAACACACCACATATTATAATTAATATGAATATCCAATTAACAATAAAATTTAACTCCTATACAAATAATCGCGTAATTATAATTACAAATATGGTCATGCATCATTAATTCTTTTTTTAGTCTACCATTGATTTACCTTCAATGCTTTTGAATCAGGTATTCTTCATATTCGGTTGTAATATTTTGTGTATGTTTGTGATTTTGTTAATGAAATTAAAGAAGTAAAAAACTACTAAAACTAGCATATAATAGAAACTTTACAATAAAAGGGAATCTTGAAGTGAATTCAGATCAATGTTAGCAAGGTCTTAGAATAATAAAAGAAAGTCTTGAAGTGAATTCAAATCAATTCAGATCAATCTTGAAGTGAATTCAGATTAACTTAAAAAGCGTTTCAATAATTTTTTTTACAGGAATATAATAACAAACGTGAAAAAAGAATAATAGGTGGTCTTCTTATTCTCTTTTTGTATCTAACATTTAAAAAATATATATATAAATACTAATAATTATTATTATTATTATTATTTTTATTTTTATAATAATAATAATAATAATGATAATAATAATAATAATAATAATAATAATAATAATAATAATAATAATACAAAACATGCTGACATTCTCTAAAATAGGTATTCGAGGCAACGCCTGGGCCACATACTAATCACTAATAAATAAAGCCGGTCTCGCAGCCAGGCCACGAGACAACGACACTTGGCATTCTAGTTTTTTGCCAAATGTCGCGCCACGTAGGCGACAAATAGGTATTATTGTGACACATATGATGCTTAAGTAAGCGAAATTTGGATAGATTTTTAAAGATAAAAGTGTTGTATAGAGTTTTATTATTGATATACTGCTAATATTTCATATATACAAAATTAATCATAAATTTTAATAAATGTCTTATAACTCGGTACTATTTTCATCATAAAATTCATGTTAAAAGTTTTTTAAAATAAGATCCATATACAATATATTTCATTTATTTACAAAAATAATAGTAAATTAGTGAAAATAAGTTTTAATAAGAAAAAATAATTTTAGTTTGGGTAAAAATACTTTCAGTTCAGTCAAAATAATTTTAGTTCATTAAAATATAATTTCAGTTCTGTATTATAAAAGGGATTATATGATCGTATTCTAACATTCAATCTTAAAAGTTTATCCTAAACTTTTATCAATCATCTGGACATCGCCATATTTATATACGGGGACTTTTTTCAAAGTAAAATCATTTAAAGAATTAAAAAAAAAAAAAAAAAAAAAAAAGGCCGGACATTATTGAATTTAGGCGGAAATTTTTTTATATAACATGACATGAATTAAAATCTGATACAATTAATTTTAGATTATTTTTGAAAAGACTATTAAAAAATTGAAAGGGATCGATTTCAAATAAAATTGAAAGGACTCTTTCATAGTGTTACACCTCCCCATCAAATTATATTCTCATCCACAAATATCATACGAGTAATTCTTATTATAATTATTTTTTTTAAATCACGAAGAATACTACTGTACATCATCTTTTTTTTTTTTTTTTTTTTTTTTTTTTTTTTTTTTTTGTCACTATATTCTCGTGAAAGTATGAATTTTCGTCGAACATTCGAATAGTCCTTTACAAGCCCACTGCATCTTGGCACTTGCCAAATTCCATAAATGAAGATATCCTTCAGAAAATACAAGTTGATATCCTATATTAACAAAACTTGTTAATATTAAGGCTAATTTTGTAAATTTAACAGCCACATTAAGGCTAATTTTGTAAATTTAGCAATCATACCCCCTTTCTCTCCCCTCTATCACCACCGTGCAACCTCTAGCTTCACGAGTCGACAACCGCACGACCTTTACCTTCACCAATCGACCCCAGCCGACCACCGCACGGCTTCGCCAGTCGACCACTACACAATCTCTAGCACCACCATTCGACCGCCGCAACACCACTAGTACAAGCGAATCCCTTTCTCTAAGGGGTTTGTATGGGCCCAATTTTCATAAATTGTTAGGTGTCTTTTGTTTGGCCGACCGGCCACTTTAGATCTGCAAAGGTGATCGATCACAGGAAGGAAAAATTGGTCATGTGAGGGGAGGAGAGAGAAAAATTTGGTGATATTATCATGTATTTGTTAATATAGGATATCAACCTGATTTTCCTCTTTAAATAGTCCACAACACATGCATGACTTTGCTACACCATATAGTTGAAGGGTCATAAGGATTTTTAATTTGTGAACGAGGAAGGTCATTTGGGGCAAATACTTTTCCACAGAATGACTTCTTAAGTGGTAGTTCACATCAAATGAAAAATGACATTTATTTGTGCTATGATTGTGCCTAGCCAGTTTGTGTCATATGATATTAACAACTACCTTCATTTTCATTATATCTTAATATTTAAGATAAGTGAAGGTAAAATCGAAAAATGTAGTTAAAGAGAGACAATGTTAAAAAGTGGACAATGTAAAAAAATGTGGTTAAAGATAATTTGTGAGTATTTTTAAGGTCAACCCATCTTTTATAAAGTCCCAATTAATAGTTCTCATCAATATTCCTGCTTTAATTCTCTGTTTCAAAAGAAATGTTTCAGTTAAACTGCATATGTATGCCAATATAAAACTTTGACTAATATAGTAAAAATTAATATTCGAAAACTTTACATTAAGATGATTCTAATTAGTATCAACATGACTATATTTTTTCTTATTTATAAATCATTAACGTTGGTAAAAGTAATTAATGTAAATTCTAAAAAAAAAAGTAAAAATAAAGCATTTATTTTGAAACATAAGTACCACACACCGACCTCAACTCAAGTTCAAGTGTCCAACCTCTCCAAATAGAATCATTTTTCATAGTAGAAGATGATTTTGTAATTTTGTTTTTGTTCAAATTTGTTTTAGGTGTTCATATTTTCTTGGAACATAGCGATAATTAACAAGTACGTACTCATACTCTGTAACCCGTTTTCTCTTTAACTGATTTTCCCATAGCCCGCTCTTTTTCCAAAACACTATAAATTCCATCTTTAAAGCTTCCTCCCCACTTAACAAAACCCCAATTGAACATGGGTATTTCACCAATTTCATATTTTCTCTCTTCTTTGAAAAACCCATATCTTAATTTTCTTCAAAGTCCATTCTTTTTGCAAGATTCCTCTGTTTTCTTACATCTAATCCTATTATTTGGTCTAATTCTTTCATGGGTTTACAAATTTTTCCGACGAAATGGCAATGATCACTCCAAAGATAGAAACTCTTGGTATTTTAAACCTGTTTTCTTCCCTTCTTTAGCTCTTTCTTTATTTAATCTAGTATTATTTTGCTTAAATTGCTTTTATTGGTATAAAAATGGCTGGTCAGATGAAAAACTAGCTACCCTTTTGGTTTTAGCATTGAAGGTGTTTGTTTGGATTTTAGTTTCTATTTACTTGCATAAACAATTAATTTACCGCTTTAATGGAGTAAAACTTCCTTTTCTATTGAGAATTTGGTGGGGTTTTTACCTTGTTGTTTCTTGTTATTGCCTTATTGTAGACATTATCCAATTTAGGGGAAATCAAACTTTGCCAATTCAAGTTTTGGTGTCTGATGTGGTGTATACTACATCAGGAATTTTTCTTTGTTGTGTTGGGTTTTTTGGGAGATTTACTAGTGAGGATTGTGATCTTCAAGAGCCATTTTTGAATGGTAATGGTAGGGTCGATTCGAGTACAAGCGAAGGGAGTGAAACAATTAGTCCTTATTTGAATGTTGGGTTGTTTAGTAACCTAACTTTTACTTGGGTAGGCTCTTTAATCTCCAAAGGTTATAATAAAACTTTGGACCTTGAGGATGTTCCATCTCTTTCGGGTAAAGATGATGTTAGTGAATCCCATATGATTTTTAGAAATTGTATGGAGTCTCTTAGAGAAGGTAGTGATAAGAAGGTGACAAGTATGAGGCTTGTGAAATCTTTGATCTTAACATCATGGGTTGATATCGTATTGACGGCTTTCCTTTGCCTCATCAAAACATTAGCGTCTTTTGTTGGTCCGTACCTCATTGATACCTTTGTCCAATACCTAAATGGGAGAAGGGAATACAAAAACCAAGGGTATGTACTAGTTTCTGCATTCTTCTTTGCGAAGCTTGTGCAATGCCTATGTCAAAGGCATTGGTTCTTTAGGCTTCAAGTAGTTGGGATTAGGATGAAAGCTGTGCTTATAGAGAGTATCTATAATAAAGCATTGACCCTCTCTAGTCGATCAAAGCAAGGTCATACAAGTGGGGAGATGATCAATTTCATGTCTGTGGATGCAGAGAGAATTGATGATTTTAGTTGGTATATGCATGATCCATGGATGGTCATATTGCAAGTTGCATTGGCCTTGTTGATCTTGTATAAAAGTCTAGGGTTGGCATCAATTGCTGCACTTGCTGCAACCGTTTTCATCATGTTAGCCAATTATCCTTTGTCAACTTTGCTTGAGAAGTACCAGGAAAAGCTAATGGAAGCCAAGGATAAGAGAATGAAGGCAACATCTGAGATATTGAAGAACATGAGAATTCTGAAGCTTCAAGCATGGGAAATGAAATTCTTGTCTAAGATTGTTGACCTAAGAAATAGTGAAAATGTTTGGTTGAAGAAATTTTTTAGTATTTCAGCTGCAACAGTTTTTGTTTTCTGGGGTGCTCCAACATTTGTGTCTGTTATTACTTTTGGGACATGTATGATCATGGGTATACCTCTTGAATCAGGGAAGGTTTTAACTGCTCTTGCAACGTTTCGGATTCTTCAGGAACCCATTTACAACCTGCCAGACACAATCTCTATGATCATACAGACAAAAGTTTCCCTTGATAGAATTGCCTCTTTCCTTTGTCTTGATGACTTAGAACCTGATACTATAGAGAAAATTCCTAGAGCTACTTCTGAAGTTTCTGTTGAGATAAATGAGGGAAATTTTAGCTGGGATCCATTGGCCCCAAGCCCTACATTGAAAAACATCAATCTTAGAGTTAAACATGGTATGAGGGTGGCAGTTTGCGGTACAGTTGGATCTGGAAAGTCTACTCTACTTTCTTGCATTTTAGGAGAAGTTTCAAAGTTCTCTGGCAGTTTACGATTGAGTGGATCCAAGGCTTATGTCCCACAATCCCCTTGGATTCAGAGTGGCAAGATAGTCGATAATATTTTGTTTGGCCAGAAAATGGATCATGGAAAGTATGACAGGGTATTAGAGGCATGTTCCTTGAAGAAGGATCTTGAAATCTTGTCTTTTGGGGATCAGACAATCATTGGTGAGAGGGGTATCAATTTGAGTGGTGGTCAGAAGCAGAGGATACAACTCGCTCGTGCTTTATACCAAGATGCTGACATATATCTGTTTGATGATCCTTTTAGTGCTGTTGATGCTCACACCGGTAGTCATCTCTTCGAGGTATCAACGTTTTCCTTGTACATTAATTGCATTCTATTTTGTTCCCATTTCGTCGTACAAATACTGGTGATATTCACATTATCCTTAGTTATTTGTTTAACACAATTTTCACAATTAGAATTATTGTTATATTTGGATTGTATGAGGATTGAACGATTATAGCTTCAGGCTACTAACCAATGCCATCCTGTTACTGACCATCGTCCATTGTGCAAGATTGATTTGCTGCTTGATCCCAGTACATGGCTTTTTAAGAAGTGCTGAGATCCAGGGTTCTTGCGGCATCACATTACATGTGTTGACTTTGCATAAATTTTCCTGTTTAATTTCTTGGTCTTTAGATTCATGGTTCTGATGCAATTATTCCTTTCCATTGGAATCTCAGGCTATTTGCTTCTCTTAGGTACTGCCTGATTAAAATGCCTATTATGCTAATTTTTGTGTATTTGCATGGATGTTCTTGCAGGAATGTCTGCTAGGCCTTTTAGAATCCAAGACTGTGATATATGTAACACACCAAGTGGAGTTCTTGCCTGCTGCAGATTTAATATTGGTGAGAATACTTTAGAAATTTTCTTCTTCCTCCAATTGTAGTCATTGTACTGTATTTCAAATCACCTTCTGATTTGATTACCCTCTAACTCATGTATCTTTTAAAGGTCATGAAAGATGGGAGTATATTGCAAGCTGGGAAGTACAATGATATTCTTGCTTCAGGAACAGACTTCATGGAACTTGTAGGAGCACACGAAGAAGCCTTATCTGCACTTGATTCGGTTGAGCCTGGAGTTTCAAAGCCGAAAGTTGATGAGGAATGTAGTGATAAGAAAGCCTTAGAGGAGAGCAATGTTGGTAATATTGAAAAAAATGATGATATGACGGGGCTGAAGGGACAACTAGTTCAAGACGAAGAAAGAGAAAAAGGTAGAGTGGGACTTTCAGGCTATTGGAAATATCTCACAACAGCATATGGAGGAGCTTTGGTACCTTTGATATTGTTAGCTCAAATACTTTTCCAGACTCTTCAAATTTTAAGCAATTATTGGATGGCTTGGGCAACTCCTGCCTCTTCTGATGCTGAACCTACAGTCAATGCGAAAGCTTTAATACTTGTCTATGTTGCTTTGGCCATTGGAAGCTCCTTTTGTATCCTAGCAAGGGCAAGTCTCCTTTATACTGTTGCGTACAAGACAGCTACTTCACTATTCAGTAAGATGCACTCGTGCATATTCCGTGCCCCCATGTCATTTTTTGATGCTACCCCAAGTGGGCGGATTTTAAATCGGGTACATACACATCCCCTGTTTCTTCTTTGTTTTGCATTCAATTTTGAGATATTTCTGATGATTGATGGTATAAGAAGAATAGGAAGGTGGTAAATTATTTTGTGAGATCTCTAAATAATGAACATAATAAGTATCTTAAATTGTCTGCTGTAATTAGAGTTGATTTGACGTAATTTATTGTACATATTTTCATTTCATGTTTCAGGCATCTACTGATCAAAGTGCTGTAGATCTGAAAATTCCATCTCAAATTGGTTCTTTTGCATTCTCGTTCATACAACTTCTGGGAATTATTGTGGTGATGTCACAAGTTGCATGGCAAGTTTTCGTGATTTTCATCCCTGTTATTGCAGTCTCGTTATGGTATCAGGTAAATTTGATGAGCTTTGTACTCTTGTCATTATACATAATAGCAAATTGCTTTACGAGATCGAAATTGTGGCTTGAATTTAGTGTAGCTGAATATGTACTAATTATTCTCTTTGTCTATCTTTGTTTCTTCTCCAACTTAGTCACAGTGTTATTGCTATTATTATTTCCTTACTAAAACAATCTTTCATTTGGTTGTTATCTCTTATGTCTTCATTGGTCACTGATCAAATTAATGTTCTACGAATTATTAGGCTCATTCTTAAACTATATCTTCTGTTATTCCAATTATTTTAAATTTTATTATGCAGCAATATTACATACCCTCAGCACGAGAACTTTGTCGATTGGTTGGAGTAACTAAAGCTCCAGTGATACAACATTTTGCTGAGACTATATCTGGAGCAACAACTATTAGGAGCTTTGATCAAGAATCTAGATTCTGTGCCACAAGCATAGAACTAGTAAATGGATACTCAAGACCAAAGTTTTACAGCGCTGTTGCAATGGAATGGCTTTGCTTTCGCTTGGACATGTTATCTTCAATTACATTTGCCGCCTCATTGATCATTTTGATCTCCATTCCTGTAGGAGTAATTGATCCTGGTATGTGAGCCCCATTTATTTCTGTACTCGCTATCATATTTCCATCATGTACAACATAACCATTCTAACATTCATTACTCTTATGTTTAAAGGAATCGCTGGTTTATCTGTTACGTATGGGCTCGATCTCAACAGGCTACAAAGCTGGATGATATGGAATTTATGTAATATGGAGAATAAAATCATCTCAGTTGAGAGGATCCTTCAGTATACTTGTATTCCAAGCGAACCTCCACTTGTTATGGAAGAAAATAGGCCAGACTCATCTTGGCCGTCTTTTGGAGAAGTCAATGTTCAAGACCTTCAGGTGATTTTAGTTTCATTTCACTCTGAAAACTAAATAAAAATTTGGCAACAAAAAAAAAGAAATTAAGTGCATGCTAGTTACTGTATAATGTTGTGGAAATCTACAGATTCGTTATGCGCCACACATGCCAGTTGTGTTACGAGGTATTACTTGTACTTTCCATGGAGGGAAGAAGACTGGCATTGTAGGGAGGACAGGAAGTGGTAAATCAACCCTCACACAGGCACTTTTTCGCATCGTTGAACCTGCTACTGGGCAGATCATGTTAGATGGTATCAACATATCATCCATTGGACTGCATGATTTACGCACCAGATTAAGTATAATCCCACAAGATCCCACCATGTTTGAAGGAACTGTCCGAAGCAACCTGGATCCTCTTGAAGAATACTCTGATCAACAGATTTGGGAGGTAATTCTTACATATTGGTACACAACTTTGCTCTACTGATTACCTTTCCATTTTTCCCTAAAAAAAACACTTTCTAATGTTTTCAGGCTCTTGATAAATGCCAACTTGGAGACGAAGTTAGAAAGAAAGAAGGAAAGCTCGATTCAATAGGTCTGTTTGTTACTTCATCTACTCTGATTTTGGTCCCTTTTTTTTTTTTTTCCCCTTCTTTCAGCTCTCAACTTATTTGTATTCTTTATCAAAATCTCAGTTACTGAGAATGGTGAGAATTGGAGTATGGGACAGCGACAGCTAGTTTGTTTAGGCCGCGTTCTACTCAAGAGAAGCAAAGTACTGATTCTAGACGAAGCAACTGCATCAGTCGATACAGCAACAGACAACTTGATTCAGCAAACATTAAGGGAACATTTCTCAGATTCAACAGTTATTATCATAGCACACAGGATTACATCAGTTATCAATAGTGATATGGTGGTGCTTCTAAGCCATGGACTTGTAGAGGAATGCAATTCTCCTATGAAGTTGCTAGAAAACAAGTCATCGTCATTTGCTAAACTCGTAGCAGAGTATACAACAAGATCTATATCAATTGCAGAGAATGCAACATAAGAGTACATTACAGTTTTCCTGGATGATGGCGAAAATCATTACAATAGAATTTTGTATAAAAGTGTAAGCAATACAATGTACAAATAGAGTGTACGTAAGCAATAGAAAGTACAAACAGAGTGTAAGTGGTGGTTTATGTATATTGGTGCTAATATTGGACCTCCAGTTAATTAATGATGCTAATTGTCAGACATAGAGGTGTCAAATCGGGTATCCAGATGGAGTTTTGGTTGAACCACGACAGGTCGGGATGTTTGGGTCGGGTAATGATGGGTCATTTTAACCTAATAAACCAAATCAAATCGGGTTGAGCTTAATCAGATTCGGGTTAAAGTTGAGTTCAAACATGGTCGGATACAAATCGAACTTGGGTCAAGTCAAATTCGGGTCGAGTCATATTGATTTAAGATGAACTCTGATCTAGATTTTATCGGGTTTATTTGGGTCAAAATGGATTTATTTGATTTTGGATCGGGTCATTTCGAATTCAATTAGACCTTGGTTCGAATCAATTCAGTTCTGGTTAAAATTTGAATCTAGCTAGTTACTTCGATTATTAGCTCATTCTCAATTAAAATTACTTTAGTTTCGGTTTTGAGTCGACTAATTTGAATTCAGGTTAATCTCAATTCAAGTCGTTTTAGCTATATTAGAATACATGTCAGATAATGTCATTTTTGTTATTGGAGATTTTCATTCATATGTAGTCTGTTGGGTTTCATTTAATTTAGTTTCGTATTGGCTTATTAGAATTGTTATAAGATTGACAACTCAAGCTATTACAGAAATTGACTATTTATCGCCTTGATAGGGTGATTATCACATCGTTGTAAAATGTCTTTTTCCTTACCGTTTTGCGTTTATCGTCGTCTTTGCGGCTATTTATCATCATCAATTCATTGGCAACTTGATTATTAGAAGTGTTAAGATTTTTTTTATTATATATTAGCATCTAAATCGTGATTAAGAATACAAGATTTTCAAATTTTAGTAATGTTTGAATTTTGTTATTGTTAATGAAGTTATACCCCTCCATTTTGTAATAATCGCAACACATTTTTTTCATGTTGGTTTCATAATAATTCTAACTCCTTATTAAGTAAGGACACATTACTACAGATCAATAATGAATAAATGTTACTTGAGTTTGACGTATAGCTAAAATAAGTTTTAATAAAGGTTATTAGAATTTAAATAAATTACAACTAAAATAAGCTATAATAAGGACTAATAAGCTAAGTTAAAGTCCATTCAGATTAGGGTTTGTTCAACTCCCCTTATTTTCTCTTATTTCAAGACTAAAAGTTTAGATAATATTATATAATTTTAGATAAGTTTATTCAAATTTAGATTAGTTCAAATAAATTCAAATTAGTTCAAATAAATTCAGATAAGTTGAACAATTACAAATACATTCAGAAAAGTTCATTTTTTAAAATATTCAGATTAGTTCAGATAATTTATGATAAATTAAGATAAGTTCAGATAATTTCAAATAAATTCGGATAAGTTCAGATAAATTAATATAAGTTTAGATTATTTAAGATAATTCAGATATTTTCTTATAAATTCAAATAAGTTTAAATAACTTCAATAAATTCATATAGGTTCAGATTGATATGAGTTCAGATAAATTCAAATATGTTTATATAAATTCAGATAAATTCAGAGTTGTTTATATAAATTCAGATAAGTTCAATTAAGTTGAAATAAAATCAGATTCGTCAAAATCAGGTGAATATAACACAACTAATCACATTCATATATCATGTATACATATATATGTTATAAATTTCAAATTTTAAACATTTAAGGAACTATAATTTTTTATTTTTTTTTATTTTATCTTATATGATAATTTAGGATTGTTTGACTTTAGAGTACTAACATTATGGACTAATATATCAATCATTGTACCATCCCTATAATGTTGACTCCATTCAAACATTCTTATTGCTTTGCTCCACTCTTTACTTCTAGAGTATCTCAATATTTCCTATAAATTAAAGTTTTTTTATACCATTTTATTACCAGTTACTATTCCATTCTATGTCTCCCTTCTTTGTTCTCTCTATAATTCACAACTTGGATCATGAGTTATTATTGGTCTACCCTATTACCAATTACCTTAGTCATGTCGGGTTATGGTCATGAAAAATTTTAGTTAGGTTAATAATATATAGGTCGGGTTTAATTGGATCATGAGTAATTTCTGGTCGGTTTTAATTGGGTCATGGGAAGTTTCAAATCAGGTAATTAAAGGTCGGTTAAAAAGAGTTATTTTTCGGGTCTAAATGGTTTCGGGTAGATTTTGTTTCGGGCTAGATCGAGTTCGGATTTTGTATTATCGGGTCTTATTGGTTTCGGATTAAATATGAGTTGATTTCAAGTTGGGTTTGGATCATAAATTACCGAGTGGAGTCAGTTTTGAGATTACGTCGGGTCGACTTCAGATCGAATTCGGATAAAAAATACCAGGATCCAACTAGTTCGAAAACAGTTCGGTTTCAGGTAAACTTTTCGAGTCGGGTAAGTTTTTGACACCCTAGTCAGACATACAGGCTAAAGAGCAAAGCTTTTCATGGTAATAGAAAAAAAATTGTTTATAATGATTTTCTTTTTCTTTTTCTTTTTTTGTATTTGAAAAAGAATACTTCCTCTGTTTTTTAAAAATCACATTAATTTTTCCCGTGCACTATTCACATGCTCTCTTTGATTTAACTTTTTACTATTGTAAAATGAGTAAATAATGTTGTTATGAAGTACTCCGTACTATATATCATTGGATTAATTACAAGGACATTAATTACGATTGGAGTGGTAAAGGTGAATGTTGATGCCCATTTAACTCACAACAACGGTGTGCAGTTTGGTGTGGTGATCTGTTAGCTGCTGCAGTGAAGAGGGTTGATGTTGGGTGGGGTCCTGAGATGCCCGAGACAGGGGCAGCGAGGTATGGGTATTTATGAGGACATCCTCAAATTGAGTTTGCTTTTCAATTATTTTGCTTGTAAGCATGTTAAACACGCGGGTAATACTGTAGCTTATTTGGTTTTACAAAAACTCTTATTTGGAGCGTGTTTGTATGAGCTCATTCTCTCAAAACTTACAAACTTTGGCAGAACTCGATTTATCTTAATAAAATCCCGTACTTTTCCTCAAAAAAAAAATTACAATGTCTATTTATACTATAATTTTTTGTTATAATTTTTACTAATAGACAATTAAAGACATTAATGGTTAAAATTATAGCTCGATAAATGTGCTAGTTAAAATTATGCAAACATTAAATAACGAAGGGATTATTATATTAAGACAATCTAAAACTTTCTATCTCGACACCCTTTGTAAAAATCCATGGTTCTCGCCACCCTTTCTTTCCTTTACTTTGCTAGTTTATGTATTGCTTTTCCTGCGTTTTTCTTTAATTTGTCTTCGTTTAGGGTTGGCTTCATGATGTGCAATTTTCAGCATCACCGCAATCATGGAAGCTTATTTTGGCAACAAACTTTCATTTGTCTAGATAGTTTTAATCATCTAGTGGTTATGTAATATGTTATAAAAAAAAACAGGGGCGAGACTAGGGTTCTAATTTCAAAGTATTTTAAATTGAGCTCTTATTTTATACTCCCTTCATTTTTTTTATAAGCTAGGATTGGAATTTAACTCTGATCTAATGGATATACTCTTATATTTTCACAGCCATTGATCCACTTATATATTCTGTATGTAATTCTAAGTGAAACAAATTATACTTATATTAATTTTTGGGGCCTTTTTATTTGGGGTTGCACCTTGCACACCTTGCACCGACCTAGCCCCGTCACTGTTTATGAATAGCTAGTAGTAATGTAGTATAGATTAAAGGTTTCCCCATTCTAAAGTGTTTGGGTCTAATTCAGCTATATTACTAATTGGGCCGGTCCAAAAGATTCAATTATAAAAGCAAGATTCAATTCTCCGTAAACATGCTAAGTCCAAGTCAACCAAGTCCTGTCAGCATGGCAAGCCCATCTGACTTCAAGAGCCCAATTCTCCTGAATTGAGCAAAGGTATAAAAGTCATTAATTGTCTCTTCTAACATTCATTCTCAATCAGCGTCAAGCAATTAATTCTCTTGCACAACATTTACTCTCTATACACTGAACTGACTTTAGTATCGGAGGGTCTTCCTCGACAACCACCCCAGAGGCTAGTTTACGTGTGCTTTGTTGTGCAGGAAATCCTTGGTCAACTTTTACCTGACCAAGCTTTATTTTCTCCACCGAAAAGGGTCTGCTGAAGGTCCTATTGTTTTCACACCGAAACATAGAGTATATCTCATTTGTACAAGAAGAAAACTAATAGGCAGACACAATTAATGTAAAATCATTATTTTATTTTATGATCAAATCTTAATATAAAATTCATCGATCGAGCAATAAATTTCTGATCAAATCTAATACAATTTGATCACATAAAAAACGTTATCTAGAAGAGTACGCGAAAAGTGGAGCTAACTACGATAACACGTAGTCGTATTATAGTAGAAGCTAATAGTTGCATGGCACGTGACAGGTTACGTATCTCATAGCAAGACACGTGTCCTGGGTTGTGAGAAGCATGCAACGTCTATAAATACAGGGTTCAATACAATCTACAGTAATAGTTCAACCCAAATAAAAAAAAAAAAAGAAAAAACTCATAATCAATAATTTTCAGTTTTTATTGTTGATCAAAGCTTCTTAATTTTCGATAAAGTTGGTGATTAGTTAGAGTTGGTAATAACAGTAACTTAGAAACAGTAAAATGGCGTCTCATGGTCAGAGTTACAGAGCTGGTGAATCTGCTGGTGTAGCTGAGGTAATTTATTAATTAACTCTTAATCACATGCCTAAATTAACTTGTTACGGAATATTTCTCTTTGTTTTGTAATATTTTTTTAATTGTTTTTATTACTAACCTATGATAGTTAACTATGATATTTTCTTATGTTGCACTATGGTTGGATTTATCAATTCGATCCCTGGCATTTCATGATGTTATGTTCCACTTTCCACGCAAAACATACATTCTGTATTTGTACTATTTTAAAATGTTGTTGATATGCTTAGCTCTATATTCAGGATAGTAATGATCTATAATCGGATTATTTTATAAATTTATTAAATGTAGTATGTATTTCGTGTAATTATGTAAGGAAAAAAAAGAGACCATGATGTACAAAATATGGTAGGTTTTAGACTATGTCCTTTTTCTTTTTTTTTGGTTTATAGCGTTTCTACCCGGTTCATCGCCCTTTTGCCTAATTCGAATTTGGGTCTCAGTTTTAGTGGTTAAGTTTCAGTTCCCCCTCAATTATTGTTGTGGGTTGTGGGTATGTTAGATTTTAGTCTATGTTGACAACTATTTTCCGTTATTATTAAGAGAATGTAATACCTATACATCTAATAGCTTGCCCCTATGTTAAACATGTAATAATTACAATTGAGTTGATTTATAGGAGAAAGCTAATCAAGTGATGGGCAAGACAAGGGGGGCAACAGAAGCAATGAAGGACAAGGCCCAAGAAGCCAAGGACAAAACAATGGACACAGCCCAAGCAGCAAAAGACAAGACTTCTGAAAAGGCCCAAAACACAAAGGGCCGAGCCCAGGAATCCAAGGACCAAACCGGAGGGTACGTAGCAGATCAGGCCCAATCCACCAAGGATGGGGCCGCTGGAATGGCCCAAACCACAAAGGACAAGGCCTATAATGCAGCCCAAGTCACCAAGGATAAGGCATATAATGCAGCCCAAGCCACCAAGGAGAAGGCCTCGGAAATGGCGGAAGCCGCGAAGGAGACGGCGGAAGCCGGGAGCGAGAAGACTGGAGGGATACTCCAGAGAACCGGAGACCAAGTGAAGAGTATGGCTCAAGGTGCAGCTGATGCTGTTAAGAGTACTTTTGGGATGGATGAGGCTGAGGAGGATGAATTCGATGAGCCCATTAAGACTACTAGGCCCAATAGGCCGTAGAATGAGTGTATTAGTTTGTTGGGCCTTTTATAGAATTGGGCTTTTAAGTTTGGTTGTTTGTCATTGTGGTTTTGTTTTGTTGTATTTATATTTTGGACCCATTTTAGGCTTTATGACATGAGAGTCTTAGAGTGACTTCACTTTGTTTATCATTCTGTAGAATCTTGGGATTAGGGGTTGTGGTGATATAAGACAATGTTCAGTCCCAACACATGATATCAAAAATTCGGTTTAGCACTATATCTCCCTGGTTTTAGTCTTCATTTTCAAACTAGTATCACTTTGAAAACCATACACGCATTTAAAAGTTGTTCGAAATATCATGGTATGCACGGTGTACCCAAATGTATAATCAACAAATAAATGGTACGATATCGAATATTCATAAGATGAAAAGATACCTTCATTGTATTCCATATACTTTTGTCCCTAAAAGCCTGTCTTCTTCCTACATAAATGAGGTTCCTTCAACAACCAAAACGACTTGCAACATATTCCACTCAATTTGGAAATCTCAAGGATTAATGTCATCAGCCAAGAATTGACTAAAAAGCATACCTAATGAAATCTGCCAATTAGTAGCTTCAAACTTCCGTTAGACTTCCAATTTAAACAAGATTTATAAAAACTACATTTTACAAAAAATATTAAAAAAAAAAAAAAAAAAGTTATGAACAAAAAAAAAATCTATAAAAAATTGTAAGGGTTGAAGTCACTTTTATGGGAGTGGTGGAAGTGTGGAACCATGGTTATTTACTTATATAGAAGGGGTGCCTAGATAAAATACTATAGATTGTCTCAATATAACAGTCTTTGAAATGCACACAAACACAAAGAAATTAACTATTATAATCAAATATTTTTGTTATCACCATGAAAAGCTTTGCTCTTACACGCATGTTTGACAATAATTGCAACAACACCAGCACTTACACTCTATTTGTACTTTGTTTTACATTTAATCCAAAATTTATTGCTATGATTTTCGCCATCATCCGGGAAGATATAGTTGAGTTCTTTGTACTTCACTGAAATGTACTGTTATGTTGCTTTCTCTACATTAGATATAGATCTTGTTGTATACTCTGCTACGAGTTTAGCAAACGATGATGACTTGTTTTCTAGCAACTTCATAGGAGAATTGCATTCCTCTACAAGTCCATGGCTTAGAAGCACCACCATATCACTATCAATAACAGATGTAATCCGGTGTGCTATGATAATTACTGTCGAATCTGAGAAATGTTCTCTTAGTGTTTGCTGAATCAAGTTGTCTGTTGCTGTGTCGACTGATGCAGTTGCTTCATCTAGAATCAGTACTTTGCTTTTCTTAAGTAGCACGCGGCCTAAACAAACAAGCTGCCTCTGCCCCATACTCCAATTCTCACCATTCTCCGTAACTGAAATTTTGATAAAGAATCCACATAAGTTGAAAGCTGAAGAGAAGAAAAATAGGACCAAAATCAAGAACAATCAGCGTAGATGAAGTAATAAACAAACCTATTGAATCGAGCTTTCCTTCTTTCTTTCTAACTTCGTCTCCAAGTTGGCATTTATCAAGGGCCTGAAAACATTAGAAAGTGTTTTTTAGGGAGGAAAGAAAAGGATATCTGTAGAGCAAAGTTGTGTACCAAAATGTAAGAATTACCTCCCAAATCTGTTCATCAGAGTATTCTTCAAGAGGATCCAGGTTGCTTCGGACAGTTCCTTCAAACATGGTGGGATCTTGTGGGATTATACTTAATCTGGTCCGTATATCATGCAGTCCAATGGAAGATATGTTGATACCATCTAACATGATCTGCCCAGCTGCAGGTTCAACGATACGAAAAAGTGCTTGTATGAGGGTTGATTTACCACTTCCTGTCCTCCCAACAATGCCAGTCTTCTTCCCTCCATGGAATGTACAAGTAATACCTCGTAACACAAGTGGCGTGTGTGGAGCATAACGAATCTGTACATTTCCACAACATTATAACTAGCATGCACTTAATTTCTTTTATTATGTAGCCAAATTTTAATGAAGTACTAAGAGTGAAATGAAACTAAAATCACCTGAAGGTCTTGAACACTGACTTCTCCAAAAGACGGCCAAGATGAGTCTGGCCTATTTTCTTCCATAACAAGTGGAGGTTCGCTTGGAATACAAGTATACTGAAGGATCCTCTCAACTGAGATGATTTTATTCTCCATATTACATAAATTCCATATCGTCCAGCTTAGTAGCCTGTTGAGATTGAGCCCATACGTAACAGATAAACCAGCGATTCCTTTAAACATAAGAGTAATGAATGTTACAATGGTTATGTTGTACATGATGGAAATATGATAGCGAGTACAGAAATAAATGGGACTCACATACCAGGATCAATTACTCCTACAGGAATGGAGATCAAAATGATCAATGAGGCGGCAAATGTAATTGAAGATAACATGCCCAAGCGAAAGCAAAGCCATTCCATTGCAACAGCGCTGTAAAATTTTGGTCTTGAGTATCCATTTATTAGTTGTATGCTTGTAGCACAGAATCTAGATTCTTGATCAAAGCTCCTAATAGTTGTTGCTCCAGATATAGTCTCAGCAAAATGTTGTATCACTGGAGCTTTAGTTACCCCAACCAATCGACAAAGTTCTCGTGCTGAGGGTATGTAATATTGCTGAAAAATAATAAAAATTTAGATTTAAAGTAATGGGAGTAACAGAAGATCTCGTGTATATTTTTTGATTTGGCACACCAATAAGCCTTTTCTTGATTCGATGATGGTTCCTTATGTGCAGCAAGAAGCAACTACAGATTTCAGGAAGGAGATCTAAGCAGTTATAAAATGGCTTAGGCAAGCAATAAGCCATCTAATTGAGTAATGGTAGACTACAGAAAGCTACTGCAGGTTCAACAACACAAAATTTATTCATTAACAGTCTAAACTTTTGGTGAGTGTCATATTTTGCAATGCATAAATATAATTCTTACTAAGAGATATGATCACTCAATAGGGTAAGGTGGAAAGACAGAATTTGGGTAGAGTAACTGGCTAAGAGCTTTAAATGCATGGACTGTTATGAAATTCATGTTTCCATTTTGAAATGTCAGAAACTTAGAATACTCAGGCAAAGCCTCTTCTTGACCAGCAAACTGTTCCTTCCATTCCCAAAATTATCTCTTTTAAACAAAAATTCCTTTATAATTGGTAAGAGCACAAAAAACAGAATTTTATACTTCGTATTTGTATAGCTAAATTTGTAAAAAATTTCACACATTTATCATTTTTTATCTGAATTTTTGTATTTTTCTTTCATAATTGATAATTTTACTTCCCATTTCCAAGCAACAACACCTGCTGCCTGGCATAAATGTGCCATCTGATGACTTCTCAATTTCCTTAATAATAATCTGATACCAATAAACAGCATGATTTTTCAAAGATGACCTCATTTAAGGTTTGATCAGAGTAAAAGCTTCTCATCTGGCCAACTAAGATTTAGATATTATGGTGAATTGGTCTGATCAGAAGCAGATCGAAAATATTATACTTTCAGTTGACTCGATCATAAATATCAATACAGCTGATATTTACAAACTAAATTGTGGATATAAAAGGATAATGTTAGAACCCAATCCTGATCAGATATAGTTTAAGAATGAACCGAATAATTCGTAGAACATTAATCTGATCAGTGACCAATAAAGATAGAAGAGATAACAACCAAACGAAAATTTTCATTTGGAGTCAATATGTTGAGGTAATGGAATAACAATATCAACAACACTCAAGCTAATTTAGAGAAGAAACATAGATAAATAAAGAGAATAGCTAGTCGACAATGAGCTACACTAGATGGCAAACCACAATTTTGATACAAGCTCCTGAAAAGCTCGTACAACAATTTCCAATGAAGTATAATGACAAGAGTCTGAAGCTCATCAAATTTACCTGATACCATAAAGAGACTGCAATAACAGGGATGAAAATCACAAAAACTTGCCATGCAACTTGTGACATCACCACAATAATTCCCAGAAGTTGTATGAACGAGAATGCAAAAGAACCAATTTGAGATGGAATGTTCAGATCTACAGCACTTTGATCAGTAGATGCCTGAAACATGAAATGAAAATATGTACAATAAATTACGTCAAATCAACTCTTATTACAGCAGACTATTTAAGATACTTATTATGTTCATTATTTAGAGATGTCACAAAATAATTTACCACCTTCCTATTCTTCTTATACCATCAATCATCAGAAATATCTCAAAATTGAATGCAAAACAAAGAAGAAACAGGGGATGTGTATGTACCCGATTTAAAATCCGCCCACTTGGGGTAGCATCAAAAAATGACATAGGGGCACGGAATATGCATGAGTGCATCTTACTGAATAGTGAAGTAGCTGTCTTGTACGCAACAGTATAAAGGAGACTTGCCCTTGCTAGGATACAAAAGGAGCTTCCAATGGCCAAAGCAACATAGACAAGTATTAAAGTTTTCGCATTGACTGTAGGTTCAGCATCAGAAGAGGCAGGAGTTGCCCAAGCCATCCAATAATTGCTTAAAATTTGAAGAGTCTGGAAAAGTATTTGAGCTAACAATATCAAAGGTACCAAAGCTCCTCCATATGCTGTTGTGAGATATTTCCAATAGACTGAAAGTCCCACTCTACCTTTTTCTCTTTCTTCGTCTTGAACTAGTTGTCCCTTAAGCCCCGTCATATCATCATTTTTTTCAATCTTACCAACATTGCTCTCCTCTAAGGCTTCCTTATCACTACATTCCTCATCAACTTTCGGCTTTGAAACTCCAGGCTCAACCGAATCAAGTGCAGATAAGGCTTCTTCGTGTGCTCCTACGAGTTCCATGAAGTCTGTTCCTGAAGCAAGAATATCATTGTACTTCCCAGCTTGCAATATACTCCCATCTTTCATGACCTTTAAAAGATACGTGAGTTAGAGGGTAATCAAATCAGAAGGTGATTTGAAATACAGTACAATGACTACAATTGGAGGAAGAAGAAAATTTCTTAAGTATTCTCACCAATATTAAATCTGCAGCAGGCAAGAACTCCACTTGGTGTGTTACATATATCACAGTCTTGGATTCTAAAAGGCCTAGCAGACATTCCTGCAAGGACATCCATGCAAATACACACAAAAATTAGCATAATAGGCGTTTTAATCAGGCAGTACCTAAGAGAAGCAAATAGCCAGAGATTCCAATGGAAAGGAATAATTGCATCAGAACAATGAATCTAAAGACCAAGAAATTAAACAGGAAAATTTATGCAAAGTCAACACATGTAATGTGATGCCGCAAGAACCCTGGATCTCAGCACTTCTTACAAAGCCATGTACTGAGATCAAGCAGCAAATCAATCTTGCACAATGGACGATGGTCAGTAACAGGATGACATTGGTTAGTAGCCTGTAGCTATAATCGTTCAATCCTCATATAATCCAAATATAACAATAATTCTAATTGTGAAAATTGTGTTAAACAAATAACTAAGGATAATGTGAATATCACCAGTATTTGTACGACGAAATGGGAACAAAATAGAATGCAATTAATGTACAAGGAAAAAGTTGATACCTTGAAGAGATGACTACCGGTGTGAGCATCAACAGCACTAAAAGGATCATCAAACAGATATATGTCAGCATCTTGGTATAAAGCACGAGCGAGTTGTATCCTCTGCTTCTGACCACCACTCAAATTGATACCCCTCTCACCAATGATTGTCTGATCCCCAAAAGACAAGATTTCAAGATCCTTCTTCAAGGAACATGCCTCTAATACCCTGTCATACTTTCCATGATCCATTTTCTGGCCAAACAAAATATTATCGACTATCTTGCCACTCTGAATCCAAGGGGATTGTGGGACATAAGCCTTGGATCCACTCAATCGTAAACTGCCAGAGATCTTTGAAACTTCTCCTAAAATGCAAGAAAGTAGTGTAGACTTTCCAGAACCAACTGTACCGCAAACTGCCACCCTCATACCATGTTTAACTCTAAGATTGATGTTTTTCAATGTAGGGCTTGGGGCCAATGGATCCCAGCTAAAATTTCCCTCATTTATCTCAACAGAAACTTCAGAAGTAGCTCTAGGAATTTTCTCTATAGTATCGGGTTCTAAGTCATCAAGACAAAGGAAAGAGGCAATTCTATCAAGGGAAACTTTTGTCTGTATGATCATAGAGATTGTGTCTGGCAGGTTGTAAATGGGTTCCTGAAGAATCCGAAACGTTGCAAGAGCAGTTAAAACCTTCCCTGATTCAAGAGGTATACCCATGATCATACATGTCCCAAAAGTAATAACAGACACAAATGTTGGAGCACCCCAGAAAACAAAAACTGTTGCAGCTGAAATACTAAAAAATTTCTTCAACCAAACATTTTCATTATTTCTTAGGTCAACAATCTTAGATAAGAATTTCACTTCCCATGCTTGAAGCTTCAGAATTCTCATGTTCTTCAATATCTCAGATGTTGCCTTCATTCTCTTATCCTTGGCTTCCATTAGCTTTTCCTGATACTTCTCAAGCAAAGTTGACAAAGGATAATTGGCCAACATGATGAAAACAGTTGCAGCAAGTGCAGCAATTGATGCCAACCCTAGACTTTTATACAAGATCAACAAGGCCAATGCAACTTGCAATATGACCATCCATGGATCATGCATATACCAACTAAAATTATCAATTCTCTCTGCATCCACAGACATGAAATTGATCATCTCCCCACTTGTATGACCCTGCTTCGATCGACAAGAGAGGGTCAATGCCTTATTATAGATACTCTCTATAAGCACAGCTTTTGCCCTAAGTCCAACTACTTGAAGTCTAAAGAACCAATGCCTTTGAGAAAGGCATTCCACAACCTTCGCGAAGAAGAATGCAGAAACTAGTACATAGCCTTGGTTTTTGTATTCCCTTCTCCCATTAAGGTATTGGACGAAGGTATCGATGAGGTACGGACCAACATAAGACGCTAATGTTTTAATGAGGCAAAGGAAAGCCGTCAATACTATATCAACCCATGATGTTAAGATCAAAGATTTCACAAGCCTCATAGTTGTCACCTTCTTATCACTACCATCTCTAAGAGACTCCATACAATTTCTAAAAATCATATGGGATTCACTAACATCATCTTTACCAGAGAGGGATGGAACATCCTCAAAGTCCAAAGTTTTATTATAACCTTTGGAGATTAAAGTGCCTACCCAAGCAAAAGATAGGTTACTAAACAACCCAGCATTCAAATAAGGACTGATTGTTTCACTCCCTTCGCTCTTACTCGAATCGACCCTACCATTACCATTCAAAAAAGGCTCTTGAAGATCACTATTCTCACTAGTAAACCTCCCAAAAACCCCAACACAACAAAGAAAAAATCCTGATATAACATATACTACATCACATACCAAAACTTGAATTGGCAAACTTTGATTTCCCCTAAATTGTATAATGTCTACAATAAGGAAATAACAAGAAATAACAAGATAAAAACCCCACCAAACCCTCAATAGAACAGGAAGTTTTACACCATTAAAGCGGTGGCTAAATTGCTTATGCAAGTAAATAGAAACTAACAACCAAACAAAGACCTTCAATGCTAAATCCAAAAGGGTAGCTAGTTTATCATCTGACCAGCCATTTCTATACCAATAAAAGCAATTTAAGCAAAATAATGCTAGATTAAATAAAGGAAGAGCCAAAGAAGGGAAGAAAACAGGTTTATAATACCAAAAGTTTCTATCTTTGGAGTGTTCGTTGCCATTTCTTCGGAATGATTTGTAAACCCAGGAAAGAATTAGACCAAATAATAGGATTAAATGTAAAAAAGCAGAGGAATCTCGCAAAAATATTGGACTTTGAAGAAAATTAAGAGATGGATCTTCAAAAGAAGAGAGAAAATATGAAATTGGTGAAATACCCATGTTCAATTCAATGGTTAATTCTTCTTCAATGAATAAATTAGAGAAATAGAGAGGTTGAATAAATGGGGTTTTCTAAGTTTGTTACAGAGAGTGGAGGAGAGAGAGCTTGAAAGATGGAATTTATAGTGTTTTGGAAAGAGGAGGAAGAGCGGGCTATGGGAAAAACAGTCAAAGAGAAAACGGGTCACACTGTCGCAGAGTACTCTTTAATGTTAACTAGTTTTTGGATCCGTTGCACGAGTTGTGTATAAGTTACTCCGTATTATTTGTGCTACAAAAATCATTTATGAAAATAACTTGTAAATCTAATAACATTTAGCATGCATAGTAGTTATACAAAATTAAATAATTGAAGAACAAATGCTGGTTATAAATTTATATTTTACCTCAAATATAAAGTTAATATCTATTTCTAAAATAGAATATTTAATATCTTGAAAGTATGCATGGTCTCATCATGACTGCAAGCAATGTCATATAATATGTTTTTTTTTTTAATATTCTTATACACTTTCCTTTTCTTGCCATTCAACTTTTCCTTATTTGAGATTTAATTTATCTCCTTTCAATCACCATCTTCATCGTAACACATATTTTGCACAATATTTTAGTATTTTTTATGTCAGTTTTATTAGGGGAATTTAGATGATATAAAAAATGTTTAACTAGAAATTAATATTAGGAGAGGAAATAGATAAAGGGTCAATGAATTATATAACACATTCAATATAATTGAACTTGAAAGATTAAGAGAGAAAAGGAAAAGATTAAGAAATTCAACATGTTGAATTAAAGAGGAGGTTACAAAATTATTAGAACTATTGATACATAAACGGGGAAGGTGAAAAAGTTTTACAATAACTAATGACATATAAAGATGGCCAATAAAAGAAAGGGATTATAAAGAAATGTAAAAGAAAAGGACACGTGGCAAAATATTATAATGAAACGTAGAAAGAATAAAAGACATGTAGCAAATGGAGTTTGTGTTTTTAAATACTACGTATAGATTATTGTTAAGGTACTATAAAATATGGACACCTAAACAAATTTGAAGAAAAAAAATTACAGAAATAACTTCTACTACGAGTATAAAAAATTAATCTATTTGTCGAGAGAGGTTAAATTCGATGAGACATTTGTGTTTGGTATATGAGAAAAAAAATTAAGACGCTTTAAAGCTGGAACATATATACTTACTATTTAAAAACTCAAACCAAAATAGACACATATACCCATCCTATTACACCTTTCTATCTTCTTTTCCAACTCAATATGCTACCTGTCGTTTTACCTTTTCTATTGTTTTATTACAGTATCTTTCTTAACTCTTTCATTAAAGAAGACTTCATCTTTCTCATCCAATTCAACCTTTTCCTTTTCTGTCTTTAACTTTAGCCCCTCTGCCTTCTTTTAATTTTCATGGCTCATTTTGAATTAAAGTCCCAAAAAATTTATTTCTTTGATCATGTTTTCTGTTATTTTAAAATTAAAATTGTTAAATAGCTATCTCAACTTCTTGAATTCTTATACGGAGTGTTATTAAGTATTAACACAATGATCTGTTATATTGCGTTATTTCTATGTATGAATTTATTTATGGATGAATGCGGAAAATTGGGTATACTACTCGTCTATTTTAGTTTATTAAAGAAAGTAAAAAAAATCTTTTTATATATGACCTTTATTTCTAAATGGATGTTCTTATTAACACTTTTCATTTTTGTTTGTTATTAAAAGTTTTTATATAAAAACTTTTCATGTATGACAAACCCTTTTTACCCCCATAATATTTTCACATATCTACTCAATATATCTTTATCTAGATTTTTTCGCTCGTATAAACAAAGTCATTGTTTATTTTCACATTTCTACTCAATTTGTTTATATTGTCTCTTTTGATTTAACCATATTTTCGATTTTACTTTCACTTATTTTAAATATTAACTAGTGAGTAGTCCGTGCGTTGTCTCAAATTATTCATTTTATAGTTGTGCAACTACTAATTTTTAAGAGCATCTAATAGTTTGTATATAGTATGTGTTTTCAATACTTTGTAGTATAACATTATTTATTGTGCAAGATTAAAGCATAATTGACAATTAGCTTAAATGTTTAAACAATAAGTTTTCTTCTAAGAGTTCAAGTGTTTGAACCTTCTCATCCATATATTTTTTCTAATGTAGTTGAGACAACATGGAATATTGTTGGTTGTGATGTGGCAAAATGAGGGGGTCTACATGACGGTATAGACATTTTTAGAAACGTCTTTTAATATATTAGTATAGATATTAAATAAAAACGGAGATAGGAGTTAATACTACTAACACAGGTTAAGGTTGGCTAGCTAGTCACAATCATATGGCACATAAAGTCATTGTTTATTGATTTACACTACCACTTAATTAAGAAGTCATTTATAGAAAAGTATTTGCCTCAAATGAGTCCAACTTTCCTCGTTCACAAATTCAAAAAAACCTTAGAACCCTTTAACTTTACTTGGGGATCAAGGATATTGTAGCAAAGTCATGAATGAAGTTGGACTATTCAAAAAGATATCTTTATTTATGGAATCTGCCAAGATACAGCGGCCTAGTAAAGCACAATTGGACGAAAATTCATACTTTCACGAGATTTAAAATAAACAAATTTCAAAGTATTCATCAATTTAATTACAGCTTTAAGTAGTGACAAAAAAATAAAGTGAAAAAAAAATGATGATGACCCCCCCACTTTAGTATTTTTCGTGACAAGATAAAAATAAAAAAGTATATATGTAATTTATCAAGATCAGATAAAAATAAGAGTTATTATGATATTTGTGGAGTATATATTTGATATGGAGGTGTAAAGAGTAGTTTGGTCTTTTAAAATATTTAACAAAAGTTAAATATATTTTGTGTTAGAGATTTTAATTTGTATATAACACCTTTTTTTTTTTTTTTTTTCTTCATATTAATTCCTTTCAATTTTGGAATAATTTTTTTAAAATAATCATCACCAAAAACACGAAGCCACAAAAAGCGATTTCCACTGTTGTAAGTTTTCACAAAAATTATGATTTTAATATATTTGACTAATTTTTTTTTTATTTATATCATATGACTTTAAAAATAAAAAATAAAAATAAAAAACAAAAAACTACCGTGATACCGAACAAGTGCTAAAAAGTAGATTTTCACAAATAAAAAAGGCTGCAATTACATAGATTTCAAATGCACTAACTATTCACACTATTTGGCAAATGATGACCTACGAGCTATGACTATAGGTCTACCCTTTCTTGAATCTATTCAATTTTTGATACAAAATATTTTCATTAAGACAACAATATTAAATGAACTGATCATTCACACCATCTAATGCAAATGAGGATAAACTTGTATTTTTTACTCTTATTTAATATCAGGGTAAAATATTTTGTATCAAAAATTGAATAGATTAGGGGAAGGCAGACTTATAGCTATATCCCCTAGGTCATCATTTGTACCAAATTGTGAGAACAGTTAGTGCATTTGCTGTTGTTATCTCAATGAAAATATTTTGTATCAAAAAATGAATAGATTCGAGAAAGGGCAAACCTATATTCATAGCCCTCGATCATCATTTATTATATTTTCATTGAGACAACAACATTAATGCATTGAGTGTTCACACCATTTGATTTAAATGATGGCCTAGGGGCTATGACTACAGTCTGCCTTTCCCGAATCTATTTTCAATTTTTTATTTGAACATATTTTGTTCAAGTTAATTTTAATTAACTTAATTTAGACATACACACTCAATCATACTGATAAAGTATACAAGTAATCTCTATTATATAAGCTAAGAGAGGAGACTATGGTGTCCCCTTGAAAATACCACATTACCCCTCTTAGCTTATACTTAGATCCTGTTCTTTTAAGCTTATGGGCAAGTAGAGCAGAGCATAATAGTTATCCGCGGAGTAGATTGAGTCAGCAGAGTAGGGCTCAACAGAAGAGCAGAGCAACTCAAAAAAACAGGACCTTATTGTCTTTAGTTAATTTAATGAAATATCTTCAATATACAATTTCTTTAATTGATTTATACAATTTTAATTGTGATCTTCATTTATTTGACCTCGTGCCATGATTTAATCCATCACCTTCTATTACAATCAAGTAACGAAAATTAAACAAAATTACAAAAAATAAAAATAAAAAATAAAAAAAATGATTTTTAAGGATTCTATCCAATTTTTTGTCAAAATTCTCCTCATTCACCCTTTTAATCAATTTTAAAATAGGTAAATAGGTAGCAATTCTTAATTGTTTAAATCTTATTAACTACCTCACCAGCAATCATAACCACTCAAAAGAAAATATTTCGTCTTCTTTTAATCTGTTATACAAGTATAAGCCATGATCTACATTTAAGTTATAAAGAATATTAATTGAACATAATTGTCGGTTATCTTAATTGAATAGCTACTAATATCAGTAATATGTATATACGCTAATATATACCACGTAACAATTTAACCTTATTTTCTTTGATAATAATTACCAAACAATTTGTTGGTTACTTTTATATATTGTTTTTGTTCAATGTTTTCAACATATCGGAATATATAAGATCGTTCATATTTATTCCTAAGTCATTAAAATTTGATGTTTTAGATGTTCTTTAAAACTAATTATAATGTTTAATACACGGATCGCGTGTATATATTGTCTAGTTAATCATAGACTTCAACTATCAAATCACACCCTCAACTTGTAGATCTATTTTAAGTATGTCTTAAATTACTTACATACTAAATATCAATAAGTTTTGTTGAATGCATTTGACTTTGATTTGATATAGCATGACACATCAATTATAATTCACAAGACCATTTGTAAATTGCACAGCATACCACTGATAACAGTCTATGGACTTCATGATAGATTGATAATATGCGCACAATTTCTACCAAAGATGACTGAATTTAATTGATGAAGATAAATGATTATAAAAGGTAATTAATTTGCAGCAAAAAGTTAAGACTGTACTATTTCATCACCAATTACAACAAATTTTTCCTCCACCCTGAGGGCTAGCAATATAAGATCATGTAATTTAGTCACTAAAGCCTTCACTTAGATCAGCATCGCTTATACCACTGAAATCTTCCGGTTCTTTATTCTCTTCATCTGTGTCCATTGCATCTTCTTCAGATTCTTCTTCTTCACTTTCATCCTTGTCCTCGTAAATGACAGGAGGACCAGAGTCATACTCGTCAACTCCTTCATCCGCAACCTAATACGATAAAAAAAAAAAAAAAAAAAAATGAGCTTGTATACCTAAATATACATTCTATTAGCAGCTCATTGGCCGAGACAAAACTTACCCCAGCATGTAGGAGGTCCAAACTGCTAGCCAATTGAAGTGAGTGATTAAAATTTGCAACTCTAGATTCTATGAGCTGCCAAGGACCAAGAACAACTTGGTCAGCAAACCCAAAACCAAGACAAATTTTCACTTCAAAGTATATAAAAAGTACAAAGAAACAAAAACTGATACCCCAGAGCAAATTCAAATGACTTCAATTATTTTCTATAAAACAGCTTCTTTTTTTTGGTGTTTAAGAGAGCCACAAAGGCGCATGATGAGAATCGATCCCAAGATCTCTTGGAATCGGGAGGGGAACTCTAACCACTTGAGCTATCCCTCACTCTCTATAAAATAGCTTCTTATTCTGAATACTATAGTATGCTTCAACTTTACATGAGTATACATTGTACTTTCTTATGTTACATAACAAAGTGAATTACACATAATATAATTTTAATGTAACATAAAGGAAATAGGTATAGATAGCCATTAAAATTCGACTTCAATTCATGTGAAATGTAAGATAGGAACCTTTACCTGGTATAACGAATTAAGGGCAGCTAATGAAGTCTCTTGGGACATTATCCTGCTAGAATGCTGGAGAAGTAAACTCCTCAGCCAAGGAAGAGCACATACCAAAACTGCACCCCTGTCATCACAGATAAATAACATTTTAGACTTTATCCTACTATAGCCAACACGATGATAGAATTTCCAGACAGGTTAAATTGCAATGCATTCAAAAAATTTCAGCAATAAACTGATAGGCCACCATCTTATACAGTGACATTAGCTTGAAGCTACTTGCAAAGAGAAAATGTCAATCATAGCTCTTTACAAAGCATATTTGCATCACGACATCACCATCTATAATACTGTTTTGCTAGCTAAACAGTCAGATTACAGAATGTACTTTTCCACTATAATTCACTGAAGTGAACTTAAGTCATTGAACTGAGCTGTAGTGAATTTTGGAACAAACATAAGCTGAATTAGGGGGAAAACAATTTTTTTTTTTGCCAACTCTTATAAGAATTCTCTCACTCTTTTTTTGGTACAACTATTATTTCAGGTATAAAAGCCACATGATATTCCCGGTATTAACATCAATTCAGTTTTCTACCAAATTATTCCTAAATATAGGGATAATAAAGTTTTGACTATGGAAACATAATAAAATATTTCACTTTGGCTTTCATTAGAATGGAGAGAACATTTCTGGATTTAGTATTAAAAGCTTGACAAACAATTTCAATCAGGCTTTCATAATAATGGAGAGAACATTCATGGCTATAGTTTTTAAAGTCTTTAGACGACTAAGTATATTGGTGAATAGTAACTTCCTAACTAAGGCTCTATTCACTTCAACTTGTTAAAATAGTTTCAGCAAAAATAAGTTAGCAAATTCAGAGTATAATTAAACTTCAGCAAGATAAGTTAATTTCAGCTTAAATAAGTTAGATTAAGCAAAGAAAAGTTTTTTTAACAAAAAGAATAAAAATTAATATTAAAATTGAACAAAAATTAGCTGAGAAAAACTAAGCCTAATTGTGGCACTTTGCTACTCTTTCTAAAATGCTAATTTATATGTGGAGTAATGTATGCCTAACCATACATTTAATATGTTAATTTTGGCGGTAGCCTTTATGGACTTCAATGACCATTGCAGCAAATTAATTAAAAAATCACAAAAATATAGTGTAATGTTGAAGGTTATTCTGCTCAAGTAAAATCAAGGACGGACTGAACCAATATAAGTCAGGTGTGCAAGAATTTATGCAAAATTAATAAAATAATAATGAATAAAATTGGAGTAAACAATCAAATGGGGATAAGAAGTTTGGGGGAGAAAGTAACCTCCCCAAGTGAACTCAAATGAGGTCCAATGGGGATGGAACAGGAACATCAATGGCGGTTAAAGGGAGGATATTAAAAGATCACAATCTTTGTCATAGTTAAGGCACAAGCATATATTTCTAGGAATTCCATTCCAATCAAAAGTTTCCACATCCCACTCTAAGAAGCCAGCTTATGTAGGTACACTTCAACACTACAAAATAAGTCCCACATCTCAGACCTTAAGAAATACTTCTTAATAGACTAATAGGCATCAGTAGAAATATCTATGTCTGCATTGCAAGTCCAAGATACATAAATGTTTTCCAAACAGGGTTTCTAGCATGTCTCACAGTGGAACAGAGTTGTAATCCAAGCCTCAACATACTCTATGCTAATGGGGCTTTCTCACCATTTTCTTTAATTTACAGCATATTAGGCACACATTTTAGTTTTATTAACATCCAGATGAAGCACATAAAGATATTGCACATAGAAAGTTGATTTACCTTGACTGGATGATAGCTAAAAGAGAGTTCAAAAGCTTGAAAATGTCAACTGCATTTAAATGTGAAACAGAGTTCGCAATAACCTATCAATGAAAACCATTCTGGTTAGAAATCAATTAATGAGTCCAACTTTCTAGCAGAAGTTCAAAAATAAAAAAAATAAAAAAAAAGGGGGAAAATTAACCTTGTCATCTTGATTGTACAAACAATCTAACAGAAGTGCGCTATCATCAGCATGTAAAGCTTGCCTTAACAAAACATGTATGGAGTCTGCACTGGGAGGCTGTGTCTGAGAAGGTTCTGGACTTTCCTGAATTTCAGTGTTATCGTTCTTTTCAATGCCTAAACTAGCAAGTTTGTCAGCCATTGTAGGATCATTATCGTCAATCTGAATCCCATCTGTGTCTTCTCCTTTATCTGTATTAAGGACAGGTATGATCACTAATTGCAATTTGCAAGCATAGAGCAAACTTATAAACATGAACATCATAATACAGATTAAGAGTAAACTTGCTCTGACATTTTACCAGAGCTCCAACCCCACTCCTGAATCCTTCCTCTCATCATAACATCAAAATCTTGCTTTAATTAACCTCACATTGAAATGGTAGGACAATAGGACAAATCAAATTCTGTGAACTTCCAATCACAATTATCAGGGGCACGTTCTACCATTTAGCTAATAGCTCGTCTCCGGTCTCTAATTCAAAATTACACCTAAACATTAACTCCCTAATCACGCCATAACTATCACCCAATACTTCATCATCCAACTCACCACAACAATCAGTTAAAACCCTCAACAGCCAATTCCACCAGTGCCAACTCTATATACCCTTCAACCAAACAAGCATTTCTTTCAAACCCCAAAAACTAAACTATAATCAAATAAAATACACTAAAAATCAAATAACAATAACCATATATCTCAAATTTAATACATGTAACTAAATAAAAAGCTCATATTAATCAATTGACAAGAAAAAACAAACACCCAGAAAATTAAATATAGTCACAAAATCATTACCATGAGCTATAACATTTTCTGTAAGTTGAGAATCATCAATTTCAGGTGCCCTTCTCTTTTTACTTGATTTTTTCATAGAACTCTTCTTAGCAGATGCTTCCATGGCAGAGGACCGTCCCACGGGTGCTGCAACACATTCGCAACCAATTTGACTCAATTATCAAATTAAATTCTTCTTGCTTAAAAACATGAATAGCAACAGAATAAATTAGGGAAATAAACCAGAAAATTACATTAAATCAAACGAAATTAGATGGGAGGTGAGGAGTTTCAGACTCAGTGAGAGAGAAGGGGGTCTGAGAAGGCGTTCAGAGTCTTCAAATAATATGAGTTAGGGCTTCAGAAGATAGTGGGGCTTTTAAATTTTTTTTGAAATATATACTCCCTCATTTCGCTTTGTTTGTACCATGGGCAGTGGTGAATACAGAATAAATCTTTTAACGGGGTTAAAATACATTTTATAAATTTTAATAAGGTCAAATGGGTAATTTTATACGAAAAAAAACTTCAATTTTATAACAAAAAAACTTTATTTTATAGTATTTTTTTTTTATTATTCGAGTGGGGGTCACACCCCACTTCCTTGTATACATCCGGCATTGAGTATTAGGTCTGTAAACGATAAGGGGCGGATAAAGTACTTTGTATATAATGTCTATAAATTTAAAAAAAAATTAAAAAAATATAATACCTCCATCGAGAAAGCCCCAATTTATCTCCGTGATAAACAAAAAATAATTTTATCTGGTGGCATTTCAGTAAATAAATCAATATAAAATCTCAGTCAGCATGACATTTCTGTAAATAAATCAACATCAATAAGCCCACATTTAATAAAAAAATTGTTGATTTATTTACAAAAGTGTCACTAGATAAACGTTATTTTTTTTTTTGTTTAGTATGAAGATAAACTTGTATAATCTCACCTCAGTTTTAATTTATTTACAACGATGTAAAAATAAAGTGGCATGCGATAAGGAGAGAGATAGAAAGAAATGATTAGTAAAAAAAAAAGGAAAGAAAGCAATTGTTGCAAGTAATTTGTAGTTTTCATTTATGGTAAATGTTGCAAATAAATTGAAACAGAGGTAGTATATTTTTTTAAAACTATATACTTTATATTAGGGACTTAGGGTTGAAATCTTATGAGAAGTTTTTTAAAATATGAATGATGAGAATGGTAAAAATTTTCATTTTTCTGGGAAAACAAAAGTTGTGCACATTATGTACATAATTTTTGCACATCAAATTTGACTCGATTTTTTATTTTTTATTTTTTTTTTAGAAAAATCTATATGTGCATATCTATATATGTAAAGGATTTTTTTGCATATTTTTTTGGTACTAAATATGGATATTTTGTGAACTAAATATGCAAAAAAAAATAAAATAAATTGACTTAAGTTTAATGTGCATAAATTTTGATCATAATGTGCACAATTTTTGTTTTTCTAAAAAATTGAAAAATTTTATTAGTTCAAAAATCAATTTTGCACATTTAATCTTCTCATTTTAAGAAATTTCGCATCGGGTGATAAACGGATGATGGATGCAACAGAGTCCTACCCGAATGGGCCGAATCTGACCCGTCACTTGCTTATTCGTCATTCGCCCTTCATTTATTTAACGCGCATTTTCATCCATTAATTTATATCAGGTAGATTGGGTTTTCGGATATCCATTTACAATTATCATCCTTAGGAAAACATAACATTAGGAAGATGTTTTTATATAAATGGATTTTTTTTAAATTTAAGTTAAGCGATTAACCTCAGTTTTATGTTCTTATTAATGTACAAAATTCGTTTTGTTCAAAATTGTACTTCCAGCATGCCTTTATTATATCAACTCGGCTAGAATATAATGCCTTTATTTTGGGTACATTTGAATATTTGATGAGAAAATTCATGTATCTCAATATGAGATACATATCATGTATCTTAAAGGGGTATATTTGTCATTTTAGATAATAAGATGGGGTTAAAATTGTAGAATTGTCTAGAATATCATTGTATTCAAGCAAAAGCAGAACATCATCAATGGAGGAACGAAAATCAGAACAACATCAATGGAGAAACGAAAATCAAAACAATATCAATGGAGGAACGAAGAGCGAACTTGACAATCGGCTTCAATGGAGGAAATTAACACTCATACCCTTTGGGTTAACCATGCCCTTAATTTCTCTATTTTTCTTAGGGTTTTCGTTTAATTTGGCGGTGAAGCCACCGGAATTATGTGTAGATTAATTTAGAGTATTGGAGACTAAATCATGTTTACTTATCTTAATTAGCTAGGTTAAGGTGTGCTAATTAAGGAAGTTAAATATTACAAAGGATATGATACGTGGTCTTATCTTGCTCGATCGGCACGATACACATGAATTATGAAGCGTTGCCTTATCTTGTTCAATCGGCACCATGCAATAAGTGTCAATTCATTTTGACGGTTAATTACTTTGTTTGGTGAAAGTGATTTATATATATACCAATGATATAAGATGATTGGGTACGTGAGAAATTATTCTTTCTTATTTTCTTAATTGTGCTACTTGCATGATTATCAGTTTTTACAAAGTTTTGTTATCACAAAATTACAAAAATACTTGCTTACATTGTGATTGCTTTTATACCACTTGTAATTGCAATTGTCTTCGTTGTATCTCCTAATTGATTTCGTGATACCCGGTTATAGTTTAGGGTCGAAATATTACTTTTGAGAAAGTGATATCGTTCACGCCTCGAAGGTTTTCGATTCTTGTTAATTTTCATCATCTTTGTGATCCTTGTTTTAGTAAAATCCCCAACAATCCAAATGTAATATACTTACAAAGATGGCCACTGTTAAGGAATTGACATCAAATTTCCAAAAGTTGGATAAGTTCGAAGGCGTGGGTTTACGAAGATGGCAAAAGAAACTGCACTTCCTATTGACATCTCTTGGTGTGGCTATGTCCTCACTACCCCGAAGCCTTTGGAGGAGGAAAATGAGACATTGGGAAACTCTAGGAAGAGGAACAAGTGGGAAAACGATGACTACATATGTCGTGGACACATTATTAACGGTATGTCCGATGACTTGTTTGATGTCTATCAATTTTATGAGTCTGCTAAAATTCTTTGGGATGATTTAGAATAAAAGTATATGGGTGAAGATGTTTCTAGTAAGAAATTTCTTGTTAGTAATTTTAATAATAATAAGATGGTTGATAGTAGGCCAATTATGGAACAATTTCATGAAATACAAAGAATTTTAGGGAGTTTTAAACAACATGACATTAGTATGGATGAGACTTTTATTGTATTTTCTATCATTGATAAATTACCACCATCATGGAAAGACTTTAGAAACACTTTAAAGCATAGAGAAGATGAAATACATGTTGTTGAATTGGCTTCTCATATTCGGATTGAAGAGAGAATTTGATTTCATGATGGACAAAAGGATGCAAATCCTAGTTCCACCATTAATGTAATGGAGGACTCTAAGTCAAATGACAAAAAGAGGGGTAAAGACTCAAACAAAGGCAAAGGCAAGAAGCCTAAGGTTGATGGTGATGCACCAAAGCCTCATGCTTGTTGGGTGTGTGGCAAGGTTGGACATTTTAAAAAAAATTGCACCATTTGGAAGAAAAAGATGAGCAAGAAGAAGGCTCAAGGTGATATAGGCGAGTCAAGCCAATCCCAAGATAAGCAAGGTAATAATTGTACACAAGTTTCATTTAATTCAATTATGGGTTATTTGTGTGTGATTTTTGAAATTCTTTGTGTACAGGGTGATACATCATGGTACATCGATTCAGGAGCATTGGGACATGTTTGCAAGGTCGTTCTTTGTTCAAATCTTTCGTTGAGGTTACCAATGGAGATATTCTTTACATGGGGAATGATTCCACCGTAAAGGTCTTAGCAAGGGACTAGTAGAATTAATATTTAGTTCGGGAAAATCTCTAATTCTTAGGGATGTGTTGTATGCTGCCGAACTTAGGAGAAATCTTGTATCCGGTGCTACCTTGAATCGTTTAGGATTTAAAATGGTGTTTGAGTCGGACGAATTTATTTTGTCTAAAGGTGGTATGTTTGTAGGACTTGGTTATTTGTATGATGGAATGTTTAAATTAAGTATTTGTAATAATGTTATGGACAATGTGTATGTTGTATGTGATAATTCTTCTCTATGGCATTTTAGACTTGGACATGTTAATTACAAGAAACTTTACTTCATGTCAAAGCATGATTTAATTCCATCGTTTGATCCAAGGATAGAGAAGTGTAGAACATGCATGCTAACAAAAATTACAAGGAAACCATTTCCTAACAATGTAGAAAAGAATACTTCATTTCTTGAATTAGTGCAGAGTGATTTATGTGATTTCATAGCACTCCTTTAGGAAATAAGAAATATTTAGCAACTTTCATTGATGATTTTTCAAGATTTTGCTATGTTTACTTATTGTTTTCTAAAGATGAAACCCTTGACAAATTTAAAATCTACAAGAATGAAGTAGAATTTTAACCAAATGAAAAGATTAAAAGGTTAAGAACAGATAAAGCTGGTGAATATTATAATACAAGTTATTTACAATCTATAGGGTTAGTACATGAAACAACCGCAACATATACACCACAACAAAATGGTGTGGCGGAAAGGAAGAATAGAACTTTAGAAGAAATGGTAGATTACATGTTATCCTATTCGGGCTTGAGTGATGGATTTTGGGGAGAAGTGGTACTAACCGCTTGTTACATTTTAAACCGAGTTCCAATGAAAAGGAATGAGATAACTCCATATGAGCAACGGTATAAAAGGAAAACAAATTTCAGTCATCTCAAAGTTTGGGGTTGTAAGGCAATTGTAAAAATGTCGGAACCTAAACGTAAAAATTTAGGTGAAAGAGGAGAGGAATGCACTTTTATAGGATATGCGGAACATAGCAACTCCTATAGGTTCTATGTGATTGAACAAAATGACTATTGGTCGGTTCATACCATCATTGATTCTAGAGATGCATTGTTTGATGAAAATAGATATTCATCCATTCCCATACCAAAGGATGTAACTCCAAATACCGATGCTCAAAGTTTTGACCAAATTGAATTTGATCAAGTAGTAGATGAACAAGATCATTTTGATAAGGCATCTACATCGTCATCTCAACCTAGGAGAAGTAAGAGGGCTAGGGAAGAAAAATCTTTTGGTCCGGACTTTCATGTGTACTTAATTGAGGGATTAAGGAATTTTGTTACAACACAATTTCCATACATTTTTAATGCGGAAGATGATCCTTTGACTTATGATGAGGCTATGAGCTGAGGTCTCGTGATGCTCCATTTTGGAAAGAAGCTAACAATGATGAGATGGAATCCATCGTAGGAAATAATACTTGGGTGTTAGCTAATTTACCACCAAAATGTAAATCAATAGGGTGAAAATGGATCTTCAAGAAGAAATTGAGGATTGATGGAACGGTCGAAAAGTTCAAAGCTCGGTTAGTGGCATAAGATTTTACACAAAAGTCAGGTATCGATTATTTTGATACATATGCACCGGTTGCGAGAACTCAACTATAAGATTGTTGATAGCACTTGCGGCTATCCATAATCTTGTGATCCATCAAATGGATGTCAAGACAACGTTCTTAAATGGAGATCTAGAAGAAGAGGTTTACATGCGACAACCGGAAGGGTTTGTTGTGGAAGGTCAAGAAGGAAAAGTTTGCAAGTTGATTAAATCTTTGTTTGGGCTTAAGCAAGCACCTAAGCAATGGCATCAAGAGTTTGATAAGGTTGTGTTGTCTAATGGATTCAAGTTGAACAATTCGGACAAGTGTATATATAGCAAATTTGATGACAACGGTCAATGTGTCATAATTTGTCTATATGTAGATGACATGTTGATCTTTGGAACAAATTTGTCACAAGTTGAAATAACAAAATCCTTCATTAGTTCACAGTTTTCCGTGAAAGACATGAGAGAAGCGGATGTCATCTTGGGCATAAGAATAAAGAGAGAAAAAGGAAAGATAATCTTGTCACAATCTCATTACATTGAGAAAGTGCTCAAGAAATTCAATGTTAATGATGTTTCGACTTCTCTTTATTCAACACCTATGGACCTAGCGTAAAGCTGATACCTAATGAAGGTAATGCAGTTTCACAATTGGAATACGCAAGAGTAATAGGTTGTTTGATGTATGCCATGACAAGTAATAGACCGGATATTGCTTATGCAGTTGGTCAATTAAGTCGATATACTAGTAATCCTAGTATGCTACATTGGCAAGCAATTCGCGTTTGTTGAAGTACTTGAAGAAAACCAGGGATTATGGTTTGTCTTATAGTGGATATCCCTCGGTTGTAGGATGATATTCGGGTGCAAGTTGGATCTCTAATAAAGATCACTCCTCCACAAGTGGATGTGTTTTCCTATATGGGGAAGGTGCTATTTCTTGGGCTTTTAAGAAGCAAACTTGCATTGCGGACTCCACAATGACATCAGAGTTCATTGCTTTGCATTCGGCTGGTAAAGAAGCTGAATAGTTGAAGGATCTCATGTATGAGATACCTTTGTTGCCAAAACCAATATCACCAATAGTGATACATTGTGATAACAATGCAACTTTGGCTAAGGCATATAGCCAAGTGTATAATGGTAAGTCAAGATACATTGGTGTAAGGCATAATTACATCCAAGGGCTTACCAAAGATAGTGTGATCACTATTGACTATGTTCGAACGAAGTTTAATCTAGCCGATTGTTTCACAAAAGCATTGGCAAGAGATGTTAATAAAAGGATGGCAATCAATTTGGGATTGGAGCCCTATAATAATCACGAATGAGGAAATCTTAACTTAACGCCCAATAAGACGTTAAGTCTTAAATTCAATAAGATTAATTTCCTTATTGGGTGATTGGGAACTTGATATTCATCCTCGGTAAGTTCCAGTTTTACTATGATGAAAAGATGTTGTTTATCTTAATAGATTTTTTGACATTGTGCTTTGTCACGGGAGCATGTTTATGAAAGATCTACCTACATAAGTACGAGGTTTGACCGCTTCAAGAAGTTATTTGGGCATAGCTTTAATGTATTTATGAATAGATATGGACACAAAGCTACAAAGTGTCAAGTACATAATGTATTCAAGTTATTTGTTGTTGTGTGAGTAATATCTTCAAGTTTCTAATATGTATTGTTATTGGTTCAAATGTTTAACGATACCAATTGGATACCGATTCTTGAATTGTATATTATACTAAGTGGAAATTCAAGCCTTTGTACACTTTCATTAATGCATAAGATTGTATTTTGTGATGATAATATTATTTTTGCAATGAGTCTATTTAAATACTTTAAATGGGGGAGGATTGTAGATTAATTTAGAGTATTGGAGACTAATGTTTACTTATCTTAATTAGCTAGGTTAAGGTGTGCTAATTAAGGAAGTAAAATATTAAAGCATAAACAAAGGATATGATACGTGGTCTTATCTTGCTCGATCGGCACGATACACATGAATTATGAAGCGTTGCCTTATCTTTTTCGATCGACACCATGCAATAAGTGTCAATTCATTTTGACGGTTAATTACTTTGTTTGGTGAAAGTGCCTTATATATATACCAATGATATAAGATGATTGGGTACGTGAGAAATTATTCTTTCTTATTCTCTTCATTGTGCTACTTGCATGATTATTAGTTTTTACAAAGATTTGTTACCACAAAATTACAAAAACACTTGCTTACATCGTGATTGCTTTTATATTACTTGTAATTGCAATTGTCTTCGTTATATCTCCTAAGTGATTTCGTGATACCCGGTTATAGTTTAAAGTCGAAATATTACTTTTGGGAAAGTGATTCGTTCACACGTCAAAGGTTTTCAATTGTTGTTAATTTCCATCATCTTTGTGACCCTTGTTTTAGTAAAATCTCCAACATTATGAAGGTGAACGTTGGTGGTTTACAAGATGAGGCAATATTATTGGGAAGGAGCAAGAAAGAGATGAAAATGGAGGGGAATGACAATGAAGCATATCTGCAGATTATTTGTTGAAAAAGACCAAACCCAAAAAAATAGTACATTAAAAATTATAAAATATTCATAAAAGTTGTTTGTATTTACCTATTTGCCATCTTGAGATACAAGTCTTGTATCTCATATTGAGATGCTGGGGCTTCCTCGTATTTGATTGAGATGTGGTAAGATTAAATCAAACTTAAAAAAACATTTAACCTGTTTTGGCTCAACCAAAACTCAAAAAATTTAGGTCATGAACAAGCATTGTTCGACCCAAATCCAAATAGTATGTACTATAAAATGACTAGTGAATGAAGGCTAATTGCTGTAAGTTAGAACCTAGATACCAATTCTATCTTAAATTGATTTACAATAAAATAATACAACTGCTCGGATTTTCTTTAAAAATAAATAAATAATTAAAATAACAAAAACATTTGAGAAAGAATTAAATTTGTATCGATCTCTAACACAATTTGATCAAGTCGCGACTCAGAAATTTTGTATTGATACCATCACTATATGAAAACCATTGTTCTGTTATCAAAATCGTGAGCTTGTGGGAAAACTTGGATTTTTTTTCTTTGAACTAAACTAGAAAATATTAGTACAAAAGTAATACAATTGCAACAAAAGAAATTATCATGAATAGTGAGCTGTGTACAAGGCCTACATTTGGGTGGTGTTACCATTGGTCCTGTCCACATCATTTCTTCACGGCTGTTGAACACAAATATCTTAGTGAATATTCATTTGAGGAGCACATCTCTGCCAAATCTTGATGGGAACTAGTAATTGCTTTCTGCAATGATTTCAGGGCCGGAAGCAAGTTTCTGGAATTTTGTTGGATAGATTGACCGTGAACTTTGCAGATTTCCTGTCAGACAGAATGTAGAAATTAGGGCCAGCAGAACTGCAGAAAAGATCGAATCACAGATAACAGATTGCAGCTCAATCAGTCAAGACATAGATACAAACCTGACACCATCTAAGAATGAACTCCAAATAAGGGCAACCCTCCAAAAGTTCTGTCAACGCCTCTATTAATCTTTGCAAGTATCTGAAAGGGATTGATGAAGCAACAGCTGGTATGTCAGCAGGATTGACAGAAAGAATACATTTTTTCATGAGCGAGTCTTCATTCAATCTAAGACTGAGGATTAGAGCTCTGCTATGTTGATCTTCATTGAGTGCTGCATCAACTGCCTGAAAAGAGTGGAAAGGCATTTGTCTTAGGATAGATATAACAGCACCAATGGAATTTTTCCTCTCATCAGAAAAAAAACTAAGAAAAAATGAGTAGCAATACTAACACATGGAAATTATAGATACTAAACAAAAGTAAACAAATGGAGTGACATACACAATAATCAACCATAGCAAAGTCCACTCCACACATTTTCTGTCCTCCAAAACAATGCAATATAGCTACCGAGAATGGGGAAGGGAACGTGAATTATTATCATTCCTCAGTGAAAGCAAAAGACAAAATGCAGAAGAGGCGCAATGTTGGAAAATGAAAGAAATACAGGTGTGTACCTCAGGAGTAACATCTATGTCAAGGTCAGTAGGATCAAAAATAAAGGATTCATCTACTGAATAAACCAGAACTCCCTCTGTTGTAGCCGCCACAAAGCTGCGTCCAGTAGGTGCAATTCTGAGGCACTTTGTTCGAATAACAGGCCTCCCACGGTTAGGCATAGATCCTGGCAAATCCAAACCAAGTTTTCCTCGTGTTTGTTTGTCAATGCCTTCCTCTGTGTCACTATTATCATCATCAATCAATTCCAGAGGACCAGCTTCTGTCATCTTTTTAGAGTTTAAGACGTCCAGGACCCCATCAAGTGAAAGGTTGTGAGTTATTTGAAATCTACGTAACAATACCTGAGCCACAGAAGAAATCCAAGAATAAGCATAACCAGTTATACTAGATATAGGAAGTGTGTAGCATAACCCATAGACAAAAAAATAAATTTTAATCCAAGGAAAACGATTGGGAAGAAACTAGAACATTCATGACTAAAATATCAAAAGAAAAGAACTCAGAACTTCAGACTCCGCATCCAGGAATAAGACACAACTGAATTATTGCCATATAGGAAATATTTCACCCCTAAAGTTGAGTAAATTGTAGTTATATATAGCTCCTTATGTCAAGCATTTGAACTTTGAAAGCAAAAAATTAAAACATCAATAAACACATATTTATCCAATTTTTTCTTGATCATAGAAACCTATGAATCTATGTTTGCATTTCAACCACCACCATGCAACAAAGGCAAGTTGAGAGATGCCTCCTTATTCCACATAATGACCAATAATGCTAAAAAGAACTTAAGACCACAGATCTATAAGCTAAAACCACAGCCAGAGAGAAATTTGGCTTTTGCCATTTGCTAAATAATCAAATCAAGTTAGAGTCTAAGAGAAATCACCATACAGCAGAACACTCCCACCCCTCATTTGTCTCGTCTTTCCTCTACTATTTTATACAATTTCATTACTTTGCTCTCTGTTCCATTTTGCCATGGCTGCAGGAGAGCTAATGTAGGTCTAACAAGCAATGTAGTTGGGGTACAAGAAACACATGCTACAAGGAGGAAATTTTTTTGCTGGGAAAAGGTTGCATATACACTTCACACGTTTATTTAGAAAGAAATTGGCAGCACAAAAAAGTAGAATATACAAGCACCAGATGAAGAAAACAAAAGCAGGGGAAGTTGAAGTGGGGAGAAGCAGCAGAAGACAAACCTGCTCAGCGATATCATACATGCAAATAAATTTGCTACTGCCACCAGCCAGTATGTAACTTCCATCAGCAGAATAGCTCAAGGTTGTAAAGTACTTTCCTGAGGTAGAGTTAGCTGCTGATCTGCGATCAGTCATCAACCGACCTCCAGCAATATCTCTACGACCCTCAATAGTATACATTAATGCACCGTCAAGAGGATCCCAGAAATTAATTAGGCCATCTAATGTGCTGCAAGCTAGTTGTTTCCCATCTGGACGGTAAACAACAGTAAGAACATCATGGACATGTTGAAATGTCTCGACAGAACCCTTCCCTTCAAAAACATCCCACAGCCGCACAGTTTTGTCCCATGAAGACGAAGCCAAAATTGCCTACAAGTAAAAGGTTGTGCAAAAAACATTAACATGGATAAGATGGTGCCAACATACACTCATTTAGGATAATCCCTTGTATATTTTTGTCTTACATTTTTCTTTGAAGATTTAACTTCCATCAATATGCTTAGTGGCTTACATGACATTAAACAAGCAAGACATGCCAATAACTAAAGAAAGGCATCAAGTGCAGCCAGCAGGTTTTACCCTGCTTAGGGGAAGAAAAAGCCTCACAGAGCCTCAAATATTATCTCACAAGAACTCCAGACACCAACCCCTTCCCCGCCCCAAAATTACTTACTTTATCACATAGAACAGCTTCTATGAGTTAATCATCTCCTCCCTCCATGGCTAACCATTTTATAGCTAAATCCTCCATCAAAAAATCTTTAAACTTCCAACCCACACTATCCTCAACCAAATTCAAACTTGAATTAAAAAAATCACAAGCTTAAGGACTTTTTACCCTCCCAGATCTGAGTGTAGGGATTTACTATTTAACTTTTTTTGGGACACAAAAAGAACATCCTTAGACTTAGCTGCCAAAGGTTAGATCGTTTTGAGAGGAGCGTTTTCATGCTTGGATCTTCAATGTATTGACCATAACCCTGTGCTAGTAATGCGGGAGACAAATGGTTGACAGACAATGTTTCAGACTTAGGTACTAATATTGGACACAAGTAAGTGTCAAAGTGTCCGACTCAGCTATTTTTTGAAAATTTGAATGATTTTGGCCCAAATGAAGTGTTGATGAGTACATACTCATGTTGAAATGTTAAAGAATCCAGCACAGATTTGAAATGAAGAGTACAAATAACATAGTTGAGCAGAAGTTTCCACCTAAAAGGCTATAACCTTTTCTCTTCAAAGCCTAACTTTCCAAAAACCATAATCCACTTCAAATTAGGTTGAATAATGTTCTGATTGGGTTTGAGCAAATACAATAGGTTTCAAGAGCCCCCAATGGCAGAACAATTTTCTGTTCTTCATTGCTGGGGATTATAATAGCAATAATTTAATGGTGGTAGAGAATTTGGGTTCTTCAATTTGTTCGTGTTGGTGAGATATTTGAGATTTCATAAGCAAGTAGGTGTTTAGGGAAAGATGAGAGAAAGAGAGTGGCTAATAAAGGCAAGAAAGAAGAGAAAGACTATGGGTGGTTCCAAACTTCCAATACATGAATCTCTAAGTTTTCAAATCAAAATTGTGTAAAGGCAATTTAGGTTCAAATACTCTCGTATACAAATCACTTTGACTATCTTTAAAAAAACACGAGAGTAATTGCATTTGGTTACCGTTAAATATCTATAATTCTACTTTAAAAAAATATATAATCCTTCCATCGCATATTACGAGTAGTTTTTACACTTATTATAGCACAAGGATTTAGCCTTTTATGTGATTAATTGTTAAGTTATCAATTACTCAAACTATTTCATTGATAAAGTAAATGTGAAAGGTGATAGGGGTACTAGGCTGATAAAAGCTAACCCGACCCAAAAACCCGACCCGACCTGAATCCGAACCGTAAATAGCGGGTTAGGGTTTAAGTTTTCGACCCAAAAACTTAAATGGGTCGACAGGAACCCAACACGGAAATTAAATGGGTTTGGTTAAGTTTGAAAATTTCAACCCGAAAACGACCCACATAACCCGAAAAATAAATCGGGTCATTATCAGGTCGGGTCAACCCGAATCCGACCTGATAACGCGAACACATTTAAGCTAAGTTAAAAAAAAAAAATCCCCGAAGCCAGCCCAAATTCGAAAAAAGCCTCCCTTATAAACTCAAAAACCCTAAAATCATATCTTTTTTCTCATTTCTCCCTGCCGTTATTTTGCCCTTCTCTCTCTCTCTTAAATTTTCTCTCTTCTCAATCCTTAAAATCCTCTCCATTGTTGTTTTGAACTTTGAAGCTACTCTAATCTCCATTGAAGCTTGTCGACTTACTCCACTTCCACATCGTCGGTCCAACTTCAATTCATCATCGATCTAACACCATTTTGTTTCGTAACTTCGAATTATTTATTTATCTAATTTTGTTTGAGTGTGGTTTATTTCTTTGTTACAGAAATAATTTCTCTAAAATTGTGTTTGGGAGTTAAATATAGTTTAGATTATTGGAATTTTACACACCTTATGCTGAATATATGTATATACTTCGTTTTATTTTGTGATTTAATTGGATGATGCATGAACAAGATTCGGATCAATCTTATGCTTCGTATGCTCACAAAGTCAGAAGCCCAGCACTTACACCTGTAGTTGAAAAATAAAAAACATACTTGTATTTTGTAATTTTGTATTTCTAATCCTACATTATGATTTATGAATTCCATTTAATTTGTGATTTTAGATACAGTACTTCGTAATGCGTTTGTAAATGTAAATCTATCTAAAGTAAACCAAAACTATCCTCTTATAATTTTTTTTTAATAAATAAAAAAAATTGGTTGAAATAATCAAGTCAAATCAAGTTGACCCGAACCCAAACAGATCAGGTTTGGGTCAAGCATTCTGACCCGAAAAACTAAACAGGTCAGGTTCGGGTTGATACTTTTTGACCCGAAACCGAATTGACCCGAACACGAAAGTGACCCGACCTGATGTGTTTGCCACCCCTAAAATTATTATTGAAAAAGTAGATATGATAGAAGATATCTTTTTTATATATATATTATTATTAAATGTGAGAGGGAGTTCCATAACTTTTAAGTAGTGGAAAGAGGGATGTATTAAAATAATAGTGGAAGATTTACTACAAATGAAATGTAAAAATTAATTTCAGACATATGAAAAAGGAAAGTGTAAAAACCAATCTAAAACAATGTGCACATTAATATGAATCTAATGACATCTCACTTTGTATTTTTTCTTCTTAACGATAGTGTACAAATAAGGCCAAAATTTAGTCATATATGTTCAACATATCCTTACTAATTGACTTTGTAGCCTTATAGGTGAGGACATAGAAGAAAATTGGTGAGATATATGGGGTCACCACAATGAAGTGTAAAGTCCTCCATTCCATTAAAAATAAAATTTGGCAAGTTGAGTAACAAATGCAACTACAAAAAGTGAGAGGAAAGAAGAAAAGAATTCATACATTTGATGGAGAAAACATTAATCCATGAACAGGCCCTTCATGACCACTTAAAACATCTAGCAAACGTCCTGTTTTCATTGACCAAACAAATATCTGAGCAGAAACAAAAAAAAAATACATTGTGTTAGACATGTTTCAAACAAATACCAGTATACCACCATGAGGAAAAAAACCTATTAATTAAGAAGTATATGCTTACCTCAAATGAATCTAATGTTCCAGCACATATAACTTCACCACTCTGATCAGCAGTCAAAGAAACAAACTGCTTTGAAGAAGGGGTAGTAAACGTCCTAAAGTTTCGATACCGGAAAAGGTCCCATGCACGAACCGTTCCATCCAAAGATGCACTTAAGAGGCTATGATTGTTAGCCATAAAGTGGAGTGCTGTGACTGCATTAGTATGCTCAGGAAATGTCACAAAACAAAAGCCAGAGGAAACATTCCAAACCTACAAAAAAGATTTACACTTAAGCATCTAGTCATAGAAACCTGCCAAATGAGCAAAGGCTGCTATCATAGAGCACAAATGCAATATACGATGCAAGACATATACATTCAAATTCAAAACCTTTTCAGAACATCCCAATTTAGAGATTTGGAGCTCAGAAAAATTGGATCACAAACGGAGGGAATAAGCAGCACTGCAGCAACATTTAAAAACAGACTGTGCCAAATATTCAATGTTGCCTCTCACCTTGATTTTGTTATCATCAGCTCCAGTAGCCAAGAGCTGTGAATCGGGTGAATAAGCAAGACAATTTACGTCAAAATAATGGCCTTGCTGCTTCAAAATATAACTCTCTGACTTCCATTCCCACACAAGCAGCTGCCCAAGCCTTGCACATCCAAAGGTTAACCAGTTGCCCAAGTCGTTAAAAACAGCAGTTGTGATCTTCTCTCGTGAAATTGACAACTGATGTATGCAAACAAAATCAGGCATTTGGTACCAACCGAAAACTCCACTTGAGTACCCCACAACTACCATATCAATCCCCTGGTGATAATCACATGCAGTCACTTTAGCCGGCGCTTGCATAAAGTAATCCTTCTTCAGCAACTCCCACTTCAGCTTATGCAGAAGAAACTCACTCCCTTCATCCCCAAAGTCCCCTTCTTTCTCATCAAACTCTTTCCTCTTCTTCACATCAACAACAGCAATGACACCATCACCGCCAATGCCACCTTCCTCATCCATCTTTTCAGGTGTCCCAGGAGAAGGCGGGTCAACCATTTCCTCATCCTTCTCTCCTTTTCCACCCAAACTACCATCAAAATCAGGGCAACCCCAACTAAACAACCCCCCATCACGCGAAACACTATAAACCCGCAAAATCTTACACGTCTTCTTATCAACCCCAAAAAACACACCCACAATTACATCTCTATGACCCAGAAACAAAAATGGCTTATTATTCTTAAATTCCTTCAATTTCCTCAAACAAAACAACCTAACAGTCAAATCCCTCGAACCCGCAATCAAATACCCCGAATCAGGGCTCCAATTCAAGCAACTAACCGTATCATCAAAATCAGCAAAAGTTCTAACTAATTCAAATGCAAAAAATTCCTTCCTAAAACCAGGTGAACGCCAAATTTGAATCAATTTACCAACAGCAACAGCAATAAACTGCCCATTTGGGCTAAATTGAAGAGCAGAAACTTTACCCTTGAAAGTGATTCTATGAAGAACAATCCGACGGTGGATATTGATGAACTGAGCCTTGCTATTCTCATCAACGGCCAAGATGAAGTTCCCGTCTGGGGATACCGCGATACGAATGATGTTTGCAGAAAATTGACAAGGTAATGTTATTGTATTCGATTTGACGAGGTCGGTGACGGAAATCCGATTACCAACCGATGAAATTAGCTGATTATTGCCGGAAACGACGACGTTTCCTCCCCTGTAAGGAGCTCCTAGAAGATTCTGGAACCTGTAATTCATGGTTGATTAGGGTTTTAGGGGGTGAAAGAGTGAGTGAGAGAGAGAATGAGTGTTGTGTTAACCCCTACAAAATTTGGGGGTGAGAGAAATACAACAATGGAGGTTGCTAAACCCTAAAAATTTTGAGAGGGTTTTAGTTGGTTTGTTTGTTTGAATGGAGGGGGTTGGCAGTTCTTGCATTGTTGCATATAGGGGTAATTTGGACATTTTTAATTAGGGTAATTTTGGAAAATAAAAGTAGTTGGATATTGGATTGGATGAAGTGGATCGATTGATTCAACCTTATTTTTTCGAGTGATGATTAAAGTACGTTGTATGACAGAGATTTCCGTATCAAAGATGTTTTTAAAGAGTATTTGAAATTTTTTTCTAATGAAACTAAGAATGATAATTTTGGTATAAAAACGCTTTAAGCTTTTATTTGTTGGTAAAGAGTTTCACTTAGTAACAAGTAAAAGAAGGTGAAAAAAGTTTGAGAAAATGATACCTATTCAATATTGTGACTTTCTATTAAGTTCTCCCTTCAATTGTTCCTTACTCAACCATGTTTCCAATTCCACCTAAGTAATCTAACTCATCATATTATATGAACCTCATCATCAGATAATTGCAAAAGAGATTCTTTAATATGTTTCATACCTAAGTTTAATCTCATACTTGTATTTTTTATGGTTTGACACGTCAATATTAAAAAGAGGTGAGACACAAGATGAGACGTATGATTCTCAAAATTAAAAATCGTGAATACCATTTATAACTTCATTTTTATTTTTCTAATATACTTCGTATTCTTTAAGAAACAAATTTACATCTTACGGTTGTTGGCTTTTGCATGACAAAAGCTCCAAAATTTTAAGTAGAAGAAACTATAACATGTGTTTCATAATGCATGTAAAGTCAAATGTTACAAGTAATTTGAGGAAATGGAGTATGTAAAATTACTTTATATCTTTGTAGCTATGGTACAAGAGAATACTCTGTAATATGCATACATGAAGAGAAGCCGCAATACACTAGAATTCGCTTTTAATAAAGTAAATATAAATATTCTAATAATCATATAGTAGAACAACCAATCTCATTAGCTACAAGCCTAGAAACCAATCCCCCAAAAAAAAAACTTACGTAAAAAACCAAATGAAATTTCAAAAAAAATTACATAATCTTATTGGATAACAGGCTTATAGCCGAAAACGTATCATAGAATATCTGCAAACCAAACTATACTGTATGCCCTCAACTGCCTCAAGCTATATTCTTCAATCAACCATCCCACTGTTTTTTGTTTACAGGTCAGAACAGAACTCAGAAGTCCTTCCTCATGAATGTTATGAAGCATGTACTGAACAAAGTTTCGAAGTTATGGTAGAGTCTTCAGCGGAAGGATTCGAGCCCCAACCTCGATACCAAGAAGTTGCATACTTCATCCATCTCCATAGGTATAGTATAATGACCAAGCCTGCATTATGACCAAACATTATTCCTCTTCAATTGAAAAGATTAACAAGGCAAAAACCAGTAAAACAGATGGACTGCAGGTGATTAGTAGTTGTTTTTGCAAAAGAAATGGAGGCTTGTACATACCCATCAAAGGTTTTAAATGTGAGATTTCGAAATCCAGCTGAAGTCAAGGCTTGAGCAGACTTCTCACCGAATCTGTATGCAACTACTTCATCAGCTGCAAGAGCAAAATGGTGATGTTAGCAATGGTATGTAACTGTCAGCAATGTTAATAGTGCTTTATGCATCATTCGCTATGACTGACCAAAATACGATTGAAGGATGAGGCAAATCGATGTTCATTAAACACGTTTCACCTCAAAGAAAATGCAACATCAAAACAAGAATTATCATACTTGTCATGTGAAGTTTAGAATGATAAGGGCCAAGTGTATAGCCGAGTTATTAACATACTGTTTATATTATCAAACAGAGTAAAATGGCGCGACTGCTTGTCTCTGAACTGAAGTATGAAGGAGAAAAGGTACAGAAGGACTTACATTTTCCATGACAGAGGAAAATTGGCAAGTACGCGGCCCTCCTTGCAGCATCATTTGAACCTCCCATTTTGTTCCTCAAACTCCTGGAACAATGAACATCAATTGAGAAACAAAAACTTGTTTTTGATCAGAACAATGAAAACACATTAGTTGCATGCTCTATATATGGGTAAATAGAGTATCAGGAAATCTTTAGTATACCTTGCACCTGGAAGCCAACCACTAAGTCCAACTATTGCCCTCAAATTGATTGGATAGAAGTTTCCATTCGCGTAATTCCCCACAGCGAAGCAGGATGCTGAGTAGAGACCAACAGCAGCACCCATACTAAATCCTCCAATACCAAGTTTAACTGTTTAGAAAAAGCAAGAAATCATCAGACCATCATTTTAACAGCAGGTGTAAAATGAAACTCACAAACATTTGTATTGTATTCTGGTTGGATTACACTAGTAAATAAAAAAAAATTAAGCTGTTATAAACTTATTGTTGTCGTAAAGTTTTATCATATTATTGCTACATATATTCTAGCTGTGCAAAGTTCAGACTGTTACCATCAGCAGGCTCTGTTGACAGTAGATTTGCAATATGTGACGCCGAGGCATCCAATCCCTCAAGATCGTCTTGGCTATCCTCTGAAATCTCCGTTACATCAAACCCTATTATACAGAGAAGGAACTTAGACAAGGTTTCCTCACAAAAGAAAAAATACTAGAAAAACAAAAGCAAATTATAAGTAATATAGGCAAATCATAAAATGAAATTTTTTCAGGAAATAAAGAAAGCTGGCTTACATGCTGTGCATGTAAATCCACCAAGTAATGCCACAGGGCGAGTTGGAGCTGTTGGGCATATAAATTTAACCTGCATCACAATGCATATTTGTATCAGTAAAGCTTTTTACAACACCCCAAAACATTCAACTCTCAGAAATAATAGCAGAAGATATGAAACCGTGTTTTGATATAAAGCGAAAATGCTTACATTTGGAAGAGGAAGAGATTCCAAGAGCTGACAAGCACTGCAAGAAAACCAATTGCACAAGAATAAGAAGGTATTGCAGAAAGAATGTTAAAACTTTTTTCCATAATTTCACGTCAATAGATCATACAAGATACTACTAACATGTATTGTAAAATGTATCGATTAACAATCATCAAAAGATAATTAAAGACATGAAAAAAAGACTCGAACCTTCAAAGACAGAAAAAGGGAAAAAGAAAAAAGGAATACAGCTGTAGCTCTAGATGAAGGTGGACTAATTTGGAATGATCTACTAGACGCTGATATTAGCAAGTATGCTTTAGGCATGAATTATGAATATAAGTTCGATACCAAAAACGTTTTTCATTACCTCTCTCACTCAATGATATAAGAGAATCAGCGTAAAGCAGTCCACTTTGCAAGCAATATGTAATAAAAGGATTCCAAAGTTGTCAAGGACTCAAAAGAGGCATTAAAAGGAACAAATAAAAATCGAACAACAACCATGGAAAACAGATTGCAGGAGAAAGCAAAACTTAAATTAGCAACAATTAAGACTTAACTTATGATAGCAGTAAGAGCAATGAGGAAAACAGGACTTAGGCTCGAATTATAATGATTCGAACTCTAAGCTTGATATTGTGTATTTGAGCAATGTCATGATTCATGATTCATGAGTTATATCCTAATAATCTTTTTTCAAACAACGCGCCACAATTAGTGATTTAGTGATTTCCAACATCGTTTCTAGTGATTACAACAAATGAACATACACAAGAGATAAACAAGAGAGAATGAGGACCTTGCTCCATTATCACCAAGTCCATGTAGCCAAACAATTGTAGCAAGATGCCTCCCTCTAGGCCTAACTACATGTGTCCTCCCAAACTCGAAAGTTCTCCTTGCGCCTCTAGCACCTAACAATATATATAATCCATGGTAATGAGCTCAAAAGTTCCAGGAAACTTCAAAACATATTATCCCAATAAATTCAATAATAACACCCCCAATAACCCAAATGCCTTTAACAAGGCTTCCACAGATAGCGGAGCTAACAGGTCAGATGTACACAATCTTATCAATACACATTTGAGCACGAAAAATGAACTCACCAGACCCAGTTGAGTAATTTGAGTAGCTCATATTGAAGTTGCAACAAAGTGTACTAGTAAAACACCCTATGTGTAATAGAAGTGAAGGAAAATACAATGAAAAAAAACCCAAGTATGATGGCCTATTTATATCAAAAAAAAGTGGGAGAATATATGAATATACAATAAATCAATGAAAAATAGTATAGTTGTGTGTAAACTTGTAAACTAGCTGAACTTTGTGCCTATAAAAAGGAGAGGTATAGATGAAAAGATAATGACAAAAGCTGGAAATCTTTTTTGGAAAGAGAATCAAAAACCATACCCATTCCATAGAGCACATTATTCATTAATTAATGTCTCTGCTAATTCAGAGGACTGCTGTTTTTTTTGGTTTTTTTTTTTTTTTTTTTTCTGAGGTGTTGGACTGCAGTTTCTTGCAGTTGGGTGAGAATCTAATACTTCTGGGCACTGTTCATTAAAAAAAAAAAATTGAGCCAACAGTGTAATTAAACTTCGGCAAATACTTGTATACAACGAGTTACATGTATACAGGTGTCGTTGGTTGCATAGTACGAAGTATACTTCTAGTCACCTAAATCACGTAAAAGTCATCGTTACAAGAGACTTATCATAGGGGACTTGAAAATTTATCAACTCAAAATTAATCATATTTATGGCAAAGGGGCTCATAAATCAAACAAGAGAGCTTTTGGATTCACCTTTTGACTCTAAGCAATTAAGTTGCTCATCCAAGAGGTCCGTAGAGTTGGACACGACCAAGCCATGCAAGCCAACATGTTATGTCAGCAAGCTTCGCTCAAACAAATTGTATCTAGAATGGGCTAAGAAAAAGTTGTAACATGTTAGGCTCGCACTAAATGTTTAAATATATAGATAATTCATGCACGACTCAACCCACTTGACATATTGTGTCAAGTTGTGTCAATGGATCCTCTTTACATTATTTGCCATTCTATAATAGTTAAACATAATAATAAAAAAATAAAAAGTAAAAAATAAAAAAATTAATGGTATGAATATATTAAAACTCCTGTTGAAAAAAACATGGAGGACGCAAAAAATCAAGAAGGTCCTTTACACAATTTGAAATGGGTTCAATTTATTTCTTTAACAACACGGTTGATTGATGCCCATTAAAGAGGTTCGATTTTGAGTTCATAGTGAAAGAATATCAATTTTTAATTTGCGAAAAAGAAAAAGGAAAAAAGTAGTGGAAATTAGTAAAGACAAGAATAGTTTTGAGATTTTTTTTTTTTTTTTTTTTTGTTTTTAGAAAAGTTTTGAGATATTGGTACTTTAAATATCTTTGTGTAACAATTTATTAAAGTACAAATTTACACTTTCTTCAAACATGGACATGAGAACACACGTGTGTTATATTACAGAGTAGTTTGATATCTGAGTTTAATCGAAATTTTAGGCATTTGAGGTTAAGACGAGCAAGTCCAAGTTACTCATTTTGAGTACTAACTAATTTTATTACTCAAACGACATTTTTGTAATATTTGTCTTGATATGCGCGGACGAAGGTCCACCTTCATCTTTTTCACATCCGAAACCACGACCCACCTCCACCTCCATTTTTGCCCTCTTTCCTCCTCCTCCTCACACCATTATCAATTTAACTCTCAGTACACCATTGAAGCAACTTAAACTTTCCTTTCTCGTGCACCACCATTTTCACCGTCGACTGACGAATTTAACAAAAATCCTTAGAAAAATGGAGAAAAGAATGGAAAGGGTATGACTGTTGTCCTCCTCCATTGAAACCAATTGCAGAGTTCGATTTCTCCATTGAAAACTTTGAAGATCTGTTGATTTTTCCCCATTAAAGCCTCTTCTGTTTTCTTCACTTTTACCTTGTTTTGACAATTTTACCCCGACTTTATATAGCAAATGACCAGCGTGTCCTTTGAGTAGCTTTGGTTGTTAATTATAATGAGTAACTTCGGTTTTCTCAAGTTAAAGCATAATTACATTTTCCTTAGTATAAGTAAAACTAAGTCAATCAATGAATTTTTTTGTAATTTGTAGATTTTTGTTTTATATAGTAGGATTTTTTGTCATAAGGTATTAATAAAACTTAGATTTTGTGAGAAACTACCTAATAAAACTTAAATTGTGTGAGAATCTACCTAATAAAAGGTAAAATGTTGTAAAATATTACCTTAGTCGGATTTCCACTGTTGACCCACCTCAAAACACCCTCAAAACCACCGTTTTCATCCCAAAACAAACACAACCTGCTAAAAATTACCTCCACCAACGCCAAAACCATCCTCCAACCCCAACCCCAAAACCACAACCTCTAACCCTAAAAACCACCATCCCGAAGCACGAAACTATCCTCACCAACTCGGAATATCCTCCAACCACCCCAAAAATAACTTTACCACATTGAAAACCAACCCCCGCGGTGGTTTCGGGTGAGTTTTGAGGTGGGTCAATGCTGTAAAATTAGGTCAACAGTAGAAATTCGGCCAAAAATAGTATCTTACAACATTTTATCTTTTATAAGATAGTTTCTTACAATATTTTTTTATTAGGTAATTTCTCACAAATTTTTGGTTTTATTAGGTAATTTCTGACAAAAAAATCCTATATAGTAAAATCAGTTTCAATCAGTAACCATATTTCAACGAAATGATACCCAAACCGGCCGATAGCTTCCTAAAATAATGCAAATTATTGCAACGACATAATATCATTTATGTGTTAAGGATTACTATGTTGATCTTCTCCTCCGAATTCTCAGCTTATATAATTTGAGACATAAATGACTCTAATAAAACGTGTTGGTATTACATTATAGTTTAGCTTGTATTATCATAATACCAAAATAGTTTCAGTGGTACCAACGAATTGAATGAAAAAAAATTGTTGGTATTGATATAGTTCCTTGTTGGTATTTAGATGATACCATCTAAACACAATGTAATATCAATGACGTGTTATTAGAGTCATTCATGACTCAAATTATTAGATATAGAGAATTTTTCGATCTTTTCCTACTTCCATAAATTTACTTAGTTTCGAGAAAGATTAATCTATTTGTTCAATTCCATAAAGATTATCACATATACTATTCATGTGGTCAAAAATTAAATTTTACTAATAAAATAAACATAATTATAGATGATCTTGTTGAATTTGCTTGTTTCAATCTTACTTAATGTTCTTTTTATCAATTTTTCATAATTTTTACTAAATTGAAAATAATTAAGGATCAAATGTGTGCATTGAAAACCAATGCAAGCTAAGCAATCTGCATATATAATAGCCTTTGAGAAACAAAGTGAGTACTTACCCTTTTTTTTTTTTTTTCAACAATAAGAAATTATACGTAAACTATATTCCTTTTTCATCTATTTTATTGACTCAAACCTCTTTGCAATAGTTGTTAATCAATTTTTTTCATTTCTTTTTATATTTTAAATAACCTTTCAATTTTCCATAGGTTTCCAAGCACCTTCGTCTATTGATGCCTATAAGAAATAACTCAATGCACCGTCCATTGTACAAATTATTCTTTTTGTCATCCACACAAAACTTGTTTATATAAATTAATTAGTTTTTGCATATTCAATCTCCACTTATAAATTTATAATTGGGGCTAGGTATATGATTAATTATGTAACAAGTTACTCACTACATCAACATTAATAATTTAATAATTATAACGATATTATATGATCTCCACGTATAAATAATGTATTTTGGAGTCTAGCTAGTAAAGCTTAAAAGCTAACTTTAATTTTTATGTGAATTCGTTGACTTTTGATTGTAATTAATTTTGTACTTAATAATATTTTAGCTAACTTTAAAAGCTAACCCCGTTGAAATTGTAGCATCAAAAATTAGCATCTAAGAACCTTTATTAATAAATCAACATTACGACATTTTTTTCCCTTTCTTTAGGATAAAAAAGAGTAGAAACTTGGGTTAGGCGTTTTTAAATTGTCAACTTTGCACCCTACCTTATTATGAAAGAATATCTTTACTACAAAATATGCATGTACATATACCTAAGTTAATAGTGTTGTTTATATATAATAATATTATATTATATATTGTTGTCATAAAGTTGTGGGCAAGTGGTATATATTAACCATATACATCTAGGTAACGTTTATTCCTAGCTTATGTCTATTCTCACTTTATTAGTTGATTCGAAAATTAATTTTCACTAAATAGTTAATAGAGGAATAAGCTACATACATGAGAGTGAGAACAAATTCCTTAACTATCATACGATAATCATATACCAATAAACTTTACATAAAATAAGTATCATACTTTGTATTAGCTTTTGTGATGGTATTGGACTAGTGATATTATACTATAGTGCATCCGAGAGTAGCATAAATTGTGTGTGTACATCGAAGTATGCACATTATGTGCGTGATTACGTGAATGTCTTGGAAAGACACATGACACCTTCACACTCATTGTGTGTCTTATGCATTTGTATAAGAGCTTAAATAATTGTCAATATCATTACATGTACGTTTTATAAGATATGTGCATATATAGTAAGATTAGCATGGCTTTCAAGTCAAAAAAGAAAAAACAAATAGTATGACTCTAAAAATTAACTTTATTTTACTTGAAAATAAATTTCCTTAAGGATATATGTACGTTTGCTTATCTACATAAGAAACTGAAATTATTGAAATTAATTGATTGGTCATCAAATTTTTAGTAAGGCGCCTTAAGAGCTTATCCTAGATTATCAAATGATAAACAAATTTTGTTTATCAAATAATATTTTTTAAATAAATCAATAACTTTATGCTTATAATATCGACTGTGAATCCGCATTTAAAGAAAAAAGTTGTTAATTTATTTACGAAAATGCTATTTGATATACTTTTGTTTTCTGCTTATATAATGCTAAGCACGATTGCAAAAGTATTCTGTAATTCCTTTTTATTAAAGTTCCAAAAAAGTGATTGCATGTATGCATGGAAGTACAATTTTCCAATACTTTAAGTGAAAAGAATGGAGTTTAGCAAAAGAATTTAGCAATAGTGAAATGAAAAAAAAAAAAAAGATCCCGACTTTTATTGTTCTACCATTGTATTTGTACCATAAGTAGCATAATTATTAGTTAATGATAAGAAAAGGGATTATAATTAACTAATTTGTAACCATTAACCATCGGCCTTTGGGATCTATTGAGACATGTTTTTGAATAATAATAAATCACACGAATCTTGCTTGGTTTTTGTGAAAAGAGAATTTGATTCATGCTATGGACGGCTGATTTTTTTATACATAATAATATATATATATAAAAGGAGTGTTTTTTTTTTTTAATGTATATAATAATATATAGAGAGTTTATTAATTGCTCGGATATTTATCCATTTCCCCTACACTCTTAGAAGATTTAAAAATTTTCAAAAAAAAAAATAATAAAAATAGGGATCAAATTAGTAAGTTTGAACTCATACAAGTTTCTTTACTTGATGCTCTATTACTTTAGTAAAGTGTAATTTTTATCAAAAAAAATGAGGAAAGGTATTTAGAATAAAGTTGAAACTCTCCAAAAATAGAGTAATTTTATCCGATGTTACTATTTAATTATTGACAATAAAGCCTTACCCCTCCTATTAATAGATGAGAATTATATTCATTGATAATTTAACACCAATGCCTTAGGCTATGTAAAAGGTTATTCTAATTTGAGCTTTTAAACAAGGTTTGGCATGATCAAGTATGGTATGAGTTTTTTTAAAATTGTGTTTTGGTTTAATTTATTGTTTATTGTGTCTTTATAAGTGTGTATCCAATGTATCTTTTGATCTGGTCTGGTTTGATTTTTATAAAAACAATAATATGAATAAGTTGAAATCATGAAACTGTAGTTGACTTTAAAGGAAGAATACTTCTGCCACTTTTTTAAAAAGTGTATACTTACCAAATGCGGTCAGTTTTTTAAAGTGTTACACTTTCGCTCACTTTCAGCAACAACATTTTAATAAGGCTAGATTTTCCAGTGCAAGAATTAATACAGTACAACCCTGTTCTTTTGAGCCGCCCTGCTCTATTCAATATTCTGCTCTGCTCTACTCTACTAAAATCTGCTCTGCTGACTCAATCTGCTTTGCTTTGTTGAAACCTGCTATACTCTGCTGAAATCTGCTCTACTTGTCCGGAAGCTCAAAAAAACAGGCCAGGGTCTACTTCGTAATAAGGTTATGCTCTCTTGATCTTGTATGAGGTGTTTTGGCCGGTATATATTTTTGTAAAGTCTAGCGTAGCCTCATATGACCGGATCTAAATCTTTTTGATTTGATCTTTGAAGTCTTCTAGTGTATTTTGAATCACTAATTTTATCTGGTGATGTGGTCTAGTCTCTTTCTAATCTTGTCTAATATGGTTTGAATTTTTCTTATTTAGTTTTATATTGTCTAATTTTCACAAATAAATAATACGAAGTAAATAATAGGAATTGGTGGAGAGGATGGACAAATTACCAAGGACCCTCACTCCGTACGAAGTATTTTACTCCATAAGTAGTCCCTCTAAGTCAAATTAATTGCTCAACTTAACCCATTGTACTTTCCACAAAATAAATATAAATCGGATGAGACAAGTAAAATAAATGAGACGTGAGAGGTAATCATACCGTCCGTGTTTCATAAACAGTTCGATAATTTGATAAGTCATTTCAATTGTCATAATCACAAACTCCAACTGTGATGCAAACTAAAAAGAGAGTACTTGCACTGTATAGAATAAATAGGTGTGGTTGTCCATCAAACGAAGTTAGAAAAAAGGACCTAATCCTTTTTTCTAATTTTTGTATTTTTTGCGTTACAATTGTCCATACTCCATAAGACAATAATATAATAAGTCTTCTTCAATTCATTCGTAAACCAAACTTTTTGAATGCTAGCTAATTCACACAAAGAATTTCAAGAAAAAGAAAGGTAAATTAAAAAATATGCTAGCTAATAATTTGATATATATTTCTGTCCATCAATTTTTGGATTTGTATGTTCTTTTCAAGCTTCTTTTTCCATTTTAGTGTACAACGGTTCATTTAGAATCAATATACAGATATTATTCCCCACTTTTTTACTGTACTATACAACGACTAATTAATATTCATATGATAGAAAGTTCATACGAAGGTGAACCCTATACGAGTTTTCATGATAGAAAGTTCCTCGAAAAGTTTCGTAAAGAAGAAAATAAGCAAATAGATAATAAATGGTAATGAAAATTTATTATTCGTCAAGTATTGCTATATGTCTTTTTATTTTGTTGTTTGTAGGGAAAATAAAACCCGCTAAAAAAATTAAACAAAATAAAAATATGTCTTCGATTGCAAATTATATGATTACAAATTAATGTTTGTTGATTTATTATGGAATTAGTAATTTGAAATTTATTTTTGATTCATTGTATATAAGAGAAATCCAAACATTAATCATTTGACTTATACACTAGGTATAGATTTTGGGTACATCTTATGTTGAAATGTTCAATTTGATATTGGATGATACACAATAACAGTACCCCTCAAAATTTTTGGAGTATAAATTATTGTCATTGAATGTTATGTAAAATCTTTACCAAATAAATATATAAATAAATCACGATTAAGAGTTACTATATTTTTCCTATTAGACTGCTTGACACGGTCAAAAAATGGCCATATAAAACCCCATTATAATAAGACCACCTTAGCTAAAAAAAAAAATGAAAAATTTACTTTAGGTTCATAGTTTAGGTCATATTTTAAAAAAAAATGAAAAATTTACTTTTCCAAAAAAAAGTTCTTACAAAAAGTCAATTATAAGCGTTTTTTTTTTGACAACTTTTCTAAATTTAACATTTTAACTACATTTTTTTTATATGTATAGTTTTAACCATGTAGGTTGTAGATCTTTCGCCAAAAATTGACGCGAAGAGAGATGTAGAAGGGCGAAAGAGCAAAAATTATGAAAAAAACAAAATGCATGTCGGATCCTTTCTAATAATTAATGTGATGGAGATGGATGCTTAAATAATCTTGTGAGAATAAAATGTATGTGTAGATTCTGAACAATAATATGGTTGCCTCCTTGATAAATATCATGCATGGGAACAATTTCGAAGACTACATAGAAAGAGACAAGAAATAGTGACATTTTCAAGTAGTGGAGACCTTTTTTTTTCTTAGCAACAAATTCAAACCCACAACATTGTATTATTCCACCCCAACATGTTAGCAATACTAGCTACTTGTCATTTTACTATAAGTTTAACAATATACGAATTACTAGTCTTTGAGATTTTGACATAAATCATTCAAGCTCCATATATTGTTTACACGAAATAGTTTTATTAGAATTTTATATTTTGTATATTTGAAATTTAATTTGAAAATTTAACAAGTATTTACAACTCTGAATAAAATTAATTAGTTTATACAGTAAAGAAATAATTTATGAAGATTAGTTAAACTAGTATAAGACTTTCAATGGAAATAAATAAATAAATAAATTAAATAAAATAAAATAAAAAAAAGCTGTTAAGAAACAAATATAGTTTTGGTGGAAAAAGGTTTATAGAACTATGTAAAGTTTGATAGTGAGTTCTAAACTCACTTATTAGGCTCCTTTATTAGAGTAGAAAATCATGTAATTTTGAGACTTTTTTTTTTTTTTTGGTGCACTAATTTTGAGACTTTATAAGTTGCATTTCAGCATAATTACATACGTATTTAATATATTTCTCTTATATTCTCGGTTTCCTTTTTGTGTGTGCTATGGACATTAGAGATTTCCTCCCCCCATTCTTAGGTTTGAAAGGAAGAAAATTTTGCATTGGAGAATATTGAAAGAGTTCAAGAAGCCGTTGCCAAATGTGGAGGAAGGAGAGAGCTTAAAGTTTAGGGTTCCTTGAAAATTTTTCTACTCATTTAATAATTGCCTGAAAATATTAAATAATAATAATAATAATAATAAATAAAAAAAAAAAAAAAAAACCTTCCTTAACTGCACGTAGCTCTATGTGCACCTAGGTATATATAAAAGGCCACCATTACCTGTATAATCTCATCATTATCTTTTGAAGGAGGAGAAGAAGAAGCATTAGCCATAGAGCCATCAGCCATAGTACACTTCCCTCATAAAATCCAAATCAAATAAGATCATAAGAAGACCCCTTAATCCATGCAATGGAAAAAAGGAATAACATAAGAGCTAAATAAAAGCAACCCTAGATCACAACGGGCACTTTGACGGTAGCTTTGGAAAAATAGAATTCAAAACTAAGGAAAATTAAGTACCCAAAAATAACTGGTAAAAAAGAAAGAAAGAAAGAAAGAAAAAGCGATCATTGGCTTAGTTGAAACATAGTCACATAACTTCTTACTTTTAAAGCATCGTATGTAAATTTGTGGATTTGGCATGTTGAGATTGTGCTCATAAGTAGGGGTGTCTATTCGGTTTTTGGTTTGGAATCCGATCCGAAATAAAATTTGATTTTTATTTTCAAATCCAATCCGATTCGAATTTCTCATCAATTCAATTCGATCCAATCTGATTTAAAATTCGGTTATTTGGATCCGATCCGAAAATCCGAATTGAAATACATTGCAAATTTTTAAGGCCTAAAGTGATTATAAAAATAAAAATGCAATTTTAAAAATTTTATTCTTGAAAACATAGTTATACATGATTAATACAAGTATTGAAAATATAGTTGTACATAATTTATATTGATGTATATATCAACACAATTTTACATGATCAATACAAACCATCCTTATTTGTAAAAGCATATTTTCATATTTCGGTTAATTCGGTTTTTTGGATCCAAACAAGGTCAATCTGATCAGATCCAAAAATCCGAATTTTCAAAAATTTCAATCCGATCCAATTTAAAGTTTAAATCCGATCTGAATTGATAATTTGATTTGAATTGGATTGAATTTCGATTTTTATCCGAATAATAGACACCCCCTACTCATAGATTTCTTTTACTGCATATGTTTGATTGGGAATATTTGTTTCTAGTAAGCCTATCAAGGGTAGTATTGCTTTGCCAAAAAACAAGGGTAGTGTTGAAACTTGAAAGGGTATCTTAGGAGAAGAAACTTCTTAGTCCTTTCACTCTTTCAGTGCATTCTAGCTAGGAAAATTACCTTGTCATATGGCACTATGGCTAAATGACTTACCAAATTGGGACATTTGAGAAGATGATCAAAATGATTAAGTCTTAGGATTAGGTTTGTGTCCATACATAGCTAGGTTAGAGCAATAATAAAGCCCCATGAAACGAGCACTTTGATTGCCTCTTCCTTCCTTCACAAATTGCAATGGTTTCCCAATCTCTTCCACTTTTCTCCACTGCAAAGTTTCCTTCTTTTCAAACCTAAGAATGGAGGAAAATTATCCTCCATAGAGCAAACACAAGGGGTACCCAGGAAAGTAGAAAATACATTGCAATTAATCACGACTTGCAGATGAATGTGGAGTTATTGCCTAGCAATGAGACACATCTTGAGACCACCATAGCTTGTCAATAAGAAGCTCAACTCAGATGGTGGCTGAAGAGTACCCTGGTCTTTAGGACGTAGCAGGGTTATTCACTTATTTGTGATGCAGATGTCTTTTGGCCTGTTGGTTATTCCATGAAGTTTCATTATCTGTGTTGCAATGGAATTGATCATACTATTAGAGAAGGCCTGCCAGTTCCTAGCAACACTAAATAGCATAACCATTACAATTATTTCAACATGAGATTTTCAAACTGGATTTTCTTCGAGTGATGCAGCAAAAGGATCAATGGATTATTCGCCCAAGCAACAAAGACCATGAATGAAAGTTATACTTCCAATTACCAGCTCAATGGTAAAGAAACAACTTTTTCGTATTTCTCTCAAAAATAGAGCAGCGGGCTAAATTGTTACCAACAAGCATCCGTCTAAGGTACCATCAAAAAACAAACAAGCTTTTTAGCTTTTCAATTGGAAAGCAGCAGCAGAAGTTTCACAGAACTTGTCTCATTGTCTCACCAGATCTTATTATGTCACTAAAATCGTAAACTACAATCAATGGTGGTGGTGGTGTTCGCCTTCATCTTCATCATGCCCTTCGGGGTCACCGCCATCGCCAACAACTTCCAACTGCAACAGATTAAACAATTAGTAAGCATTTCTAATAAAACCAACATTATAGAAAAAAACATTGAAGTAAGAATGTAAAGGATGGGAATAAATAGCCAAACAACTGCATGAATAATCCTTGAATCAGAAAAAACAATGTTTTCATCACCCATAACCCTAAATAGCTAAAAGCAAGAATGTAAAAGAATAAGAATATGTCCAATCTCATCAAAGACTAGTTGTTGGAGGGACATTATCTAGCTTTAATTATAAAATTCTACCCCTTAAAAACATGTAAATGAATTTGGCACTTAAAAACAGATTGCAGTATGCAATAAATCGTGAATTTGAAAATGCAATTTGGTAGCACACTGGTATTGTTCTTCAAAGAACCAGATAACTATTATCAGCTCCAGAGCAAATCAAGAAAAGATGCAGAAAATTCAAAGTAGCTGATTTAATCTAAAATGTGGCTAATATTACTCGCTTGTCAAAAATAAGAATCATTTTAACAAATATTTTAGATTGAGCATTATCTAATTTTCTGTACAAAAGTAGAGAAAGTACGTGTCAAGTCCAGTTTGAGATGCGTATGATTTACAGACAAAGCACCAAATTTCCAGTATAGATTCTCCACATCATAGTCGACAAAGTTGTTATGACAAGGATCTAAATGATATACTGGTCATCAAAAATTCCACATAGTACATCACTAACCTGGAAGTATTGTGTGCAGACTGGACACTCATATGGCTTGTCTTTCTCGAGCCAAAACCAGACAACATCATGTTCATCCTCTGGGAAAAGAAGAGTTAAAAAGATTTAAAGGGTTTTAGTACATGTCAGCAACAGCAAAATAAGATTCAGTAACTAAAAAAATGGAGATGACATTGTATCAAGAGGGCATATAAAGACTTGATACTGACCTCCTTCGCCACCTGGACATCCAACAATTCTTTTGTCAAAGACAGACTTAACAATAGCTGGATTTTCCTGCATTCATATATAGCAATTCAAAGTTAGCAAAAAATTTAAAAATCAACGTGTAGATCATCTCTATATAATGATGGGACATGAAGAAAATTTCAAGCTATATAAATTTTAACAACATAGATGATAGACCAACAAATTAATTATATAAATTTAGTCAGTTTAAATTTTTACATAATAATTCATAAATAATAGCAAGCTTGGCATTTTAAAAAGCGTTAACGAAAGAAGTCATCTAAATCAACATCATGCTTTTTGGAATTTTATATATTAGGATACCATTAATTTGAAAATGCATAGATCATATAATAACCTTCTTATTGAAATTGAGCATAGAATACTGAAAAATTTATTTGCATTATCAAGCCCAACAGGAGGATAAATTTATTTATTTATTTTTCTTTTTTTAAAAAAAAAAGCAATATTGAAATAAAGGAAGAATACTGAAGACAAAGAGGATCACATTATAGTAAATAGGACTAAAAAGACCAAACAATATTTAACCTCCTGGGATGTTCTTCTCATTACAGTATAATAAACGCAAACAGAGAACAAATTCTAAAGTTCATCAATGTAGACTTTGAAACTAAGCTGCCATTTTGGGGTTTCCTGACTAAAGACAGTTTATAGGCATTAACATTAGATTAGGGACTTTGGGGTAAGATATTAAGAGGGGGGAAAAAACACAGTAAAGGCAAAGCTTTTGGGTTTATAAAAACTTTAAAGCAGACAAGCTGAAGGGCGAATATCAAGGCTTTAAGGAAATTAAAGTTTTGATAAAAATCATATATTCATGCCGGCCTAAGAGTATAAACTTAAGCACCGAAATTCAGCATCACATTAAAATGAAAGATGAAGAGTCTCAAGACTAAAAAATAAAAGAAAACCCTAATCATAATGTTCCAGAGTAATACGTTCTGATTTCATTATATTACACAATTACATGATAAAATCAGCACCTGATTTCAAAAGATTAAAACAAGAAAGAAAAATGAAGGTATGAGAAGACAGCATACCAAACAGGTCCCCTGCAGTCTACACTCTACACATTACATATTTTCATCGCACTGAGATATATAACATCATGACAACTACATGTAGCTATATAAGAGATACCATACACGAAAAAGTATCATTCTTTTTAATCCTACCAAGGGTCACAGTTCGGCAAACACATAAATTAGAAAGGCAACCACCTTACAAAAAGAACCATCAAACAATCCTCAGTGCAGGCATCCCTTGCATTTGCCAATATACAATCAGTATTACAGCAACGATTTTAAAAACCAACTTACCAGGGTTGATTAAAGTAATTGGATTGGGTACACCCAAGGGCCTAGGCTACTTTGTATGGAATACAGGTATTTGTAAGTGTCTAATAGCACAGGAAAGTAAAATTTTCATGTTCCTGTTCCAAAATAATGTGTCATAACTCATAAGCAAAAAAAGGTCCATACCCATATCTACAAGTCACATACCCATTTCAAATAGTCGAGGTGAAATGAAAAGTCCCCGAGTAACATAGGGTGTTACAGTAGCAGTCTAGAAAATGGCTAATAATAAATACTTCCTCTCACACCCCTTTCTCTAATTGAAACAACCAAACAAAGTGAATGATTGCCCATTCAACTCTCTCCCTCCCTTCCTACATTCCTAGATAGTGTCAAATTACAGCAAATTTCAAGCAAATCCTAAATACGACAATGTATACAACCTCAAAACAATTCCACATTTGACAATCACATTAAATTATCGCCAATACCCATCACAATAACAAATAAAAAATCGCCAACATCCATCAAAATAAGTACGTATAAATCATCAAATGCAAAAGAAAAATCCAAAAAGCCCGCAAAATTTATGGGGAAAAAAAAAAACCTAACCTTGGTGCCGAAAGGACCCGAAGGGTGGTTAATCTCCAGAATATCCTTCCCCTAAGAAAAATCATAACAAATAATTCAATAAAATTTGAGAAATTTCATAATCTCCGAAAATTAATGCAGCAATTATTCATTCAAATAATGATAAAAAAAAAAATAAAAAAAAAAAAAAAGTAAAAACCTGCAGCTCAGCTTCAAGCTCTTCACGCTCATGGCCAGTAGCAATGGGCATTACATCTTCAACCTTAGGCTTTGAAACCTCTACACCACCCAAAAACAATCCAATCAATTAAACAAAAAATCAACAACAATAGATCTGAATCAAACCCTAGAAAAGGGGGGGGGGGACAAATACCGGCTTCAGCGGAGAAATGGCGACGAGAGAGAAGAAATGAAGAGGATCTAACAGCGGAGGAAGCAGCAGGAAGACGATGAGAAAGAGAAGAAAATGAAGGTTTAACAATGGCGGAAGAAGAAGAAAGGGTTTTGAGGTGAGAGAAAACAAGTCTTCGCCACATGATTGATTGATTGATTGAATTGTGTTCTGGATCTTAGGTCACGCCCTGATTGTTGAAGATGGTGAATCGATGAATTGATCTGGAAATTGAATTGGGGGAAATTGGTGAATTTTCTCTCTCTTAGTTTTTGGGTGAGTTGCCTTCTGTTTGGGTGGAAATGAGGAGAGAAAATGGGTGTGGAGGAAGGGAGGGCGGCTGTTTCCTTGGGGTTGGGCTGGGTGGGGCTTGATTTGGGTTGCAGTTGTTTGAGTAGACTTTCCAATTCTTTCGGAATTTGTATGGTGAGTTTGTTAGGTGGTAATAAATACGATGTATAATGTACGTCTCCAGTAATTCTTTGGAGTAATGAAATTCAAGTGTGTGTCTAATTAACGTCATGGCGTTATTGGATCTTGATCGGGGGAAGGATAAGGGTTTCCTACTCTCAAAGTGTCTCTAGTGGAGATTGAACCCCCAATCTTAAGGTTCGAAGGTGCAATCTTTTTCACTAAACCAAGCTTAGTTTGGTTCATGACATTATTATTATGAACTAAAGTGTATTTTATCTGTGCAGCCATGCTAATACACGAGATATACATTATTAGATTGACTTTCAATAATGTGACATTTTTTATAAAATGTACACCTTTCATTCCTATATACTTGTACAACATTTATATTCAGTAATAATTTAGGGAAAACTAGTGGATAGTATATAAAAAGTGATATTTTAACATGCATGTAGGGTTAATGGGGTACTTTTAATACGAAGTAATTTGTAAGAAAGAGAAACAACTAAAAAAATAAAAAAAAATAAAAAATAGTACAATTAGGGTTAAAGGGAAAGGGAATCAATAAAATGACCTAGAATGAAATTCCTGTAATAAAGTGATCTCATCCTAAGTTAGGAAGTATCCTAAGTATGTAAAAACGATTAAAAAGACAAGTGTTGCAAGTATTTAGAAACGGAGGGAATAATAGGTATCACTTTTAGTTTTCCTCCTCCATCAACAAGCTCATACAATGGTACAATCCGAGTTGTCAAGTTGATATTCTGAAAAAAAAATTATCAATATTGTGAATTTGTAACCAAAAGATATAGTGATTAAATGAACTATCCATTTTGATTATGGAAGTTATACCAGTTGTGATTGAAGTGGTTATAGATGTTTTAAGAGGATTAAGTAGCAAATTGCACCATGTGAGTGACGGGGAATCTTTCTACAAATGACCAAGAATGAAATTCCTCTAAAAGAAAGAGTTTTTGGTAAACATACTAACTCCATTTGCCAACAAGAATTATTGAGGTTACTGGATTCATTAGGGTACCAAAGCAAACAAAAGTTGGTGTCAACCAAAGTACATAAAAACACTTAGGAGTATGAGAGAGAGAAGGGGGGGGGGGGTTATTCGAGTTGTAAATTAACCTTATGTAGCACTCCATAGTAAATATTACATGTTTAATGGTTCTAAGTTACGAGTATAAATTAACCTTATGTAGTACTTCGTAATAAATGTTATATCGTCTTTGACCTTCTAAAAGTCCTACATAGGAATGGGAACTGGTTTAATACTTACATTTACGGAGTATATTAAAAGAAAGACCTACATATAACATAATTTCCTACAAACTTTCACTTGATGTTAGAATAAATATGCACTACTAGACTAATCAAGATCATCAGCCTAGCTACGGATCAAGATACTATTGTTAATCCGTAATTAACTTCTGCTTTTGCTTTTTAGCAGCAGGTTTCTGTGTCTGCTGATCTTCCTCTAATTTTCGTCTCAACTTGCCTAAATCATCTTCACTGACAGAACCATTTGACTGACGGTTCAATGCATATGCTTCAGCCAACTTCCGTTTGCATTCTTTGCTTGCAGAATCATGGGAAACCACTGGTAGGAAAAGGGCAGAAATTTAAGCCACTAGAGAATTGTATTCAAGGAAGACATAATAAAAAAGGTTTCACTTATGGATATGACGGTCCATGAAAGCTAGAATGGTAACAGGCAAACAAAGCAGATAAAAATTTTTTCATGCTCCCAAGAACAAGAACTAAAAATAAGGGAAGAAGCTGAACACATCTCAAATCTGCCATGTACGCTTTCATCATTAGGGGAAGGTGGAGGGGACTATACTTTTAGAAACATTCACTAAAACTGTCCATAAATATAATATATTCCAATTACCAGGAATATACAAATGGACATCTTAATGCCACTCTTATCATAACCTCCTCAATGGCCATCCATTCACATTTAACATTATTATTATTATTATTTTTCTTTAACAGATATCACGATACCAAAAACTAATTTTTTTTTTTTTTTTTTTTTTTTTTTTTTTTTTTAAAACTGCAAAATTTCATAAAATTAAGAAAATCTTCATATTGAAGTAAACAAGCCATAAATGCAAAATCAAAGTTGGATACCGCATCCCATAGGATTATGCAACTTAATTAGCTTGCATTTAAGACTAACAAACACTTTTTACTTCTATCTCTCTTGGTTTCTTCTCATAATTTACTAACTTTCAAACAAAATTAGAATAAAAAAAGATACACTTCACCAACAAAAACGATTTACACATACCTTTCATGCATATGTGGTCAAATGGTGGTAAAACATGTGATCATGACTTTCTTCAATTCATAACTATAGTTTCCACATATACTAGTATACATAATTATGCTACTTTTCTGTTACAAAAAATTGCATTACGCCTCTTTTCTGGATCAAATTTTAAGAATTTTGACCATAAATTATCAATGATATATAAAAAATAATATAATCAAGTGATATCTTGTTGAGTGGAACTATGAAAGTGTCTTAATATATTAAATTTCAAAGCATCAACTTTTATAATTTTAACAATGTAAAAGTAAGGATATACATGATCAAATGAGTACATTAAATTATCATTAACAAATAAATTATGCAATTATTAGTAACGGGAAAAGTATATAATAATATTTTAATGTATGGAATAAAACGGCTGACTCTTATTTTAAACTTTTAGATCATTACAACAAATTTTATGACGAACATACTTTTACTTGTATAATTTTTCCAATTTTGTATTTATTATTTACTTATTATGTGTCCTCCAATTATGCCTTTGATGTGTGCTTGCGTGGTAGTTGGTCAGCATCCTTTCCTTAATACCACACCTTTGTTGACATGAGAATGTAGGCACAAACGTGGTGTGCTATTCTCTCTTCATTCCCTTGGTAAATGTTGCTATATGTCATGACTTGTGTGTTATTCTATTAAGAAAGGCCGAATTACTTTATTTGTTTAAAATAAATAGTCAAATTCATTTAAGCTATCTTAAAATTATTTTTGAGAGTGAAGGATAGCTTAAGTGGTTAGAGTTTCTCTTTCGGTTCTAAGAAATTTTGGGATCGATTCTCTTCAAATCACTTGTTCTTGTGGCTCTCTAAACACCAAAATAAAATAAAATTGTCTTTAAAAAGTATGACATTTTTTATTTCCTATAATTACTCCATTATGATTTATAATCTCATTACCTAATGTGTAGTATTTACTTAATAATAATGATTTATGATCTCATTACCATATACATGGTATTTACTTAACCATGTTCATGTTGATAAATGGTAATATAGTTGCATCAAAAATAAATTGTAATATAGTACTCCCTCCGTTTTTATATAAAAGTCTCATATGGAATCAATCACATAAAATAAGAAAAGAAGAATATTTGGAATCTAACATTAAAGTACAAAAACAGTTCATAATTAATTTGCCTTATTTAAATTTTTTGATTTTTTTTTTTTGGAAAGCATCAGCCATAATTGCATAATTCAAGGGAGGAATTTCCTTACTTAGAGTCATGTCATAAATCAACAATCAATTAATTTAACCAATCAGAATATAATATGTATAAACTAGGAAATAAAAACTAAGTTAAAATGGAATATATTCAATATGGTAGATCTTTTTGAAACGCCTAAAATAATATATGGGACTAACATTATGAAACGGAGGGAGTAATAAATAATAATTATTGTTAAAAATATATTTAAGAATTAATATCATATCTTTAATTACTGGAGATAATAATTTATTATGAAATAGTTTAGATGGGGGAAGTATATTTAAAAATTAAAGATTTGATTCTATATTCCTTATTCTCTTCATATTACTTAATAATGATTTTTGATCTCATTACCAGAGACATGGTATTTACTTAATCAAATTCAGTGTTGGTAATGGTAATACATGGTAGTAAATAACAATTATTGTAAAAAATATCTTTGTGAATTAATACCATATCTTTAATTATTATTGGAGGTTATATTTGATTATAAAACAATTTAGATGGAGGAAGTATATTTAAAAATTAAAGATTTGATTATATATTCCTTATTCTCTTCAATTAACCAGATACATGGTATTAAGGGGGATTTTTCTATGTGCTTGGCCACACCGTGTGGTTGGGATTACTTCAGTTCCTCAGTCAAGGGTTCGACAACTCGAGTAACTAACAAATAATCAAATTTAGTGTTGATAATGGTAATACATGAGAGTAGTAAATAACAATTATTGTTAAAAATATCTTTGTGAATTAATATCATATCTTTAATTATTGGAGGTTATATTTGATTATGAAATTAGATGGAGGAAGTATATTTAAAACTCATAAAATTAGGATAGCAACAAGAAAGAAAATTTAGATTACAAAATAATGTCATATCAATTAGTGAAGATATGAATAAGAAGCTACTACTCAAAAATTAAAAATTAAAAAAAAGGAATAAGAAGCTACATAAATGTTACAAAATAAGATCAAACAATAGTATTAAATAAAACGAAAAACGAAATCACGCCTGATTTTGTTATAAATTTCTAAAGATGAATATTGTTGGTATCAAAATCATTAATTATGTTATGTACAACTTTCTTCAGTCATTAAGGTGGAGAAATCTCATACGATGTGAATAATAATTAATTTAAAAATCGCCATATGGCAACCAAGTGTAAATTAAATTACTAACACGCAGCAAAAGAGATGTGCTGAATTTATGGAAAAATTTGCAATTATCAATAACCCCCCCACAAGACGATGGGGGTATTTTAGTCTTTTCATCAAAAATCTTTAACAAATAAAATAAATTACAAAAATTGCCCTCACAAGTTGACTCTAATGGCGGCCCGTTTAGCCTTCTCTATATAAAACAAACAGAAAAACATTTCTTCTTCCTACCTTCATTCTTTCTCTTCTCCACTTTCTCTCTCTACTTTCTCTCTCTAGGAAAAAAATGGATTTTGATCAAGAAGATGGTAAGAATATGATGATGAAGGGTATATGGGTAAATGTGGTAGTATTGGTAACAATAGCAATAGCAACAAAATTAGTGTTACAATTATGGTGGAGACCAAGAAAAGTTGCAAAGCATTATTCAAATCAAGGAATTAAAGGGCCTCCTTATAATATCTTCATTGGTAATATGAAAGAATTGGTGGAAATGATGCTCAAAGCTTCTTCACAACCTATGACTCTTTCTCATAATATTCTTCCTAGAGTCCTTCCTTTCTACCATCATTGGAAGAAACTTTATGGTAAGTAATTCCCGCTTTTTATTTCATAAATTTACGTTTCATACCAATAATTAGTAAGGTTGCATACATCTGAACCTCCTTACTTTTTGGCAAGCATCTGTATGTCTTGCTCGCCCTAAGCAAGAATTTTGTGTTTGTGTGTATGATCATGTTTTGCTTGTCATGTTTATGTCAAGTGGTGGCTAGGGAAGAAAACAAACCTTTCTTTTCTTTTGATTCAAAAGATGCCAAAAAATTGATTTTACTTCTGATTTGAAAGGTTGGGAGTGATCTGAAAATATGATGAAATTCTAAATATTATTGCATCCAACTTTTTTCTACAATTTCCTTTCTTTTTCACCTTGTTCCCATCTTTGCATACAAAAAAATTGTCCATTTTTCATACAATTTTTTTTTAATTAATTCTAAGCAATGCATATTGGGTTAAATTTTAAGGGTGTTTTAATTTAATTTGATTTTAAAAAAAATTCATGGATCATGTTTTGGAAGTACTACATAGGAACTGTTTTTGAGCTGTCTTCTTTCCACCCTCTCACTTTCATCATAAATTCATAATAACATTATTCTCTTTCTCTCTCCTCAATTCTTGTTTCCTAATTTCCTAACTAGTTTTTTTATCATCAAATATTCATGATCATGTAATAAATTTTCTCCTATGTTTTAAAACAACTTAATTAGAAAGTATTATTACAGTTCACATGATTAATGATAATTGCACCATAATTTCGTTTTAAGTCATGAAAATTAACCATTTTATTGAAAAAATTTCAACAGGTGCAACTTACCTTATATGGTTTGGACCGACCCCAAGACTAACCATAGCGGATCCGGGTCAAATAAGAGAGATTTTATCTACCAAAGCAGAATTCTACGAAAAATACGAGTCTCATCCTCTTGTAAAAAAACTTGAAGGTCATGGTCTCATATCTCTTAAAGGCGACGTATGGGCTCATCGTCGCAAGACCATTTCACCCATCTTCCATCTCGAAAACCTTAAAGTAAGTTACACTCTGGATTGTACAAGTGCTAATGTACGGAATATTTTTTAATTTAAAACGACTACGTTATTTATTTATCTTAGTAGTTGTAACAAGAAAGATATCATGTACACATGATATATCTATATATATTTACATTTATTACAACCCATAAAAATGTAATAAACTTATGGTTAAAAATGGTAAATGTTGAGCAGATGATGATACCCATAATGGGAAAGAGTGTGGCCCATATGTTGGACAAGTGGTCCTTGATTTCGAATTCGGGCAAGGTTGAACTGGAAGTCTCAGAATGGTTTCAAAATTTGACAGAAGAGGTTATTACAAGGACTATTTTCGGAGCTAGCTATGATGATGGCAAGAAGATCTACCAATTACAAGCTAAGCAAATCGTCTTCGCCGCCGAGTCCTTCCAAAAGGTCTTCTTCCCTGGCCAAAGGTATGTAAATTAAAAATGTTCGTTGTTGGTACTCGACAGTACTGCTGCTACTGCTGCTGGTGTATACACGTATATACATACAGTAGCAGCAGTACTGTAATGTACAAGACTGATATACTCCCAGCCAAGCACGCTTAATAATAACTATTTTTATTATTAATAATAATATAATATAGGAAGGGAATTGACGCGTTTTGTTGTTGTTGTTGCTGTTGTCCTTTTTATTTCGTCGCAGATTCCTGCCAACGAAGAGGAACAGAACGGTGTGGAAACTAGACAGGGAGATCGAGGCGTCATTAATGAAATTGATTAGTCAGAGGAAAGAGAGTCTATTAAGACGACAGGAGGAGGAAGAAGGAGTCGGAGTCGGAGTCGGAGACGGAGGAGAAGGAGAGGAATGTCATAGGGATTTATTGGAGATTTTAATAGAAGCAAGCATGAATAATAATGAAAACACAAGTGAAAAAAAGATAACAGATAATGATATAGTAGAAGAGTGTAAGAGTTTCTTTTTTGCTGGGAAACACACAACTTCAAATTTGTTAATATGGACAAGTATACTCTTAGCAATGCACCCTCAATGGCAGCAATTGGCACGTGAGGAAGTTATGAGGGTGTGTGGAGCACGTGATATCCCAACTAAAGATGATGTTTCAAATCTAAAGACGGTAAGTAGTGCTAATTTAAAGTGCTCTTCTTCCGACTAATTTTATTTGCTCTTTTTCTTTTTGTCCGCATGCATATTCTTGTCTAATTCCAGGAGGAATTAATAGTATAACCAATTTTCAATTTTAATTTTAAAAAAAAACTTTTAATTAAATAAAAGTACTTAAAACAAAATAAAAAGGACAGTCCTTAATTAGATAAGAGTACAATCTTATTAGTGCTTTGTCATTTGGTATTTTTGTCACCAAAAAATTTAAAAGTATAGTAATTTTATTTAGTAAAAGAGTATTTAAACTCTAATTTTTATACAAGTATTTTTTTCCACCTATAATATAATTAGTTTATTAAGATATTTATTTTGTGGATAGGTTGGATATTCCAAGTATATTTCTTAGCTTCGCGAAGCTGATGTTACAATTTTGATTTTATAAAGTACTTTGTATGTTATATTGTATGATATTGTTATTAAAAAAAGTCAATAGTTAAGGTGTGCCTTTTTTACAAAAAAATAAAATAAAATAAAATATAAATAAAAATGGCACACTTGATTTCTGCCTCTCACGATTATTCTTCAATGGCCATTGTCTTAAATTATTTTTAGTATGGCTTACATTTTAAGGAATTTAATTAGTTGGTGAATAATTAATTTATTTGACAAAAGAAAATTCTATTACGGTAAAATGTCAAATTTGGCAAGGAAATTTAGAATTCATGTGCATTTTGTGTTAATTATATCTTTAATTATTGTCTCTCAAAGTACAATTGAATAACATGTTTTCTTATTCATGCAGCTATCAATGATCATATCTGAAGTTTTAAGGCTCTATCCACCAGTAGTAGCAACAATTCGACGAGCCAAAACACAAGTAGACCTCGGAGATATTAACATTAAAGAAGAAACCGAGCTCTTAGTCCCAATATTATCCGTTCACCATGATACCACAATATGGGGCCCAGATGCATCGGAGTTCAACCCGTCCCGTTTCTCTCAAGGCGTGTCCCGGGCTGCCACCCACCCGACCGCCTTCATGCCATTCGGCCTTGGGGGGCGCCAGTGCATCGGGCAAAACCTAGCATTGTTACAAGCCAAATTAGCTATAGCCATGATCTTGCAAAAGTTCACATTTGAGATATCACCCAATTATAAGCATGCACCCACCGTTTTGATGCTCCTTTACCCTCAATTCGGAGCTCCGATTATATTTCGGAGCTTGTAGGATCCTAGATCCGACTCTAACCTACATATTTTATGTCCTACATACAGAGAAAACCCAACAAAATAACTTTTACTCCTTTTACTCCCTTTCTTTGATTTTCTTAATTCCTTTTTTTGGTTGTCTTGATGATTTGCTAACTTTTTTGCCAAAACACTAACCCTATGTGAAAATATTAGTTGTAGGACTGACTACTTTCTCTTTTTTAATTAGCTTCTTGTGTCACTCAATGTAATTAAGTATATATTTGTATACATTTGCTCCTGACTGACACCTTGTAATATATAACAAAATGTTTATGTTATGCACATCTTTGTTCCATTAGATGAGCACTTGGCACTTTTCATGCATATAAATTTAGAATATTTTAAAAAGTGTTCATATTTCATAAGTAATTATGGTGTGAGCGTTTAGGATAATGCAACACTTCAATCCAAGCGACGATGGAAGTAAGCCTTGAGGTAAAAAAAAAAGTTCAAAAGGATAGATACAGGTATCAAAATCAAATTTCATCTCCATCAGCGCACTTCAATGAGGTGCATGAAGAGCAAATAAGATAAACAAATTTGAACACAACTCTCAAAATCCATTTATTAAAAGGAAATGATATTTCCCCCAAAAAAATAGTAAAAATGTCAACGCTTATTATCATGGTGACATACATTAGAATGTCACAATAATACATCGCTGTCAAGGCAAAGGAATAATAGAATTGACAAATAATAATAATGTAGACAGTAGTACAGTAGTAGGAACTAGGAAGAAGCTGATATCAACAACGCGGAAAGCCTAACTGCACACAAAGGGGAACATCAGTAATGAGGACAGCTTATCATGCCAGATGATCAGATAAACTAATTTAAGCTTGTCATTAAAATTATTAACAAGATGCAATTAAATATAAGCACAGGAAAATTATTTGAGGGGGATGAAGGGGGTGTGTGGGTAGCGACTAATCATCATCAAATACTGTTTTCGGAACGCGACGTCGAAAACAACTCGGATGCTTCAAAACCTACAGGGAAAAAAATAGGTATTGACTTTACAATGAGCAAGGGGTTGCAAATTGGTGTCTTCAAAATGTATGCAAGGGGCATGAATCTTAGTAAAAGCATGAAACATTGGTATATAAATATTAATTTCATGAGAAAGAAAGTAGGTTTCACATTTTTATTGTTAGGATGGATGACAAAAGAGGAGGCACAGCTATTGTTATCTGATAATGTCTGAAAATATAGTAATATTAAGGAATTCAGTTAGTCAAAAGAGCACATGATGTCACATTATTCATATTTAAACTGATAATTTAAGTACTATTCAGGGAATTATCAACGTGAACCACAGACAAAATTTGGCAAGGTATTAAGAAAGATAATCCAGAAATAGAGGGTATCATCAGCAAAATGTTCTATCAACCACGCGTATGTGTACATAAGGATGTCATATATGTGGTGCAACCAATTACCTTTCAAGCTATTCCAGTAGACGTGATGCAACTACTGCATTGAATAGTAGTCTTCTGACTGCAAAGTATTTTAACTGATCATTGTATACCTGAAGAATTCCAGTGAAGATCCTGAATTGGGATTAATAAGAATCGGACTAAAGATCAGAGTCATATATTAAGTCGGGATACATGAGCATATAAGTGATTCGAGGACAACATGTAAGTTAATCAGAAAGTTGTAACACAAAGAAAGTAAAAAATACAAGTACTATGATTCCAAGGCATGACAATTATCAGTAACATTCAGTAATTGCCAGGTTTAGAATCAACATCAATAACAAACAGGAAAGAATTTCTTGAAAGATAAAATAACAATTTCGACATAAAGCATAAATAAACAAAAGGAATTACAGTAATCAATATGCATATATTGATAAATGAGCAGTAAATAAACAAAATGACACAGAGCACAATACAAAGGGGTAGGTTCAGCTAGTTAAACGAGACCCCAAAATTTGGAGCAAAAATTCCAGGGTTCCCATATTGTACAATTCAAGACAATGATCTGGAGCTTCAAAACAGCAAAGTGTTATTTGTCCCCCTTGCTTATTATTAGTTGGAACTACAGTATGTTAAGTATAATAATGCACTAGATAAGCACATATACCGATTTAACAGTGGAAATACCCATGGTGTATGCCGGAGAGTGGAGCTTTTAATACAACCATGCCATACTTAATTCGCTTAAGCCGATGAAGAGATAAAGCAAAGAAACAGTTACACTATAAAAGTATGGAGTTTCTTTCAAAAGCTGGAACACCTTTCCCTACTTTTAAAGCATTTTAATCATATATTACATCAAGCATGTAGATGAATAGATGATTACCTTCTAGCAAGGAGCAATCTGGAGCATACCGATGTGAACGCACAGTATTCTACATGTCTAAAATTGATCCGATTGAATATCGAGCTGAATTTTGAGATAGGGACATCATTTTCTAACTTGTAATCCAAAATTATCCAAACCTAAACAACCTGCAAATTCTTCAGTCAGCTAATATCAAATCATTGAATGCCATTGAGCTGAAGGGAAACATGACAAATTAACAACCAGAATTAGATGAAGACCTTTTTGGTCAGTACTTTAGGAGTAACCTGTTTGTAAAAGACAGAGAGTGTCACATATGTATGTTATAATCATTTGACTTGTAGTTAACGTGACTTTTAGACAGTTTTCTTTCTCATATTTGTCTTGAGGTGTTAACAATCACTAGAATGACATTAAGTCGATCAATGTTTCATTTTATAATTAATATAATTAATGACTCATTAATTAGCTTATCTTAAAGTGCATGTTCATATTGCATTCACAGTCACAAGTTTATATGTAGAAATTTGCATATATTCATAGCTGCAAAAATCATAACAACCTTGATAGGTCTTCTAAACAGACAGTAATTAAAAAGCAGGACCAACAGATTGCGCAAGCTAAAAGCCAAGATATAAAAAAAATTGGGTTATGAACAATTGAACATGATTTTTCAACCTCATTAACTGACCTACGAATTACCCAAACCCATACATTTACACCCCACATCCGACCTAAGCAATGAGTTTGCACTCTTTCTCTCTATATTGTATCCCATTTCCGTTGCTCGTAATAATGCGTTGCTAAGGACCACCCAGCAACTCTAACTGCAGTATACCAGTTTATATGGCCCTTGTACTGCAAACTACAGCCTAGAGCTGACTCAATATCCATACAGACCCATCAAAGGAGGTACTACCCAGTGAATCTGCAATCAACAAACATTACCCATTGAGACCAAATGGAGGAAGCTCAATATAAATGACTTCAATCATCCAGTTCTTCCATCTTTCTGTTTCCACAGTGAACTTAACATTACCTGGCAAGATAGCCAAATCTACCAACTATATGCCCTCATGGGACCACGAGGTTTCTTCTTTATTGATTATTCTATTGTCCTTCGAAGCTGTTAGAACTGATTACTAATTGATGGTCCCCAAAAGGCATGTGGCTAGGAGATCTACTCTCTGTCCTACTTGTAAAGAGATTGTGAAATTTTTATACATTTAATGAAATAGAAGCATCATGCCTAATTAGCTCCTAATACCTACTTATTTAATTTCTTAACCCAAATCCTAGCTTCATACATCTTTATCTTAACACCTAGCCTACAATGGTCTACCATTTTTAAGGATGTAATAATGAACGTCGATTAAGCAAGAAACGTGCATCTTCTGAACTTTCTGTATCACTGAGACACTGTATGAGTGACCATTAAGTTATCATTAACAATTACTGGTAAGTGGTAATAGTATATGCCTGTTTGCTTCTGCTGTTTAGTTACATGTCTTTATAAAAAAAAGGCAAACATCTCTGTAGCCTTGATCTACACAGCTAATAAAGAATCAAGTAAACTACATATTCGGGAGAAAAAAGTTACTGAGTAGTGTTAAAAACAGTTGCTGCTATACTAAAGAGGCACTATCAAAGACATCAACCTATGACAAATCTACACAAGCCATCAACGTTGAAGTGTGTCAAAAAAAAAATTCAGCAGTATCTTCTTAGTTCTTATCCCTTTGTTTGCCAATATCTTTTCAGATGATTTAACATTAAATGTCATGCAACCTAAGCTAAAACATCAACCAAGATCTTAGCATATGCCAGCTTTCAGCTGGATTCCAAACGCCAAAGCACTATCCTAATCTTCTAACCAAAGCACCTTCTTATTCTTCTGACATGACAGTAGGTATACTCATGCAATGAACTTGGCAAAGTAAACATTAACATCATCCAATTTAAATAATTTCCTTTCAACCACAAATCACTTCTACGAAACCCAACTAATAGCATTTAGAAGTTATTTGTTTCCTTTATCTTCTTACATTGGTAACTGCTCAATCTATTATTGCCTCACATTCGTGTTTAGCATCATGTTATTCATGTATGAAACTCTGCATTTTAAATTCACTCTATTTAACTAGCCCACCAAATCCATCACCAACAGTTTATATAAAAGGCATCAACTCATCAGGGATCCTTTAACCTGTTGTACTTTAGTTATTAGTACTGGGACAGTAGATGGCTTCTAATATATAATCTGTTTGAAATCTTGTTCCACCAGTCCCTCTGCCGAATCCCAAATCAAACGTCTCAATACAACTGACATTCCTAAAAAGACAAAAGCCTAAAACTTGCTTTTGAGTTTTCCTTTGAGTATTTGTGCAGGAAATAAGATGTTTAACCGAGTCCACCAAAAACACGCATACATTAAATGTTAGGAACAGGAATGTAACCTCTTATGTTACTTGAAAGCCCAGAAGCAAACAAACACTTCTTGTGGCTCCTGCAAAAACAAAAGAGATCATATTGTTAAAAAACAATTAAAAGACAAAACAGCCCTTGATTTAAAAAAAAAAAAAAAAATTCAAAATATCGTACATTCATCTCGGAGCTATCCAGCTCACCAGCTCATTTACCAAATTGGACACATCCACAAATCCCTAGTAAATCCCTTAAATCCATGGCTATAGATGACCTTTCCGCTTAAATCTTAATACTTTAAGAAACATTGTCTCCTTTGGTAACCTATGGCCAAAGCAATTTAACTGGCTTTGTCTAACCTTAATTTAAGCCACTTTGTCGGGCTTTTCTAATTCTCTTCCTATGATTGGCTGTCACCTGTTTTTTAATCTGTATAGCAGCACCAATCTCAGAGGGGCTGGTAGTAGCTGCTAATTTATTCCAAAATGAATTATCTTTTCTATAAAATAAAAAATAAGACTTTGGATTTTTATCAGTGAACTAATGCATAAGAAACCTTAGTGCTTGAAACTTACTTCCATTAAGATCACAGCATTGTACAAGATGTTTCCATGTCAATATCACCATGATTAGCTGTAAACAACTGAAAAAAACATTAGACTATTAAAAAAAGCATAATTAACTAGTTACAAATATACAATAAAAAAATGCATGATCTCTGCACGTACGCGTGGCCAAGCATATGATATTACTCATATTGGTTAAAAAATTATATATAGGGGTATCTCCTTTAGACCCAATCATTACAGTATAATACCAAACATGAACAAGCAAAGCATTATGAACTCCAGTGCAGAGCAGCAAATATTGGAACAGCAGCAACAGTTCTAACAGACATTTCAACTACCAACCAGAACAAATATAATTGTTTAAACAAACTTAGAATTAATATAGTAATACCTTAACAGGTCCCCAAGTCTTCTTTTATAAACAAATGTGCCAATACTTTTTTGCTTCACCCAGGATTGTCATGTTATCTGATAATACTATACAATAATTTGCCCAAAAGTTTTCTAAGAGAGTGTCAAAACTCAACTAAACAACAAGAAAATATCCTATATGGCTTCTTGATCTTGAAATCAGATGCACATTTCATTTGTCGTCTTCTTTGCTTGCCAGTTGCTAGCAATTTAAAGGGAATCTCTCTCTCATGTGACCAATGCCATATTTCTATCTGATAAATGGGTGTTATCACATGGTTCACCAACGCCATAACCCCCGTCACATAATTACTCAGTGTGCGACATAATATTTGCTACTCATTCTACTTCGGAGCTATTTGATGAAGGTGAGATGCTTCATACAAGAAAACACTCCAATTAATAAGAGGATTGGGAGAATATTAGTCAAATTCATATTTACAATTTAACACCAAACCAAACAATCCCAGATATCAAACATCCTAGGCAATGACTCATGATTCTGCAACCAGAAGCATAAGCATAAAATTCTTCATCTCATCCCCAGAGTTGAAGCTGTTGAAAAGTATAACAGGCAATTGAAGCTGTTGAAAAGTGATGAACTTGTTTGCCCACAAAGTTATGTAAAACAAAATTGGTGCAGCCCAATACGAAAATAGTTTAGTTTGGTTCACAAAGACATACGAAGTTTAAAGGATCTATGCCGTGCCTAAATCAAAGCTAGAAAATCTTCCGGTTCCTAGTGTCAGAAGAATTTACTGCCTAAACATATACACGTCATAACTAGATATGTTCCTCATAATTGGGTTAGAAAGCTCCAGATGACGTCTCTTTACTCATTTATAACATACATCTGAATTTCGGTAGACTTAGCATAGGGTTCCTGTAAAATTGCATCAGAATCAGTTACGCCTTTGGGAATTTGGGTACAGGTGCAGCAACTACATAGAGAAAAGATAGAAGGCCAATGAAAGACTGGAAAATGATAGCACAGATCATTAACATGAAAGAATATTAACCAGAGTTGCAAAAACAGAAACCATGTAGCAATACAAATAAATTTCCAGTACTCATGCATTCATTTTGAAAACATGCTTTCTTAAGTTATTTCTACTTCCTTCTCCCAAGGTGTCCCCAATTCCTTAATTTTCTTTGTACTTGTAATCCATTTCCTGACTCAACAAGAACAATAACAAGGGATAAGGCTTTTAGGTTTAGGCACCTCATGCCAGAGAATTCATAAAAACAAACTTCTGTGAGTACTAAGGCTGGTTTAAACCTTTGGGTTCATTGGCACTCTTGAGCATTATTTCTCAATCTTCACCAAAACGAACACAGCCAGCAAGCATAAAACTAGAGTAGAGACTAGGAAAAGACAAGAATTCACCTTATAAGAAAGACTCTTTCTATAAATAGGACCAAAAATCAATTGATTACATTGGAACGTACATAAAATTATGAGGAATTGAATATTGGAGCATACCACTGTAACCAACATTCTACATGAAATTAAGAATTTGGTTCAGTGGATAAAGGCTTAAAGCTCGGCCAACACCCAGAGAATAAGCTCAAACAGCTTTATTATACAGCTAAATGGCATAATTAACTTCCTTCACCAAACATTTTTATGCCCACTGAAAACCCAGAGGCAACATGCAGGCAGATAAAATCAGGGCATTCACTCAACTCTGAAAATCACATTCATAGTTTAATACCTTCACATTATTTATCCAGTCTATAATACAGAGTCAAGGACCAACAGCTTCCCTACAATTCTAAACAGGCCGGCTAACTCAACATACATAGGCTAGGTTCATTTCTACTTCCTGTGAGTCATTCACACAAACTCTTAGATGCAAGATCTGCATCCCTACTATTGCCCTTGCTTTAAAAATAAATAAATGTCATTGTTAATGGAACTTATTCCAAATACTTTTAAGAAAGCATGCTGAATATAAGACAAGTTACTGTTCACTAGCTCAGCAAACAAATGAGAAAACTCTTTTGGCCCCTCAGCATCAATCAAGATGAATAAGCCTATTGGGATGCCTAAAACGGCAACTTACCAAAACTTATCTACAAATAAAGCATTTCCTTTTTGGCCACAAGCAAATAGCCCACAAAAGTTTCAAAACATATAGATAAAGACTAAAAGATCCTGACTTCATTATGAAAGCAAAAATGTAACTATATGCATGCACTTTATAAATCCTAATCAACTATTCAATACAAAACAGGAAGCTGAAAGTCAATCATTCTTTATATATAGTAGCAAAACCCTCTTCTGAGGTAACTATTGCTCTAAGCCTGGCCCATATCTTTTTTCATTTGAAGAAAACGTCACTATTGAAATTGTCTTATTAACTGATCTAAGCTGTCTCACCGTTAGGAAAAAAAAATGAATAGAAAAGTTCTCATTAACAATTGAGCACGACAGGCTATCCATTGAGGGATGTTTATGATAGTTTATCTTAAAATAATAAGCCTCTTGGCTCTTTCAAACAATTCATGGTGCAGTTACAGCTTATAGCAGTTAATAAAAGAATAACGTCATACATATTCGAGATAAAATAAGTGTATAACGTTGTATAAAATAAGTTTATAAAATAAGTGTATCCATATTCAAACAATACACGTGAATAAGTTGTTGTTAAGATATAAGTGTATAACGCCATACATTCTTGAGATAAAATAAGTTCCTTGATCAACAAATGTTTAAGAAACATATCTTAAAAACTTCATCTCCAATAACCAGCCATATATGACTTGGGTAGAGCGAGTTAGGAGCAATATGAAAGAATTGGGCGTACAGGAACACATAGCAGTATAGCACTAGATAGAAGGGCATGGAGGGAGAGTATCTTGGTTGACAGCTATAAAATTTTGGTTCATGTAGCCAACTCTATCATTGAGCTTATAGCTCTGATAATGTTGTAGTTGTCACCCCCATGGTAAGCTTATAAAGTAAAATAGACATCATACATATCCCTTCAAAATAAACGTAAGCTAGAATGCTAGATATTATGGGAATATCTGCTTCGAGCCTAATCAACAAAAATCACTCAGAAAAGTAGGAATCCAGTTAGCATCATCATACTATCTCTTCAAATATTGTGACTAAAATAATTTGACAAGTCCTGCTTCATGTTTCTCAGATTTTGAAAATACAAAAGCAATAAAGATTAGCGATCTCTAGCTTGATCTCCATAGTTCCTGAACCATCAAAAAAGTCTGAACCCCATGAGAAAATAAGATTAGAGTATAGACAACAGGTCATGAGCCACATTCTAACCTAAATAACATTTGTTATCAGATATCCTCTAACTGCTCACTTGCTCAGAAATTAAAATCTTTAGTTATCCCAATTTATAAAAAATAAAAAATAAAAAGTCCCTTCCTCTAATTGAAATCATTGAAATGTCAGCTTGTCAGGTACAAGAAGCAGCTCTGTCTAAAATTAGACTTCTTCATTGCAATCAACAGAAGACAATGTTTTTGTGGGATTGTGTAAGCCTGTAATGCATTGGGCATAGAAGAAGGGTGCAACTGGGATATTTATTATGATTCAGTTGGAGGTAGCTTGAGCAACAAGAAGAGGGGAGTTAGTCCATCAATAGATGAGTTTCTCTTTTTTTTTTGGGGGGGGGGGGGGTGGGGGCGTATAATGAATATTGATCAGAAGGTTTTTTTTTTTTTTTGCTTATTCTTAGTGTGAGCATGGCAGCCAATTAAGCTGGGATTGTATGCTCTATTTTTTTTATTTCGTATTTAAGTTCATCAAATACAATCCTTCTCCAAATCTCTTGTTTTCCTGTGTATCCAATCTATAACAGGTTGTCAAATAAAAAAAACTTCTTCAATGCGATCACGAAAATATTTATATCCATAATGCATTTACATAAACAACAAAGCAGCAAAATTAGCCATCCTTGGCAGTCAGTATATCCATAAATCAACAGCACGATAGACAGGCTATGTCGGACACTCCTGAATCCTGATACATAAACTCTAGATCCCACAGTCTACAGTCCTAAAAGTGTAGTTACTAAAATGACACACACGTAAAGACTCCTTCCTTCCAAAGATAGAGAATCCAGTACACTACTACACCCACAAACTCTCAGTAACAGGTTAGCATGACCTAATGCCGTATACCTAGAGAACCTACAGTCACACCATCAATCAATATTCAACACACTCTGAAAAAAACACCCTCTTTTTGGCATAAAGTCAATGCAAAGAGCTAGGATCAGCCAGGCAGAAATAGACCTTTAAGCAAGCAAACTGCATGAGACAAAAACTGCAACTATAATGAGGGATTGGAACTGTTACTTAGCTTCATATTCACTAAAGATTCAGTTATCTCTTTCTTTTCAAGCATAATAACAACCTCAATCGATAGCCATTCAGCTCTATACCTCCAATTATGTAGCACAGAGAAACTTAGAACCTCAACTCACAGAGTCATAGTCCTGGAAAGAAAGCCACCATCAGCAACAGAGTTTTTCATATACCTGATTTCCATGCCTTTTTAAGCCCTTTTCACAGCCTGATAATGTTATTATTTAAGATGAGTGTAAATTCAGATTTGAACAGCACACCCCCTCCCCCTCATGCAAAATCATAAGTTACATTGGTATTGTGGTGGGACATCTCTGAAATCAGCATTCCTCACCATTCAAAATATAGGGAGAAAAAGAGAGAATTAAATATAAACAATGGAATGACATGTAAATTCATCAGTGAAAGAATGTTGATTTTGTTAGAGCGGTCACAGTAAATGTTAGGTCTTAAATCTCCAGCAAACTCTGAGTTCTAAACTAATTTCTAACATTCCTCTTCTGATTGGCTATAGCTCCATAAGTGCACAGTTAATGGGTTAAAGATTAACAACTGAGTAGTAACTAGTAAGGCTTAGGTTGTTACACTGTACACATAGAATGTTCCTGATGCAACAACCAAGACAAATGTCCTGAAACATGTTGATCATCAAACATCACAATTTCACAAAACAATTCCTACTATGACAAAATCATAACAAGCTCACAAGTGCCTGAACTGTAATGAGAGGATGTGCATTCTTAACTTACTAGGAATGCTCATTCTTCCAGGGGAAATTGAATAAAAGCTTAATCTAACCCATTCTCCATAATTGTAATTTAGTTGCTTCTCATTCCAGAGTGAAGCAACTATGCAAGTACCATGTATCAAAAGCAAACCAAAAAAAAGGGTACACTAAATGCATATAATCATTAATCAATAATCATAGACATAGCATTCACAAATTTGTAATATCCAGACGATGCAAAGTACATAGCTTCATATTCATGTGACAATAATTGCCTTATATAATAAAGTTGCAAACAAACCAACTCGAGATTCATTATATTCAATGATTTGATTAGCGCCTCACTACTGTCTCTAAAAAATTGATTTTTAAAACTCTAAATTTGCCAGTGTAACCTTCTCCTTTGTCTTTATTAAGTACCATCCTTGCCCAACAACAGCCAATCAACTTTCTCCTTGTAAGATAGCCATGCGCCCAAACTACCTCTTTTGCACAAAACATATAATGTAGTTTACCAATTTGTGTGTAAGAGTTATAAATACAAGCATGAGCCAATATCAGAAGTCTTAATTGATCATTATTATAAACGAACACATCATTACGGTTGCAAGGTGCAGCCTATGACAAAGTGACACCTAAACAAAATTTCCTCTAACATCCGGGTACCACTTCCTAAGCTTTCCTATTTTCTATGGTAGGAACTAGGAAGTGATTGGCCATTGTCCTAGAGGTTAAAGCAAATCAGTGTAATCACTAAACATCAAAGGGGAGGAAGGATTGATAAAGAGGAATGCTCCTGCCATTGCATCATATACATTCTGCCACAAAAATACATAACTTCATCACTCGAACCTTCATTCCACTTAAACTTCTCTCTCTCCTCCCCCCCCCCCCCACCCCGTTTCACAAATTGTAATCAACACATTCCATTTTACCGGTACCAAAAAAGAACTCGAAACTTCCATCCTCCCAGTTTACACACTTCCAATTCATCACTCTATAATTAAACATCAATTTCAATATTTCACTCTATATTTAACCATCAATCAACATACCTATTTCGAGTGCGAATAGCATTTCGGGATGGAAGGATATATAAGCTTCTTTTCCTTACAAAATCATTTCGGGATGGAAGGATATATAAGCTTCTTTTCCTTACAAAATCCACACAAATGACAGAAAATCTTTAAACTCTACACTTCTTTAGGTTTACAAATCCACAAAAACTTCTAATTTCTAAACAATTTCCCGGACCGAACGAATCATAATTCTTTACAAACTTCGTATCCTTAATACTCTCCCTCACACTAAATCAAAACTAAAATTCGATCATATTAATATTCAGCATATTTATTAAGAATCAAATTAATCAAATTTAAACAGACATCGACAGGGTCTAATAACTAATCCTCAATTTCATTTAACAATGCAGCTACATATAGTAAATTAGTAATAGCAGTAAAATCAAAATTAATTTTAAGCAACTAAATTACAATTACGGAATACAAAATGTTATAGATATAGAATCAAATTAGGGCAAATTATGATTATGACTTGAACACCATAAAATTGAAATGCAGACAATTAAAATAATCGAAAATCGACAAGATTTAATTAAAATAAACAAGGAGAATCGTAGCGTACCTAAGCATTTTGATCACCGATCGTTTGTCAGTTGATTCTTCTAAAATTTCTGGAATTTCTCATCGGTCGAATTAAAATCCTTGGTAAAATACGTACTTTGTTTCCTACAATTATAATTTATATTGATTATTAAATAAAGAAGTGGCTGTAGTTTAGTGGTTAGAATTCCACGTTGTGGCCGTGGAGACCTGGGCTCGAATCCCAGCAGCCACATTGAATTTTTTTGGAATTAACATGGAAATTTTTACTTCCCACGAAACATCAAAGAAATTCCTATGAATTTCATTTGGGAAATCATTTCCAATGAAATACAACTTTTTACGGGAATTTATTTCCCTTGTCGACCAAACGAATCCTTAATTTCAGGCATTCACTTTTCAAAAATAAGTCAGACATAAAAAAAAAAAAATGGACCTAAGGAGGGGTGTTATAACAGGGTGGGGTACAGAGCATAAAATAGTGCTTTTAGCCTCAATGAAATGAAGGATTAAACAAAAGGGCAAAAAAAATAAACGAGGGTATGTTCTACTAACATTGTCCTAATGACTTGGAGGGATCCATCTTGACCGTACTTTCATTGGATCACATATACATAACAATTGCTTGAACTTGAAGCAATTGCAGAGTTGAACATAGGACTAGTCAATTTTTTGCCAAAATAGATCATTGTGATTAAATATAAGTATAAGGTTTTCAAAGGTGCTAAAGTGTCTCTAAATTTCTAGTTAATGGAAAACTTCATATTAAAATCAATTATTTAATTTGTAATCTCTAACCCCTTATCGTCCCTTCTCCGAAAGCTAACTATGCTATTAGAGTTGTTTGGATGCCTCCACCCCTGGTATTTTTAAGCTCAATTTTGATGGCGCGATTATAAATAATTTCATTGTGGCAAGAGTTGTGATCAAAATTCAGCTAAAGCTTGCTATCTCCTATCAAACATCTCCTTTAGACTTCACTTCCCCTTGTATGGTATGTATAATACTTGTAATGTGGTTGGTTGAAAGCAACCGAGCATTCAACACGGTTGTAGAACGTAATGACTTAATAATTATTACTTCATACAATTTTGCAGGGCCAATATCAAAACTATATGGAAGATTCAGTTACTTATGGATGATATTCAACAACTAATTAATCACTTTATGTTACTCCAATCTTATTTATTGAACAACAAATCGATCTACAAGTTGTATTGGATCTCACGATCACCTCCCTTAAAATAATGCATAGCACATTCTATCATTATTACTTGAGGTAGTCCCCATTTATCTCCAAGATAAACGAAACTAGGAAATCGGATGGCAACTATGTAATAAAAACGAAGTTCTAATGTGTCAGCCTAATAAAATAATGTAAAGAAAGAAAAGGTAAGTTAAAAGGTACATAACGTTTGACTTCAACATTAGAAACAATTGCTTAACCATGGTTACTAGTTTATCTTTGCCATAAACCATTGGGACGTTAGGAGAGAGAAAATGAGTGAATACGAGCTATGGAGAAGATGAATACCAATAACACAATCAGAACAAAAAAAAAAAAAAACGACTTGTCACTATGAATTTAAATAACAACCACTTAGAACATTTATCCACTCGTTATGAAGGCAAGGTCGTTTCAGTGTGAAGCCATGGAGGAGTTCGAAGAGGAAGAAGATGACACCATTCCCTCTTATCTTCACCTTTCCACTCCGAAATCCATCACGGCCACCATCATCAAAGAGCTCGTGTTCCATTGCCAACAATTCCGCCATGAAGTAACTCCATGATGCCGCTTCGCGACTGTAGACCGGTCAGGCGAACAAATAGAAACCCTAGTAGCAAAGTGTGTAAAGTAGGGCCATATTAACCCTTTAGGGAAAACATCACCTTAACGCTGCTTCGCGGCTAAATCGAACAACAATTACGCCATTTTGCTGAATCCTTCAAACACTTGGGGAATTAGGTACTTTCCCGGCTCGCATCCACGACACCAAAGTGGGCAACACCTCCCATTTAGTAAATATTTTGCAGACGTTATTGAGGAAGGTGAAACGTGTCTCGCACGTGGTTGAAGTCAGGTTAGTTTTGTTAAGCAAGATTAACAGTCAATGGACGGAAGAGTCACGCTACGTTTCAGTAATTGCTGAATTGCCCAATATACCCACTCATTAAATGCGCGACTTTACGTTTTCACCCTAAAAAAACTGCTAAAGATAATCGAGGAGATAAATATGAAATTTCTCTTATTATTTCGACAAATTATGTTATACTTGTAGAGTTGTAATTCATGTCTAGGCTAGTGATAATGAGTGGCACGACGTGGTGCATCCCCAAACCAACCATACAACCTCCTCACAAATGCACATTAGCCCAAACCCCAAACCAAATGTAACCATAATCTCTCTCCTTGTCAAAGGCGCCAAATTTAATAACTTCCCAAATGCGCCTTCCCCTTTCTCTCTCCTCAAACCACCTCTTCTTCCTCTCTCCCAAATTCAAACCCCCATTTTCAATAACTTCCTCAATTCTTCCAAAAATGGCGGATTCGGGTAATTCTTCTTTAATCTGGTTCAGAAAAGGGCTCCGAATTCACGACAACCCGGCTTTAGAACATGCTGCTAATGGGTCGGATTTTGTGTACCCGGTTTTCGTGATTGACCCGCATTATATGGAGCCTGACCCGGATGCTTTCTCACCCGGTTCGTCTAGGGCTGGGGTGAACCGGATTAAGTTTTTGCTTGAGAGTTTGGTGGACTTGGATTGTAATCTTAAGAAGATTGGGTCTAGGTTGTTGGTTTTTAAGGGTGAACCTGGTGATGTATTGACTCATTGCTTAAAACAGGTATATTTATTAATTGTGAATCATTATATGGTTGCACTTGTTACTTGTTTGTTATAGGGATAAGGTTGCTTATATCCAATCAAGGGTACGGAGTATTTTTATAGTTCTCCGTAAAAAATAAGGAAGAAAAGAACATTTGGTGACCGGAACTCCTAGTACATCAGGTACAAGTTACGGAGTGTTGTTGGTTTTGTACTTTTAGACTTTTAGTAGTGTAGTATTATTAAAATTTTAGTACTTCCTTTGTTTTTAATTACTTGCTTTATTTTGTTATGTGCGGAATTTTAGGAGAAATTAGGGAAGTAATAAAATATAGAGGTAATGGGATTGATGGAAAGATAAAATGTTGCAAAAAAAACAAAAGTAGTTGAGAGAATTGAAGGAGAGAGAATCTATATAAAACGGAGGGAGTTTATACTAAAACATTTTAAAAGGGGTTTGTTTGGAGGGAAAAGATGAACATTGGTTTAATCAGTTGGTTACTAGCCAATTTTAAATCATTTGCACTTTCTTTGGTTTACGTTTAGACTTTTGCACTAAAAATTGAATATTGAACATTCCTTATAAGGAATTGTGACTGTATGTATGTTCAAGTTTCGAAAAAAGTAAATGTAAATTTGGTGATTTGATTAGTATATCTGATTCGTTTGCAAGATAGTGTATAGGACTTCGTACATAAATGGACCTATAAAGCTATTTTATAATGTTTTTGTGCTAGTTTTTACTCTGTATTGAGTTTGTTTTGTATGTATTTCTGCTCGTGCAAAATGAATAGTTTGGAAACATGGTTGAAGTTGTACATTGGTCTTATGTAATGAAGCATAATCGAAGATTTGCATTGATCTCACACGATTATGATCATGTGTGTTCTTTTTTTTTTTTTTTTTTTTTTTTTTTTTTTTTTTTTTTTCTCTTTTTCTTTGTGGCTTTTATGCAGTGGAACATAAAGAAGCTTTGCTTTGAGTATGATACTGATCCATATTATCAAGATTTGAGTGCTAGAGTCGAGGTAATGTTGTGTTGAGGTTGTTTCTTTCTCCATTCCATATTGCTAGGAACTCGCTACATCTCCCCTACTGTCGTCTGCATTGGACAATCTGTTTCTATGTTTTGCATTTTGTTGTGTTCAGCTAATTGTTCTTCTAATTACTGGAAGTTGATATTCACAGAAGTATGCATCTCAAGAAGGAATCGAAGTTTTCTCTCCTGTGAGTCATACGCTGTTTGATCCTAGAGCGGTTATAGCTAAGGTAATCTAGACCCTCTTTTGACTCTGATGAACTGCTTAATATTGGAGCATGTGCTGTAAATGTTGTTGCAAGGAAGATGCTTTCTGATATTGTAATTCTGTTTTCAAAAGTTGAAACAAAAGTTGAACAAAGATATATGGAATAATGCACATTTTGGACAATTATTTTGAACAAAGATATATGAAGAATAATAATGCAAATTTTAAGCTCAATTCATTTGAACAATTATTTTGGCTAATACTTTAAATTGGTTTTCTGTTTACATCACGTTTTAACAGAACGGGGGCAAGCCACCTCTTACATACCAGTCATTTCTGAAGGTTGCTGGTCAACCCACTTGGGCTTCTTCTCCAGTTTCAACTGGACCATCATCAATTCCTCCTCCTGGGGATATAGGTGATTTGCAAATTTCAAATGTTCCGACAATGGAAGAACTTGGCTATCTAGATGTTGGACAGGTATGAAATCTGACACTGCCAACTATTTAAGGGCTTTTGGTTTATAAAATTTTGTTTCACATATTTGCTAAAAATTTAAATTAGTTTTGCAGCATGAATTTTCTCCATTTAAAGGTGGTGAATTTGAAGCACTGAAGCGGTTGAAGCAATCACTTGATGATAAGGTATGAATGTATGATGCTACCATTTGTAATAATTTTGTAGAGTGGAGTTCAGTTGCTTTCTTTTGATGTGTGCCTTCCTTGGGTGGATGGTTCCGATTAATCCTTATTTCTGCAGCCTTGGAGTTTATCTCTGAGAGTCTCATACTCTCAATTGAACTAATGTCAATGGTCTTCTCAACATTCCTTTCGTTTGAGAATATACTAAAACTAGCATAAATATTGACTAAGCAAAAAAAAAAAAAAAAAGAAAAGAAAAAAATAATTGGGGTTGCAGAATTTGCATTTTGCATTTATTATGTCCTGCCTCGCAACCTTCACTATTGAATGGACAAAACAGGAAAATTTCACTTCCTCACTGTAATTCAAGGGTTTGAGGACATGTTTTCTAGAGAATCTAGACTATGCTTTAAACAATACTATACTAAAACTAGCATAACTATTGACTAAGCAAAAAAAAAAAAAAAAAAAAAATAAAAAAATAAAAAAATTGGGGTTGCAGAATTTGCATTTTGCATTTATTATGTCCTGCCAGGCAGCCTTCACTATTTGAATGGACAAAACAGGAAAATTTCACTTCCTCATTGTAATTCAAGGGTTTGAGAACATGTTTTCTATAGAATCTAGACTATGCTTTAAACAATACTTTAAACATCTTATCTTGTTAATTTTTACTAGAAATTAGAGTGTGCTTGTTGTAGTAATATAAGTCTGCACTTTTAAGTTTTGTAATGTGAATTTTAATTAATTCAATTTGTATAGCAGTTGTACAAATGATGATAATGACTGATGAGGTAACATAGTGGTTGATGCCATTGTATGACTCTGAAAAACTTAATCTTAAATCTGCTACATATTGGTAGTTGGTACATTTTTTTGTATAATACCATGAGAGATTGTTTTGATGTAAAAATATGAGGTTTAGTCAATTGACTTGAAGTAATAGTTTGTGTATAAGAAATTAATCTGGAATTAGAATTTTTCTCTCAACTGCTGTTATATGCAACCTCTCCGCAGATCTAGAAAGTAGAAACATCTAGTTTCCTATTATAATTATCTGAAATCTCAACCCACTGCCCTGTGATTTTTCCTGACAACATGGTGCTTTTGTCACAAAGATATCTTCGAATGAAATAGTATATTTCTCTTGAGCAACCCTAAATTTGCAGCTTTGACGTACTTGATTTCAAATAGAGTCAGTTGACTGCTGTTTTAGTGTTTCTTATATTTGTTTGTTTTTCCCCCTGTCATGATTGACTTGGAATGCCTGTACAGTTTCTAGCTGCCTTTCCTGCAGTTGTGAATAGTTTTTTGGATTAAATGTAATTATTTTGCTTTCCAAAGTTTTACTTTGTCTTTCCATTGCTGCAGGCGTGGGTGGCAAAGTTTGAGAAGCCAAAAGGGAATCCCTCTTCCTTTCTTAAGCCCGCAACTACTGTTCTGTCACCATATTTGAAAGTAAGTGGTGAACTAGGAGTTGCATAAACCTTTTTTCATTTGTGTTTGTTAGTTGTGGTGGGCAAGTCTGAAAGATTGGGTAAGACTCCAAAGTCTAAACTCTACAAGCACTTCTAACATTTCTCTATATTTTATCTTGTGCAGTTTGGCTGTATATCTTCCAGGTACTTTTACCAATGTATTCAAGAAGTATATAAGAGTGTCAAGCAACATACATCCCCACCTGTTTCTCTTCTTGGACAGGTCAGTTTCTGAATTTGTGGCTAAAATTGCTTTCAATTTTATTACTCTTGTAAAACGTAGTTCAAAATCTACAGTTGTTGTGGCGGGACTTTTTCTATACAGCATCTTTTGGCACTCCCAATATTGATCGGATGAAGGGTAACCCGATTTGTAAGCAGGTATGTTACATGGTGCATCTTATATTAATTGCTTTCTTTGGCTGGTTGCCTTTCTATATTCAGTGCCCGCATCTTAGACTGAGTAATACAAAGTAACAGCTTTTTTTCTTATGAGTAGTTATGCCATACTTTCTCACGAAAGACTTCAACATTTCAGTAACATTATTTTTTTGGGAATCACGAACTTGAATATAAAGCATGGTCATACTTTTTCCTCAGTATGTATCAGTTTCTTGCTCTATCACATTCTGTTACTTCCCCTTACTTTGTAACCATTTCTATTTGGGGGTCAGGGGGTTGCTTTAGCATTTTTTAACAGACATATTTTGTCTACCCTCCCCTTCTATCTATCACAGCCTTCTTGGCATATCTCGTTTATTTTAGTAACAGTCGTTGGCTGCATAGGTTGATTTGAAGATTAGTAGCATACTTAAATTACTCGGACTTGTTTAGCTATCAGTAATGAAGAATTTATCTGTAACTATTATTCTTTCTTATACCTGCTATGAGAAACTTAAAATTAATGTACTTGGTCTTGTTACTATGAAATTTTCCAATGGTAAGTGGTCCCAATGATGTTTTCGTCTTTACTTTTATTGCTCAGATTGAATCTCTCCTGGATTTATCTGTTATACTCTCATGCAATCAAGTTTGCATCTTTGCTTAGTGATGAAAGAACTTATTCTGCTTCATGACATAGATCCCTTGGAATGAAGATAGTGAGCTGCTTGCTGCTTGGAGAGATGGAAGGACTGGGTATCCTTGGATTGATGCCATCATGATACAGGCAATTATCTTATTTTTATCTTCTTTTGGGACTTAATACAGGCTGCATTTTTGATGTTGATGTACGTACTCTTTAAAGAGTCTATGTGCCTTGCTTTCATAACCTTTTTTTTGTCAATGTCCTGCAGCTTCATAAATGGGGTTGGATGCACCATCTTGCACGGCATTGTGTTGCATGCTTCCTTACCCGTGGTGATTTGGTGGGACTTGAAAGCTTTAATTTCTTCCCCCCCCCCCCCCCTTTTTTTTTTCCTTTTTCGTTTCTGTATATTAAACATTCAAATTGGACTTTCTAATTAATACTTTCTACTAACAGTTTATCCACTGGGAGAAAGGTCGTGATGTATTTGAGAGGTTATTGATTGATTCAGATTGGTCAATTAACAATGGAAATTGGCTCTGGCTTTCTTGTTCCTCATTTTTCTATGAGGTATGCTCAATATTTATATGTTGAATAATGTAGTCACAGATTTTATCAAGTTTCAGCATTGAATATTAAAAGACGTTTTGAGCTTCATTTGGGCAAATATAGATGAGTGGCTATGGATGCAAATTTGTAGGATAGGCTTTTTTGCTCCTTTAATTGCATTGAAGCTTGTTTAATTGCTTAATGTTATTGAATGAGTGTAGGATCTTTTCTGTTATAGTGTGCAAAATGGTGAAAGTTTTCTCTTATCAATTAGATATTTTGGATAAAGTATTCTATGCTGCAGACACCATCACAAATTCTCGTTCACTTATAACTCAAGGATTCCTTGTTATAAATATCATGGTTATGCTGCTTTTATTTAGGGTACGAAGTATGTGACTTTGAGACTAATCATTATGTCTTGTTTTCTCTGAACAGTATCACAGGATTTACTCACCAATTTCATTCGGAAAGAAACATGACCCCAATGGCGATTTTATCAGGCATTTTCTTCCTGTATTGAAAGGTTTGTTGAGTTTATTAAGATCGCCTGAGATTTTCTATTTTTCAGAACATAATGAATGGTGAGTCTTTTCAATGATCAGATATGCCAAAACAGTACATTTATGAACCATGGACAGCTCCCAAGAGCCTCCAAGTGAAGGCTAAATGCATAATTGGGAAAGATTATCCAAGTCCTGGTAAGTGAACTGACGTTGTTCTCCTCAAGATATTCATAAATTTGACAAAATTCATTTACTCTTTTTCTTCTGAGTTGGTTCAACCGTTCAATTAAAGAGTCAGTTTACCCAGAAGTCAAGTTAGCATTTCCTTTGAGCAAGCATTTTTTGAATTTTTAGTATGCAATTTTCGCTGTTCATACACAGAAATTGCCAGGGATCTTGAGAAGTTTTTTCTGGCTTATGGCATAGGAGCACATGATATGCTCTCACTTTATCTGTATCAGTATTAGTGGATTTTATAGTGAATGTATTGCCCTAAATTTGACTGTAAAGCAAAGTAAGAAGTTAATATCTACAGTAAAAATATGAAGAATTTCCCCCCCCCCCCCCCCCCTCAAATACGAAAAACATTGCTTCATGATTTTCTTTTGAAAGGACAGTCGTTTAGACTATAGTATCATTTTCTAGTTCAACTGTCCTGTCTTTTGGAATATAGTACCCAGATCGAATCTCAAGTTGTGTCAAGTATGTCAGATTGACAATAATTTTGATTTTGAAACAGTTTTGGATCATGGAAATAGTCAAATAGGTAAGATTTAGCAAATGTGATTGGCATTATGATGAAAAATAATGTGGGCAATGTTAAATGTGAATGGATGGCCATTGAGGAGGTTATGATAAGAGTGGCATTAAGATGTCCATTTGTATATTCCTGGTAATTGGAATATATTATATTTATGGACAGTTTTAGTGAATGTTTCTAAAAGTATAGTCCCCTCCACCTTCCCCTAATGATGAAAGCGTACATGGCAGATTTGAGATGTGTTCAGCTTCTTCCCTTATTTTTAGTTCTTGTTCTTGGGAGCATGAAAAAATTTTTATCTGCTTTGTTTGCCTGTTACCATTCTAGCTTTCATGGACCGTCATATCCATAAGTGAAACCTTTTTTATTATGTCTTCCTTGAATACAATTCTCTAGTGGCTTAAATTTCTGCCCTTTTCCTACCAGTGGTTTCCCATGATTCTGCAAGCAAAGAATGCAAACGGAAGTTGGCTGAAGCATATGCATTGAACCGTCAGTCAAATGGTTCTGTCAGTGAAGATGATTTAGGCAAGTTGAGACGAAAATTAGAGGAAGATCAGCAGACACAGAAACCTGCTGCTAAAAAGCAAAAGCAGAAGTTAATTACGGATTAACAATAGTATCTTGATCCGTAGCTAGGCTGATGATCTTGATTAGTCTAGTAGTGCATATTTATTCTAACATCAAGTGAAAGTTTGTAGGAAATTATGTTATATGTAGGTCTTTCTTTTAATATACTCCGTAAATGTAAGTATTAAACCAGTTCCCATTCCTATGTAGGACTTTTAGAAGGTCAAAGACGATATAACATTTATTACGAAGTACTACATAAGGTTAATTTATACTCGTAACTTAGAACCATTAAACATGTAATATTTACTATGGAGTGCTACATAAGGTTAATTTACAACTCGAATAACCCCCCCCCCCCCCTTCTCTCTCTCATACTCCTAAGTGTTTTTATGTACTTTGGTTGACACCAACTTTTGTTTGCTTTGGTACCCTAATGAATCCAGTAACCTCAATAATTCTTGTTGGCAAATGGAGTTAGTATGTTTACCAAAAACTCTTTCTTTTAGAGGAATTTCATTCTTGGTCATTTGTAGAAAGATTCCCCGTCACTCACATGGTGCAATTTGCTACTTAATCCTCTTAAAACATCTATAACCACTTCAATCACAACTGGTATAACTTCCATAATCAAAATGGATAGTTCATTTAATCACTATATCTTTTGGTTACAAATTCACAATATTGATAATTTTTTTTTCAGAATATCAACTTGACAACTCGGATTGTACCATTGTATGAGCTTGTTGATGGAGGAGGAAAACTAAAAGTGATACCTATTATTCCCTCCGTTTCTAAATACTTGCAACACTTGTCTTTTTAATCGTTTTTACATACTTAGGATACTTCCTAACTTAGGATGAGATCACTTTATTACAGGAATTTCATTCTAGGTCATTTTATTGATTCCCTTTCCCTTTAACCCTAATTGTACTATTTTTTATTTTTTTTTATTTTTTTAGTTGTTTCTCTTTCTTACAAATTACTTCGTATTAAAAGTACCCCATTAACCCTACATGCATGTTAAAATATCACTTTTTATATACTATCCACTAGTTTTCCCTAAATTATTACTGAATATAAATGTTGTACAAGTATATAGGAATGAAAGGTGTACATTTTATAAAAAATGTCACATTATTGAAAGTCAATCTAATAATGTATATCTCGTGTATTAGCATGGCTGCACAGATAAAATACACTTTAGTTCATAATAATAATGTCATGAACCAAACTAAGCTTGGTTTAGTGAAAAAGATTGCACCTTCGAACCTTAAGATTGGGGGTTCAATCTCCACTAGAGACACTTTGAGAGTAGGAAACCCTTATCCTTCCCCCGATCAAGATCCAATAACGCCATGACGTTAATTAGACACACACTTGAATTTCATTACTCCAAAGAATTACTGGAGACGTACATTATACATCGTATTTATTACCACCTAACAAACTCACCATACAAATTCCGAAAGAATTGGAAAGTCTACTCAAACAACTGCAACCCAAATCAAGCCCCACCCAGCCCAACCCCAAGGAAACAGCCGCCCTCCCTTCCTCCACACCCATTTTCTCTCCTCATTTCCACCCAAACAGAAGGCAACTCACCCAAAAACTAAGAGAGAGAAAATTCACCAATTTCCCCCAATTCAATTTCCAGATCAATTCATCGATTCACCATCTTCAACAATCAGGGCGTGACCTAAGATCCAGAACACAATTCAATCAATCAATCAATCATGTGGCGAAGACTTGTTTTCTCTCACCTCAAAACCCTTTCTTCTTCTTCCGCCATTGTTAAACCTTCATTTTCTTCTCTTTCTCATCGTCTTCCTGCTGCTTCCTCCGCTGTTAGATCCTCTTCATTTCTTCTCTCTCGTCGCCATTTCTCCGCTGAAGCCGGTATTTGTCCCCCCCCCCCTTTTCTAGGGTTTGATTCAGATCTATTGTTGTTGATTTTTTGTTTAATTGATTGGATTGTTTTTGGGTGGTGTAGAGGTTTCAAAGCCTAAGGTTGAAGATGTAATGCCCATTGCTACTGGCCATGAGCGTGAAGAGCTTGAAGCTGAGCTGCAGGTTTTTACTTTTTTTTTTTTTTTATTTTTTTTTTTATCATTATTTGAATGAATAATTGCTGCATTAATTTTCGGAGATTATGAAATTTCTCAAATTTTATTGAATTATTTGTTATGATTTTTCTTAGGGGAAGGATATTCTGGAGATTAACCACCCTTCGGGTCCTTTCGGCACCAAGGTTAGGTTTTTTTTTTCCCCATAAATTTTGCGGGCTTTTTGGATTTTTCTTTTGCATTTGATGATTTATACGTACTTATTTTGATGGATGTTGGCGATTTTTTATTTGTTATTGTGATGGGTATTGGCGATAATTTAATGTGATTGTCAAATGTGGAATTGTTTTGAGGTTGTATACATTGTCGTATTTAGGATTTGCTTGAAATTTGCTGTAATTTGACACTATCTAGGAATGTAGGAAGGGAGGGAGAGAGTTGAATGGGCAATCATTCACTTTGTTTGGTTGTTTCAATTAGAGAAAGGGGTGTGAGAGGAAGTATTTATTATTAGCCATTTTCTAGACTGCTACTGTAACACCCTATGTTACTCGGGGACTTTTCATTTCACCTCGACTATTTGAAATGGGTATGTGACTTGTAGATATGGGTATGGACCTTTTTTTGCTTATGAGTTATGACACATTATTTTGGAACAGGAACATGAAAATTTTACTTTCCTGTGCTATTAGACACTTACAAATACCTGTATTCCATACAAAGTAGCCTAGGCCCTTGGGTGTACCCAATCCAATTACTTTAATCAACCCTGGTAAGTTGGTTTTTAAAATCGTTGCTGTAATACTGATTGTATATTGGCAAATGCAAGGGATGCCTGCACTGAGGATTGTTTGATGGTTCTTTTTGTAAGGTGGTTGCCTTTCTAATTTATGTGTTTGCCGAACTGTGACCCTTGGTAGGATTAAAAAGAATGATACTTTTTCGTGTATGGTATCTCTTATATAGCTACATGTAGTTGTCATGATGTTATATATCTCAGTGCGATGAAAATATGTAATGTGTAGAGTGTAGACTGCAGGGGACCTGTTTGGTATGCTGTCTTCTCATACCTTCATTTTTCTTTCTTGTTTTAATCTTTTGAAATCAGGTGCTGATTTTATCATGTAATTGTGTAATATAATGAAATCAGAACGTATTACTCTGGAACATTATGATTAGGGTTTTCTTTTATTTTTTAGTCTTGAGACTCTTCATCTTTCATTTTAATGTGATGCTGAATTTCGGTGCTTAAGTTTATACTCTTAGGCCGGCATGAATATATGATTTTTATCAAAACTTTAATTTCCTTAAAGCCTTGATATTCGCCCTTCAGCTTGTCTGCTTTAAAGTTTTTATAAACCCAAAAGCTTTGCCTTTACTGTGTTTTTTCCCCCCTCTTAATATCTTACCCCAAAGTCCCTAATCTAATGTTAATGCCTATAAACTGTCTTTAGTCAGGAAACCCCAAAATGGCAGCTTAGTTTCAAAGTCTACATTGATGAACTTTAGAATTTGTTCTCTGTTTGCGTTTATTATACTGTAATGAGAAGAACATCCCAGGAGGTTAAATATTGTTTGGTCTTTTTAGTCCTATTTACTATAATGTGATCCTCTTTGTCTTCAGTATTCTTCCTTTATTTCAATATTGCTTTTTTTTTTAAAAAAAGAAAAATAAATAAATAAATTTATCCTCCTGTTGGGCTTGATAATGCAAATAAATTTTTCAGTATTCTATGCTCAATTTCAATAAGAAGGTTATTATATGATCTATGCATTTTCAAATTAATGGTATCCTAATATATAAAATTCCAAAAAGCATGATGTTGATTTAGATGACTTCTTTCGTTAACGCTTTTTAAAATGCCAAGCTTGCTATTATTTATGAATTATTATGTAAAAATTTAAACTGACTAAATTTATATAATTAATTTGTTGGTCTATCATCTATGTTGTTAAAATTTATATAGCTTGAAATTTTCTTCATGTCCCATCATTATATAGAGATGATCTACACGTTGATTTTTAAATTTTTTGCTAACTTTGAATTGCTATATATGAATGCAGGAAAATCCAGCTATTGTTAAGTCTGTCTTTGACAAAAGAATTGTTGGATGTCCAGGTGGCGAAGGAGGTCAGTATCAAGTCTTTATATGCCCTCTTGATACAATGTCATCTCCATTTTTTTAGTTACTGAATCTTATTTTGCTGTTGCTGACATGTACTAAAACCCTTTAAATCTTTTTAACTCTTCTTTTCCCAGAGGATGAACATGATGTTGTCTGGTTTTGGCTCGAGAAAGACAAGCCATATGAGTGTCCAGTCTGCACACAATACTTCCAGGTTAGTGATGTACTATGTGGAATTTTTGATGACCAGTATATCATTTAGATCCTTGTCATAACAACTTTGTCGACTATGATGTGGAGAATCTATACTGGAAATTTGGTGCTTTGTCTGTAAATCATACGCATCTCAAACTGGACTTGACACGTACTTTCTCTACTTTTGTACAGAAAATTAGATAATGCTCAATCTAAAATATTTGTTAAAATGATTCTTATTTTTGACAAGCGAGTAATATTAGCCACATTTTAGATTAAATCAGCTACTTTGAATTTTCTGCATCTTTTCTTGATTTGCTCTGGAGCTGATAATAGTTATCTGGTTCTTTGAAGAACAATACCAGTGTGCTACCAAATTGCATTTTCAAATTCACGATTTATTGCATACTGCAATCTGTTTTTAAGTGCCAAATTCATTTACATGTTTTTAAGGGGTAGAATTTTATAATTAAAGCTAGATAATGTCCCTCCAACAACTAGTCTTTGATGAGATTGGACATATTCTTATTCTTTTACATTCTTGCTTTTAGCTATTTAGGGTTATGGGTGATGAAAACATTGTTTTTTCTGATTCAAGGATTATTCATGCAGTTGTTTGGCTATTTATTCCCATCCTTTACATTCTTACTTCAATGTTTTTTTCTATAATGTTGGTTTTATTAGAAATGCTTACTAATTGTTTAATCTGTTGCAGTTGGAAGTTGTTGGCGATGGCGGTGACCCCGAAGGGCATGATGAAGATGAAGGCGAACACCACCACCACCATTGATTGTAGTTTACGATTTTAGTGACATAATAAGATCTGGTGAGACAATGAGACAAGTTCTGTGAAACTTCTGCTGCTGCTTTCCAATTGAAAAGCTAAAAAGCTTGTTTGTTTTTTGATGGTACCTTAGACGGATGCTTGTTGGTAACAATTTAGCCCGCTGCTCTATTTTTGAGAGAAATACGAAAAAGTTGTTTCTTTACCATTGAGCTGGTAATTGGAAGTATAACTTTCATTCATGGTCTTTGTTGCTTGGGCGAATAATCCATTGATCCTTTTGCTGCATCACTCGAAGAAAATCCAGTTTGAAAATCTCATGTTGAAATAATTGTAATGGTTATGCTATTTAGTGTTGCTAGGAACTGGCAGGCCTTCTCTAATAGTATGATCAATTCCATTGCAACACAGATAATGAAACTTCATGGAATAACCAACAGGCCAAAAGACATCTGCATCACAAATAAGTGAATAACCCTGCTACGTCCTAAAGACCAGGGTACTCTTCAGCCACCATCTGAGTTGAGCTTCTTATTGACAAGCTATGGTGGTCTCAAGATGTGTCTCATTGCTAGGCAATAACTCCACATTCATCTGCAAGTCGTGATTAATTGCAATGTATTTTCTACTTTCCTGGGTACCCCTTGTGTTTGCTCTATGGAGGATAATTTTCCTCCATTCTTAGGTTTGAAAAGAAGGAAACTTTGCAGTGGAGAAAAGTGGAAGAGATTGGGAAACCATTGCAATTTGTGAAGGAAGGAAGAGGCAATCAAAGTGCTCGTTTCATGGGGCTTTATTATTGCTCTAACCTAGCTATGTATGGACACAAACCTAATCCTAAGACTTAATCATTTTGATCATCTTCTCAAATGTCCCAATTTGGTAAGTCATTTAGCCATAGTGCCATATGACAAGGTAATTTTCCTAGCTAGAATGCACTGAAAGAGTGAAAGGACTAAGAAGTTTCTTCTCCTAAGATACCCTTTCAAGTTTCAACACTACCCTTGTTTTTTGGCAAAGCAATACTACCCTTGATAGGCTTACTAGAAACAAATATTCCCAATCAAACATATGCAGTAAAAGAAATCTATGAGTAGGGGGTGTCTATTATTCGGATAAAAATCGAAATTCAATCCAATTCAAATCAAATTATCAATTCAGATCGGATTTAAACTTTAAATTGGATCGGATTGAAATTTTTGAAAATTCGGATTTTTGGATCTGATCAGATTGACCTTGTTTGGATCCAAAAAACCGAATTAACCGAAATATGAAAATATGCTTTTACAAATAAGGATGGTTTGTATTGATCATGTAAAATTGTGTTGATATATACATCAATATAAATTATGTACAACTATATTTTCAATACTTGTATTAATCATGTATAACTATGTTTTCAAGAATAAAATTTTTAAAATTGCATTTTTATTTTTATAATCACTTTAGGCCTTAAAAATTTGCAATGTATTTCAATTCGGATTTTCGGATCGGATCCAAATAACCGAATTTTAAATCAGATTGGATCGAATTGAATTGATGAGAAATTCGAATCGGATTGGATTTGAAAATAAAAATCAAATTTTATTTCGGATCGGATTCCAAACCAAAAACCGAATAGACACCCCTACTTATGAGCACAATCTCAACATGCCAAATCCACAAATTTACATACGATGCTTTAAAAGTAAGAAGTTATGTGACTATGTTTCAACTAAGCCAATGATCGCTTTTTCTTTCTTTCTTTCTTTCTTTTTTACCAGTTATTTTTGGGTACTTAATTTTCCTTAGTTTTGAATTCTATTTTTCCAAAGCTACCGTCAAAGTGCCCGTTGTGATCTAGGGTTGCTTTTATTTAGCTCTTATGTTATTCCTTTTTTCCATTGCATGGATTAAGGGGTCTTCTTATGATCTTATTTGATTTGGATTTTATGAGGGAAGTGTACTATGGCTGATGGCTCTATGGCTAATGCTTCTTCTTCTCCTCCTTCAAAAGATAATGATGAGATTATACAGGTAATGGTGGCCTTTTATATATACCTAGGTGCACATAGAGCTACGTGCAGTTAAGGAAGGTTTTTTTTTTTTTTTTTTATTTATTATTATTATTATTATTATTTAATATTTTCAGGCAATTATTAAATGAGTAGAAAAATTTTCAAGGAACCCTAAACTTTAAGCTCTCTCCTTCCTCCACATTTGGCAACGGCTTCTTGAACTCTTTCAATATTCTCCAATGCAAAATTTTCTTCCTTTCAAACCTAAGAATGGGGGGAGGAAATCTCTAATGTCCATAGCACACACAAAAAGGAAACCGAGAATATAAGAGAAATATATTAAATACGTATGTAATTATGCTGAAATGCAACTTATAAAGTCTCAAAATTAGTGCACCAAAAAAAAAAAAAAAAGTCTCAAAATTACATGATTTTCTACTCTAATAAAGGAGCCTAATAAGTGAGTTTAGAACTCACTATCAAACTTTACATAGTTCTATAAACCTTTTTCCACCAAAACTATATTTGTTTCTTAACAGCTTTTTTTTATTTTATTTTATTTAATTTATTTATTTATTTATTTCCATTGAAAGTCTTATACTAGTTTAACTAATCTTCATAAATTATTTCTTTACTGTATAAACTAATTAATTTTATTCAGAGTTGTAAATACTTGTTAAATTTTCAAATTAAATTTCAAATATACAAAATATAAAATTCTAATAAAACTATTTCGTGTAAACAATATATGGAGCTTGAATGATTTATGTCAAAATCTCAAAGACTAGTAATTCGTATATTGTTAAACTTATAGTAAAATGACAAGTAGCTAGTATTGCTAACATGTTGGGGTGGAATAATACAATGTTGTGGGTTTGAATTTGTTGCTAAGAAAAAAAAAGGTCTCCACTACTTGAAAATGTCACTATTTCTTGTCTCTTTCTATGTAGTCTTCGAAATTGTTCCCATGCATGATATTTATCAAGGAGGCAACCATATTATTGTTCAGAATCTACACATACATTTTATTCTCACAAGATTATTTAAGCATCCATCTCCATCACATTAATTATTAGAAAGGATCCGACATGCATTTTGTTTTTTTCATAATTTTTGCTCTTTCGCCCTTCTACATCTCTCTTCGCGTCAATTTTTGGCGAAAGATCTACAACCTACATGGTTAAAACTATACATATAAAAAAAATGTAGTTAAAATGTTAAATTTAGAAAAGTTGTCAAAAAAAAAAAACGCTTATAATTGACTTTTTGTAAGAACTTTTTTTTGGAAAAGTAAATTTTTCATTTTTTTTTAAAATATGACCTAAACTATGAACCTAAAGTAAATTTTTCATTTTTTTTTTTAGCTAAGGTGGTCTTATTATAATGGGGTTTTATATGGCCATTTTTTGACCGTGTCAAGCAGTCTAATAGGAAAAATATAGTAACTCTTAATCGTGATTTATTTATATATTTATTTGGTAAAGATTTTACATAACATTCAATGACAATAATTTATACTCCAAAAATTTTGAGGGGTACTGTTATTGTGTATCATCCAATATCAAATTGAACATTTCAACATAAGATGTACCCAAAATCTATACCTAGTGTATAAGTCAAATGATTAATGTTTGGATTTCTCTTATATACAATGAATCAAAAATAAATTTCAAATTACTAATTCCATAATAAATCAACAAACATTAATTTGTAATCATATAATTTGCAATCGAAGACATATTTTTATTTTGTTTAATTTTTTTAGCGGGTTTTATTTTCCCTACAAACAACAAAATAAAAAGACATATAGCAATACTTGACGAATAATAAATTTTCATTACCATTTATTATCTATTTGCTTATTTTCTTCTTTACGAAACTTTTCGAGGAACTTTCTATCATGAAAACTCGTATAGGGTTCACCTTCGTATGAACTTTCTATCATATGAATATTAATTAGTCGTTGTATAGTACAGTAAAAAAGTGGGGAATAATATCTGTATATTGATTCTAAATGAACCGTTGTACACTAAAATGGAAAAAGAAGCTTGAAAAGAACATACAAATCCAAAAATTGATGGACAGAAATATATATCAAATTATTAGCTAGCATATTTTTTAATTTACCTTTCTTTTTCTTGAAATTCTTTGTGTGAATTAGCTAGCATTCAAAAAGTTTGGTTTACGAATGAATTGAAGAAGACTTATTATATTATTGTCTTATGGAGTATGGACAATTGTAACGCAAAAAATACAAAAATTAGAAAAAAGGATTAGGTCCTTTTTTCTAACTTCGTTTGATGGACAACCACACCTATTTATTCTATACAGTGCAAGTACTCTCTTTTTAGTTTGCATCACAGTTGGAGTTTGTGATTATGACAATTGAAATGACTTATCAAATTATCGAACTGTTTATGAAACACGGACGGTATGATTACCTCTCACGTCTCATTTATTTTACTTGTCTCATCCGATTTATATTTATTTTGTGGAAAGTACAATGGGTTAAGTTGAGCAATTAATTTGACTTAGAGGGACTACTTATGGAGTAAAATACTTCGTACGGAGTGAGGGTCCTTGGTAATTTGTCCATCCTCTCCACCAATTCCTATTATTTACTTCGTATTATTTATTTGTGAAAATTAGACAATATAAAACTAAATAAGAAAAATTCAAACCATATTAGACAAGATTAGAAAGAGACTAGACCACATCACCAGATAAAATTAGTGATTCAAAATACACTAGAAGACTTCAAAGATCAAATCAAAAAGATTTAGATCCGGTCATATGAGGCTACGCTAGACTTTACAAAAATATATACCGGCCAAAACACCTCATACAAGATCAAGAGAGCATAACCTTATTACGAAGTAGACCCTGGCCTGTTTTTTTGAGCTTCCGGACAAGTAGAGCAGATTTCAGCAGAGTATAGCAGGTTTCAACAAAGCAAAGCAGATTGAGTCAGCAGAGCAGATTTTAGTAGAGTAGAGCAGAGCAGAATATTGAATAGAGCAGGGCGGCTCAAAAGAACAGGGTTGTACTGTATTAATTCTTGCACTGGAAAATCTAGCCTTATTAAAATGTTGTTGCTGAAAGTGAGCGAAAGTGTAACACTTTAAAAAACTGACCGCATTTGGTAAGTATACACTTTTTAAAAAAGTGGCAGAAGTATTCTTCCTTTAAAGTCAACTACAGTTTCATGATTTCAACTTATTCATATTATTGTTTTTATAAAAATCAAACCAGACCAGATCAAAAGATACATTGGATACACACTTATAAAGACACAATAAACAATAAATTAAACCAAAACACAATTTTAAAAAAACTCATACCATACTTGATCATGCCAAACCTTGTTTAAAAGCTCAAATTAGAATAACCTTTTACATAGCCTAAGGCATTGGTGTTAAATTATCAATGAATATAATTCTCATCTATTAATAGGAGGGGTAAGGCTTTATTGTCAATAATTAAATAGTAACATCGGATAAAATTACTCTATTTTTGGAGAGTTTCAACTTTATTCTAAATACCTTTCCTCATTTTTTTTGATAAAAATTACACTTTACTAAAGTAATAGAGCATCAAGTAAAGAAACTTGTATGAGTTCAAACTTACTAATTTGATCCCTATTTTTATTATTTTTTTTTTTGAAAATTTTTAAATCTTCTAAGAGTGTAGGGGAAATGGATAAATATCCGAGCAATTAATAAACTCTCTATATATTATTATATACATTAAAAAAAAAAAAACACTCCTTTTATATATATATATTATTATGTATAAAAAAATCAGCCGTCCATAGCATGAATCAAATTCTCTTTTCACAAAAACCAAGCAAGATTCGTGTGATTTATTATTATTCAAAAACATGTCTCAATAGATCCCAAAGGCCGATGGTTAATGGTTACAAATTAGTTAATTATAATCCCTTTTCTTATCATTAACTAATAATTATGCTACTTATGGTACAAATACAATGGTAGAACAATAAAAGTCGGGATCTTTTTTTTTTTTCATTTCACTATTGCTAAATTCTTTTGCTAAACTCCATTCTTTTCACTTAAAGTATTGGAAAATTGTACTTCCATGCATACATGCAATCACTTTTTTGGAACTTTAATAAAAAGGAATTACAGAATACTTTTGCAATCGTGCTTAGCATTATATAAGCAGAAAACAAAAGTATATCAAATAGCATTTTCGTAAATAAATTAACAACTTTTTTCTTTAAATGCGGATTCACAGTCGATATTATAAGCATAAAGTTATTGATTTATTTAAAAAATATTATTTGATAAACAAAATTTGTTTATCATTTGATAATCTAGGATAAGCTCTTAAGGCGCCTTACTAAAAATTTGATGACCAATCAATTAATTTCAATAATTTCAGTTTCTTATGTAGATAAGCAAACGTACATATATCCTTAAGGAAATTTATTTTCAAGTAAAATAAAGTTAATTTTTAGAGTCATACTATTTGTTTTTTCTTTTTTGACTTGAAAGCCATGCTAATCTTACTATATATGCACATATCTTATAAAACGTACATGTAATGATATTGACAATTATTTAAGCTCTTATACAAATGCATAAGACACACAATGAGTGTGAAGGTGTCATGTGTCTTTCCAAGACATTCACGTAATCACGCACATAATGTGCATACTTCGATGTACACACACAATTTATGCTACTCTCGGATGCACTATAGTATAATATCACTAGTCCAATACCATCACAAAAGCTAATACAAAGTATGATACTTATTTTATGTAAAGTTTATTGGTATATGATTATCGTATGATAGTTAAGGAATTTGTTCTCACTCTCATGTATGTAGCTTATTCCTCTATTAACTATTTAGTGAAAATTAATTTTCGAATCAACTAATAAAGTGAGAATAGACATAAGCTAGGAATAAACGTTACCTAGATGTATATGGTTAATATATACCACTTGCCCACAACTTTATGACAACAATATATAATATAATATTATTATATATAAACAACACTATTAACTTAGGTATATGTACATGCATATTTTGTAGTAAAGATATTCTTTCATAATAAGGTAGGGTGCAAAGTTGACAATTTAAAAACGCCTAACCCAAGTTTCTACTCTTTTTTTATCCTAAAGAAAGGGAAAAAAATGTCGTAATGTTGATTTATTAATAAAGGTTCTTAGATGCTAATTTTTGATGCTACAATTTCAACGGGGTTAGCTTTTAAAGTTAGCTAAAATATTATTAAGTACAAAATTAATTACAATCAAAAGTCAACGAATTCACATAAAAATTAAAGTTAGCTTTTAAGCTTTACTAGCTAGACTCCAAAATACATTATTTATACGTGGAGATCATATAATATCGTTATAATTATTAAATTATTAATGTTGATGTAGTGAGTAACTTGTTACATAATTAATCATATACCTAGCCCCAATTATAAATTTATAAGTGGAGATTGAATATGCAAAAACTAATTAATTTATATAAACAAGTTTTGTGTGGATGACAAAAAGAATAATTTGTACAATGGACGGTGCATTGAGTTATTTCTTATAGGCATCAATAGACGAAGGTGCTTGGAAACCTATGGAAAATTGAAAGGTTATTTAAAATATAAAAAGAAATGAAAAAAATTGATTAACAACTATTGCAAAGAGGTTTGAGTCAATAAAATAGATGAAAAAGGAATATAGTTTACGTATAATTTCTTATTGTTGAAAAAAAAAAAAAAAAGGGTAAGTACTCACTTTGTTTCTCAAAGGCTATTATATATGCAGATTGCTTAGCTTGCATTGGTTTTCAATGCACACATTTGATCCTTAATTATTTTCAATTTAGTAAAAATTATGAAAAATTGATAAAAAGAACATTAAGTAAGATTGAAACAAGCAAATTCAACAAGATCATCTATAATTATGTTTATTTTATTAGTAAAATTTAATTTTTGACCACATGAATAGTATATGTGATAATCTTTATGGAATTGAACAAATAGATTAATCTTTCTCGAAACTAAGTAAATTTATGGAAGTAGGAAAAGATCGAAAAATTCTCTATATCTAATAATTTGAGTCATGAATGACTCTAATAACACGTCATTGATATTACATTGTGTTTAGATGGTATCATCTAAATACCAACAAGGAACTATATCAATACCAACAATTTTTTTTCATTCAATTCGTTGGTACCACTGAAACTATTTTGGTATTATGATAATACAAGCTAAACTATAATGTAATACCAACACGTTTTATTAGAGTCATTTATGTCTCAAATTATATAAGCTGAGAATTCGGAGGAGAAGATCAACATAGTAATCCTTAACACATAAATGATATTATGTCGTTGCAATAATTTGCATTATTTTAGGAAGCTATCGGCCGGTTTGGGTATCATTTTGTTGAAATATGGTTACTGATTGAAACTGATTTTACTATATAGGATTTTTTTGTCAGAAATTACCTAATAAAACCAAAAATTTGTGAGAAATTACCTAATAAAAAAATATTGTAAGAAACTATCTTATAAAAGATAAAATGTTGTAAGATACTATTTTTGGCCGAATTTCTACTGTTGACCTAATTTTACAGCATTGACCCACCTCAAAACTCACCCGAAACCACTTGAGCTAAAATAAAATAAAGGCTACTTGAGCTAAATTTTGAGAAAGATTTTGGTTGGTCTAAAGTTGAATGACTTAATTAAACTAGCTCGAAAATTATTCTTTACGGATTGGGGCTGCACTTGCAACTAACTGAGGGAGTTCGGTTTCGGTTTACATGCATGTTCAAGGAGGTTTCATCCAAAAATCGTATGACAATAGAAGGAGTAGCTCCTTAGACTTATAAAGTATTTAACTAATTAATTTTTTTTATCAATGTAGGACACTTACATGTGTTATTTGGAAAGTTTATTTCAACAACATAAATTTGACATAAATAGTCACGACACTCACAAACTAGCAAAGATTTAAAGATCAACCAATCAAACTTGAAAAAACCTCACATTTTAACTCGAATTATTGACCTTAGCTTGACATACATACATGTATGATATTCTTTATTATTACGAAGTACGGAATATATAAGTATAAACTTATACTTTGTTATTAAATAATATAAAGATCAAACATACAAAATTATTAAATTAATAAGTAGAATTCGATTTACATATATGTATAAGGAGGTTCCATCCAAAAATCATATGACAATAGAAGGAGTAGCTCCTTAGACTTATAAAGTATTTAAGTAATTAATTTTTTTTATCGATGTAGGACACTTACATATGTTGTTTAAAAAGTTTATTTCAACAACATAAATTTGACACAAATTGTCACGACACTCACAGACTAGCAATGATTTAAAGATCAACCCAATCAAACTTGAAAAACCTCACATTTTAACTCGAACTATTGACCTTGACATAAATACATGTATGATATTCTTTATTATTACGAATTACGGAATATATAAGTATAACCATATACTTTGTTATTATATAATATAAAGACCAAAGATACAAAATTATTAAATTATTAAGTAGTTTTTAAAAATGTTATACTGAATTTCTTTATTTGTTCAATGGATCTTTACTCATCTCACATATTCAGTGGCAGATGCCCATAGTTTCTGCATGGCGGATGATGGCTTCAGCATTATACTCCTTGAAACGTCACTAAATCACTATACTGTCGTTTTTCATACCAAGTATTATAGTTATAGTTATGACTGTACGTTGTAAGTAAATTACGGAGTATTATTTTTCTTTTTAAGAAAATTTTTAGAGTGTACACAATTAGCTAGAATTGATCAATGTAAACTTGTAGTCTAAGATGGCATCTATGGGACATAACGAACATAGCCATAGCCCATTGTTTCATGTACGTAGAGAAATTCAATAACTTTTAATTAAGGGTGCGTTTTACATATCTTCATTAGTGAGTAGAAACACACCAATATCACTCATTATGACACATAATTAATAACTCTATACCTTTTTTTTACATATAAATTGACCACCAACCTTATTCTACTAGAACTAGCTAGGAAACATTATACACATGTCTTTAAATAATCTAATATCAAACGGAGTATTTTTTAAGAAATGATATGTTCTAGCTAATCTAAGGTGTGTAGTCTAGATCAAGATCCTACTTTGAATGGATGATTAAATCAATACATTCAAGTTGTTCTAGGATTGTAAAATCTTACTAAATTGCACAAATCATAATGAATTGACAAAGTATGTAAACCTATCTTGAGTTTCAACCATTAGCTTAATTAAGTTTTGGTTAGCTTAGTTTTCTAACATATTAGATTTAGCGTAACAAGAAGGTCATGAGTTCGAATCTCATCCACCCCTCCGTTTAATGTTGAATATTAAACGCTAGGTATATATATGTCGGGGTCTATCCGTCTATGCTACATCCACACTTTTAATCCAACATTTATGTGGTTTGGAATAAGTTGTGCAAGATTCTTGAAATTGATATTATTATTTATGATCCTTTTCAATATTTAATTGACAAATTTATATGAACTTCTTGGATCTTGTAACGTTATTTACAAAATAGTTAAACACTCTAAACTTTTTTTTTTTTTTTTTTTTTTGAACGGCTTTAAACTTGAACTTATGTATATATGAAAAAGTCAAGTTTAGAATCCTCGTAAATAAAATTTACTTTTTATCACAAATGGTCATCACATATTGTATTAAGATTCTAATAACTTATTATCCTACGTACAAACATTAAGGACTTACTAAGAATAAAGGTATATTACATATTTTAGGTTGAGAATTGTAAGATATGTATTGAAAGTATTTTACCACAATCATGTTTAACCCTACCTACCTCTAGTTCCTTTAATATACTTTGTATGTACTAGAGCCCAAAATCAACAAAGCTATGACTTTAAAATATTTGACTTATGTAAAGCTCTTAGAATTGCCTTAACACGGTTGTGCTTGTGCATGTACTCCAGCACAATATATTGTGTACTCCATCATCTAAAACCACTACTCTTTTTTTGTCAATTTATGATTGTGTCACTTCTTGTATACCTTTTCTTAAGAAAAATAACACGTTTCACCCATTAGCTAGCTTCTTCTAGCTAGTCTTACTTCATAACTAGGTTTCCAAAGTTATTCAAGACTTAATTACCATTTTAGACTTGTTGTATTGGGCTTGTACCCTAACACAATAACCTTAGACAAAGTGTTCGATGTGTGAGAAATATGTTGGATTTAGTTTAAAGTACAATTTTAGTGCTGAATAGAGTAGACATTATAGTATGAAAGCTAACGAGCATGTATAACAATGTAAATGATATAAAACATCAATTTCGACATTAGAAGTAAAAACAATTCTTTTTTGGATTTACTTGGGTAAGAAAAGAAGAAATTTATAACTAATTTACATTCAAAACATGTGTTGAATTCACAAAATTTATCTATCTATTTACTTTTTTTTTTTTTTTTTTTTTTTTTTTTTTTTTTGTGTGTGTGTCATTATGATATATATACAAGCATTTTATGAGACACCAAAATCTGAAAAAAAAAAGGAGACAAAAAATAGTAGGACCAATGAAATATAAATACAAAGGTATGTAAAAGATGGGAATAGCATAGAAATAGGATGGGATAAAATATGATCGAGCATCCATTATGTCTATGCTTGTAAGATATACGAATAGAGGGGGCACAATGGGAGTTGGGAGCCTTTTAATTTGGAAGGTTGCTCTTAAAATTTAGCACATGGGAACTACAAGTGGGTCTATACTTGTATATTTTTTTATGCCATCTTTTCACGTTTCTCTCCTTTCCTTTTTTATCTTTTCCTTTTGCCCTACATGATTTTTTTATTGTCACTACTCTTACAATATTTTGCAATCAAAGCTTAACTTTTTTATAAGCAAAGTGATAAGTAAGCCTCTTGTAGAGTGCTAGCTAGAGTAGGCCTATCACAAATCTTCATGCATGTGAGATCTTATTTTTTTTGTCACTAAGTGCAAATAATTTAAATTTGCATAAAACTAATTATATTGTCACAAATTCAGGAATTTGAATTGTCGGGATTCTTAATGGATCAAGCTGAATTAAATTAAATACTCAAATTTATATATCAGATATATTAACTTTCTACTAGCACCTCTAATAGACGACTCTTTAAGAAAATATGGAGAATGTTAACACTCATCCTTGGCTTGGTTAATAGGTTTATTTAGGATTTAATACCTAGGTATTTTGGATTTTGGCTAAGTTAATAGTTTATTTAGGATGAAAGGAAGAGTTTAATTAAAGTGAATTTTATGAGCATGACTAGAAATGACTTGAAAGCCCCAAAGCAACAAGGTGTCCCACGCTAGGACACCGCCCCCAAATCTTTGTCCTAATAGTCCCAAGACATGTTGGGTCCATATTTGTTGAAGGGACCTTTTTATTATAATTGGATCCAAATTTATAATTTTCGTATTGAAATCCCCCAACTCCTGGATTTTGGTTTTGGGATGTGGGGCTTTCTCTTCTTTTTGGGGCTTCACATGCCATGTAGATTTAGATAAGCCAATTAATCTATCTTGTTTAATGATGTATTGACATACTCTAAAACAAAAGGAGAGGGAATCAAAATCCAATTAGATCATCATCAAATCCCTTGTTTTCTCATACTTTCAAAATTCAAATTTATGTGGAAAACTAGTAGTTATATTTAGGATGCTCTCACAATCATATGACATTATCCTAGATTTCTTATAAGGATTAAGATTCGGAAATACTATTGATTATACACATTTTTTTGTTAATATAATTGGCTGATAAGAAATGTAATTATAAAATTAAATGTTTATGAGTAAGTAGCTATTAACTTAGTACATGATCTTATCAAGAAAAATTGACAGGATAAATTTTGAATTCAAAAGTTCTACGCAAAGAAATATGAGATTGAGATGAGTATGATGAGTTATTTTTGATAAATTTCAAGTTTGTCATAGGTAGTCTTCATAAATAAATACTTGGAGATTTATATGATTTGTTCAAGAGGCATAAAAACGCCCTTTAATCCAATGATTATAAGCTAAAACAAGTCTCGGAATAAAAGTCTGACAATATACAAAATTTCATCATAAATCCATTTGTTATAAAGTAGAATAGGCAACTAATATCATGTAAGTCATATATCTTTCATTTCCTTAGCTTGTTCAATGTGGAATAAGCTCATATGTGATGAGTTTCTTCTTAACACTCCCAATCCATCTTTTCCTTATAGGCTCAAAGTTATAATTAACATTCTCGTCGAGTTCACTTTTTTTACTTGTACTTATAACTTAATTAAGATCAAAGTCCCCGTTATGGAGTAATTAGCTAGTTTTGTTGGATTGGATTTTGTGGTTTAAACAATCTTTCAAATTATTTCCATATGTTATTCTTCAAATCTATCTATGAATTTTTTTTCCTAATTAATGATAGATAGGGTAAAATGAGCCATGATCTTTTGTTCTAATACCAAGATTAAATCTACTATGAACTTATACACAAACATCCATAGGAGGATAGTATGATCACGTACAAACCTAATAGGGGTCCATCATTTGTTAAATTGAAAGTTTTTTTCATTATTCATGCATTTTTTAGAATGTAGTTTGTATGTAAATTTATTCTGTAATAATGATGTATATAGTCGTGAGAGTTATTATTCTCCCCCTTTCGAAGAATTTTTGGAAAAAACAATTGGACACAAAGATCTCTAGCTTATTACAGATATTTTCAATCCAAGCAATCATGTAAAAAAATATAAAGGCAACCTCTTTTAAGAGAGATGTAGTGTCATTATATTGAACAATAATATTCACAATAAGATAAAAACTAGAGTTTAATCTAAAGTCTTATATATAAGTGTCACATCCCGTGGTTGAAAACATGTTTAGTAACGGAATCATGGACTTCAATGCATAACAACACCAAGATATTATTACAAACATTCTTATAATTCTAGCTAGGTTAGAGTTCTTTGAAAGTTTATGGACTGTAAGTTAATAATTAAGGGATATTGTGAGAGTTTTTGATAATTGTAAAATGGTTAATGATGATGGTAGAAATGGGTTTTCCCCCTTCTATTCTATAAGTACGTGGAGGAGAATTTTTCACATTACATCTCATTCGCCATTGTTTTTAATTTTACACCTTATATTTGTTTATATCAATCTTGTACGTGTATTTTGCTCTCTCAATTAGTGAGTCATTCTCCTCCTTTTGTGGAATTTTAGAAAAAATTATTAAATCCAAAATGTCTAGGCTATCACACAATGCAACAAAAAAAAAAAAATAAAAAATAAAAAATAAAAAAAAAATAATAATAAAATTATATATCCAAACAATCACGTCATAGTTTATTTCCATGTCCAGATCAGAATTCTAACTTCATGCTGGTTCAAGTCATTAATGGGAAGGTTGCGGAGAGGGTGGAGCATCGGAATGCCTTAAGGAAGATTAAAGTTGTTTTTCCTTATTTCCATTGTATGAGTAGTTACCACAAATACTTTGAGAGCTAGCCCTGTTTCTGACTATTGTAAAACAAAAAAAAGGTTTATTTAGAAACGTATGTATTGAATTGAAAGAAAGATGTAAAATAATCGAAAAATGTTCACGTTACATACTATAAAGACATATACCTTTTCGAGAAATATATATAAAATCATCAAAAATTATTCACGACAAGATTATAATCAAGAATTGAAGCTAGGGGATTTAAACTTGCGACAAATGTGATCTTAAAAAATTATAACAACCTATATATATATACCATAAATTCAGGTGCCAGAGAGTCAAATTAAATACATGTCACAACCAACGCGGTGGAAAAACATGTATAGTAATGGAATTGAAATAGGATAGGGGCCATTGTTACTTACAGAAGCATATACGTACATATACATCTGTATTACAAGATTTTGTCCATCATTCATTTTTTAGCTGTCTAGTTGGTTGTTTTTGTCCAGTGATATGACTCTCAACTACCAACAAACACAATTTAATTTGGAACTTTCTCAGGTATATCTAATTAGTAATGTTATGTTCTTGTTAATCAAGATTTAATGATTTAGATGTATGGTCCTGAAACTCTTTTAGTCGTCTCTTTTTGTTTGCTTAGGAGATCGGATGTTGATTAAGAACACATAGTATATTTTCCATCAGTTTACTTTTTCATTTTATTTAAAAGTATAGCAGAGTTAATAATAAAAGAGAAAATTAGTGAGGCCAGTGTAGATCTAGTCGATGTGAGTAATTTAGTATTTTCTAGAGTAAATAAACTAAAGGGATAAATTAGCAGAGACAACAAAAGGGGACGAAGAAAGTATATGATAGCTAGCTTCCGCAACTTTGACAAGGAGAATTAAATTAAATTTAGTTATTAGACATGCATGTACCTAGGTTTAGTTTGTTTGTGATTATAGTTTTCTAAGTACATTGGAGTTAATTAAAAGGGAAGTGTCGTAGTTGATTTTCATGGTAGGTCATAGAGACTTGGTGGTCGTATTCGACACATAATACTGTTGAGTTTGTTTGTGTCGAGTAAAATTTCAATATGTCCTCCAATAGTTTTTAATAGGACCTTCATAGCTAGGTCCTTCATCTTGTCGAATTAAGGCCTTCCTTATGAATACTAAAATTGCATTAAGATCTTAGCTAGCTAGGTCATTGGTTTTGAAATAATTTACAAATTTTAATTGACTTTAACAGGCGGAGAGTGACTATGTACAAGTTGTACATAGCAGGATGCATCTTATTACTAATTGACAATAATTAACGTAACGTAGTATTACAAATGTGTATGGGTTGAGTGAGTTCTTTTATTTATATTAACAAAATTTACTTCTTCATCTACATGTGTTAAATATACAAGTAGGAGTTTTTTAATGTATAAAAGGGCGATAAAATTATGCTTTGAATAATTTATTTATATTTTTTTTTTTAAAAAAAAAGTAAGATATAAGGAGTAGATTAGGAAGGTCTTTTCGCAAGACTGTGTCCTAATCTGTCTAAAAGTAAAAAATAAGAAAATTTGCTTTCAAATATGGCATACGATAAAATAGCCATTTATCTATTTACTTGATGTTTTAATTTAAATAGTGGGTGGATATTACTATCCCACACATAATTGTTGTAGGGAAAAATTGTACTGTATATATATGCCAACCTTAAGTGATTGCTTATTTAATATAATATGGATAATTCATCACACACTAAGCTAAGTCACTAACATGTGTCCATTATCCCATTGTATTGGGCTATGACAATAACGATGCACCTATATCTAAAGAGGATTTTATTGAAATGTCGCAAGTTGAGTATTAAATAATCATTCGTTCATTCCAAAAGCCATTCATTGGTAGGAAAAAGGACAAAGAAGTCTAAAACTCAATGATCTCATAAGATTCATAGAATATATATATGATCTAAGTTCTATTTCATATTCAGGATTTTAAAACATGAGATTCAAATGAATTAATAATATGATAACATTATAGCATTCGAACACGCTCTACGATAAGTCATCATATGTATTATCATATAATTAGATGTTAAGTAACCATTTCAAATGATTTGAAAGCTTAATAGTTTTAAGCAAGTATTAGCAAATGATTATAAAGGTAGAAAATTTACAGTTTTTTTTTTTTTTTTTTTTTTTTTTTTTTTTTTTTTTGGACAAAGAAATTTGCAATTCTAATGAATTGAACGTACTACAATTTCAACTAAAGTTTAATAATTTTTTTTTTTGGTATTTTAATACCTAAAATGTGGTTGAAGTTAAGCTGTAATTCTATATATATACTTCGTATATAAATTGTCACTATTATGATAAATGCAAGAACTCTGACATGCAAGAACACTAATACTACCTCCGATTTTTTTTATGTACAACTTTTGCCATTTTAGTCCGCTAATTATTATGTGCAACTTTCTATTTTCTTTCCTCTTTTAGTAAAAAAAAACTAGTCAAATGTCAACTTTACCCTCACTTAAAAAATTAAAACACAATTTACTAACTATAATCAGATTTTATTAATCACTAATTCTCACCCAATTTTCACCCCAACCACCCCAATCTAATTCATCAACTCTTCATCTTCCATTCAAGAAACCCAAAATCATCCTCATTCATCTTCATCTTCCCCATATTTTCTCTCTCCTCTTTCAAAACCATCTTCATTCATCTTCATCTTCCCCCATATTTGCTCTCTCCTCTGTCATCCTCATCTTCCCCCATTGATCTTCTTTCTCTCTCTTCAACTTCAACCGGTGGTTTCGTGGGTTTTCGTGAGGGTGGTGGTACTGGTGGTGGTGAAGCCCGCATTGACGACGGCGGTGGTGTTGGTGAAGGCGGTGTGGGTCGTGGTTTTGGGTTTGAGTTGGGGGTTTAGTTTCTGGTGGGTTGGTTTTCGTGAGTTGTCGTTTCCGGTGGGTTGGTTTTCGTGGTTAGTTCCGTTGATGGGTTTTGGTGGGTGGTCGTGGATTTGGGTTTTGGTGGGTGGGTGGTCGTGGATTTGGGTTTTGGTGTGTGGGTTTTGGTGGGTGGTCGTGGATCTGGGTTTTGGTGGGTGGGTTTTGATGGTTCCATCGGTGGGTTTTGGTGGGTGGTCGTTGTTTTGGGTTTTGGTGTTTGTTCGTGGAAGTGGTGGTTCCGTCGGTGGGTTTCGGTAGGGTTGTTTGGAGGTGGTGGCCTTGGTTTTTGTGGGTGGTACGGTGGTGATTTCGTGGGGATGGTGGTGGTTTCGTGGGGTTGGTTGTGGTGGTGGTTTCGTGGGGGTGGTGAAGGCGGCTGTGGTGTTGGTGAAGGCGGCGGTGGTGTTGGCTAGTTTTGGTGGTGGCAGTGGGTGGTTGATTAATTATCCAAACATTCTCTCTCCACTTTAATTACATACCCTTATAATACATTAATCACCATTATTAAGTTTTGCCTCGTGAACCGTAAAGTCTACCAAAGTTGCACATAAAAAAAATCGGAGGTGGTATATTACATTGTTCACTAACAATGAGCTGAGTCAGCTCAAATATTAAGTGAGAGGAAAGTTTTACTGATGTTGAGGAAAGTACATATTACAAAACATATAGTGACTATTGACTAGGTTAAACCCTAAGGAATTTGCATAATACTCACAAAACATAAAGTGGAAAAGACCGAAAATAGGCAAAAAAAATGAGAAGGTTTTGTGTGAGACCGGACTACCGTGAGTCCAATATGTCTGACAATAATAATCTAATACCAAACAATAATAATCTAATACCTGACATTATTTTCTCCTTCACCATTGACTCTCTTCTTCTTCCATGGCTATAATATTTTCTCTCTCCTCATTACATCCATGGAAACCCCTCCAGATTGGGATTTTTCACATTAAATCAAACAAAGCATCTCTTACACTCCAACTGTAGTGTTGCCGCCAAAACCACCACCATTTTCTCTCTCCTCCGTACTTGCCGCCACAAATCAAACCCACAAAACCTAACTCCATGTCTTCTCCGTCGGAAAATGCCGCCGAAAACGCTGCCGAAGAAACCTAGAACAAAGAAGACGGTGGAAGTGGTGGTGGAGGAAGACGGCGGAAGTGGGTAACGAGGTGATGATGGTTGGAGGATTTCGATTTTAGCGAGAGTTGATTAATAAATGGTGTTGTGAGTGTTGGCGGCGGACTCACGGTGAATCCGTCTCACCCAAAAGTTTACCAAAAAATATAAGTCGTAATCCACCTAATAACAAACACCGTATGTTTAGGAGTGTTGCACTGAATACCCATCGATGGCCAAATGATAGTCTTTCAAAGGGGACAAAGCATTTCAAAGCAAATTCTAACAGGCACATTGTCTAAGATTGCATTTTTTTTGTCTTACATAAGGCGGAAATTTTATATGCAGACCCTTGTTCGATGTGAGCTATATTCACCCATTTGAGTTAAGAAACTCGCCCCACGTAAATGAATAAGTCTTATTAGTGCGAGCTTTCATATAACATATCAAAATTAAAATTTAATTATCTCACAATATTTTAGTCTATTTTTTACAAGTTCAACGTTTGGAATTGAAGGGAACGAAAGGATACATAAGAGATCATCAACCAACTTCAAAGTACTTAACTTGCTTGGTTCGAGTGAGGTAAAATTGTTGTAATATTGCTTTTTATTTTCTGAATTGCTATTCGTCGCTCCCTTTTTACTAGGTATCGCTCCCAATTTTGACTGAAATGACTATTTTGCCCTTAGGTGATTTTGTGCTATTTAAAGGTTCACCGACTAGTCATAAAGAATCACGATCATATTAAAAACATTATCGAGCGGTTTCACTCAAAGTTTCCTTTTTAAAATTCCCGAGTCCAAAAATCCCGAGTCCCAAAATCCCGAGTAGTCGGTTTTTTTTAAATTTTCTTCACAAATTTTTTCTGGAGGTGAATTTACCGGCTTAAGATGTGGAATGACGGCAACGATCGCACACCGGAGGCATCGTCGGAAGATTCTGTAAGTTTCGCAAAAATTTTTTTTTTTCTGTTTTATGTAACATCCGGACAAAATTTCCGGATGATCCATGGAAGATCCGGAAATTTCATCCGGATCCTCCATGGAAGATCCGGAAATTCCATCCGGATGTTACATAAAACCGTTTTTTTTTTTTTTTTTTGTTTTTTTTAATATATTAGTGTTATTGTTGATGTTTTTGATTATTATTATTAGTATTATTTTATTATTAGTGTTGCTATTATTATTATGATTATTATCATCATTATGGTTATTATTAATTTTTTTAATTTTTTGTGCATTAATGGTTATTAGTATCGCTATTATTGTTGATATTATTATGTTTACTATTATTGTTTTTATTATCGTTATGTTTAATTTTGATTATATTATGATTAATTTTGTTATTATTGTTATGGTTATTATATTAGTGTTATTGTTAATGTTTTTATTGTTTATATTATTTTTAGTATTGTTATGATTATTGTTAACTTGTTTTTAGTATTGTTGTGTTTATTGTTAATATTATTTTTAATATTGTTACTATTATTGTCTATACTAGAATTAGAAGTAACGTGTTTGTGTTTTATGTGTGTCTTCATTTTTGTTTATAGGGTTCGGAGTACGAAGATGGTGCCGACGATGTAAATTATAGTGCGCATTTTGCCACAGACACGTTGTTTCCAACGTTTGATGAGGCAGTTAATTGGGCGAATGCTGTTGCCGTAAATCTGGGTTTTCTTTTGGTTAAATCGTCTTACAACAAAACCAGAGACGGTCGGCCGTACCGGTATTTGAGGTGTGATAGGGGCCGAAAGAGCCAGCCGAGAGATCTTGAGAATGCAATTAGGAGGGACACCAAAACCAAAGCAATTGGTTGTCCTTTCTACATCAAGATTTATTATGTCTTCGTCACCGACAGTTGGAAGATCCGGGCCAAGAATGATGCAACTGGGACCCATAACCATCCAATGATTGTCTATCCGGAGGGTCATCGTAAGATCAGTGGCTTGAGCCCGGATGCGAAGAAGGTTGTCCAGGACATGACAAAGTCCAAGGTTGCACCGCGGAACATCATGGCGACAATTGCTGAGCAATTTCCCGATGATCATCCAAACATCCGACATATCTACAACTGTCGGAATAACTTGAGAGCGGAGATGTCTGATGGGAGAGGAGTTGTTCAGCAATTTCTGCATTTAGCGAGAGAGAGCCGGTATATTTACTGGGTCATGTCTGATGATGTCGGCGTTCTGCAGCATGCGTTTATGGTGCACTCGATCACGGTGAACATACTACGGACGTACCCGTATGTGATCGGCATGGATTCGACATACAAGACCAACCGATACGGGATGCCGTTCTTTGAGATAGTCGGTGTGACACCGACAAATCAGAATTTCCTCGTCGGTTATGTGTTCATGCGCAACGAGTGCACGGGAAGCTACCGGTGGGTTCTACAGAGATTAAGAGAGTTGATTGGGTATGATAAGGAGCCGTCGGTATTTCTGACAGACCGTGAGCTTGGACTTTGTGCGGCATTGAGAGAAGGGTTTCCCGGGACGTCGCATTTGCTTTGTCGGTGGCACATTAACAAAGATGTGGAGGCTCGGGTCACTAGTATGTTCAAGAACAAGAAGATTGGGGCGCAATTCAAAAACGGTCCTTGGAAACGTATCATGGATGCCACGGCTGAGGCGGATTATAACTCAGCTATAGACAGAATGAAAACCCGGTGGGCCAGTTTTCCAAATGTGATTAGTTATGTCGAGAGAACCTGGCTTTGTCATAAGACCAAATTCGTGACATTCTGGACGAACCAGGTTCTGCACCTCGGTAACACGAGCACTTGCCGAGTTGAGAGTCAACATTCGGCCATGAAGATGTGGTTCGAATCTTCGACAGGTATTTTGTTGGAATTTTGTAGCCGGTGTATGTACTTTGTTTTAATTCCATTTTTTTGTAAATACCAATGGGTTTTTTATAATTAACTTCAATGGCAGGTTCTTTGGATATCGTATGGGCCCGAGTACATAGTCATATTGGCAACCAGATCATTGCCATTCGTAATTCATTGGAGGCGTCAAGGTCGAAGATCGGTGAGAAGTACAGACAGTTGCCACTGTCTCGTATTAACGGCAAGGTGTCTCAGCATTGTCTGAAAGTACTAGATGACGAGACAAGAAGGATGACGGAGCTGAGTTACCAGGTGCATGAACGTTGTGGATGTGCAATGCGTGTGACCCACGGTTTGCCATGCGCTTGCCAGATATATGACTCGTTGGTTGCGCAAACAGGCTTGTATAGAAGGAAAATTCATCCGTTCTGGAAGACCTTGGTCATCGGCGACGGTGTTAATGTACCGGAGTTCGTGAACGATTGTAACGAGGATGCTGCACATTTCCGTTCCTTGGTTGATGAGGTCGTTGCTAGTGATCCTGCTGTACTTCGAAATGTATCTCGCATTATTGAGGAGGAGCTGCATCCGGATCATTCAAACCTCGAAGAACCGCAAGTGAATCACAACGTTCGAGGTCGCCGAAGGAACAACGATACTAGACGACATCACAGTTACTTCGAACATGTGGACCGTCGATACACTGAACGTCGTACGCAGCAAACAGGTACGGCTTGCTATTGGTTTTGTGATTTACACGTATTTCAATTTCTTCCGTACTCATAACGAAAACATAAAATGTGCAGTGACAGAAGATCAAGGTGACATCCGCCAATGCCGATATTTGCACTTGCTCCCAGGACCGATGTTGCCTTACATCACGGGATGGAAGGACGTCATTGGCGATGGTAACTGCGGATTTCGTTGTGTGGCCGACTTCTTCCTCGGAGATCAAGCGAAGTGGTATGACGCTCGGGAAATACTAGCGAACGAGGTCGCCGCTCACCCCTTCTTGTACGAAAGGATATACGGGATAGGAAGGGTGTGGCTGAATGTGGATCGCATTCGATGGGATGGTGGGGCTGTTGATTCACGGCACTGGATGGTTGCTATTCAAGATTTATTTCCCATTGCTACTTGGTTCAACGCAGTGGTTATAATTCTTGGTGTAGGTAACGACCCGACCTGCTATTACCCTTGTCTCACCATCTTACCGCTGCAGGCACGAGCCGGGGTCAGAGCACCAACCCGGGAATTTGTCATCGCTACAGTTGGGGGGTCACATTTCATCTGCATTGATCTAGTCGACAATTCACCTCTTCCTCCGATCGCAGGATGGTGGACAGAGAACCACGAGCCAAGTGTCGGTGGATGGGATCAGCTGTATATCGCTAGAAGGAACATGTGGGATGCATTAGTTGGCCAGTGAACATTATTAAGGTAATTAGGTTGAACATATTTATGTAATTAGGTTGAATAGATATATGTAATTAGGCTGAACATATTTATGTAATTAGGTTGAAAGACGAACTTATGTAATTAGATTGAACACATACATGTAATTAGGCTGAATACATAAATGTAATTAGGATGAACTTATTTATGTTATTATGTTGGAAGACGAATTTATGTAATTAGGCTGATCAGATTTATGTAATTTAGGTTGAACAGTTCTACGGATATAATATAAGGAAATTAATCAAATTAATGATACAAAGTTGAAACAAAACTCGCAATTACATTATTTTTATTTACAAAACAAAGTTTCAGATGGACTAGCTAATGGTAAACAAAAACAGAAGTGGATCACAGCCCCATCCTCGCCTGCCAGTCCAAAATCAGCTGCTCAGTCATCCCCCTCGTGTCAGGCGACATGCTGGGATACTCTGCCAGTGCCCTACGGTGAATCTCCAAGGAACGACCCATCCACTACAAATAAGAGAACAACACATTAGTTACATAATTCACAGTTAGCGTACATGAAAGTTAAAGTATAAATAAAACACAAGTGCTTACGTAGTCCGTGTTAGTCCTCTCTAGAAGTCTGTCCCCAACTGAAGACCCAACCGGAGAAATACGAGGATGCGAAAATCGGTAGAGCCACTGCATGTAACCAGGACCGACCGTAGGAGCTCCACCGCCGAGTCGGGTAAGGGCACCGGGAACAACACTAAACGACGATCCAGGGACAAACCGAGTCCACATCACTGATGTCATCTCAGTTGGGAACTCTACCCGATACATCTTCAAGTTCGTCGGCCTCTTAGCCTTCTCAGGCCTGATAATGGTCCCCGGAATGTCCAGCACAAATCCCAGCTGACGAACGACTCGATCAGGCATGTATGGCTCAATGATACCTCGATACTGGATGCAGCCAATGAATAAAGTGGCTGGCACGCGACGTGCCGGATCAATCCCGTACGGGAGCCAGTTAACCTCATTATCGGTCAGCTGATCCAATCTAGATCTAAATGCGAGGAGGCGCTCCATGCTCTTGTTGGGGCATCCCGATCCCACATCCCAAGCTGAGGCACGCGGAACACTAAGCTCCCTAGTCAAGGTACCCTGCTGAGGCCGGAAGCATGAAAAATACTCATAGATCCACGCCTGCAGAAGTGTGAGACAACCAGCGATAGAATCGGCATCTTTCCTAGATGCCGTACCCAAATGCCGATACAAATACGCTAGAACAGCTGAACCCCAAGAGTACTCATCGATCGGCAGATCATCCACAACAAGCTCGCTGAGGAAGGACGGATGAGTACGGTTACCACTCTTGTCCAGAAACAGACATCCGCCCAGCACTAACCACAGGTAGGCACTGTAATGGACATTAAAAGGCCTCTGCGACTCCAGGGTCGACTCCGCAATCCTCTCCGTCAGCACCCCACTCCCCTGCCAGATGGTCTTGGTACCGCTCTTCTCATTCAGCTCCTCTGCAGTCAAGTCCATGGTGATCGAGCATGCGTCCCGTAGGGTGTCCGTGCTGGGAGTAGCGGACACCATGCTACCATCTACACGAAGCCCTAGTATGTAGTACACATCATGCAGCATGACCGTAATCTCCCCAAATGGCATATGGAACGTGTTCGTATCTGGTTGCCATCTCTCAACAAAAGCTGAAATCAGCGGCCAATCCAAACGCCTGAACATGATCCCAGGTAAGTGAGACAGACCGCTACTGTCAATCAACTCCAGATGCTCCTGTGCAAGACGACCTCGCCAGGCGACCAACTCAGAACACAACTGCGTCCTGCCCAAACAGCGCAAAACATTACGCTCCTGCCCGCCCCATATATACGCAGCCACGTGCCCCCCAAAGCTAGGGATAACGGTCCCATCCTCAGGACCTCCTGGCATCGCCTCCTGCACTACCCATGCCTCTGCTGTGCTGGTGGAAGGGTGACTGGTTTGACTACTGCTGAAAAATCTCCCAGTCTGACCCCGTTGCACCGTATGATAATAACGAGGGTTATACTCTTGATCGCGGGAAGCCTGACTTGCCTCGTCGTCCTCATCGTCAGATGAAGGTGAAGGCACTCCACCCGACGAGTACATGGGGATGCTACGTTCTGGCTGCTGCTCCCCCGACCAGTTACCAGCATACCCATACTGCTGCTGGTGATCGAACGGTTCGGCCGTATTTCCTAAACGGCCTGACTCCCGCCTAACTGAGGCGTTCAAACGCCTAGATATTGCGTGACGAGTTCCCGAACCCTCAATCTATGTTAAGTACGTACATAATAAAAAAAACATAAACAAAAATAAATTTTCCCAAGCAAAACCACAAAAACAAACCAAAAAACATAAACAAAAAAAACAATAAAAATCACAAACAAATAAAAAAAAAATAACAAGTATAAACAAATTACACGAACAACAATAAAACCTCACTAACATAATAACAACAGAATAAAAAAAAAAACTCAATACAAAAAAAAAACATCACAAACTAATATACAAAAATTAAGAAACATAAACGAATAACAAAAAAAAAAAAAAAAACCTCACAAACATAGAAACAAAAGGATAGAAAATAAATCGACAAAAAAAAACATCACAAACAAATTAAAAACAATTAACAAAGATAAACAATTTAAAAAATTAAGAAATAAAAAATAATTATAAAAAAAAAAATTACAAAATAAAAACTAAACAAAAACATACTAATATAATTACAACAACAACAACAAAGACAACAACAACGACAACAACAACAACAACTCCAACAACGACAACTCCAAGAACGACAACAACAACACCAACTTCAACAACAACAACTTCAAGAACAACAACAACTTCAAGAACAACAACAACAACAACAACAACGACACCAACAGCAACAACAACAACGACTTGAACAACAACAACAACGACAACAGCAACACACAAAAAAACAGAAAAAAAAAAGTGCAAAAAAAAAATAAACTGAAAAAAAAAAAAAACAAAACCGAAACTGAAAATTATAAAAAATTTATGCAAAAAAAACTGCAAAAATAAAATACAACAAAAAAAAAAACGAAAACTGAAAAACGTCAAAAAAATCGGAATAAAGAAGAAATACAAAAAACGAAAAAAAAAAATAGAAAAAAAAAATTCTGGAAAAACCCAGAATTTCTGGAAATAAGGGGACATCCGCCTGAAAAATCCGGATGTCCCTAGAACATCCGGATTTTTTAGGCGGATGTTCTAGGGACATCCGGATTTTTCAGGCGGATGTCCCCTTATTTCCAGAAATTCTGGGTTTTTCCAGAAATTTTTTTTTTTTTTCGTTTTGATTACCTGTTCGCCGGAAAATCCACCGCCGCCACGACCACCATGCGTGAACCTTATGTGCCTCCGGTCAGCCATTGCAAGTCGATTGTGGTTGTTTTCGGTTTTGGTTTTTTTTTTTTTTGGAGAAAATTACAAATGTGATTTTTTAGAGAGATTACAGATTTTAGAGAGAGAAAATTCAAGTGTGAAATGTGTAGTTCGGGAGTCTCGTGGCTATTTATAACCAAGGGGCAATTTAGGAATTTCAAGCAAAAAATGCGAGCGACGCCCGGTAAAATGGGAGCGACGAATAACAACACCCTTTATTTTTCTTGTTTTGTCACATGATTGGTCACCGTGGTTGAGTTTTCCCATGAATATTTGTATCTCATTACTTTCAGGGACAAATATAAGATTGCGATCTCGGGTTTTGCTCTAGATTGTAACAACTTCAACCTAGTACTTTTAATTAATACTAGGAAGTAGGAATACTTATTACTATTAATTAATATGAGAATTGAAGGCAGCATATATATGAAAACTAAGAAAATGGGGATTAAAAAGGCGAATTAGTTATAAACTTGTACTTTCGGTATGAATAAAGATCATGTACCATGACGGAGGGAATGACGAAAAAGTCGATGGAATAGTAAATCACAAATCATAAGTTACGAAGTACGAACTACTATTTCCTAAAGTTTATGCTTCATATATTCATGGACAAGTTGTCCCTAAATTAATAAACTAGCTTGGTTTCCCTCTTAAAAAAAAAAAAAAAAGGTTTTATGCCTCATATAATAATACTATATATGGAAATAAAAATCCGAACATGAAGATGGCAATTGTATTAGCCTTTAATACGAGTGATTTTGCTATCGGTTTTAGATAAATCACAATAGTAGTCTAGAAACATAAATTAAGAAATATCTATGATGGAGAATAAAAAGATTTTATAATATAAATAGAAGTAGTTGAGTTATGTTTAGTAGTTTAGTTGGAGATAAGCGACTAATGTGAAAAGGAGACAATAATAAAATATTAACAGCTCCTTACTGTATAAGGAATTGTTGCCATTATTACAAACAAGTGAAAAATACAAGTATAATTGTGGTTATTATGAATAGGAGGATACATAATCAATAATAAATAATAATTTCATTCAATAATTTCTTCTAAAGGTCTTTGAAAATTGACCACCTAATAGGGGTTGAAAGCCTTTATGCCATTTCTTGGTTGATTCAATGTGAAAAGAAGAAAGACTCAAAACTATAATGAAGTCAAAAGGAAGATATAAGGACTTTTATGGCTACTACAACCAAAAGTATAAAAGCATTACACTGTTAAAAAAAAAGAAAATTATCATTAAATTAAATCAATATGAATCTAGTACTGAATTCGTTGTTAAAGACTGCTTTATTGAGTTTATTTAGACATTTTATTCCTTAAATGCATGTAAAGGGAAGAATGATAGGGTTCCCTCCTCTCAAGCCTCGAGGTTCAACCCTAACGCAAGAGTTCATTAGGAAGTATATACGAAATTGAACCATAAACAAGGTATATATATATGATAAGTTTCGTAGTTTCATACATCAATTAGTGTTTTGACTACATTAGGGATTGCCCTCGTAAGGAGGGCTTTCTAATGATTATATCTTGCCTTATAAAAAATATTGTTTGAACTTTTCTAATAGTCCTGGATGAAACATTTTATTATGGATTAGACACATATAGCAAATTACTCTTAATTTCTGATTAATTGTTAATTAAGTACAAAACACCATCAAACTTGTCTAATACTTCAATGTTTATGAGCAAATGTTCTATGGATTGCCAATAAAAGAATTCTTAATCAAGTAATTAATGTATCAATTCTTAAACCAAGGATGTAATTGTGTAAAGTGTAATGTCTTTTAGAGATTTTCATAGTTCATACGTACACATTTTGCTTTTTACACGTTAAAATTCGTTATCTTCTCACTTTTGCTTACATTGGACGGCAAAAAGCTACTAAAAGTTTAAGAACAAAAAATAGTACGTACCAATATCCATATAATAAAAAAAAAACTTGGAATCGAGTCCTTCCTATTCTATGCAAGAGGTTGACAATAAAATTGTGATAATGGTATACCACCAACCCCCTAACCCAAAAATTAAAAAAGGAAACACAATATATTTAGTCATCCCAATTGCTTTGGAATAAGTTGGTAAATTTTTTTGTAAGTGATAACAAGAAAATTGTTGGCATGCATGATAAGCATTGCTCAAGAAAACGACCTGTTAATTTAACAACATAGCTGTATTTAATATTTGAATTTAAAATTGGTGCATGATTAATATGTTTCAAGTACCCTTTCTTAATGGTTAAGAGCTATGTCAAAAAAGTTGTGTTGCAAGGGCTCTCATCAAGTCATCATCATGAAAATATTTCTTAGAGTTAGAAGAGGTCAATATATGTATTCTTCACATTTTTATAATAACATTTTTCTCATTTTCTTCTGACTTTATGTTGTTTATCTTCAATACTTATTAGCTTGTGAGAAATATGATTATTTTTAATATTTAAATAATTGGTTTTAGTGGAGAAAAAAGGAAGTATAAAACACATTAAGGACCAATTATAGTTTCACCTTTTTAACCTAACAATCTATAATTTTAAACCAAATAAAGAATTCTAAAATTTAATGCACAATAAACTTACCGTTAACCATATATATTAATAAATTTCACTTGACCGACCACAAGCACGCACGAAAGGAGAATATGACCATATATAAGCCTATAGGATTCCTTCTTATATAATCAATTATATAGTAGATGAATTAGTTCACCAATCTAATATATTAGTCATTTTCTCAATCTCTTAAATTAGGACTAGTCCCAAGTAACATGCGGATTATTTTCCTCATACAACCAATGCAACAATAATATAAGTGTGCAGTGTTTTTTAAAGATGTATTTCAACAAAACTGTCATAAAGACCGAAAAGTTCTTAATGGTGGATTGGTTATTCTAAATTTTTGCACATTACTTCCCAAAGAGCTTTCAACTCAATGGCCTCCAATACTACTCCGTGTTTGTTATCATATAGATTGACTTTAATGATAATAATTAAGCTCATTATTAAGGTCAATGTTATGGCAGTGACCACTTCAAAAACTTAAGAATTGAAAGACGAACAACTCTTATCACTAGATGACCGCTTCAAAGGGTTAGCCTATGAAATCATATACTAGTATGAGCATTTCCTTTAAATTTTTTAATTCATAATATTTGAAATTTCATACTTGTCAATGGTTAATGATTATCTTTAAATAAGAACTATAAAACCTACTTCCTCCAAATTTTTTTTTATAGTTGCAACAGTTTGATTTTTACACTATTTATATACTCTACTTTGACTAGCTTTAACGATTTATGGTTAAACAAAAAATAGTCATGTGGGATCTTGTTAGATTCGTCTCGATTTATACTATTTTAATATCTAATGTTTATAATTTTACATATTCACAATTAAAGATATTAACAATTGAAATAATGTACCGACAAGCGTACAAAGAGAAGTGTTGTAAGTATATAAAAAAAAAATAAAAAAAAATAGAGGAAATATTATTTAAAAGTATAGATTGATCAATATGAGTTTATCAAAATTCTCACCTGTCAAATCAAGATAGTATATGTAAATAGTGCAAATTAAAGCCTGAATGATGTATTTCCCCATTTATAAATTTTATTTCTCTTTTGCACACATTTTTAGACAAGGTACATAAAAAATTGTATTAGGATTTGATTGCTTAAAGATGAAATAAAAGTCAAGATACAATAAACAAAATAATGGGGGTTTATATATATTAATGTCTCGCGATTAATTTATTTTATGTGGAAAAAAAATATTAAAAATGAACTTTTTTACTCTATCATCAAGAACAACACTTATGAGTGAAATGTAACTTTTATTTGAAGACGGAGGTAACAATTACATGTATATATTAACATACTTTTGTCATCCCTTATCTTTTACATTAGTAACATCACCACATAGCTCATAATGCTCTCACAAGTAGGCCTATGATGCAAAAAAGAGATTGAGAGAATAGTTAACTAATAAAATATACTTCGTCCTAAAAATATAATTTAGTAGAACATGGATGCTTGACCTAAAAATAAAAAAATAGTGACCAATCATGCGCATCATGATTAAAAAATCACGTCATGTATCAACATTATAGTAGAGTTTTTAAGATGCAAACCCTATACTAATGAAATGTTTATAATAATACTACGTAACTGGTTATCTGTAATGCAAAGAGTACACGTCTTCGATGTTTTTGATACTTATCCTTGGGTATAGCCAAGCTTCAAAAAAAAAAAAAAAAAATTTCCAGGAAAAAATGAATTTTACAAATTGACAACTTTAATATTAAGTCAGTGGTTTAAAGATTAAAATATTAAACCGTCCTCTGTTTTAAAACTCAAGTAGTAATCCCAGCTATTAGACTTCTAACTAGTGTATGTTATTTATCGGTCCAAAGTTAGAATGGATTGAAATTCAAATTTGATTTAATTAGAAATTTTAATATCAGACTGATTATATTTAGATCGAAACGATTCAAAACAGTAAAATCGGTTTTAAGCCTGAACCATACTTGCTGGTTTGGCTGTATAGAATTTAAATAATCAACTACGGAGTACAAACCAATACGATTGTCTTCAATCAACTTCGAATTCGATCAGCCTATATTTCTTGTTCATAGAATTATCCTCTTTTTGAACCTTTGTAATTTATATTTATGGATTAACTTATTATGGAAAAGGTTTGTCTAAGACATAATAATATAACTACCAATATCGTAAAACTTGAATTGTGAAAGATGTGAGTATTAAGATAACGTGACCACTAATTCTGAACCAAAAAAGTGTACAAGCTCGACCATCATTGCATAGATTGATGATGGTAATCTTTCTAATATAAAACCTAGTCTATGCCATTGGTGCCGTCCATGCCGTAATTCATAGCTTCAGGATTATGAAATGAAAGCAACCCTGCATACATGATTATCGAGCATCAATTAAATATTGTTACATTCGTAAACTTTGATCCATTAATTACGTACTTCTCTGATAAATTATGTTTGGAATTGGTACGTTCATTTTTTCCGCTACAGCATTTTGGACGTAAATTAATTAGTTACGTAAAAGAACGGTCCTTTATGTTTAATATAGCCTCTAAATTAACAACCATGAAGTAAGGTTTGTTGAGCAATAATGTCCATTAATCACAAACTAGCATCGCAATGGACGAAACATAACTTATAGGAATATGGTTGGGCACTTGTGCACACCATGTCAAGCTCTCTAACGAGCTAAGTCATAATGTATTTAAGTTATTGTTGCAAACTTCCAATATATGTTGCTGTTACTTATTATAGTCAGATCAGATGTACGTACAATAAGTATTTAGACCCGATAAACGTATGCAGGACCACTTGACTATATGATAAACAATCACGACGTACGTACGTACTACATGACTTAATTTTTTTCTCCAATTTAATGGGTTCCTGCTCCGACAATCAAGAACAGCTAAATCTTGGGGGTAACAATAAAAATGAGAACTTCAATAGAAGATATAGTAGATCAAAAATGGCGGTGGCATGTAAATTAGGCTAAGTACGTACAAAATGAAGTATGATTTACTAAACTAATTAAAATTAAAAGTACGTACAAACTTAGTTGTTGTATTTATTAGACATAGAGAATGAGTTGAAGTTTGAACAACTAACGTAAAAAACACAAAACATGAAGTGCAGCTTTTCAGAATTAAAGAGTGGAACACCATGTTATCTGTTCGTGCATTTCATTTAATTTATAAATCAAATTTATTTAAGATAATTAAATCCTCATTTTGTTCCGTACTCTTTTGTGTTTCTGATTTTCTCAAAGATTTTCTTTTAATTTCCCAATGTGCATTGTATTTGTAATGCTTTCATTAGCTAGATGAAGGAGATTTTATCTCATGTGAAGAGGGATAGGAATACTCTATCTCATCTCGTTGCAAGGTGTGACACAAAAGTAATTCCAAATTAGTTTGTATGAATTCTCTTTTTCAATTAAAAGATTCTTGTTTTGGTGAAATATGATTTGCAATAACATTTTCAATTTACTTTTTTTTTAATTTTATTTTGTTTATGGGATAATGTTAATTTACTATTTTTTATTTCTAATATCATATGTTTTCGAATAGACTAATTAAGAGTCTTCAAATGTCTTCAATCTTGTGCCATTGTACATCACAAGCTTCATTTTGTTAATACATTTAAAAAAAAAAAATCAAAACATATAAGAATTTAGAAAATTTTGGGAAAATAACATAACGAAAACCTGTCATCCGTCAATAAATTAAAAAGTCAAATGTAGAAAAATCACACCAAAATAAAAGAGAGACGGATCTCATATAACTCTTTAATGTGTACTCCGTATTATATATGATACAAAAATAAACATGCAATAGGGTAACACATTACACTTAATCAAAAGAGTATATTTAGTTATTTACACTAGCACAATAAGGGAAGTAATAAGATAGATTTTACCATAAAGAATATAAAAATTAAATTTTGCCCATAATGTCTTGTTCCTTGGCAACAATATTTGTCCTGGTGCCCTTGTTTGCTGCCTGACATTCATGCCCTGAAAAAGTCTAGTAATTTGCATCGATTGCTTAATAATGTTATATTAATAATTTCTTAATTCATTCTTGTAATCATATAGCTAGCTTTGTGTACGCACATACACCAATTTATCATAATGTAGTTTAATTGTCGAGTTTTTTCATGCATTGATATCACATTGTCTCACGTAACGAAAATGAATGAGTGCATGGTATTGGATAATTTATGATATAGATAAGTTAGCAATTTTTATTTTTATTTTTATGTGTATCAATATGTATAATTATTTAAAAGTATTATTTTTGGCAGTTGAGAAAATGATCGTCTTAAATATCTCATGCACTATGCACATAAATTTTTAATCTTGCTCTGAGTATACTACGTGAATCATTGGATTGGATTAAATTTTAAGTTGATATTATTGGGATCAAATCAATAATTTTGAAGTTAAACATTCTAATATATAACGTGATTTATCATTTAGGAATTGATAAAGTTATAATTATATAAATTTTTAATTGCCATTGGGATTACATTTATTATTGAATCATTTCATCATTTCATGTGTAATATATTGCAAGTAGTCTTTCATAAACTAAATCACTTGTAGAAAATAATGAATGCAACCAACTAACCAATTAAAATCTAGAATGCATGTGAAAAAATATACTTCCTGAAACTTTGGTTAATAATAATACTAAATTCCTCAGAAAATAATAATACTAAATTAACCAATGAAATAATTAATGAAAACTCACAAAACAATATAACATTTGTCGAACGATAATTAGAGTATATAATTAGGATAACATATCTATGAAAGTTGTCATAATTCTATTGAATTTCCAATAGTATATTTTAAGAATTGACAAGTGTCTGGCTAAACTGCATGTTGGGAGACATACCTTGTCAGTTGTACGTTGTGATGATGAAATGGAGGAGTTTACAAACATAAGAAGCTCTTCTCCTACCAGAAATGGAAATCTCTATTATCAAACAACAACAAAAGAATTTTAAATGATTAAAATAAAATAAATCTACAAGAATAAAATATTGACCATTACATAAACAAAAGTTTTACGAGAATTTTATTAAAGAGTAAAGAGTATATCTTGGATTTTGCATGAGTTAATGTGACTTGTTCGCTTTTTGTATAATTCGTAGTAGAAGAAACATTGAAATTTGTTAGAATGTATGTCAATATATTCTGTTATTGTATATTTGCAAATGTATGTTCGTTGTGTATTATCTCCTTAATTGTACGTAAGGTAACTATCAAGGAGATAAATGTGCAATGAACATAAATAGCAACTATACAATAAACTAAACAAAATATATTGACAATATATTCTAACAAAATTGTTTCTTACAAGAGTACGGAAACTTGAATTGTCCCGAGAGGATGAGAGATAGTACAAGATTACAAGTTAATAAGAATTAGAAAAATAAGTTTAGCCTTTATAGTTTTTATTTGTTTCCTTGTGTCAAAAAATAATATGATGTATAAAATAAAGATTAAGGATTATTAGAAATAATATCTTCTTTAGAATCAAAAATTTGATTTACTATCTTAGATTACTTGTTCGATTGTTCATCAATTTTTCAATTTGATTCTCGGACATTATTTTGTACTCGTAAAAAAACCACTAAAAAAACACGTATTTTTATTAATGATGAAGTCATTGGGACAACTCCTATCATATCATATCATATCATTAATAAATAAAGGCGGTCTTGCAGCCAGGTCACGAGACAGTGATACTTGGCATTCCAGTTTTTCGCCAAGTGTCGAGCCATGTAGGCGACAAATAAATATTATTGTGATTAGATTAGATGCCACATTAGATTAGATTGGATAGATTTGTTTAGGATAAAACTAGTATACATAAAATAATTTATAATTCTTTTGAAAAAAATTAATCTTTTTATTGACAATAAAATTTTACTTATAGCAACACACACATTAGATTAGATGCCAGATTAGATTGGATAGATTTGTTTAGGATAAAAAAAAAAAGTATAAATAAAATAATTTATAAATCTTTTGAAAAAATTTATCGTTTTATTGACAATAGAATTTTACTTATAGCAACATACCACATATTATAATTAATATGAATATCCAATTAGCAATATAATTTTACTCTATACGAATAACCACATAATTATAATTATACATATGGCCATGTATCATTAATTTTTTTAGTTTACCATTGATTTACCATTAAAATTTTTGAATCAGGTATTCCTCATATTCGGTTGTAATATTTTTGTGTATGTTTGTGATTTTGTTAATGAAATTAAGAAGTCAAAAACTACTAAAATTAGGATACAACAGAAATTGTACAATAAAAGGGAATCTTGAAGTGAATTCAGATCAATGTTAACAAGGTCTTAGAACTTTACGAGTTTTACAAAGCCTTCGTAGCCCATTTACCAGCCATATATTACAAATGGTCCAATTAAACCAAAATATAATCTGTTGATTTTACGTATTAAAAAAAAATTAATTTTAAAATTTTAACTTTTTATTTATTTTATTATTTTTTTTTCTAATGCACTCTTCTTTTCACAAAATTATACTCCCACTATTATTTTTAGTGTCTCATTGAAATTTAGCCCTATGTCGACATAGAACTTTGATAAACAATATCTTAATTATATATAAAAAAAACACATAAAATTAAACCACAATAAAACTGAACCACCCAGAACCACCACCCACGCCACCCAGAATCCACCCACCGTTCAAACCCAAAACCACCACCGACGAACCTTGAACCCCCAGCCACAAACCCATAAGCCAAAAGCCACGGACGAACACACCCACCATCGTGAACCCACAAACCCACGAACCCAGACCACCAGCCACAAACCTAGAACCCATAGGCGAACACACCCACCACCGTGAACCCACAAACCAAAATCATGCACCTAACCTACGGACCCACCTAGACCTACGAACCCAGACCCAAGAAACCGAGACCCTCGCACCAAGACCCAGACCAGACGTACTAACCCAGAACTCACAAACCCAAAACCCACACCCACGCAATCGAGACCATTTCTCCGGGTCTGAAATTGAGTGTTTTTTGCTTCAATTCATGAGAAGTGGTTGAAGGAGCAGAAAGAAAGTTAATTGGGAAGAGGATGAAGATGGAGAAATTAGATTATGGGATCGGAAGAGGAAGAAGATGATGATGGAGGAGAGAAAAAGATAATGGGGAAGATGAAGAGATGAATATGGAGAAATTGATTATTGTTGAAAGATAAAATAAGTTTAATTAGATTAGATTAGTTTTTAATCAATTATGTTTTAAGCATGTAATTGATGTTATAAAGTTTTAAGTAAGGTTTTTGTAATTTCATTAAAAAAATTTCATTAAAAAAATTACTAAAAATGAAAAGATTTGTGAATGTTGCAAATAATAATTAGCGCCGTTTTTTGATAAATGTTGCAAATAATAATTAACGGAGGTAGTATAAGAATAAATAATTAAGTGAGCTTAAGTGAGATGATATAGTATGGGCCTTTAGTAAAAAAAAATATATATAGTATGGGACTCCACTTCTAAGACCCATTTTGGACTGCTATTAAGCCCATATACTGAATTAATGATGCTGTTGGCCCAACGAGGGATTGGATTGTTTTCTCCTGTAATTGAAATGGAGTCTCCATCCAATTTAAAGCCCAAAACGTAATGAACTAATGATCAGCCCAGGTCTTATGACTGTGCCCAAAACTCATTCAACAAGTACAAAGTACTTACACACGCGGCAACACACTGTATAAAGCGGTCTATGTATGATAAGTCATAGGTGTAAATCGCCCACCTATTTGAAATTTGTATTGTATGTTAGTTCATTTGCACAATTGCACATAGGACTAGGAAGGGAAAAAAAAATGATTTCGACAAAAATTAAATATTGCAATTATTATGATCATAAGTGTACTAATACATTCTACATTTGAAAAGTAAAAAGTCAACTTTCTAAACTCTTCTAGAGAGCACAATCAACATTTTAACTCCCATGCACAGGGAAGTGCTTCGTAACACAGAAGGTGGCCACTTTATTCAATGGAAATCTAATTACACGTCTACTTCCTAGTTCGAATAATCTCTCGCCTCTATAGTTCGAGAGTATTAGGCAAACCCCTGAAGTTTCTTAGAGCAGATGATTGTGTTATCGCTACCAATTCCAAGGTAATCGTAAACTTGTTGTGTAGTTTGTCTATCACAAAGGATACTCCCTTTGTCCCATATTACATATGCGGTTTGACTTTTGGTTGTCTAAACTCATCATTTTGACTTACTTTGATACAATTTTTGAGATTATAAACTTATAATCTAACGAAAACATATGTTAAAGATAATCTAATTGCATCATATCACTTATAGGTAATTTTAGGCAAAAATACCTTGACACTTAGTTAAATAAGTAAGTTCGGCTATTAAAGTCAAATGTGACCAGTCTGTAGGGGACAAATGAAGGTAAATCATTGGTATCATGGATCAAATCATCAAATAATGTATGACAAAATCAACCTAGTAAGAAAATCAACCAAGAATCCATTAAATTGAAAAAACACATACGAAGTACAAGTTTAGAACTAGTACTTATCTGTAACAATGATTATCGCCTACCAAATAGACCGTAAGAATTTATGTTGTTAAGAACCCTTGTCATTCAGCATTACTCATCGCTCAGATTAAACTTCATTTATCTCACAGTTAACTCTGGATACTGCAACTCCTATATCAAAACAATTTTCCAAAGTATTCGCGCTAGTTGGTGCAGGAGTTACTGGACTAGTCAGTTTTGCTACTGTGGCCTCAGCTGACGAAGCTGAAGAAGGCCTGCATTCTGCAAGCTATCCATGGCCTCACCAAGGCATCCTCAGTTCCTACGATCACGCCTCGTAAGTAGAATTACTAGACTACTCTGCATTTCCTAATGCCTTATTTATAGAGAATTGATCATTACACCTTGTCCTAATTAAAGTTGTAATTTGGGGCTATTGTTGTTTTACTGAACAGGATTCGTCGAGGACACCAGGTGTATCAGCAAGTATGTGCATCTTGCCATTCAATGTCACTGATTTCCTACCGCGATTTAGTAGGTGTGGCCTACACAGAGGACGAGGTCAAGGAAATGGCAGCTGAGGTTGTTGATGGGCCTAACGACGAGGGAGAAATGTTTACTCGTCCTGGAAGATTAAGTGATCGTTTTCCTCAACCTTGTGCAAATGAGCAGGCTGCTCGGTATACTAATGGAGGGGCTTATCCTCCTGATCTTAGTCTCATTACCAAGGTTCATGCTTCAATATATTTCTATCATCATTCTTTGCACTGTAACTTCATTAATAATAAGTTCAAATAAGGGCGACTATTTTATAGTATTAGGAAAAATTAGCTTGATTAGAGAGTATATAGATGAACTTCCACTGTAAAATTATCTAATTTTTCGTATTTTAAGGAAATTTTCCACTCAAATAATCTGAATTTTCATACAAGGGCTACTTATCGTTTGTGCATTATTTTCAGGCCCGGCATAATGGCCAAAACTATGTTTTCTCTCTTCTTACTGGCTACCGCAATCCTCCTGCTGGTGTTTCGGTAACATTCAACTGTCTGAACTGTTTTTTTATGCTGTTTTGTCATTTAAATACAATTGAATCTATGTATTTGGGCTTATAAAATTTTTATCATAGGTTCGGGAGGGGTTGCACTACAATCCTTACTTCCCCGGAAGAGCAATAGCCATGCCTAAGATGCTGAGTGATGGTTCTGTAGAGTATGAAGACGGAACACCTGCAACAGAATCTCAGGTAAAACTTCTGTATACCTGTACTAGTCTGGTTGAATTTCTAGGCACTGGAAACTTATTTGATATCGAATATTGTCACAGATGGCGAAAGATGTTGTAACGTATTTGACATGGGTTGCTGAGCCAGAGATGGAAGAGCGAAAACTAGTAAGTCCCGGTTACTTTTATCCCCTGAAGCTAAGCACTATGATGAAAATTTCTCATGAAATGGCTCCTAATTTGGTTGCATTATTGGTAATTTCAGATGGGATTTAAGTGGATTTTCGTGCTTTCGCTTGCTCTACTTCAAGCTGCTTACTATAGACGACTAAAATGGTCTGTGTAAAAGTCTCGAAAGCTAGTTCTGGATGTTGTCAACTGATATCCTTCTGTTCCATACCCTGCTTCATGCTCATAATTCATACTGTAAGATGCAGAACACTGCTTGTAACAATATGGTCTGTAAGAATAAAATGACACAAAAATAGGAAAAATATATGTAAAGAAAGAAAAACTATATTTTAAATTGGTATTTGAGCCTTATTAAGAACAAATGAATAATTTTATTATAACAACAAATTTAAAAAAATTGTAAAAATAGATACATTGATCCTGAAACATACACTTAATGAACTCTGAAACCAAATTAACATCTAGAAACCTTGTAAAACCTCCTAGATGGGGTTGATGGGCATATAAAAAGTACTACTAAGTACTAGTATCGCGTAATAAGTAACAACCAATTATTTAAGCATTCTATCACACATGATTTGGAGTGTTACGGTATGAATGAGCATGAAGAACCTTGACATCGTCGAGAACAGGACCACACATAGACCCATCAATAGTCATGGTGTAGAATGTGCTCAAGAACCTAATGACTGTTTTATCCTTGTTGGCCTTAAACACAAGTTTACCTCTTGTAAATCCACCAGTACCCTTAGAGTTATATGTGACCCTAGTGGTTGCCCTTTCAGCGAATGCCTCAATCGCCAAAGGACCAACACACCCATTTTTGCCATCACCAACCATGAAAGTAAGAGCGTATGACCTGCCCGGTTGAGTCCTAATGGTTTGAGCAATGGCACTTTCTTTTCCTCCAACAAGCTCAACGGCTCTTTGGCCTTCTGGCACGAAGAAATGAAGGGAATCAATGTACTTGACGGCCTTAGAGGACTCGATCCTCCAGGCTGGTAGCGGGGAGTGACTGTCCTCGATGTTAGGAGGGATTAGGACACCCCATGATGAGCTATGGAACACGTAGGGCCCTTGTCCAAAGTCTCCATTCTTTACCAAGTTGCCTACAATAGATCAATAATTATTGGTCATTTAGTCATAGTAAGGCAAAAATGCGGAAGTTTCCCTTCCACATGGAAAAATTAGGATGCTTGGTCACTTTTTTGTTTAATCATGTGCTTACTATAACAATCAAATCTTCTCACATGTCATCAAATCACATGTTTTTAAGCTAGCCAACTTTTACATCATTAAACAGTAGTGGATTTGCGGTATCAATTAAAAAATAATTTTAGTTTAGTAAGAATTAGGTGATAAAAATGAAGTCTTATCTAATTACCTCAAACGTGCATATGTTAAACAAAGAAACGAGTTATATAGGGAAAAAAATAAAATAAAAACGTAATAGTACCTCCGGTAGGCCTGACTGAATCCAAAATGGTAAGAGCAATGATATCAAGAAGAGGTCCACAGGCAGGGTCTTCACCAGGCTGGCCAGGGTTGTGGAGGGTAACCTCGACGGCATTGGCCTCAGCACGGAAACCCCAAGCATAGGAGTCAAACCCAACACTAGAGTATACGGTTTGTAGGGGCAAGATCCCGGAATGTCCCTTAGAGCTAGGGGTGATCGTAACGTTGAGTACTTCCTCTTGTGAGCAAGTCCTTCCAAAGCTGAAAGTAAGGGCATAGAATTTGCCTGCTTGAGTAGACACCTTTTGCTTAATAGAAGCATTGGAGCCTAGCCTTACGGCGTGTTTGCCCTCAGGTACGATTAAGACCATGTCTTGTTGCTTGGTTCCTGATGTTATGTACTCAACAAACCCTGTTACCTCCCATTTTGGGATTGCGTACTTGCCCTCTATTTTTGTTCCGCTAATTTGAGTTGGGTTCGGCTTTGTCTCAAAGTCGCCATTTGGGAGCAAAGCTGATCAAAATAAGTAACGTTTATTAGTTTTAAACTAACATAGTTATAAAGTATATGAACAATGAATTAGTTGTTACACTTTAAAAAAAAGTCACAAAGAACAAATAATGTAGATGGTTAGACGGGTTGAATCTCGAGCTCTCGACACCTCAAGGACAGTCGAAATCCAATTCAATAGGCACTTATTAAGCGTACTTAAAATATCATCTACTAAATGAAATGAAATTGAATCACATAAGTTAATTTAACGGACCACTGACAACCATGACCCAGTTAATTATGAGTTTATGACCCATAATTTAGTATCTATCCATATTTTTGTATCCAATTAAAGTGTAGTAGTATTACAGCCGCAGGACACAGTATATTAGTAGTAAATTTAACAACATATTAATAGTAGAATAGTATTAAACGTAAGTGAGCATGTGATTAAAGAGATTATTCGTCCACCCAAATCTAAAATGTCTGACATCCCACATAATAACAACATGGCTTGCATATATAAAACTTCCCAACTAATAAGAAATTAAGAAGGTACCATGCTCCAACTATACGCATGTTGCGTTGTAAGCTAATCAATCATTTTTGCTGGATTGGATCCTAATAATTTGGTTGGTTAGGGTGGCTAGTGGTATTACTACTCGAAACTTGAGATCAAATCATATTTACATTTATGCTTGATTAATATTTTTTAGTTCTTGACTCGTGTAATTTTATAATTTGTGTAATGAGAAAATGAAAAATGTTTCAAATTTACTGACTATAGTTTAGAAAAAAAAAAAATACTCCATTATTATTAGCTCAGTTATCCAATACAATTAAAACACATTATGTTAAAATTACTCCATAGTTCATACAATATTTGACCATGATTTTAGCTCAATGGTTGTATATATTTTTCCTCCTAAAAATTACTCCATAGTATATTAGTCATTGTCCTCCATGTGCTTGGTTTCCTTCTCTCAACCAACTCTCAACTCAATCGAGCACATATTAAATATCAATAAAACGAGTCTCTTTCACACTAATTATTGTAAATCGATATATATAAAACTATCCCAAAATAATAAAATATCTCTTGCACACATAAGACTAATTAAAATTCACTTAGTATGCAAGAAACGTGTAGTATAGTGTTACTATCTTACTATATGTTACTGAACAGTAATATTAAACTCACTAGTTAGATCTATCCACTCATAAAGCTTGATAATCGAGATCTACTTAGTAATTAGAATAATAATACTCCCCATTTAGTTGTATAACTAATTAAAAAATGTTTTAAAATAGAGTATAGGATTGCAACCACGTTTAATAACCTAATCTTTCTCGAAAGTCGAGAGAATTGAAAATGACGACTAATCTTTTTTTGCTAATAAAAAAGATGACTAATCTTAACCTCATCGTGAACTTCCTATGATGAACATGTAGTAGTTGCATATTTCTCGGCCTAAATTTCTAAACTAATGTTATTTCATTGTAGAAGTTACCTAGAGTCAAAGATTCTAGATAAAATGGACAAAGGTTTTGCCACAATGATCGATTTGTTAGAATTACATTCATTTACATTGGCCTAAACTAGCAAACGACTACAATAATAACAATCGACATTTTAATCCTAAAGATGGAATCGACTTGTTACATGAACCAAGATTCTACCTCCTATACTTATCAACCAGAACTAAACTAACACATGTTATTATAAACTCAAGACTACAGTTAAATGTGACGTACCAAACTCTAGACTCGATATGATTTCACCCAGACTAATACTTATACATTGAAAAGAATATGTTATAAATATTGGTTTGTAGCATACATACTACAAGGTCTAAGATCATCAACTAATTAACTGTGATGAAATCTAATATCACTAGCTATCAATTTAGCATTGATGATGAATTGAAATGAAATAAAAACTTAGGAATATAAATAAATAAATAAACATACCTCCAAATGTAACACAAAAGCTAGAGGCTAAAAGTAACACCACTACAAGCCCATTGAGCTTCGACATTGTATGTTAGAGAGAAAAAGGAGGAAGCTAAGAGAGAGAAAGTTGATTTGAGTGTGTGAAAAATAAAGAGGGGGTGGCAAGGAGTTTATATGTGTTTTGAGTTATAAAAAAGGACTTAATATTATTGGAATATTACATAAATGCCATTGGTTTTGGACTGACAATAATCAACTGAGACCAGTAATATATAAGTGGTAGTTTTTCAGCTAATTAATAATTAAGTGTTAGTAGTACTTGTTAACTGTTTAGTTAATCAGAATTGATGATGACAGTTACTGGTGTTAGTTGAAAGTTAGGCAAAAGCACCTCACCATTTTTCCTTAATTACAAGATACCAGGTAATTTATAGAACATGCTGTTAGAAATATGCCTTGAATATGTTTTCAGGTCTTGGAGTAGTGAGCGGTAGCTCAGTAGTTCGTTGGCAAGGTTGAAGGTTGCGACGAAAGTGGAGCTATAGCTCCTAGGCGAGCGAAGGTATTAAGGTGCGGCTGGATTGAGCGAGAGCTCACTTGACAGCGAGCGAGAGCTCAGTCGCGCGCAACACTGGGAGTCACGCGCGGCAAGCGCGCGCAAGTCTGAGAGTTGCGCACGGAGGGTCAGCGCAACTCCGTGAATTGCGCGCAGAGTGAGGCGGTCAGCGTTTTCTGGGCGTCTATCTATCTTATTCTAGAGTGCTATATGTATACCCCCTAGGGTTATTTGTAGCTGTATGATTGTGTCATTGAGTGATTATTTAGAAATCTGAGAGTCTTTTGTGTATTTCTCATCTGTGAGATCTGAGAGAGATAACATTAGAGATCCGAGAGACAATCAATCTGTTTACTGTAATTGGTCTCAAATATGTTCTGAATCTGTATTCTGTTTTCCCCAATATCAATAAAATTATTACTCTCGTCTGCCTGTGGACGTAGCTAACACTTTGTTGGTGAATTACGTAAATCTGTGTGTGTTTTTCTTGTCAATTTTACATTCAATATTTGTTCTTTCTTGCATCCGTTATAACACATGCTCAGTTCATGGTCTAAAACAGCTCTAGTATCTATCTTTATGAATACATCATACAGTTAGTTTTATGTTTGGAGTTCAAGTTTATTTATTTCTATTATTGATGAATTTTGAAGTGATTATAAGATAGTGTGGAGTTTCGGAGAGACTTTTAACGGTTATGATATATACAGCCTTAAGATTAAACGATGCGCACAGTAATTATCTTTTCTAAGATATTTATGACAAAATCACGTGTTCTCTAGTGACCGTGCTATAAACTCTTGACTTTTGCTAAATGCTTTCATTTTTAATGTCATTTTCCTTTAAATAAGAATAATTAAATAAAAAGGTTATAAACTACAATACTTTAAATTGCATGCACTTCTTATAGTATGAAATAACAAAAGATTTGTATGATATATTAAGAGTCATTTTTAAAGGAGGTGGAAAATTTCAAGATGTGTTATATTTTTCGAATTATTTTTTGTCATATACAACAACAGTGCAATTGTTGTATATCTTATATTCCACAATGAACTATATGTAAAATTTAATTAATAACATATTCTAATTTATTAAAGTATTTATTTTATCAAAATCTCATATCTTTCAGGTTGCAGAAGAGATTACTTTGTTAACGTGGTGTAACCATAGAATAACTTTTGCGGTTTCAAGAACTGTGGTGATATATTTTAGACGTCATAACATTAGGAGGTCGGTAGTGAATAATTGGATATAGCCTATATATAGGAAACCAACCTCCTCAGTTGTATATATCATAGCTTAAATAGCAAACTAAGATATGATATATAATGTTGAATTAAATGTCTAGACAGAAGATAAGTCTAATTTGAGCTCAACATCTTTAAAAAAAACGTTGCTTAATTTGTGTTACTTCTTAAGTGGAATGACTAGAAGAAGAAGGGGGAATTTCAAGGTAATTAATTCATGGAATCCTGCGTAATAGAGGCGTAAAACCAGGGTTTTCTCTGGTGAAAATTTAATTAATGGACAACACCATTAAAACTCAATCACATGCATTATGGCTAGGTTACTATCCTTATCTTCTGCTCTTCTAAGTATATCTGTCTTCTATAAGCTTGACCATTGTCAATTTGTCATTAATTTTCTAATTACATATTACAATCTTTTAACATTAACTATTGGTGGTCCAAAATGCCATATGTTTATGAACTTGGTACAATTTTAATTTGGTGATTGTATGTATGTGTAACTAATGTAAGGATAGGGCTAATTTACTTATATGGCAATCACGTTATGTTAAAGTGAAACTAGTTAAGCACTATGTATATAATATAGCATTATCGTAAAAGACTTTGTAATTAACCCTATAGTAGTAACTAATAAAGAAAACAATATACAGTACAATGCACGGGGTTTTAAAAGAATTAAATGATTCTATTCAATAGGAGATTATGACATATGAGCCGGTATGAAAGGATACAAGATTGACAATATAATAACCCATTAAAAACACTTTTAGGGGTGAATTGAAATATATTTAATTTTCTGCATATATAATAACCCACGATTGTTTTGAAAAAAGAAAAAAAAAATTAAATAACCCACGATTATATAATATATATACTAGCCATTCTGCACCACTTATATTGAACCGGGGATGCAAATTAAACTATAGATCGAACCATAAGAACTAGAGAGTGAGGATCTGATTTGCACATACAACTCTCATACCAACGAAGTCGAGAAATTAAAATTTCAAAATTTATAGGTGATCAATTAGTTGTAGGAAGGGTTACTTGGAGTAAATGAAAAGCAATGACTATAATGACTTGCATCATTGGTAAACTTTCTTTATTACCTTTTTTGGATTTGTCATTGCTAATCAAATTAAAATAATTGAAGGAGAAAATTAAAACCAATGAGATGTCGAAATAGCCACAATATATGCAATATAATTGATAATCACCGAAAAAAGATATAATCCATAAGTCACTATTTCACGTGCATGAGGCACATGGAAGTTTAGATTTGCAGAAGTATTTGGATTTTTTTGTGAACCCTCTAAGAAATTGCAATAGATTCAACCCAAAAATTATTAGATTAATTAAATATAACTTAGGAATCAATCAATCCCACAAATAATTTGATTAATTAATTCAGAAAAAATCAAATTGGGGTCAACATATAGCAGATACGAACGAAACATAAAACAGGTATTATCTAATATTCAACTTTGAGACATTAAATTTATAAATTATAATTAATATTAATACAAAGATCAGTGAATCAATTAAAGACGTTAATCCCTTAAGCATTCCATGTGCATTGGAGTGTTAGATCATGGTTTTTATGTATATGTGTATGCATGAAGTTATTATTGAGTTTTAATTAATTTTTTTGGTGTAAAAATGATTGAGATTTCTTTTTATTTGTATTTTTTTGTCTTAATTTTATGCTCCATATTGTTTTTCTGCCTTCTGGTCGGCAATAATGTATTATGGGTGGTTTATTTATAAATTGTGCCATTCTACGTACATGCATTTTATGTTTTAGCTAGAGGTGATAGTTGTGAAGAAAGTATTATCTCGGCTTGAAGTTTGGACTACGCTTGTGCATTTGACACCTAATTGTTGAGTACATTTTCCCTGATTTTGATAAAAATTGTGACATTTTATTTTTTTTACTAAAATCAATATATATTTTTCTAGTGGCAGATTTAGTGTGACGGTATGGGTGGTTCAATGGGTTTTACACTATATTTTGTATAAAAAATAAACTAATATATAAAATTAAAAGAGAAAAAAAAAGGGTATGTATCAAAACAAATTGAACAAATTTCTGAATCCGTCACTTAACTAGTTTTTCAAAGTACTCTCTTCCATTAAGCCACTTAGAACTTAGGAGCACTGATGAGTAATATGCAATAAAAGAAAGAGAAGGTATTGGGTGCGGACTGTCGCATGCAAATTTCCGTGCTACAGGCTTGGCTGATATGTTTTTCTTGTTGGCTGATATGTTTCATGTGTTGGCTAATATGATTTTTGTGTTAACTAATATATTCTTTTTGTTGGCTGATATATTTTCTTTTTAATTTTTGATAGGTTCCTTTTGTTGGCTGATATCAGACATCATTTGGCTTATATGTTTCTTTAGTTGGATGATATATTTATTTTCTTGGTTGATATGTATATTTTAATTGTTGGCTTATATGTTTCATTTTGTTGGCTGATATGTTTATTTTGTTGGCTTACCTGTTGCTTTTGTTTACTGATTTCATCCTTTTGTTGGCTGATGTGCTTCCTTTGTTGGCTGATATGCTTCCTTTGTTGGCTGATATGTTCCTTCTATTAGCTGATAAGTACCTTTTGTTGGCTGATATATTCCTCTTGTTGGCTGATATGTATCTTTTGTTGGCTGATATATTCCTTTTGTTGGCTGATACGTTTTTATTAATGTCTTTAATGTTGACTGATATATTACTTGTATTAGCTGACGTACAAAGTATATACAAGTACAAAATATTTTTATTTCATTCTTTCTCCTCTTTCCCCCTCTTCCTCTCTTTCTTTCTTTCTTTCTCTTGTTAGCAGATTCATAAAATCATATCAGCCAAGAGCCCAAAATCAGCCAAGATTTCTTTCTCTCTCTTCTAATCCTATCACCACCAACACAAACCACCACGGCACCACCACACTCTCTCTCCTTCCTGCCGCAGCCCCCACCCACCACCAACACAGCTACGCACCACTACACTCTCTCTCTCCTTCCCGCCGCAGCCCCCACCCACCACCAACACAACCACGCACCACCACTCTCTCTTCTTCCTGCCGCAGCCACGCCGGAGCCCAACCCAACCACGCAAATCAGACGCACCACCAGCGAACGCCCCCACCACCAGCGAACGCCCCCTCCTCCACCATAACCTCCGCATCCGTCATCTGCTTTCAAACAGAGCAAACTATCAATTTCGATTCAATAGCAAATTTCGAAACAATACCCCCCTTTGGATTAATTATGATGGTTTTATGCAATTGATGTGAATTTTTTATTTTGATTTTGATTGGAAAAAGGAGGAGCAGAGGAGAGAGAAAGAGAAGGGAAGAGAAGAAGGAGGGAGAAAGAGAAGGAAAAAGAAAAAGGTGTGCCGCTACCGCACAAACTGTTGAGTGCCGCACCCAATAGTTTGTGTAAAAGAAATTATAGTATATCGTTATAAGAACGTTGGGACATTTGACTTCAAATATGGGACTATGATATAAATATATAAAGAAAAAACCATTTTCTTTAGCAACTCTTATACAAATCTATACTATTATTTTAAAACAGGAAGTTGAAATGACATGTGTCCACTTCCTGTTTTTTCTGATTAAAAAAAGTAATTAACAAAAAAATAATAATAATAATCTCATGCCTTTACATATACCTTAAATTTCAAACTAACTTTATACATGAAAATTGATCCTTTACAAATACCTTAATTTTCAAACTAACTTTATACATGAAAATTGTTCATGCCTTTACAAAAAAAATAAAAAAATAAAAAAAAAACTAACTTTTTTCAAACTAATGTAGATTTAAGTTTAACTGTTATTTAAAGAAAAATTGTGTAAAAAAAGTATTCTCTAACTTACAAAGGTGTCACTTCAGTTCGTTTTAAAAATGTAAATACAGGATGCTAAACTCAAAATTAGTGTCCTTTTTTTTATGAAAGATTAGTGTTTATTTATAAAGGGAAGTTAATTGTTCATAGACCTATCACCCTATTGAAAATAGTAAGTTCATTTCTACTTTTCATTCCACTATATATGTATTCATATTTTAAGTTTCATTTATGTTATTATGTATGATCAATTTGTTTTTCAAATTTAACAAAATTGTTATTTTTAATTTGCACAAGGTGAATGTGGGTCAACAGTGAAAGTGAAGATTAAAGCGGGCTGCAAATTATATTTAGGTGAGCCTATTTCTTCAATTTGGTGTATAATGCAATTTTAATAACTTGAAAATTTTTAATTTGTAGCCCTCTTATAATACAAGATTTTTTTTGCATGCATGGTTGATACTGCATATATATGGCAGAAGAATGGTATAGGTAGAGGCTCAAAACTTATCTGCCCTTATAAGTCACAATATTGCATATGGCAGAAGAAAAAGAAAGTTAAAGAAACCTTACATATATGCAATGCATATTATAGAATACTAATAATTAGAGAAAGTTAAAGAATATTAATATTGAAAAATAAAATTTGCAAGTTCGACTAAACAGCTATAAGATGCAGTTTTTCTCAATAAGGCATACTTTTATTTTTATTTTTTTGTAAATGTTTTGATAGACTTTTAACTATGTTTTACTTTTAAAATACATTTTTTTTATTAGTTCTTTTAAAATACGGAGTTCTTATGGTTGCATGGTTCATACTGCATATATATGGCAGAAGAATGGTATAGTTAGTGGCTCAAAACTTATCTGCCCTTATAAGTCACAATATTGCATATGGCAGAAGAAAAAGAAAGTTAAAGAAACCTTACATACATACAATGTATATTATAGAATACTAAAAATTAGAGAAAGTTAAAGAATATTAATATTGAAAAATAAAATTTGCAAGTTCGACTAAACGGCTATAAGATGCAGTTTTTCACAATAAGACATACTTTTATTTTTATATTTTTGCAAAAGTTTTGATAAACTTTTAACTATGTTTTACTTTTAAAATACATTTTTTTTATTAGTTCTTTTAAAATACGGAGTTCTTATTTAACACTACTATTAAAATATGTTTTACGGAGTACTATTCTTATATGAAATTGAAATACTAAGCAAAAATACAAATAAAAAAACAATTATTATAAAACATTAAGCAGTCGTGCATCGCACGGGTTTAAGACTAGTTATATTAAAGAATAGAGGAAGCCCCCATAAACGATTTATGTTAATTAATGGAATAAAACTCGGTTTTACTCATGAATAGTAAAAAATTTGAGCACTTATTTACAATATTACCACTAGATACAATTGTTGTTTATTTTGAAGATCAACTTGTATTTTCTCTAAAGAATATATATAGAACTAGTACATAGTACAATATAAATTGTTTAGGGGATTTTTCCCCGCCACGTGGACCAATCAGCACCTGTCACGTGGACCAATCAGCACCTGCCACGTGTCAGCCACGTGGACCAATCAAAGACTGCCTCGTGTCAAACTCCAGGAGCAAGCCACTCCACGTGGCCCATAACCTACCAACTTGGAAAACAGTCGTCAAAGGCCCGAATCCCGAGACAAGCCCAATCAGTCCTAGGTTTTGCCAAAAAACCTAGTATTGGGCACGTACTTCAAGGCTATAAATACTAGTAATTAGCCTCCATTAAAGAAGAGATTAACTCATTCATAGATTACCCCACGTGCATACATGTTGCTAGACCTTACTTAGCATTAATTGCACTCCTTCCAAGGTTGCCCACCGCAACTAGCCTGATCACTCCTCCCTTTGGAGGAACCAGATTACCTTTACTTTCCGCACCTTTTACTCCTAAAACACGTTCTAACTTGATCGTCGGAGGCGGAGCTCTCACCAACCGGAGTCTCCGTTGTTTTGCAGGTACAGGCGCACGGATCCAGTCCTAGAATTGTAACTCTCTCGCAGGACATCAAAAAACCCCGAAACAGAAATCATAGTTATACTCTTTATATTATACTTCCTTTTTTTTCTTTGCAAAACTTTGGCTTATATACTATTCATATACTTCTTGATTAGATTTTGAATTTTTTTGATGTAGCTATTGAAAACTATAGATTGTCATGTGGAATCTTACATTGTTGATTCGCCTCAATTTATACTTCCACAATATCATATTTTAATAAAGTTTTAATGTATTGATAATTAAAACGTTTTTTTCACCATATACCCTTGAGTTTTTTTTGTTTATTCACCATATACCCTTAAAAAATTTCAAATTCACCATATATCCCTGAGTTGTTACAAAAATTTATCATACTTCCTCCATTCTTTTAATTTTGCATCACTTGCCTTTTAGGGAAGTTTCACAAATATTGCATCACTTGCCTTTTAGGGAAGTTTCACAAATATTGCATCACTTCCATTTTAGGACAAAAAATATCTATGTTCACACTGGAAATACCCAACATACCATTACTTTTTCACACTTACTTTTTATTTTATCTTTACATTACATGGACAATTTTGTATTTTTACGTTTCTCTCTCTTACTTTTTTCCACTACCAAATTTTGCCTCCAAAACCCCTATGATGCAATAAAAAAAGAACGGAGGAAGTATAAAAAATAGTACAATATGATCAGGAGATTAATATGAATTTAAACGGATAGTTTTGTTATGACTATAATAATGTTTTATTCACGGTTAAATTTTGATCAAAATCATTGATTTTTTTGGCATATATACAAATATTGAATATTACTGAAAATCCTTCCATTTGCAATTGAGCAAGCAAGAGAACATATTTAATTCACATACTGTGACAAATCTTGGTACAAATAATAACGTAAAAGCTTGTAATAGAAATGAGGCATCAGAAAGCATAATTAGCTAATATACAATTGTTTAAAGAAATGATGAAATGAAAAAGCGTGTTAACTCTTAAATGTAGTTCGAAATAGTACGAGTACAACTAATATCGATATGTAACTATCAACATCCATAGTGTCTACTACAAGTCAACAATGCAAATCATTCATTGAACGTTAGACACATGACAATTGTAGTTTAGAGCTAGAGATTTAATAATGTTTGGTTATGTATGCTCTATTAGTTTGGTGTTAAATTAAGGACGATAATACTCAAAAGTGGGCTTTAATAGATGCAATGTTTGTAAATTGTAAAGATAAGAAAGTTTGGGTTGCAGTTAATGAGTACTATCGGCCCAAGTCTATGACGTCCAGGCCCAAGAAAAAAATTGACTCTATTGCTATATTATCAATGTTTCGTTTTACGTCAATTTTTATTTGTTTGGACAGCATACATCAACCTAACACAATCATAATTCATAACTGGACTATGTCAAACGAAATCAAAGACTAATCATAGTTACACAATCAAAACTAGACTTGACAAAATAAATCCGATCCCAAATACTCGAGTCGACTTAACAAAATCAAAACTAGACTATGTCAAACAAAATCAAAGACTAGTCATAGTTACGCAATTAAAATTAGAGTTGAAAACAGATCCGATCCTAAATACTCAAGTCAAGATCTCATTTTCAAGGGTTTATAGAAATTTCACTTTTAAGCGTGGGATTGCTATTGAAATTTTAATTTAAATTTTTTAATAACAAATTAATAATAAGAAACAAATTTACCGATATACTGATCTTAAATAATACTAGATGAAGCTCGTGCGATGCACAATTTATTTGTATTTTTTTAAAACATATATTTTTTTCCTATGTTTGTGATAAAATTTGTTACTTTATTTATTCATTGTACGTAGTATATCATATTATCATTTAATATTTTTATTTTATTTATTTTAAAATAATAGTGAATTTTCTCTCATTCTTTATATATTTAGATGAAATTCCTAATATCAAAAGATAATATTTTATATTTATTAGTTTAAACTTTAAAATTTCATTCGCCAATTTTATTTTGTTAACATAAAACTTAATTTTAGGACGAATAAATGATAAACATTATTTTTTTTTTCTAGAAAAAGTGAAAGGATATATTTTTAATTTCAATGATTTTTTTTTTTTTTTTTTTGAGAGAGAAAACTGATATTTTTTTTTAATTAAATGTGATTTCATTTTTTTATTAGTATATTTTTATAAAATATTTTATTATAATCACTTGTCATATTTTCATTATTTTTTTTTAACTAATCCAATTTTTTTTAAATATCAAATGAACATGAATTCCTTTTTTTTTTTTAAGTTAATAGTATTTTTTTTATATATACGAAATAAAATAAGTTGTTATGTTCTCTTAGATAAAATTCCTAATTTAAAAAGATAGTATTTTATTTTTATAATAAATTTAGTTTTTTAATTTTAATCTTACGAGGTGCTTTAAAATAACAATCCTACGTGGCATAATACTATATGTAACGCTCTTAAAATACTAATCCTACATGGCGCTCTAATAATTTTTTTAAAATCAAAATTCTAGGTGGCTCTCTAAAATCTTGGGAAAAAACTCCCCTTTATATGATTTAACGTGATTTTTTTTTATTAGTGTAATTTTATAAAATATTTTATTATAATCACTTGTCATATTTTCATTATTTTGTTTTATCTAATCCAATTTTTTTTTTTAAATATCAATTGAACGTGAATTTCATTGTTTTTAAGTTTTATTTTTTTAATATATATAAAGTAAAATAAATTGTTTCTTTTCTCTTAGACAAAATTTCCAATTTAAAAAGATAGTATTTTATTTTTATAATAAATTAAAAATTTTAATTTTAATTTTACTTGGCGTTTTAAAATAACAATCATACGTGGCATAATCCTATAAGTAACGCTCTAAACATACTAATCTTACATGGCGCTCTAATAATTTTTTAAAAATGAAAATCCTAGGTGGCTCTTTAAAATATTGGGAAAAAACTCCCCTTTATATATATACAAGTTTTTATTTAAAACATTACGTAGGATTATAATAATAAATTAAAAATTTATCAGAGCGACACATAAGATTATTATTTTTAAAAAATTATCATGAATAAAATTAAATAATTTATTTGGGTGATTAATGGTTATAATAAAATTTTACAAAAATTAAATAAATGAGAGTTTTTCAAGACATTTTTGAGCATCACATAGAAAATATTAAATTTTAGCCAATGAAAAAAAATTGCAATTTATTTCAGATCTAAAATTTATATTAATTATAATTATAAAATCAGCACATTTTCCATGTGGCTGGTCATATCGTGTGGCCGGTTGTGATATACTAAAACACTAACCGGGTAACCCCTCACTGTCCGAGTAACTCCTAATCGAATATCCCTTGACCTACCGAATAACCCCTGACCAAGTAATCCTGAGCACACGATGTGACCAGCCACATATGCAACTTTGTGAAATAAAATTAAAAAATTCAAGTATTATGCAAACGAATATCACAAAGTTTAGGAGATAAATATATAATTAGTAGAATATTTTATTTGAAAAAAAACAAACAAACCGTGCATCGCACGGGCTTCATCTAGTATGTTATAAATGGATGTTATTTTAAATAAGTTTTTAAAACGAATTTTATGATGGAAAAAGAATCGAGTTATAGGATATTTATTAAAAGTTATGGTTAATTTTGTAAACAAGAAATATTAGAAATATATTGACAATAAAACTCTATACAACAATTTAGAAAATCTATCTAAAATTCGTTTACTTAGCATCATAATATGTCTCACAATAATACTTATCGATATTAAAACTCTATACAACTTTTTTTTATCTTTAAATATATACTAGTTTTGTGCCCGGGCGATGCCTAGATGGTGGATAAAATTTTAAAATAACATTTTTAGTTGAATGTTAAATACGGTCAAATATTCTTTATTTGTATATAGATATCTATATTATTATTAACTTAAAATTATTTTTATTGAACTTATATTATTTTCACTAAACTAAAAGTATTTTTACCAAACTAAAATTATTTTTACTGATTAAAACTTATTTTTACCGATTCTCTAATAATTTTAAAATAAATTAAATAACGATGCATTTTGTATGCGGCTAGCCACACCACCTGGCCGGATAAAGTAACCCCTCTAAGACTGACTAAGCAATCCCTATCTATAACACTAATATAATTGAGTAACCACTATAAGTCTATAACACTTACCAAGTAACCCCTATAGCACTAACGAAGTAACTCATGTAATAATTGGTGACACGATTTTGCTAGCTACGTATAAAAGTTTGTGATCAAATATACTATTATAAATGGATGTTATTTTAAAGAAGTTTTTAAAATGAATTTGATGATTGAAATAAAATGGAGTTATAGGATATTTATTAAAAGTTATGATTAATTTTGTATATATGAAATATTAGAATTTTATCGATAATAAAACTCTATACTACGATTTTATCTTAAAAAATCTATCTAAAATTCGTTTACTTAGCATCATAATATGTGTCACAACAATACATATCGATATTAAAACTCTATACAACTTTTTTTTATCTTAAATATATACTAGTTTTGTGCCCGGGCGATGTCCAGATGGTTGATAGAATTTTAAGATATCATTTTTAGTTGAATGTTAAATACGGTCAAATAATTCTTTGTTTGTAAATATATATCTATATTATTATTAACTTAAAATTATTTTTATTGAACTTAAATTATTTTCACTAAACTAAAAGTATTTTTACCAAACTAAAATAATTTTTACTGATTAAAACTTATTTTATCAATTCTCTAATATTTTTTTAAAATAAATTAAATAACGATGCATTTTGTATGCGACTAGCCACACAACCTGGCCGGATAAAGTAACCCCTCTAAGATTGACTAAGTAACCCTTATCAATAACACTAATATAATTGAGTAACCACTATAAGTCTATAACACTTACCAAGTAACCCCTATAGCACTAACGAAGTAACTCTTGTTATAATTGGTGACACGGTTTTGCTAGCTACGTATAAAAGTTTGTGATCAAATATACTATTATAGCATTAATTTGATGATGGAAATAAAATTGAGTTATACGATATTTATTAAAAGTTATGATTAATTTTGTATATATGAAATATTAGAATTTTATCAATAATAAAACTCTATACAACAATTTCATCTTAAGAATTCTATCCAAAAATCGTTTACTTAGCATCATATGTGTCACAATAATACCTATTTATCTCCTACGTGGCGAGACATTTGGCGAAAAATTGGAATGTCAAGTGTCGCTGTCTCGTGTCCTGACTGCGAGACTGATTGTATATATTAGTGATATAATATCTAAACTTAATACCTATTTATTTCCAACGTGGCGCGACACTTGGCAAAGAACTGGAATGCCAAGTGTCGATGTCTCCTGACCTGGCTGCGAGACCGGCTTTATATATTAGTGATATAATATGATATTAGATTGTAACACATTTTGTGTTATTTCAAACCAAAAGAATTGATACAATTTATTTACATGTACTACGTATAACAAATTTCATTAGTTTCCCGGAACTTCAACTTAGGCTATCAATTTTTTTCAACTTTTCATTGTCGTCATGATCATCAATATTGTTTACCCTTGTCAAGATTGTACTTCTAAAAATTCTTCTTCTTTCAATCATACAATGTCTTCCGGATGAACCTGTGCGCAAATATTATATATACTATCAGCCACTTAAAGCTTATACAGAATATTACTCGTAGTATTATTTAGAGACAAGGAGAGTACTTAACTCCTTCGTACATACCTTAAAAGGTAAGTCATGTCGGAAGCTCATAGCTCTGGGCTTCACTTCTTTCCTACCACTCGAAGCCCATCTTTCACTACGAAAGCTCATAGTTCTAATCTTTAGCTCTCCTCTATGAGTTGTTAACTCATCCAAAACTTCTGAATCAGAAAATTCTTCTTCCATTTCTTCTTCATTGTCAAAAATGCTGTGAATTGGCGTCCCATTTTCCTGTTCATAATATTAACAACATAATTATTACGTGCTTATTAAAATATATATTCGTACATATATACGTGTGTATGATAACGTTTGATAACACTATAGTATAGTACCTTAAAAGAGAATGACATACGACGGAAAGAACGCCTTGAATTCCCTAGGACTTCCTCGTATTCGTGAGCATCGAGTTCGTGCAAGTAATGTGGCTCAAAATACCTTGTTAATATAAGGTGTCTTATAATTATAAGAAGAAAAAATGGCAAAGGAAAGATTATTCCTACTAAGGGTATCCATGTCATGCCATAACAAATGATCAAGTATGTTAATTGGAATATAGTAAATGCCGCGATACATTTGAATGGCACTGTTTCCACATAGGAAGCGTGATTCCTTTGCAAAACCCTGCCAATTAACATATACAACACACTAATCAGTACTTATGATCATAGAGAAATAAACTTTAACCCTTCCTAATTTGTTACATTTCTCTAGCACAAGTGCTAGATATTAGGATTAAGCGTGTTCACAAGTCAAAATTGTACGTTGATGAGGCAATTTTTTTTGTGGAAGACTATACGCAATAATCACTTTAGGTTCATGTAACCGACCCCACTTATGAGATTAAGGTTTTGATTGATTGATTGACTGATTGATTTTATAATCTAAGTAGGACTTACTTGTGTAATCTACTTTTATTGACAAGTAGTAGTATGATTCTTTCCCAAAACTGGTTACCGGGGAGACTATCAAAGGCCATATACGCTAAGTACCCCCAAAGAAGTGAAGATGGAATTCGCTTTAGGGCAGGCATCGCAAAAACAGAAATCGCGAGGAGAAGGGATTGTATTAGATTGCTCAATCTTTGCTCGTTAACACGCACCGGTAAGTAGTTCTCGATGTGCTTCTCGGGGTCAAATGTTGCATTCCCATTTTTCTCATCAATCTCTCCTTTCATCACTACTTGTTTTAAGTCTTCAAGCTCCTTAACCACTCCATTTGTCTACAAATAAAACCCAAAGATGACATTAGATTATTTTCATGTGTTACATGCACTTGGAAATACCTAAAAGATATAGTGTCGTGCTAGTGTGTTTCTCAAATGCACGTGTATACTACACTAGCAAAACCGTTGGTTTTTTTTTTTTTTTTTTTAATGTACTACCTCTGTTTCTTATTATTTGCAACAAAGGAATATTTTATGTCTCGCAAGTAATACCCCTTTGTTGCAAAGAATAAGAAACGAAAGTAGTAATTAGTTTTGTATGGCTCTAAATCATTTAATTTCTACTTATACGAGTAAGATCTTAGACCTACTCTTTGGTATGAACTATGTATATACTACATATGCTAGCTAGCAGCGAAAATTGCAATTAATGAAAATTTAGTAGTGCAAAACTTACCAACTTGTTCATGTCCATTTGAAGGAAAATTGCTTGCATATTGCCATAAATTTCAGTGCTGCTAGCCCGTTCATGTATGCTTGCTTTGGCACTTTCGACCATCTTTCTTCGAAGAAACTGTCTTTTGAGGACGGCAAGTGCCTTAGTGTGCATAGGAGAATGTGGAATAAGGGCATAGGAAGGAGGAAGTCCAAGTAACCCACAAACCAAAGTCTGTTTAAAACATTACACTAATATTAGTAATAATCAAGAAGACTATATAAATATGTTCCTTCTAGGAAAAAAAACTTTAGACATAATGTATGAGTTAGTGACAAACCATTAAGCCAAGAATAAAGATGTCATAGTGGTAAGAAGAAGGGTTCTTAAGATTGAAATCTCGCTGTTGTGTCATCTTCGAAGCCACATTTTGCTCGAAAAAGAATAGTCCTGCTACCATTAATCCCGGTATGAAGGCCCCTGCTATATATATTCGAGGCACATCCCCCATTTTCTGCAAAATATATGCAGTCTCTATAAATTAGGTAAACTAAAATAAGTTTATCTTAGAATAAATTTCCAAGCTATCTACTCGTAGTTCGAATTGAGTGACCTTGAATTGGAGTAAAATCAAGTTTACCTTAGCAATAGTCCAAGGGTGCAACGAGTCTGTATCCCAAGGATGAGGACTAAATAACCTTCTAGGAACTTCTGAAGGAACTTTGCTAGGTACACCATATGACAATGCTGTCCATCCCAATACTATCAAAGGAACCCCAAAATTCGCAATAAAATTTCTAATACAGCCTGAACAAAAATCAGCCAAAATTAGTACGTTTATGACATTGAATTGATGTATGTACAAAAAATCAACAACAACAAATTTATGTGAGACATCCAAGACTTGCACCTGCCTATATATTTAGTATCAATAATTATCACTTAGCTTGCTTGTTTATTAAATTTTGTTAAGTGGACAATTAATTAATGTTAAAGCAACTGATTTCAGTTAACTAACCTGTTCCATACCACCATGATCTTGCATTTCTACTTTTGAAGGCAGTATAGATAAACCCTAAAGAGAATATGACCGCGAGCAATCCATTGGAGTAAAGCCACTCGACTTCGTATGCTTTAATATCATCTACATCCTTCCCTTTGGGTACATGAAACTCACTTATGATCCCCTGTGATAATTAGATCTATCAAGCTTAGAGGCTAATTATATACTTTGTATATTATTAATATCAAAGTACTCGTATTAATTTCCAATTTTTAAATTTCGTAGTTTGTTGACTTGTATAATACCTTGATAGCCTCTTGGATGAAAAGAACAGCTATTAACATTTCAATAAATTCTTCAGCTATCCTTGTAAATCGGTCAATGATAACACACGCGTTAAAAATTGCCATTAGCACCAGTAAAACCGATGCCCATACACAAACCCTACAACATATAATCAAAGGTCGATATGTTAGCACAAATTCGATCACTGTTCATTTTGACACATGACACTATTAATATACTCTTGTTTAACCATGAATAATCAAAGATATAAGTACGGTCAAAGTCATACAGTGACAAAGTAAAAAAAAAAAAGAGTTGATGCTACCGCAATTTTATAACTTTCACATGATTTCCAATTAATCTAACACGTAGTTACGTATATTTGAGTAAAATTACCATGCGGTCCAAGCCAAGAATAGAGGTTTAAGATCATCCTTTTGTTTAGCAAAATTGTACAAGAACGTATACATAAGAACAGTTGGTTCTGCAACTCCTTGTATTAAAAGCGGTTGTCCACCAATTACTGATTGTAACACACCACAAATTGCTGCCGATGATATAGTTTGCACTGAGCCCAGGCTTCCACCTATCAAATTATTCACATTCGTATTATTATGACAATATAGAAACGAACACTAAACATTTAATAACATCAAACGACACATGAAGTTGTATTAATAGTAAAGCCTTATCATCATTACATAATTATTATGCTCCGTTTTACATTATTCCGTACAATACTAGGAATCTAGGGTATGGTGACCTAATTTATTACACAAATTTATAAGATGAGAGAAACCAAACCTGTTTTCTTTTTCAAAAGCTCTCCAAAGGCTATAGCAGGAAGAGCCGAAGCAAAAAAGATGGAGGCAGCGGGTGTAAGTATCCTATAATACATTTAGAAGCACAATTAGATTAATTAAGTAATTAATTAAGTAAATTAAACAAGATTAATAAGTTAGATTTGCAACAAATTAAAGCCATACCCAACTCCATATTTGAAACCATTCGTCCAATCTTGTTTATAACACGAAAGTCTTCCTCGTATATCACTTGTAATTCCCCTAAAGGGAGCCTTTATATTATCCATATTTCGCCTGTAATATAATTCATGAAATATGAAGATAAACTAGTTTGTAAGATAAATCAAAGTAATAAAGTATTCAATAATGTTCGTCGTTATATATGATGAGCAAGTACAAGTGCAAGAAAATATAGTTAGTCTAGCTCATGAGTTTTATGCAAGCGAGTTATAAACGTCTAAAGCTTCGCAAACATCTCATTTTTTTTTAATTGCTAGGTCAACAAATCCTACATGTTAGAAATTATTCAACTTTAAGTAAGGATGTGCTTGGAGTTCAACATTTATCGGTTGAGTACGAAATTTAAACTTGAAAGGAATGATAGGCACAACACGGTGTGTAGATGCAAAGTCCACGCATCTACACTTGTATATACATTGCTAAGAAATGATTACTAAAGAAGTTAGCGTACCTTTGGGCCAGAACTAGCGAAGTTGAAGGCTATAATCTACGAATGAGAAATTTTAACAAAAGTTTATGTGAATTTGGAGAAGATTAGCTAAAGTTTAAGGGACTAATTGTGAGTTATTATGAAGAATGCAAAAGATTATTGCTTTATATATAGTGAAGACGAATGAGCTAGTGGACACCAGAAAGATTTTCTGTCATTAGTCAATGATAATTACTTGCAATTTATTAATTACTTAAGTTGTATAATTAAGTATTGTTTTGCATGGTTAAGCCCTTGATTAAGCAACTAATTCATTATTTGATCCAATTTTTTTGTTTTTTGGTGCCTATTTTTTTCCCTAATTATATGAAACGTGGGCGGCATATTTGTACTGCGTAATGGATAAATATAGTAAGAAAAAGCGTTAATGAGATAAAGATATACTTCGTACATGATAATAGACAAGAATAGTACTTTATGTTTTTAGATAAAATTGTTATTGCCATATGTTTATTGTCCATATATTCATTGGAAGTATACTACGAGGGTAGGAGTAATCTTTATGATTACTAGTGAAATGTATTAGAACTACTCAGTAATTACGTAGTCTGTATAATATAATTTCAAAATACAATGAAGAGAGTTCTTGTTATTAGCTAGCCTTAGTGTATAACCATTTAATTTTTGAAGAATTTGATGTTACAATATCGCTAAATATAAAGCTAGATCTAGTGTTACCTTATTATAGGTATTACATACATTGATTAAGTACATATTCTAATGTTGCACCGGTACCACATTATTCTAATGTTGCACCACATTACATCATGTGTGCATAATCAATAAATACACGGAATATCTATGTATAAAATAATTCTTACGGATCAGAATTCATAAGGCAATTCAATCACAATAGAGAAAATTTTATAAAGGCTTTGCTAAGACACTATTATTCAATCTAACAACTTTAGTTTACAAGACATGCGTTATTGTTCAATCTAGCTAACAACTTTGAATAACCTATAGTTTTCTTCTAATAATCATCAAATCATTTAAAAGGGGTTTAATTACTATAGTGATTATGATATATACAATCCTAATTAATAAATAAATGTCTACATTAATATGAGTTTACTAACTTATGATATTATCATGTATTGATCGTAACCCTGATCAATCGGCGGGCTGGGCCGGGCTAAGGCTTAAAATATCAGCCCATTTTGCGGGTCGAGCCTAGCTTTCGGCCTAAAATTCCATGTCCAAACCCACCCAAAATGGTCGGGTCATACGGGCTTTTCAAGCCGGGCCAAAAAATGAACTAAATAACACAAAAATGCATTTCCAAGCCTGTCAAATTTTTTTAAAAATAGAGCTAGGCCGGGCCCGACAAAAGCTGCCCAAAACCCGCCCAAATTCGGGTCAGGCCATCTTTGATAAGCACTAATTGATCGGTATTATGAATGTGTGATAATAATGCTTAATATACTCTTAGGCCAGGTTTGTTGTGGGACGGAGGTAATAGCTTATGTAATATGACCACCTCTTTTAGTAAAAGTCAAAGTTTAATAATATAATCATAAACTATAGACCATCCCACATCAAATGACTAAATTAGCTCCCATGTTTCTTCGTCTTAATCTTAATTATATACAAGCCACCTAAAATTAAATCACGATTATAGTGAGATTAATCAACCAAATTTGTCTTATATATATTGTATTGTCATGATAAGATGGAGACTTGTGAAGTAATGTACAATTTCATGTTTCAAGTTGATCTTTTTCTTTTTTTTTTTTTTTTTTTTTCTTTGAATACAATTTCAATTATTTATTTTATCATCAAACTTCTGCAAGATGTGTTAAAATCATGATTATTTTGTCTTCATTTAGCTAAATTTTGGTGTCGTCTCTTTTCAATCACCTTGTTCTCATTCGTACTTTACTTTTGGAATTAGTATAATAAAACTATCAATGGACTAATTTAAGCAAAAGGTTAAACTCTCAGGATTGATTTTATATTTTTTATATTATGCTCCTCGCATACGAGCCTTTAAACTTGAAGAGTAGATGCAACACATATTGGCCTCTCTATATATACCCAACGAATATCCGATCCTACTTTACAAGTGAAGGGTGAATGAGATTTGAACGAACCCGTAATATATTTTCCTGTTACATTGACTTTAATAGTTATGTTTGAGCGAAAGTAGTTTAAGAGAACAAGCAGTTAATACATAAAAAGTAATATTTTGGTATGCAAATAACATCGGCTGAGTTACACAGCTCAATTTTAATTATATCAAGCAAAATAGACAAAAATGTTAAAGGACCAACTCAACCAAAAGTTTAAGCTGATGGTAGAGGCTCAGGAATATGTTTTATACTCTACCATGCCCCCTCAAAAGGACCAACTAAACCAAAAGCTTAAGCTGATAGTAGAGGCTCAGGAATATGTTTTATACTCTATTATGCCCCCGTTCTTGATACCATGTTAAAGGATCAACTCAACCAAAAACTTAAACTGATGGTTGAGACCCAGAAATATATTTTATACTCTATCAAAAAACAATAATTGGGCTTATTTTAATTTTTTTTTTTCCACTTGTAGATTTGTTCTGGTGTGTTAATGAAGCATTGCTTGGTAAGATGTCTTATCTAGGAGTCTGTCTGATGTATGGTAATTTGACATTTAAATCAAAGAAATGTAGAGGTCAACAATATTAACATCATAATCCCTTAATCATGGGTATAGTATAATTAGGTTAATAAAATATTCAAGGTACGGTCAAGTACATGTACGTCTTGCATATATCTCACATGTATGATAACGTATCATTTATCATCTCCAAGAGAAAAAAAAAATGAAGATTATTTAGATTAGCAGTACTTTTTCAGCTTTTTGTTTGTAAACACAAACTTTTATAAAAAATTGGCTATACAATAATTATAGTATATATGTTGTAAAATTGTCCTAAAATAATTAAAAGTTATCTTTAAATGAATAAAAGTTACTTTAATATGACAATATGTATTAAAGTTTTCAACCCAAATAAAAGTTAATTGCAATTTATTGGTAATGTAACACTCTTTTAATGACAGAAAAACAAACCTTTTTTTTTTTTTTTTGAAGAAAACAGAAAAGCAAACCTTAGTGTTTAAAAATAATTATATTACATTATTACCCTTATACAATTTAGTTTGTTGCTTATCATATCACTAATAAATAAAGCCGGTCTCGTAGCTAGGCCACGAGACAACGACACTTGGCATTTTAGTTTTTTGCCAAGTGTCGCGCCACGTAGGATATAACTATGTATTATTGTGACACATATGATACTAAGTAAGCGATTTTTGGATAGATTTTTTAAGATAAAATTGTTGTAAGAGTTTTATTATCGATAGAATTCTAATATTTTATATATATACAAAATTAATCATAACTTTTAATAAATGTCCAATAACTCAACTCTATTTACATAATCAAATTCGTTTAAAAAGTTCTTTAAAATAAGATCCATTTATAATATATTTAATCACAAACATTTATACGTAGCAGGCCAAAGTGTGTCACCAACTATTACAAGAGTTACTTCATTAGTGCTATAGGGGTTACTTGGTCAGTATTATAGTGGTTACTCAATCATTGTTATAGATAAGGATTACTTGGTTAGTGTTAGAGGTTACTCATTTAGTATTACAGAGTTACTCCATCAGTTTTATAGGGGTACGGTTACTTTGTCCAGCCAGATGGTGTGGCTAGCCGTATACAAAATGCATTGTTATTTAATTTATTTTTAAAAAATATTAGAAAATCAGTAAAAATAAGTTTTAATCGGTAAAAATAATTTTAGTTTGGTAAAAATACTTTTAGTTCCGTGAAAATAATTTAAGTTCAATAAAAATAATTTCAAGTAATAGATATTTATTTACAAACAAAACTACAAAAAGTACACTATTATATAAATATAAGCCTGATATCGTATGTCTAAATATCCTACATTATCAGAACGAATTATTGACCGTATTTAACATTCAAGTAAAAATATTATCTTAAAATTTTATCAATCACCTGAACATTGCCCGGACACAAAACTAGTTTATATATTATACTCGTATTAAAAGCGTATTGGGCATAAAGTTGCCCAAAACATGCAAAAAGTTACCCAGATTGGCTATAAGATACCTTAATATTTGTTAAATGTATACTAATATTATTGTAAATCAATGCATACAAAACTTTTTGTTTTTTAAATTGTATTTTTATATTTTTTTAATGCAGCCTTACCAAAAAAAAAAAAAAAAAAAAAAAAAAAAAAAAAAAAAAAAAAAAAAAAAAAAATTATCCGCCACTAAATTAAATAAGCCTGATAAATTAATTATGTAAATGACTAATAAATCTACTTGTATAACAATTGACAGCCTACTTTGTATACCGTTAATTTGTTTCTTGTTTCTGTCAAAAAAAAAAATTTTGTTTCTTGTAGAAGCTGAGTTCCTACAAAAGTTCAATATTTCAATGAATACTTCATCTTGATATAGACAGCAAGCTAATATAAGGATTTTTTTTTTGTTCCTTTCTTATTAGGATGATCTTGTTGAAATTTTTATACCATGCATCATAAAGTAGATTGTATTTGTTGACCATATTAAATTGCATATTTCAACCTCACTCTGTACTAATAAGAAGTAAGCCAAACGATATTGATTAGGGTTGAAACTAATTCGGTTTAAAACCGAACCAAACTGCAAATCGAATCGAATTAGAAATGCGGTGCGGTTTTTTTTTCTAATATGGTTCGGTTTGGTTTGAGAAAAAAATAAATATTGCGGATTGGTTTCGGTTTTAGGATTTGAAAAATCGAAAAACCGAATTCCAAACCAAATATGTCCCATATTCAAATTGTAGGTCTTGTAAGACTTATTCACTATCATTACTTCACTAGAAGTTAGAACTTGTTATTTCATTATTTGCTATTATAAATTTGTCGGCTTTATTTTTTGATAATCAAACCCAAAAAAACAGGTTTTGAGTAATTAGGCCCATAAAAAGTTGCAAATCAAAGTCCCAAATCACTAGGCCCAAAAGGCATGATGGGAATGAAGTACATTGTAGCATTTAATAATTGATTTATTCCAATTTATGTGATAAGCAAGAGTGCACTTATAAAATCTAAGTGCATGCTCATTTATGTGATAAGATGCTTATCAATGGTCATCTCAAAACGGTGAACCTCTTATCAATTCAAAAATATTAAATTCATAAGCTGTTTATGTGATGTCAATTACGTACGTACGTACTATGTTAGATGATCGTATATTAGTTGTATAAGTACATGGGAAAATGTTTATATTTTAGTAGGTAATGCCTGTAAATATTGACATCGTCAAAGAAAATCAAGCTTAAATTTGATTCAAATTATCAACTTTAAATTATTAATCTATTAAGTATTACTAAAACAGAAAATTGCTGACATTATACATCCCCTCCCTATCCTATGTGTCGCTTTCTCATTAAGAATTTTCCTACCATTTTGTTGTATGATGTCATCAATTTTTTTTTTTAATTTTTTTTAAAAAAACTACGCTTTATATGTATCTATTAACTATTACTAAAACAAAACGTTGGTGAAGTCATCATTATCCACATGTCACTCACATAATAAATTTTTTTCCCATCTAAATGCAAGGATGATGTCATTTTTTTTGTGGACCTACCATATTTAACAATTTTGAAATTTGAATATTAGAAACTTCTACATTACAACTACAACCTATCAATTTATCTTTAAAAAATAAAACAATTGTAAATAGCACACTAATAAATAGACTCCTACATTGAAATATGTATTAGGCGCGTTGAATAGGTATTATATCCTAATTTTGATGAAAATCTAAAACTATAAAAATTACAAATATTTTTGAACAAGGTGCATAATTTTTTTATATTTATTTATTTTTTTTAAAAAATGTACAAATTATAAAAATCGATTTATATAAACCGTGCGAAGTTCTAACGTAGTTACTTTAATCATTGAAAAAATTAATGAATTAAATTAATCCTTTGGCTTTATTTGTTTGTACCATTCTTTAAGTAAGACAGTCCAAAATGGATGCTATGCGTGTGGATGTTTAACGGTAAACATTAATTGACGATTGATAATTTAGGAGATAACTTGATTTCGAATTTTAGCCACCATCATCTCTAAGTCTCTAACAATAAGCTTGTTGGTTGATTTGATAATTTTTTATATTATTTTGCGCAACATGTAGGATCTAGCTAGCTAAGCATGATATATAAGGTCCATTCTAAAAAAATGCATAAAATATAAGGTGGAGGAGTAATCTTCTTTGACTTATAAACAGATAATTAGAAATAACTTTTATCATACAAAGTATAAGTGAATGGAAGGGTGGAAGTGATGCCCACCTAAACTCAATATATGCTACCAATTAATGAGGTCTGATCTTGACTTTGACTTAATAGTCAAGAGTAAGGGTCTGTATACGAGGTTACGGGTTTAAAATTTTCGTACCTTAATTTGTAATTTATTTATTTTTTTTTTTTTTAGAAAAAACCTTAATTTGTAATTTGTATTGCCTTTGTTGCTGATTGAATTTTGTTTTTTCTTTTTTTTTGAAACACATAATATTCTCTTATTGATAGGCAAAGAAAATGGTAATAATAGCTGCCCAAAATCGAGACAAAGATAAGTAGAGAGTTCCCTCTTATGGCTTAGGTTTTCTCCTTCGAAGGGTTTTCTTAGTTCCCTCTAGGTTTCTCCCTTGGAAGGGTTTTCCTAGCCTCCATTGCTAGCTAGGTTTTTTATAGGGTTTTTCTAACCTCCATTGCTAGCTAGGTTTTTTCTGTTTTCCTTCACTTTTCTCCCTTTTCTTTCCATCTATGCTGTCGAATTAGTACTAACTCACAGATTGTATTGCTTCAGATGAAGTTTTTTATTAAGGCAATTGTTGATCAAATCTACGATGTATTTAGTTTTAAGGTGTTATGCACTTGTGCTGAAATTCTTGATTTCTTAGGAATTATATGTAAGTGTCGTTCGGCTATATTATACTCCGTATTAATAAAATCGCTTTTCTTCTTTTCAAAAAAAACTTTAAAAAGGGAAGTATATTGTTTCAAAAAAAAATAATTAAAGTATACAACAAAAAAAAAAAAAAAAAAAAAAAAAAAAAAAAAGGTTAATAAGCAATCTTTCAGTATTTGTTGACTCGTGTTTATCTACTCAGCCAAATCATAAAAATGAATCATATATATAAAAAGAGTAATCACGCTTTTATTAAGCCTAACTGCCTAATAAAAAAAAAGGAGCCAGATAATATTAGTATAATTCTTTTGCCTAACATTGGCATGTCAATAGTTAGATTCTAACCATTGCAAAACTAAATTTGAACTAAGGTAACACCTTTTAATTAATTCTAATCCCGTGTGGCGTGTGAGGAATTTGAAAGAAAAAACCTGCCCCTTTGTAGGGTTTCTTTATTGGAATTATTACAATCAAGCCTATACATAAAGTGATAAAAGAAAAGATCATCACCACCAATTGTATGTATATATACTTTGTTTAGTCATATATACAACTTCTTTCATCTCAATTTACTTGTTACATGGTCATTTGTACTCCGTATAAGATTTTATGAAAGTAAAAAAAAAAAAAAAAAAATACAGAAGAAAAATGAGTGGGGTAAAGTGGGCCCCAACTCAAGAGAAAAAAGTAATACGTACGAAGATAAAAATTTTCCTAAATAAATAATACAAGTAACTATGACAATAAAATGGAAATTCTGACTATAGAGCAAGCAAAATGAGACGGTGACTCGGTGAGTGTATTGTTACTTTAAAACACCGTTGCAACACCGTTGCATTTTCCTCTTGACAACTTCAACTGAGTCACCGTTGCATTTTCCTCTCGACAACTTCAACTGATGAGTTAACTAAGTTTAACATTTATTGTAACTTTGGTTATGACTCCATTGCCAAGGCCCAAGGGTATCTCCATTGTCTTGCACTCCTTAGCTTTTTATACAATATTTTCTGGAAAGATCTGCTCATGTACAAAAATGTTATGCTAATTAACAACCGTACCACAAGAACATGTAAATATGTGTTATATTTATAATAAATATATCTTAGGTTATAACTTATAATGTTAATTATAAATTAATAAGAGGAGATATAACAAATATGATGTAGATGATGATAATTACCTTGAAGTCATGTCTCAAGCTTGCAGCTCTAGGGTCCATCTCTGTACTTGCAATGGGAGCCCTTCTTTCGCTACGAAAGCGCCGAAGGCTTACACTTCTAATCTTTATCTCCCCTCTATGAGTTGTTAACTCATCTAACAATTCAGAATCTGAAATTTCATCTTCTGCTTCTTCTTCTTCTTCATTTCCATTGTTGGCTTCATTGGTATTAACATCTTCCTGTTTATTGTATTAATAGCATTATAGTGAGCAAAACATATATGGATGATGGAGTGTTGATAACTTTTAATAATGCTATAAAATCAATTCACTTTGAAACGGTAGAATTCAGTTTTGATTTGTAAAAGGTGTAATCGATCAGTGAAAGTGATCATATAAACATTATGTAAGAAAAATTAGTGATAATTCGGAACATAACAATAACTTATTCAATAAATATATACTTTAATTTGTAAGTTTTAATTCCTTGGTGAATATTCATATATTCATAAAAATTGGGCACAGAGAACAAGACTTCGTTTTAACATTACTAGTGAACGAATAGTAATGTTTAAATTTATTCCTAGCCCGTGCATGAGCCACCCTATCTGACCTTTCGAAAACATCAACATGACATGGCATATAGCGAGTGACCTTAGCCATGGGCCAAGCCGAACAGGCATATAGACTAAACACAACCCACAATCATCTTTAAAATGTTACTTTTAAGTGCGCGTAAATTTATTAAGGGTGTATTAAAATTAAGTTTTAAAGTAATTTAATACATTTAACAACGTTACGAACATACCTTGAAAGAGAGGGGTATACGCCTTGAAGTGCCTAGGATTTCTTCATACTCATGAGAATCGAGTTCGTGCAAGTAGTGTGACCCAAAAATTTTGGGTAACAAAAGCTGCCTTATGATTATAAGAAGAACGAAAGGCAAGGGGAAGATTATTCCAATTAAAGGTATCCAAGTCATGCCGTAACAAATGAGCAAGTATGTCAATTGGAACAGTGTAAAAGCCAAAATCCATCTAAATGGCACTGTTTCCACGTACGAAGCATGATTCCTAGCCAAAATCCTGCCAAAATTTACAAATCAAACATTATTGGTCATATATGCGGACTAGCTTAATTGACAAGTATAATTTTTGTTCACATTCAAATACTACACGTACAAGAAAAATGTAGGACAACTCACCTGTGTAATCTGCTTTTATTAACAAAGATAAGTCGGATTCTATCCCAGAACTGGTTTCCAGGGAGACTATCAATAGCGACGTACGCGATGTACCCCCAAAGAAGCGAAGATGGCAATCGCTTGAGAGCAGGCATCGCGAAAACTGCAGCTCCAAGGAGAAGAGATTGCAATAGATTGCTCAATCTTTGTTCATTAACTCGTACCGGTATGTGGTTCTCAATGTGCTTATCAGGATCAAATGTTGTTTTCCCATCACTTTCTCCCTTCATCACTACTTCTTTTAAGTTTTCTAGCTCTTTAACCACTTTATCTATCTACAAAATTGTTGCCAAATAAAACTTTTTATTAATCATTAATCACAAAATTTATTGCAAATTAGACTTCCTTTTAGTACTAGTGTACAAATTAAATCTTACCGATTTGTTCCTCTCCATTTCTAGGAAAATAGCTTGCATATTGCCATAAATTTCAGAGTTACTTGCATTTTTATGTATGCTTTCTTTGGCACTTTCGATCATCTTTCTTCGAATAAACTGTCTTTTGAGGACGGCGAGGCTCTTGATGTGCTTAGGAGAATGAGGAAGAAGAGCATAGGAAGGAGGAAGTCCAAGCAACCCACAAACCAAAGTCTGTTGATGATAACAATGTATTAAGCATTATGATATCGTTATTAGTTCTAATAAGCGCGATTTTGTAAAAAGAAAACTAGCTAGTATTAGATTACTTGAGGAGATCGAGTGACTAACCATCAAGCCAAGTAGAAAGAGGTCATAATGGTAGGCAGAAGGGTGTTTAAGATTGAATTCCTTTTGTTGTGCCATTTTCGAAGCGACGTTGTGCTCGAAAAAGAAAAGAATTGCTACCATTGATCCTGGTATGAATGCCCCAAAGATGTATTTTGTGGGCACATCCCCCATCTCCTGCAAAATTTAAAGCAGCTTGCATGATTATGAGATCTAGTCACCATACACATATCATAAGTACTAATTATTAATTTTGGCCATTTAGTTAGTTATGACTAGCTATCTAGTCCAATTTCTTAATGAGAAATTTCACGGCTCATTTGATAGGTGATAATAAATTAAATGGATGATGTGACTCATATTAATATCAGAATGTCTCGTGATAATGTTCACAGTGATGAAGTAACATATACGAAAGAGGAAGAGATTACGTACACTGGCAATAGTCCAAGTATCCCAAGAATCCCAAGGGTGAGGACTAAATAATCTTCTAGGAATTCCAGAGGGAACTTTGCTAGGTACAGCATATGATAACCCAGCCCATACTAATATCATCATAGGAACCCCAAAATTTTTTATGAAATTTCTTATAAAACCTGCATGCAAACACAAATATAAATTAATTAATTCCTAATAATTGTGTTTTTGACTCATTTATACTAACACCTCTATTTCATATTATTTGCAACAAAGGGGTATTATTTGTGAGACATAAAATTCTTTTGCTGCAAATAATAAGAAACTGTAAGTAGTATGTAAAGTTGTAAACTGTATATAAATTTACTGATTTTCTTAGTGAACTAACCTGTTCCATACAACCATGACCTTGCTTTTCTAGTTTTAAAGGCAGTGTAAATAAAACCTAGAGAGAATAAGATTGCTAGCAATCCGTTTGCGTACAGCCACTCGAAATTATATGCCTTGTTTGACTCGTCGTCCTTTCCCTTGGGAACTTGAAACTCGCTTATAATCCCCTGTGAAGAGAATATCAATTATTAAATCACCTCTCAACAATATAACAAGCATGTACAGTTGTCCTGCTAAGACGACAGACCATTTAGTCACAACGAAAAATATAAGAGTGATTGGTTACACATAAGTATATATAGTACCCTGATAGCCTCTTGGATGAAGAGAACAGAAATCAACATCTCGATAAGTTCTTCGGCTATCCTTGTGATTCGATCAATGATAGCGCACAAATTAAATATTGACATGAGTAGCAACAAAAGAGATGTCCATACACAAACCCTGCAATACATAATCATGTATAGGAATTAATTTGAGTTGAATTATTCAAATGTGTATAAAGTTGCCAATATAAATGTATACGTATAAGTGTATAGATATACATAGTATATGATAAGTCTCGTAAATTACCATGCTGTCCAAGCCAAGAATAAAGGGTTAAGATCATCCCTTTTTTTAGCATAATTATACAAGAAAGTATACATAAGAACAGTTGGTTCTGCAACTCCTTGTATTAAAAGTGGTTGTCCACCAAATATTGTCTGTATCAGCCCACAAATTGCTGCTGAAGTTAAAGTTTGCACTGAACTTAGGTTTTTTCTCCCTGTCAAGTTATTAAACAAAATGAAGATATTAATGTTGTAACAAAATATGATCGATATGACTTTGAAATGATGCTCATCATTGATTTGAATCTGTGTCCTATTGTACACACAAGACTTTATTCTTAAACTCTTAATATATATAACCATTAGGTCCGTATAACCTAATTGAATGTTAGGTTTGTCAGTGTACATAAGTATTTCACGCTACTGTATGTGATACCACTATGTGTAATAACCCAAAAAAAAAAATTAATAGAGATTATATTTAAAGGAGCCAAACTAACCTGTTTTCTTGTTCAACAGCTCCCCAAAGGCTATAGCAGGAAGAGCCGAAGCAAAAAAGATAGAGGCAGCGGGGCCAAGTATCCTACGCCATTGAAAGGCATTAAATTATTAGACCAACCAAACAAGTTTTTCGAAGTTAAATAAATTTTTAACGGTTTATCTAACGTTAAAACAAGAATATAGAATCAAGATAAACTAGTTGTTGTTAGTTTGCGAAATAATTACAAATTTAAATTCTTTATACAACATAGCATACGACATCCTTTAAGATATCAACAATAATATATATTATATTGTTTAGAAAATAGGAAAATATACTGTTGTGATACATTTCCCTATATGTTAGATATATGTTTCAATTGAACATACTTGATAAAACATAGCAAAAAAAAAAGAGAACATACCCAATTCCATGTTTGAAACCATTCACCCAATCCTGCTTGTAACATGCAAGTCTTCCTCTTACATCGCTTCGTATACCATTGAAAGGAGCTTTTATATAATCCATTTTTCACCTGTAATATTTGGAGAAATTAAATAGAGAGAAATTAGCTAGCGAGTTCAATAAGTCGTGTTGAGTTAGTTGAGCTCGATCAAGCTACTCGTTTCATTAGCACCCCTATATATAGCCCTATTTATGACATCATATCGTGTTTGCACTTTATAACTCTCAGGTTTGGGGTACCAATCATGCTTGCGTACTATATTTGGTAATAGTGTAAGATATGTCAACACACAAGAGTTGTGTGCGTCCAATAATGCTACTAGCCTACCACGACATCATATCATTGATACTCCGTAATATATATAGACACTCCTTTCATGAAAGATTGTGTGAGAACATACGTATATATCGACATATAACTTTGAAATTTTATGTTATATGGGAAAAGTCAAAATATTTGAATATATAAACACTACAAATTATGAGAATTGTGCAAAAAGAGAAAAGTAAATGAATACTCGGTGTTTATATGAAAAACATTATTGTATAATCCTTCTATTTCTATTAAAAGTATAGTCTTTCTATTTGACTTATGGACAAGGACAAATCTAGCTAAGTGCGGGCTTACCCTGGTCGTGACTTGCCTCATCATAACCTTTAATCTTCAGTTTTATATATTAAACGTTAGTATATGTTACAGTGTTACACAAAAAATAGATAGAGGAATTATTGGTTTATACTTTCATAAATACCATGTTTATTTTATGTTTGATTTTTTCTTTTACTTTATTTGTTATTACTCCGTACTTTTTACGCCCATCCTATGCATGAATCCTAGCTAGATTATCCGTCATTGCTGATGTAAGTACAAAAAAAAAAAAGAAATTGCATGCATGCAATGATGCAAACATTAACTCTTCTAAAAAGGACAAATTTTACTTTGTAAATGTCAACAAATTAAAACGAAAAAATCATGTTGATATTGAATTCACAAATTTGATGAAACTTCCCTATATAATTCGAAGTAATTAAAAAGCCACCAGCTTCAATCAAAGAACTTAATGGAGTAAATGTACGTAAATCCATCCCTATCTAGCTTAATTAGAAAACAAGCTAAGTTTAATCCTACAAGAACTACACCCATCTTTCTTATAACTTGCCATTAATCTAGCTACAATAACGTCCATTTATATACAATGTGAAGCATTAAGCATGTATAGCCTTTGCTACAATGACAAATACTACACATGCAATCAACATAGTATCCATTATTGAATAACTTGCTCGATATGCATACAGATAACATATACTTCATATCATACGATTTCAATGTGCTCGATTGATATATACATATATAGAGACAACAACCAACATCATATCATACGATTGTATAGCTTATATGTTAGAGAGAATCAACTATCATACGATTGTATAGCTTATGTTAGAGAACCAACGTCATATCATACGATTTCATAGCTATGTCATACTTGTAAATTAATTATGCTCTAGTCAAAAATTTTAGATAATTGTATGGTATATAAAAGTGATAAGGAAAATAAATTAAAGCTTACGTATAATGCATACCTTAATTCTCAAGGTAGGTTGAATTGAAGACTATGGAAATAGCTTTGAAAAAGATGGGAATTAATTTTGAGGAGAAGATAAACGAACGAAGGTGTGAAAGTGTGAAGAATGCAAAGGATCTTACATTGGTTTATATAGACTGCAGATACCAGGTTGATAGCGGACTATTATTAGCAAATTCTTTTAAATGACTAGTTCTACTACGTAATTTTAAAATAACCGAATTAGCCCCATACGGCATTATTAATCATTATTATTTTCTCCCACTTCTAAGGAGTCTTGCCCACTAACCCAGGGTCGGGTTTATCTGTGCAAAGTTCAGTCCGGTTGAACACCTTCTTCTTAATTACTTACTCTTTATTTTTTCTTAGTTGCTTTATCGTAATTTTTAATGCAAATAGTTCTAATTAATTACTTGATTTTTTTTTTCTTTTATCAATTCAATAACTTATATATGTATGTCAATATGTGGCTGGCCATAGGCCACACCGTACCGTGTGGCCTGCCACCATAGGACAGATTGCTTGGTTAATGTTATAAGGAATATATATTTTGTTACGGTTATAGGGATTACTTAGTTAGTAATATAAAGGTTACATACTCTATCACTATTGTTAGTATTGTAGGGGTTGTTTTTTAAGGATTGCTCAATAATTATAATAAGGGGTCGGGTTACTCTGTTAGTATAATAGGAGTTATTTTGTTAGTTTTATAAGGGTTACTCTGTGTTATTGTAAGCGGCCACGCAATATAGTCAGCTGCACAAAAAAATGCGCGGTTTTTGAATACTATCATTGCGCAATATTATATAAAATGAAATTTCGTATTTCATCTAGTCCGTGATTCTTTTTAATATTTTTGTTTGAAACAATTTACAACTTGAATTATTTTCTGACTTATTTTCAATATTATACGGAGTATTAGAAAGAACGTAGTCATGTGGAGTTTTTTAATTCTCTTAACGAGTGCATTAATATTACATGTGCAATGACCAAGTATAATAATATTTTTCTAATATGAAGTGTAGTAACTTTAGATACTAAATCATTACATGTGCAATGACCAAATATAAATAGTCACTTTATTTAGGAAATTAAAATTCATTATATTATGAAATTCGCAAAGCATTACAAAACGAGTGCTTTGAATTAACGATATGACAAGTTTGAAATGGCTTTCAAAAAAAAAAATAACATCAAATAATTTCGTTTATTGAAAAGTACATATGTTCTCGAAAAGCATAGAAATATTAGAAAGTTAAAAAGCTGACTAAATCCATCTTCTTGGGAAAAACTACTATTGTACAAAGTTCAATAATTAGTTTCATTAACTTGTATTCAGCCGTCACTTTATGTAGTTAAACTTACATTAAGTTGATAATTATCGTACTCTTTCATACTATAATTAGCAATAATTCCAACTATATAGCTCTATTCCAAATCGGGAATAGCCTGTAATATATACAGGGTATAATTGTAATTTAGGAGAAAAAATAGTAAGTGTTAGAGCCGTGTGTAGAAGAGATACAAGTAAATATTTGCCGTTATAAAGATTTTTGGCGTAGATTATTCTATATTTTTTTTTTCTTTTTAGAAAGCCACAAGGACGGAGATGATAGTAAGTGTAATGGCTTTATTGTTGCATGGGTAAATTACATTGCTTAGTTTCTTACATCACAACTACATCATAGCATATTTATAGTTGCATGTATGTCGGTTAATGCATGTTCACCGACTTACATTATAGCTTTCCTATGCATGCTCTAGAATTATCTAGGTTCTAGCTTAGATTAGTTATAGTCTAGATTTTTCTTAGGTTAGTTTACTTCTAGATATTTCGTTTGACATAGAATAGGCTTAGTCCTAGATTTTTTTAGATTATTAATATTTTAACCATTTGAGCTATTTCTCACCCTCACACTTGTGGTTAGGGATGTACAGTGTGCGGTTTACACCGCACCAAACCGCAATTTTGTGGTTTGGTACGGTTTGCGGTTGGAAATTTGCGGTGCGATTTTTAAAAATGACCAAACTACGGTTTGCGGTTTGCTGCGGTTTCAAAAAAATTTAGACCAAACTGCCCTTTAATGCGGTTTACAGTTTTTATACGGAGTACTATATTTTTATTAAAAAAAATATAAAACTACCTCCGTTTCATATTTTTTTGCAACTTTGGAATATTTTATATCTCACAAATAATACCCCAAAGTTGCAAAAAATATGAAACGAAGGTAGTAAAATATATGACTATATGAGCTAATCTTTGACTATTAGCTAATTAAAGGTTTAAAAAAAGAGTTTAACATTTGAATTATAAATTAATGATTACAAAAATAAAATAAAAGTTTTGTTTTCAAAAAATAATTATAATTTTTTAAGAAATATGGTTAAACTGCACCGTACCAAATCATACCGCAAAATGCGGTTTGGTTAGAAGTGCGGTTTGGTGCGGGTTGAAAAAAAATACAAACCACAATTTTGCGATTTGGTGCGGTTTTGGATCCAAACCGCACTGCGAACACCCGTACTTGTGGTTGCTATGAAAAGTAATCATATGCTTCAACCATCCGTTTAGAATTGTTTTCTTTTTTTTTTTTGGAAATATGAAAACTAATAATTCCGCCTTTAGTGTGTCTTCCAAAAACAATCTCACCTTTTGAAATTCCGAAAACAATCCCACCTTTTGAATTGTTAATGGAAGATCCTATCAAAGGTGGGACTATTTTGGAAATTTCAAAAGGTGTGATTATTAGTTTTTATTTTCCTTTTTTTTTTTTAAGGAGCGCTTAGAATTGGTTTTTATACAAAGTACTCTAATAACTGCCTTGCTCATTGGTACCATTAGACCACATATTGGTACCATTTTTACATTTTACAAAGTATAAAACCAGATTCTAAATTATTTCTAAGCGTAACATGTACTTGATTTTTTAAGTATTTGCTCATATGCCTTGGAAAATGACTAAAGTCTGTTCTCTTTAATTTTTTATTATTTTTTTTTTGACAATTGTTCTCTTTACCTTATTTTTCTTAAAATAAATTATTTTTGTTAAACTTAAATTTTAAACTAATCAAATTTATTTTTACAAACTCTATTATATTTGTTCACTAGATTAGTGCCTTTATGATGCACGGTAGTAATAAATTTTTTTCCCATAATTAATTTGTAATATCATATAAAATGAGGCAACTCATATGGAATAAACAAATGCAATGCATATAAGAAAAATGAAATAATAAGGCAAATATTATTAAAACTTCAATTGAGAAAAAAAATATATTTTTGATTGGTTATGCTGAAAATATTTTAAAATAGTGTACATTATATTATATTAATGATGCATGTTATTCCCAATAAAACTATACAATGTACATGTCGTATGTCTTTTTATAAATAAATTAATTTATTCGCAAAAAAAAAAAAAATTATAATGTACTTCCAAAAAATAAGCTAAGTAGAAAAAACTTTTTTTAAAAAAAAAAAAAAAAAAAAAAAAAAAAAAAAAAAAAAAAAAAAAACCTTAAAGCTAACATCATATATTTTATTGGTGAGAAATTTTTTTTAATAATAGCTTGACATATTTCCAAAATGATCGATGTAAGCATGGCCTGTTTTAGTAATAGTTAATAGATTTTTTGAAGGGAAAAAAATGTTATAAGTTGGTAAAATTATTATAGAAATATTTAACAGAAAACTCACTTAATTATTATTATTATTTATAAGATTTCAAATCAACACAAAGAATAGAATTGTTTTTTTTTTTTTTTTTGCCCCACTATTTTATACTCTCCATCATTTTTCAACCTTTTAAATTATAGCTTATTCTCCCTTGATTAAAAGGTGTCAAAATCTTGTGTAACCATTTTAAGTAAATAGAATACGAAATAAAAAGGAATACAATTATTACAAAGATAATATATACGATTAGGAATAATATATTATTATAGTTGTATTATCCAAATATTCAAAAAATAAAAGATTTTTGCTAAAAAGGGAGAGGGGAGTGTTGGAGTGAAAGCAGCCCCAGAAAGTGACATGTGTCATTCCTGGTATCTATTTTAGTATTATGTTATTGAATAAAATTACCTTTTTTTTTGTTTACTGATTATTAAAACTATATTTACTGAACGCTATAATTTACTTAATATGTTTTAGTAAATAGAAGTAGGATGATTAAAGTTTGTATTATTTACAAGAATGTCATTACAAAAAAGTACAAACATATATCAAGTATGTGCTCTCCAAACAAATTTGTTTTATTTCCACAAATTTTAATGTATACATGATTATTTATATATATATATAATTTTAATATTTTGAACTAACAAATAAACATTAAGATGATTCCAACAAGATCCTGAAAACACAAATATTGTATTTTAATTCTTACATACTATCTCCATTTTAGAATGACCGATATTGTTTGATTGACTTTCTGCATTGTTCATATACTAACTCTGATTTTAGTTTGTTTTATTTTTGGGAAATTCTACATGGTGGCCTCATAGTTTTGAGTTTTCTACGTGGAAAACGGAGTTTTTTTCAGCTCTCTTTAGTGGCACCAAGGTTTAGAAAAATTGACCATAGTGACCTTTTTTAGATTTATGGCTAACTTTTTTAGTTAAAATGGTTAACCTTTGATTTTTTTTATTAAAAAATTATTTAAATTATATTTTAAAATAATAAAAAAAATTTAAAAAAAAACAAAAAAGTTCCCAGCCACCCCGCAAACCCTAACCTTGCTCGGAATTCGGCCACCCCCAACCACCGAAACCACCTTCCAGCCCAACCCACGACCATCGAAACCACCAAAACTGGTCGTCCGACCTTCCACAACCCCACCCGACCTAGCCCCGACCCCCAAAATCGCCACCCCGATCCCCAAACAACTCGAAGTCCAACGAAACAACCGCCACGCCCACCGCGAACCCTAAATTCAATGAAAATTGGTCGGCCGCACCCCTTGACCACCAAAACTCGTCGGCCGACCTTTTAAAAGGTCAACTAACCTATCCCTGACCCCCGTAACCGCCTACCCAGCCACCCCGATCCCAAAAACCACCAACAAGTCCGACGAGCGCGTGGTGACTTTAGGTGGTTTTAGGGGGTCAAGGTTGGCGGTTGGTGGTTTTGGAGGTCAGAGATGGGTTAAAGGTGGTGTATAGATCCATCCGTTCGGTTTCGATCGGTAAGAGGGGTGGTTTGCCGGTTTCCGGCAAGGCTAGGGGTGGGGATAGGTGGTTGGGAATTTTATTTTTTTTTTAATTTTTATTATTTTAAAATATAATTTAAATAATTTTTTAATAAAAAAACAAAGTTTAACCATTTTAACCAAAAAGGTTAGCCATAAACCTAAAAAAGTTCACTATGGTCAATTTTTCTAAATCTTGGTGCCACTAAAGAGAGCTCAAAAAAGCTCCGTCTTCCACGCAGAAAACTCAAAACTATGAAACCACCATGTAGAATTTCCTTTTTTTTTTCCTAATGGAGTATCCAAAATCAATGTTATCCGGTAAAATAATTGACATAAAATTTCACAATCCGTTTTTAAATTTCTTTTTACTAATATTTAATTATGGTAATAATTATCAAACCAGTGCATAAGCAAATGTGTCATATTTGATTGTGTTAGTAATTCAGGAATTAATAGAGTATATTGACTTCTACTCATGCTCAATATTTCTCTCTTATCCAATAGAATATTCAAACTAACAACTTAAAAAAAAAATTAAAAAAAAGGAAGTTATTCATTTTCTAAACTAACATTTCTAGTGGTTGATTATAGGGAAATGCTTGTAATATACTTCATTTGTTCCAAATTAGATGACACGGTTTGACTTTGTGCAGTATTCACATAACTTGTTTTGACTTTGTTTTGTGATTTTGTGTTTAGAAAAAATATAGTCATGTGAAGTCTTGTTATATTCGTCTCATTATCTATATTTTAAATATCAAAATTTTATAATTTTTGCTAATACGCATTATAAAGTAGGTATTGACAAATAAAACGTGTCTAAATAAAATGTGTCATCAAATATAAAACAAAGGAAGTACCGATTAAATTAAATTTCTAACTACGAGTTTACCATTAAAGAACCAAAGAAATAAGTACTTTTACCCAATATAGTCACACATACATTTACACTAGTGGAAAAAGACCTTATATACACGGTAAGAAATGGGCTTAAATGCTTAATTTTGTATTTTTGTGCCATGTATACTGTTGGCCAATAGCCATAGCAGCACAACACTTACACCCTTCACAAAATGTTTTGGTTCGAACCCAAAATCATAGCAGTTGGTAGTTCATATGTTGCGGTTCAAACCAAAAACCCTAGCATAAGAGGCCTTAAATAAACTTTAAGGTTCAAGCCAAAAATCGAAGCATTTAAAGCCTATGTGTGTTGCGGCTTTTAACCTAAATCGCAACATTTGCATGATAAGTAGCAAATAAATAAAAAAATAAATATAAGTGGATATTCTATGAAGTACTTGTATTTAACACTTTCTTTTGTTTGCTCTACTTTCTTGATTTGTCCTTTTTTTTAACTTTATCTCGTGCTATAACTAGTTTAGGCTGAATCATATCGCTTTGCTTTCACATACCATGTATGTGAGGAGTAGTTCCAAAAATTTACTCTGATCTAATCTATCAATTTTTTCACCTAATTAAAAGTCAGTTAAGTAATAGAACCTATATTGGACAAATGAAATAAACATATGGATTGGGTTCGAGACCGTGGCTGGGACCAGGATCGAGACCAAGCACTAGTGCTTTTCAAACTACACCCTTTTCCTCACGTTAGAAAAAACTTGAGGAAAATTGTTAAATTGACTATTGAGGCATGTAGCCATGTAGGCATGTAGCACCATGATCTCAAGTAGCAAACACGCTACGCTGATTAAGCACCTTCTTGAGTCAAATGCATGAACATGGCTGGATATGCAAGAAGGCCCTCGGCATAGGGCCCATTTATTTGAAGGGCCCCCGGTATCAAATCGATAAATAGTCCAATATCCGTTTTCCAACCAAAGCCCATTTTCCTCCCCTCTCGTGTTAGGAGTACTCTGTCAGTCTGTCCCTATTTTTTTGCCTCATTCCAAAAAAATGAGTCAAAATTTAAAATCTTTTACCGTAAATTCTCATTAATTTATAAGAGATAATATAATCAAGTGCGGTTTTGTTGGATTTGTCTTATTGTATATTTTATTTATATCAAATTTTTATAATTTTTACGCATATAAAAATGAAGTTATATGCGTTCTAAGACACGCGTTGGAGACCATGAAAAGTCAAATGGGGAAAAAAAAATAGGGACTGAGGAAGTAGCGTATGTTTATTTACTTGTACATTGTAAGGCTCTATTTTTTTCAGTTAACTAAATAATCTCGAAGTAAACGTTTAAAATTTAAATTTATTTGTAATTTATAATTAAAGAAATATTTTTGATATAATAATAATAAATTGGCATTATTTAATACTTCCTCCGTATTTAAATAAATGAAACATTTTAACTTTTATGGAGTTTTAGGAAGGTTAGTTGAATTTATTTATTAAAATAATAGGTAATGGGGATAAGTTTGAGGCGAGAGAAGAGAATAAGGGGTTTTGTGAGGACCATTAATTAGTAGTAGAATGTTATTAAAAAGTAGAGAGAATGTTATTTAAAAAATATAGAGAGAAGTTGCTAAAAAAGAAAACGTTGTATTTATTTAAACACGACCACAAAAGGAAAACGTTTCATTTATTTAAACACGGAGGGAGTATCTGTATGAATGTATTTTTATTATAACCATCAAAAGAAGCATTTTTTTATAAACCACCACCAGAGGTGGCTGAGGCCAAGGCCTTATTATTTGCTCTTAAATTGAGGAAAGAGATACGGGTTCAGGGAAGTTATCTTGGAGTCAAATTGCAAAATCATCATAGAAAGGCTGTCAAAGGCTTCGCTATCGTTGGAGATTGATACTGTCCTTGGCGATATTCTTGATTTGTGCTCAATTTTTTTGTCTATTAGTTGGTCTCATGTGAAACGTGATGGGAATTGTGTAGCCCATAACCTTGCTAAACTTGTTCCTTTTGGCCTTGAGCAAACTTGGAAAAACTATTGTCCCCAAGAGGTTGCTCCTGTTGGTAAAATACCTGTCGATTCGAATAACAAATAGAGAAGATGAAAGGGAAAAATCTCGATTGATGATCTCAATAGTACAGTTGTGCCGCAGAACAGAATCTAGTGCATTAGAGGCGAAATACGCCACCGTCGGTACAGGTTTCCCGATGATGCACGCCCCCAATGTTAACACAACTCTCCTCGTAATTCGTGTACCCGAACTCGAAGAGTGAAATTACTCAAGAACTGTTCATATCTCAAACGAAGAGTGGAATTACTCAAAAACTGTTCAAATCTCAAATTGATGGTTGGAAATATATAAGAATATGACAATACTTTGTTTGGGTAGTGGATGGGAATAGATGGGGAATAAATAACAAAAATACAAAATTACCCTTATTAGTCTTTCTCCTCCATTCTTTTCATTAATGGCAAAAATGTCATTTTCCACTTATTCTCATTTCCATCCATTTATTACCTACCCTCCATAGATAATAAATTGGTGGGAATTCACCCCATTTATTCCCAATCCCATTCCTTTCTTTATTCCCAATCTCATTTAACAAATAAGAGATTTTTTTTTTATTTGAGATTAAAAGTCCGATTCCCACCCTCAATTCCTATTTACCAAACACCCCTGAGAAAATAAAAAATGTACAATACAAGTATTAATAAAATAGAAATGAAAATCAAAATAATAAAAAGGTGCAGCTCCAAATCTCACAATCACTTCTGAACAAACTCTCTCTCTTTCTTCCACACTCGCTCTTTTGCTCGGAGATCTACCATTTCTCCACCCTCCGATTCGATTCATCTCAAGTAAGCCATTTTCTCTCTCCTCTTTTCTTCTTCTCGCCGAATTAATTTCAGTTTGAGATCTACCATTGTTGATTTGATTGATTATATTTATGATTGTTTTATTGGATCTGATTTTTCGTGCTTCGTATTGTTTGAATTTTGTGATTTTCAAATGAATTTGTTTGATTTAGTGTTAATTTGATCAAAATTGTTTGATTAGGGTTTTTTGGATTAGAAATTTCCGGAATATATCGTAAATCAGTTAATTTGGTACTGCATTTGTGATTTGTAATCGGATTATGGTGTTTTTTTTTTTCAATTGTTTTGGTGATCTAGAGATTACATTTATAGATCTTCTGCATTGCTAATGGTTAGGGTTTTAAATTATGCTTATTAATTTATGACATTGTATTGCAGGAAGTTTGCGTGAATTTGTCGTTCGTTTTCAATTGATTTTGAGCTTTGGGATTTTGTGAGGCGTAATCATGGTAAGTCAAATTCTTTGCAGTTTCCTTTTTATTGCATGAAATTGCCAATGTTTTGTGGCCTTTGCGTTTATCTATAATTTGCTTGATTTCGAAGTGATTTTGGATGAAGCTTATGAAATGGTAGTAAGCCGAATTATCTTGATTGTTTCTGTTTGACTCAACCGAACAGCATATGAAGTCTACTTTTGCATCACATTAAATCTGTTGAACATCCGATACTGCTCTGCTGCTAAAAAGGTTTTAGTGTGCAAGTAATATTGCTTTTATACGTATTTTAGACAAGAATGACCGTTGTATTATAACTTATTGCGATCTCTAGCTATATTGTTCGCCTTTCGCCTTCTTGTACGACGTGCACTAGAATTGGGGTTAAATTTCTCCTTGTTGTGCACATTCTATTTTCAATTTGTTGAAAGTTGAAGCATTTTATATAATGCACATGACCTTCACTTTGCGGAGCGCATCCTTAAGTTGTTTTGGTATCTGGGGGTAAATGAAATGGAATCGAGTACCTTTGCGTTATTTATTTAGTGAAGAAAAGTTGAGAATTTCTTTCCTTTTTTTTGGGGCCATCAGAGTGCCTGATTGTGTGATTGACAAACAGGATTTTGCTAGCTTGTTAGGTGATGTGACAAATTATATATTGAAGTTTCTTTCTGCATATTTTATCTGGCATTGTGATTGATTGTATGATTCTTGATGATGCAGGTTGTTCTTGCCGCCTCCATCATCAGTAAATCTGGCAAAGGTAAGATACGTGTCTCTGTTCAATTAGCATGCATTCATTGAATCTCATGCGCCTTTTTTTGTTTGCATTTTTGGTGTTTTTTTTTTTTTTTTTTTTTTAAAAAAAAGGAGTTCAAGCTATTGTCTTCAGACGTCTCATACTCCAGTTCTTTATTACTTTTTCAGTTATATATCTTTGAGTTTTCCACAATTCTCATGTTTTTAACTTTCTAGTGGTGCCCACACAACTTCAGTAAATTTTTATAGTTTATATTGTACACCTCATTACAAAGGGACACACATAGGCGCAGAAGGACCTTTATTGCTCTAGTGCACCTTGAGCTTTTTTTTATGTTGATGATGTATGCAGTCCCATAGATCCTTTGTAGTTTTGAAGTTTTTGCATTGTGTTTTATTTTAGTTAAATTATAAATCAAATGCAGATTTGGAGGAATCTCACTATTGATGCTTAGTCTAGATTTGAATTAGTGCCTGCATATAGCTAAAATATGCTTTTGGCTCTTTAGTTTCTGTTCTTTGCTCATTGAAGGTATCGTAGGACACGGTTTGTGGATAGTATGGGAATAGATGTTGCAAGCATAATTTTTTTGCAGGGAGTCTTAGAGTATTTGATGAAACTTTGTTTCTGTGTTTACGTCTGACTTTTGTTGTAGTGGCATTAATTCTTTTTCCAACTTCCTTGCAGCTCTTGTCTCCAGGCAATTTGTGGACATGAGTCGCATAAGAATTGAAGGCCTCCTTGCTGCCTTTCCTAAGCTGGTTGGGACTGGAAAGCAGCATACTTATGTTGAGACTGAAAATGTCCGATACGTTTACCAACCTATTGAAGCTCTTTTCTTGCTTGTGGTTACTAACAAGCAAAGTAATATTTTGGAGGACTTGGAGACTTTACGGATGCTTTCTAAACTTGTATCCTTCATATGTGCTTCCTCACAGACTATAAGCTCACAATTTACTTCAATTTTTGTTGACTGAATTGCTGGAAATTAGATTGATTTCCTTTCTTACATGTGTGCATGTCCGTGCTGCTGTTATTCTTGTTTTTGTGTGTTCTATTGCTCCTTCAGTACTGTAAAGCTCCTCCTCTTTCATGTTGCTGGATGTGGTAGTTAAATCTTACTGTCTAATGAATGTTATTCCTTAAGCATACAAAGGTACCAGAATATGCTTACTCTTTGGATGAAGAAGGAATATGTAGAGCAGCATTTGAGCTCATATTCGCCTTTGATGAAATTATTGCCCTTGGGCACAAAGAAACTGTCACCGTTGCACAGGTGAAACAGTACTGTGAGATGGAAAGTCATGAAGAGAAGTTGCACAAGCTGGTGATTGCAAGTAAGATTAATGAAACCAAGGATATAATGAAGCGCAAAGCTAATGAAATTGAGAAAAACAAGGTATCATTTTCTTTTGCCTCTCTCCCTGCCTCTATGCTGTTTCTATCAGTGATAGACGGGCAACTGGATTGTTGTATACATGGAAGTTTGTCAATAAAACGATGTTTGACCTTGGCAGATGGAAAAGAGCAGGGGTGACAAAGGTAATTACATGTCGTCCATGGGTTCTTCAAGACTGGAAAGTACTTTCAGTGACATGAGCATATCTAGCAGCACTAGTGGATTTGGCAGTAATTCTGGGTTTGGACCGTCAACTGATCTGGATTCATTCTCCACCAAACCAAAAGGTATGATTCAGATACTTTATTTGATAGCTCAAATACTTAATCTTTTGACAGTATCATCAAGGTAAGGGTAAGGTTGTGATTCCTTATGAATATTCGACTCCTTCTAGTAATTAAGGTAGGTGGTTCTTTAGAAGCATTGGGGTGATTCTCATGTTGATTGAAAGCTAGCCAGAGTTTTTTTTTTAAAAAAAAAATTACCGAGTATTTTGTACTTCCTCTGTGTCACAATTATTTGACATATTTCATTTAGGCATGTTTGCCAATGCATAATTTCAAATATTAATATCTTTGATTATGTATAACAAAAAATACTCCCTCCGTTAAATATTATCTGCAACTAAAGTACAGTTTACGGTTGCCAATGCAAATTTTAAAGGGCAAAGATTAGTGAAAGTTAAGTAACTTGTGGCATGTAATTAAGGTGAAGAGAGAATGTAATCAAGTGGCAAAGGTCAGCCAACACCGCCTTAACCAACACCACTACCAACCCCACGAAGCCACTACCACCACCAGCCCTACCCACCTCCAACCCAGACCACCCCACCACCCCAGACCACCCCACCACCCACCCAGACCCACCTCCAACCCAAGACCCACCTCCAACCCAGACCACCCCACCACCAAGACCCACCTCTAACCCAGATCACCCCACCACCAAGACCCACCTCTAACCCAGACCACCCCACCACCCACGCCACCAAGACCCAACCCTAACTCAGACCACCCCCACAAAACCACCACCACTACGACCCCCACGAAACCACCACCACTACCACCCCCACGAAAATCGAAATCTTGAAATTAAAAACCCAGAAAATTCGAAATCAAAACCCACAAATTCGAAATCAAAACCAGAAATTCGAAATCAAAACCTTGAAAATCAAAACCCAGAAAATTGAAATCCAAACCCATAAAATTGAAACCAAAACTCAGAAAATCGACGAAGAGGAGAGAGGAAGACGAAATCAAAACTCGGAAAATGAAATCAAAATCAGAAAACCCAGATTTGCTGTTTAAAGTCCCGATTTGGAGAGTGAAGGATGATGAATTGGAGAAGATGAAGGATGAAGAGGAGAGAGGAAGACGAAGAGGGTGATGAATTGGAGAAGATGAAGGACGAAGAGGAGAGAGGAAGACGAAGAGGATGATGAGGAGAGAGGAACCGGAGAAGACGAAGGACGAAGAGGAGAGAGGAATTGTTATGAAGGATGAATTGGAGAAGATGAAGAGACGAAGAGGATGATGAATGGATGAGGTTCATCAGGAAGAATTTGAAATTATTGGTGGTTGGGGTTGGTAGTGAATGGAGGGATTAATTAAATTAGGGAAATTTGATTAGTTTTAGGTTAATGTGGTTAAATTAAGTTAAGGGCAAAATTAAGAAAATCAGAATTTTTAAGTAAGGGTAAATATTAAATTTTAAGGGTTTTTGTTTACTAAAAATGGAATAAAAACAGATAGTTGCACATAACCCTGATCGGACAAAAATTACAAAAGTTGCAGATAATATTTAACGGAGGGAGTATAAAAATTTGATATTTGGATAATAGATGTTGAGACGAATCAAACAAGACTGTTTATTTCTTATGAATAAATCACGCAATGAAGTCAAAGTAACATGTGAATAGTAGTGCTAAAAGTCAAAGTTGTTGACTAAAAAGTAATGGAGGAAGTATATATAATGTGGAGGGACGATTACACACTTTTCTCATACTTCCTCCGTTCTAGTAATATTGCAACAATTGAACTTTTACACTATTCATCATGCTTGTTTGACTACACAAATTATGTTTTATACGTAAAGTAAAATATAGTCATGTGGGGCCTTGCTAGATTTGTCTCGTAAAATACTTTCACAATACCAACTTTTTATAATTTTTACTCTTATATAATTATAGATATTTAGCATATAAAATGTACTTTGGGATGCGTAATTTCATCATTGTTGCAATATTTGTGGAACAGAGGAAGTATTTTTAAAGCTGACTTTATAATTTCTGACTCTGATGTTGGTTTGTTGTCAATAATTGCATCATTAGAAGTATATGGCTATCCAATTGTTACACATCTAGAAAGTACTGCCAACTGTATACATTAAGGTCTAGTTCTTTGGGGTCTGATATAGGCTGCTGATATTGTATCTCTGTCATATCAAAGGTTGACATAAATGAATCGTAGTCTTAACTGTTGATCTTGCCTGTATGATGTTTTTTCTGTACATGATGTATTCTTTGGTTTGTTCTATTATTCTTGGTAAAGAGTTGACCTGATTTTCACTCTACCACTGCTGATTCTCTTTGTTTGGTTGGTGGTATCAGGTCGTCCAGCAGCTCCTGTTTCTGCTCCACAGAATATTGGTATGAAGCTTGGTAAATCACAAGGAACAAACAAATTCTTGGAATCCCTGAAAGCAGAAGGTGAAATGATTGTTGAGGATGTCCCACCAACATTAAGCAAATCTAAGGCTGCTGCTCCACCTCCTACTGATCCTCTAACATTGACTGTGGAGGAGAAGCTCAATGTGACACTCAAACAAGATGGAAGTCTCAGTAACTTTGATGTACAAGGCACTCTGTCTCTTCAGATTCTTGAGGAGAAAGATGCTTTTATCCAAGTTCAGGTACTTCTTTCTGCTCCTACTTTTCTACTTGGTGGCCTTCCCAAGTCTTAGTGCCCCCCTCAAGACCATATCTCATAAATGAATTCCCAGTCTCTAATTTGGCATGTGATGAAGTTAGGAAATAAGCAATAAAATTTACTATAATACCTTAAGTTTCTTCCCATGGTTAATTTGTTTCCAATCCCTTATCCCACTCATAATACATGCTCCCTTTCCCCCTCCCTAGATATTAATCTGTTGGGATAGTGGGGTTTAATCCCCGTCCCATTCCCAACAAAAAAGTCTCATGCCAGTGGTTGGGATTACAAATAATAAACCAAGCTTATAGGCCTCCAAGCAAACACCCCATAACAGGATTAGTTCTGGTTTATTGTATTTATTAGTAGTTCAAGTTGCATATGCTTCGTTAATTTTTAAACTATTTATGCTAGATATCATGCTTTCTGCTATAAATGGTTTGTCTGCTATGCAATATGCAGGTCGAGTCTGGTGGCAATCCTAGTGTCTTGTTCAAAACGCACCCTAACATCAACAAAGAGCTGTATTCAAATGAGGGTATTTTGGGTCTTAAAGATCCTAACAGACCTTTTCCCACTGGCCAAGGAGATGGTGTTGGCCTTCTAAGGTGGAGAATGCAGAGTACAGATGAAACAGCTGTTCCTTTGACAAGTGAGTTTATTGCTTTGCATACTTATCTCTATAATATCTACACCTGGGATTTTTGATTTTGTTGCTTTTCATCTTCTCATGATTTATCTTTTATGGCAGTCAATTGCTGGCCTTCCATTTCTGGAAGTGATACTTACGTCAGCATTGAGTATGAAGCTTCAACAATGTTTGATCTACAAAATGTTGTTATCTCGGTACCCCTTCCTGCTCTTAGAGAGGCACCAAATGTAACGCAAATTGAGGGGGACTGGAGGTGAGTGAAAGTGATTAATATGATACTAAGTAATTTTTATAATCTTGGTTAAATATGTCAACACTCAACAGTCAGTATTCCTACTCATGGATGATTTGGCTTTCTGCTGGCATTGCTGTAGTTTTTTCATGTTGTTGGGGTCCAATATATGTTTACAGTTCTGGAAACTTACACTTCTGCATATATCTCTTTAACAGATATGATCCCAGAAATTCTGTATTGGAGTGGTCCCTTGTTCTGATTGATGACTCTAATCGCAGGTGAATATTTTACTATGGAGTAGTATCTGCATTCCTTATGAAAGATAATGTAGCAACTGAAAATTATGTTTTATGGTAGAAAAAAAGAGTTGAAATGTTGAATATTGATCTTTTATGATGTTGCAGTGGTGCTCTGGAGTTTGTTGTGCCTGCAGCAGACTCATCCGCTTTCTTTCCCATCTCTGTGCGATTTACTGCTACAAAGACATTCAGTGACTTAAAGGTATGTTTTTTTTTTTTTTTATAAATACCAAACACCATTATATATAGTCAATGTTGATGCTGGGCTTGAAATATATGATTTGTGTCAATACTTTTTAGAATTTATTTGTTGTTTTTTGTAAGAGTAAACATTGATTCAGGTTTCTTTTCTTATCAGTTATATGTTAAGGGCTGCTGATTCTAGTTTTGTTTATGTTCTGATTTAGTTTTTGTTTTTTATTTTCTTGTGATTGTGCAGGTTACCAACATTTTGCCTCTAAAAGGTGGACCTCCTCCCAAATTTTCACAAAGAACCCAGCTTTGCACAGAAAACTACCAAGTCGTCTGATGGAATCACAATCTCGGCATCATTTGTCATATGGTTTTGCTTGTGCACCGTAGCATTTTAATGGATTTTTTTTTTCATTACATGCTTTGATTGTTGTTGCAATGTTGCATGTAGTTAAATTGTTTACATGTGATTTATTTTTGCAATTTGTGTAGTAGCCCACTGTTGAGGATTGGTTTTTATACAACTTTGTGAGGACTGGTTGAAACTAGCACATCGGAATTTGAATAGCATCTTGTAATAGGTTAAGACTTTAATTGTTGGAAGGAAATTTTAAGCTTTGTAAAATATACTCTTCCTGAAAATAAACAATGTATGCAATGAATCATGAAATAGGAAGTTTAATTTGGTGGCATTTTCACTCAATTTGTACCGTTGTTTCTCGGAGAATGGCAACATTGCCTAATATGTGATAGATTATGGCCTTATATTATCATTGTGTGGACTTTTGTTTTAAATTCTATCTATTAGGGTGCTGTTTATGGTACTAATGTTAGATGTTTGATGCGCTAAGGCCTAGATTTCCTTGTCGCAAATCGAGTCTTACTTCGCCAATATAAATCTATGTGGCCTGGACTTCCATGTGATGGAGGTAAGAAGACTACAATGTGTCTCCCATATATGGTAATTTGACACAAAATTTAGATAACGAAACAGATAAAGCTTTCAAAATTCTTACCTTTCACAGCAAAAATGTTGCACAAGTTTTTTTTTTTTTTTTTTACAGAATTTCCTATCAATATTCTACAATGATTCGTAAAGCTTGCTAACTTAACTAATTTTTGAGTTTGTACTGTATGTGCATTCCTCATCTTTCTGAATTTCAACTAAAAATTTTGTGCCATTCCTCCTCTCCAGTCTGCATGCTTTTATAAGAACATGCGATTAAATTTCACATATTTCTTTGATCCTCTTTTTCAAGGTTTAAAATTTCTGATGCAAAATCTTTCCGAATGTCTTTTGAATTGAAGCCATCTTTCATCTTCATCTTCGTTATCACCGCCTTTCCACCTGCCTCATACAATGCCTGTATTTTTTATTCTGAACTAGTACTCGCTTGAGGATGAATCTGGAATAGGCACAAGAGAAATGATTAATGAATAAAAGAGGTTAAGAACAACTATGTTATTAAAGTACAGGATAAAGTTAAAAAAAAGCACTTTTAGTTCTCACTTGAGGATTATCAAAGCTCATAGCTCTGATCATGAACTCCCCTCGACTAGTCGTCAATTCATCTAGTATCTCAGAATCATCTCCCTCCTCATCATCGGGAGGTTCTCCTTCCTGATTACAGACATCAAAGTAAACTATGTGTGGCATATTCCGGATGTCAATGGTCTTCCTATGAAGTGGGAACTTCGAAGCTATTACATATGGTCAGGAGGTGCAGTGGTGGAATTGTGTGTTCAAGCTGGGGCTGCAGTTCCTGATCAACATATGCCAACTACGAGATTAGATATAGGAATTCCAGTTAAGTGTTGAGGAAGCTGAAAAGGTGGTTCGAATTTAATGGACTCCAATACCCATGTTTATAGTTGTGACGTTCCTCAAGAACCATGTCTAGAGTTGCACTTTCAGCAAAAGAATTACCCTTCTATTGTAATGCCTCACTGAAAGGCTTCGCAATTCTGTCAGGTCTTGATTGTGTTAATAACGTATAAAGTATTTATTATTTACAAACTATAGAATTTGGCTCATAAGTTCGCAAACCTCAGACCTTGCTTGAGTACTATTAGCATTCTCAATTTGTTTGTGAGGTGATGTGTTTTTGTTGTCATTGGCTAGGTTTAACCTCTGTCGAGTTTTGGTCTACTGCTGAATAAATTGGAACAGCAGAATAAACAAACAAAAGCAGTACTACGCCTCTGTTGTGCTGTATAATTTTCCACGTGCAACATAGCTAATACTTGAGTAGTTTGCTTGCATTTCTAGGGTGTTGTGCAAATTACAAACATTCTTCTGCGTGATCTGTTCATATTGGTTTTTCAGGAAAATAAATATCAGTTAACAGAACATATGATCATTATATGGTATATAAACTGCAGACTCGGGCACACACTCCCGCTATAGAGCTTGTATAATGAGTCATACAGTCGCACAATGTTTCTTCTGTTTTTTAGATATTGTTCTAGACAAAAAGGCCACAAACAAACATTTAGATGAGTTTATGTAAGAATAACAAAAGCAGGAGCAAACTGTAATCATAAACAGATGTAATTTGCAACTATATGGTATTATGTATGGATTGAATTTAGCAAAATATTTCTAAGAAAGTATGTGTATAAAGCATACAAACAAAACAGACCAGAGTACATCATAATATGATGTTCCAATAACCTAGCATCTAATTAGTGACAAACTGTATAGAATAACTCGTCCCCTAATGAATCAAGTTTCGTATATTCAAAGGCCACCTCACTTGGCAGCTGCAGCAACAGAATCAGTGTCATCAGTTAGAGTGGCAAAGCCAAGCAGGAGGCAGCAGCCCAGTCTGTTTGTTAACCTTCTTCACTAGTGGCAGCAGCATGCTGCAGATCTCAGCCACATCTCTCATGGATCCACCAGACCCATTTCCATTCCACAATGTGAATGCTGCATAGTTTCCATCAAGGGCCTTGAGAACGGTACTTAGGTGATATCCTTGGGCTTGAGCAAGGGTCGAGATTCCCTCAGCCTCTTTCTTCTTGCCATAGAGGTCTGCATCAGCTCCTTGCTGGCAAGTGTAGAATGCTGCATCTGCTGATGCCTTTTCTGCCTCAGCTTGGTTTTGCCTCAGCTTGGTTTCTATTTGCTTCTTGAACCTGGTAATAAAAAGTTAGCATGTTAATTCAAAGCAGGAAGTAACTCAAGGAGATGAAACAGAAAATTACTACTCACACATTTATTTCCGATACTAGTATCTACTGTCATTAAAGTATTTATTAAGATCAGTAAAAAGATCAGGCCTTAAATTCGTTTAATTTGCACACCTTTTCACAGCATTGGAAGTTGGATAAGAAGGAAGCAACAAGATATAGTAGCCAGATAGAAGCTTAATTTTGCAAAACACAGAACAAACAGAAAGTGTCACAGGGTCAGAATTGTATGCTGCTCACATTTCCATTACCAGATTTGGTTAGCATTTCAACTTTAAGGTGCATTCACTGCATTGTACTACTAATAACCATTAACAGCTAATAACCTTAGTAGATAAAACTGAACTAGATAAGAAAAGCAAAATGTTAACCATATACCCTTAGCAAGTTTAGCAAAAACTGATTAGAATCAGTACCTTGATGTCATACTCAACAGTGGCTTTACTGAGGAGGTCAGCCCTGAGTTCTTCAGTCCTAGTGAGAGCATTCTTCTTCTCCACCTCGACTTGTACTCCGGCCCCTCTAAGGGAAACAGCCTTCTCAGCCTCAACTCCTGGCAACTGAGCCGACTTTGACCAACCGGCCTTCAGAGCAGCAAGCTCTGCATTTGCTTTTGCAACATCAGCCTCCTTCTGGTTCTCAAATATCTTAACCTCACTTTCCGATAAACATGGCGGTAAAAAACAACCTCAATTCAAGTGAGCCAACAACTTCTTGACTTCATTCATTATTAGCAATTGAATTTTTCAAGGACAACGCACTCGTATAGTTGATTTGTTCCCACAAACTGGCTTATACTTGTAGTTGTAACTAATCGGTCCATTCTACTTGTTACTAATACTATATGTTCTTATTATGGTAACGAACTAACAACCTATGACTCTATGAGTACTTTTTGTCTTTGTCTGCCCACTTGTAGTTTATTCACGAGTGCAATGCAATCTACCGCTCTCTCTCTCTCTCTCTCTCTTGAGGAGTGGGAATGAGTGTAGGATAAGGATGTCGAGTAACCGTAACATGTAAGCGTTACGTATTATAGTACATACTATATATACTGCATAACTTCTGCATAATTTGGCAGTGAATTAAACTAAGAAGTTATCATGGAGATAGTAAGAAGCTTAACCCTCATTTTTCTATTCTCTATGGCCTTGTTTGGCCTATGTAGTAGCAACCAAAGTGTTAATGCATCCACAACTCAAGCCAATAATGCGACCGCCTTGATTGTTAACCTACCACATGATATTACTACTTCCGATTATACTACAGTTACCTTAGGGGACAAGAAACGGCAGAATGGAGGTGGAGGTGGAGGTGGTGGTGGTGGTGGCGGTAGAGGTGGGGGAGGATGGGGTTGGGGAGGTGGCGGTGCAGGGTCATGGAAGTGGGGCCGATGTAGTGGAGGGGGACGAGGAGGAAGAATGCGACATGAAAAGCAAAGATATGGTCGTGGAAACTTTAAGTTAGGAGAATTTGCACAATGCATGGGAGGAGGAAGGTGCACAGGAATGAAGCTTGATTGTCCACTTCACTGTGGTGGATTTTGCTTCTATGACTGCATAATGTGCAAAGCTCATTGTCGACGATAAGCTTTGGTTTGTTCTTTGATGTCTTAAGTTCTAGCTAGTCTCAGGATGTTCCCTCCCCTTTTTGGTTTTTGCAACACACGAGCTTGTTTTTTTTGGTACTGAATGGCTAGCCATAGCAGCCGACCTAAATGTAGGGGCTAAGGCTTTGTCGTTGCTGTTATAGTATAACTAGCTATGGCTGACATTTCTGTGTTTGTTGATTGTACACTCTTGGTAAACCCATGTTATGCTCCGCAGATATCGTCAGTCTATTTTTTCAGTCTTGATCTTGCTCCTCTGACCCCATTCAATTTCAAGTATGCTTAATAATCACAAATGTTCTCAACTTCTCATGTACAAGGATTCTCTTCGATTATTAAACCAACTAATTGGAATGAGATGAGTATTTTTGAAAATATATTAGGAAAATCGTATTCCCAAATTCCCTTGCCCCCTTCGGTTGATCCCTACAATTAGACTGTCCAGTAAATTGACAGAACCCTCGTTCTACTTTCAACTGTTGCAATTAACATAATTTTGCAATGATCAAAATAAGAAATTTCTATTTTCATAAAAAGTTAATCTTTTACATCAAATGCATCACATCCAGAAAATTCAACAGTTACGCCTAACAATAACTACCTCACATGAGCTTAATATTACTCAATCTTCACTGAGTTTTTGCATAACATTGTATCAGCTGCATCTTGAGCAAAAAGGTTATTCTTCTTCAATCTCTGTCAGCATCCTCTATCTCCTCGTCCTCAGGAACTCCACGGAGATACAGTATGTTATTGCATCTAAACAAATAAAAAGAAAAAACACAGCACAATTCTAGTGTTAGTCTTGGGCAATAATGCAATAATGACATTTTCAAAAAGATAAACGCAATAATGCAATATAGTCTTAGGCAGCATTTGGTTAGGGGAAATAATTTTCAAAGATATCTAGATTTACCATTTTTCTCCTTTTGTTTGTAAAGGGTTGAAAATAATTTTCCTATACCGATAATAGTTTTCCAAAGAATGTAAAAGATCAAACTTTTCAAACAAAAGAATGACATGACACCACATTAATTTCCCAATCATTCACCTTCCTCCTCTCCTTCCCTCCATTTTCCTAGTTTATTGTCTCTTATCTTTCCTAGCAAGAAGCCAAACAAAGGAAACTTAAGTTTGTTACCTTAGAGATTTTCATTGCATCAGAATTAAGAAATTCAGCTAAAAAATGATTTCTTTTTAAATCAGACATACACTTCTTTTTTTGACAGGAAATCAGACATAAACTTCAAGTGTTTACAGTTAGGGTCTGAACATGAATTTCAAACTTTAAAGTGACACCGCTTCACCAATATTCTAACCAATAAAGTTGACAGATTAAACCATAACTTAACAGTTGCAATGTTGCACACAGAATTTTTTTAAAAGAGATCCAGAAACAAAAACCAAACTGAGATATTTATATTTGAACAGAAGTCTAGCTTAATAACCTGATAAGAATCTCTCCAAGATCTCCGGTCTTCTGGCCTTCAATATACTCTTCTGTGTTCGCCAGCTGCAACCAAGTTATCAATAAAAAAAAAAAAAAAACATCAGCAATTATGAAAGTCAATAATAGAACACGGATTAGAACATTAATTAATTCTTAAGAAGATGTATCATTCAGAACAGGCAAGTATGTACCTGTAGGTTCATGTACCCATCAACTGACACAAGATAGCCTGCAAGATTGCATAGGACAAACATTGTCTTACAAAATTCTCAAGCAAATAAAAAAAACATCAAAACAAATATGAAACTGCAACTACCAAAGAAATTAAGATATCATCCCCTCCTTTTCTATTCTTTTGGCTTAAAACCTATTAATAATGTTGGGCTCATGAGCATATATATAGGTGACGAACAAACACGTTACCTTTGTACTCCATTCCCCACTTCAGCTTCACAATGACTGGCTTTCCAGTCAGATTGTTCAAGAAAGGTTTTGGGTTAACTGGGACAGTCTACACAAAAAAAAAAAAACAAAGGGAAAAAAAAAAAAAAAAGGCTTCAAAGACTGGTAAATCAGAAGAGAAAAATATGCGAAAATGTGGTAAAAATCCACAAAACTTACAACTGAATATACACACTGCAAATGAATAAATGCCCCCCCCCCCCCACCTCCCCAAATTCAGGGGCTAACGCAATCTAAATGAGCAGCATCTACAGTACACAGGGTATCATACAAATCAACATTACATAAGTACCTCTTTCCCCATTTTAGCTAGCAATAAAACTTTCATGCATGCGAAGACATCGGTTACAATAATGGTTTTGTTATATGACAGCAGGACAACAAAGGGTTTACAAGGGCTACGACCAAGGAAAAAAACGCATTTGAATGTACTTTACAGAGGGATTACATAACAGCCTGATTTCTGATATGACAAGCAAAATCAAGGGTTTAAAATTCATTAGCAGATGATTTAAGACCAAGACATCACATAACCATCATAACATGACAAAAGAATGAAGTTATTAAAGAAAAAATAGTAAATCCCATATATGTTGAGTGCTAATCACAATGAAACAGCATTACAGTGGCATGCAAATGTCATGTTATGATCCTGCAAAATGACAGTGGCATGCAAATGTCATTCACAATCATGAAAACATTTTCACATGCTGGCATACTAAAAAACCAAGACAATACCATCATACATCAATTAAATCAGATAACAATCAGCTATGCACTTGTAACCACTGACAAATTACACTCTGAACTTGCTACTAAAAACTGCATAATAAAAGAACTATGTATATAAGATTGATCTTTGCATATAACACCATCACCAATATAGCAAGAGTTAGTGATTACCGCCATTTTAGCTTCACAGTCAACAGCGTCCTGCAATCCTGTGGAAAAATGGGGCAAATGGTTATTAACTTATTGAAAGACGCAATGCACAGCTAAAAGAACTACAAATTTAAGTGAGGAACTGAAACTTCAAAATAAATAGAAAAGATGATTACCCAAAAGAAAGGAGCAGTCAATTAGCTATCACAGAAATCTGAAATAGCTTCAAGAATAAAAACATCAAAAAGACACCACAACACACACATGCAAAACTAAAACAGGGATGAAAATCAGATACAAAAAAGATGAATTTGGGCTGGAGATAAGTATAATAACCCTAGTAGTTTAAGTGCAAAAGTACACTTGAAACAAGGTTACAAATAGATTGTATGTCGGTCAGTGCTCAAAGTCTTCATACATGTTTCTGAAAGAGGAATTATCCAAGGAATAATACCAAAACAACCAGCATCACTTCAGTGTTCTTAGATCATGTGATGAACTTATTTTTTGGCTTAATATTTCTGGTTTAATAATGCAAGTAACTGAACATTAAAGCTTAAAATTTGATTGATAATGGCGTAAAGATTACAAAAGATAGGGTTAATAGCTTAAGGCTATCAGTCTTCAATAGTGAGTTTAGCTCACAACTCTCCAAAATGGCTTTAGGCCATGACTCTCTCTAGGTTTCCCTAATAAATTTCTGCCTACCCCTTCCTTTCCCCTCTCCCTCTATTTATACTAAGGCTAAAGACTATTAACCTAATAATACTAAACTTCCCAAAGTGCCCCTCCTAAAGCTAGTCTATTACACTTCCCAAAGTGCCCCTCCTAAAGCTAGTCTATTACAGATCATTTCATAATATATGGCCTTAACATATTAACTACTCTATGATAGAATTCCAATTTCCAAATTGATTCATCACCAAGGACTCAAGCTTTGATGTAACTTGAAAATTAGTATATTTATGAAAAGGTAGCCTTCATGGCTCGTGTTACTTCAGAAGCATTAAGATGATAGGTTGATAGGGCAGCCATCAACCTACAACAGAACCTTTTCTGCAATCAGAAGATAAAGTGGCACAAACTTTATGGCATATTGTATCAAGGGTGAATTCTTCAAACCATCAGATCCTGCCCATTTATCATAAAGATGAAAAGCTGAAATGGAACTCGTATATGTAAAACTAATAAAAGGTCATCTCCTACAGAGCATATCAAGTTAACAATACCTCAAAAATAAAGATTCGAAATGACAAAGTCGAAGGATCTCAAAGAACCAAATTTTATGGTAACTTGATAAGAATGTACCTAATACATCAAGATTTAACTTTAGGCATAATAATCCTGTAGCCTGTTGCTTTGCTGGACTTGGAACAAATTGAATAAGTACAAGAGAGCAAGACCGTCAATATCATGAATTCCTCAAAGTATAACACTATTCCATCATTAAGGATTAACTAGGTGTCAAAGCGTAAGTGTTTTGGAAGGACCAGCAAATAGCTCACGACGAGAAGCAGGTGAAATTAGAGAATTTGGTTAGGTAACTTGGGTTGGCTTAACAAACTGCTAAATAATCCCACATTCAGAAGCAGATAGACACCAGCACCTTTTTGGCACTTGGGCTTTGACAAGTATTATGCTTTATAATGAGCAATCTAAGTGCCACCAGCATTTCCCAGGAATGAGGACAAAGTGACAAAGTAATGAATGCTTAAGGTTCATGGTGTTGCATAAACAAAAGGTTCAGAATTGCTTCGAAACCAACAGATTAACAATGGCTGGCACGATGGGCACTGTAATGTGAAGGTTGACAATCTTGACATGCCATACCAGCATCCAACTTCCGATACCAATACTCTACCATCATATACCATGACCCAGTAGCCATAAGCAGGGGAAAAGAGATTTGATTTCATATTCAATTATCTCCAAAAATACATAATTTTAGGGGTATTTGATTCAATAATCATATTACGCTCGTAATTTTCTTTTCTTTTGGATATGATGTTTCATAATCTAAGAATTTACGAACCCTAAACTTAAAGCACTGATAATTAAATTAGATTAGATCAAATATAAACCCTACATTGTGAAATTGATGTGATGATAACAACAACAAACAACTTACCTTAGAAGCTGCTTCAATGGGGGATATAAGAATTAGATTCAACGGAGAACGCTTCAATGGAGAACGTTGAGTGCGCTTCAATGAAATAACTCAGAGAGGAATGGAGGCCTTTAAAAGCCATGACCCGCCATAGTAATATAATATGGGTCTGATAAATAAATACGGTGAATCTTTATATGATCGTCTAATTACGATATAGGTGTGTTTTATAAAGGTTTTAAGTAAACATGTTTTAAATATCAATAATAATAATAATAATACTAATATTACTATATACTAAAAGACGTACTAGCAATGACACGTGTCATTTTTTGGTGTGTCCTTAATTTTTTTTTATTATAGAATAAAATCTTATACGAAAATAATTTATTATATATGTTAATAACAAAGATAATTACTTTAAATATAAAAGATTTGATTTACCTTTTCACACAAACATTTATGACTATAATAGAAAATATTAATATGATTTGCGACATATAATGATTTACTACACGAGAGTATTTATTATTTTTTCCCCTAAAGTTGTTTATTTATTTATTAGAATTCACAACAGAGTAGTGCATATACTTTTACTACCCCTTGAATGATAATAACCCCGCTCTTTCCCTTCTCTAAGTGAAAATGAGTTATTGTATTAAATTATTTTATTTTATTTATAGAAACATTACTATTTACAACCTTAATATATAAAAATTAGTTAGACTATACTTCATAATATTAATATAAACACACACAAAAATCTCATGAAGATCAATATTACAGTATTATTTATTGCCCTCATCCAAAACATGTTGATACTATATATAATTATATATTTGAATACAATATCTACACATCAATATTTCAATTACTTAATAGACAATTTTATTACTTTGTATTTAAGAATATCAAATTATTCAATTTATACTTATTATATATATCCACTTATCTTTCATATTTTAATCAAAGATTGTCCATAGTGTTTTTAGGTTTTTTGTTTTATTGTTGTAAAATAACCAATTATATTGAAAAGTTGATATTAATTTTTTAAAATTGTCGTGCATGGCACGAGACCTAACCTAGTTTTTAATATTTCCATACACCAAAGCTTGTATCAATTCTTTGTAAGTTTTTTAGATTTTTATAAAAAAAAAACTGAAATTACATTAATTAAACTGAGTTTACAATAAAAGAAAGGACAGTAAAGTAACATAAGTTACTATTGGCATAAGAAGCCCTTACCCAATACCAATTAAGGTCATTAACGATATTTACCTTTAAGTTATTACAACGCATATAAGACTTACCAATATACATTTAAATATGCGATGGGACTATTGATAGAACAAGGGATGTTGGTGATGATGTTTTGTGTTGTGCAAGGTATTTTCTAACATACAACTAAAAGTCTATCAATGTTGCTGAAATGACGGAGACAACTCAAAATCAGTATGCCTTACCCTAAGGGACCCCAATAATTCAAATGGATGAAATTTTCTTGAGATCTATGCTTCATACATGTCAATCACATTTCTTGCGATCTGACAAAACCATATCATATACTCCCTCCGTCCCATAATATAGTTCCTATTGTGTTTTTTTCACGGTATTTATTAAATGGGAAGAGAAGTCGAAAAAAGCTAGACAAAAGTTAGACATAATTACAAGGCAAGTGTATAATTTAAGGGGAAAAAAGTGAAAAGTACAATTATAGACAAAAGCTAGAGAGAGAAAGTGAAAAAAGTACAATGCAAGTGGATAAGTTAAGGGTAAATTAGGAAGTTCAATGAATAAAGTCAAAAAATAAGGATATAATGGTCTTTACATACTATTCAAAAATAGAAACGGGAACAAAATTTTGGGTCTCTAAAATAGGAAAACAAAAACTATAGGGATGTAGGGACTATATATTCTCATACAAGGTCATGATGTTGTAATGACTTTTACCGTTATCACATACAAATGGTGAAATGGGTTTAACAACACCTACTACCATCCTCCTTCAACAAGGGTTTATGTAAATCTGAAATTGAAATTTTGCTACATCTCCCAACAAACATAAGTAACACCATGATGAGTGACATTTATGTCACTCTTAGGGGTAGTGTTTAGGTCTCTTTCCTCCTATTTTTCTTAGGTTTTTCTACCTCATTTCTCCTCTTATGGATTCTTTATGTGTTGATGAAAAGTATGCTTATTGTTTTGATAATTTTTATGCATTATTTTATCATCCCCATGCTCTTGTTGCTATCTTTTGTAGGTTCCATGGCGGTCCTAAGCACGGTGGGAGGCCCCTTGGCCAAGTATGGAGGCATGAACAAAGGCAAGAGGAGCAAAAGGGAAGGATAGGAAGCAAGAAGAGGAAGTGCAAGAGGATGTGTGGCCGAACCTCTGAAAGGTTTGGTCGAACCAAGGTGTGGTCAAATTTTTGAAAAGTTTGACCGAACCTCCAAGGTGCAAAGGAGGCAGTTTCAAACCAGTTTTCAGCAATTTTGCAGGAAGGGTCGAACCTCAAAATTTCGACCAAGCAAGGATCAGGGAGGTTCGACCGAATCTACCCAGAGTTCGGTCGGACCTTTTCCCGATCTCAACCGACTTTATACGGACTATTTAAGTTCTTTTTTAGACCGTTTTTTAGGGAGAGAGATTAGCGGAGTAGAATGTTTTTAGAAAGAAAAACTTCCTCTTAGTTAGCACCTTAGTTCATTTAATTAGTGGATGATTTAGTTTGGAAACTCTGAAAAAATCTAATCATTGTAGAAGAAACTTCAAGGTTCATTCTCAGATTTTCAGCATTTATTCAACATTTGAAGCTTCAATAGTAACTTATTTCACTTGTCACTATTTATTTTCTGATTTTATTTTGTTATTGCAAGTCACTTGAATCTCTCTTAGTCTTGATAAATTGTTGTTGCATGTTAGTTTTATCCATAGTGAATCACTTTAATTTATTAATCCGAACTTTCAGTGATTTACTCTCAATAATCCCAACTTACATTTATTAGGGAGCACTATGAAATTTTGGGTTGATTTTCTTCCACTAGGTCGATTTACCAGTAACTTAAAGAAAGGGTGAATATTATTTTGTAAAAGCCATGTGTGATGTGTCGCAACATAATTGGTCCAATTTTTTTTTTTTTTTTTTTTTTTTTTTTTTTTTTTTTTTTTTTTTTTTTGTAAAACAAGAAAAAAAAATTAAAAACCCTTCCCAGCCACCATCCTTCCTCCCCTTAGCCCTAACCCCCAGCTCGACCGAAATTCGACCACTCGCCTCCCCTAACAACCGATAACAGCCGGTCGCCCCTCCCTACCCCTAAAACCACTCGGGCGACCCACCTACACCATCGAAACCACCCCTCTTCCTCCATCCCCAAAATAGCCCCTCCCTTCTCAGGTCGATGAAACCGCCCCTCCTCCCTTCCATTGTCGTCGAAACGAGCGGTTTTTTAGCCCCCTCAATTGGAGATTATTGCTAAGAAATTAAATGTAATTGTGTTACTCAAGGTTTTTGTGGTAGATTTTTTTAGATTTTTTTTTTTACAAAAAAAATTAATAAATAAATGGTAGTTATTGTTCTCAAAGTAGTCATTATGATGGTAGTTGTTGGTAAAATTTTCTTAAATTTTAACAAAATTACCCTATATCTAAAGTATAATACTCCCTTAGCTTTGTCCCTTTTATAGGATACGTTTTGACTTTTACACGTTTGTCAATACACCTATTTCACTACAAGAAACAACTAATTTCCGACGGAAAAATTCCGTCGGAAACATAGAAAATTCCGTCGAAATCAGGCTTTTCGACAGAATTCTGTCGGAGAAAGTCTGTGGTAACAGCCTTTGTCGGAAATTTGACCTTTTCCGGCGGAAATTCCGTCGGAAGGCGTTATTCCGACGAATTTTCCAACTGATCTAATTCTGTCGGCGCTGTTTTTGACTTTATTTGAAATTCCGTCGGAAATTTCTGACAGAAATTTCCGTCGGAATGGGTTAGGAGTATTCCGTCGGAAAAGTCAGTAAAAAAAAAAAAAAAAAACAGCCCCCCACCCCACCTGTCCAGACCACCCACCCCCACCTGTCCAGACCACCCACCCCCACCCAGACCACCCACACGCACACCACCCCCACCCACACCCACACCACCCCCACCCACACCCACCCCAGACCACCGTATCGATCTCCACCTGGCCACCCCCACCCACACCCACACCACCCCCACCCACACCCACCCTAGACCACCGTATCGATCTCCACCTGGCCACCCCCACCCACACCCACCGTATCTCCACCTGGACACCCCCAAAACCACCGTATCTCCACCTCGCCACCCCCACAACCCACAAAAACCACAAAATCGAAACCAAAAACCGAAACTTCAAAAATAAAAATAAAAAAAAAACGAAATTGAAACCACAAAATCGAAACAAAAACCACATAATCGAAATAAACAATTTATATATTACATAGTCCGAAAATCCGAAAAATTACAAACTTACATTACAAAATTTAAAAAGTTATATTACAATTTCATCATAAAAATTAATTATAATCATAAATTTTTGGAAAATAAACCTAGATCTACAAACTAACCCATATTTAATCTATATTTCCGACCTTCTACGGTGATTGACGGCGGACGACGCAACGATTGGTGGTTGAAGGAGGTGTTGAGCGGCGGTGGTTGTTGCGGCTGTGGTTGTTGTTGTTGCGATTGTTGATGTTAATAAGAGACGTAGATAGAAAGAAGGAGAAAGAGGAGAAGGAGAAAGGAATGAAAAGAACAAGAAAAGAGGAGATGGAGAAGGAAAGAGAAACGTAAAAGAAGAAGGAGAAGAGAGGAGAGAGAAGAAGAAGAGAGGAAAGAGAAGAGGAAGAGTGACGGAGAGGAGAGAGAAATGAGAATTAAAGGGGGAACCGGGTTTTGTTTAGGTTTTGTAAGGTTAGTTTTTTTATTATTTAATTATTTTTCGACGGAATATTCCGTCGGAAATCTCCAACGGATTTTATTTCCGCCGGAAATTTAACGTTTCGACGGAATAATCCGTCGGAAATTTCCGACGGATTTTATTTCCGTCGAAACATTACATTTCCGACGGAATATTCCGTCGGAAAGCCCATAAATTCCGACGGATTTTTATTTCGTAGGAAATCCGTCGTAAATTTTCGGCGGAATTTCATTCCGTCGGAATTTACTGGATTTCCGACGGAAAAACATGTCCGTCAGAAATGGTCTGTCGAAATTCGGCTGTTTTCTTGTAGTGTTTGATTATTATTCATTACATACTTTTTAAAATTATAACGATTGAATATTAATATATCATTCGTTGAGATGAATCAAACATGATCTCACATGATTCTTTTAGTTTTGTGAGTATATTTGAAGATTTCAATACTCTCTCTATCTCAAAATACATGACATAGTCAACATTGCACACATGTCAATGCACTATTTTGACTTTATTTAATTTGTATATAATTAAATATTAATGAAAATTATTTTAAAAATTATATTTTGAAACTTTATATATATACCTATTTAACAACATATTTTATGATAAAATATGTTTTTATCATGTAGTAAAAAATTATGATCAAAACTAATGCATGAATAGTGAAAAAAAAGTCAATGTCTCATATATTTTGGGACGGAGGGAGTATTATGAATAATATTTAAAATCTAAACATAACCAATAAAAAGAAACAGAGAAAGTATTATGAATAGTATTTAAAATTTGATAATAATCAATAAAATGAAACGGAGGGGTACCCTACTTATGAATAGTATAGATTGTTCATCTTCTCTGAAATTATTGTTAAATATACTAACTCTCTAGTTGTTTTGCATGATACATCAATCAATTTGATCATAATTGAGAAAAGGCATTGGTAGCAGTCTTGCTATGTCTGGGTTTTAACTGATTAATTTATTATTATTATTATTATTATTATTATTATTATTATTTATTGATCCAGAGCAGGTATTGCTTGGGTATGGATCGGAGCTTGAAACCATGTACTACTGTATGGAATGTTAATAATCACAAACTGTTGGTTGATAGGCTTACCAATTTGCCTGATGAATTGTTGATTCGGGTGATTTCGTTGCTACCCACCAAGGATGCCACTGCTACTTGTGCCTTGTCTAAGAGTTTGAAGCGTATTTTCCCTTTGCTCACTAGCCTCGACTTTGATGTTTCACCTATATCTCTTTGTTTGAAACAGCCCTATGCAATTAAACGTTTCCCCACTTTCGTCACCTTTGTCAATACTGTACTCCAAGCGCACAAATCGCAGCATCTCACCAAGTTTAGACTTCAAGTTAGCGGCGGGGACTTTGATACAGTCTACTTTAATTGTTGCATTGGTAGTGGGTGTAGTCAAGGTTCCCTCCCTCACTTGAAATCTCCGCAACTAAACACGTGGATCTCTTATCCATTGACCCTTTGTGGCGGCCTTAGGGAGCTTGACCTCTGTATTCTGGTGAGAGAACCAGGCGACGGGCAGCTGCCCCCAGCTATTTTCACTCGATCCCAATTATGCATCGTCTTGTTAGACTATGATGAGTCGTGGTTCAAGAATCTTTTCAGCAAATAATTAACCTCATTAGACCCTTGTCTTATGTTCAACATTTATCATTGCGCGGTAACTTAATGCAGGTATCTCTCAATCTCTAAATTTGTCTGAAGCTAAATTATCTTTTTGGTTTTCTTCCTTTTGTAGTAAAAGGAATAATGTTTGGTTTAACCTGTGGTTCGTAGTAGGAGTTCGACTATGTTGATGAAAAGGTCTTAAAGGATCAACTGCCGGCGTTTCCTAATCTTAAACATCTAGAGTTGTGTAGGATTGATGTAAAATGCTGGAATAAACTGTTGTTGCCCTTTCTTAACTGTTCACCTGTTTTAGAAACACTCGTTTTTCAAGAGGTTGGTGTGTGGTTTTAGTATTATCTTATTACGTACATGGTATCGGTTACATATGGGCAATCTAATTAATATAGCTGTTTATTTTGTTGGGACTCACTGAGAATGAAGGTTCCCGTATTCTGTCCGTCTATTAGAGAGAAGGTGCTGTTGGAACGAGATTTTTTTAGTACAGATCATGAAGTTCCTGTATGTTGCAGATTTCATCTCAGAAGAATAGGGATAAAAAAAATACTTTGGAATAGAACGCGAATTGGTAATAACCAAGTTTTTTCTGAGACATGCATTAGTTTTGGAGGAACTAGTCATATACTTATCCCGAGATTGAAATGCAGTTCCATATCAGAATCAGATATCAGTCGAGAACACATTGAAGAATTTACCAAAAAGCCTCAGTCACCTGTTCGATTCAAGTATTGTGATCACCATAGTCCATGTTAACTAACATCTATCTATTCATTATGCTAGTATTACAGTAATATTGGTGAAAGGTCTTTGTGCTTCCAAAGAAATTCCTGAAGCAAATACCAGTTGCTTTAAAAACTTCGTTTGAACTGTTCGTGCTCAATAAAAGTAGCTGCAAGATGGAGTCTAACAAGCTAGGCTGCACTCTGCAGATTATTGAACAATGGATTTCTATTTGACGGTTTTGCACTTACTATATTAATATTAAGAACGTATAGATATCCTACTATGTAGTCTGATTAGAAAATTTAGCATTTTTTTTCCAAGAATTTTTATTTTATAGTGATATATAATGATGAAAAACACATGTAATAGCTAGGTTTGGTTTGTTACATGTCTATTACAGGTTTGATGTTAGCTTGATGATCTTCCTAGGAGGGCTGGCTATCCTTTGCTCTGCTTGTGCTTGCTTGTGGTTTTTTGGGTTGCGTTACCATTGTTACTTAACTTCATGACTTTTGTAGACTTTACACAAAAATTATAATCTTAAAAAATTTAGTTAGAGAACTTAGCTTTAGCCTATTTTGAGACATAAAATTAATAGAAACTTAACGATATTAGTTATTAATGGTGTTTAGTATAATTATCATTTATCAGGGGTACATTATTCATTTTAAATATTGCATGGATACATGATACATTTTTAAATCTTTATAGGTAAATATAAAAAATTAAAAAATGGAAGCGAATACTCTAAAAGTGTTTTTTTTTTTTTTTTTATTCATTCTACATCCAATTTAGATAGACATTCATTTAGTGGGCAAAATACAATATGATCTGAGTCAAAATTTTAATATTGAGAGTTGAGTTTGATCTAATTGAATTTCCTCAAATTCAAATTAGATTTTAGAAGTTTGTACCCAATAATTAAAATAAACTAGCAATTTAACAATTTGTATACAAGGAAAGAGAAATAATAATATAATATGAAGTAGTAATTTCTTACTTCCTCCGTTCTTTATTACTTGACTTGTATTTCTTTTAATTTGGAAAGTTTCTTTTTACTTGATCTGTTTTCTTTTTTGGCAAATTTAACACTATACTTTACTTATTTACCCTCACATTTTCAACATAATTAAAACCATAGATCCTTTGTTACCTTACCCCCTTTTTCTCTCACCTCAATCATTCAACCCCAATGCTTCATAGTTCACCACCATAGCCTCCCTTCCTCCTCCAAGTTATCCATGGCAGCCACCCATGTCCACCACCCTAACAATATTTTTGAAACACCACGCAACATTAAATCATTACCCTTATCTCCCTCTTCACCGTCACTGGTCTCCAAACTCCTCGCCTCATACATTCTCTCGTCACCTCCACGGTTCTACTATGCACCATCGTCACTGCTTTAGTTTGTAAAAGAGCTTAAAGTTCACCAAAATCGAGACCGTGGTGGTCGAATTAAATTAGAAAGTGTTACAATTATTATGAAACTAATTAATAAAAAGTGTAGCGCTGTAAAAATTACAAGGAAAAATTAACGCACCTTTTTAAAAAGCATGTGGGCCATGTGACCAACCCCAGCCCTTTAAGCCATTGGGCCTATGTTGTAGGTTTCATCTAATCAAAAGCTTTGTACAAGGCTTATTAATAATGGATAATCTGCTTTAGATTCATTAACAATTCTATAAATAGTATTAAGAAATCACATTTTTGTCGTCAACAAATCCTTTTTCACAAAGTAAAATCCCTATAATCTTCTTCAATATTTCCTTTCTTGGAAATGGCAAACAATCCTAACATACTATACATACCAATACGTCGTGAAACACACAAAACGAGGTATTTTCGATCATTTTTTTTGTCAATTCTGACCTCAAATTGGAGCCAAAGGACCAAAATGCCCCCCTAAACCTATAAAGAACATGTTTTGCGCACGAAAATCAAAGAATTTTTTTTAAACCGCTAGATTTAACGGTTTTCTTGACGAAAGGTGTTAAAAAACAATTTTTAGAATTTTTTGGTGGTAAAATAAAAGTTTTGGTGGTACAAAACAATTTTTTAATTTTTTTAGGTGGTAAAAGTCAAAAAATCCTCATTTTAATTGTCATCTTATTTTAATGATTTCCGTCTTCCAGCTTAATAATATTGTTAAAGATATGAGTTATAATCATGAAAGTAGATTTTTTTTTGAGCTTGTGTTGTTGAATAGTGAAAACAAAGAGTTGTTGAATAGTGAAAACAAAGAGGTGTTGAATTTATTTTGATATGGTATCAGAGTAGATAAGATCTTTAGGACGTTCACAAAATTTATCCCTTCTGACCACTAGTAGGATCTCATGACTGTAATTCTCTCTCTATATATAAAGTTATTGTAAGACAAGTTAAAGTTACCCTCAAAGTATCTAAAGTTGTCCTCATTTACTACAAAATTTACCAATTTCCTAACACAATCCTTAAAAAGCGCTTATAATATATTAGACTGATCATGTTAACCTTCATAGCATGTATCCATTAGATTTTACAAATTAAAATACAATCAAACTCATTACAAATTAAAAGTTACTTTTAAAGGGATTAAAGTTACCATATAACTTGTTAAAATTAATCTTAAATTGACCGTCTATCAACAAAATTAACATAAGGTCTCCTTATACAAGACTGATAGTAGATTAAAATTTCATCAACCATTCAACTATTATATTATATTAACCAACTTTTCAAACATCATCAAATATATTATGGGTATATTTTTTAAAAATAATACAATTATATATTTATAACCTTTAATAAAAGTTTATGATATGGTGTATATATATACTAATTAATTAAGTTATTTTGTATCTCATTTATTTTGAATTTAGTATTGTAAAAACGGGTGGAAAGCATGAAGTTATGAATCCAAAGGATATGCATACAAAATTAACATTAGAATCTTAACTTATGTTGTAGAGGCGATTAGAAAAAACATTTTTATCCATTCTTTTGATTTAAAATCTTATGAAGTAATAGTAATTATTTCATTTTGCTTGAATATATATCTTTCTAAAGTATCACTAACGAATAAATTATTTTAAGATGGTTTCCATCAAAAATAGATTAGCAAAGACATAAATGGATGAAGCTTTGCCAAATACAAGATCATAAAAACCAAAGAGAATGAAGTTGCAAATAATGATAACAGAGGAAACAATGTAAATGCTCCATCAAAGTCCAAAATGTCATGTGGTTGACTTTATTTGTTTAGGAAATTTTTTAAATAATAATCCCAACTTTGCTTCATTTTTTTTTAATAATCTCATTTTTGAATTATTCTAGAATAATCTCAATTTTAGGGGCTGTTTACTTTCTTCAATCCCAAACCGGTCAACAAATAATAGGTCACTTGACACATGTCAAGTTGAAATTGGTCCGAAAGGAAGAACCGGAAAAGGAAGGGTTGGGTTAGGGAAGGAGGGCGGCGATTGGGGTGGGTTACAATACCAGCGCAGGGGGAGGGGGAATTTAGCGCAGCACCTGGAGTGGGGGAACGGATGGCCGACATAAAGGTGGTCGGATGGTTTGGCAACCGTAAAGGGGTGAGGCTGGGTGAGAATTTTTTGAAATTTTGTTTTTGTTTTTTGTTTTAATTTTTAACCAATGATCTTGCAATAAGTGTCAATTTTTGTAAAAAAAAAATAACCTATTCAACCGGTAACCGGCCAATGGGATTGAAGAAAGTAAACAGCCCCCAAAGTTGGGATTATCCCACAATAATCCAAAGTTGGGATAATTAAAAAATATGGAGCAAATTTGGATTATTATTTACAATTTTTCCAGTTGTTTATTTATGTCTGAAAAACGATTTAGTTTAAATATTGATATTGCTTTACTTTTATCTATTTTTTTCAATTTTATTTGTTATTCCCTCCGTATTTTATTACTTGCTTCATTTTCCAAACACGGAAATTTAGAAGGAATAGTTGAAAGTATTATTTTATGATGGAATTGAGGTTAGTTGAAAAATAAAATAATTTTGAAAAAGCAAAAGTACATAAGGATAAGTGGGGAAGAGAAAATATGAAAAATATTAAAATATTAAATGAGGGACTACTAGGGGGAGAAAATAGAAAAATATTGTTAATAGTTTTCAAAATAGGAAATGGAGCTAATAAATTAGTAAAATATTGTTAAAAATTTCCAAAACATGAAATGAAGCAATTAATAAAGGGAAATTCTCTTTGGTAAGACTCAAATTTTTTTTTTTTTTTTTTTTTTTATCTTTGGTAATCTTGTGTTTTTTATTACCATTGATAAGTGTTATTTTTATAAAAATCCTTAACTCTGGTTAGGTTTTTTTTTTTTATAATTAAATTATTATAATTATTTTTAAAAGATAATTAAAAAAAAAAAACCCAAACCCCACTTAGCCACCAGCAACTCCTCCCTCTACCGGCGGCCAGGTTCCCAACCCCCGGCCGGTGACGCCCGGCCTCTCCCGTCGCTGGCCGAAAACCCTAAACCCAACCCAAAAATACCAGAAAGCGCCCAAACCCGTTTAAGGTTTTGAAACCAAACCCAGGAAACGAGTTTGATTTTCTGGTGGTTTTGGGTGGGTTTTAGGGTTTTCGTGGTCGGCACACAGGTGAGGGGGTTTTTCGGGGAAGGGAGTCAGTTTTCGTGGTGGTTTGGGGTGGGATTAAGGTCCGGCGGTGTGGGAAATGGGGGTATGTCGGGGTGGAGAGAAATAGAGGAGGTGGGGGCGGAGGAGGCTGGGCGTCGCCGGTTGAGGGTTGGGCGCTTGGCCGCCGACCACGGGAGGGGCTGCTGGTGGCTAAGTGAGGTGGGGGAGGGGTTTGGGTTTTTTTTTATAAATAATTTTATTTTATTATTTGTTGAAAGAAATTATATTTTATTGTTAAAAAAATAATCAAATTAACCAAACAACTTTAACCATGTTAAAATTTTAGTAAAAAATAATCATTAATGTTATAAGCAATAAAAATTAATTGTATAAGATTACTAAAGAGAATTGAAATTTTTTCAATTTACCAAAGAGAAAAAGAGAAAGTTGAATGTTACCAAAGAGAATTTCCCATTAATAAAATGTGGCAAAGAAAAGTAGAGCAAGTAATAAAAACGGAGGGAGTATATGTAATTAATTTAAAATGATATTTTTTGGGGTTTATTACCGTGCATGCCTCGAGATTTAACAATCAATCAATAAACACATGTAGTTATACATCAAACTATTACTCCTTCCGTCCCTTAATAATAGTCCCTTATGGACAATTTTCACGGGAATTAATAAACATAAATAAGTAGTAAAAGTACATTAGAAAGATAAATTTTACATTGGGTATGCAAAAAAGTAGAGAGAGAAAGTACTAAAAGTACATGAAAAAAGCAAAATTTAAATTGGAAAGTTAAATTTGCATAAATATTGTTGCAAATTGGAGGAAATTTTGAAAAAAAAAAATAATATTAATAGTACTGAAAAAAGCAAATTGGACTATCATTTTGGGACTTAAAATTAGTTATAAAGAACTATCAATAAGGGACGGAGGGAGTATTAATTTAAGGCAAAAGCTAACCAACCCCCAGTATAAGAAAACTTAAAGTAGATATATTAGATTAAATGAGCATTAATTACACCAATTGACGTGTGATTTTGGCATGCATTCCCAAATTAATACCACTTTAGGATCTATTTTAAATACTTATCTAACGTCCCGGGGCATTTGTTAGCAAGATAGATACTTTAATATATACGTTGTACCAACAAAATAATATTTACTGGAATTCCACAAATAATAAATGTAGTAGAATTCATGTTCATACAATAGTACATTGATGAAGAAATTCAATCAATCAAAAATAATTCTAATACAAAGTAGATTTTTTAATCATTTAAATGATTTGTATCTATCTGTATCATTTTCACATTCGTTAGTCAATTTAATTTATACTCGGTACATCATACGTTTGTTTCACACACACAAAAAAAAAACACAAAAAAAAGAGAAAAAAAAAAAAAAACATCATACGTTCTAACCTGTGTTGGAGGAGAGGAGACTCCAATGTATCTCAATGTATGGTAATTGGACACAATTTTTTTTTCCAGATAACGAAACAGATGAAGCTTTCAAAATTCTTGCCTTTCGCAGCAAAAAAGTTGCACATGATTTTTACAGACAATTTCCTATATCAATATTCTACAATGATTTTATGATTCCTAAAGCTTGCTAACTTGGTTAATTTTCGAGTTTATAATGTATGTGCATTTCTCATCTTTCTGAATTTCGACCAAAAAATATTGTGACGTCCCCCTCCATACCAATCTGCATGCTTACTTGCATTGACATGCGATTAAATTTCACATATTTCTTTGATCTTCTTTTTCAAGGTTTAAACTTTCTTATGCAAAATCTTTCTGAATGTCTTTTGTATTGAAGCTATCTTTCATCATCATCTTCGTCATCTTTAGCCTTTCCCATCTGCCTCGTACAATGCTTGTATTTTTTATTCTGAACTAGTACTCTCTTGAGGATGAATCTGGAACAGGCACAAGAGAAACAATTAATGAATAAGAGGTTAACAACTACTTGTATGTTATTAAAGTACACAGGATAGAGTTAAAAACAGAAGCACTTTTAGTTCTCACCTGAGGATTATCAAAGCTCATAGCTCTGATCTTGAACTCCCCTGGACTAGTCGTCAATTCATCTAGTATCTCAGAATCATCTCCCTCATCATCATCAGGAGTTTCTCCTTCCTGATTACAGACATCAAAGTAAGCCAAAGGTCACCAACATATGCTTAAAGTATGCAAGAGTTCTGCAAGTATGACAAAGTGTACAACTTTTGCTTACCCTGAAAGACATGCTATGAGAGCGTCTAGGTGCACCAGCAATCTCCTCATAGCCAGCCGCGTCCAGTTCTTGAAGATGAAAGGGATGAAAAAACTTCGGGAGGATATGTTGGCGTATGCTTATGAGAAAGAAAAACGGCAAGGGGAAGAGTATCCCTGCTATTGGTACCCAAGTAACTCCAAAGCATATCAACAAGTACACGATTTGGAATACAGTGAAAGCAGCAATGCATTTGAAAGGCACTGATTCCACATATGACGCATGAGCTTCTTCCAGAACCCTGGTTTCAATGGATAGATATCAATCGGCTTAATCAGATTGGCATAGCATACCAGGTATTAAGGCTGTCAGCATCGTAATCAACATGATAAAGTATTATTTGGCATCAGTTTAAGTTTTTATATTGTGGTTTTCAAGTGCCAATATGTTCATATGTAGGTTTCTGAAAAAAGGCCTTAAACTGGAAAACCAAAAGTGGTTTCTGAAACCCTGTTCTGTTTTTAGGAAACCTCAAAACTGATGAATTGTGAAGATACAAAACAAGCATATACTCTAGTTTTTAGGTAGTTGGAAAGCTTACTTGTATCGTCTTGCTGGTCTAATGAAGAGGAGGAGGATTCTCTCCCAGAACTGGCTTCCCGGGAGACTGTCAATAGCCATATATGCAAAGTATCCCCATAGAACAGAGGTGGGTATTAGCTTGATCAACGGCATAGCAAACATAGCACATCCTACAAGGACCGACTGTAAGATGTTGCTCACTCTTTGCTCGTTGACTCTAACGGGTAAATAGTAGTCAATGTGTTCAAGTTTAAAAGTTTTGTGTTCCTTTCCGTCTTTGCTATCTCCATTCATAACTGCCTGCTTCAAATCTTCCAACTCCTTCACAACTTCATGTGGCTGAAAATTAAGAATTATCATGGTCCCATTCATGTACTACACTCAACAGAGTTTATTTTCAATTAACGAGTTTCAATAACGTATGAGCAAGTATGTTTGAGAGCTTCTTACATTGGGATTTTGATCCATTTCGATGAAAACATCCTGCATCTGACCATACACTTCAGTGCTGCTAGCGTTTTTCTGTATGCTTTCCTTTGCAGATTTTACCATTTTTCTCCCCATCAACTGTCGTCAGATCACAATCACATGATATATAATACAAGTTGCTGAATCATGTAATTGCTAATAATATGATGAATCAATTTGAAATTCTACACTCTCACAAGCCTTACCTGCCTCTTGAGAACAGCAAGGCTCTTTGTATGCATAGGAGATTGTGGAAGAACACCATTTGATGGAGGTAGTCCGAGTAGTCCACAAAGCAAAGTCTGTAATAACAAAAATATAGTTTAGACACGAATATTGGTCACCTCAATTAATTTCAATGTAATGGAAAGGTTGTATGTAATTACAGATTACTTGGTTAACATACCGAAAATCCAAGCACCAAAATGTCATAGTGGTAAGCAGAAGGTTTTTTCAGATTAAATTCCTTTTGCTGAGCTAGTTGTGAAGCGACACTATGGTCGAAAAAGTACAGCCCTGCAACCATCAGAGCAGGAATGATGGCAGCAAAGATGTAAGCTGTGGGCACCCTAACCATATCCTGCATTTTTATTTCTGAAATTTGTCAAGATCCTTTTTAATAGAGTAAAAGGAAACAGTTCCTAGTTAATTAAAACAAAGAAGTTCAAATAGCTAGCTAACTAGGACTATATGTTATTCCCTTTTTTTCCACCTTTGGCTCTGATTCAAAAGAAATTCCTCAAATTTGGCACATAATATATATGGTGCGTATAATGCATATATATTCATCTCGTATTGTGATAAAAGCACAAAATACTTCTATTCAATCCTGTTCAATCTATAGCCAACAGAAAGCAGCAAAAGTTTAGTGGTTGCATATTGAAGATTACCTTGACTACACTCCAATGGTGCAGAGACTTAGACTGCCAAGGCAGAGGACTATAGAGCCTTCTAGGTACACCCTTTGGAACTCCAGAAGGAACACTGAAGGACAAGGCAGTCCAAAGCACAACCATCAATGGAACTCCATAATCTGCAATGAAGCTCCTTATACGACCTGTACCATAGCGCCATGACCTTGCTCTACGGCTCTTTAAGGCCATTACAAAAACACCAACAGTAAATATTATTCCAAGCAATCCATTGGCATATCGCCACTGAAATAGGAACTTCTCTTGGTGTGGATCCTCATCTTTGGGAATATGAAATTCACTTACAACTCCCTACAATAATTATTAAGTACATGTAAACAGAATATAATAAGCACAAATTCAGGGTACTAATGCAGCGTATGTTTCAAAACCAAACAAGATTAGTAAGTTGTTAAGAGTACTTTGATAGCTTCTTGGAAGAAAAGAACAGTAATCAACATCCCAAAGAGCTCCCCAGCAACCCTTGTAAACCGTTTAATGATCGTGGCAACATTGAATATCGAAAGAAAGATCAACATGAGCGCAGTCCACACACAAACCCTGACAAAAATATAGCAACATTAAAATATCAGCAACTACATATCAAATTCAACATGTTTTTCTAAGCAGACTTGATATATGTCAATCATATACATACCATCCTGCCCAAGCAAGGTAAAGTTCCTTTCCCAAACCTGACCGCTCTTTCGCAAAGTTATAGAGATAAGAGTACATGATCACAGTTGGTTCTGCAACCCCAACTATCAGAAGAGGCTGCCCACCAATTATTGAGTGAATGATCCCACATATTGCTGTTGATGCTAATGTTTCAACTGTGCTCAAGCTTCCATCTACATATTGAAAAAAGCACATGAAGTATATTTAACAAATATTGTCATTACATTTTCTGTTTTTTTAAGTGTCGAGTATCAGACATGAGTACTTGAGTGAAACAAAGCGTTGTAATAACTTAAGATTGATCACCTGTGTCTCTGCTGAGTTACTCCCCAAAAGCTATTACAGGAAGAGCAGAAGCAAAGAAAATATAGGTAGTTGGTGCCAGTATCCTAACTCCCACCAAAAAAACAGAACAAACTCTTAAAACAATTTACTAAAAATCTGAAGTGCAACAGCATTTTTTCATGTAAATAGATTGAATCTGAATGAATATTAACATGAAACAGCCCAAAATTACCCAAAACCGGATCGAATTCCACCACTCCAATCTTGCTTGTAACATGCCCATCTTCCATTGAAATCGTTTACAATCCCATAAAATGGTTGCTTCATTATACCAATTCCAATATCAGATATTCCCTAAAAAAGCAAAATTCACCCCATTAATATTCAACATTTATTTCAACAAAATTACTACAATTAAGCTACTAAGTATGAGTATTTCATCTGATATATTTACTTTTCCCAGTAATATTATTCAAATTTAAGTGAGAAAAAAATAAATTTGTAACTACCCAAAATTCAACAATGTAACTGGGTTTGCTTAGTAAATCATTTAACCTATCAACATTGATGGAAAAAATCAAGGGTTGCAGAAATTAAACCCAAAAAATGGTAATAATCTTTTTTTTTTCTTTAACAAAAAAAGTAACATTTTCCAAGAAAATAAAATCAGTGAAAAATCAGATACGCGTTTTTTCTATATTCTTCAAGATACTAAAAACAAAATTACAAAGAATTTGACACAAACAGAAAGCAAAAAATAAAAGAAAAAGCAGAATTAAAGAAAAAAGAGGATACCCATAAATTTTCCGAAGAAAAAGCTATTAAAATTTGACCTTAGAAAACAAGTTACAAAAAATTATACTACTAGCAATAATGTAAATAAAATGACATTTAATAAAATCATGATGAAATCTTTATTATTTTAGTCATGCTAGCTGTAATATATTTACTCCTAAAAGTAATAAAAATGACTAAAAAGAAAATTATAATAAATGAGCTTAAACGATGTGATGAGGAGAGAGATAAAGAATTTACGACGTAGTGTTTCGCCGGAAAAAAGCGTTGGACCACGGTTAATGTGGTGGAAGGGATGTTAGAGTTGAAGAGTAGGAGGAAGTGAGAAGGGAGGTTTAAAAAGACCCGCGCTGCTAGTGTTATGTATCAGTGTGGGGCCCATTTCACATTTTATACAAGTACTTAGGAAAAGGAATTTATGTTTTTTCATAAATTTGATTTGAAGATTATTACTGTAATTTTGTTATGACTTGTGAGTTGTGACTAATAGCTGTCATATGGAGTTTTTTTTTTTTTTTTTTTTTTTTTTTACTATTTATGGATTTATGGTGGGTTTTTGTGTAAAAGTACATTGTAAGATGATTTTTTTTTTTTTTTGGTGTGTGTTTAGAGAGGCACAATGGCGGGTGATAAGAATCGAGGTGAACTCTAACCACTTGAGGTATCATTTACTCTATGAATGAGATTTTTACATGTGTGATAATAAATGATATCGTAGGAATTAACGATGAGCTGACTACAAAATTATGTTTTTTTTTTCTTTTTTTTTTTACAATTGTTGATGTAATTACAAAGATGTCAATGCTATTCAAAAAAAATACAAAGATGTCAATTATATATTTTTTTTTATTTATGTACCATTTGATAAATCAATTGTATTTATCAAGGTGATAAATGGGAGGCTTTCTCCAATTCGTATCCCAATAGACGGGGTCTTGAATTAATTTGAATAGTGGAAGGATGGGCATGGAGATAGTAGTTGGTCTATATTTAGGCTATTCTAGAGTTATAATATTGAGAATAGCAAAATATTTGTATGATTTATTCAACAATTGAAACATAGTTATTGGTTAAACTTTTTATACACTTGCAACTATTTCATTTCGGCGATGACTCGGTCTTGTTAGAGCGTATTAGTTTTACAGTAATCACAATGTTTCGTGTTATCGAGTCCATTATATACATAAAAGTGGTAGCCTTGTCAAATGTAGGGTAATAAGTCTCGTGAACCTTTAAAAACTAGGACAAAAGATCAATTGTTAGAGTTAACTTCATAAATTTACAATGTATGAATGTCTAGTCAATTGGAAAATTGTAACCAAAACGCAAACTTCATTCCTTCATTTTGCCTCCAAGTGAAATGTCATGGAAAGTATTCCTTCAATCACCCTACATCCTACTCATATTAAATTCCGTACAAATTAATTATTTCTAGTGTCTTTTAAAAAAGTAATTAGACTACTCTTTACTTTTATAGGCCATTTGTATGCATTTATCCATTTTGAACAACAAAATTTACTTTCTAAATTTTTGTATAATTTTTTCTTACTACTTTTTCTATAAAGTTAGGCCTCGTAACTTTTATTTTCTACACTTTTAATTCCCCAAAAATCGAGTAAAAAGCATTTGTAACTATAGAGATGGGCAGAGTATAAAAAATTATGAAATTTGCTAGACCAATATTCTAATTTGCAAGATCATAACTAATTTATATTATGTCCTTTGATTTTTTTATAGTCAATTAAAGTATACTATAGGGAAAAAAAATATTATAGCTATATACTACGAATTTGTTTAGGAGGGTCGTTTTGAATTACTCTACTTAATTAATTTCATGTCTACCTCACGATTGTGTACATAATGCTACAACTCTAGCATTTATTGTTTAAATGTGTTCAAATCAGCAACCTATACTATAATATGGTGCTGAATAAAATGGTCACTTTCATATTCATGAAATTGGTAGTAAATAATTATTCTTGAGTGGAATTTTCCATATTCATGCATTTGTTAAAAGAGAAGGGAATTAAAGTACTTGGAGAAATGAAAATCATATGCATAACCAACCTAAGAGTTGTTGATGGTATCGTTTATAAGTGTGTGGTCACACCTTTTTTTTTTTTTTTTTTTTGAATGAATTGAAATTATCAAGATATCAACTTTTAAAATTTTGAATAAATATATAATAATTAATTAGAGATATTAACAATTAAATATATACATTGACAAATATGATAAAAGAAATGTGCCAACTTAATCTGAAAGGAGGAAGTGAATACAATATACAATTAGACGGAGTATCATTTGAAGTTGATGGTGTCCTAATGTATAATATCCTGAATAAAGGAATGGTACCATTTAAAGTTTGAAGTTGATATGATGCAACACATACAAAAATTAACATAAAATCATGTGAATACATACGAACATAATGCATTACTAAAATAGGGGCTAAGCACCCTAAGCATTTTCATATACTAATAGAGTTTGCATGTTTGTTTTAGTATATAGTTATAACTGGTCACACATCATAATATTGCTTATATGAGTGTATAATTCCCGATTTGATTATAACAATTATACCATTTAATTGACGATCACATTTTTTTGGACATTCAGTGAGCTAGCTGGCCATGGTTGCTCACTTGCTCTTATCTGATCTCCCAACATGATTGCTATAGTTTACGCGAGTAATTTGTGTTAATGAATACGAACTTAATAAAATACCATGTTTACCATTTATAAGAAGTGTATGTAATACGACATAGCTTAATTATTGTATTATTGCTTCTTTACGTTATAGATCAATTAGTTGATTTCAATAATCGGTATCACTAACTAATTTAACTATATATACTACGTACATATGAAATGTTTGGTCATATCAACTTTTATTTTTTTTTTTATTTTTTTTTTTGACAATTGCAAAGGAACAAAGAAAAACTACAACAAATAAGGGAAACCTATCCGACATTTCCTAGCAATGTCGTTAGCTCGTTGAACCTGATCTCTATCAACTTTTAAAATTGTGCATCTTTGAAACGCCGCTCCAACTATCCGTAGCTCCTTTAGCAGCCAATTAATGGAGATCTCCTTTCCTTGGTTATCTTGTAAATTATTTAGAAGAGAGATGGAGTCAGATAAGAGAAGAATTCCTTGTTTTCCTTTAGCCCGAGCCCACTTCAAAGCTTCAAGATAAGCCCAGGCCTCACACTGAATGACTGACGCTGTAGTACCATAATTCCCCCTCTCTTCCCTGGCAACACCTTGTATATTATTCTTAACTGCCCAGCCTACCCCTGCTCTCATTGTTTTCTTATCCCATGATCCATCAGCCTCCACTATAAATTTGTCAAAACCAAGCTTTGCCTTTCCTAGCTGCACATGGTTGAAACCCGGGGGAACAAGAGGGTTACCCTTGCTGGCAACCTCCCTCTCATTTGTCGGACTTATTTGTTGTCTGAAGGTCTCATGATCCTCCATTGCAAGCTTTATGAACTCCAAAACCAGACTACATGTCCCCGTGGCTCCATTAAAGCATGTTGCATTTCTCATTTTCCATATACTCCATAGTGATGCTATGAACAAAGCACTTCGGTTACTATTCTTCCCATCCTCGCTATCAACTTTAAACTTACGGAGTACTTAATGTGGCCAATATAATGCTCTCATTCTCGAATAACAGTACAAATTTTTATTGTAACAAAATAAACAAACAATAACGCTAGCTGCTATGTCCTTATGAATTATGATATTATTGATAAGTATTGTAATAGAAATACTATGGTGTACTAACTCCTTGTATGCTAAAGATACAGAATATTAGATGATCTATCAATTTGCATTAATTTCCACTTGCTTTATTATTATAATTTTTTTTTTCATATATTTTAGTTTTACTTTTCTTTTGGTTGCGGTGATGGTGAATCGTAAATGTTTAAGTCTGAATTTAATGTAAGAAAACATGTAACGTACCACTTTAATTCAATGCTGGTGAGCAATAAAATTGGAATTCGACTGACGTACTGACTGACCAAAAAAAGAGAAGAAAAAAAATAATTCCCAACTTCGATTAAGATGCACCAATTGACCTCAACTAGTCCACTTTCCAAAGTATCTCAGTTGAACTAATTGATACTTTGAATTTTATTTTTTATTTTAGTTTTTTCATCTTTATGTTTCTTTACATGGGAAGGATGGTGAAAGATTATATAATAATTTTTTTTGGTTTTTAAAGAGCCACAAGGGCGGAAGTGAGAATCGATTTCAAGATCTTCTGGAATTGGGAGGAAAACTTTAACCACTTGAGTTATCTCTCACTCTCAGATTATATCATAATTATATTACTTAACTAGTACTTTTAAAAATAACCAAGTCAATTAAAAAGCAAAAGAATTTCTTGCATAATTCATATTATTCATGTGACATTTTAACGACTTGTATTGAATAAACTAAATCTAAACTCTTAACTAGCATAAGGTGTAAAACAGCAGCACAAGTTGTTATTTAAGATAAATAATACTCGTACATAAGAATGATTGATGGATTTTTCAAGGAAGATGTGATAAAAAAAGATAACATTGCATTATTGTATGATGTTAAATGGTAAAATAAAGCTTATGTACATTGAACCTAGGGGCACTTTATTTACCTAAGATGATCGTTGTTCTACCATAATTGATGTTATTGTGATCATACTTTGTTCCTGATAATTGATGTTATATATTGAGGAATATACTAGTATATGTACACAATTGAATCAAAGTTTTGTGAATTGAATTGCGATACAAATAATGATCATGCATACTAATTGAAATATATAAAGTGGATTGCAACTGAAAAAGTAGGATATGCTGTATGCATATATGATTTCCAAATTCACCCTAGTTTTCATATGTGAAAGGAAAAAGAGACTTAGCAAATTGTCTATTTATTGAGCTATTTCCTTCAAAGTGTTTTTCATTTTCGAATTGTAACTTGTCAGCATTAAGATTTGAATTGTTAATTGTTCCCTTGTTTCAGACATTCATACATATTCATGTTATAGTTAATAAGATCATAAAAGGTAGGAAAGTAAGGACTATTTTCAATCCATATGTTGTTCTTGTTGGTATGACTCATACGGCGTTGGATTGAATTTGGACCAAATATAAACGTATAATGTATCTGTAATAACTTAAAACTTACAATAAGAGTAATTGATATCTCAAATTAAATTCGTATTCATTGAATTGGGAAATGGTGTGTTGATTGAGCTATGTATGTGCGGACAATATATAAGAGTAATTATTGCATGGTTTTGAACCAAGGCCTCCTCACAATAGGATGATATGTATTGTTGTAAATAAAACTCACTTTACTATCCCACATCAGCTTACATGCCGTGTTTGTAGGCCAATGACACGGCCCACTAATGTGTTGTTCTTAACTACACCAGCTTCATATATATGAATATATAGTACTTTAAAAATGAGCATATGTTTTTTTTCTTTCATTATGTCTTAACTCACTCTCTCTTCTCTTTTCTTACCTCTATTAATTTTCTCTCTCCTCTGTTTTCTACTTATTTTGAAACTTTATATCTCCTCTATTATCTCTATAAAAATGAGCATGTAAATACCTCACTTTCCTTCAATCATTATTCTTCTTTGTCCTTCTACTTCGAGCATTCTTTAATTCGTCACCATTGTAGCATTCTCCATCGTCGTCATATTCGTCGCGATCATGAATCGTGAGGTAATTTTGAATTTTTTTTTTGGTGGTTTTATAATACGTGAATGTTATAAAAATTGTTGATTTTTATCAATTTTGCATTTGTGATTCTGAATCTATCATATTATAGATCGATAATTATTTTCTCTATGATGAACCAAGATAAGATTTAAGGTGGATATTTAAATTTTAGAGTTAAAATAATTACAATCGAATTGTGTATAATTTCCATAAAAAAATTTGAACACGCAGTACTCTAGAAATGAACATGTAGTACAAAATGAACTTTTAATACACTAAAAATGAACATTTAGTACAAAAAAATAAACATATTTTAACGATTTATTTTATTTTTATTTTCGTTAATATATATAAAGAATTTGAAACTATATGAATATATGAAAATCATGTTTATTTTTAATATACTAAATGTTCATAACTTTTTTTGACGTGTTCATTTAAATAATAAAGGTTCATTTTTTTTTTAAATGTTCATATTTTTTATGAAAGGTTCATTTTATTAGGTATGGTCTAGGTATTCAATGATTGTATGATAAACGTTCATTTATAATATACTAAATGTTCATATTTTTTTATACATGTTCATTTTTTTTAACGTGTTCATAATTTTTTTTTATTTAATGTTCATTTTTAAGGCCGTTGTCTAGCAATTCTATGATTATATGATAATCGTGTTCATTTTTAATTTACAATATGATCATATTTTTTTACGTATTCACTTTTTAATACTAAATTTTCATTTTATTTACGTGTTCATTTTTATTACTAAGTATTCATTTTTTTTTTATATGTTCATATTTTTTTTACTACATGTTCATTTTATAGGTCGTGGCGTATCTATTGGTCAGAGAATTTAGACATCAGGTCCAAATATCATATCTTAGCAAAGAATGAGGCCCATGAAACAAGCGTTGCCAGTTATTGCAAGCCCAGCCCATTACAAGCTTTTATGTGGATAGGGAACAATGGTCCAAAATCATACAAACTATTAGTCGCTCAATCTCATTTTGCTTGCCTCATTAACATATATTTTGTGGGAAATTTTCGGATCAAATAAAGCAAGTAAATGAGACGGAAGAGAGTACTATTATCAATCACTCCGTATCTAGGAGCTTTAACAGCTTAGCCTGGGCAACCTATACCCACATTGGAAAAAGAAAATCACATTGGACATTCAGCCAGTTCTTCATTGCAAAATACATTCAGATATTCTTAGGGAGGGGTCTTACTACTAGAAACACATTCAGAAAATCAACATGCAAGTTTACCAGAAAAAATAGAGGAAATTTAAGATTTTGTTAGGGAATTGATAATATAATACAATAATAAATGAAATATGAACTAGTGAAGGGAGATCCAATCTTAGGATCTAATGTACCTACAACCTCAATATTAACGAATTCGCTAAGATGTCATTGGCTAATCCTATAGAATTTGGAAAGCATGTTAATCACAAAATGACATGATATCGCCATCCTAAGCCCTAGCACAGATTTTTACTGATTCCTACAAAGAATGAAATGTTTCGTATAGTTTTTGGTTTCTTCTAAGTTTTCAGTTTCCTGATGCAAAGCCAGTCCCCCTCTTCTTCCAAAAAGGTATATCTTCTGATCATCATTGTCAACCTTCCCTGCGCTCTTACTATACTAGTAGTACTTCATTGTGGATGAGCTCTCTCTTAAGGATGAACCTGAAAAAAAGCACATACTACACATTCATATAATAGTTCTCACTAATCAATCCAAGCAAAGAAAAGAGGCAATCATACCCCAAATAGAATGGGTCATCAACTAGAGTAGAATACATGTGTCAAACTACGTAGCTAGCAAATCGATGAAAATGCACAATACCAAGGGCATCGGGTAGTTTTTTTCAGCCAGGATAGGCCAGGGTTATGCATTTTGTGCTGTGGTGGGACTAGGGCGAGGATTTCTTGTTGTTCCTGATGGTACCTCCCAACCCCCTATCTACATTTGTTCTATTCCATCCGAAAGGAAGGCTATGGTTGGAGTTTATATAGTAAAATCAACCCAGTCTTCTTTCAAAACAAAATAAAATAGTGTTTGCAGGAGGTAGACAGCAGAAGGAAGCAAATATAATTCTCACCTGCGGGTTTTTAAAGCTCACGGTTCTGATCTTGAACTCCCCTCTGCTGGTTGTCAGTTCGTCAAGTATCTCACAATCATCTCCCACCGGTTCATCTTCAGGAGTTTCTCTCTGTAAATCAGTCATTTATGATGTCACGTTGTTGCCCTCATATATAACTAAGACCGAGAAAGAGGAGATGGGTAGAGCTTGAAATACCTTAAAAGACAAGCTAAGATTACGCCTTGGTGTAGCAACAATCTCTTCATACTCAGCAGCATCCAATTCTTGCAGATGGATTGGATGAAACATCTTTGGGAGAATATGTTGCCGTATGATTATTAGAAAGAAGAATGGCAAGGGGAAAAGAATCCCAGCAATCGGTATCCAAGTAATCCCAAAGCACATCATCAAATACACAATCTGAAATAGTGTGAATGCAGCAATGCTTTTGAAGGGCACTGATTCCACATATGAAGCATGAGCTTCATCCAGAATCCTGCATCAATTGGTTTTTAATCAACAAGATCAGATTTCGATATCAGGGTTCAAGTTGTCATAAAAACTTATTTAGTATCTTTTCCAAATTTCACTTTACAAGTGCCACAATTTTTATCTAGGAAGTTAAAAACCATCACTTGTAGACCACTCGAATGTACTTCAATTGAAACTTACTTGTATCGTCTGGATGGTGTGATGAAAAGGAGGAGGATTCTTTCCCAGAACTGGCTTCCTGGAAGACTGTCAATGGCCATATATGCAAAGTATCCCCAAAGAACCGAGGTAGGTATCAACTTGATCACGGGCATAGCAAATACAGCGCCTGCTACAAGGACCGACTGTAAGAGGTTGCTTACTCTCTGCTCATTGACTCTAACTGGCAAATAAGCATCGATGTGATCGAGTCTAAAAGTACTGGCTGTACTGTTGTCCTTTCCTTCTTTTTTGCCCCCCTTCATGACTGCCTGTTTCAGATCACTAAGCTCTTTGGCAACTTGACGAGGCTGAACAAAGAAAATTTCATCACCCAACATTATCCAATATTCTAAAGATAAATTATCTCAAGTATCTTGAAAGCTTACATCTGCGCTTTGATCCATTTCAATGAAAATATCTTGCATCTGGCCATATATTTCAGTACTGCTAGCATTATTCTTTATATTTTGTTTTGCAGACTCCACCATCTTCTTCCCTATCAGCTGCAAATAGAATACATTATTAAGAAGGTCAAAGAATCAACTTACTAACAAGTTCATTTCCACAAGAACACACTTACATGCTTCTTGAGAGTAGCAAGGCTCTTAGTATGCATAGGAGATTGTGGAAGGACGCCATTTGATGGAGGGAGTCCAATCAATCCACAAAGCAATGTCTAAAATGGAACAACCAAATAATAAGGCATGAGTATTACTGTATCAGTCAATCTAATCGACTTCATGGAGATATAAGGATGGAAGTATGGAACAACAGGTTATTACATATTTAACATACCATAAAACCAAGCACCAAGATGTCATAGTGGTAAGCAGAAGGTTTTCTCAGATTAAATTCCTTTTGTTGTGCTAGTTGTGAAGCAACACTATGGTCAAAAAAATAGAGCCCCGCCACCATCACAGCAGGAATTATCGCAGCAAAGACGTATACAACAGGCACCTTAGCCATATCCTGTATTTTGAACACAATTTTACTAGTTAAAAACCAACTAAAATCTTATACAATGAACCGATTCAATAGTTCAAGGGCAGCAAGACGTTAATTGTGATATTGAAAAACTAGCAATTACCTTGACAACAGTCCAATGGTACAAGGATTCAGATTGCCAAGGAAGAGGACTATAGAGCCTTCGAGGAACTCCCTCTGGAACACCTTTAGGGACGCTAAAAGATATGGCAGTCCAAACCACAACCATGAAAGGAACTCCGTAATCTGCAATGAGGTTCCTCATACGGCCTGTACCATACCACCATGATCTTGCCCTACGGCTCTTTAAGGCCGTTGAAATAAGACCAAAGGTAAATAAGACCCCCAGCAACCCATTTACATAACGCCACTGGAACTGGAATTTCACTTCACGAGGATCCTCAGCTTTGGGGATTCCAAACTCACTCACAGCTCCCTACAAAAACAGCATTATAAGAACACTAAATAACACATCTGAACAATGAACCATACTTATTTAAATTCCTAAGTTTTCCTGATCAAACAATCAAGTTAGCAAACTATTTCTAATACCTTGATTGCCTCTTGGATAAAAAGCACTGTGATCAACATGCCAAAGAGCTCCCCAGCAACCCTGGTGAACCGATTGATGATCGCAGCAACATTGAATATCGAAAGAAGAATCAATATGAGGGCAGTCCATACACAAACCCTATGAAAGGCCAAAAAAAAAAAAAAAAACAAAAAAATCAAAGATTAATCATTCTTATACCAAAACCATCATGTAATTAAGGTATGTTCAGAAACTAAAATTATACCATCCTGCCCAAGCTAGATAAAGTTGTTTGCCCAAATCGGGCCGCCCATGGGCGAATTTGTATAGATAAGAGTACATAATCACGGTCGGTTCTGCAACCCCAACTATCAAAAGAGGCTGCCCACCAATTATAGATTGTATGATCCCACATATTGCTGTTGAAGCTAGAGTCTCAACTGTGCTCAAGCTTCCATCTACACATATAGTAAAAAATGAAAAAAAATAAACATCAAAATTAACCTATGAATTCTTCTTCTTTTTTGTTCTTTTTAAGTGTCGAGTATCTGACACGGGTACTTAGGTGAAATGAAGAGTCAGAGTAACATCGAGTAATCGAGTAAGCACCTGTGTCTCTGCTGAGTTGCTCCCCAAAAGCTATGACCGGAAGAGCAGAAGCAAAGAAGATGAATGTAGTTGGGGCTAATATCCTATACTCCAAAATTAAGAAAAAATTAGAAATTAAAATGAATTGATCAAAATTGAAGTTACACTTAATTGATTCAAATATAAATGTGAAAAACCCGAAAGATACCCGAATCCGGATCGAATACCAGCAATCCAATCTTGCTTATAACAAGCCAATCTTCCATTAAGATCATTTGCAATGCCCTGTAATGGTGGCCTCATTTTCCCAAGTCCTAATCTTGCTTCTAACATTGTAATCTACATTCATTAAAAGAATTAAAAAAGACAATTTAACTTATATTCAACAAAATTATTAATATCAAAATGAGGTACTTTAGCTTAGGCAGTGCATTGTAATTAACAAAGTGTAAAAGGTATTTTTTTTTATAAAATTATGAATTAAGCTTAATATTTTGCATCATTGCTGTTGATTTCAGCAAGAATTGCAAATTTTACCAAGAAATTTATTGGCTATTACAACTAACAAGATCTAAAGGTTGTACTTTGCTGACTTATATATTCTTTCGTACAAGAAATACAATGCACCAATTGACACCTAATTTAGTCACGCAATCCTAAATAAATATTATTTGAGGAAATACATTAAATATAGATTTATAAACACAAAATTTGGAAGTGCGAAAATTACAAAATAAAAATCATATTTTTATGCTATGAAAATTAAATCATGTGCTGGTGAAATGAACAGAAAGAAAAAGGCAAAAGTCACTTTAAATAGTTAAATCTTTTTAAGAAAAAGGATCCAATGAACTTTCAGGTACACTAATTTTTTCCTAAAAAATGTCATACTCGTAATAATTCGCCAGAAAATTCATAAAATTAAAAAAAAAAAAAAAAAAAAAATCACATTCACATCAATCACATGTGTTAGGGAGAGTACATTTATACAATAATCCTATCACCGACTTGACCGTCAAATTAGAAACAATATTTAGAGACGGAGGAAATACAGTAATAATTAAAGACATTGGTAAGTAAGTGAAAGTGAACGTACAACGTAAGACGAGGTTGCCGGAAAAAGCTGCCGGTGTCGGAAAGTTTCTCTGACTAGAAAGTGAGGAACGTAGAGAGAGAGAGGAGAGAGAAATGAGAAAAGAGGGGGGAGTGATAATGTTACATGGGAGGTTTAAAAAGACCCGCGCTTGGAGTTGTACAGTAGTACTGCAAATGTTTTTATGACAAGAACTGGAGTGGGGCCCAATTTCTGATCAAATTCTTGGAGTGTGGTGTTGGGTTTGTTGGTGTGTTTTCATGTTTCTGTGTATACTTTGTGCGCGTTTTATGAGCTAATTAGCTGTCACTCCCACTCTGTTTGTACTCACTAATCACTCTATTAGTCTACTATTCTTAGTCAATTTTGGCTGTTTGTTTTCTTTTTCATAATTTAATTTATTGTTTTGTTGACTGCTAATTTTGTTCTTAATGTTTGCCTCATTTCCTTTTTATATATGTACAAACTACTCCGTATTTATTTTTTAGGTTTGCCACATTTCCTTTTGTACGAGGCACTTTAGGGTGGTGATTCTCTTACCATCCCCCCATTTTCAAAGTGTCTAGCCCGCTAATTCGTACCGGGAGGACTTGTGAGAGGTTTCAGTTAGGTAGGGCTCTTCTCCTTACCAACCAACAAAAAAAATGCACAAACTACAAATATTGAAATTATTTAAGTATACTGTTGAATTGACTACCTTATATTTTGATGATTGATTTACGTAAAACAAACTCCGACTAATGATGTTTAAAAGAGTCTTGGTTAAGCAGAAGATTCAGGTTTGAAGTAATATGTTCCGGAGTAGGAACAACAAAGTTTGGAAGACTTGATGATGAATGCAAGCTTTCAAGATGTCCTCATATCTCTATATACTTAGTTACTCAGTGTATGAACTTAAGAAACAAAAGTGTTGGAAGGAACTAAGAAGAAACATGAAGTTCCTGAAGGAACTTGACGATTGACGGATGACTTAGAAAAGTTTTTAACAGTTTTCAAAATCCTTAATTTAAGGAAGAGATAAAATCAGTTTGAAAATATTGGGATAAAATCAGTTGAAAAGATTTATTTTATAAATAAATAAAATCTAAATAATTCTTTAATTTAAAAGATAAATTTATTTTAAATTAATTAATTGTTTAAATATCTTTTTAATAAATAAATATTTATCTTTTTAATAAATGTTCTTTTAAACTGATTTTTGACTTGGTAAAATTCTGTTTGCTTAAAAACAGGATGCACGTTGGATTTGGGAGTCAAGTTAGTGAAATCATGGTTCTCAACTTCCTCCACTTACATCCCAACTTCCCAGTATAGGTGAACGTGGGATTGAGGGGGAAGTAGGAATATGATGGAAGCTTGGATAATCTCCCTATAAAAACAGATCAACGTTAAGTTTTGAAAGTGTGGAAAAACAATCTTAAGTATTCTGAGCATAGAGTTTCAGTGTGTTTAAAAGAGAAGTTCCTTCCATCCTTAGTCTCTTAAGTTCTTTAGAAAATACTTGTAATCATTGTGTAATTGGGTTTGGGTTGTGAGAGTTGTAAAGTGTGAGATTTGAGAGAGTTGTTTACACTGTACAAGTGATTCGGAGTAGAATCACAAAGTGTGAGAAACTGTGATTGAGGGATCACAGTTGGGTAACTTGAGTTCCTCACGAAACTTGAGTCTAGGCAACGTATTAGTGATTGTAAATCATTTTTACATAGTGAATTTATTCATTACCTATCTCAGTGTCTTTTCTCTTAGTAGTAGATTTAATTCCGCAAAATTTACCATAGTCTACATACACTACAATTCACCCCCCCTCTTGTAGTATACATTGTTCTATCAGTTGGTATCAGAGCAAGGAACTCGGAAAAGCAGGAAGCCCTGTCGAGTCAAGTTCCTGGAGGAACAATGTCAAAGGACGAGAGACTAGCTGAAGGTTACTCTACACAAAGACCACCACTCTTCAATGGGAAGTACTATGCCTATTGGAAGACAAGGATGGAGATGTTCATACAGTCCGAGAATTATCAAGTCTGGCGAGCTATCGAAGTAGGAGATTACGAGGTAACCAAGACCAATGCAGAAAATGAGGTAATTCCTAAACCTATCTCTGAATATGATAGAAATGACTTTGAGAAGAAAGAGATTAATGCTACTGCTAAAAAACTCCTAGTTTGGGGTTTAGGGCCAGATGAACACACTCGTGTTATGGGATGTAAAACAGCAAAAGAAATATGGGATTTACTAGAAATAACCCACGAAGGAACTCATGAAGTCAAACGTTCTAAAATTGATATACTGCTTTCTAAATATGAACGTTTTGAAATGGGTTCAAAAGAAACTATTCAAGAAATGTTTACTCGTTTTAAAAATATTACTAATGAATTAGTTTCTCTTGGTAGAGTTGTTCCTATGGATGAACAGGTACGCAAAATTCTAAGAAGCCTTCCTGAAGATGAACGGTGGAGAGCCAAAGTGGCTGCTTTGCAGGAATCAAAGGACTTTACAACCTTTAACCTTGAACAACTTGCAGGTTCCTTGATAACTCATGAGCTTCACCTATCAAACAAAATTCAAGAAAGCTCAAAAAGCCGAGGAATCGCTTTAAAAGTTGCCCAACCAAGTGATGAGGATTCCGAATCTGGAGAGGAAGAAGCTGCCATGCTAGTCAGGAAGTTAAAAAAGCTGTACCGCAACAAAAGGTTTGGTGACCAAAAGAAAAGGAACTTCAAGAAGAACCAATACTCCAAGGAAACAGGAGGTTGCCACAAATGTGGGAACACAGATCACTTCATCAAGGAATGCCCTCTCTGGGAATCATAAAAAGGAAAAGGCAAAATGAAGGAACACGGAAAATCTAATACTCCTAACTTTTCAAAATCTGATTACAGGAAAGCCATGATAGCTGCGTGGGGAGACACAAGTTCTGAGGATGAAGAAGAATCCACGGAAGAAGAAACTGCAAACCTGTGTTTGATGGCTAAACACAGTGAAAGGTCAAAGGAGGTAAATCTCGAACCTAAATTTCTGAAATCCCTGTCAAAAGACAAATTAATTTCTTTGCTCATAGAAACATTGGATGAATATAAAGAAATATGTCTTAAACTTGGACAAAATGAAAAAGCTCTAGAAATCTATAAGGATCATATGAAATATTTGAATAGTTCAAGAACAGATGTTCAGGGAAGATTCTTTGATTTGCTAGATAGAAATACTATGCTTAAAGAAACACGGGAAAGAGTCAAAAATGAAAATATCATATTAAATGTTGATTTGACTCAGTATAAATTGCTATGCACTAACATTGATTCTAATAATGCTCTTCAATTGCCTTTAGTAACCTTTAATGATGATCTTGAAAATTTGAAAAAAGAATTGCAGGTTACTAAAGACAAAAATGAGTTCCTTGAAAAGGATCTAGAAAGAGCAAGAAACAATGAGAGTGTAATCCACATGGGAGTTCCAAAGTGGATACTTGAAGCTCAAACCAGAAGGACAGAAGGTTTGGGTTTCAACCACAAAAAGAAGAGTAGTAGTAAAAAGAAAAACTATGTGGAACTTCCTAGTGAGACTGTGTGTTCCTTCTGTGGCAAGTCAGGACACAAAGATACTGAATGCAAAAGAAAGGAACTTAAGTCCACTAAAAATATAGTTTATGTATGGCAAAAGAAAAATGAGTCTGCTGTATCAACGAAGGAACCCATGAAAGATGGGGTTCCTGAATCTAACCCTTAGTTTCTTTTGCAGGTCGTAGTGAGGGGGAACAACCAATGGTACCTCGATAGTGGTTGTTCCAAGCACATGACAGGAGATGAATCAAGATTTCTCTCACTGACGGCCTATACAGGAGGAACTGTGACCTTTGGTGATAATAAGAAAGGCAGCATTGTTGCCGTAGGAAAAGTTGGAAGGTCAAGTTCCCAAGCTATTGATAACGTTTTTTTAGTCGAGGGCCTCAAACACAGCTTATTAAGCATATCACAATTTTGTGATAAAGGAAACTCAGTAAGTTTTGATTCTGAAAAATGTAGCATCATTCAGAATGACACTGGGAAAGTTTTGCTGGAAGGAACTCGGAAAGGGAACACTTATACAGTGGATCTCAATACAGTTCCGAGGAACAACTTAACTTGCCTCAGTGTCATTGAGGATGATCCTTTACTGTGGCATAAACGTTTTGGTCATGCAAGTTTCTCTTTGATTGATAAATTAAGAACAAGGAACTTGGTAGAGGGACTTCCTTCAATCAAGTTCCTATGTGACAAAATTTGTGATGCTTGTGTGAAAGGAAAACAGGTCAGATCATCCTTTAAATCCAAGAAAATGGTGAGTTCCACGAAACCTTTAGAGTTAATTCATATGGATTTGTGTGGTCCTATGAGGATTCAAAGTAGAAGTGGAAAGAAGTATGTCTTAGTAATTGTTGATGATTATTCTAGATTCACATGGGTAATTTTTATGTCTAGCAAAGATGAGACTTTTGATGAGTTTGTCACATTTTTCAGGAGAATTCAAAAGTCCACCGGACATCAACTGATACACCTTAGATCTGATCATGGCACTGAATTTGAGAATTTTAAATTTGATGATTTATGCAGGGAACAAGGCTTAAGTCATAATTTCTCAGCTCCAAGAACTCCACAGCAAAATGGAGTTGTGGAAAGGAAGAACAGAACCTTAGAAGACATGGCTCGAACCATGTTAATAGCCAGCGATCTTCCAAGGAACTTCTGGGCAGAAGCCGTGAATACAGCCTGTTATATTATAAATCGTGTCATGCTAAGGCCTATATTAAATAAGACACCCTATGAACTTATGAAAGGCAGAAAACCGAATATATCTCATCTGAGAGCATTTGGTTGTAAATGTTTTGTGCATAATAATGGTAAAAGGAACATAGGGAAATTCGATGAAAGAAGTGATGAAGCCGTATTTCTCGGATATGCTACTAACAGTAAAGCGTATAGAGTTTATAATAAACGCACTATGTGTGTTGAGGAAAGTGTGCATGTTATATTTGATGAAACTAATCCACTTCCATGTACACAGGAACATGAGGACTATGACTTTGAAATTGGTCTAGTACGTCCTCAAGAACAAGAAGAAGATGCAGTAATTCCAAATAAGCAGCCAACTCGATTAAATGAAAATCATGAAAATCCAGAGAAGGAACTCGACATACAGACTGAAGTTCCTTCGAGATAACAGCCTCAGAATGAAGAACCTGCCGAGGAACCAATAACACAAGAGGAAATCACTAAAGAAGAAGCAACAGGCTCAGGAAATCAGAATAGTCGAGTTCCTATCCAAACCTTCCAGCCCAAACCTTGGAAGCACCAAAAGTCACACCCACTGGACAAAATTATCAGTGACTTATGCAAAGGAACTCAGACTAGATCGCAAATGAGGAACTTCTGTGCCTTCAATGCTTTTCTATCTACTTTGGAACCTCGCAACCACAAAGAAGCCTTAGAAGACCCTGACTGGATTATAGCCATGCAAGAGGAACTCAATGAATTCGAAAGAAATCAGGTATGGCATCCTGAACCTAAGCCACTAGATAAAAAGGTCATAGGCTTAAAATGGGTCTTTCGAAACAAACTTGATGAATATGGTACAATTGTACGAAATAAGGCTAGGTTGGTTGTAAAGGGATATAACCAACAGGAGGGTATTGATTTTGAGGAAACATTTGCTCCTGCTGCTAGACTTGAGGCTATTAGAATTTTAATATCTTTTGCTGCTTTTATGGGTTTTAAACTGTATCAGATGGACGTAAAGTGTGCGTTTTTGAATGGTTTATTAAAAGAAACAGTTTACGTCAATCAACCCCCTGGATTCGAGAATCCAAATTTTCCAAACCATGTTTTTAAACTTGATAAGGCTCTCTACGGACTAAAACAAGCTCCAAGAGCATGGTATGAAAGATTGTCTAAGTTCCTTTTGGAAAATGATTTTAAACGAGGAAAAATTGATAAAACTTTGTTTTTAAAATCTAAAGGAACTCATCTTTTAGTTGTACAGATCTATGTTGATGATATTATATTTGGTGCAACTAACGAATCTTTGTGCAAGTACTTTGCTGACTTGATGTGTAGTGAGTTCCAAATGAGCATGATGGGGGAACTCAATTTCTTTTTAGGACTGCAGATCAAACAAACAGAATCAGGAATATTTATACATCAGCAAAAATATGTCAAGGAACTCCTGAAAAAGTATAACCTTGACAACGCAAAGACTAACCACACTCCTATGGGAACTAACTCTAGATTAGACGAAGATCCCTCAGGAACTTGTGTGGACCAGACAATGTACAGAGGTATGATTAGTTCCTTATTATATTTAACTGCAAGTAGACCTGACATTTCTTTTAGTGTTGGTCTTTGTGCTAGGTTCCAATCAAATCCAAAAGAGTCGCATCTAACTGCCGTAAAAAGAATACTGAGATATCTTAAAGGAACGGCAGACTTGAGTTTATTCTACCCACTAAGTGATACATTCGATCTCAAAGGATTTGCTGATGCAGATTATGCCGGAGACTTAGTAAATCGCAAGAGCACGTCAGGTATGGTTCAATTCTTAGGCTCTTGTCCAGTTTCTTGGAGTTCCAAGAAACAAAACACTGTTGCTCTATCCACTGCTGAAGCAGAATATGTAGCTGCTGCTGCATGTTGCTCCCAATTAATATGGATAAAGCAACAGTTGCGTGATTTTGGCATAATTTTAGAATGTGTTCCTATATACTGTGATAATACTAGTGCTATTTGCATCTCAAAAGATCCAGTACATCATTCACGTGTAAAGCATATTCATGTTAGGCATCACTTTCTAAAAGACAATGTGGAAAAAGGCTCTATTAAATTAGAATTTGTACAAACTGAATATCAAATTGCTGACATTCTAACAAAGCCTTTGAGTAGAGAAAAATTCGAAAAGATGCGATTGGAACTCGGAATGATAAAGCTGAATTGAGCAGTTCTTCTTGGAACCCCAAGGTATGTCTTAGTGAAACGACTGAGCATTGCTATATATAACCTTGGTGTGAAAAACATAATCTCGAATCTTGCAATGAACAAGCATGTAATTCTAATGAGTGTGTGATCATGTGATTATGTCAATAAAGAAGACAAATTAAGCCATATTATTTTCCAAGTTTTTTTTTAAAAGCTCTGTACAGGTCAACCAGTATTTTACTCTGAAGTAACTTACTGGCATTTTTATTTATCTTTAAATTTTTAATTTTATCTTTTTTCATCTTATAAATTCCAAAACAACAAAAAGATTTTTTTTCTCAATTAGATTTTATCTTATTTTTATTTTTCTTTTTATTGTAAATAAATCACACAACCTTTCAACCTCCCCACTAACACGCTTTCCCACATTCACTCCCACATTCACTTCACCTAAACCGTCACTTCACCACACCCCTTAAACCGTCACTTTTTACAAACCCTTCAACTTCATCACCTATCATCACCCGTCACTCCCCACAAACCCCTCCTCACCTTCACGTTCCCACCAACCTCCATTTATACACTTCTCCTACTTCCTCAAAATTCACCCAACCATGAAAACCAACATAAATTCCAACCCCTTAGAACGACGATCCGGACGGAACTCACCATCAAAACCCGTCCCTCCAACTATGATAATCCCTTCCTCCTCTCACGCACCAAAACGCAAGGCTACTCAACCCAAGGAAAAACCAGAAAAAACTAAGGCCCGTCGCACCAAAGCCCGGCAAACCCGAAACGACAAATTCTTACTTGGGTATGCAATTGATCACTCATGGTGCACGGATTGTAAGTTTTCCGAAATTTTAGAGTTGTTGGATTATCAAAATTGGATATATTTGTTGGATGTATGTTCAAAGTTTCCAATTTATCCTACATTAATGGATGAATTTTGCTCCTCTTTTGTTTGCGTTGATGGTGTATGTAGTGCTACGGTTGGTGGTGTGAATATTGAGTTTGATGCAGGTTATTTGGCCAAATTGTTTAAAACCCCAAATATTGGATATAGAACCTATGTCAAAAACAAATCCAAAAACACCGTAGATGGCCACAATGAAACCGAAATTGTCACATTTATTGGTGGAAACCCGAAAGTTACTACAACTAACCACAATGCCTTAACTCCTTTGCATAAACTATTGTTCAACATCATTTGGAGAGGAATTCTTCCTCGTTCCCAAAAACGCAGCACTGTAACCCTGTTAGATGCATCCCTTATCTTCTGTCTAGCAAAGAAAGTTAGCATTAACTTTCCTGCCTTAATGATAGCCCACCTAGACCACTGCATTCCCGACCTACACATACCCTATGGTTCCCTTTTGACAGTGGTGTTTCAGGATTTGAAAGTTCCTTTGCCACAAACCGAGACATACATTCTCAAACCTGAACACATCCTTCAAGAAAAATCATTGTTAAAGCTGAAATTAAAAGTGGTGAATGGGAATGTTTGTTTTGCATCTAATGTGCAAAGTGATTCCGAGGGGGAACACAGTGAGGGGGAAGGAGACAAGAAAGAGGAAAATCGTGAGGAAAATAAAAATGCAATTGGAGAGAAAGAACCAGAGAAGGATTGTGAAGAAGAGGTAGAAGAAGTTAAGAGTGATGGGGTAGTAGAGAGTGCAAATGAGGAGGAGGAAGAGGATGATCAAGAGAATGAGAAGGAGGAAGAGGATGCTCAGGAGGCATTACTGCAAGAGTTACTTCAGGAAGTTGGGGGTTCTGTCAAACACACCCCTATACCAGGCAGACGAAGGAGGAGTGTCAGACTTGCTTCATCCAAACCCAAACCCCTGCATTCTGAGCTTGTCATTGTTGAGTTGGATGAAGAATCAACTAAAGTTTCTGAAGGAACTTCCACCCAAGTTCCTCCGGGCCCCTCCTCTTCTGTTCCAGAGGGAACTCCATCACCACCTCAAATTCCATCCCCTGCTCACCACACCATACCTTCTCCCCTTGCTTCCCAGCCTTGTACTTCTGGTTTCGGATTCAGCGCTTTTAGCTCTGGTCCAAGTCTCTTGCAAATCCAAGAGGAACTTCAGCATTTGTCCACTACACTTACACAGAGTATAACTACCCTTACCTCTAAAGTGGATCACTTGGCTACTACAGTTGAGGGGCTGCAAACTCAGATGATTTCTCTGGAAAATAAAATCAATGCTCATATGGACTCCTCATCCCAGGAAGTCAAAGCTACGGTGAAGGAACAGTGCTACAAGACCATTCTCAAGGCAATCAAAGATGTTCCTTTACCATGAAGCTCCTACCACTTCCACTCTCTGCCAAACATACCTACCCCACTGTCTCTTGTGATTTATGAACAATGTTCTTCTGTTCAGTTTTTCTTTTGTTAATTTTGGATCTTTTTTGGTTTGTTTTATAGATTTTGTTTTGATTCGGTTTGAAATCAATTGGCTTGATTTGTTTTTTAATTTGATATTCTCATTCTGGTTGCATATGAACTGTGTGCGCATGCTTAATCGTTCATGAATTCAGATTTACTACTCCCTCCGTAGTTTAGTACTATATATAGCATGCTCTTTCTATCATTTTGATAATGTCAAAAGGGGGAAGAGAAGAACAAACTCAGAAAGCTAGACTCAAACCGATTCCTCTTCAAGTCTTCATCGTTTAAGCAAAGGTATAAATCTCATAATTTATTAATTTGTAGAATGATGCAGACTTCTTAATACTTAGTTTATTTTTTTCTGTTTTGTTTATATAATTAGTTTACTGTTAATAGTTCCGAAATTTGCCTGGATGATTATTTTGTTTAACCGAGTTTGTTTTTGTTTGTCATCATCAAAAAGGGGGAATATTGTTGAATTGACTACCTTATATTTTGATGATTGACTTACGTAAAACAAACTCCGACTAATGATGTTTAAAAGAGTCTTGGTTAAGCAGAAGATTCAGGTTTGAAGTAATATGTTCCGGAGTAGGAACAACAAAGTTTGGAAGACTTGATGATGAATGCAAGCTTTCAAGATGTCCTCATATCTCTATATACTTAGTTACTCAGTGTATGAACTTAAGAAACAAAAGTGTTGGAAGGAACTAAGAAGAAACATGAAGTTCCTGAAGGAACCTGAAGTTCCTGAAGGAACTTGACGATTGACGGATGACTCAGAAAAGTTTTTAACAGTTTTCAAAATCCTTAATTTAAGGAAGAGATAAAATCAGTTTGAAAATATTGGGATAAAATCAGTTGAAAAGATTTATTTTATAAATAAATAAAATCTAAATAATTCTTTAATTTAAAAGATAAATTTATTTTAAATTAATTAATTGTTTAAATATCTTTTTAATAAATAAATATTTATCTTTTTAATAAATGTTCTTTTAAACTGATTTTTGACTTGGTAAAATTCTGTTTGCTTAAAAACAGGATGCACGTTGGATTTGGGAGTCAAGTTAGTGAAATCATGGTTCTCAACTTCCTCCACTTACATCCCAACTTCCCAGTATAGGTGAACGTGGGATTGAGGGGGAAGTAGGAACATGATGGAAGCTTGGATAATCTCCCTATAAAAACAGATCAACGTTAAGTTTTGAAAGTGTGGAAAAACAATCTTAAGTATTCTGAGCATAGAGTTTCAGTGTGTTTAAAAGAGAAGTTCCTTCCATCCTTAGTCTCTTAAGTTCTTTAGAAAATACTTGTAATCATTGTGTAATTGGGTTTGGGTTGTGAGAGTTGTAAAGTGTGAGATTTGAGAGAGTTGTTTACACTGTACAAGTGATTCGGAGTAGAATCACAAAGTGTGAGAAACTGTGATTGAGGGATCACAGTTGGGTAACTTGAGTTCCTCACGGAACTTGAGTCTAGGCAACGTATTAGTGATTGTAAATCATTTTTACATAGTGAATTTATTCATTGCCTATCTCAGTGTCTTTTCTCTTAGTAGTAGATTTAATTCCGCAAAATTTACCATAGTCTACATACACTACAATTCACCCCCCCTCTTGTAGTATACATTGTTCTATCATATACGTTTATTATTAATCTTAAATTTATACTTGTATTGTTATGGTGTGGGGAGAGCTCAAGCCATAATGATACTATACGTCTATACCTAAGATTAGGCAAGGATACCGAACTTCTCATTTACTGTGTCTCTATGCATTATCAACTTCATGGTGTGTTTTTTAGGCAACACATTAAACTTTGGAATTTATTTAGATGGTACATCAATTATCTTTTTAGCATTATGCATTTATGCAAGATATGAAGTGCTTCCCAAAGGTCAGATAATTGTTAAAATATTCCGTCCAAAATATGTAATACTCTTTTATGGATAAAGATATATGTAAGTTTTAGGGATACAACTAATAAATACTTCAAATTTTTCTATATTATTTTCCATACGTATCAATTTAGGAATGTATAACAAAAACAAGTATTGTTGACTGGTTTAATTAACGTATTTATTACATTTATTAATTGTGCTTTTAAAATGGCTTTACATGTATCAATTTGATTTTAAAAAAAAATCATTTTTCTTCTATTAATTACAATCATTTTCTTCTATCAAATTGAGCAATTTTGAGCCCATGTAATTGACAAGCAAGTAGACTCAACAGCTAAGGAAAAGGGATGGAATGCACATGGTCTTCTTTTGTTTGTTTTATGTATCACTACTGAAATTTAATTTTGTCAATACATGATTGATGGGGCTAGGGTTGACAAGTATGGTCATGTAAATGATGACATGATATGAACCGTTTCTCATGGCTCAATCTACGTTACTAACTTTAATGGAATATTTCTATCATAGATTGCTAAACATTTACGTGACTCTTTTATCTTAGGAGACTTAAACATAGCCCACATAAGTCAGTGCAAGAGCAATAGTGCAATACAGCATGAGAAAAATGATGATTTAAAATTTTATTCATAACATGTTGATCCGTGTATTTGAGACATGTTGATCTTTGAACCATGTATTTGTATTTGGAAAATCAGACATTACAGACATATTTTAAGGGTGTGTTAAAATAGGTCTAATAGTTTTTTTTATAAATTTAATCAAATATGATAAGTTCAATAAACATCATTAATGCTCAATAAGCTAAGTTTACACTCTTGCAATTATGTCCAATCAATTCTATTCAAGTCTAATGAGTAAAATTCATATAATTTCAGGTAAAAAAATGTTTTTTTTTTTAATTTTTAATTTTTTTTAATAGTTTTACCGTATTAAAAAAAGTGACAATGTTAAATTAAGGCCACATATTGACATATGAAGGTCTTATACTTTATGACAAGAAGCATTCTCTCGCTTTCAAAGTACTCAATACGCTCTAAATAAGTGACCCAAGTGTTTTCATAAGTTGAATAGTACTAATTTTGATCACATAAATCTCATCAACGCATAAGAAACAATATAGTTATAAGAGATATTGTAAGATATTCAATGTGAAAATTTCTATCTCATCATTTTATTATTAGAGTCAAATTTGTGTCTTAAAAGTTATGCAAAGAGCTAGTGTCACCATTAATTTAAAATAATTTAAAATAGAAGGAGTCCTTTATTTGAGCTGTCGATCCTAAATTTTAATGCAACCATTCTACGAAGAAAGAATAAATAAATAAATAAAAGGAAATTTTAGAAAATAACACCACAAAAATATCACAATTTTGATTATAACCACAAAAAAAATAAAAAAATAAAAAAAAAATTAATAAAAAACCTAACCCAAACCCAGCCGGCACCACCTTCTCCAACCGCGCCGACAGCCTAACCCAAGCTGTCGGCACCCCCTGCCCCCACAAAAACCGGCAAAACTCTCCCTTCCCCTCTTCCCCCTCCCCGAAAACAGATTTTTCACCAAATACCACTGAGTTATTGCAAAATTCACCATATACCACACAAAATTTTCTAATTCACCATATAGCACTGAATTAATGTACATTAACACAGAATGCCATTTTTGGTAACTGCCGTTAGTAATTAAGGTTAATTGTGCCACGTGGCAGCTTGTAATTGGTTCTTATTAATATTATTTAATTACTTAAATAATAAATAAATAAATAAATAAAACAGCCACCTTCTCTCTCTCTCCTCTGACCAAACACCCAGACCACCACCTTATCCCGACATCCCTTGCCGGCACGAAATCCGACCAGATTCCCCCAGTCGCCGGTGCATTGACATCCCCCTGTCGCGCCTCCCCTGCCCCTAAACCACCAGCCCCTTCCTCGAAACCAACCCCCTCAGCCCGAAACCTTCTCCTCGAAGAATCCCCAAATTCTCAATCATTCCTCCCAAAACGAAATCAGATAATTAGGGTTTCGAGATGAAGGTCGAAAATCATGGGTTTCTTCTATTCTCAAAGCTTTAGGGTTTGGTTTCGCTCGATTTTAGGGTTTGATTTCGCTCGATTTTATGGTTGATTTTTCTCAATTTTCTCTCTTCATTGCCGCCATTAAAGAAACCTTTCATGGGTCATGTCAAGATTTGGGGGCTTTTCTGGCAACTAGGGCTGACTTACAGGCTGCTTGGTGGCGTGTTGTGTTGGATTTGAGGGTATTCTAGCGGCAAATTTGAGGAGGAAGGGTTAAGTTTTTGGGGCGTTGTATTGGGTGAGGCGTCGGAGCGAGGAAGGGAGTCGTCGGCGGTGCTTTGGGCGTTTGGGGTTCTGGGTTGGTGGTCTGGGCGGTGTTTTGGGCATTTGGGGTTTTGGGTTGGTGGTCTGGGCGGTGGTTTGAGCGTTGGTGGTGGTCTGGGTGTTCGGTCAGAGGAGAGAGAGAAGGAGGCCTGGCTGTTTTTTTTATTATTTTATTTAAGTAATTAAATAATATTAATAAGAACCAATTACAAGCTGTCACGTGGCACATTTAACCTTAATTACTAACGGTGTTAACGGCAGTTACCAAAAATAGCATTTTGTGTTAATGTACATTAACTGAGTGGTATATAGTGAATTACGCATTAACTTAGTGGTATTTGGTGAAAAATCCGTAAAATCACCCCAACCTTGTTTAACCACCTCAAATCACCACCTACCCACCGTAATTCACCACCTACCACGGTAACATCAACCCCGAAAACCACCATCCCTTACCTTTCACCCTCAAAACGGCCGAAATCAAGCCCTCGATCGGTCGATTTCGACCGCCAATTACGCAGAAACGGGGGAAATGGGTGTAGATTTCGCGGCGGTTTGGGAAATGGGGGTGGATTTCGCGGTGGCTAGAGATGGTTTTGCGGTGATTTGAAGGGCTTGGGGTGGTTTCCGGGAAGGGGGAAGGGGGAAGGGGGGAAGAGGTGGAGCGGCGATTAAAGGGGTTGGTTTCGTCAGCTTTTGTGGGGGTAGGGGATGCCGGCGCCTGGGATGGTTTTTGCGGTGGTGGGATGGCTGGGTTAGGGGTTATTTATTTATTTATTTTTAATTTATTTATTTAAACCAATAGACACTTGACACGTGTCTTCTATGGCCTTACTAACGGATTTCATCCAAAAATCTGTTAAGTGGTGGTGAAATCAATTTTTGGGATTTTTTTGTGGTGTTATAATAAATTTTTTTATTTTTGTTTTTTTTGGTGTTATAATTAAGATCGTGACGTTTTAGTGGTGTTATTTTCTAAAATTTCCTAAATAATAATACTCTTGAGTGCACCACAACTTGGAATGCCATTAGCTCATAAAAAAACGAGCATGCTAGTTAGAGAAATAAAATACAAGAAAACGTGAAATTTCATTATCTTTGGTCAAACAATGCACATAAAATGGAAAGAATTCAATCTTAAAACCTTAAACATGTACTTGTGTTATATATAACCTCAATCTTAACCTTTTGGCCAAGATGTCACTGATAATTTCAATACAACAATTTATGGAAAGCAATACATTAAGTTTGTGCATGATGAACTGGTACATGATAAGCCCCTCCTAGCAAAGTTTACATAAATACTCATTTAATGAAGGGAAATCAAGCTTTAATTTGGACCTTAAATTAACCTATACATTTTTACAGGTTATAACCTCAATCTTAATTTTTCGACTAAGAAATCATTGGTATTATCATACAAACTTAAGAATTCAAATTATACCAAAAATTTTATGCATGATCGAATAATATCTTTTCTACTTGCTTCACTCTGGATGAAGAACTTCGTGTGGTCGAACCTGAAAATGCACAAGTATAGCTAAGTTAAGGTAGTGACTAGTGAATAAGTTTTAATTTGATGTTTCATAATTCTATATGTGCTACTATCAACTATAGAAATTAGTTTTTTTAATAAAAAATTAACCTGAGGATTTTCAAAGCTCAAGGTTCTGAGTTTAAACTCCCCTCTGCTGGTTGTCAGTTCATCAAATATCTCACCATCATCTCCTACAAGCTCATCTTCGAGAGCATCCCTCTGTAAACCAATATGGTAAATACGATCACAATCTTACCCTTATACGAAGTATGATTTTAGTTATCATTAGTGTCTAAAAAATTATTAGGTAAAATTAATGTATTGCAACATCAAACTGTCAAATTACTTACTCTGAAAGACAAACTATGAGCGCGCCTTGGTGCACCAGCAATCTCCTCATACTCAGCAGCATCTAGTTCTTGCAGATAAGCCGGGTGGAACAGCTTAGGGAGCATGTATTGGCGTATGCTTATGAGAAGGAAGAAAGGCAAAGGAAATAGAATCCCAGCAATTGGAATCCAGGTAATTCCGAAGCAAATAGCCAAGTATATGAACTGGAATATTGTGAAAGCAGCAATGTATTTGAAGGGCACTGATTCTACATAAGAGGCATGAGCATCTTCCAGAACCCTGCATCAAAAGGACTTATATCAGCATGATTCGATGACAAAGGTTTAGTGTGTGTCGTATATAGACCGTGCATAGGGCATGGCCTATTATCCCTCTTCATGATCACATTGTGACACTAAGCATCCAAGTAAGTATATATTAGTCACTTATATATTAGAACTCGAAATGTAGCAGCCAACATTTTAGAATAAGATTTTAGTTAATGTGAGCCTTACTTGTAACGCCTAGATGGAGTGACAAAAAGGAGGAGGATTCTTTCCCAAAATTGGCTTCCTGGGAGACTATCAATGGCCATGTACGCGAAGTATCCCCAAAGAACAGAGGTGGGTATCAACTTGATCACGGGCATAGCAAACAAAGCGCCTGCTACAAGGACTGACTGTAACAAGTTGCTCAATCTTTGCTCATTGACTCTAACAGGCAAATATGCATCGATGTGATCGAGTCTAAAAGGCTTGTTGTCCTTTGATTCAGGGCTGCTGTCTCCCTTCATCACTGCCTGTTTTAGTTCTTCAAGCTCCTTGGCAACTATATAGGGCTAAAATAACAAACTGTTATGGTCTTATTCATTGATAATACTACTCGAGAATTCATGTTATTAAAGAGCACTTGTCCAAAAAACTGAAAAAAAAAATGTAATTAAAGAACATCTTAAGAGCTTACATCAGGACTTTGATCCATTTCGATAAAAACATTTTGCATTTGGCCATAGATCTCATTTCTGCTAGCATTCTTCTTAATGCTTTCCTTGGCAGATTCAACCATCTTCTTCCCTATTAACTGTAATTCGATTGCAATATATGCGAGTTAAGCTAAAATATGACAGCAGTACTAACAAGACTACGATCTTAATTAATAATTTAATACTAGTATTTTGAACACGTACCTGCTTTTTAAGGCTAGCAAGGCTCTTAGTATGCATTGGAGATTGTGGAAGAACACCATTTGCAGGTGGAAGTCCAAGAAGTCCACAAATCAATGTCTACAAATCGCGTCATGTAGTTTAAGATAATCAATCACTTTATTAAGTTTCAATGAAATAGTATATGATAAAATGAGAAGGAAAATACTTATGGATCATACCATAAGTCCAAGAACCAAGATATCATAGTGGTAAGCAGAAGGTTTTCTTAGATTGAACTCCTTTTGTTGGGCCAATTGTGAAGCAACAGTATGATCGAAAAAATACAGTCCTGCTACCATCAAAGCCGGGACTATGGCAGAAAAAATGTATGTTACAGGCACCTTTGCCATATCCTGCATTTTAAACACAATCTCACATATCACAAAATGTTCAGAATTTTACAGCAGAGTAAATTTTAACACTTTCTCAACTGTCATATAAACCTGAATTTGCATAATGAATGCTTACCGTGATCACAGTCCAATGGCACAAGGATTCAGATTGCCAAGGCAGAGGACTATAGAGTCTTCGAGGTACGCCCTGTGGAACTCCTTTAGGCACGCTATATGATAAGGCAGTCCAAACCACAACCATCAAAGGAACTCCATAATCTGCAGTGAAGCTTCTGATACGCCCTGTACAATACCGCCATGATCTTGCTCTACGACTCTTTAAGGCCGTGGAAAGAACACCAAAGGTAAAAATGAGGCCCAACAACCCATTTACATACCGCCATTGGAACTGGAATTGCTCTTCACTAGAATCCTCGGCCTTGGGAACTCCAAACTCACTTACAGCACCCTGCATAAAATAAAATCATAAGATCAATACTGACTTTATGAAATAAAACGAAGTTCACCTAGTAAACTACTTCATATTATAACTACCTTGATAGCTTCTTGGATGAAGAGGACTGTAATCAACATGCCAAATAGCTCCCCAGCAATCCTTGTAAACCGGTTGATGATCGAGGCAACATTAAATATCGAAAGAAGAACTAACATAAGGGCAGTCCATACACAAACCCTGAGTAATAAGGTAACAATTTTTTGTAAGAATGTCGTGCATGTAGACAACCTTATATTAAAGTCATCATGTTCTTAAGATATGTTCAGAAATTTTAAAGTTATACCATCCTGCCCAAGCTAGATAAAGTTCTTGTCCCAAATCGGACCGCCCTTTCGCAAAGTTGTAGAGGTAAGAGTACATAATCACAGTTGGTTCTGCAACCCCAACTATCAATAGAGGTTGTCCACCAAAAAATGATTGTATGATCCCACATATTGCTGTTGAAGCTAGAGTCTCAACCGTGCTCAAGCTTCCATCTACATATAGAAGGAAATATATTTATATACATACATCACTTTTGACATATAAAGTTAATAATGAAGTAGCAAATTCCTATATTCGTATTGAAAAACAACATATCTACATTGAAAGGTCCGAAACTAAGCAAGACTAGGTCTAGTGGCAGGAACTTTGGTTCACCTTTCTCAAAATTGGGCTTTTATATGGGCCAACTGTAATACCTGAAGTAAGGTGTCCAGCTTAAAGCCCATGTGTACAAATACAATGATGTACAAAATAATTACGGAGTACTAGAACTTCCTTTGTTATCAAATTTCAATACATGTACATATAACATTTTTTTTTTTTGCACGGCTTATATGCTATTATCCCTAAAAAAATCAGACTTTGACTATATTTTATTACAGAGTAATTATAAATTTAACTAATTTAATTATTTGTTATTGGAATAATTTTTATGTTTATTTTTAATAAATCAACTTTTTATAATTATTTCTAATATGAATACTCCCTCCGTTTCATATTATATGCAGGATGTTCATAAACTTTAAGAAAATTTATTGGGTGGGGCTCAAAAGAGGTTTTTTTATAATATAAAATATTGTTGGTAGGAGAGAGAAATAATAAATAAAAAAAGTAGTATAAGTAGGGTTGGTAGGAAAGAGAAATAATAAAATATTTGTGAAAGTGGGGTTAGTGGGAGAGAGAACTTATAAAATAATGGTGGGTCCTAGCCAAAAATAGTAGTGTTGCAATTATTATAAAGCATCCGAAAATAAAAAGTGTTGCATTTAATATGAAACGGAGGGATTATAAGATACGACGAACTGGCCGAGTATATACTCTCTCCGTTTTAAAATACTTGCTCCATTTCTCCATGCGCGGAGTTTTAGGGGAAATTGGAATAGAGGTAGTGTGGTTAGTGAAAGGTAAATTGGAGGAGAGAGAATCTAAAGATAATAAAATATAAGTCTATAGGGTCCCACTAATTGAGATAAATGAATTAAATATTGTAAAAAAAATTCAAATAAGGAAATGGGGCTAGTATTTAAAAACGGTCGAAAATGAAAAGTAAAGCAAGTGTTTAAAAATGAAGGAAGTATTAAAATTATGTGTTATACGGAGTATGTAGAAGTCAATATATCGTAAAAAGAAAATATTTACTCGTATCCTAATAAAACATGAGTCGAATAACGGTATAAGAGGAAGAGCACCTGTATCTCTGCTGAGTTGTTCCCCAAAGGCTATGACAGGAAGAGCAGATGCAAAGAAGATGTACGTACTTGGGGCTAGTATCCTGTACTCCAACATCATAAATAAATATAATAAAAATTAATATAATATTGAATCAAATTATTTAAAAATAAAAATTTCACTTTCATTAAAAAAAAAAAAAACAAAAAAAAATCTTATAAATATGGACTAGGAAAAATAAAAGTTACCCAAGTCCAGATCTGATACCACCAACCCAATCTTGCTTGTAACATGCTAATCTTCCTTTGACGTCACATACAACTCCTTGTAATGGTCTTCTCATTTTACCAAATTCCTGGTTTAAATATTCACCTAATTATTCAAAATAAAATAAGTAAGATAACTTATCCTCAAGACCTCAATTATATTGTAATTATATACTATGTATTCCCTTCATTTTTTATCGGTTGTTATCAATTGAGCTCATGCATATATATTCAGATAAAGTTAGTCTATGCATCAATGTTATTTTTATTTGAAAGATTACTCGTAACGTTGGAGTAATATGTGAATTAGAAAATTTTACTTAGTTAAGTAGTCAAATATGATGTATCATTTATTCATATTATTTAAATTACTTCATACGAAGTATAATATATGGTCATACATACAAAATCTATTGATATTAATTAGAAGTATATGATTTAAAATGCTTTTCTATTTAATAGAGACAATGATGAATTCTAAGCAAGAGATTTAATTAAGTAACAATATGAAATACATAAAGTATTATTATTGCTAAGCAGTTGAATTGCTAGAAAAATTAGGTGTGTACTGTTCCATTGCAAAAAATTTAGAGAGTCGTCTCCCATGAACATACATAAATTATGAAGTTTATAAAAATTCTTAGCTTTAACGAGAAATGGTAAATTGGTAAGTCAAACAAAATCCAAAAATTAATTAGGTAAGTGCCTAACATTATAGAAATTACACTAATCATTCATTTGAAGAAGAATTTATTTTTCATTTTTTTCTTTAATATATAAACATATTATTAGATGCAAATATTATAAACTTCTAAATATATACATCGTATATGACATAGTTTATATGATATATATTTCTATATACGCAATACATACTATAATTAAGAGAGAAAACTTACAATATCGAGGGAAAGACGCCGGAAAATACCATGGGCGTCAAACGTTTTTCTCTATATGTAGAGTTAAAGGAGGAAAAAACTTAGAAAAAAAATTAGAGATAAGAGAAATGAGAAGAGTTCAAGTGAATATGGGAGGTTTAAAAAGACCCGCCATAGGGCTGGTAACGTAGGACTTCATAGTGGGCCCCAGTTCGTTAAGGTTTTTTTTTCTGCTTTTTTATTTAATTTGGTGGGGCCCAGTTGATTCTGAGGATGAATACGAGTATTTCGTATTTTTTTTGGTTTCTGATTTCTTGGAAGAAGGAACTAGCTGTCACAAGTACTGTATGATTTGTGTCAACTGTCCGCGATCATTTTACTCGGATCTTTCTAAAAACTAGAGTAACTTGATACTTCCCTTTATCTCATGAGGGAGTTTAAAGGGAGTATTGTTATTCATAAATAATTGCATAACGAGTAGTAAAGTCGTAATTACACGTAATTTTTATTCTGATTTTAGAGTAGTATTATTGAGTGATTAAAAGTATCATTAGGTAATTAAATAGTACCATTGAATATTCAGTGGTACTATGTATGTATGTAGTTATTATATATGCATTTTGTGGTGTTAACTACATGCATATATAGTATCACTAAACAACCAATGGTACTATATAAGTGATGTGGATTTAAACCCCTTAACCTAATAAAGAATCTAAAATCACACAATTAAAATAAGTCCTTCGAATCCCCTTAGAAAATCGAACAACTTAAGGATAACAAACCGGATATGACCTTGAAAGCGACCACTCTTGGAACGAATTCAATGCCTCTCAAATTACCTAGACCACTCCTGGAACTAAGTACTTTGATGAACAAAACTTAGACTATTCCTAGAACTAAGAATTGAACGTTCTAATTATCAAAATAACTCCTTGAATTGAAAACTAGCAAAAGAATTTGTAAGCAATTAAGCAAAACAAACAATTAACTTGTATTTGATTTTTCTGGTTGTGTGTTGACAAAGCCACGAAAAATCCCTTATTTATAGACTAAAACTAACTATTCCTAAGTCTATTTGAACTAGGAAAAAAAACCCTAGCCTTGATCCCCAAGTATCCTAGATAGAATAGGAAAACCAATTCTAATGGAACTAGGAAACTAGTAATAAGACTAGTTCTAATTAACCTAAAACTTCTTAAAACAATTCCTAATTGACTTAGAAATTATTTTAAACTAAAATAACAGAAATTAAGAAGAACCCTAATTGCTTAAACCAAGAAAAACCCTTTCAAGTGAAAGGTAAAAACTTGCAAGCAAAAACTCTAGAAAAAACTAAGTAAAGAAAATCTTTCTTTTCGTACTGCCGCCGAACCACCACCTCACGCGCCGCCACCATTGACACGCGCCCCACCGTCGTGTAGCTGGACTCAGGCCGGAGCTAGGGAGCCGGCGCGTGGAACCCAGATTGGCGCGTCGCCGCCGCTGCCGTCGTCAAAACCCAACTGGTCCTTGACTTCTTCTTCAATGGCTGCGCATATTAACCATTCTTGATTCTTTACTCCAAGCTCGAACCCTATAGGATTTAAAACCAATATGATTGGCTCTTCAAAAGAATTTCCCTCTTGATTCACATCAATAAGCTTTCAGTGGTACAATTAAAAGCGGTCTCACTCATCTTTCTCTCTCCTCCTTTCTCTCTTTTCCATGTGATATTTAATACTACCTTTGTTAACAGTTATTTGCAACAAAGGGGGGTAGCACAGACTCCTAGGCAAAACTATTAAGGAGTGTTTAAGTGAGAGTAATGGCATGTGATTAATTCATTAAAAAAAGAGGGAAAGAGGGGACCCGGTTTTTTAAAAAGAGGAGAAAGAAACTGAAATTTAGTGGGTTTTAATAATCCCTCCTAAAATTTCAGCCACTTTTGAAACTTTTCAGTTTTTCATACCAAATTTTTCCCTCCACTTGAATTTTTCATTCAAGGGAGGGTATATAAACATGTTGACAAAATTAAGTGTTCAAAATATTCATACAAACCAAAAGTTCTACCCTAACCAAATTACACCATGTTTTCTTCACAAAAGTCAACACTAAGCTACCCTTCTAAAACTAATTAGTGCAAGGTTAGAAGCAGCATCCTTCATCTTCTAAGGTAAATCTGGTTCAGCTTCAGTACTTCAAAAAAAAAAAAAAACAACCCCCACTTCATCACCAATCCTCAAATCTGTAAGGAACAACACTACAAAAATTATCAAAAATGGCAGAATTTTTCGATGAGGAATTTTTTAGCATTGATCAATTGCTAAATGATGAAGGCAATATGGAAGACAGTGATTCAAGCACCATGGAAGAAACTCACAACATTGATCAAAATGTGTTACATGAAGAAGCAATGCAGCAACCCAAAGGCAAGAAACAACTTACTGTTATGCAAAAAAGAGAGATTGTTGATGCTATTCTAGTGAAGATGGATGGTGAGGATTTGCCACGAGGCTTTTTATCATAGTAAGCAAGGAAGTTCAATGTTCACAGATCAATAATACAAAGATTATTCAAAGACATAAAGAGACAAATGGCCGAAGGGAATGTGATAGATTTCAGAAGCAAGAAGCTTGGCAAAACTAGACCCAAACCACTAGAGTATACAGATGAGTTTCTGTAGTCAGTCCCTTTGTACAAAAGGACAACTGAGAGAAGCTATGGAGCTTCTCTCAATATTTCACCATGTCACCATTCAAAAGTTAAAGAAAAAAGGGAGGCTAAGAACACATACAAGCACAAATCACCCAACCTTGACATCCAACCACAAGATAGTAAGACTAAAATGGATTTTAAGTCATCTGCTGCATGCTGAACAGAATGCTAACCCAAAGTTTGAGGATATGCAGCAAGTCATACCCATAGATGAAAAATGGTTCTACTTGAACCCAGAAACAAGGAGGTTCTACCTGCTGCCAAATGAACCAAATCTATATAGGTGCATGTTCAAAAGATTCAAGGTAAAAGGCATGTTCATGGCAATGATTGGCAAGCCAATTTTTGACACCCATGGACATGTGCTACATGATGGAAAGTATGGAATCTTTCCATTTGTTTATGAGACCATTGCAAAGAAAAAAAGCAAGAACCGAGAAGTTGGAGCTGTGGAAATGAAGGCAACTCAAAATGTAAACAAGGAGGCAATCAAGGCAATGCTTCTCAACAATGTAATTCTAGCAATAAAAAGTAAATGGCCACCCCATCTGTCTAAGGACATATGGATTCAGTGGGATAATGCTAGACCTCATCAAATTCCTAAGGATGAGGAATTCATTGCTGCATGTCAGTCAGATGGGTTCAACATTCAGTTCATTTACCAGCCAGCACAGTCACCTGACTTGAATGTGCTAGATCTTGGCTTGTTCAATGTCATACAGTCCATACAGTACCAATCATTCCCTAAGAACTTGGGGGAACTCGTAGACAGGGTCAAAGAGGCTTATGGCTTGTTTAATCCAGTATTGAACAAGTACAGTTGGATAACACTACAATGTTTCATGGAAGAAATCCTCAATCATCTAGGTGGGAATAATTTTACCCCACCACACAAAGGGAAGAAAAGGTTGGAAAGACCTAGCTTGGTTCAACAAGCTGTTGATTATCTCAACACTTTATTCATATCAATAGGTGAAGGCAATGAAGAGGATGAAGGCATGCAAGTTCATGCAGACTGAACACATCTCAGACACATAAGGAAGGTGACAGTGACATTGCCACACATAACCAATGAAGAGCATGGAAGCAAATGGTAAAATAGTAGGTAGTCTTTTGTGTTTTTAGTTTTACCATTGTTTGAAATTAATTGGTTATGTGTATTTTATTAAAATTCAGGCCATATATTGTAAGGCAGTCTTAACTAGCTTCTTTTGAACATGTAAAACCTTTTGAACAACTAAATGATATCAATTGTGGTTGTTTTATGTACAAGAAGTGATTACATTATGTTTTCCATTGTGATACACAAACACACACATATTTAAATCCATCAGAGGATGTTGCTTTATCATATAAATTTCATAAGTGGTTCCCTCAACAACAACTTACAGTTGAAGTTGTTGGAGCAATTCCAACTTATCAATTTTTGTGTCAAATGAGTCCCTTCATCATTTGGATTTTTCACACACAGAGACACTATGGGACTCCTAGATCAGGTAGGAACATACATCTCATGATGGGACTCATGAAGGGACACACATCTAGGCAACAATGTTGTTCTCTCTTAGCATAATCATTGAGAACAAAACAAAAGGGACTCCAACAATAAGGGACTGAACTGCAGGCACATATGTTCTCTTAATTAGATTTCATTGAGAACATCTAATACCATTTGTTTCGGGGTTTTTTGATGTCCTGCGGGAGAGTTACAATTCCGAGACTGGAACCGGACGCCTGTACCTGCAAAATAACGGAGACTCCTGTGAGCTCCGCCTCCAACGGTCAAGTTAGTACCTGATTAAGGAGTAATTAATGCGGAAATTAAAGTAATAAGGTCTCTCTAGGTGAGAGTGTTTAATGTAGGTAATCTGCTTTGTTAGCGAGATCAGCCGGTTATTAGTGTGTTCCGTAATGTTTTTCGCGTGTCCCCTTAATGAGGATTAAGGGAGGTATTTATAACCTTGGGAAACGTGTCCATCCTAGGTTTAGGTAAACCTAGGGCTGATTGGGCTTCCCTCGGAAGTTGGGCCTGGGTGGCCGGGTTCTCCGTTAGGCATGGAGTATGCCACATGTCGTGACATAACAGGTCCAAGGTGGACGAATAAGCGCGTGCCACGTGGCAAGTCCTGACAGTTCCAACTAGGAGACACTTGGCAGGACCTGATTGGTCCACTTGGCGCATTCCGATTGGTGGGAGCAAAATCCCCTAATCATTTGCCCCTCACAGGTGGCACGTGACTGGTCACGTGTTACCTGTGACAGGTGTCGCACAGTAACGGGCGACGACCTGCTACAGGTGTTAGTCGGCGAAAGGACGAGAGATTTTCCCGCCCAAATTTTGAATTCTGGAAGTGACCCTTCGCCTTCTCACTTCGCCTATATAAGGGAGAGTTGCCTTGAGTCATTTTCACACTTTGAGAACTATTTGAGAACATTCGGACCCCTGAACTTGCTCTGACATTTTGGACTTTTTCTGCCTACCGCCTGTTCTGACAAGCCGACTACACAGGATTTTCAGAACTTCATCAACCGTCACTCGTTCAGGTAACTCAGTTCTCTTACTCTTAATTTTCTTTTTATTTTCTGAAATGGCACCACGGAAGCACACGACACGACCTAGGTTAGTGATCAGCCGGTCACCGGGGACGGCTGAATCTAGGACTAGGAGTGCCGCCTGCCCTTTTTCGGACCCATCTTTGCCCTTTATACAAAGTCCGACTGTATCTGTGTCTATGCAGTGCAGGATGGCCAGAACAAAAAAGACAGCTAGGATCTCAAATTCAGACGGCTCCTCCCACAGGGTGCCGATTAGTGAAACATCTGACTAGGCGCCAGATGTTGAAGTGAGACAAGGCGGCCTGGATGCCGGCAATTCTGTGGGGGGAGTCATAGTGACCCCTTCCAATTTAACAGTTAACAAATCTGCTCCTTTTCAAAGAGAGGAGGCGGGCCCCTCCGAGAGAGGGGAGGAGTCGTCCTCTTCAGACTCGTCCGAGGACGATTCCTCGTCAAGCTCTTCTGGCCATGCTTCTTTGGGTACAGAAGAGAAAAACAGCCGCCTGCAAGAGGCGAGACTTTCTCACACAGTTGAGAAGGGGGACAATTGGGCGGAACCATCCGCCTCTTACCAAGAGCTAAATACCCCCTACTACTGCACGGTACCTCGGGGCCGAATCACAGCCATGCAAGAGAAAGTGGAGAGCTTTATTGCCAACCACACCATGGGCCCCGATTTTCTAGTGTTTGTGCCGGATCCAGAAGACACAGTCGTCTGGCCGGCTGGTTCTAGTTACGAAAGCTCCTGCTTTGGCTGCTACGAGGCGGCCATCAAGGCAGGGCTTCGCTTCCCATTACATCCGGCTGTTCAGCGGATTTTGGATGGGTATGAGTTGGGGTTATGGCAGTTAGCCCCAAACTCCTGGGTCAACGTACTCGGCTATGTGGCCGGGTGCGAACTGCACGGGGTGGAGCCGAGCTTCGAGGCTTTCGCCCACATGAACTATCTCAGCCGGACCCCTAAGTCAGGCGGTACCGGCTGGTATCAATTGACAAGCCACAGGGGCTACCTCATGACGAGAGGTAAAGCAAACAAGTGGAAGGACTGGCGGAGCACCTTCCTCATCATTGAGAGTTCTGACATTGAGCAGAACAAGCGCTTCAATAGGTGGAACAGGAATCCGCCCCTTCTTGCAGGCGGCCGTAGCATGCCGCCTGTTCCCCCCAAGGCTAAGAAAGAGATCCTTGACAAAGGACTCTTTAAAGTAGAGTCGAGGGTCGACTCTACTTCAGGGGTACGAGAGCAAGTACCCCTGCACTGCGTCCTGAGCTTCAAGTGGCTCTATGACGAGTACTTTTTGGCCGCCTGTGGCCTCAGCAGTCGGTGCTCAAGAGGTAGTCGGCCTGTCGAATATTCTGTTGTTTCATACATTTGTTGTTTATCTTTTATTAACTTTGCCGTTTGTTTTTGCAGCTGACGCCATGAGCAAAATCACCGCCTCCAAGACTGCGGCGGCCATGTTGCGGGCCTCTATTATGCAACAAGCTTCAACCGACTCCCCCAAGAAGGGGGCACCCTTGGTGAGCTCCGAACCTTTCACCCTCTTTTTGGAGTGTTTATGCATATACTGACTTTTTTTTTTTTTTTTTTTTTTTTTTTTTTTTTAGACGGGTGCTCCAAGAGCTTCATCTTCCCAACAGCCGGACCCCAAGGCCCGGAAGACGACTGTTGGGAGCTCTCCTGGTTCTGCCAGGAAACAGGTAGCGGCTGAGAAACAGCCGGCCACTTCTTTTAAAGCTCCAACTGGGCCGCCTAGAGGTATGAAGTTGTCCTTGTAAATTTTAGACTTGCTCTTTTTTTACTAAGTCTAATCCGTTTGTTTATGCTTGATGCAGCCGGCCCACAGGGGCCTGACTTGGTAGAGATGGCCAAGTCTATGATCAGGGCAGTTCCTCCGGCTGAAAGGGAGGCGGTCAGGGGTGTCGGCACCCTTGACCTTGACGGGATTGCAGGGGTCCTTGCTGAGGTATACTTAGCATATTTTTGAGTATTTGAATTTTCTGGACGCCTGTTTTCTTTTTTGTTTGGAAACTGACGCCTGTTTTTTTTTGTTTTTTACTTAGGCCCTGCTCCGAGTTAACGGCCTTCGCAAGCCGCTTGATCGGAAAAACAAAGAGGTAAAGGCTGCAAAAGCTATGGCCGCCTCTGACTGTGATAAGGCAATGTTTCAAATTGCCCAAAATGAAGTACTGACCATTGATATTCTTTATTATCAGGCGCAGGCTACCGCCGCTGTTCGGGCTCAGTTAGAGGCGGCCCAGAAGAAGAATGACGAGCTGGAGGCGACCATCACAAATCTCCAGGCCGAGCTGAAACCTCTTCGCCTGAAAATGTACTCTTACGAAGCCATGGAGAAATCCTTGGCGAGCGTAAAGGAACGCCTGGTGACCCAGGAGAAGAGTCTTACCCAAGAGCTCTCGGAAAAGGCCGAGCAAGAGAAGAAAGAGTTGGTCCGGGAGATGATGGAAGACTCCGCTCAAATCCAGCGCATGACCTGGGGCCGCCTCTTCCCCAGTGCCGACTTTGCCTCTTGGGAAAGAACGTACCGCCAGTGCTCGGATGCATATAATCAACAGATCCTGGCGGCTGCTGAAGAAGAGGCGTTGGGGGAGGAGTTGGAGGAGGAGGAGCCGGTAGTGGCGCTTGTGCCGCTTGGGGGTAAGGCATCAAAAAAGGATGCAGATGAAGCCGAGTCCAGCAAGAAGAGTGCTGACCAGGCGGCAGCTGCTAATACTGAACTGCCCCCTTCTTAAGCTTTATGTATTCTTTCCACGGCCTGCGTGCCGTTTGCTTTGTATTTACCCGGACAGGGGGCCGGGGCTTTGAATATTTTGCTGGTCTTCAATGACCGACTTATTTTTAATGAATTTTTGTTTTGCTTCAAATTTGTCTAAGTATACCATATCTAATATCCAATTGTTTACTAGTGATAGGCTTATCGCGTACCTAACAAAAATAACCTAACTATTCCTTCTAACTGTGTAGTAGGGCAAGTAAGGATCGAATCCCAAGAGACTATGGTTCATTCAATTAATCAGACTCAATTAATCACTAAGCACGTCACCAATCAATAATGGATGATAATAATCAACTAATATATTAAATAACACAATTAACTAGAGGAAATATTAATCAATAAACTAAAGCATCCAAGATCAAGCATTACCACGATTATGATTGATAAACTAATAAATCTACCCCCAATATATAAATCAATTGACAAGAAGAAAAGCAATCCCTAATAATAATACCAAAGGTCTATTCCAAGTTATCAATGGCTTCCCAAATTAACTATCAAGCCTACTTCCGTGGAATCAAGCGAATAAGGGACATTAAACACCATGCCTAGATTCCTAATTATTCAATCATCTACTTCCGTGATGATCTTCAAACCCTTAATTGGAATAACCTAATCCCGTTAATACCCAACTTCCGTTGCAATAAGAACAAAGGGATGATAACAATACTAATTATTCCTAATCTAGTATTGGCATAAACACAATCAATTAAGCATGTCAATTGGGATTATTATTGGGGAATTTAAAGTTTTAATTCATGCATCAATCATAATTGGGCTACCCTAGATCTTGGAATAGAAAATCTACTCACACATATTGAAAGAAACAATAACAATCATGAATATGGAAAACATAATTGAAAAGCAATTATAATTGAAAGAGAATGAAGTAGAAGTGAATACCAAGGATTCTTCAATTGAAAGGAATTAAATTGTTGAAAAACAATGCTCAAATCTAATGGAAAGAATTAAAATTGCTTCAAAGTAATAAACTAGAACTCTAGAGAGAGAAAGAGGAATAATGGAAAACTTAAAACTCCTTTCTAATGAAGATTACAAGGGGTATTTATACCCTTAATGACCTAAAAATAAGAAAATAATACGGAGTGTCGTATAACTGTGCCCGGTCCAACCGGGCAAGCACCTCCCGATCGGGCGCGTGGGGCGGTCTTCATAAATTGCTTGCTACCTTCGAAAATACCAAAAATCATCTAACTCCTATGTGCCCGGTCCAACCGGGCGGACCATGCCCGATCGGGCACGTAGAGGCTGCAGCAAATAGTTTGTATTTAACTCATCTTAAATCAGTCATAACTTCATATCCGAGGCTCCGTTTGAGGCGTGTAATATATCGTTGGAAAGGTATTCAAGTCTAATTTCCAATGCAATTTGAATCACTCCATTATCATTTGTATATCAAAAGTTATGAGCATAATAGTGAACAGGTTTCATATTTGTCAAGTATTTCATCAACGTTTTGCTTCATTTTCACTCAAGTTCGTCTCGAACACATGATTTGATATTCTTAAGCAATATGTTTCATACTCCATGATTATTATACTCAATATTAGCCAACCATACTCCATTTGCATATAAATCACCTGAAATTCATCAAAACACACAAACGAAGAGTAGTAGAGCACAACTTAAGCAAATAATGCAAATATGCACCAAAGATCTCTAATTTTGTAATCAAATGAGCTTAGATACCCACCTAAAACATGTGCAAAATAGGACTTATCAAATTCCCCCAAGCTAAACTCTTGCTTGTCCTCAAGCAAGACAATTAACAATAATCAACAACAATCAACAACCAAACAACATGCTTCACCCCATAATGCAAAATCAAACAAGGATTCAAAATCGAAATCAAACGAGCATGCATCTTAATCAACCAATCAAATTACTCAAACCGTCGATCCACCTAATTAATCGTCAAATGAGACCAACCATTTATAATTCAAGAATCGAAGACTAGAGTATCTCACATCGGTGGTCACTCAACACACTTTTTATGTGGCGAGCTAAAAATGAGCTCGATCTCTCACCATCCCCACCAACAATGCAATCCCCCCATCTCACAACACTCGCGTGTTTAGAGGGTTATAATAACGCTCAACCTAGTCAATGTCGACTTGAAATGCAACATATACTCCAGCATTTTGACAAAAGACTCAATTCACATGAACGCAATGCTATGCACGAAGATCGGAAGGACTTTGTGAAGCTTGTAACGTAGGTCGGGAATAAGAATGGGTAGGACAATAATTTGGGGAATGAGAGCTATAATAGTCTAACCGGGGGGAACTATCAAATGCGATGAGTCACACCTCGATTCATCAACTTCGATCAATGAAACACAAACCCAATTACAATGAAAACACAACCATCATCTCATCCACCTACATTCTCAACTCTTCAACCTTCTTTTACTTGTTTGCTTCATTTCTTTATTTTATTTTTTTTATCTTTTTATTTTTTTTATTTCAATCCAACAATTTTTCATTTGAAACTTTTTCCAAATATTTTTCTTTCTTTTCTTTATTTCTCTCTTTCTTTTTCAAGAAATGTTACTTTTTTTTTTCAAGTAATTCAATCAAACCTCCTTTTCTCACTTTTTCTCTTCTTCTTCCTTTTCTTTTCAATATTTTCGCATCAATTGCAACTTGAAACAGAATCACGCAAAAATACCGCATAAAATAGCTCCCCCAAGCTAGACTTGGGAAAAGTAATCAAATTGGGGCCAAGGGGTAATTTTTGTGGAGTTAATGAAAAATATAGTCAAGCTACAACATGGGTAAGCAAGAAGGGAACTGATGTTCTAATTTTGTCTGGAGGCTACCTAATGAACATGGCCTTCGTCATTTCAATGTGCACGTGCAATGCATTACGACACACTACTAAGAGTCTAAAGTCAAAACTAAGATCAATGCTACACCAGGAACTAAACACACACAAGAATGAATATATAAGGCTCAAGCCTCACGGTTAACACAGTCAAGCTCCTGAATCATACATAGTTAAATAACCTTGACTCCTACTAGGGATCAACAAATTCAAGGTCAAATCATGATCTTTTAGTCCACTATGCAAGTCTTTCAATCGAAAATAAATCAAAACCTTTTGGCATAAAGGATAGGGGCACAGGGAAGTAGTTCAATGGCCGTTGGCCGTTCATTATCATGATTCTTTTATTTTTCATTTCTTTTTCCAGAAGAAAGCATTAAACCTTACTGCTAGTGAAAACACACTAAAGTAGAAAGAGAGAGTGAAAGATGTACTTTGTGTACACAAGAACTTCCTCCCAAGCTAAATCAGACAATGTCCTCATTGTCTTAAAGGGAAACTTGTAGTCAAACCTCATCTTCATCATCACCCAAAATAATGTCACCAAAGCCTCGAGGATTGCAATGCATCTCAGAAAGTTATGGCCTGTCGAAATTGAGCAGTTTTGCTGATCCATACGCGCGCCCGATCGGGCGAGCTCTTCCTGATCGAACTCGAACGCAGTCCAGCGAATTCTTCTCCTTTTAAATCAGCCTTTTAGATCAAAATCTGCACCAAGAGAACTCCCACAAGCATAAGATGTACTCTCCTTACCTCTCTAAGAATCAAAGAAAAATGAAAACACACAAAAATTAGAAAAGACTAAAATAAAAATAATGAAATACGGGTTGCCTCCCGCAAAGCGCTAGTTTATCAAGGTCTTAAGCTTGACCATTCTCCTTCCATCAGAAGAATTTAACGCCTTGAGTAACTTATCATACGCTCCTGCAAACATTTCATTAAGCACTATATAGGGCTCAATTGCAAGCACAGTAATCCTTACATAGAAAAGATTAGGAGCACACAAAGATAACTCAAGGTAAAAAGAAAAATCAAAAGAAAAAGATGAAGATACACCACAACCTTCTGCTTCCTCCGCTAAAAATTTAGAATTAATAGAACGAACATGGAGGTAGTCTTGTTCTTTATCATCACCCAATAACGACTCTATTATTTTACGCTCACGAATAAGTTCATTAGCAAAAGAAAAAGAATTTTCAACCATTGGTTCTACAACCAATGACTTTTCAACCAATGGTTCTACAACTAATGATTCTTCTTCTATTGGAACCAATGATACCTCAACCACTGATTCTATAACCAATGACTCTTTAACCATCGGTTTTTCAACAAATGATTCTTCCTCCGACGTATTATACAAATTATGATAATATTCATCATGAATCCTCCAATAAATTTCATTTAGAACAAACCGTTTTTTAGAATAATCATATATGAATGGAAAGATTCTAAAATCATCCGGAGCTCGAACAAAATACTCACTATAAGGGCAATCAGGGTTTTCATGATAAAGATAATAACAAGAACAATGGCCAGATGCAAGACGTGACAATAAATCATCCATCTCCAAGGCATGTATATCATCAACTCATAAGAGAAAAAGAAGTTAATAATAGCCAAAGCAACAAACCAAAATCTTAGCAAAAACGAATCACAAATAATTAGATGAAAACCGTTAGTCCCCGGCAACGGCGCCAAAATTTGATAGGCTTATCGCGTACCTAACAAAAATAACCTAACTATTCCTTCTAACTGTGTAGTAGGGCAAGTAAGGATCGAATCCCAAGAGACTATGGTTCATTCAATTAATCAGACTCAATTAATCACTAAGCACGTCACCAATCAATAATGGATGATAATAATCAACTAATATATTAAATAACACAATTAACTAGAGGAAATATTAATCAATAAACTAAAGCATCCAAGATCAAGCATTACCACGATTATGATTGATAAACTAATAAATCTACCCCCAATATATAAATCAATTGACAAGAAGAAAAGCAATCCCTAATAATAATACCAAAGGTCTCTTCCAAGTTATCAATGGCTTCCCAAATTAACTATCAAGCCTACTTCCGTGGAATCAAGCGAATAAGGGACATTAAACACCATGCCTAGATTCCTAATTATTCAATCATCTACTTCCGTGATGATCTTCAAACCCTTAATTGGAATAACCTAATCCCGTTAATACCCAACTTCCGTTGCAATAAGAACAAAGGGATGATAACAATACTAATTATTCCTAATCTAGTATTGGCATAAACACAATCAATTAAGCATGTCAATTGGGATTATTATTGGGGAATTTAAAGTTTTAATTCATGCATCAATCATAATTGGGCTACCCTAGATCTTGGAATAGAAAATCTACTCACACATATTGAAAGAAACAATAACAATCATGAATATGGAAAACATAATTGAAAAGCAATTATAATTGAAAGAGAATGAAGTAGAAGTGAATACCAAGGATTCTTCAATTGAAAGGAATTAAATTGTTGAAAAACAATGCTCAAATCTAATGGAAAGAATTAAAATTGCTTCAAAGTAATAAACTAGAACTCTAGAGAGAGAAAGAGGAATAATGGAAAACTTAAAACTCCTTTCTAATGAAGATTACAAGGGGTATTTATACCCTTAATGACCTAAAAATAAGAAAATAATAATACGGAGTGTCGTATAACTGTGCCCGGTCCAACCGGGCAAGCACCTCCCGATCGGGCGGTGAGAGTACGGAGTTACTTTCCTTCGTAGCACTTCTTCCACCACGTGCCCGGTCCAACCGGGCGGACCTTGCCCGATCGGGCGCGTGGGGCGGTCTTCATAAATTGCTTGCTACCTTCGAAAATACCAAAAATCATCTAACTCCTATGTGCCCGGTCCAACCGGGCGGACCATGCCCGATCGGGCACGTAGAGGCTGCAGCAAATAGTTTGTATTTAACTCATCTTAAATCAGTCATAACTTCATATCCGAGGCTCCGTTTGAGGCGTGTAATATATCGTTGGAAAGGTCTTCAAGTCTAATTTCCAATGCAATTTGAATCACTCCATTATCATTTGTATATCAAAAGTTATGAGCATAATAGTGAACAGGTTTCATATTTGTCAAGTATTTCATCAACGTTTTGCTTCATTTTCACTCAAGTTCGTCTCGAACACATGATTTGATATTCTTAAGCAATATGTTTCATACTCCATGATTATTATACTCAATATTAGCCAACCATACTCCATTTGCATATAAATCACCTGAAATTCATCAAAACACACAAACGAAGAGTAGTAGAGCACAACTTAAGCAAATAATGCAAATATGCACCAAAGATCTCTAATTTTGTAATCAAATGAGCTTAGATACCCACCTAAAACATGTGCAAAATAGGACTTATCAACTAGACCGACTGTTTTACATGGCCGAACGTTGCAGACAGGTACAGATAGTTAGTACGCCGCCTATGCCCCTGGACGACTGGTTGTCTGTTTCCAGGATAGACGATCAGTCGGCCATTTATCCAATCGGTATTCGAACTATTTTGTCTGGATCCTTTTTAGGCAGGCGGGCCTGTCTTTTTGTAATTTTAACCAAGTAGGAAAGTGGTCTGACCAAGTAAATAAAGTATTACCTAGTCGTCAAGGAATTGAGTAGTAGAGAAAACAAGCGGCGGGCACCGGTTGTTTCCCTTTATTGCCAATGTTGTTGGCTTTTAACTCATAATTTTTTAACCTAGCAAGAGTAGTGATTGAGGGCCTCTGCTTGTTAAAACAGGCGGACGACTCATACCTTTTAGGCTCCATACTAAGTTTGAGTGACTATTAAGTTAACATAGGAGTTACTTAGTCTTCGTCACAATCTAGATTGAGTAGTAGAGGTACCAGGCCAATGTTTGTTGGCTATTAACTCAATAGGTACCCCCTGTATTTATCCCAAGTAATACAGGCGGTCATCTGACTCAGATGTCAACTGCTACCACTGGTTTGGTTAGTGATAGAGTTATCCTTGTCTCAAAACGGCTACGTGGTTGCCCTTGGGGACAGTCGTATAGGTGCCGTGTAATTAGTTTATAGAACAATGTTCCACCCAAAAGGGAGCTGCTCTCTGCGACGAATTTCATCCGAATGGATGCCGTCGGACGCCTGCTATGATGTTGGGACAGGTCGTATTAGTTTTGTAGATTTGATCAGTTGGCTTGGCGCCTGGTCTGATCATTCGGCCTGTGGCCTTGGTAAGTTCTTGGTGAACGTAGGTGCTAAGTAAAAGGAGGGTAACCGCCTGTTAGGCGCAGGGTCGGCCAGGCCCTAATCTTTTTAGCCAAGTATTGTGAGTAAAATACTCAATGGAGAGTAGCCGACTGTAAAGGTACAGACGACATTCCCCTCTGAAGATAGAGTGAAAAACTCAATGGAGAGTAGCCGACTGTTTGTTAGTAAGCGTGCCCCTCTTAGTACAAATTGAATAGCAAGTGCACTTTTATTAAGTAGCTCTTGACTATTTACATCATTCAAAAGAAATATTTCTTAAGATTATCTATATTCCAAGTTCGAGGCAACGGTTGTCCGTCTGGTGTCTCCAGACGGTAGGTACCGTTCCTGACTTCCTCATAGATTCGGTAGGGTCCTTCCCAGTTGGGAGTTAGTTTGCCAGACTCATTAGCCCTACCAACTGCTTCCATTTTTCTAAGTACAAAGTCCCCTACTTTGAGTGGACGCCTGTGTACTTTTTTGTTGTATGATCTAGTCATTCTCAGGCGATAGATCTCATGGCGCAAGACAGCATTGCCCCTCTTTTCAGGAAGTGAGTCTAATGCCAGGCGCATGGCTTCCCAGTTTGTCTCTTCGTCATATAGCATCACTCGAAGAGTCGGCTCGTAGTGTTCTATTGGAAGAACAGCTTCCGCACCGTAAGTTAGGAGGAATGGAGTTTCTCCAGTCGCCCCTTTTTCAGTCGTCCTAATGGCCCAGAGAACATGTGGTAGTTCATCCGCCCATAGGCCGCCTGCTCGTTCAATCTTTTTCTTGAGACCGTCTGAGATGATTTTATTAAAGGCTTCTACCTGGCCGTTTGCTTGTGGACGGCCGACAGATGCAAAGTAGTTTGCAATTCCTTGATCACCCAACCAGCTTTTGAGAACAGGCGTCTCAAATTGGGGACCATTATCAAAAACCATAGACATGGGAACCCCGAACCGAGTGATGACGTTTTTCCAAACGAATGAAATTACATCTTTCGTCTTGATTCCCTTTACAGCCTCCGCCTCTACCCATTTAGTGAAGTAGTCGACGGCAACAAGTATGTACCTCCTTCCGCCTGTAGCAGGCGTATATGGACCCAGAATGTCCATGCCCCACTTAGCAAACGGTAGTGGGCTATGAATGGTAGTGAGGTCAGTAGCCGGACGGTGAATTAGTTTGCCAAACCTTTGGCACTTGTCACATTTTTTCACCATCTCCATTGCATCTGCTTCCAAAGTAGGCCAAAAGTAGCCCTGCCGCCTTGCCCTTTGAGCAAGCATCCTACCACCTATATGAGAAGCACAGTAACCAGAGTGAAGATCATCTAGTATCTCTCGTCCCTTTTCTGGAGTAACACACTTTAAGAAGGGTTGAAGGTACCCCCTCTTGTGAAGTTCTCCCTTTATCATTTCAAAACAGGTGGCTCGTTTTTTCAGTGCTGCCGCCTGTTGAGGATCATCCGGCAGTGTACCGTTTGTCAGATATGCCCTGATTGAATCCATCCAGGTTGAGCTTCTGTCTAGGATTCCAATAGGGTTTTCCTCGATGCTTCTCTTCTCCATTACTTCCCAAAAAACAGTTCGAGGAGTATCAGAGGAGGCGGATGATGCTAATTTTGACAGTGCATCCGCCTGGTTGTTTTCTGATCTCGGCACTTGGATCAGATGGAAATCCTCAAGGGAGCCGACTGCTTATCGGACCGCCTGTAAATACTTGATCATGGCCGGATGGGTTGCTTCGTATTCGCCATTGTACTGACTCACTATCAATTGTGAATCGGAACAGGCGTCTATTTTTCTTGCCCCTGCCGCCTTGCACATGCGGATCCCGGCTAGTAAAGCTTCATATTCTGCCTCATTGTTTGAAGCCTGAAAACTGAAGCGTAGAGCATACTCGAACCTGTCGCCCTCTGGCGACTGACATATGACGCCTGCTCCACAACCATTTGAAGTAGAGCTTCCGTCCACATATACCTTCCATACTTGGTCTGGAACTTGAGAGTCAGGAGGACGAGTCATCTCTACAATAAAGTCAGCAAAGGCTTGCCCCTTCACTGCTTTTCTAGGCTCGAAAGTAACTTCGAGGCTCTGTATTTCTATGGCCCATTTGATCATTCGGCCTGACGACTCCATGATGGTCAGCGGCCGCTTGATAGGTTGGTCTGTATACACGACGACTGTATGTGCCAAAAAGTAGGGCTTCAATTTTTTAACAGCCATGAAGAGTGCAAGACCAAATTTCTCCACTAGGGGATACCTCAACTCGGCATTTTTCAGTACGTGACTGACAAAGTAGACCGGGAGCTGACAGCCGTCCCTTTCAGCAAGGAGAACAGCGCTTAACGCATGATCAGAGACGGCCAGGTACATGTAGAGAACCTCTTTGGGCAAAGGGCTGACCAGCCTCGGCAAGGAATGCAAGTGAACTTTTAATTTCTGGAAGGCGACCTCAGCATCCGGCCCCCATTCAAACCTTGCCTTTTTCTTAATTGCCTGGAAAAAGTATAGGCATTTGTTGCCTGATCGGCTTAGAAATCTTCCCAAGGCCGCCAGACAACCTGTTAACTTTTGAACCTCTCGGATGGTACGAGGCGACTGCATGTCAATGACCGCCTGCACCTTCTCAGGGTTCGCTTCTATTCCTCTCTGATTGATAAGGAATCCGAGAAATTTCCCAGACTCAACTCCAAATACACATTTCTTGGGATTGAGCATGACTGGTGCCGCCTGAGTGTGGCGAAAGTTTCTCGGAGGTCCGACAGATGATCTTTCTGAAGTTTAGTCTTGACAATCATATCATCAATATATGCCTCGACGTTTCTCCCAATCTGATCAAAGAACACAGTGTTTATCATTCGTTGGAAGGTAGCCGGGGCATTCTTAAGACCAAACGGCATGACCGTGTAACAGTATAACCCCTGATCAGTGACGAAGGTCGTCTTCTCCTGATCTTTCTTCCATAAGGGAATTTGATGGAAACCAGAATAGGCGTCCATGAAACTCATCAAGGCATGGCCGGCTGTTGAGTCGACCAGGTTATCAATTTTAGGCAGAGGGTAACTCTCTTTGGGGCACGCCTTATTTAAGTCTGTGTAGTCTACACACATTCGCCAGGTGCCATTCGGCTTTTTAACAAGCACCACATTTGCAACCCAGTCTGGGAAGTAACATTGCCGAATGAACCCTGCATCAAGTAATTTTTTAACTTCGGCGGCTGCCACCTGACTTCTTTCTTCGCCATGGTTCCGCTTCTTTTGTCGTACCGGCTTCTTTTTCTGATCCACGGCGAGTTTATGTACCGCCAGATCAGGACTAATGCCTGGCATTTCATGGACTTCAAATGCAAAGATGTCCTTGTATTCTTTCAATAGGTTGTGAAAGTCGTCACCAAGGTTTCTCAGAGCAGTCGTCCCAACTTTGACTGTTCGGTCAGGACGTGAGTCGTCTAAGATCAGGTCCGCATGCTCACCAGCCGGCTGAGGGCGGAACTCATCCGGCCGCTCCTCTGCCAATGATTGCTATTTTCTTGCTTTTCTTGCGGACTCTGTCTGGGACGCATTTCACTTTTTGCCGCCTGCTTCTTGAACAGGCGCACTCTCCACATTGTCAAGGTCTGTTTTTTCACCACTTGACCCAGTGGCCATAATAGTGGGCTTGACATCCGAGAGATAGCACTCTCGGGCCATCCTCTGATCTCCCCTTAGGGAGCCGACTGTTCCATTATCCCTCTCAAACTTGAGCAACATAAGAGACGGGATTATAACAGCCTTGGAATTATTCAGGGTTGGTCGACCCAGAATCATGTTGTAGGCCGAGAGTTCCTCTACTACTAGGAACCGGACTACCATGTGTCGTCCTTCCCCTTTTTCGCCCAGGCGAATGGGTAAATCTACTCGTCCCAGTGGGTGGACGACTCCTCCTCCAAACCCTACTAAAGGGTGGGAGGCCGGATGTATGCAGTCAGTCTGATATTTCAGTTTCGACAGACATTTGCTGCTGATGAGATCTGAGGAGCTCCCGGTATCTATGAGGATTCGGCCAACTCTCTGGTTGGCCACTTTACATTCAATAACGAGAGGGTCGTCATGCGGCCCCCTTACCCCTCCTAGATCCTCTTCAGTGATGACAATCTCAGGAAATGTATATTTGGACGGCCGTTCTTGGTGAACGGAATTTACATCTAACCGCCTTATATTATCTTTGTTGCCCCTAATAGTGGGGCCGCCTCCTGAGAAGCCGCCTGCAATGGTGTAGACGACTGCATCATCTGTATCGGAGCTGTCGGCCTGTTGATTCTTTTTGGCCGACAGCTTTTTTGAGGAAATGTTCCCCGTAGATTTCTTGACATAAGTGTCAAGATCACCTTGCTCAGCCAGGCGGTCTAGGTACCGCATAAGACTGATGCAGTCATTGGTGTGATGACCAACGTCATCATGATAAGCACAGATTTTATCTTGGTTCCGGTTGTTTGCAGAACCCTTCATGGGGACCGGCTTCTCAATTGAGATCCGTCCCTTGATTTCTTTTAGGATAAACTGGTTATCCTTGTTAAACGCATACTTTGGGGAGTATGGTTTGAATTCTTTTTTCTTTTTCTGGGTCGGCTGTTTAGAGGAATCAGCCGCCCAGACCTCTTTTCTTTTCTCATCTTTGTTTGACGACTGTTTCTGTCGTCCTTCTCTTTTGTCGAACCTTTTCCCGTCCGACTGTTTTATCGTACAAAGATCAGTCGCCTGTATATAGGCTTCTGCTTCAATCAAGGCCTCTTGAAGAGTCGTCACCCTTTTTCGAACCAAATCAAATTTGAAGGTAGACCCGTCTTTGAGACCTCTAAAAAAGTCGGTATAAGCTACCTCATCCGGTAACCCTTGAATCTGTATTCTCATCAGGTTAAACCGCCTGATGTAAGAACGAAGCCCCTCCTTCTCGCCCTGCTGAATTGTTCCCAAATCAAGGGTCGTTTTCTTCGCAGGGATGTTCATGGCGAAGTTGGAGGCAAATAAGTAAGCAAGCGTCCTGAAGCTATTAACACAACCAGTCGGCAGGTTGCCGAACCATCGCTGTGCGATTCCTTTGAGAGTCGCTGGGAAACACTTGCACCAGGTGGGATCATCCAACCCTTGAAGGTACATCAGGTTGGTGAATGCCATCAGATGGTCTTCTGGGTTAGTAGTGCCGTCATAGGCGCCTACTAATACATTTTTCACTTTGGCCGGCTGAGCGGCTTCAGTAATTTCCTTGGAGAAGGTCGACGGCTGTTCACCAAGTCTAAGCAACCGTAGCTGCCAGTCCATAGGTTGGACGTTTTTTGCTGTAGGTCCACCAAACGGAGGTGGCTGTAAAAAATACTGTTGTTGCGGTACAAACGGTAAGTTTGGTACCGCCTGGTCGCTATGAAAGCCGGACTGACGGGAGGTGCCGCCTGACTGACTCTCATGGTACGACTGAGTATGCCTTATCGAGGCATTTCGCAAACTGTCTTGAAAGTTTGAAGTAGAAGCCGACTCTGACAATCGGTCACTCTTCTTCTGCTCTAGCAGTAGCCGAGCATCTGTGAATGTTTGCTTCGACCCGTCCGCCTGAATATGACGAACCGGTTTCCTATTTCCTGTAGGATAACGGAATTTTGTGAAATCAAGGGCAGGTGGCTCCCGCTTCCTAGATTTAGGATGAGGAGTCGCCTCTCGCCCTTGAACTGGCTTCCTCTTCAGTGAAGTGGAGGGTTTCTTGGCCGACTGCTCCTTGACTGGAGCAGGCGGCTTCTTGTTGATCAACTCTTGAATCTCTCCCTTGAAGTCCCTCATGAAGATCATGAGTTCGTTCCTTGTGATGGGAGCAGACCCATCAGTCGGCTGTTGCCGAACAGGCGGTGCGCCTGCTTGCTCGCTTCCTGTTTGAAGATGCTCCCGTTCCCTCCTTTCGGTATGACGGGTACGTCGGGCCCTTAGGGTCCCGTCTGAAGCTGTATGAGTTTCAACTTCAAATTCACTTTCGGTGTCATGGTCCGACTGAACTTGAGGGTCGTCTAGGGGACGCCCCTCTTCAGGAGTCGGTACAGACTTGGATGCCATCTCTGAAGTACTCTCCCCACAGACGGCGCCAAATGTTTCGGGGTTTTCTGATGTCCTGCGGGAGAGTTACAATTCCGAGACTGGAACCGGACGCCTGTACCTGCAAAATAACGGAGACTCCTGTGAGCTCCGCCTCCAACGGTCAAGTTTGTACCTGATTAAGGAGTAATTAATGCGGAAATTAAAGTAATAAGGTCTCTCTAGGTGAGAGTGTTTAATGTAGGTAATCTGCTTTGTTAGCGAGATCAGCCGGTTATTAGTGTGTTCCGTAATGTTTTTCGCGTGTCCCCTTAATGAGGATTAAGGGAGGTATTTATAACCTTGGGAAACGTGTCCATCCTAGGTTTAGGTAAACCTAGGGCTGATTGGGCTTCCCTCGGAAGTTGGGCCTGGGTGGCCGGGTTCTCCATTAGGCATGGAGTATGCCACATGTCGTGACATAACAGGTCCAAGGTGGACGAATAAGCGCGTGCCATGTGGCAAGTCCTGCAGTTCCAACTAGGAGACACTTGGCAGGACCTGATTGGTCCACTTGGCGCATTCCGATTGGTGGGAGCAAAATCCCCTAATCACCATTCACAGTAGGCTACAAGTTCATCATCATTCACCATATCACAATCCCCAAAGCCATTCCATGCTATAAATGAACAACCTCAAGCCACAAAGGAACAACCACAACCCACAAAAGAATTGGAACCCACATATGAACAACCAGAAACCCACATATGAACAACCTCAAGCCATAAATATCACAAACCAGAAGCCACAAATAATTCAACCCCAACACATAATTAAACAAGCAGTATCCACATATTATCAAGAAAAGCCACACATAACAGGGATTCATATGGCATAAATCACCATTAATAACCAAAGATTATCATCAACAGCCAAATAATCGTCAATAACAACCACCATTTAACAATAATGGGTAGAATTTATCAATAATAGGCAGCAATAATCAAATATAGCAACCAAATTCCCAACACAAGCCAACAAATGCCCAACACTCAGAATTTATCAATATTTGACAGAAATTATCACAAATAACCAACAAATTCCCAATAGTAGTTTACAAATCATAAAAAATAAGCAGAATTTAACAACAATGCCCACATTTTTTCAGTAATTGGCAGAAATTATCACCAACAGTCAACAAATTACCAACATTAGGCAACAAAGTATCACAAATAGGCACCATTTAATAACAACAAGCAAAGATTATCTACAATAGCCATAAATTATCAACAACAACCCACAATTTAGTAATCATAAGCCACAAATTACTAACAACAAGCAACAATTACTACCAATAAGCCAGATCATAGCAACTAGAGGCTAATTATCACAACCAGCAAACAAATCAGGGACTCAGAGTAATTGAACGCAATTAATCCAAACAGTTAAGGGTCAGAAAAGAGTTACGCTGCGAAATTAGTTAGAGCCATAGTTGGAAGGATTGTAATCCCCCCCAACATCAACACCCTCGTCGACAGGGGACCTAGATCTACCCCTTTTCTTGTCGGAGACAATACCTGTTGGACTTCTCAACCTTTGGGTTTATTTCAGCCGCCTCTTCTTTAGTCTTTTCCGGCTTAGGAGCTGTAGAAGGGGGTTCAGCATCCTCGTTCTTCACAACATCAACAACAGGACCCTTTTTCTTCGAACCCTCACCGTTGTTGCCTAGATCTGCCACCTTAGACCCCTCACCTTCTTCATCAGAGTCGTAAGGAGCAAGCTTCGCACCCACACCATACATACGGCGCATATCCAGGTATGTTGCCCTACGGGTACCGATCAACCTCATTTACCCAGTACGACGCTGACATTTGTAGGTTGCAACAACGTCCAGATCTGGTTTCTTCTTATTTGGGAAACTCATTTTTTGTTGTTTTTCAAAGAAGAAAGTAGATCCGTAGACAGAGAAAGTGGAAGATCTAGAGAAACTAGGGTTTCAACAATGAGGAGAAAGAGTGAGGTAAACCAGATCGAAAGAGGAGAAGAGAAAGAGTGTTATTTAAAGGCTTCAACAAGCTCATCAATGGAAGTAGTTGAAGGGTGCATTGAAGAGGGTTGGTGAGAAGATGAATGTGGATCTGATGAATTGAAGAAAAAGGGGATGTGGATCTTAATTTTTGGTGGGCATCATTAGATTAGATTTGTGGATAAGAGGGATAATTAATTAGAATAACAAAGTAAGTTAGAATATAATCAGTTTTTAATAAGAGCAGCAAGGTGATTTTGTCACCAAAAAAGTTACTAAAAAAGGAAAGACAAGACTTTGTTGCAAATAATAGTTAGCACCCATTTTTAGTGTATGTTGCAAATAACTGTTAACCGAGGTAGTATTTTAGTATTTGTTATGCATTTACAAATGCATAACAATACTACATTAGTACTTCCTTATTTCGAAAAGGGTACACATAGACAAGTGATTTGCTCAATTTTTGTTGGCTAAAACTTTCAGCCCCACCTCAAAGGTTTTGTAAATTTCCGTTTGAAATATTTTTGATATTCTATTTGAATTTTGAATTTTATGGGAATGACAACATTCCCACCATTGTTAACCTTATTCTACTTCAGACGAATCCGATTGAAATTTCTCCCAATAATTTCACTAAAGAGGACAAAGAAAGTGGACTATAAGAACGACATGAACTAACATCGCAAGGGCGAAAGCCTGCCATTGAAGGTGAGAATTGAACTTGCAAAGAAGAAGAAGAAGTAGTAGCCATTTTTTTTATTTATTTTTTTTTATTTTTTTTGTGATTTTTAATAATTGTTTATTTGTAATTTAGTAATTGTTACCCTCTCCGTGACGTAAAATATATAATAATTTGTTTATTTGTAATTTTTAGTATCAAATATGGATATATAATGACAGAATATACCAAGATTCCAAGAAAATTGTTTATTGGTTATTGAAGATATGCAGTGGCAATCATGACCAAGAAGTGTTTTATCTTAAAATCCCGGTTAAGTTATTAAGATAAGACCTACGACTAATTACTCTTCAAAGCCATGTAATTTAAGGGCTTGCTCAAATAATCGATTGCCATGCAAATATGGCTAGCTAGCTTCGTTTCATCAGTAAATTGCTGAGATGATAGTATGATACTAAAATAGAAAAAATGATGCCAACAATACTCATATTGATACTAAAATAATTAATCTGATACTCCGTACAAACTAAGTCACAATTGTTTTTTTTTTTTTTTTGGTGAACACAACCACAATTTTATACCCATTTTAATAGATGATTAATCCTAATTTAGTTAATCATCATTTGGCGACCCAGGTGCAATTAATAGGCATTACAATTTACATTTAAATGTTACTATTACACTATTTCCCTAAAATCAATTGCCATTACATTTTAAACTTCATTTCATTTATTATATGAAACTTTTCAACTCAAGCAAACCTTATTACATGTAAAATAAGCTAATCTATGGCTGGATTAGCAATAGAAGCTTATCAGTTACTTAAACTGATGCTTGAAAGTAGGCAAATTTGTAATTGAAGTTGTCAATGCCTTTTCATATAAATTATCTCTATTTATGCTTGAAAGTTGGCGAGATCAGTAATTTTCTTGCCTGAAATACCTTGTTTGGCAATAACTTCTAAAATATGATTAGGATTAATTGCAAATTCTAATAATTTTTTTCATGAAAAATGGGCGTCAAATATAGCTGAAAGTTACTGTGAAACTTTTCGCTCAATTACCACTATGGCGCTAAACCTCCTAAATTTTTCCCTCCCAAAAATTCTCTTTTATGTTTTTGGTAAGAGATGAGTTGTCAATCCCTAAGTGGTTGTCTATGTGAGCACTCACATAGACTAAGGGCCTGTTCTGATTTACTGAATTGAACTGAATTGTTTATGAGAGAAGGAAATTAGGAACTGAACTGAATTGAACTGAAATTAAGTTGAAGAGAACAGGTCCTAAGTCTATGTGTATCACCTCCCCTTTATTTTTGCCTCATTGCCATTTTTTGGGTCAACCTTTGAAAACTTTGACCGTAAATTACCGTTTCTATAAAAGATAATATAGTCATGAGTGGCCTTATTAGGTTCGTCTTATTGTACATTTTATTAATATCACGTTTTTATAATTTTTAGGTGTACGAAAATAAAGATATAAACGTTTTAAAATACGTTTTAAAGACCGTGCACAGTCAAATAAGACAAAAAAATAAGGACAGAGGGAGTATATGTTTTTTTGTTCAGAAGTTGATTGTCACGTAATTAAAATTTAAGGTTCTCAAATCATATCTCAATATTGATTGAATTGTTGGTACGATGAGAAGATTAGAACAAGACACAAATTGGTGCATATGCATGTAGTACTAGTAGGGGCAAAGGTTTTTACTTTAGTTAATCTTCTGCCACTCCTAGGAAAAGATAGAATGATATTAAGCTAAGAAAATACAAAGTACGCGTACTTCTTTTGTGTCACTAAAATTGCTACATGTACATGGTACAATTACTTTTTAAACAATGCTAAGGTTAAGGCAAATTAAATGAAAAAATGAATCAAGCGGTTTCTAACCCATATGATAATATAGAAAAATAACAAGAGGCACAAATACAATTTTAAGGACCAAATTTGATTACAAAAATATATTATGCATGTAAAAGTTATCAAAATAAAAAGTGTTAGCAATTTTTTAAAAAACATTTCAAATTATCGAGTGTTACAGTTTTAGTGGTAAAAAGCAATATAAAGTAGGAAAAATTGATTTTAATAATCCCACATTTAGCTAGTTCGCTATTAATAATTCCACCTTTGAATTATAATTTAATAATCCCACCTTTATAGGGGATCTTCTTCTATTGGTCCTAACTCCTAACTTGTTAATAACCGGTTTTGATAGGTTAAAATGCCACGTGTCGTCTTATAATCGGTTGAAAAAAAAATAAAAAATCCACCAGCCATTCCACCCACCGTGAAACCCTAACCCTTACCCTAGCCCCACCGAAAACCGGCCGACCTCCACCATGAACCCCCGAAAACGGCCGGTCGGGATCAACAACCACCCCACCGATTAAATCCACCACCGTAATCAACCCCTGACCCAAACCCACACTCGAAACCACCACAATCACCATAGCCAAATACCCCCGGAACTCCGCCATAAACTCCCGATACTCCGCCGAAAACCACCATAAACCCCCGAAACTCCCTCGAAAACACCTATACAGCCCCAAAACTCCTCCAAAAACCCCCTCTAACCGCTCTTGAAGGTTTTTTTTTTTACTTTTTTTTATTGAAAATCGGGATAGTTTTAGGGGAGAGCTGGGTCGGTTTTTGTTAGGAGGGGGTGGAAATGGGTGTTCCCCGGTAGAAATGAGGGTTTCGGCGGTGGGGATGGGGGTTCCAGCGGTGGGGATGGGGCGGAGCCGAGGAGGGGCTGCCGAAGGTTGGGGGGTTAGGTGGTCGTTGACTTGTTGGGGAATTTTTTTTTTTTTTTTTACCAAATTTTTTTTTAGTTTTTTTTTATTTTTTATTTTTTGACCAATTATTTAGTGCCACGTGTCACTTAAATTAAAAAAAAAATGTTTACCCAATGTATAGGTTACCGGTCATAAGGGACCAATAGATCAAATCCCCTATTTTTGTCTTCATTTTCTACATTATAGGTTTGATAAAAATAAGTAGACAAAAATATATACGAGTAGTTATATAATGTGTCATTCTCGTCAAAAAAAAAAAGTTATATAATGTGTCATATATATATATATATATATATATATATATATATATATATATATATATATATATATATATATATATATATATATATATATATATATATATATATATATATTGATGTGGAATTGGAAGTTCTCTTCGTGTGGGTATTAAGAGAATGTCATTAATTAGTATATTCTGTCAATATGTCGGATTATGGAGATTGGACAATTACAAACAATCAAGTCATCAAGTGAATTAATGTCGATTGTTTGGGAGGGTAGGGTTCCATAGACGTCAAGATCAACCTAAATTAACAAATTCCGAAGATGATTTATATATGGCTAAAATGCTCAAATTCACATGATGATGCCACATCATTTTTTTTAAAAAATAATTCTGGCTCAAAATTCATCTAATTAAAAAATATATATATATGCACATATGAGCACCTAATATCATAATTTTTTATTGTTATGGATGTTAGCCATACAAATAATAAAAACAATCTTTGATTATTCTTACAAAAAAATAATACAGGAAGCTAGCTAGATAGTCAACATTGCCGTAATGTGATTGCTTTAATATGCACCACATCAAAGGCGAAGCTACATTATCATAAGTTTTTATGTGATCAATTGATCCCATTTAAATTTAAAACGTACTTAATTAAAGAACTATCATTGTAAAAAAATATTAAATTTATAGCCATTAGTCCCTAATAAAAATTTCAATTATATTTTAACATTGCACACTCTGGAGGACTCAAACATACTTACACACATAATGATGATTTCTTATACTTTAATACATGCTTGTTTCTCTTAATCATGCACCCTAGCTAATTAAGTAGAATGTTGATCTAAGATTTGACAATAATCAAATTCTTTTAAAAATGAACTTTGAATGGTGATGTATTTCGGTTCAAGTATATTTCATTCCTTTGTCCTTTATTATTTGTATCAATGAAACATCACACTTATTAATACATAACTTTAACGATTAATATATTATTGTGTTAGACCACGAAATAGTAACTATTGGAAGAACAATCCAGAAACATTTTCCTAATAATCCTAATCAACTAATTCGGGGATTAGCCCACCACAATGCCAAATATCCACCGACTAGTATAATGTTTAGTTAGGGACGTCACTAAATAGTAGATTAGTTAAGGCAACAACAAAATACCTGATATTATGCTCTTAAGCTTTCCTCAAACCACAAGCAAAGCCTTTAGCCTTGTATAATTAAATAAAGTTCATTTAGATTTGTTTTTCTTTTTAATTTCTATATCGGTCATCTTACATTGTTATATATATAAACTTTATGTTAAAAAGAGGAAACAAATGGAACTTAATAAGGCTAGCTACTATTTATTGCAATCGTGCAAGTTATATGTGAAGGATTTATGTCTTCGTCAAGTGCAATTACTACATATATAATGGATCAAATTATGGAGATAATTAAGTTCGTTCATTTGGGTCGTCGTTATATCATAGCTAGAGGTACTAACGATCTTTGGGCTAGTAAAATAGGCCAAAGCTCAATTGGACGGATCCTATAAGGTCACACAAAGGGCCTAGATCAAGCATAAGAGGACGAGGCCCATGATGGGTCTCATCACTCACTACAAGAAAACACGACATTTTTCTGATAGAATCATTTCGATGGCCACCTAAAGCCGTCGAAAAATACTTAATTTCCAATGGTTTTAAAAGCCATCGGAAATTTCCGATGGATCAAGCCGTTGGAAATTTCCGACGGCCCTAATAAGCATCGAAAATTGTATTTCCGATGGCTTTTCCTATGGCTTTAGCCATCGGAAATTTCCGATGGTGTTAAAAACCGTCGGAAAATATATAATTTCCTATGGCTTTTAAAACCATCGAAAATTTTCAATGGTCAAAAACCGTCGAAAAATAGGTAATTTCCGATGGCTTTTAAAACCATCGGAAATTTTCGATGGATTTAGTTAAAAAGGCCGTCGAAAATTATAAGAACAAAAGGGGAAAAAAAACCCTAAAGGCTACTAAAGGAGCCAGCCGCCCCCTTCCTCTTTTCATTTCCCTTTCTCTGTCCTCTTTTCCATCTTCTCGTTTCCTTTCTCTCTCCTCCTCTCCTCATTTCCCTCTTCTGACTTCCTCTTCTTCTCACTTCTCTTCTTTTCTCACTTCTCTCCTCATTTCCCCCCTTTTAGCGCCACTCTCCTTTCATTTCTCTCTCCTCTTCTTCTCACTTTTCTTCTTTTCTTTCTTCTCTATCTCACTTTTTTTGGCCAAATTTGCTAGAGTTCATCACTTTATTTTGAGCAAACACTACAAGAATTTTGGTGGGTTTTTTAGGGTTTTTTTGGCCAAATTCAGCCATGAAAATTCCAGATCTGGAGTTATCGTGGTTGAATTTGACCATATAAACCCATTTTTCTTGAAATTATAAAGGTTAGGTTTTTTATTTCTTCCTTCTTTTTTTCATTTTCTTGCGTTTTTTTGCAAGTGATTTTTTTTTTCCCGAGTGTTTTAAGTGGCTGGTGGTTGTAGCGGTAGTTGGTGGTGGTAGCGGCAAGTGTGGTTAGGGCTTTTTGGAGTAAGTGTGTGTGGGGCTGAGGTGGTTGCAAAGTTGGTTCGAGAAGGATTTTGATGTGGTGGTGTGTGGCTGGGGTGGTTTACTGTGGTTATCGGTGTGGGTTTAAGTTGTTTGGGTAGGTAGGTAATCTGAGTGGTTTAGGGTTAAGGTGGGGGGTGGGTGGTGGGTGGTGGAGGGGGAGGAGGAGGGGATTTTTTTTTTAAATTTTTTTTTGTTGTAGCTAGCCATCGGAAATCCTCGACGGTTTAGCCAGACATCGGAAGTTTCCGATGGCAAAGCCATCGAAAATGTCCGATGGTTTATGCCATCGGTTTTTTCTGATGGCCTTTAAAATCCATCGGAAATTTTCCGTTAGAAAAGTGCAAATTTCCGACAAAGGTGTTTTCGGCAACACTTTTCCGACGGAAAGCCATCAGAAATGACTTTTACGACGGTTTTTTGGGTATTTTCGATGGATTTAAACCAACAAAAATAACCCTTTTTTTCTTGTAGTGACTCTAGATGGCCGGCCATATGAAGTAAGTTAGAGAGTTTTGGGCTTTGCTCCTAGTCTAATTATAATAGGATTATAAATAGACTAGGTGCCTACCCTAATTAGCAAACACGAAACTAACCCTCTCAAACTCCCTCTCTCTCACTCACGGCTCTCTCCCCTCTCGGCGTCGGTGATGTGCTCGGTGGTGGTGGTGATCGTGGTGGTGCCGGTTGTCCATTAAAGGCGGTGATCGCAGTTTTCCCCTTCCCTCGACTAATCTAGCATTGGTGGACGGTTGATCGAATCCCGTGGACTAAGTAGTGGAGTCACGCTTGGGGCTCTATTCTCTACCTGATTTGTCAATCAATTTGCTACGTGGAGATCATGCTTTAAAGGTATAATTATGTGATTCTTGTGTGTTATGCATGCTATCTTGTTTTAGATGCGTATGAATATGATTCATGAAATTCCGCTTATAGTACCTAATAAAGTCCTACAGTGGTATCAGTTAGCCTCTTGCATGAACCCGCTTGATTATAATAATACGATTATTTGAAGTCCATCATGTTCATAATTTTATAATCAATTATGAGGGAGAATTAATTAATTATGGTTTAACTATTATATTAAATATGATTTAATTCTTGGAATTGATAAATGTGATTTAGTTATCCTCAAAATAGCCTAGAATGGACCGATTTTTTGCCCTAAATTGCTAAAAAAATTCGAACACCCTAACCCTAATTTCGAATTTTTAGAAAATCAAAGCCCTAAAATTTTGATTTCATGCTTGTTTTTGGCTTAATTCGATTTGTTTCATGTTTCATAATTTTAATTAAATTGATTTATGCATAAAAGTGTTTTGTGTATGATCATCAATTTAATTTTAAGAGTTAGAATTAAATTGGGATTAATTTTATGAAGAACCCTAATTTTAAAATTGAATAGGATTTAATTTTAATTTTGGACTGATTTAATTTAATTTTTTCAAAAGTTGTTTTATTAAATTAAAAACAAAAAAAAAGGTTTAATGGCTGGCAGCCATGGTTGGGTGGCGCAGCCACGGTGGCTTCCGACCGGCGTCAGTCCAAGAGGGAGGGGAAGGGAGGGCAGGCGGTTCGGGGTGGCTGGGCAGCAGTCGTGCAAGCGTTGCACGCTGCTGCAGTTGCTGCTCGCTGCTGCCCTTGGGGCAGTGGCTGCTGTAAAGCGGCCAACCACCGTGGCTAGCTTCGGCTAGCCAACCACGGTGGCCAGCGAGCCGTACACGGTATTTTTTTTTTTTTAAAAAAAAATCTGTTTTAAAATATTTTAGAAATTAAATCAGATTATATTTTGAAAGATACAATCAAATTTTCAAAAGTTGTTGATTTGGTGATTATCCATAATTAAAGTAGTTAATTTTGGATTGGATATGTTAGGATATTTTGACCATATTCCAAAAGGATAATAATTGATTTCAATAATGTGATTATCCCATAATTAGATTTGGAAATAATTGATATTAAAATTATTTGATTGGCTAATAATTAGGATAGAATCTCCTAAGTAATTTAGGATAATCATGGAAAATAAATATGATTTATCTTTCCATATTAAAATAAGATTTGATCCTATCTCATGCCAAATTTAAAATATATGATATTTTATAGATGACAATGAATAATATACGATATTATCTAATTATGAATTTAAAATATGAGATATTTTAGGTATTGCGTTGCCTTAATTGTCGATGTTGTAGTTTAGGCAAGCATGTTGAGTGATTTATTATATGACATTTTTTTTATTAATATATGATATTATGTTGCTATATATAGACTAGTATGGCCCATAGATTCTAAATACGGCATCGTGATGTATTTTTGTAATTTAAATACGGTATGCGTACCGTTTAGTATTTTTGTAACTTTTTTTTAAAGTAAATAGATTAGTTATTTGAACACTTTATTCCAAAGAAGCCCATGAAGTAAAGGCCCAAAGGAACAAGGTGGATGGAGATCCATGAAGGTTCAAGTGGGAGCATTTCTATTTAAGTTTCTTAGGACTAAGGGGCCATACTATGTCATGTTTATTTTATGCATTAATAGATTGTGCATGTTAGATTTTATTTATGTTTGTGATGATGCGCTAGAGTTCACTAAATAATCACAACATAATAAATGATAGGTCATGCCAAAGCTGGGTGTCATTTTTATATCTTAGGTAACTTGGGGTAAATCAAGTTTTACAATTTTAATTGGTTGTGCTCAATAGGGTTACCTAAAGAGTTTAGAAACTTGAAGCAAAGGGAATTAAACATGTGATGGTTAATTATTCAACCAAGAGTTACAAGAGTTGTAATCAGTACAGAGTTTACTCACCTTGCAAATGTAATGGTTGATGGTAGGGCCAAAGTCCGGTCAATTATTGCACAAGTGAAGGATCTTGGAATCACTTAAATTCAACCGGGATCATTTAATATTGAATAAAGTGCTTTAAAGTAACCTTTTAATTCGTTTATGGTACTTTAATTTTATTTAACATAATTATTGAACTTTGCCTTATTCTGTCATAGATGGGTAGCCGTAACAATGACAACAATATTTACAACCTTCGACCATTCCTTGAGAAGGATTGTAACACCCCCAAATCTCCTTCTACGTAAATACTAGTATAATACGTATAATTATATCGTAGAGATAGACTTAGGCATATTACCGCCGCGTAATTACGCAAGACTACTCAAACTACTAACCAAAATCAATACTTTGTAGCGGAAATTCAAACTCTTTCTTTATTAATAATAACTATAAATAGAAACCATTGTCATGAGTACTTATAATTAAACAAAGACCAACAATCCTAATTCTAGGTGAAGAACATTCCCGGGACTCCCATATGCTCAATTATTGACTCCACCTGAAATTAGTCAAGACTGCTTACCATTACCATAAACAGGGCGAACCAAAACAAATAGTAAATACGGATTAGCAAAATATGCTAAATACGATAAGTGCAAGATAAGTAAATTCAATTTATTTGCAAACATGCTTTTAAAACCAATTCCAATAATATAATTCCAAACTCATGATTCAAAACCAATTCCAATAATTCAATAATTCTATAAAACGATTTATAAAACCAATTCCTCTTTTGAAAACCAATTTTCAAAACAATTCCAATAACTCAATAATAATGATTAGTAAAATCAATAATTTTCGAAAAACTCAATCACTTCTCTAAGTGTGCACACACCCCCCAAGCTAGTCTCCTACTATTTCAAGGCTATCCTTGAGGAATGACTAGGTCATACAAAGTCTACAGTCTTCAATGAATCTGTATAGTGGGATTAATATAATAATTATGCTTGTAAAGCTTTTTTATAAAATCCTCTTTAAATTCCTCTTTGAATAAAATCAAACTTTTCAAAAATTCCTTTTGTATTTAATTCAACAAGCTTTTAAAATCAAACTCTTTTTTTTCAAAAACTCTTTTAAAACAATCCAACATACTTTCAAAAACCAAACTCCATTAAACATAATAAATAATTTCAAACCATTTAAAACATGATATAAAATCAATCCTCCAATTCATTTATCAAAACCAATTTTTTTAAAACATGTTTTATTTCATAAAATCATAATTCAATTCAATTTAATTCAATCATCATAAAAATCATGTAAAACATGCTTATTCAATCCAATCAATTTCAAAGGTATCTAGCCACCTAAACATACCATTGATCCTTGCTAGCAACACAAAAAGAAACTTCAAGAACTTGATTGAACACACCCTACAAATAAATATAACCTTAATTAATAAGGTTAACAAGTAATCACAACAATTAAATTAAAAACCCCCCAACTATATGTACATGAACCTTATAATTTATTTTTCATAAACATGAATAAAAATCTGATTTTATTTAATTAAAACTACTCATAATAATTTTTATAAATCCCCCATAATAATAATAATTAATTAAATAAGAGAAGAGAAGAAGAAGAGGTAGAAAACCAAGGAAAAAGAGGAAGAAAGGTGGCGCAAGGGGAGGGGGCAGCTGTGGCTGAAGGCGGCTGGTGGCAGTCAACGGTGGCAGGTGGCCGAGGTTGGTGATCGGTGGTGGTTGTGGTGTTTGGTGGTGGTGATTGGCGCAAGAACAAGAGAGAAAGAGAGAAGAAAAATTAAGAGAAATTAAGAGAAAATTAGAGAATTTGGTGTGAGTGTTTAGCCATGAATCAATGGGTATTTATAGGTTGGATCATGCATGAATTATGGTAGGAGAATATAGGAAGAATTATGGTAAAAAGAATTAAGGAATTACTTAGGGAAGAGAGTTAAATATTTATGGAAACTTTTAATATTAAGGTGGCTAAGAATAAAAAAAATAAGGAAAGTATGTTATCATGAAAATAAATATGGCAAAAGGGGTTTACTTGGGGAATAATCAAGGATGAAATAAGGTAGGGAAATAAGATGATAAAATATTTAGAAGGTGGGAAATAAAAATTAAGGAAAAACATAGATTTAAGGGAGATAATTAAAAATACAAATTACCAAAATAATTCACCCAAAAGTCCATCATTGTGGCCGAAATTTTTGAGCTTACATAGCTCAAAATTTCGGACACCCTATGTAGTATTTAGGGAAGTATTTTGCTAGATTTAAGGGATTAAAAATAATTATGTAAATAATATATTTTGTATAAAATAATTAATTAAAAGGATACCAATTATTCACTAAATAAATTAACCAAGAAAATCAGATTTTCCACACTAGGAAAATCCGAAATCCTTAGCTAATCATTAGGAATTTTCGGACCTATTAATTAAATAATAAAAATATAATTTTTGCTTTAATTAAAATATCCGAAATATATATAAATAATTTGGTTTTTAAAAATAAAATAAATCCAAAAATAATAATTAGGTTTTAAAATACTTTTGCCTCCAAAATTCAAATATCATTTTGGCTCCAAAAATTCAAATAGTAAAATAAATTACTAAAATACCCTTTTTAGAAAATAATAATTAATTAATTAATTAGAAAATATGTTTCAAAAATACGGGGTATTACAAGGATAGTTTGATAGGAGACAACTTTTCCAACTGGGAAAGAATTATGAGACTTGTTCTGAAATCTGAAATTAGAGAGGATTTCATTGAAACCCCATTGCCTGCACCTTTGCCAGAAAACGCAACTGAGGCTCAGAAGCGTAGGCATAAGGAGACTCTTGATAGAGCTGTGCCAATCACCTGCTTGATGATTGCTACTATAGAGCCTGGCCTTCAAAAGAGTTTTGAAGACCAGGATGCATACACAACCATGCAAGAACTCAAAGCCTTGTTTAAGAAACAGGCACGAGTTGAGAGGTACGAGCTCCATCGAGAGATTTTAGATTGTAAGATGAAGAAGGGTGCAGCAGTTCATGATCATGTTTTCAAAATGATCGGCCTAATTCAAAATATGGAGAAACTGGGGCACCCATACAGCAATGAAATGGCTACTGACATCATTCTCCATTCACTTTCAGAATCCTTCAATCAGTTTATCATGAACTTTAACATGTCTGATGCTGAGAAGACTATGAATGAGTTGCATGCTATGCTGGTTAGTGCAGAGAAGCAAATCCCCAAGGATGTTAAGAAAGAGGTTCTTATGGTCCATAAAGGGAAGGGGTTCAAGAAGAAGGGGCAAGGGGCAAATGTCAAGGGTAAGGGCAAGAAAGTTGCCAAGACTCCTGAAAATCCCAAGGCAACTCCAAAGCCCAAGCCTGCAGGTGAAAGTGAATGCTTTTACTACAAGAAAAAGGGGCATTATTGGAAGCGCAATTGCCAGAAATACCTACCTCAAGAAGAATGGAGCATCGACCTCAGGTAATATGTTACAAACATTTTAACTTTCACTTAGGTATGTGATACCAAGTTGCAGTGCTAACATTATTCATGTTGTGCAGAAACTGCAAAGAAGTAAGACTAGCATTGAAAATGGAGTTTGAAGGTGCACGAGAAGTGTTCAAGTGGCCAGAGAAAGCTTCATAATTTTAATTTCAGAATTTTTATGATGATTTTAGACTAATTTTGAGACAACTTTCAGTTTTTATACTGATTGGTTTTTACTTGGCATGGACAAGTGTTGATCCATGACAAGGTAATAAATTGTTTTCATTTTCTAGCTATGAGTTAATTTTGTTTTATAACATTGATATAAGTAGATCACAAAAGCAAAACAGATGATTCTAACCAACCTATTTATAACATAGTAGGGTTAGGTCACATAAACCAATTGCTCATCCAAAGATTACAATTGGATGGACTCTTATCCTCATTTGATTATAAATCATTTGAGAATTGCGAGTCATGTTTGTTAGGTAAGATGACCAAGTCACCTTTTAGTTGAAAGGGTGAAGGAGCTAATGACCTTTTTGGAACTCGTACATATGGATGTGTGTGGACCAATAAGTTCAAAGCTAGGAAAGGATTTAAATACTCCATTACTTTTACTAACGATTTAAGTAAATATGACTATTCTACTTAATGAAGTAATAGTTGGAATCATTGAAAAGTTCAAGGAATTCCAGAATGAAGTATAAAATCAGCTTGAGAAAAACAATTAAAGCACTTCGATCTGATCGTTGTGGTGAATATTTGACTCAAGAATTTTATGATCATCTAAGGGATTGTCGAATTACTTCACAATCAAAGGTGTGTTAGAAAGCAGAAATCAAACTTTGCTTGACTTATTTCAATCCATGATGAGCTTTAATGATCTTCACATATCGTTCTGAGGATATGCATTAGAAATCAGCTGCGAATATACTAAATAGAAACCCGTCCAAAGCAATTGAGAAAACGTCATAAGAGTTATGGAGTGGAAATGTTCCAAAGTTGTCTTTTCTTAAGATTTTGGTTTGTGAAAGCTGTGTAAAACGTGTGCAAAGGTGACGAAATAGATCCTAAAATCAGATAAATGTTTCTTTGTGGGTTATCCCATAAAAATAAAAGGGTATTACTTCTACAATCGCGCAGATAACAAAGTGTTTGTTGCTCGTGAAGGTGTCTTTTTAGAAAGGAATCTCATTCTACAAAGTCAAGTGGGAGTAAAGTGGCTCTTGAAGAGATTCGAGACGAGCAACAAATGGATGTGGATAACACCACATTAGAGGTGAGGGCACATGAGTCAGCCAATTTGACGAATCATGTGTCGGAGCAAACTAATTCAACTAGCGAGACTCCTATCGTCCCACTAGAATGAAAAACTTCAAAGAGTTAAAAGGTATATTTCTAATGTTGCTCATACCAGTAAGTAGGTAGTTCAGAATAAAAAACAATCAGTTTGGTAAAATTCTGACAAATTGAGGATTCCAAAATTTCCTAATGGAATGCATGGAACCCACAGCCTACAAGCAAGCTTTGGTGAGTACCAACCCAGGAAATGGCTTGAGGCCATAAAATTCTAGAAAATTTTGCAAACTTCAGAAATCCATTTATGGATTGAAGCAAGCATCATGGAGTTGGAACACTCATTTCGGCGAGGCAATCAAAAAATTTAATTTCCTTAAAGAACGAAAAGAATCTTGTGTATACAAGAAGTTTAGTGGGAGCAATCTGGTTTTCTTAGTCTTGTATGTAGATGACATACTTCTCATAGGGAACGACATACCAATGCTTGAGTGAGTCAAGTAATGGTTGAAGAGTTGTTTCTCTATGAAAGACTTAGGAGATGTCGAGTACATATTGGGAATTAATTCAGATTCATCGAGATAGGTCTTGAAGGATGATTACACTAAATCAAGAGACTTATGATGATAAGATTCTTGATAGGCTCGAAATGGAAGACTCTAAGAGAGGATTTCTTCCCATGTTTCATGGTATTACGTTCAGTAAAATTCAGTGCCCTCAAAAGCCAGAAGAGTTGATTTGTATGGCTAATGTACCTTATAGGTTCCATTAAGTATGCCATGATATGTACAAAGCCAGATGTTACATATGCCTTGAGCATGTGTAGCAGGTTTCAAGCAAATTCAGAAGAAGTGCATGAGAAAGCTGCTAAGAACAAATCCTTGAGTAATAGAGAAGGACTAAAGGAATGTTTCTAGTTTAAGGTGGCAAAAGTGAATTGGTTGTCAAGGGTTATAAGGATGCAAGTTTCCAAACAGACAAAGATGACTTTAGATTTCGATTTGGATACGTTCTCTGTCTGAATGGAGGAACAGTAAGCTTTAAGAGTTCAAAGCAGAGCATTGTCACAAACTCAATGTCAGAATATTTGGCTACAGTAGAAGTAGTTAAGGAGGAAGTTTGGATCAAGTTGTTTTGTGACAAAATGACGCCTTTGCCCAATCAAAGGAGTCAGGGTCACATTACAAATCCAAACATGTTAAGATAAAGTATCACCTCAATTAAGAGATCATTGGCTAGCGGGATGTCAAGATCTGCAAAGTTTCTTTTGAGTGAGAATATCACTTATCTATTTACTAAACCCCTTCCATAGCCAAAGCATAAGAGTCATACTAAAGCTCTTGGATTGAATTAAGTTATGTAATTTAAGTTGTATATGTTTTGAGAAAACATATCACATAAGTAATACATTAACTTGTAGAATTATGTTTAATCAGAAATTTTCATTTCTCTTATTTAATTATGGTTTTTGATATTAAATAAAATGTCCAAAATAATTATGAATTGATGGGATCATCAAATACGTGATTTGGTGAACGGAACCCCACAGCCGAACTAAATTCATAATTATTTAAGTTCCTAATTCGAAGTCATAATATTGGACATAAATGATTTCAATAAATGGACTGGCATGTAAGATTGATTGGATAGCGCTGTTTGATGGGCTATAGGGGCATAGAGATGCTCGGTCAATCACATTGATATGCATGAATGATGCATGATCGAACTATTGACCTACTTTGAAGTTTAAAATAGAACTTCCGGATATATTAACTTTGACATGAGTGGAACACTGATTTCATTCAATGATTGATTTAACTGTGGTACATCCAAACATCATTCTGTAAAAGGGGACTATAAAAGATGTTTTCCGGTTACTTCAAAAGTTGAGTAGGAGCTTTGGTTGCCACAAGATTGGATTGAGTCTACCTATTTAATTAGGAAATGTGCCATGGCCGCTTGAAGAAGGAGAATTCAGAAAATAAGTGGCCGCGTTCAAATGTTTTACTCAGTAATCATTTGGTTTTGTAATTCTAACTCAGATTTTAAGAAATGATTTGTAGATTAATATGATCTCAACATGAGATGCAATCATATTATCAAATCGACACATATTGACTTAAGGAATTTGAATATTGCACACTTGTCTCAAACAAGTGGGAGATTGAAGGATTTATATCTTCATCAAGTGCAATTACTAGATATATAATGGATCAAATTATGGAGATATTAAGTTCGTCAATTTGGGTCGTTATATCATAGCTAGAGGTACTAACGATCTTTAGGCTAGTAAAATAGGCCAAAACCCAATTGGACGGATCCTATAAGGTCAGACAAAGGGCCTAGATCAAGCATAAGAAGACGAGGCCCATGATGGGCCTCATCACTCTAGGTGGCCGGCCATATGGAGTAAGTTAGAGAGTTTTGGGCTTTGCTCCTAGTCTAATTATAATAGGATTATAAAAGACTAGGTGCCTAGGGATGAACATAACATTCATTGATAAAAAAGATCAAACCCTAATCAGCAAATAGGAAACCAACCCTCTCAAACTCCCTCTCTCTCACTCACGACTCTCTCTCCTCTCGGCGCCGGTGGTGTACTCTATGATGGTGGTGATCATGGTGGTGCTAGTTGTCCATTAAAGGTGGTGATCGCGGTTTTCCCCTTCACTCGACCAATCTAGCATTGGTGAACGCTTGATCGAATTCCGTGGACCAAGTAGAGGAGTCACGCTTGGGGCTCTATTCTCTCCCTGATTTGTCAATCAATTTGCTACGTGGAGATCACGCTTCAAAAGTATAATTATGTGATTCTTGTGTGTTATGCATGCGATCTTGTTTTACGTGCGTATAAATGTGATTCATGTAATTCCGCTTATAGTACCTAAAGTCCTACAATATGTACGTGTTTGAAGAAGCTTATCTCAAAATATAAAAAATACGAAATATAAAATACAGTTAATAATAGCAATTGCGATTGGGCAAGTTATATGAACTTAAGTGAACTTATCATAAAAAATTTAAAAACAAAAAAAAATTATTAAAATAGCTATATTAATAACATAGAAAGTAGATTAATGGAGTATATTGAATTCATATAAATCATGCAGTAAAGTGTTTGCCAATTTTGCTGAGATCAACACATACGATTGTGAAGAAAGGACAAGTACTCAAAAACATAATTTACATAACTAAAGTCAATCAACTAAAATTTAACTGAACTACTCCTCCCTTGCTGACATTTTAATTAAATTATCGTTATTTTAAATATATATTTCCTCTGTTATGTGATTCTTGTGTGTTATGCATGTGATCTTGTTTTACGTGCGTATGAATATGATTCATGAAATTTCGCTTATAGTACCTAAACTCCTACAATATGTACGTTTTTGAAGAAGCTTATCTCAAAATATAAAAGATACGAAGTATAAAATACAGTTAATAATAGCAATTGCAATTGGGCAAGTTATATGAACTTAAGTGGACTTATCATAAAAAAATTTAAAAAAAAAAAAACTTATTAAAATAGCTATAATAATAACATAGAAAGTAGATTAATGGAGTATATTGAATTCATATAAATCATGCAGTAAAGTGTTTGCCAATTTTGCTGAGATCAACACATACGATTGTGAAGAAAGGACAAGTACTCAAAAACATAATTTACATAACTAAAGTCAATCAACCAAAATTTAACTGAACTACTCCTCCCTTGCTGGCATTTTAATTAAATTATCATTTATTTTAAATATATATTTTCTCCGTTCTAATAATATTGCAATAAGGATGAAATTACGCATTTCAAATCATATTTTATATATTAAATATCTATAGTTGTATAAGAGTAAAAATTATAAAAGTTGATATTGTGAAAGTATTTTATGAGACGAATCTAACAAGATTCCACATGACTATATTTTGCTTAACATATAAATCATATTATATGGTCAAATAAGAGTGATAAATAGTGCAAAAATATCATTGTTGCAATATTATTGAAACGGATGAAGGATTATTTTCGTTGTTGAATGTTTGACTCATTTGCTGATTTTTACATGATCTTGAATGCATTTATTTAACTATTAAATATTTTGACTACATGTAAGTGAACATCACAAAAAGTATAATTTTTGTGAATTCAATAAGTTCGCTCTCACATGGTAAAATTTTCATTTATATAAACTGTAAACCACTATTGTATAGTTTGCTCACATATATGGTGTACTACGGAGTATAAGGGAGTCAAACTTCTAAAGTTTTAAGAGGTAGTATATACGTGCATAATATTTATACAGTGTATATTTTCTCTTAAGCTTTTTCGTATAAATATTCTACATACTCTAACTTAATTTTGTGTGCCTTTCGTTCTTCATTTGTCTTGGGTTTAAGACATTGTTTGTCTTAGGTTTGAGACAAAGAGAGGTGGATTAATTCATGTGGTAGAGTATTATTGTTAACTCTTTCCCACAAATTGTATTCATATATCACATGAATTTATGACTTTGATATTGATCTGAGAGAGTTATGTAAATTCACACTCTACATGAATTTAATAACCAACTAAAAGTGTATTTTATTTGCCTGATTTTTACTAATTTGAACTTATTAAAACTTTTTTAAATTGTAATTAGGCATCCCTTTTTATTAACTCTTATCATCAGACCTTATCGATATGATAGGGCCTAACATAGTTGTCATGCACATATTTCTGGCCTGGTATTGCTATACTAATATATTCATAACTAGATTTAAGCCCGTGCGATGCACGGGTTTATATTAATAGTTAAATTTAACATTTAATATTCAATTGTAATAACAAAATATTAATACATAATATTACTATTTTTTTTAATCTTATACAATTAAGGTTAACGCATATTTAAACACGGTATATTTTGTAAATTGTTTGTTTAAACAACAATACAAACCAATTCTTGAAAAAAATCAAAAGAAAATAAAATATGTGAACCTATATGTATTTGTTTAACCAACTTTTTTCAAATTGTAAACACGGTGAAAATATAATCTTGCAGGCTTCCACCATTTTTTATAAATCAATCATTGATCGTGTCAGTTGATAAGTTGCATAATTAAACCCGCTCTCTTGCAAAATTAGCATCCTTGAAAAATTAACACTTATGACTTAACTTACTTCTTAATTATAATCATCGTTCACCGCGTGGGATATTAGATGAGTTTATGTAGGATTTAAAAAATACTAGATTTAAAGTGGTGATAAATTTTATTATTAGATATGATAAATTTTGTTAACGTACAACTTAATGTTTTAGATGAATAATTAATAAACGATGAACAATTTTTTTTTTTTTTGCTAGAAAAAGAAAAAGAATATATTTTCCATTTAAATGATTTTTTTCTTATTTTTTATATCTAATCAAAAACTGATACTTTTTTTTTTTTTTTAGAGAAAACTGATTTTTTTTTTAATTGAACGTGATTTGATTTTTTTATTAGTATTTTTTATAAAATATTTTATAATAATCACTTGTCATATTTTCATTATTTTTTATGAAATCCAATTTTTTTTAAATATCAATTAAATGTGAATTTCATTTTTTAAGTTTTATAGTATTTTTTTTATATACGAAATAACATAAATTGTTTCTTTTCTCTTAGATAAAATTTTTAATTTATAATAAATTTAAACATTTAATTTTAATCTTACGTGGCGCTTTAAAATAATTAATCTTACGTGGCATTATTATACACGTAACGCTCTAAAAATACTAATTCTACTTGGCTCTCTAATAATTTTAAAAAATTAAAATCCTAGGTGGCTCTCTAAAAATTTGGGAAAAAACTCCCCTTTATATATATACTAGTTTTGTGCCCGGGCGATGCCCAGATGGTTAATAAAAGTTTAGGGTAAACTTTTTGGATTGAATGTTAAATACGGTCATATAACCCCTTTTGATAATACAGGATATTTAGACATACTAAATTGAAATTATATTTTATTGAACTGAAATTATTTTTACTGAACTGAAAGTATTTTTACCAAAACTAAAATTATTTCTGATTAAAACTTATTTTCACTGATTATCTATTATTTTTGTAAATAAATTAAATATATTATAAATGGATCTTATTTCAAATAACTTTTTAAAATGAATTTTATGATGGAAGTAGTACCGAGTTATAAGATATTTATTGTTATGATTTATTTTGTATATATGAAATATTAGAAGTATATCGATATTAATACTCTATAAAATATTTTTATCTTTAAAAATATATCTAAACTTAATACCTATTTATCGCCTACGTGGCGTGACACTTGGGGAAAAACTGGAATGTCAAGTGTCGCTGTCTCGTGGCCTGGCTGCGAAACCGGCTTTATATATTAGTAATTAGTGATATGATATGAAATGATGGCGATGCCCAGGTGGATGATAAAATTTTAGAATAAACTTTTTGGCTTGAATGTTCATTAATACGATCATGTAATTCCTATCGCTTATAATTATATAATAGTATATTTTTTGTAGTTTTATTTGAAAATAGATATCTATGTTATTATTGACTGGAAATTATTGTTATTGAACTTAAATTATTTATACTGAACCGAAAGTATTTTTACCAAACCAAAATTATTTTTACTGATTAAAATTTATTTTTACTGAATCTCTATTATTTAGTTTTAACTAAATTAAATATATTATAAATGGATTTTATTTTAAAGAACTTTTTGAACGAATTTTATGATGGAAATAAAACCGAGTTATACGATATTTATTAAAAGTTATGATTAATTTGTATATATGAAATATTAGAAGTATAGTGATAATAAAACTCTATACAACAATTTTATCTTAAAAATATATATCCAAAAATCGCTTACTTAGCATCATATGTGTCACAATAATACATATTTGTTGCCTACATGGCGCGACACTTGGCGAAAAACTGGAATGCCAAGTGTCGCTGTCTCGTGGCCTGGCTGCGAGACCGACTTTATTTATTAGGGATATATGATATTAGATTCATTCATTTACGTATATTGGTGAGAGGAATTATGCAAAGGGAATTTTTTTGGGGTTTTATTTATTATTTATCTTTTGTGTGGTTGTAATTTTTTTCTTTTTGAAAAACAATGGTGAACTTATTACTTAATTAAGTTATAGTATTACGTTAATAGTACATTATAATCTTTCTTTTGATATTATGAAAGAAATTGAAATTAATCGTATGCAAAACTTGAGATCGAATCTCATTTACATCATAATCACCCTTTGGCAATTTATAGCTAGACAAGCTAGTTATACCAAAATTAACAATCAATAGGAAAAACATATGTATAAGATTGTTTTCCTCATCATTAGACCGTGCTACTTTTATGAGTCATTGCAAGCATGTGACCTTATTTCAGTTTCTCTCTTCTCTTGGCCTAATCTATGTACAAGGTGGTTTTATGATGATAAGACACGGTCTTATAATGATCTTGTGATCCCCTATTCGTAGTGAATTTGTGAATTTGTGATCTCTCTAATGCGTGAACATAGGCAAAAGAGATTTATTTATTTAAATTCTTGGTCTAAAATACTTGTGGTCAATTTGCCTTTTCGTCAGACATTTCTTCCATTTAGAAGGAGTAAATGATGTGATTGCATTTCTTTTTCACTTTAATCCAAATCTTGTTTGATTCCCTAGCTAATATTTTGTTGGGATTCAGATTTCGCTGTTATACCATATTTATACGGAGTATTTCGTATTTACCAAGTACATTGCAACTAATTGATATAAATATACAAGTACATGAGCTACATGTACATCGTGGGGGTTTTATGTGAACTATAGGATGAGGTAGGTTGAGTTAACTTCGATGGGTTTTCCATTTGATAGCGCCTTCTCTTAGCTAGAAAAAAAAATATATACTTGCTCATTTATTTGTATGTTAATTACAACCTTTGCCAACCAAGATTATAATGAATTTTTTTTTTCACAAAATAGCTGAGTCGGACATAGGTACCCAAGTCCATATAATATAGTGTGAAGCTAAGCGTCATGGTCTAATATTTGTAAGGGTGGCTCAGGCAGGGAGAGAAGGGTATGAAGTCAGTTGAGAAGGAATCACAGATGCTGGCACGATGTAGAAGAGGATTGTTTGCAAGTTGCGACCGTGACTCTGGTTGGCTCTTGGCTGGAGTAGTTTCCTTGGCTTGGGATTGGGTAATATGGCCATAAAACGTTGGTTTTTGTTTTGTAACATTTCTAGACACTTGTGTCAATTGATCCTTACCTCCTAAAAAAGGCACCAAATCATAAACATGGCCGAGGTACAGGAAGAAATAATTCACAATTACGTAATAAGTAGTAAAAAAAAAAAAGTACAAATTTGTACCAAAATTTAACACATGAAACTTCCGAAATTCGATAATTAGTCAAATAAGCTAACTTTGCTCCAATAAGCTCTTTACCAAACACCTCCACAACCCTCTATGCGTGTGCACGCGAGTGTGGGTGTTTGGGGGAGGAGGGATCAGAAAATACCGCCATCTTCTAGAGCCAAGACCAATGTTACCGTTAGTTACATGGTAAGGGAATGGTCACTAGCACCATGCTCACATGTGTTAAGCTTGCAACGGACAGTCGATGCCTCAGTGGGTGAATTACTGAAGTTTCCTACAGAAAATCTTGAAGTTCAGGGTTGCATCTTTTATTCGATGAAATTATTGGCATTTTTTGGTGCAAACAAGAGCAAATGGGAACATGTACACCGCAAAACAATCATAATTGTTAATGGAATGCAAGGAACCACAACACCAACAATGGCCAATGTATGGTATTGCAAGAATATATCTTTAAAAAAACCCTAAAAACGATGAAAACTAATTTAGACAAAATACCAGGAAAATGAATCCCAGATAAAGATTATGATACACTCTAGTGTACAATGACTAACAAAAAACTCCTAGTTCTTCCCACATGTACAATGCAACTGCCACCAATATCACATTCCAAAGAAGATCCAAGCCAAGCCCTCATGAAGTGTCCTATCTTGACAAATACCAGCCCTCTAATATAATCATGAGTTGAGATAGCAGCTCACTGATTACCAAGAGCTTCTCCCGCTAATCTTCAAATGAAGTAGAAGTCAATCAAGAATAAGGACAAAGGCAATGTAATCCAGCAAAGCTGTCAAAGAGATTCACTGGACTAGTACGAAATGCTAACAAGGAAAGCACAGTACAATTGCTCTTCTGAGTTGTCAGTTACATTTAAATGGTGGGTCGTACAAGTAAAACAGATCATGTCATGCCGTTTAAAAGCATAGAGGAAGGCAAGAAGAACAAACCTCAAAGCAATATCATGGATTTTATTATTGTCCAAATCTTTTCTGCTGTAAGATTTCTCCCAGCTTCCGGTATAGATCAAGCTGCTCCTCAAATGTAAGGTTCATCAAAATCTACCAAGAAATGATGTCAGTACAAAGACTTCATGTGATAACTTTTAACAACAGACAAAAAAGCTTTCTATTAATCTAAGATCAGATGTATCTGAACAAAGGGAAAAGTCAGAAAACTACCTGGTCCAAGATAGACTCAACTGAGAGGCTTTGTGGCTTAACAAAGGACTGATGGTAGATATATGCGAAGACGGCCATAACCATCTGAAAAAGTTATCAAAACACTCGTGTTTAACTACCAAATAATTATAAAATTTTATTTGGATGCACAATTGACTGCAACACTTAACCTGTTCTTGCATATGATACTGTATAGGGTTTATAGACTTCGAGTATTCAATTAATTGCTATGCAATCCCCAGAATGCATACCAGAAAGTTATAAATAGAACAGATTCAATTAGTAACAAATATATTTTGCAGCATACCTGACAATCCATTCTGTCAGTAATACCACCATGTCCAGGGATGCTATCACCAAAGTCCTGTGACAAGAAGGAAAAGGGATGTAATCACATATTGTGGAGGCTTTACTATCTGTGTGTAAAGTCAAAGAAATGCGAGTGAACCTTGATCTTGAAGGCTCTTTTAAAGCCACTGGCAAAAAAACCTCCAAAAGGTGCTATGATTGATGCGAAGAGGCCTAGACACAAAGCATGCCATTGAACCGGCATGATGGGAATTTCTTTCCAAGGGATCTGCAAAAGATACACTGACAATAAATTCTGAATTCATAATATCTCCTGCAATATTTCATAGCAACATCTAATTTTAGTAGCCAGGAGTAAGGCTTTATCAATTCCCCCACCCCCAAAAAAAAGTGTCTTCACAGGCAGGAGCATTGTTAGTGTCAATGGAGCAAGTGTTGAGATCCACGACACTTAGGTGCCAACATATTGTATAAAACATATGGAGTACCAAGGATGTTAAAACAGAAAATAAAAATGCACAGGAAAGTCATCCTTACAAAACAGACAGCAACATCATTATGCTCTCTAAATCTTTCATCTATTCAACATAAAATTGTCAAATGAGTACGAATTCTTTGTTTAACTACAGGATAATGAAACACATTAGCCTCTTAGCAATTTTGATACTAAACGCTATAGAGCATAGTATTTAAGATGCTAGTCAACCCAATTTATATTATAGTTTGACAAGGTAACTAGGTCTAGGTGTTTGCTTCAATACTACTTGCTGATCTTTCTCCGACTTTTGCACAAGGAAATCTTAATTAAATAGCTTGACAGGAAGATTCAAACATTAAGGCTTTCTTAACTCCATCACATATAAAATTTACTCAAGAATAAGATGGATTAGTTCAACATGAAGCCCTTATGATGACAGGTTTTATCAAAGCTTGCCTGGCAGTTTGTTACAAAGTGTTCCTGATAAATTGATGGATAATCTTATTAAATGAAGCTCCAAATCAGATAAAACTTCCTGCTGTAGCAATAAGTCACGTAAAACTAACTTACAGAACACACCAATCTCCAGAAATCCACTCCTTCCCTAGATAACATGTAATTCGAGGAGATATAATAATCATATAATCATGATAGATAGCTCATTAAATAGGCTGCATCAAGAAAAAAAATCAGAAAGCCTGACATCTATGCTCTTGTGCTTGGATTACGAATCAAAAGTTCCATGCCAGTAGAGAAAATCCTTAATATATTATGATTTTTTAAATGACTGATAGCATGAGTAATATATTTAAAAGGAAGTGATGAGAAGTAATAAAACATCCTAACATATATGGTAACTTGATGCTCTTGAGTCTTAACACTTGGATCAAGAACCTTAATGCCCAAGTTCAATGCCCGTTTGACTGGGATAAAAAAAGTATGATTATTTGAATGCGAACAATAATTAAAATTCTGAACAGGTGCTATGACATATAACAGCAATTGTCACCTCACGCACCCTCTGCTATTCTCACTTCCTGCCATCAGTTCTTTTTTAAAATATCAATCGACAAAGTTAACCATCGTCAGCTGAAGGGTTCATTCATCAAAACTCGAAGAATAGCTCTTCACATACACCTACAGCACACTGGATTAAAGCTGGTCACTCGCAGTCTAGCTCTCTTCATGGTTTTTTAAGAGATTGCTGACAAACAAGTGTAAATTTCTCTAGGCTTGAAGTCAAACATATATTTCGAAATGTAGAAATTTTGTGGTAATGAATTACTTCAGATGGCACAAAAAGACCAATCTCTAACCGAACTCCTAAGCAGTCAGCTCTCAATGTCAAGATAGCACTTGTCAGTGAATTGTTAAAAGTGAAATGTAACTCCAGACATACTGCTGCGGTGCAGCCCAAGACATGCATGGAAATGGATGAAACTAGAACAAGTTATCCGAAACTTTTGATGTTATATATGTGGTCAATGGTCAGTATGAAGCTATAAGGCCACACTAGCATGAGAAGCTGACATAGTTACTCCAGAACCACCTTTAGCAATTAGGACAACCAAAAAACAGCAACCAAGAACATATAATTGTTAAGTACAATAAAATTTGAAGGATAACACTGAAAACAGTGTTCATATCTCACCCAATTTGCAATATATCCTGGTAAGTGGTAATACTCTGGCTTAAACAGCGGCCCAGGATCACAGTGAAGCCAACCAGTAGACAAGTCCTTCATACATACCAAAGAACAATACAACAATTAGTCGGGAGATATATTTTGATTTCTTAGAAACTCCTTTATCATTAAACAACAAAAGGATATACCGTTCTTGGACATGTTAACCACTCAAACCGACCCATGACATTTGCAAGCTGCAATAGAATAAAAGGTTTAATAGATCCATATGTGAAATTGAAGTAAAGAACATTATAGTCTCCTCAAGGGAGATTCAACTTTATGCCAGGGTTAACTTATGCTTTTAAATGGGTCCTATGTTTGCAGCAAAAAGACGAGAAAAAATAATTATAGCACCATGTAGAAATTTCCTTGAGTCAAATTTCATGTTAAGAGTAGTTAAATGGTAAAACCAATCCAAAAAGGTCAAAAGGCTGAAATGCATGCAAAATTTTGAATAGTAGTACGGGCCAAAAATGCTGAAATGATGGTTGTAACCGAAGCCCCAATAAATCCTTCCCAAGTTTTCATAGGAGAAAGCTTAATCAGAGGAGTTTTCCCAAAGAAAAACCCAAATAAATAAGCCGCAATGTCATTTATGACGATAAGTGATGCAGGAAGAAGAAACCTGCAATCATGTCAGACCTCAGTTATTGTCCTCAACAGCTTTAAGAAAGAAGACAATATGTAGCAGTGTATAAGAATGAAGGATGACAATTCATCATAGAAGCCATGATACATCAGCAGGGAGAACAAGGCTATAACACAGAATCTCTTGTCAAAGTCACAATCACATTTATGCTAGTAAGTCAGCATTATGTATGAAAGGCTTTGCCAGATCCTCTAATTTTCACATTTTAGCCTTACGAATAGAAAAGGCTTTTAATTAATCAAACAATATCATAATTTATCACACCCAGGAACAAACTACAGTCTAAAAATATCTTAAAATCATTTGAAGATTGTATTGTTTATATTCAAAAGACAGAGAAGTTTCAATAATCTTCTTACAGCATTCTCACCTTTTGGTGCTATTATTTTATTCATGAGAAACACAGAATCCAAAAATGTATACAGAATTCACAAACTAAAGCTCATCACAGTGTCTAACGCTTCTACTTCCTTCTAACAGGAAAGGTTTAATGGCACAATTGAACAAATATAAGCAAGAGAAAGAAAGATGATTTCAAGGAAATACAGATATAGCATAGTTTATACTTTAAAGTAAGAACACAAGTAGCAAAAATCTCTAACCTCAATAAATAATTTCTAAGTGAAACTCTTATGCAAACCAACAACAAATAGATGAAGAAACAAATAAAAATGTTTGTTCCCAGTGTATGAAAAGGCATGTTTGAGGCTAAGAAGATGGTAACCACTAGGGCCCATGAGGTGGTCTAGAGTAAAACCCACGCCATAGGGCCTACTTAAGTTAAAGTCCTTCAAAGTTTGAAGTGTTCCGTGTAAATAAATATCATGACCTCAAGAAATCTTTTCTAATAGCATATGGTAATATGATACCTAAACTTTGTTGCTTACTTTAATATATAATCCTATTGAATATGTTCTTATTAGAAAATAATGGCTTGCTCAACATGGTTCTTTCCTTTACCCCCGTACTTGTTCCAAGGCTCTAGGATTCCTATCACCTAGGTGCATGCCTTTTAAAAGGCACCAATTGGTTAAAAATAAAATAGGAGAGCTCGGCTTAGATTTAGATTTCGTTTTGAGCTTCTGACCATGTAAACCCGCTTACATGGAATTGTTCCTCCCAACATATATAGTCCTTCACTCCTTCCTCTGCAGGACCACAGAACCATCTGGAAAACTACACATTTGGAATCCAGATAGACGAAATATACTTGAAGCACAAGATATACATTGCACCGATACTGCTCACTGATAGCCTGTAAGGACAAAAAAGCTATGGACTCTAATTATGATATTAAAAAAAACGACACTGAGAGATTTATCTTGCAAGGTCATAGCTCATCCTTTTACAATCTACTGAGCTTTAACGAGAAAACTGGATGCTTCCAAAATCCAAACATCACAGGACTATTTTTTTTTTTTTTCACAAAGGTGCTACATGGTTATAGACAATCCCCCATAGAAAAGTTTTACATCTGGTTCCTTCACCATCCTGCCTCCTCTCTAGACAAAGCAATCATGCTAACTAAAAGAAGATATGATATAAGAGGCACCCAAGGGCAGTGGAGGAAATAAAAGATATGGCATAGAAAAAAGAACTAAAATAGAATTATGCTTACGCAAGCATCAATCAAATTCAGACTAAAGGATGAAACAATACATCTTCGCTCCTTTTTCCTTTTTTTTTATCTTTTTGCTTCTGAAAAAAGTAATGCAGCTTTCTTTCAAGGCATCTTTAGTAATAAGATATAACAAAGGCTATGTTCTCTTCACCTTATTTAGAAGCTTATTATTTATTCTTGTTATAAGACCAGGTTAGACCAAACCAGAAAATATTCAAACTCGACCATGTCAGGACATGTTATTATCATTTTCTTATTGTCAAAAGAACTTTAATCAATGGATTAGATAGAACTGACATTTAGACGAATCTAACAAGATTTCTCACTTAGTAATTTCTTACAGATTTGCATACACATATGGTTAAAGTTGAGTCACACAAGGAGACCTGGCCATGCTTTAGAAAATTCAGATAAGAATACAAACAACAGAACAATTCATCTTCACACTCTTTTGCCAAAGAGAAAAAGGAAAACTGCCATAAACTGTAGGTAATTTATCCTAGATTGGGAAATTAAAATAGTTAATTTGCATCTTTCACTATGTACTGTAAGTTTTCTTACCAAAACATTCCTTCAAAGATGTTGGCCACTGTGAATGATGACTGTGTGAACACAACAGTAAGTATCATGTGCGTCCATGCGTACTGGCCAAACTGATACTTGTACATCTTCTTCTTCAGAGAGAGAATAAACCACACAAAACCTGAAGTCAATTGCAACATAAATTCAGCAACTTTTTTACCAGATAAAGGAATGCATTTCAAAAAGAAAAATGAAAAAGATAGACAAGTAGTGGTAACTTTTCACGGAGCATAATATATTATAATTTACAATTATCAAATCTTATGGCCAAAACAATTATTTATTGATTCCCCTTTGAAATCGTTCCTCATGGTAAAACATTCATATGCCACTTAAACATCGTAAATAGGCTAACAACAATGAAGACATCCATTCTGACAAACTTCATACTTTGTAAATAAGTACTTTCATGAAAAATTATATTTAAGTATATCCACTTGCGAGTTGTGACTATAGTAAACTATTATTCCTCATAAAATAAGTTTTGGTTAGCACTTCTACTGACAAAGGATAACATCTGAACTGATGCTTTTACTGTTGTTTTTAGAAATTGGAGTACAACCTCCCCCCATCGTAATTCGCAAACAGTCCAACAAGATATAATCCTATGGGTTATTTTTCTATTTTTGCTTTATGCATATCCCAGCATCTGCATATTGAATATGAAACATTAAAAATTATACTTTGAAGGCTGAATGCAATCAGGCTCACACAAGTAGAATTGGTTAGAAAAACATTGGAAAACTATAATAAGGGAATAGACAATTAGACATCTATGTCACTCAGCCTCTTTATTGCACCTCTTGTACCCATGTCAGATACTCAACACTCAACTTGGGTATGGAGACACTTCACACTTCATTTTAAACTAAAATCATGGAAATAGTCATGTCCAACACTTGGAAAATAAAGGTGTCTGACAAGAATAACCAAGTCCAGGTAACATAAGGAATAGTATTTATTGACTAGAAACATCAACATAGAAGGAATGCATGTCTCTTACAGTATCACAGTCTCAAGCAACAATACTTACACTTTTGGAGGATATACTTAGCAAACAGTGTAAAGGGACAGATTCCAGACAACTAGAACACTTGGGGCTAGAGAAAAAAAAAAAAAAAAAAAAACCTTCCACACTTGCAATTATACTATAGTCTAATTAATATATCAATTATGTCTCCATTTGCAAAACAAGAAACAAAACATGAAAGCTGACCAACCTGCGATATACAAGAAATAACAAATAACCATATGGTATTTTATAAGAATGCTAACAAGCCTATACAATACTTTGTCTGAAGAGACAGTATTGACAAGCCGCTGACTGAGGAATCGACCATAGACAAACAACATTGCAGTGAAGAAAAAGTGCCTGAAAAGGTAAAATAGCACATACAGTATTAGAATGCCATGATTTCCTCTGCTACTAATGAAATTCTAGCAATTCAATCTAAATTATATTAACTTGAAACTCTCACCAATTTAATAGCCGAAAACCAGGAAGATCTCGATCCTCTCGGACCTTCCTTAGCAGATTAAACAGCTCCTTTGCCATCAGGATTTGGATCAGCATCACCATGGCACAAATATAAAGATGGCCCATGTAGATGATGAGGACAAAGGCCCCAATCATCCAAAGGGTAGAATGTGTACGGATCCACATAGACTTGTACTTGTTACGATCATTAACAAGTAAATTCCCCCCATTTGGTTTAGTGTCATCAGCAGGAATCTAATTGGGAATATTTCATCAATTTTGAAATGAGAGATGAGTTAGAATGGCTTGCAGCCTTATAGAGGCAATTCAACAGATAACTTCAATGAAAAATGAGTTTAACAATCAAGAGGTGAAAGAAAGTAAGGGAAAAAACAATCCCAGCAAAAAGGAATGAAAAATTGGAACAAGACAATTTTCATGTACGTCTAAATGAATTCAGAAAACACAGTTAAGAAACAAACCCACCTCACTAGACTGCTTACGGCGCCTAAGCTTATTCATGACTCCAACTTTCATCCCTTCTCACCGACACCAACAATACACATACACACTAACTACCTGAAAAGGGGACCAAGTTGGTCATTCAAATTGGGCGCATATGTTATCTGATATAGAGCTCAATATTTACAGACAAACCAAAATAACAGAGCTTGAGAAGACCATGGCATAACAAAAGATACTGAGCACAACACAGACATCAACTGATAAAGAGACAATATTAAAAGAAAGGATGGAAAACACCAGACTAATGTTGAGTAGGCATGAACTTAATACATGACCCGTGTGTATCATCTTATGGTGCTCAAATAAATGATGTATCAGGTAAGCAAACGAAAAATTGCTAATAACTTATAATTCAAACACATTTAAGGAAATAAGAAACAGCTATAAACTTTGTACTTATTAACATGAGCACAAATTCAAACATCATAACATTTATGCCCATGAAGAGGAGTATTGCATTTTTCTCACCCTACAGCATAAGTATATCGTCAATAACATGTGCTACATATACCCATCATTGCACCTCAAGTACTCGTGTAACATCCTCAACACTCCAACTTGGGTATGAACACTTGAGACTTCATCTTAGACAACAATCATGGAAATTATTCATAAATAGTCGAGTCCAACACTTGGACACTGCTTTTGTCCGACCCAAGTACCCGAGTCCGAGTAACATAACCAACAATACCATGATCCAAATCACACCTAAAACAAGTCAATCCTTCAACAAAACCAACCCATGAAACTTCCCACCTTCCAAATGCAAGGTACCATTGCTATCAATCAAGGTAAAGAACAATACTTGCCAATTTCTTCAGTTTATGAATCATACAGAAAGCTATAACAAAAAGGTCAAAACCCCAGAAAAAAAAAAAAAAAAAAAAAAAAATCAAGCATTCTTAAATATGCTCATCATTTCGTTCATTAATCAATGTCTCCAATTACACAGGAATTAAACTAGAATTTTCTACAAACATCATATCAACCAAAAACACAAAAAAAGAACTATCATTTACTCGAACTGCCCAATCAATTAACCGATAAAATTAATTCAAATCTCCCAAACTTCAGATTCAACAAAATACCCATTAAGAAATTAAGCAAAAGAACCAAAATTAAGAAAAGAAGTTAACTCTAATTCTCAATAACTGCATAAATGCATAACATTCAGTCAAAAACTACAAAAATCTGAAATAAAAATAAAATTTTGAATTAAAATTAGAAGAAACGGACGAACTTACCAGAGAAATACAAGTGTAAAGATTGTAGAGATTTCCAAAGAAATAAAAAAAAATACAGAAAAATAAATAAATAAATAAATAAAAAATACCCCACGAAAATCAAATGAAATATGTTGAGTTTACGAAACCATTTGAAAGTGATTTGGGTTATGAGAGTGACAAAGAAAGGTTGATAATGAAAAGGTCTTTCGGTTTTGCTGTTAGCTTAACACTCTGGAGTGAAATATGGAAGGAATTTTTTTAATACTAGTAATAATAATAATAATAATAATAATAATAATAATAATAATAATAATAATAATAATAATAATAATAATAATAATAATAATAATAATAATAATAATAATAATAATAATAATAATAATAATAATAATAATAATAATAATAATTACTCCAATTGTAATAATATTTGGAATTTAATTTTATTTTTTTATTTTTTTTTTAAAGAGCATCAAAAAGCATTTTTCATGTAGATGCCTTTCTCTTTCAATAAGAAAATTCTTAGAATTTTTGCACTATATAAGATTCTTAGTGATTTATAATGGGGGAAAGGAGGGAGATGATTAGATGAATTAATTTCCAATGTTCGATTGGTAGTGTTATCTATGCAAAATGATGCTATTAAAAATTGAATGTCATTATAGGTAAATAAAGGATTTTGAAAATAAATGGGAATGAAAATTGAATAACTAGAGTCTAGAATTCTATACGTTTGTTTTGGTGCTTCAGCTGCTAATACCAAATCATTGGATTTTTATCGACTTGTTTATTTTCAAAATAACTATAGGGTCGTATCTACTTGGGATATGTGGACAGTGTCGGGCTGGGCTTTAGGACAAAAGGCTGGCTAAATAACTCGAGCTAAATTTTCAAGCCAATATCATGTTAGAACTTGTAACATTGGTTATTTTACTATTGTTTATTCATGAAAATGAGAATAAGAAAATTAAATTATTGAGAGAATGCACATAAACTCTTTTTGATACTTTTGTGAAAGAGGTGGAGAATGTGACAATAGTAGATGTTGATTATAAGTTTTTCTTATTGTTCAAGAGTCGACACCACCACTTTAATTAAAATGTCTTTAGCATAGATTTGCATATATTCTTTGTTGTTTTTCCCCCTCAAAGCCATTAGCTTATTTATTTATTTTACCTAAGGAGAGTCCATTTAAGCATGGATGAGAGTAGGGAAAATCATAAGTACTTGGTATATATTACATAATATAACATATTTAGTTTTGGCTTTATTTCTAATCTTGACTTTGGTTTACCATGCATGTAGTGTCAGTTGTATGTCATTTTAAAGTATAGAGGATTTATCGACACTTAAGGCGTGTGCAATAAAAGATTGTAAGAAATACAAGTTATTGGTGTATCCATTAACTGATGAACAACGACCTCAATATGTGTAGACTGGCTAGAATGAAGCATATGATGACATGTATTGAATGATGGAATTATTTTATGGTTATGTTGGTTTAGAATGCACATTTGTGATAGCTAGAGTTTGAGAGTGATACAACAATTTTGAATGTCATTAACTTAGAATACCTAAAGCCAAATGTCTCCATAAGCATTCATGTTAAGATACTTGATACTTAGAGCATACATGTCTCCATATAACTGTATAAGCATGTCAGGGGTTTCTTTGGCTAGCATTCACGATTGTTATGATTTCTTTGCAATTCTAATAGACTCAAGAGACACTTAAGAGATGGCCCACCCTCGTTGTAAATGATGCACTTAGAATTAGCATGGTGTCATTAATTCTTTAGGTAGAAATTATCGTAGTTTTTTTTTATTTTTTATTTATTTATTTTTTTTATTATGAGGGGGTTTAATAAAGTAGCGGATAAGCTTGTCAATTAGGTGTTATCCAAGAAGAGAGGATAATTATTTCGATGTTCCTCCCATCGAAATAATTGATCTTCTTTAGGAGGATGTGATAGGTGTGGCTACGTCGCATTCATTTGTTTTATTTTTCTTTATGTACTAGATGGAAGCCCGTGCGATGCACGATTTTTTCATCTAAGATTTTTAATTATTTGATTTATTGTATTTAATAATTTCAGAAAAAATTACAAAAGTTTAATATTTTTTTTACTATAATTTATAATGAATATATTAAATATAAATAAATTGTAAATATGATATTTTTTTCCGTTATATAAAATCTTTAATGTGAAATGATAAATTTTTAATAATTTAAATCCTAAATCATTATTCATTGTTTTACCATATCTTTTACTTCGGTAGAATCACCAACCTCGTCCACAACCAACCTACTACATCAATGGATAAATTGAACCGTGAAATGTTAGCCAAACTGAAATTGATATAAATTAAACTTTTACATTTATATAAAATAAATCAATATATTTACCAATAAATGAAAAATTGTTGCGATATAAAATCAAATCTTTGCATTGGAATTTTTTCATCATCTCCAAAAATAACCAAAGCCATCCATATATTAATTATACAACATCTAATCGTATGCCATTACATAAACAAATAATCGTAAAGTATCCTAAATAAATACAATGTAACTAATAATTACAAATATAAATTTAAACATAAGATTTTAAAAATTACCCGGACATTAATGATCTAAAGCTAACACAAAATTACTAACACAAAATTCGCTTGATGGGGTTTTTTATTGATACAAAATTTTATTTGTGTCGTATGATGTGTTAGATCTGCATGTAAGAAAACATTTAGTAAATAAAACATAAACATATAATCGTTGAGTATCCCATATTAATACAATGTAAGTAATAATTAGAAATACTAATTTAAACATACGAGTTTAAAAATAAGCTAAAAATTACCGACCATTGATGACCAAAAATTAACACAAAATTACTAACACAAAATTCGCTTGATGGAGTTTTTTATTGATACGAAATTTTATTTGTGTCGTATGATGTATCAATTTATAATGGTAGGTATCACAAATTTTAATTTACTTATAATTAACGAATGATTTGTATTTCTTATCATAAATACTATCAAAAATTTATCTTATAATGATAGGTATCAAACTTTATTATAAGAGTTTATCATTTAAATATTTTTTTAGTATATTTTTTTTGGATTTCTTATATACATATTATTGAATTAATAAATTTATATTTTCCTATATTTTTACTTTATTTTTTTTCAATAAAATAATTTAATTCGTGGATTATAATCTACGTGACATTAAAGTTTTAGATATATCAAATCTAATTCGTTACTTTTACCTAGGTGGCGACATAATTTTTTAATTTCAAAAATAAAATACAACTATTTCTTCTTATAGGTCGAAATAAGTATATTTCTTTCATGGCGCTCCGAATGCTCTCCAAAAATGCCTACTTCCCGTGCGATGCACGATTTTTCATACATATATCTCAAGAAAAGATATTTTCCTATATACTCTAAGCTTTTTTTTAATATAATTATTTGATTTATTTTACAATTTCATAATTTCAGACAAAAAAAAAACCAAATAATAATTTAATTAAAATGATATTGCCAATTACAAAATTATAATTTTTTTTAATGTAATTTATAATGCGACTTAATTTATTGTTGTTTTGTATTTGTATTTTTATTCGTTGTTGCTAATTATATGACAATAATATGATATCTTTCAAAAAAAAATTGTAAATATGATATTTCATTGATTACATATTAGGATAAAATCTTTAATGTGAAAAGATACTAATATTTATTTTAAAATAATTTAAATCCTAAATCATAATTCGTTGCTTTTTACACTTGAAATTAAACTCTCAAATCTATATATCATTTTGTATATTTCTTGTGATCTCTAACAAATTATCTGTATTTTCAAATTTTTAGACATAAAATGTTTAAAGAAGGTAAAGTTTTTTTATTGCATTATAAGTTTTAATATTTTATGAAAAAACCATCTAATTAATCGGGTATTTAGATAAAACCATTAATTTTATAAGATAATTTTTTTTAAAATAATTTAAATCCTAATATCCTACGGTTTTTTATACATAAAATCTCATAAAATTAATTTTTGTAATTAGATCATATTCATAATATTTTTGATTAATTAAATCACAAAAAATTTGTTTTAGTCATAAAATTAATTGATAAAAACTAAAAGGTTCATTAAAAGTTAATAAATGTAAACGATTTATAAAGATATAATACCTCCTCATCCAATAGGATCATCAGGCGAGAAACTCGTACTTTGATATTCCAAAGATTTTTGCTCGAATATAATTCTCTGATTAAATTAGACCTGCATGTAAAAACAAAATTCAGTAAACAAAACATAAACATATAATATTAAGTATCCCAAATAAACACAATTTAAGCAATAATCACAAATATACATTTAAACATGGGTTTGAAAATTTAGGCTAAGAATTACCCAGCCATTGATGACCTAATAAAACTGACACAGAATTAATGACACAAAATTTGCTTAGTTTGGTTTTGTATTGATACGAAATTTTGTTGGTGTCATATGATGTGTCAATTTATAATGGTAAATATCACAAATTTTAATTTAATTATAATTAAGAAATATTTTTTATTTCTTATCTTAAACACTATCAAAATTTATCTTATAATAGTAGGTATATAAATCCTATATCTAAAGATGATTATTTTAAAAGATAATATTTAGTTTTTTAAATAAACTAAATCCTAATAAATCAATATTCGTTGTTTTTACTTACGTGGAAAAATTCTTAAATCTCATTCGTCACTTTTGTTTAGGTGGCAAACGATTTTTTTAATTCCAAAATAAAATAGAAATCTAATTTTTAATTGGTCGAAAATATACCATTGCTTAGGTGGCGCGCTGAATGCTCTCCAAAAATGCCTACTTTATTTATATATATAATAGATTTTTCAAGATTGGCCTATTTTGCAACCAAAAAAAAGTTTTGGTCATCTGTCTAAACTTTGAACTCTTTCCACTCTAGCTCACACATACCTAAATATGTACAATTATGTCATTATGACAAAGTAATCACATATATAAACTACCCAAGTTTATTTAGTTAACATTTTTTTCGAGTGATTTCCATGAAAATTAAACAAACCTGCAAAATTCCACAATTATTCTACTTTTGATAAAAAAATCCCGACATACCGTCCACATCAGCAAATTAAAAAAAACCGAGTTTTTTTTATCGCTAATTCAGTAGCGGTTTATAGTTTCACCATATTCATGATTTCCTAATCTAGCCGTTTGATTGGTATTCCATAAAAAAAGAAGTGAAAAATAAATGCTCTACTCTCTAGTATTCCTCACTTATCGTGGTGCGCAACCTCCCTCAACAACGCTACCATGGTCAGGCCAGGGCTTATGCACCGTCGCTCGATGTCGGCCTCCACCCAACGCCATCACCCACAACCACAAGCAGCAACAATCACTCTATGCAAATAAAGAGATCAGATTAGTTTGCCCTAATATGATTTTTTTTTTATTAATTTATAATTGATGTTGTAATTTCTAATTAAATTCAAAATTGATATTAGTTTAGGTGTGTGTAACATTATTATACTTCATAATTAGTAATTTAGTATGGATCGCTTGATTTTTATTTATTTTTTTGTTTACTAATTTATGTCTAACCGCTAATTGAATTAACGGTTTTATGTATGGTAAATTTGATAATTAAATTAGCCGTTTTATGCTGAATCGGAAAAAAAAAAGAAAAAAAATCGATCTTTTAATAAGCTGACATGGACGATATATAGGGAAATTTTAACAAAAATAGAGTAACTGTGGAATTTTGTTTTGTTTAAACAATTTTCATGGAAATCACTCTTGTTTTTCTCATATTTTTTTTTTTATTCTTAAGTAAATGTAAAAATAACTAAAAAAAAAAAGTAAAGTATTTATTCCTCATGCCACATTACAACATTTCACAAGATGACTAAAAACGTGAATTGAATTTGGTCATCATCAATATATCATGACTTTAACTAGTTAGTAGCCCGTGCGTTGTTCCAGGTTGCTACTGTTGTAAACGTGCAATCGATAAATTTTATCAAAGCCTTTTCAAAATTAAAACTGTCGTTTTCAAACCAAAATTGAGTTATTCTTAAATTGAAGCTTGTGGTTTGCATTTATATAATTTTTTTTTATATATTAACAACATAGTTGATATTTGGCTTAAATTGTTAAATAGTCATCTTTGTAGTTTTTTATTAATTAATTTCATGAAAAAAACCAAAAACTTTGTGATTTAGATGGCTTTATTAAGTTATTAAATTAACTTAATTTCTTATTTTTAATTATAGGGTGATTACGTTCATGTCTCAATTAAAGCCAACTTTGTTCAACACTTTCTTCCAATATTGATTGAATTAGATCAATTTCGTAACAATTTTTCTCTTCCTGATAAATATATTAATTTATTTTATAAAATTGTAAAGACTAATTTTTTTATCAATTTTACTTTTGCTAACATCCTAACATTTTTGTGTTCTATTTATCCACTTTTGTTAGTTAGATGCAGTAGGTATCGTTGTGAACGAAGTTGATGATTCTATGGTTAAATGGTATACCTGCTTTATTTATTATTATTTTTTAATAATACATCTTACCTATATTTAAAGTAGGCATTTTTTTAGCATTCAGCGCACCACATAAGCAAAGGTATTATTAGTATTATTTTGACCAATTAAAAATTAGATTTGTATATTTTATTTTAGAATTAAAAAAATCACTTGCCACCAAAGCAAAAGTGACTTATGAGATAGATTTGAGAATTTGGCCACATAGATAATTAAAAACAACAAATATATTTAAAAAATAAAAATTATCTTTCTTTTAAGAACTAAAATATATCTTTAAATATTAAAATTTAAATTATTTTAAAAACTAAAAATTATACAAAGTTATATGTTAAAAAAAAAACCAAAATTATAGAATGAGATTTGATATATTTAATTTTACATGCCACTTAGGTTAAAAAAATCTATAAATAGTGATTTAGCATTTAAATTATTTTTAAAATTAAAAAAAAAATCATCTTTTACATTAAATTTTTTATCCAAATAATCATCACATGAGCTAAGACTTGAGAGTTTTATATTATTTAAAAACAAAAAAAATCACACGGGAATTATAAATTACATAAAATTAATAGAAATTATCTTTAACAAATAATAATAATTTAATCAAAATTTTATACAAAAACTATCTTTTCATGAGATTTATTTTAAAAAACCGTGCATCGCATGGGCTTACATCTAGTATATTATAAATGGATCTCATTTTAAAAAACTTTTTAAAACGAATTTAATGATGAAAATAGTACTAAGTTATAAGATATTTATTAAAAGTTATAATTAATTTTGTATATATGAAATATTAGAAGTATATTGATAATAAAACACTATACAACATTTTTATCTTAAAAAAATCTATCCAAAATTCGCTTACTTGGTATCCTATGTGTCACAATAATACCTATATTTCGCCTACGTGGCGCGACACTTAACGAAAAACTGGAATGCCAAGTTTCGTTGTATCGTGACCTGGGTGCGAGACCGGCTTTATATATTAGTGATATGATATGATTAGCTAGTATAGATAGATTTGCTTGGTCATCAAACTTTCTATCTTTCTCTTCCTTCGCATTTAATTTCTTTATACTCTCTCTTTCTCTCTAACCCATGAGTCCATGACTATTGAGGCATTGACTAATGGTTAGTTGGCCATATTGTTACACTCTAACTTGCATGCTTGCACCCTTAATCAGAATCTTAATGTCCTTTCCCTGCTTTTTGTGGTAATTAATTATGAAAGGGTTTAGTAACAATGAAACAATAATATCTTAATTATTATTTTTATATAAAAATATATAAACATATACTAAAAGCGAATGTTGAACTGACACATGTCATTCTTTGATAAAAAATTTGGCCAAGAAGTTTTTTCCAAATTTTATTTTTAATTAAAATTTATCTTAAGTTGTAAAAATAAAAATCGAAATATTTAAATTTTATAAAAGTTCTAATCAATAATAAAAAAAAGAAGGTAATAAAAAGTATAAAACAATATATCATAACTTTTATGTATAAAAAAATTCTTATTAAAAAAAGCCAATATTTGTTATTACAAATTTAGAAATGCTAGACAATAATCATGTGTCAATTGATTTAATTAATTAATTGTAAAAAAATCTTAGTAATCTCCATATATATACGGGATCTAAACTAGTTCTAGAATATAGCACATGCAACTATGCAAGTTGGGATATGAATGTCAAAGCAAAATGTGAATTTTGCCAAATGCTATTTATTTAATTATTTAAATCAGCGACCTTGAACAATGACACTAGCACATCTTGATGAATTTCGTATGTGTATGTAATTAGTACATTGCACGAAACATGACACATCCACCACAACTATATAGCTCATCACAATCAATCCATGATATGAATCCGTGTTTGAACCTAACAATCATTTATCAATTACCACTCAGTTTCCACTTCATTCTGTTACATAAATATGAACAATTGACTTTATTTTATGTGAAGTTGAAAAATAATTATCGACTTTAATTAACATGGATGCAAGGGTGGAAAATCCGTCAAGTTTGAGTTTTCAATTTCGAAGTGTGTTGAAAAAAAAAAAAAATAGTGTAAATATTAGTATCATTATCCAAATTCTCCAAAATTCTCATTTAAACATCAATGATAAAAAAAAAAAAATTAAAAATGCATTTACACGCCTATATAAAAAACCAAAATACTGCCTTTATTATACGGATAAATTAAAGTATGACTACTTCTCTAGTGATGTGTGATATGGAGTTTTGAGTAATGAGTAAATAGATTGTTCTACGTTAAGTTGCGGAGATGTATAATATAAAATACAGTTGTCAATACATCAACAAATATACTCTAAAAATTATGGTAGTCATATACCTCATATAGACTTGGAACAAGATTACAATTAATTACTAAGAAGTTTTTTTTTTTGACGAATAATTACTAAGAAGTTAGAAGTTTATTTTTATGTATACAAGCACATACATGGTCAGCTACAACACACATCAACAACGTCGCCGTCTAAAATTGTCCATGGTTTTTTTTTTTGGTAAATAAAATTGTCCATGTTGCATAATGCATAACGTCCGACTTATAATTTAATTTTTATTTGGGTGCATGCCAAATAAGAGTACTAATAATCTAATATCATGAACTTTTTTCCATTAAAATATTTTAAACAAGCTTTCACTCCAAAATTCCCCTTCAATACAACTAACCAACAATCAAAACTTTTGGTGTTGAAGAATGTCAATGGAGAGAGAAATTGAGAAAATGAATGATTATGGAACTATGGAAGTTCCTCCTACATGTAATTAATTTGACCAAGCATGTTTTGGTGCATAATAAGAAGTATTAATAATTAAAGCCACCTTCCAAAACTTCCCTTTAATCCAACAAAAATCAAATTTTTGGTCATAAAATAAAGAATTTCAATGGAGAAAGCAAAATGGGGGTGGAAGCTCCTCCTAGCCCTCTCTTTCTCTAAACTTTTTGTTGCTTTTTCAGAGGACTTCCCCTCCCAAGGTAATCCCCTTCTAACCTTTTCTGTTCATAATGTTTACTCCTTCTGTCTGGAATTAATTGTCGTGTTGAGCTGTTGATAGCATAAATTGAAATAATAATATACGACTAATGTGACAAGTGAATTTATACGGGGTATAATTATGTCTATGTAATGGAAGGGAGCATATAATGATATTATTCTTTTTATATGAGTTACATATGGAATTTGTACTAATTTTTGAAACTTAGTTGATAAATTCTAATAATTGGTTGTTTGTTATGGAAAATTTAGGATGCTATTGGACTAAAACATGCCTACATAAGTTGAAGGGAGAATGTGGAGGTCTTGTGTATAATCAGTCAAACACCTGCTATGGCCAATGCCAGGGGAAAAAGTATTCATCCTGTCCTCCTGACCATACACATTTTTACTGTTGCATAGCCGGTAATTTAATTTCTTTGATGGTTTCATGTTAAGATATTCAATCATAAACCATACCGTTACTATATTTTGGGAAACGTGACATATTTTTTAGCCATGTTTAAATAGTATGTGTGGCTATTAATTAGTATTGATTCCGTTTGTGAGAATATGCGATGACAATTCTCTTAGAATGAAGCTTGTTATTTACATATTCGATCGACAGGAAGTCCCACAAAGGTGAAAGATGGGTGCAAGAAGTGTGAGAATAAGGTGGAAGATGGCGACGAATTCGTCTGTTGTGCAGACTGCACTTATCCGGATATGGTCTATGGTGATACTTCATCAGGGTACTGTAAAAGTGGTGCTGAATTGATTTCACAGCCAAAGCCAAAAGGTATATTAATTTGTTATGTAATACTGCTAGTATGTATAATTGTTGTTTCATTTATACAGCATGTTCTTCTGTACATCTCATTTGAAGTCTGTTTTACATTGTAGAGGTGTTTCAATGGGTTGTTGGACCGTGGTTACCGTGTTCATCTCCTTGTGGTGGTGGGATTCGGAGTCGAAGAGTCGATTGTTATGCAGTAATTGAGGAGACTTCATCCCCTGATTATCCAGTATATGATGAGCAATGTTCATATCAAGAAAAGGTGAGTCCTTAAGTTTATAGAATTACTCAACTACTCGTAAGTCATAACAATGTTATGAGTTGATGTGCTAATATTCCTATATTGGCCTAAGTATGTTCATTCTCTATGCAATGATATTCAGGATGCATTCGATTGTTACAAAATGACGATTAGCTTTTACACTATCGCTTTATAAAGTGTTATCATATTTCCACGACTTGACCTATAATATCGAACAATTACTATTATAATATAAACCGTTTGATTTGCTTACCTATAAAAATTACTGATACAAAAAAAAATATGTAAAGAAAATAAGTTATTACGAAGTACTCGTATGTGACTAATGTATATTACTACATCCAACATGTAAGGTTTTTCTTTTGTTTGGAGATTTGGGAAAATGAAATAAAGTTTTTAGGGAAAAAATTTTGTTTGTAAATTTAGGCCAAAAAAAAATGTCAGAAGTGGGATTTGAACCCACGCCCTCATCAGAGGACCAGAACTTGAGTCTGGCGCCTTAGACCACTCGGCCATCCTGACAGAGATGAGAAGGTATCATTAATTGTTGTAAATATTAATTTATATTCTTCAATAAAAGTATACACTTAATACGGTATGAAATTAATTAGAAGCCAAAAATGTCAGAAGTGGGATTTGAACCCACGCCCTCTTTCGAAGACCAGAACTTGAGTCTGGCGCCTTAGACCACTCGGCCATCCTGACTTCTGTTTTATTTGTTAAGTAATTTTGTTATATTGTTTAAATTAATTTAGCCATATGTTTCAACAGGATATGCTATTATTAAAATAACAATAAAACTTGTTGGGCTTAGAATATAAAAACTCTTGGATCGTTGATGTGTGGCAATATTATTTAGTGATGTTTACTCGTCGAAACGGGTTGGGTTAGTTTAGATTGATGTAAAGTGTTATAATTTCTTAAAACCTTTTTTGTTTGATTATTTGGCTCCAATAATTGTATTGTATTTCGTCCGTAAAAATAATTTGATAATTTATTTACCTGATAACTTTTAAAAATAAAGGAGTTTTGAATTAGTTATTAATTATAGCTATGATTTTTTTTCATAATGTAAGCTTGTTTTTTTGAATTGGCAGCCCATAGTAAGAGAGACATGCAATTTTCAAAGTTGCGTAGTGAGCAAAGGCAAAGAAAAGGAAAGAAGGCATAGTAGAACATCCAACTGGATGATCGCATTTCTCATCTTTGTTGGGCTTGTTGCTCTTGGATTTGCAGCTTTTATTTTCTACAAGAGGTACTTTTTTTCCCCTTTTGACCCAAGAAAATCCAATTCAACAAACAAACTTAAAGTTAAAAGATGAAGTTAAAGTAATGTTAGGTTTAGCCATGAGTCGAGGTGAAACGGATTCTATCATGACTAGACGACTTGATTTTGCTAAATACGAGTAAGTTTTATCGAGATTGATATTGAACTTAAAATGATGTATGAGATTCTCTTGATAATAATAAATAAACTAAGTTTAATCTGAACTTGAATTTGTACTTGAGCTTGATAAAACATTGAATGATCTGACAATCAGTATATAAATAATAATGTTGTTAATTAATTAGATATATAAGTAGTATTTGGCTTAAGTCTTATTGTTCTAAAAATTTCTTATCTATGTCATTCTATTAATTATTTTGGCTTTGGAGAGAGGATATATAACAATCTAATAAAATATGTAAGGTGTACAAGACAAATACCTTAATTAGACATTGAGTTTAGCTCGGTTGATATTATTATTCGAGCTTTAAAATTAAAATCGAGTTTGGCTAATCAACAAATGAACCAATTAGTACAAACTGATTATAAACTGTTCATGAGTATGTGGTTTTGTTCGTGTTTATTATCCCTATTAAGAGTTTCATGCATCTTCTTCACTTGATTTCTATCCACTATTTTACCTAAATTTGCTATGTATATCCCTCTTAAATTTGAGAGTTTCAAGTCTATTTATGTGATAATTAAAATAATGTATATCCCCTTAAATAATGCAGGAGAACATCTAGCGAAGAACAAGGCTACGTTTACATCATGATGGAAGGATTTTCATCATAAAATTTCATACGCAGTAGTGTAGCATGGGAGATTAGTCAGATTATTACTTTTTTTTATTTTTTTATTTTTTTTTTAAATAACTACATATATGCAAGTATATTCTTTTGTCAATAGTTTTGAATTCTTATTTATATTTCACAACATTATACTCCGTAATTTTCTTTTCAAGGGCTAATTGCCTAATTGGACATGCAGAAAGGTGTTTTTTTTTTTTTTTTTGGGGCTCTTAAGTTGAATCATAGAATATAATTTATTTTTTTAAATGTAAGGAAATATGTAATCAAGTAGTCTACATAATCCCACAAATATGTATCCAAATAGTCTATATAATCACACCCCAAAATGATTTTCTTGTTTTGACTTTAAGGTCAAACTTTAACAAAAAATTCTTATTAAATGTATATTTCTTTTGTTGTACTAATAAAATTGCAACACTTCTCTTTTATGCTTGACGATACATTATTATAATAACTAATATCTTTAATCATTAATAAGTCAAATGATTTCAATAACTTCAATTCGTATGATGTAATTATGTGAGATGTTATATTCGTATTAGTCTATCTATATTTTCAAACATTGATGTTTCATATTTTTAAAAACCCAAAACAATAGTTTTTAGGGTGTGATCTTTTCACTTTATTATTAGACCCGAATTTATCTGAACTTACCTGAACTTATTTGTACTTATATTAGACCTTATTAAACTTATTAGACCAAACCTTATTAAACTTATTAGACCTGGTTGAAGTTATTAGAACTTATTGGGCCTTATTGAAACTTATTGGACCTTATTATACCTTATTAGAACTTATTAGAGTTTGTTCTGCTCACCTTATTGTCACTTATTTCAGGTGTAATAAATTCAGATAAGTTCACTTAAGTTTAGATAAGTTTAGTTCAGGTTTAATAAATTTAATAAGGGTTACCCAAGTACAAATTACAACTAAAATAAGTTTTTATAAAGTCTAACAAGTTCAGATAAGTTCAGGTAAATTCAGATAAGTTAAGATAAGTTGTTCAAATTAGTGAAAATCAGGTGAATTGAACACGTCCTTAGACCTTATTTAACTTATTGGAACTTATTAGACCTTATTTAACTTAGACCCTGTTCTGTTCACCTTATTTCCACTTATTTCAGGAAAAATTAAGTTCAGATAAGGGTTAATAAGTTCAAATAAGATAAGTTCAGGAAAATAAGTTCAGATAAGTTGTGATAAAGGTTAATCAGGGCTACCCAAGTTCAATTTATAACTAAAATGAGTTCTAATAAGGGCTAATAAGTTCAGATAAGTTAAGATAAGTTCTAATAAGATCAGATAAGTAAAAATCAGGTGAATAGAACACACCCTATTGGAACTTATTATTAAATCTTATTGAACTTACTAGACCTTATTAAACTTTTGGGACCTTATTGTAGTTTATCTGAACTTATTCGGTGGCGGAGCCAGAATTTTTAATTAAGGGGCCCCAAGATCATATCTATGTATTTATAATTTCGCAACTATTGAATTTATTACATTTACTACAAAAAATAAAACACAAAACTTGTTAGTTACAAGATTTGATCTCTTGACTTTCCTACCAAAAAAAAAGGGATTTGATCTCTTGACATCTTGTCCGCTGTCGTATGGAAATAACAACTCCTCTACACTAAAACTTATGGAGCAAATTTAAATTTTATCTTGAGCCAAGGGAGAGGTCATGGCCCCCATCAGCCCCCCCTTGGCTTCATCCCTGAATTTATTAGACCTGAAACTTATTTTTATAAGGTGAAGAGAACAAGCCCTTAATGTTATAGTATGCGCAACAAGAACCACAAAAAGGAATCGGGATAGTATATAAATATTAAATACAATATGAATTTTCAACATTTAGACTATATTCGGTTCAAAACCTGATTTAATCTTCAAGTTTAACTAATAAACTTTAACCTTATGTTTATAGAATCATTATATTAATATATTATCAAATGAATTGTTAGTAAATAAAGCGAGTGAAAATGTGTGAATACTATGAAATAAAGTGCTATCTAAGATATTAAAAGTTGGCTTACCTTAAATAGAATACGATATAAATGAATAAATACATTAAATATATCCGCCTCAAAAGTGCATAGTATAACTCATCAAATCTTGGCCAAGATAACCCATGTGGATCTAGCCGTAGAACTCTTCATCTAGAGGTGATCACGGGTTGGGCCTTACCCCTAAAAAATGGCTCATATTTACCAAGGTTTTGGGTCAAGAAAACCGTGCTCAAACCTGCTATTTTAGCCCAAAAATAGCGGGATTTTTGAGTCAAAATTAGGTCAGTTTAACATTTAACTAAAAATGAATTTGTAGGTTACCCAAACCCCTCAAACTTAAAAATCAAATCGGATTGAACCGGACCAATTTGATTAGGTCTAAACAAAAATACCTTAAAAGTCAAAACAAAATACAGAATACTCGAATATGAATATGGGTACATCTTTCGAAAACAAGAGTGGTGGAAGGGATGGTATCGTCAACTCCTAGTCATATCAATAAAATCTCAAGAAGTTGTTTCCTCTTCGCCCACCTCTGTCTTTCTCTCTCCTAGCTCGATTCCAAGTATAAATCAAAAACCCACACTTCCCCTCAATCTCCCCATCTCTCTATCTCTTTCTCTCTCCTCCCCGAAAATCCACTTTGGCAATCCGGGTGTTTTCCGCAAATTCCCAAACCCAATTCAAAGTTCTTCTTCTTCTACTTTTTGGGAGGGAAACTAAAACCCCTTAATTTTTTGAATTAACCCCAAAAATGTCAGGCAAAGGAGCGAAGGGTTTGATTACTGGCAAATCTTCCGGATTGAATAAAGACAAAGATAAGAAAGCCCCCATTTCTCGTTCTTCTCGTGCTGGTCTTCAGGTCTTTTCTTTTCCCTTTTTCTGGTTTTTTTTCTAGGTTTTTTTGATGTAATTTTTGTAGATCTACGCTTGTTTGTTCAAAATTTGAGGAATTTTGCTTGTTGGGTTTTGTTCAAATCACTTAAATTGTCTTTTGGTTGTGTTATTTGATATGATATTCATGAGATTAGGTGATGGGATTTCTGGGTTTTTGAATTTGGTTCTGAAATTCTTGATTTGGGATTTTTTGAGATGGGGGATTGTGTTAATTGTCATTAGTTGTTCCGTTTGAATTGATGTTGTGATTTCGGGTATGAACTATTGTAATGCTTGTTGGATGTGCTGGTTTTGGGGCAAGTATTATGGTAGAATTAACCTTTCAGTGATGTGAAGTTTAAAACTCGGCTTTTTTATTAATTCGAGACCGTCAAGTTTTTGTGATGAGATTTCACTTGGGTTCTGGCTAATTGTGGTGCTATTTGTTAGAAGCTAACATTATTAATAAAGTGAATTTGGTTAGGATTAGTTGACTGATTTATGATGCCAGTTGTATTATTAGTCTTTCGGAAATTTGTTTTTTGTGCTTTTGTTAAAGCTTCAATTTTGGTCAATCTTGAGTCATTAAAGTCACAAATAACAGGTTCAAGGTTCTTCAATACGACGACGAATCTCATGAGGTCTTGTTTTTATTGAGTGTTATTGGTTAGTCATATTCATAAATGATCAAGTGTTTGGAGAATTGTCCTCTCCATCTGCTTCCTTTCAGTCCACAGTGCTGTTTTGCATAGTTCATCTGCATTTGTAAAAGAAGACTGCCTTGTTTTTGCTATTGTATCTGTGGTTTCTGTTCTTTCTCCAACTATTAATCCAAAGACATGATAGGGCTGTATAGGGTAAGGTTGTTAGCATCTTAGTCTTTGAAAATTCTGTCAAAAGCAGGACACATCATATTATAAAGTGATACATATAACCTTTGTGTCGTTCAGAGAAACTTGAAGTTGAAAATTGAGGTTTTTTGTGTCGCATTTATCTTGGCGGGACAATGAGATTGATCATTTGATTATGCTATTTTTATCTTGAGCTTGAAGCCATGAATAGAATGACAATCAATCTTTAGTGATCAAATCAAAGGTTAAAAGAAAAAGTTCTGGACTCTGAAGAATGACTTTCTTTTCCGTAGTATGGTGATAGAGTGTGTTTGAATTCTTACAGCAACCAAACTGCAGCAGTTCCCTTTGAGGTTTTACAAGTTTAAAATGTGAGAGATTAGGAAGATTGTATTGGATAGTGTCATATTTTCCGAGAGAGATCTTGCTTGAATGATTTATTATGCATATGCTCTAAGGAGGTGAGGGGACAATGTCTACAACTGGATTCATTGCCAAAACTAAAAAGTAAAAACAGAAATTGAAAAAGAAGTTCGGTTGAAACATTCTGGATCTGGTATCAGTATCTTACTACATAGTAGCAAGTCATTCTCCCTTCAATAATGAAAAAAGAAACATAAAGCCATGGATCATTCTGTAGCTACTTTAGCTTTGATAATTCTATGAATTACATTTTTGGCTAGTGTTTATAGAAGAATTTCTTTATTATTTGTTCTAGTTGTGAAATGTATCATTCTATGCAGAAAAAGTATACTTGGTAGTGTTTATTCCAATTTAGTTCAGCTTGTTTGTTGCATCTTTATAATTGGTGCTGGCAATAAAATAATAAAGCCCGAATCAGGAGGAATCTAGTTTAAGGGAATTCTGGTGAAGCTGCAATATAGTTTTGGTAGCTCTTTGTGGAGTAAATAGTAAATTTATATGCCTTACTTGATTTGTAATTAATTTTTGATTCGTTGACATGCCCTTGTTTTGAAAATATTTATGGACATAGTGCCAAAATAGATGGTGCATTATGTGATCAGATTATGTTAATTGACAAATTTTGTTGCAAAAAGTTGAGAATATATAAGAATTTTGTCATCATAATTCCAGCTAATGTTGCAATATCACATACATTTTTTATTTCAAATAAAAAGAAGTCCTAAAAGAGAACTTTATTTTTTGTAAGCTTTAGTATTTTTATAAACACTACAAATTAGCACTTCAAATGCTTCATTTTTTGGGGTATTTGCCTCGTATTATGGCTCTTTGCTCTTTGCATCAACTATTGCTGCACAGTTATGTATAAGATGATATCTGATGTTGTAATATCGGTGAGCTATTTTTTTTGCTGAGATATCTTTCTGATTAATGTGCAGTTTCCTGTGGGTCGTGTTCACCGTCTGCTCAAGACTAGGGTAACTGCAAATGGGAGGGTCGGTGCAACTGCTGCTGTTTATACTGCAGCCATACTCGAGTACCTGACTGCTGAAGTATTGGAGCTTGCAGGAAACGCAAGTAAGGATCTGAAGGTGAAGCGTATCACTCCTAGGCATCTGCAGCTGGCTATCCGTGGAGATGAGGAACTTGATACACTGATCAAAGGAACTATTGCTGGTGGTGGAGTTATTCCTCACATCCACAAATCTCTCATTAACAAGTCATCTAAGGATTAGACCTTATTTATATGATTATCTGGTGCTAAATATCTGCAGTTTCATGCAGAACCCTCAGAATGGATGTGATTCTGACAGAGACCCTTTAAGTAGGTGCCTTTTTTTTAAAATGTTTGAATCAGCCACAGGATGGTGATTGTGTTACTGATGTGTTCTGTAGGTGTACTTGAGTAGTTTATAATTTCATTCTGTGGATTATCCGTTTAGTTGCCTAGCTTGCTATCATAATAACCTTATGCTGTTCGATTTACGCGTTGCCATTTATCAATTCTATCATCAATTGTTAGTTGTTACGTGATTTACCTCGTTAGCAACTAGCATTCTCAGTATAATCACAAGCTTTAGTCAAACAAATTCAGTTATATACTTGTACATTGTACCTAAGAATATTAAGTAATGCAACTATTCTGGACTTCTTCTCCCTTGTGCTTGTACTCAGCAATATTGGAACTATATCAAGAGACCGTTCTTGGATCAACTGTCATTGCTGTTGCCATCCCTCATACCACTGTCTGTGCACCCAGACCATTATTCGATGTCTTGTAGATTCAGATCCTCATTAAGCTCACCGTTGTGTTAGGCTGTTAGGAGTGTTAGCAGTCTCCAACTTGTGCAACCTTCACAAGCTTGGTTATCCAACAGTTGGTCTCAGACGCTCAGCCATCTCTTTGTAATATACAAACAGCCACTGACTATAATTCTGCCATTACTTCTCAATCGTCATAAAAGACTTGATTTTATAGCAATTATTTTTGAACTCGAAATATAAGCTTTTATTTAACATACAAGTAATTTAATCTTTAAACAATGGAACCTGATCATGCACCCAAAAAGGCATATTCTACATAACTAAATTATACGAACATCGTTACATTAAATAATGAAGTATTGTTGATTGCATCTTGTGTCTTGCGCCTTTTTGTCGTCAGAGTAAAATCACGTTGTAGCAAGACTCCATTAAGTCTAATTCTTAAATTCTTTGGCTTGCTCGTTGCTACAAGTTCATCATCACCAAGCTTTTCACCTTAGTCATATTGTTCTTGATTCGAACAACCTAATCCCCGGCTTATCATAACCTTTTCAAGCTCTTCTCTTGCATCTTTCTTCCCATACTCATCCTTTTTATTACCAACGTCATAAAATCCATTATGAACATCCCTTAATATATCAAGAACCCTGGCAAGCTCCCTATCCAACTCCTCTTTCTCTTCCTCTAAAGGAAAAAAATCATAATCATACCGATTACTTTTATTAGGTTTGCCTTACAAGATTCCTCCCAAACACTTTCGGTATTATCCACAATCAATGTTGCTTCTCGACATGATAACACCACATCCAACGTCTTTTGCTTTGCCTTCACACAATCTTCCCTAGAGATCACCCACAAAATTTTCTCCAATCCACCGAGTTTTTCAACCACCTTGTGAGCATACTCACGGTTTCCCATGGTGCATATCGACAAATCGAACATAGTACTAACTAGCTCAAGGAACTCATCTACACCGGTCCTTAATTTCACAACATACTCATTGCCATTCGAAAGCTTAAACTCGGAAATACCATCGCACATCATGCCTCTTATGTTTTGTCTATGCTTAGACTTTGAACTTCTTGATCTTTCTTGCATGAATTAGGGTACGGTCCAAATCAAGAACTAAGTGAAGCTTCTTGCGGTTTAACAAGACTTGCGTATTATCATTTTGAATTTGTGGAACTTCATCAAGATTGAGAGCTAAGTTGGGATGGATGTATCGGAAGGGTAACTTGATAGGATCACCGCAATTGATGATACTTGATGTCCATGAACACTTGTTATCCATGAACGATGGACTCCAAGCTTTGCTTTAATTTTTTTTTTTTTGGTAAATAAAATTTTATGAATTTATCACCTTAGAAACACAGAGAAAACCCTTGTTCAATTCTCCGAACTTCAGCTTGATCGTTAGGCGCAATTGAGCATGAGGTGCCTTATTATATATAATTCCTTATGAAACACACTAGCGACTCCAATTTCTTGGTTCGACCTATTCGCTTTAATCTAACCCTTGTTCTATTTTTTTTTTTTTAAAGAAAATAAGTAAATTAACTACTGTAATAACTATATTGTTCAAAAAAAAAAAAACAAAAAAAAGACGGAGTATATCATATCCATTTGCTAGCCCTAAGGCTCTGGGAGAGTCTATCGTACGTGACAAATACCACGCTATGTAATATAAATGCTATGTACTGCTATGTATTATTAAATTATATATATATAGGTAAATAAATAAAATATAAAAAACACTTAACCCCTTTTATTTTAATGGGAAATTCTCAATAGTGCTCTTACGGTTTTTTTATTTGGTAATCTATAATAGTTAAAACTAATTCAGTGGTAAAATTAATGACATTAATCCATAATTGTAAGTTTAACCCTAGTTAACTTAAGTCAAAATGATATTATTAGTTATTTTATTATAAATATATGATAAAATCAAACTATAATTCTCAGGATGAAGGAGAAAATATGAAATGTAACGACGATATAGATTTTTCGATACAAGATATTCTTGTAAAAGCTCAATGCAAGTCGTCTAAAAAAGGAAGGTGATAACTATGTGTTTCGGTACGAAATCAGTAGGACCTTGAGAAGGCCCAAACTAGAGGGGAAAGTCGGTCTCGGTCCAATTAGCTGCGGAGCCGAGGATTTCCTGCACAACAAATACACGTAAACTAGCCCCGGGGGTGTAGCCGAGGAAGACCCCTCCGATGCTTAAGTCAGTATATTTTAGAGAGAGAAAGCTATGCAAGATCTTAGTTGCTTGAGGCTTTTTGTGCATTAGAGAGAATGGACCAAATGAATGGCTTTTATACCTTGGCATTGTGGAGTATGGATTGGGCCGGAAGTCACTTGGGCTTGCCAAATGGACTGGACCGTTGACTGACCTTAGCATGATTGGGAGGATGTTGACCTTTGCTTTGGGCTTGCAATTTAAGTTATTTGGACTAGGCCCAATTGATTAATGAAATTGGACCCAAACAACTTGCCCCCCAGACCCGGCTCGGATGAAAGACGGGCTGGGTTTGGATTCTGGTGCAGCCGAAGGACAAATGACTGATCTTGACTGAGCTTAGCTTCGGATTTTTGCGCAGCTGAAGAACAGATTGCTGACCTTGACTAGACTTGGAATGATGAGACAATTACTGATGACAGATTGCCTTTGATGAGAATAATTGGGGAAGTTTAAAAGAATTTGATGTTTTAATGGTTTGAGGAACATGTGTAAGCACTGAATTGAATCTGGAATTTGTGGGGTTTTTGGGCGGTTGATCTTCTAAATTTTGAAGTATATATGCGCCCCTCTTCACAAATTCTCATTTACTTCATACTTTAAACACAAGAATATTCTCTGAATTCCCACTGCGAACTCACTTATTGCAAATTCTCTCTGAACTTCTTTCCTTAAATTCTCTGAACACCCTGCGCCGAGACCATTTATTTCTGCAACTCCTTAGAGATTGACGAATTGCGAGCTTTTTGAGGTAATTCTTTACGAATCTTTTTCGATTTTCAGTTCCTTTCAAGCTTTCTTCTTTTCCTCTCGAACTTCTACTCTTCTACTCAGTCATGTCGAATGTGAGCGATGAGAGAGAGAATTCTGAAAATGAGGCCCTAAATCTGCCTTTGACTCTTTTAGGACAGCGCCGAGATTGTCCTTTGCAGCGAATGCCCGGTTTGAGTCGGAGCCGATATAACACCTTGTTAAGGAGATCCGAAAATATGGACAATGACCCTAGAACCCCCTTAGCTGCAATACCATTGAGGTCAGTCCCTCATTCTGACTTTGAGGAGCCCACTAGTTTGAATAGTGGCGCTGCTCATGGCCCTAGGAGGCTTTGGGAGGGTATTAGAGAATGGCTAAACCCAGCCGAAAACAGTGGGATAGCCACTGCCGCCCCTTATGACTGGTGGATTAAGGAGGATCCTGCTCATAGGTTTGCTGAGCAAATTGAATTATTTTATGGGATTCTTGAGGAGGACGGGTATTGGTGTCAAATGCCCCGAGCCGAGGACAGAATCCATAGACCTCCCCCTTTCTATCTTGGGGTATATACTCGGCAGCTGCAGTTCGGACTTAGATTCCCGCTGCATCCATTTATTGTGCAGTTGCTGAACGCCTATGATATTGCCCTTTGTCAACTGACTCCTGTTAGCATTAGGAGGATAGTGACGTTTTTGTGGGTATGTCTGTTCTATGGGTACGAGCCGAGTCTCCAGGTCTTTAGGAAGATACATAGGCTGGTGCCGAACCAGCAGTCAAACGAAGCCCATGGACCTGGGTGGTGGCGAATTGAGACCCATAGGGGATATTTAACCACTTGGCCGAATGACACCTCTGATAAAGATTGGAGAGGCTAGTGGGTTTGGGTTAGGGCCCCTACCGAACAAGATCAACCTAATTTTTGCGGGGTGCCGAGGCATCTGAGATGGCCTGATGCGAAAATGAGCAACCTCGGCCTCGAGGAATTTACAGCTGAGGAACAGGAACAGATTAAACTCTTCAAGAAAGATTCAAGGACAACGGGAGCTAGCCGATCAACAGGGCTCCCCCAAGTCTGGCTTCCCTTCTATCATTACATATTCCAGGAGAGGTTCCTTGCTGTTGTAGGCCTCAGTCGAAAATACCAGGATGGTAAGTCTCTCGGCTGGGGCCGAATAATTGTACTTGTCATTTTTTCTTATTTTTACAATAATTTCTTTTTTTATTTCCCTTGTGCTGATCTGCTTTCCTTTTGGCTGAAACAGTGCTGCACGAAGGTAACTGCGGCCTGAACTACGAGCTATTGGGAATTAATGCATCCAGGGTGGTGACTAGACGTGCTCCGGAAATCACCCCCCTTCGGATCGAGCTCCATTTCTTAGAAATACTCAGCTGGACATTGTTTCACCGGCTGATTATTCGACCCAGAAGCCGTGGTACCGAAAGCGGGACCCTTTCTTTCAGCTGCGCCCTGAAGAGCAGGCGTTGGTTGTTGCTGAATCTTGGAGAGTCAGCAATTCAGGACCTTTGGCTACATCTCCTGCTCGCGAGCCGAGTCCACTTGCTACTTCAGACGAGGAACTTCTGAAGAGTTCTGTAAGTCCCTTGTCTTTATTTTTCTGAGCTTTTCTTATTTTTATGCTGCACTTGTATTTTCTGTGAATATCATGCTTGAAAATGTGCTAAGTGCTTTTGTTCAGCTGAAATCTGATTATGCTTGTTTGTACTTGTAATTTTTGCTTTTTGATACAAAAACTGATAAGTACTCTTGCTCAGCTGATATTCTGCTTGCTGTGATACTTGTAATTTTTGCTTTTTGATACAAAAACTGATAAGTACACTTGCTCAGCTGAGACTTTAGCTTAGTACCTCTCCTTTTGGCTGATATACATTAGTCTTTATGTACTTGTAATTTCTCTGTATTGTTATAAGAAACTGATAAGTACGCTTCTTCGGCTGAGGCCTTTTGCATGCTTTACTTGTTGTTGTTGTTGTTGTTTTTTTTGCCACGCTGATGCCCTTGCCCCCCTTTTTTCTCTGCTGCAGTCCGGCGAAGAGGAAAAAAGAGAATCCTCCACCTCTGAATCTGAACCTGACTCAGCCGAGATGGGTCAGAAGAGGAAGAAGCTAAAAAGGACATATCTTCAGCCGGGAGAGTTTCGGGTAGAAGATGATGCGCCTGCGGTTCCTTGCCCGGTTTCTTATGCTGGGAAAGAGGTTCCGCCACCGCCGCAATCTCCGCCGCCGCAACCGAGAGAGGAGGAGGTCCAGCAGAGGACTCCTCCTGCTGCTGTAAAGTCTTCATCCCCTCGGCAAGAGGCCGAGGGTTTCTATATTGCAGTTCAGCGGGAGGCTGATGCTTTTATTGTTCAGCCGCCCGTTGATGAAGATTTGGAAGCGCTGCCAGGAAGGCCTGACAACTGGGCTGAAAAAGACTTGGAAGGTGATCTTTCCAGGGAGGTACAGGATGTACCTTCATCTTCTGGAGGGTCATTCAGGACCTTCCAATCCGAACAAATGGGGTATCAAGCCCCTCCTTTGGTAGATGTTCCTGAATCTACCATAGCAATTTTGAATGAGCGCCGAGCTGAAGCAGCTGGCCTATTCGGAGACCTATCCAGAGTATCTGATCTGGAAAGGGTTGAAAGATGGTCCAGATATGCTGCTGCTGCGGCTGCTGAAGATGCATCTAGGGTCCATGACCCTGTTTCTGAGAACAAACGACTGCTGATGCAGGTAACTTGTCTGATTTATATTTTGCATTTCATAAGTTCTTTTGATGCAAGTGCGTTTGCTCGGCTAACAACTTTTCTTCTTTCTGCTAGGCTGTGCACAACAATGTGCTGGCCGAAGGCATTATTGGCGAGCTTAAGCACAAATCTGAAGAAGCTAATGCCAGAGCTGATCTGTACGAGCTAAAATTTGCCAAAGCCGAGGAAGATTTTAAAGCTGAGCGAAATCACAACATCTCCATGACTGGAAGGTTCAGGGAGTTCTGCACTGTGATGGAGCAAACAATCTTTCCTTGGGTTGAGAAGGGCCAAGCTCTACTTGATGAATTTGGTGCTAAGGATGTTGCGGATCTCCAAGTCCGGATCCAGAGCACCATCAGTACTGAAAGAGAGGCTCTTGAAGCTGAAAAATTAGCTCGGCAGACTGCGGCCGAAGAGCTGGACAAAGTCAAAACTGCCAATCAGCAGTTGGTTCTTCAGTGTGGCGAGATGAATACCAAACTGCAAACATGTGAAAACGCCAACACTGCGCTGAAGCAACAAGGGGCTGAGAAAGACGACAAGATTGCTCAGCTGGAGCATGATCTCAAGGCTGCGCAGGATTTGCTCAAGGTAAGGGTATTTACCCAAGAGCAATACGAGGAGGGCTACGACAATGGATTTAACGTAGCTCGGCGTCTCGCTTTTCATGTTGATCCAGAAATTAACTGGCATCAGGTTGAGGAGTGGGCTTCTGTGCCGAACCATCCTTTTATGCACCAAGCGCATCCTGCTGAGAAGGCCTATCTTGCCCGAGTTCAGGCCGAGGAGGAAGATGATGAAGATGAGGATGAAAATGCTAAGGATCCTCCTCCGGCTGAAGCATAGGAACTCGGGCAGTCATCTGCAGAATCATGTGGCTCATCATCTGCTTAAATTGTAATATTCCGCATCTGCTTTTTGCCTCTTCTTTTGCTTCAGCACCTTTTTAATGTACATTTTGCTTTTTTAGTTAAGTACATTTTCTCGGTGGCTGTATTATCCGCTTGTGGGCGGCTGCCGAATTAGTCTAGGATCTAAACTGAATTTTCTCAGAATTATAATCCTCAATTTTATCTCAATGAAGTCACTTTTCTCAGCTTCTGTCTCTTTCTTTGCTTTTCTGTTCTGAATACTTTATTGCTTTATTGAATGTTTACTCCAATTTTTTCCAAGTATAGAACTTCAGCTGATGAGGACAACTTTGCTGAGACTTCACTCTTGACTGAGATAATGTGCTGACTTTGCTTCTCTCATTTGCCTTTGTTTGTTTCTACTCGGATTTTTTCAACTTGTGAAAAACTGACATAAGTATTAAACTTCGGCTGAGCTGAGAAACTTTGAGTAGCACAACTTTCTCTTATCCTCTCCTGCCCCCCAGAATTTTGAAGATGTAGTCTTCTGAATTCTGGACTTAGCATATGATTTTTCTCAGCTGAGCTGAGGATCTTGTCTTGTGAAAATTGTGATGAAAAATTTTCTTGACTTAAGATTATGATTTTCCTTTCTACATTTGTTTTTAAGGTACTAATTTCCCACTTAAGAGCTTTCACTCATAGGTACTCTTGTGACACCTTTTTAAATTCATCCAAGGGAACAACTATTCGAAACACCGTACCGGGGCAGCAGTCTATCCGAAGTGCAAGGCATCACTATGCCATACTTCAGAATTGCAACCACCACCCGGAACTGATTCATCCGAAGTACAAGGCATCACTATGCAATACTCCGGGGCTTTATCAGTTCCTATTTTTTAGGCTATGTTTCAGACAAGTCTATGACCTTTTTGCCCAAAGGAACAGGTTCTCCGAAACACAAGGCATCACTATGCAATGTTTCGGGCTTGTATCCTGTTCCCCTTTTGGAAGGTTTTACGGCTTGCCGAGGTACAAGGCATCACTATGCAATACCTCGGACAACACCGAATGAAACCCCGAATTTTTTGAAAAAACCGTAGAAAGCAAAAACACTAAAAAATGCACAGAATCTGAATGAACATTGGCTCGAGGGCCTTTCATTAATGAGATAAGTGCACTTACATAGATTGTACTGTCCCGAAGGATTTATACATGGTATTTTTTGAGCACATCGACATTCCAATGGTTTTTCAGCTCAGTGCCATCCAGTTGTTTAAGTCTGAAGGTGCCGGGCTGAAGCTCTTGATAAATTTCGTAGGGTCCCTCCCAAGATGCTAAGAGTTTCCCATGTATGCGGCTTTTTTGTACAGCTGCAACATTTCTCAAAACTAAATCCCTTACTCTAAGAGGTCGTTGATAGACTTTTCGGTTGTAGGACTTGCTTATTCTGAGCTTGTAAGCAGCCATTCTTTCTCGAGCTGAATCTCTGATCTCGTCGAGGAAATCAAGGGATTCTTTCCTGACTTGGTCGTTTTCCTCGGCTGAGAAGAGATTAACTCGCAGGCTCTCTGAGCCTATTTCCACTGGAAGCACTGCCTCGGATCCATACACTAGTTGAAAAGGTGTATACCCCGTTGCTTCTTTTTCGGTTGTCCGAAGTGACCAGAGGGTTCCAGGAAGCTCCTCTATCCACTTGGACTTTTGATCCTCCACTCTTTTTCTGAGAGCATTGAGAATCTGCTTGTTTGCGGCTTCGGCTTGACCGTTGCTCTAAGGGTGACAAATTGCAGAGTAGGCTAACTTAATTCCGAATTGATCCGTGTATCGCCGCAGAGGTAGGTTATCAAATTGCCTACCATGGTCGAATACAAAGACTTTGGGGATGCCGAACCGAGTTATTATGTTTTGCCTGATGAATTGTCTGACTGTTTCCTCAGTTATGTTTGAAGCAGCTTCGGCTTCAATCCATTTGCTGAAATAGTCTATTCCAGCTATCAGCCATTTTTTCTTGTATGGAGCCTCGGGAAAAGGACCCAGAATGTCCAGCCCCCATTGTGAGAATGGAAGTGGATTGAGGATTGGCTGAAGATCTCTAGATGGTCGATGAATAATCGGTGCGAACTTTTGACATTTCTCGCACTTTCGGACCATGTTTTTTGCATCCGAGATCATTGTTGGCCAAAAATACCCTGTCCTTAGAGCTTTGTGGGCTAAGGTTCTCCCTCCTATGTGGTTTCCGCAGATGCCGAGATGAATTTCTCGGAGAATGTAATCAACATCTGTTGGACTTACACATTTCAGCAGAGGAGAAGAGAAGGATTTCCTAAGGAGTTGGCTGCCGAAGACGATGAATCGCGAACTGATTCTTTTTATTTTGGACGCCAACCTCCTATCTTCGGGAAGTTCATCCCTGAGCTTGTAAGCTAGGATGGGGTCCATCCAGCTTGGCTCTGGTGCAGCGCAGCAGACTTTGACTGCTTCGGCTACACTTTTCTCTCGGCGCACTTCCACATATACAGAACGGTTCAACTCGGTCAAAGTCGAACTTGCTAACTTGGAGAGTGCGTCTGCTTGAGAATTCTGACCCCTTAGGATCAGCTCAACTTCAAATGTTCTCAGCTTCGCAATCGTTGATTTGATCTTTGTGAGGTAGGCTATCATTGAAGGCTCTTTAGCCTCGTATTCCCCCCTGATCTGATTCGCGACTAGCTGAGAGTCTGTTTTGAGACAGACATGCTCGGCTTCTAGAGATATACACAGGTCTAAGCCGGCGATGGCGGCTTCATATTCAGCTTCGTTGTTAGAAGCCTTAAATGAGAACTTTAGTCCATATTCGAAGTTTTTGCCTTCGGGCGAGGTAACGACTACTCCTGCCCCCGAGCCATTGACGGTGGAAGACCCATCCGTAAAGACAGTCCAAATTTTCTTCCTTTCATCGAGTGTCTCTTGGTAGGAACACTCGGCTAGGAAGTCTGCTAAGGCCTGCGCCTTGATAGCTGCCCTCGCTTGATAGCTGATACTGAACTCAGTTAGCTCAAAGGCCCAATTCGTTAGTCTACCAGATTTTTCTACCTTGCCGAGGACTTTTTCTAGCGGCTGATTAGTTAGGACCACTATTTGGTGTGAATCAAAGTAGGGCCTTAACTTCCGAGCTGCTACCACTACCGCATATGCAATTTTTTCAAGCAGGGGGTAACGGGACTCGGCATCTGTTAGGGTGTGACTGACAAAATAGATCGGCTGTTGAATTTTTTCTTCTTCCTTTAGCAGCACCGCACTTACTGTGGCCGGACTAACCGCCACGTATAAGTATAAGGTCTCGCCAACGACTGGTCTTGCCAGTGTTGGCAGCTGAGCTAGATGATCACGGAGCTGCCGAAAGGCAAGTTTTTGTTCGTCCCCCCATTTGATGTTATTCGAACTTTGGAGTTTCAACGCTTTAAAGAAGGGGAGCCCTTTGTCCGAGGCACTTGAGATGAACCTAGACAAAGCGGCCATTCTTCCGGTTAGACGCTGAATGTCCCTTTTCGTTCTCGGTTCGGGGAGGTCCAAAGCAGCTTGTACTTTGGCAGGATTGGCATCAATCCTCTCTTGCTGACCATGAAGCCGAGGAATTTTCCTGACTTCACTCCGAAGACACACTTCTTCGGATTCAGCTTCATATTGTGCTTTCTCAGGGTGGCTAAGGTTTCGGCTAGGTCCGTAACATGGTCTTTTTCATCTATGCTTTTGACAATTGAATCGTCCACATATGCTTCCATGTTGCAGCCTTTTTGCTCGGCGAAGACCTGATCAACCAGCCTCTGATATGTTGCCCCCGCATTTTTCAATCCAAAGGGCATCATTTTGTAGTTGTACACCCCGGAACTGGTAACAAATGCTGTTTTAGCTCGGTCCTCGGGATGCATGAAGATCTGATGGTATCCAGAGAATGCGTCCATGAAGCTGAGCAAAGCATGCCCGCTTGTCGATTCGACCAGTTGGTCAATCCTCGACAATGGATAAGAGTCCTTCGGACACGCTTTATTCAGGTCCGTGAAGTCAACGCACATTCTCCAGGTACCATTTGCCTTCTGAACCATTACCACATTGGCCAGCCATTCTGTATACTGACAAGGTTCAATGAACCTGGCATCCAGGAGTTTCTTGACTTTGGCTGTGATATTCAGGTTCTTTTCGGCGGAATAATTCCGCTTTTTCTGCTTAATGGGTCGACTCGTTGGGTCGACATTAAGCTTGTGGGAGATTAAGTTCGGATCAATCCCGGGCATTTCTGTCGCCGAGAAAGCGAACACATCCCCGCTGGCTTGAAGGAGTTGGATTAGCGCAGCTCTGGTTTCTGGTTCGAGGTCCAGTCCAATGCTAACACATCTTTCTGAATTTCCTTCGGCCAGCTCTATTGACTCGGTCTGAATGTCCGTCTCCAAGTTTTTGGAGTTGGATACTTCTGGCTCTGGCCAGCTGTCAATATCAGCTGGCTGTTCCGACCGTTGCTGATCATCAGAGCCTTTCGGTTCTGACGTGGAATCAGTCTTTTGTCCCCCTCTAGCTTTTTCACGAGGGGGATTTTCGTTAACCGAAGTTTCTAAACCTTTCAGTTTTTTGGAACTTCGGTCTCGATGTTTCTCATCTTCATCATCTTGGTCGTCTCGGCGAACCTTAGATGGCTTGAGATGATTACATCGGCGGGCTTCTCTCTGACTGCCCTTTATTTTTTCGGAGCGCCCCTCGTCTGATACGTATACCATAGTCTGATGATACGTAGAGACGACTCCTTGAACATCATGAATGAGGGGTCTCCCCATGATCACGTTGTAAACAGAAGGCGCATCAAATATAATAGAAATTCAGTAAAAAATAATTTCAGTTTAGTAAAAATAATTTCAGTTCAGTAAAAATAATTTCAGTTAAGTAAAAATAATTTCAGTTCATCAAATATAAGGTGAAGTGAATGGGATCTTATTGTTGAATGGTATTATTCAATAATTGCCATTTTATTTTTTTATATTAATAATAAAATTATTTATATCGTGCAACGCATAGGAATAATCTATTTTCAAACCTGAAATAAGTAATACGAGTAAAAAGTTAAACATTCTACTCTAGAGTTAGAAAGAATCATCTAAAGTTAGAAAGAATTATCTAAGAACCAACATTTTACATTTAAGAATTATCTAGAGTTAGAAAGAATTATCTAAGAACCAACATTCTACATCTATATATATACACACTACTAGATGATGTATAAAATGTGACGATAAGAAGAGCATTATCCATCAAATTTGATAAAAAATACAAACTTTATTATTACTAACACATAAAAATTCCGTTCATCTACTTGTATTAATTATTAATTATTAGGGTACTAGATAATACTCGAGCTATGCTCGGTTTTTAATGAGGGTAATTGAAATTAAAAATATAGAAGTCTCATGAAAATATGATCTAAAAATAATAATAAATAATTAAAGTATAAAGTTTCTAGACACATTAATAATTCTGCAAAAATCTAAACGAAAAAAAAAGAGTTTAGGAGGGAAAATTTCCTAAAAAAAAAACTCTAACATTATTTAGGTATATAGATAGATGGGCTTAACATTTGAGCAGGAAAATTTTTCATAAGGTAGCGCTATGTGTACAACTTTGGGAAAAGATGACAACCAGGGGTTGCTACTTTAGTATTAGTTATAGATGATTGTTCAATTAAATACATGTCATTTAATTTATAAGGAAAAATATATTACATAAGATCTTGTTAAATTCACATCATTGTATACTTGTATATATACTTTCATGATAAATACGGAGTAATATATTTAACATAATACTCCATCCGTTTCTGAAAGTTTGACTCACTTACTATATAAGAGGTAGTGCTTCGGAGAATTTATGCTTTCTTTACTTTATCATATCATGATCATTTTTCATGGTTTATAAGAGCAACTCCAATGACAATCCAATTGTCAAATTAGCTTGTCATGCCACTGAAGTTTTTAAGCTAATTGTCATTTTAGCTCCAATGGTTAGCTAATAGCTTACTATTTAAATGGACCACACCTCCTTAATTTACGTTGATAAATTTCACTTGATAATTTCCGATAATCTATTAACTATTACTAAAACAAAACATTGTTGACATCATCTCACCTCAAAACTGTATACGTGTCGCTTTCTTATGAAATTTTTCCCGCCTAAAACCATTGATGATGTCATTTTTTTGTGATAGTTTTTTTTAAAGGATTTTTTTTTCCTTTTGTGTGATACTTCGTAAACAAGCTAATTAAGTTCTTTCAACAACTTTTATCTAGAAAATCGAAGAATAGTAAATTGAATAGCAACTGTATTCCTTTCTTTTGATTTAAAGATCTATCATTCCCTCTCCTCAATTCCTTAACACTAATATTCAATCGTCCAGCAATTTCCTGAAATATTCAAACTGTATTTCTTGTATGAAATCCCTTCCAATGAATTTATGACCAAATAGAAAAGATTCATTGTATATATGAGTTATATACTATAATTTTTTTTATTAAAACCATGCATCGCACGGGGATAATCTAGTAATTTAATAAAACACATCTTAAAAAGAAAATAAATTGGAATTATTTTATTTATTTTTAAATAAAAGGCATAGATAGACTAGGATTATAAGAAGAAATGAATGGTGATTGTATTCAAAATAAACGTCAACTTTATAAATTACAAGCTATAATCTAAATATGTGCAAGGAATAAACTAATTAAGGAAAATAATAATATCCTTATGAGGGGATATTATTTACAACTAGCAAGGAATATATGCCTAACTAATTAGGAAGATTACAATGATATAAGTCTGAAGGATCAATAGGGTGATGGAATAATAACAAGTATACTCTAAAGGGGGGGAATAGAGTATGACAACTTTTCGCAAAACTATAGACTCAAGGTCTTGAAATCAGTTTCAAGGCGGAATAAACTGATTTCATTTTCCAATTTCAAGGCTTTGAAATTTGCTTCAAAGGTTAAAGTTAACTTTGAAACAGAACGTATTTAGATAATTGAAAAACAGTAAAGCAAATAAAATGAACTAAGTAACACGATGATATTTTTACGAAGTTCGGCACGAATGCCTACGTCTCCGCCTAGAGGTGTTTAACCCTTAGGATTTTAAACTTCTTTTATTTCTTCCCTTAGAGCACTAAAGTAACTAGAAGCTATACTCTTCTTTCCGCAACCACCCGGTTACACTTTAGTCACTCAAATCCTAGAAACAAAAGACTACCCAAAATACTTTAAGTATTATGAAAATACTTTTAAGTATATCACTCTTTGATATTTCTTTTTCACTCACATGATATACCTTTTTCTTTTCTCTCAATAACAATTACAAATAAGGTAATGAATACTTAGAGAGAAAATAAAACTAAATAAATGAAGCTTGAATAACTCTTGTGTTTTGTTGTACTGTGTTTTCTTTTCTTGGATGAATGAATAAAAATACTTGAGCAGCTTCACACTATTTATAAACTTCAACAAAACTACTGGAGCAGCGAGAAGTCTTGGAGCCGTTTTGAAATTCGAATTGCAACGGCTGAGCAGTCTAGTACAAAACATCCGCTATTTTCTGGGTTTCAAAATCTAACTTCAAGCAGTTAGTTTGTTGAATATTTCCAGCCTATTTTGTAGATTAACAACCTGTCAAAACAGCTCAATAAAACAGCTAAGATAATTTAAATAAATTCTATCTTTTTGCTTAAACATATTCGAAACCTACAAAACAGCAATTTGTTAGTCAAAAGATAATTATATAAAATAGAATAGTTATCTTGAATAAATATGACACAATATTTATCTTAAGCATAAAACAGAAATAATATTTATCTCAACTAAATAAGCATGAAGATAAATATTAAAGCTAGCAACACATTATCATTTGACAGAAATAATTCTATCTTTATTCATATAAAATTAACCACATAGAATCATATATATCTATATCGGCTTTCATCATACAGAATTATAATACCGAAACAAGGTGGAGTCTTCAATGTCAAAGATATTATTATACGTAAGAGAAAACTAAGGAAAATATATCAATTTACTCCATTAATTGATATCTTCTCCAATATGACCCTTAAGATGGACGACGAATTAGATAGTCCGATCTTGGTCAAGAGAACATCGAGCCGCGGTTTAGATAAAGGTTTAGTGATGAAATCAGCGAGCTGATCACCGGTGGAAACATGTACCACACGTAATGTCCCATTTTGTACCTGCTCACAGATGAAATAAAATGCAACTGCCAAGTGCTTCATCTTTGAATGAAAAACGAGATTAGCATTGAGATAAGTGGCACTAAGATTATCACAATAAATCACCGGAGTGTGAGTAACCTTAACACCTAGTTCGGTGAGCAAATTTTGAACCTACATACAGCAGTAGTAGTAGTGGCAACGGACCTATACTCAGCCTCAGTAGACAAACGAGCCAATGACTTTTGTTTCTTAGAGCACCAAGTAATAGGATTGCGCCCAAGGAAGACAACATGACCCATGGTTGATGTGTAGTCATCCTTATCCCCTGCCCAATCCGCATCGGAAAAGACATGCAAAATAGGTGGTGAATCACAATATATGATTACCCCTCTATCAAGTGTACCACTTAAGTATCTCATAAGACGTTTAAGAGCTAACCAATGATCTGAGGTGGGCCATGCATAAATTTTGTGAGAGCTTGTTAACTGTGTAGGCAACATTTGGTCGGGTGAGAGTAAGATATTGGAGACCTCCAACAGCCGCTCTATAATCCTTCGGTTCTTCTAAGACAACACCCGAGTTGGCGGACAAATGTTGCATGGTGACCATAGGAGTGGGTGTCGGTTTGGTGTCAAGCATACCCATGCAATCAAGAAGATCAATAATATATCGGCATTGACTGAGAAATAGACAATGAGAAGAAGGCATGACCTCAACACCAAGGAAGTACGAGAGTTCACCTAAATCCTTCAAGGAGAACCTGCTAGCAAAGTCTTTGAGAAACATGTCACGAATTAAATTTCCGTAGTTTGTATTACTGTATAAGCACGTATATATATACAACCTAAGAGAGATTAGGGCTTATCACATTGGTCCATTAGCTATACATATACATAAGGCTTAACCACCCCCCCTCAAGTTGGAGCATGCAAATCACAAATGCCCAACTTGCCAAGTAAATACAAGACTTGGTTTTTGCTTAAGGCCTTAGTAAATATATCAGCGAGTTGATCAGTTGTATTCACATAAGACGGACTAATAACTCCTTCCTGAATAGCATCCCTAACATAATGATAATCAACCTCAATATGTTTAGTACGTTCGTGGAAGACCGAATTCTGGGCAATATATAACGCTGATTGACTATCACAAAACAAGCTCATCACACGGGGATGCGAAACTCCCAAACTGTCGAGTAGTGCCTTCAACCATTTTAACTCATCAGTTATATTAGACATCGAACGATACTCTGCCTCCGTAGAAGACTTAAAAACAGTATGTTGCTTCTTAGTCTTCCAAGAAATAGAGGAATCACCAAGAAACACCAACCAACCAGAAATCGATCGTCCCCGTCAAAGGACAACTAGCCCAATCCGAGTCACACCAGCCTATCAAATGTAAACTGCAATCTGAACTCAATAGGATTCCTTGACCTGGACATCCTTTCAAGTAGCGCATCGTACGAAGGGTGGCCTCCCAATGGTCTTGACGAGGTTGTTGCATAAATTGAGATAAGATATGAACTGTGTAAGCCAAATCAGGTCTAGTGAAAGATAAATAGATCAAACGACCCACAAGACGACGATACATTTCAGGATCAGAAATAAGAGGTGTCTCTGATTCAACCAGAGTATGATTCTGCTCAATAGGAGTACCTGCCGGACGTGCCCCTAGCAAACCAGACTCTGCAATAATATCAAGAGTATATTTCCGGTGGCATAAAAATATATCTTCAGGACTTCGTGCAACTTCAATACCAAGAACGTACTTCAAAGCACCTAAATCTTTCATATGAAAACAGTCACTCAGATAGGACTTGAATTTTGAAATTACAGAAGAATCATTCCCCGAAATTATTAAATCATCAACAAACACAAGAACACTAAGATGAATAGTCCCATGATTCAGAGTAAAATGAGAGTAATCAGAGTACGATTGCAGGAATCCATACCTTTTCAGATAGCCGACCAATTCGGAGAACCGACAACGAGGTGCTTGTTTAAGACCATACAAAGACTTTCGGAGGCGACACACCAAGCCGGGTTGAGAACCATGGAAACCGGGAGGTGGCTTCGTATAAACTTCTTCATCAAGGTCACCATGAAGAAAAGCATTATGAGCATCCATTTAATGTAATTCCCAATTCTTCGCTGCAGCAACAACTAAGAAAGCACGAACGGTAACCATTTTAGCGACGGGAGCAAAAGTTTCATTATAGTCAATACCCTCAACCTGATGGTTGCCGAATATAACAAGCCGAGCCTTCAACCGTTCAATTGTGCCATCAGAACTATGCTTCACCTTGTAAACCCATCTGCTCCCGAGAGCCTTCTTTCCCGGGGGTAAATCTTCCATTACCCAAGTCTCTTTATCGTCCAAGGCAGAAATTTCTTTCTTCATAGCCTCTTTCCACCCCTCATGTTGCAATGCCTCCTTGAAATTACGAGGCTCAACCGCCGTATCTATAGCTGCAATAAATACACGGTGTCGCATAGAAAAATTTTCACAATTCACAAAGTGTGCTAAAGGATAAGGAGTACCTGAGGAGCTTGAAGTAGACGGTGAACATGGAGAGATAGATGAACTCGGAAGAGACAACGTATGTGCGACATAATCCCGATGCCAACCCGGAGGATGCCTTTCCCTTTGACCACGGCCCAAAACATTAGAGGATGAAGAGGAGAGACTCGAATCAGCCATGTAGCTGCTGTCCGAGTGGCTGTCAGGAGCAGTAGCAGCGGCAGAAGAAGACGCGGAGGAGCTGCGGTCAGAGCTGGACTCCGCAGGGTGGGCGCGTCCTGGCTGCCACTAGCCTCCGAGGTAGTAGCAGTAGCAGTAGCAGATGACGCAGCAGTAGCAGTAGCATGAGGAGTAGCAGTGGTAGGGACGGGAGAATGGTGGAGAATGTCGTCGTGGTTAAGAGAGGCCTCACCCACCTCTAAAATTTGTTCTAAGTCATCCAAGAAATCAACATCAACCCCAACATTATCATGAGACACAACATCCACATTAGTGTTTACTACTTCACCATTACTCACAAATGGAAATTCATTCTCAATGAATTTGACATCACACGATACAAAAATATCACCTGTTTCCAAATCATACATCTTCCAACCCTTTTTACCATGAGGATATCCCACAAACACACACTTCCTACTTCTAGGAGCAAATTTGTCGCCTTTAGCTTTTTGATTATGGGCAAAACAAAGACAACCAAACACTCTCAAAGCATCAAAATTAGGTTATTTGCCAAAAAAAAATTCATATGGTGTTTTGTTGGCTAGTACACTAGAAGGAGTACGATTAATCAAATAGACCGCCCCAAGAACACATTCTCCCCAAAAACCCATCGGTAGATTACCTTGAAACATCAAGGCACGACTCACATTTAATATATGTTAATGTTTACGTTCTACCCGACCATTTTTTTGAGGTTTACCAACACAAGAGAATTCCATTGTCATTAAAATGCGGAAGCAAGTGTTTGAATTCCGTACCATTATCACTCCGCACACATTTGACAGTAACATCAAATTGACATTTAACCATAGCAAAAAATGAAAGAAAAGAAGAATAAACTTCAGTTTTATCATTCAACAAATAAACCCAAACACCTCTTGAAAAATCATCAACAATAGTAAAAAAATAGTGAGCACCACAAGTAGACGGCGTCTTATATGACCCCACAAATCACAATGTATCATTTCAAAAATACGACTAGCCCTACTGTCACTATTGGGAAAACTATCCCGAGTTTGTTTTGCTTGTGGACAAATATCACATGCTTTATTCAAAAATTTGCTACCAGAACCAGCACTAATAGCAGGAACTAACTTGACAATCTTATTTGACGGATGACCCATACGACGATGCCATACCTCGAATAAAGAAACTTCTGGATCCGTCATTGCACATACTTTGGGAATTCGCCGAAAATAGTAGAGTCCATCTATTCGTTCACCGCCTCCAATCAGGCTCCCCGAGTGTTGGTCATGTATAGCACATAAAGAGTCAGTGAATTAGACAAAACAGTGTGAATCATCAATCATTTTAGAAACCGAAATTAAATTGCAATTTAATTTCGGAACAAATAGAACATGCTCAAGAATAATGCCATCGGCCAAATACACTCGACCCTCCTTCGTTGCCAAGGCTTGAGCACCGTCCGGAAGACCAACGGGGCAAGGTAAGATCGATTGCACATCTAGTAAACAAGACCCATCACCGGTTACATGATGAGAGGCGCCGGTATCAACAATCCAAGACAAGGAACAAAACTCACCACTCATCCGGTCTTGCTGACGAGTATTAGCCATATTCAATAAGATACGAACGTGCTCTGGTTGTAATTCTGACAGGGCCATAAGAGTGTCTGACGAAGGAGCATCGCCACTATAGCAGGCCACAGCATTGGCTCGCACAGAAGGCCTGGAAGAATCAGCCGCACCAGCAGGGGGCTGTTTAGCTAACCTGCTGCCAGGGGCAAGCACAGCCGAGGAACTCGACTGTCCAAAAGAATTAGCCCCCCCTTTTTTTGCTGTATTTTTCGAGCCACCATGGAGGATATCCATGAAGAATAAAACAGCCTGAATTTTCGTGACCCGAGCGCTTACAGTGCGAGCAATATAATAAAGTTGCGATTTATCCACTCGATATGTGGATTGAGAAGACCATCAATCAGGGGGTAGCGTAAAGACATGGGCTTCATCCTTCTGAGACTTTGTTTCAGCAATAGTGCATGATTGTTCCTCTTGAAGCAGAGCCTGGTAGGCACGATCAAGAGTAGCAGGGGGTTGTTGAGGGAGAAGAATGGTGCGCACCACTGCATATTTCTCGTCATCAATACCGATCCAAAACTGATGCAATTTCTCCTTCTCCCTATCCAATTCGTACTTTGCAGCCAAGTTACAAGAGCAATTACCACACTCGCAACCATGAGGCGGCTTCAATCGAAGGAGATCATCAAAATACCCCATTAATGTAGTGTAATAATCCTCAATAGACATATTCTTTGATTGCTTACAATTAGTGATAGCAGCCCTCAATTGTTGAAGCCTAGGTCCGCTTGCTTCGCAAAAACACTTCTCAATCCCAAAGCTTCTTCACCTCTTCAAAATAGGGAATTGATGCAGCGAGTTTCGGATCCACAGCCCGCAAAACCCACGACACCAACATGGAATTGATTGTTTCCCAGTCGAGCATTTTTTTTTTCTCAGTCGGCTTGGAGTTGGTGCCATCAACAAAGCCGAATTTTCGTTTAGATTTCAATGACAAAGTAATTGCCCTAGACCATGCTAAGTAATCATCACCCTTCAAGATTACGTGAGTAATCAAGTTTCATCGCCTGAGCCAAGGTAGAAAGGGGAAGAAGGATCAATCTTTCCGTCGTCACCCATTGTTGATTAAGCAGTAGAGTAGAGAAGAATAGAAAAACAAATTAGTGTTTTAGGGTTTAGAATCGAAGAGGCTCTGATACCATGTCACGAATTAATTTTCCATAATTTGTATTACTGTATTAGCACGTATATATATACAACCTAAGAGAGATTATGGCTTATCACATTGGCCCATTAGCTATACATATACATAAGGCTTAACAAAACATATTTAAATTAATAGAATTGGGCCCAATTACAATAATGTGATCTACATACACAATAAGATATATAGGTGTAGTAGCATGATGAAGGATAAATAATGATGTATCCCAAACACATCGTTTGAACCCTCTACCGATCAAATAATTTGCTAACTCAGTGTACCAAGCCCGTGGGGTACAATCAATGCCAGGGCGTTGTTGAAAACCCTTGGCAACCAAACGAGCTTTGTACCATTCAATCGAACCATCTTTTTTATATTTTATGCGGAAAACCCACTTACACTACCAAGATTATGAAGAGAAGCAAGTTCCTCCTCCATAAAGGGTCTTGTAAAGCTTGTTTCACTGTTTTGGGTACCTCCGGCTTAGATTGAACAGAGGTGTTGTTTACGTACTTTTTATTTGGTTTAAAAATGTTGTTTTTGGATCTCGTGATGATCTCATGGGTTGGTTGAGTGGTTATTTGGGTATTTGAGTTTGTGTCAGGAGTAGGAGTAGGAGAAAGAGGTAGAGGTGAATTTTGCAGAGTAGTTATAAGTGAGGGTTCTGGGTTAGATGGTAGTTGCGGTGTGGGTAGTGGGTTGGGCTTGAGTCATAGAGTGGGTAGAAGACGTGGGGCTATTTGGAGTAATGGGTGAGGTGTTGGGTAGTATCAAGTGGGCTAGAGACATGTGTAGGATGGGAGTTGGTATGAGTGGAATTAGATGGAGTTAGTGTTATTGGACTTGAGCCATAAGAGTCTTGATGATCATGCATTGGCATGCGAATGGGATTTTGTAGAATAGGCAACGAGATTGAACACCAAGAGTCTGGACTTGGAGTGGTAGTAGGTGAGGGGTTTTTCATAAGCTGAGAGCGGGGAAACTCATTCTCAATAAATCCAACATGGCGGGATGTAAAAACACGATTAGTGATAGGATCTAAACAATGATGTGCACTTTGTGTTTTTGAGTACCCAATAAATATGCAAGCTCTTGATTTTGGATCTAATTTATGAGATTTGTATGGTTTTAACCATGGTTTTGTATCTTCCTGCTCTGATACCATATAAGAAGAAATGAGTGGTGATTGTATTCAAAAGTAACGTCGACTGTATATATTACAAGCTATAGTCTAAATATGTGCAAGGAATAAACTAATTAAGGAAAATAATAATATCCTTATGAGGGGATATTATTTACAGCTAGCAAGAAATATATGCCTAACTAATTAGAAAGATTACAATGATACAAGTCAAAGATATTATTAAGGAAAATATATCAATTTACTCCATTAATTGATATCTTCTCCAATAAGGATAAATACAAATATGTAAAGTATACATTCTAGCTAATTTGTTAATATTATGAAAATATTATCTAATATGTAAAGTATACATTCTACCTAAATTTGTTAATATTATGAAAATATTATCTATTCTATTGTGCGTCCTATTCCTAATAGAACTCAAATCGCTTTATATAAACACCCCCAAACCTAAAATTTCTTTAGTTTTACCTTCTTAAAAGAATTTTAGAGTACACCTGAAGAGGTCGAACGTCTTCGAGACGACAATTTACGATCCCTTTACACCTGTAAGAAGCTCCATTTACTTCTTGATTTAGATCACACACTAGTTCATGCAAGAGAGATAGTGACATTCAAGTCTGAGGAGATACAATCCTGTAAAAACATGGACGATGTGTACGAAATATTTAATGGTAGCTTTATAGTGAAGTTAAGGCCGGGTGTTCGTGAATTCCTTAGGGAAGCTAAGTTCCGTGTTTGATTTGTCTATCTATACGGGAGGAGAGCGAAGCTACGGACAAGCTATGCGTGAAATACTTGATTCTAAGGACGCTGGTTCCTCGATGTTTTCGTACGTGATTGCTAAGGAGGATTGCTTAAAGGCGGAACGAAAGGGTTTAGACAATGTGTTATCACATGAAAGGGTTGTTTTGATTGTTGATGATAGAAAAAAAGTTTAGAAGAATTCTGGTCATAAAAATCTAATAAAAATTGAACCTTATTTTTATTTTCCTAGCAAAAAAGAAGGAAAAACAATGGACAAAGAGTTAACTAGGGTTTTGAGTGTTTTAAGGAAAGTCCATAATTCATAGAGATGTGCGAGATGTGCTCAAAAGTGTTATGAGGAGACCGTTAACTATTTTGAATCGGGTCACAAGGAAGATCGGTAGATTCTTGGTATGTCATTAAATATTGTTTGTGTTTAAGGAAATTAATTAGGAAATAAGTTGGATTATTGTTTAGGTTTGTAGTGACATAGCAAGTGTTGCATATTAGAAAGAAAAGATTCAATAAATTTCACTGAAACAAGCAAGGTGTATGTATAATATGTTATTCATTAACCTTCACTTTTATGATAGCCCATAACATAAGAAATATTCTAATTATTTCTTAATAGTAAAATCTCTAATTATATTATGTCTTGTGTGATGGTGAAGCTATCGCCAATGTGAAGCTACTGCGGTGAGACATGCTTTGTGCACATTCATGGAAGCGGGGTTTCAAAGATTTGTGCTCGAGAAGGACAACATTTAATGAAGGGTCTTGCTCCTCATTTAGAGTTTGGTCGCATTCTTAAAGACATACAATGCATTGTAATGTGGCTGGGAGGTTTTAACCCCTACTGTAAATAAGATGTGTGTGTGTGTGTTTTTTTATTTTCTATTAAAAAAAAATCTCTAATTATGTTTGTGTGAAACTTAGTATATATAGAAAGTTAATATTTTAGAATATACTTCACATTGAAACCAAACCCAATACATTTTTAAGTATCTATACGAAGTCTATGAAATATATGATAACATCTATTTTTGTATAGGTAGAAAAATGTTGTTTAATGTAAGTACATTTATACATGTGGTATATATGATGCAAAATAAAAGTCGTTTGTCAAAAAAAAAAAAAAAAAAAAAAAGTCAATTGAAATTTTAAATCAAAATAAAAATCAATGTGTGTACGGGACAATTAAAAGAGTAAAGGAAGTGTAGTAATACGGATTAAAACCGAATTAAACCAGGCCAAACCGAATTAACAATTCGGTTTGAATTTTTTTTAATTTGGATTGGTTGGGATTGAAAAAACTAAAAAATATGGAATTATGATTTGGATTCGATTTTGGATTTTAAAAAACCGAAAACCGAATAGAAATCGAATTTGGGCCATAATGCTTAGGATTATGCTTACTAATGTTGTCAATTATAATTTGAAAATTTGTGCTAAGCTTTTGTTTATTGCGATAAGTAATATATGTTCACGCCCAAAAATTAAACCCAAAAACACATGTCCAAAAATTTCGGTTCAGTATAGATTCAATTTTGAAAAACCGAATTAATACGGCTTGGATTGGATTGGACTAAATCCAAATTCGATTTGGATTCGGTTTCAAAATTCCAAAACAGAATTAATTCGGTTTGGCCTATAATCTAAACCGAAATCCGAACTTTCACCCCTCATTTTAAAAGTGAGCTTATATAGTTATACTTAAGTAAAGCTTTGACATGTCGTTCACTATCAAATATTATGAAATGTATTGTATTTTAAAAGTGAGCTTATACTTAAGTAAACCTTTGACATGTCGTTCACTATCAAATATTATCTATTATCTACTCCTTCCAACCACTATTCAAAAAAAAAAAAAAAAAAAAAATACTCCTTCCAACCTATTACAAAATAGTTCAAACCCTTGCTTGGGTACAAAATTTTAGGTGATAGCTGCTAAATATCTTCCTCGCTTTATACTGTTCTTCAATTCTTATTTTCAATCAATTTTGTCTTATAAAAAGATTCTAAATAAGAAGAACAATATGAAATTGAGAGAGTATCAATTACCCTTCTAATATTTAATTTTTTAACGAATTTGTCAGTTATATCATATTCTTTGTAACGATAAAATTTACTCCACATCTATTACTATTACTAAAACAGAATATACTGACGTCACCACTGCCTATATGTCACTTCCTTAATAAAAAATTTCCCGCCTAAATGCCAGGATGATGTCATTTTTGTATTTTTTTTAGAGCTATCATATTTAACAATTTTGAAATTTAAATGTTAGAAGCTTCCACATTACAACTAAAACCTATCAATCTCTAGGAATTTTAAATATAATACTAATAAAATACCTCCTACATACTTTTTTTTTTCCAGGCCAAATAACCTCCTACATTAAAATATATATTAGATGACGTTGAACTGATACTATTTCATAATTTGATGAAAATCTAAAATTTTAAAATTACTTTTTTTTATTTGTACAAGGTGCATAATTTTTATATAAATCGTATATCGCACGGATTCTAACCTAGTTAATTTCTAAAATGATATATTTTCTCTCTATAAGATAATAATATCACAACCTTAAAAAGTTACTCGTAAAACTGCATATTCTCTCTCTAACATTCACAAAAATAAATGCTAGTACAATTTAGAATTTTATTTTTGCAATTTGAATATCAAAGAAATAATTTATCTATTTATCTCTAGTAAAAACACGGTGCAACAAATTAAACCGTGTAAGATCTAAATTACAAGCTAATGAGTAAGGAAAGATTGGCTGATATGTTGTTTTTAATATAATAATAAAATTAAAGGCGGCATAGATGGACTAGGGATAGAAATATGGAAAGTATTTTCTAGATAGATTTTTGTTAATCAAAACATTAGCTTTCCTGTAATATGTCGTATATAATCTTTATGTATATTGGACTCCCTCTTTAAAGGTATCCAAAACCTAAAAAATTATTTCCTTCGTCTTTCCTAAAACAATTCTAAAGATTTCATCTTTCCAAAAAAATTACAATGAATTCATCAATAACAAAAAGTGAGATTAATCGTATTCCAGACAATAATCTCCAATGCTTGTTAAACTCGAAGAAACTTCACTTAATCCTTGACTTAGACCACACCCTAGTCCACTCGAGAATGTTGCACAAACTCACGTCTACGGAGAAGGAAACTATTGACTCGAACACGAACTCGAACTCAATTGAGGATAATGTTTATAAGATTTGCGGTGGTAATTGTGTGGTGAAGTTAAGGCCGGGTGTACGTGAATTTATTACGTTGGTTAGCTCGATGTTCGAGTTGTCGATATACACCATGGGAAGTCGGTATTACGCGCAACAAGTGCACGAGTTGCTTGTGTCTAAAGCCGGGTTTCCGAGTAATTGTTCGATTGTTGTGAGGGAGGATTGTGTAAAGGAGAGGCGAAAGGGGTTTGATAATGTTGTGTTATCACATGAACAAGTTGTTGTAATAGTGGATGATACGGAGAAAATTTGGGAGGAATCTTGTAAGAGAAATCTTTTGAAAATTGGCGGGTATAATTACTTTCCAATTAAGGAAGGGTTTGATGATCAAGAAGTAGTGGACACGGAACTTGCGAGGGTTTTTCGGGTTTTGATGTTGGTTCATACTTTGTTTTATGATGATAGTTTTGTGATCAACAATGGTTGGTCTCGGGACTATGGTTCGAGGGACGTGAGGGATGTGCTCGAAGCGGTTTTGATTAGCTCGGTTTCGGGTTGTGGAGATAAAAGGGGTGATGCTGTGTGTAGCAAAAAGAGGTCGAGAGATAGTACTATAGCTTGTGTTCAGACAGAAGTGAAAAGAAGCAGGACATCAGTTGATTATGTGGTTGATTCTGTTCAATTGGCAAGTGTAGTACATTAATTAAGGGTTAATTTTGTTGGTTAATGTTTGTTTAAGTATTGTGGATTGTTAAAATGGGTTGTTCTAATTGATGTATTAAAGCCCTAGGCATTGGGAAGACCCTTTGATGATCCGATCCCTAGGGTTTTATTATTCGCGTGTTCATTAATTCAATGAGGATTTCTTAATTTTTATCTTAGAAAAATTGTACTAGGATTAATTTGCGCCCAAATTGATTAGGGCTATTATGATAATATAATAGTATGAATTCTTCAATCTTCATTTACCAATTAATGCTGTAAGTTTTTGGTCTTTATTTTGATCTGAATTTTTTAGTACTGTTAATGCTGCAAGTTTTGGGTCTTTTATTGGTGTGTTAAACCATGTTCAAAATAATTAGAGAATCAATTCTTGTATCGATCGCCCTGATTCAAGTATAACAGTAATCATGTTCCAGTAAAGCTTTCTTCTACTCCATTTCTATTAATATATTTCTGCATATATGACAGTAATCTTAGCAGAGGTAACAAATGAAACGACTTTTTTTTTTTTTTTTTTTTACCATGAATGAAACGAAATTTTGGAGATCAAAAGCTGATCATTGCAAAATTCAAGTACAGAATGGTCATTTAATAGCCCAATAATTAAAGTATGACACATAGATCATTACAGAAATTTTAAGGGAGAATCTATAATTACGATCGAAGGAAAAATTTATAATTGTGTTTTCAAGAAGGAAGTTATTTACATTGCCTCAGAAATAGTAATTGTTCAAATTTGTAGCAAAAAGGATTTAGACAGCTTCATATGTTCTATTTGAGAAACTATGATTGGATCCAAGGGGTGCAACCCGCAAATTCTTCAAATGGCGACTTGCTAAATATATCGTGCTCAACATCCAAAAACATATCAAGCACACAGTAGCAGTTAGCTCAATCTGAATCCTTCTGTACACAAAACTCTTCAATTGCCCAACCTAAATAATTATTCAAAGGTAGAACAAGCAAGGCACTTCAGTAAATGTGACAGTAAGTGTTTAGCAAGAGAATTTTTTGATTCATAGAATGCTTACCATAAAAATCACAACAAAGTCGGATGTGATGCACTTTGAGGCCTCTCAACAGGAGATTCAGGTCCAGAAGTAACTTCTACAGCTGTTCTATTAGGTTCATCTGATTTGGGCGCCGAAGGTCTCTCTACTTCTGTTCTATTAGGTACATCAGACGATTCATGTGCAACAGTTACCTCTACTGCCGATGTATTAAGTTCATCTGTTCGATGCTTCATTATCTGGTTCTGACAGTGTGAAAACTCTTTTGCTTGTCCCTGTCTCAATGATAAAAATCAAAACTTTGCCTTTTGAAAATAAAAGAATGAACAACTTTGGACTCCTATACTCCTACCACACTTCAATGCAAGATTGCAATGTCACATGTTACCAGGGAAACGGCAGGAGAGACAGCAACCACTAAGGGCGGGAGTTCATTGGTTAGTGACGTATATAAAGGAGATGAAATTTATACCCAGCCATTGGCCATGGACCAGGCATAAATTAAGAGCTATTCACCCTATACCCGCCCACCCTGCCCCATATACCCACCTCAAACCTGTCACCCACCCGGTGTAATCAAGTTATACTCCCTCTGTCTACAAATCAAAATCATATTCATATAATACTATATTTTGAATGTCCACAAATAAGTCAAGTTACTATACATGGCATATTCACCCTAATTTTATCAAGTGATGCGAGTCTTTGAAAAAAAAAAAAGGTTTATCTTTCTTTTACACTACACCATCAATTTAATAATTTTCTTTTACATTATCTATATAAAGCCTTACCCCCTCCATGTTTAAATTTTATATCTTTGAGCCAAAAAACCTTAGGAGACTTTTATTTGTGGATAGAGTGAGTAGTAAGTAGAACTACTCAATATATTCAATTACCCCAAAAGAAAATACTGCACCAACTTTATCTTCTCCTCTTTGTTTTTTTTATAAATAAACATATTTATCTTACAGCCTGATTTTGCTTTTGACATTGGCATTGTTACACTTTGAATTACACTATAATAATGTTTATGAGTGTGTGAAGTAGGTGACTGAAGTTGATGATTGGTACTGACTATGTTACACAGACTCAACAAGTGTCTGACACGACTTGTCAGAAACAGCAATAATATGAGAAATATGCACGGAACCGGTCCAAAATAAAAGTGTTACTACCATACCAAAGCACCCATTTCTGAGTGCCAAGTATCCGACACTGCTCTACTGAGACTTGTAGTGAAATGAAGTGTTGGAATAACAAGGTATTTGAGACAGATAGTGTGCAAAGGGTACAGCTAGTTAAATAATTGTCCTATGGCCAAATGGATGATGGGAGTGGTATCTGGTATGGTTTAAACATGCAATAGCCGATATGGGTATGCGGGAACCTTCCACCACATGTCCACACAAGCTACACCACACTCACATTTCTACAAAAAGAAGATACAGTGGGAAAAGTGGCACCTTATATAAAGCTTCCCACCAGAGATCTGATTTATTTTGAAGCATGCGCCATTGCATTGCCATCTCATGTTCAATTGTATTTGCCTGTGCACAGTGGGAAGCAAACACAGCCTTTCTCTACAAGGACCAAAAAAAAATAAAGAATCATTCACATATTAAGAGCAAATAAAAGGTGTGATGTATGTAGAATTAGAATGGTAGATAAGAATGCCTTGTTAACGTTAAATTTGTGCTTCAGTGAATCCATGATGAGATGGCCAGGAAAATTCAGAGTCATATCAGGTTCATTAAAAGTGGCTTTGCAAGCAACGAGAGGCCTGGAATAAGAATAATTAGAAATTTAAAATAAATAAATAAATAAATTAGAAGCAAGATATAACATTATAACTACAAAGTGAGTCCTGTACAGAGTGATTTCCCTCTATCCAAGAACAAGGGATTAATTCGAGAATAACCTCTCTTGGTGCGAAGAGATCTTAGGAGTTCGTGTGCTAAGGAAAATTTTGATCTAGCAGAACCCAAGTATCGGTTTCAGAACCAAAGAAGGCAGGGTTCATTTATGATTATTCCAAAGAAAGTTTACCTAGTTTCTCAAGGAAAACATATTACCTATCACCACTCAAAGCCGGGGTCATTTGTGATAATTCAAGTAGTAGAAGACACTATAAGGAAGTTGCCAAGGAAGATCGTATGAGGCGGGAAGAGAATATGTCACATTCAAATACTTCAGATATCAGCGTGTTAGGTTATCAGGATCATGAGAAGTAAGCTTCTGGTTTGGGTTGTATCAAGTGTGAATCAGTTAGTGTCTTAGTGATAGGTTCGAGGAAAGCCATGAGAAAAGTGATTATCATCCAATCACTTCAAGTCCAAAGTTTAAACCTTGCAGTTCATCCACCTCTACTAAGATGACCAAGAAGAAGAAGGGGGGGAAAACATGTTAAGATACCTTCCTTCCCCGACTACAAGACACCTATCTTTTAACAAACACATGACGAGATCTGCATCATCCTTCGATTCAAATATAACCAATGCATGCCCTGCAAGTACAAACTATAGCTTCAGATATTGTTTACTAATTTCATGCTAAAAACCAAAGATTTCAAATTAAGAACGTACCATATACATCAAAAGAATGTCTGCGTGGAATGACTTTTGCATGAGCCTTAACCTTAAAAGCCTTTGAAATCATTTCCTAAGCAATCAAAGAAGTGAATGACATCAAGATCATAGTGATTGGGCTACAACTAAGGCTACAAAACATGGCATTAGGATCACAACTAATATACAGACTCTTTGTAACATTTTAACTAAGGCTACTAATCAAATTTGGTTCATGTAACCGACCCCACTTATGGGATTAAGGCTTTGATTGATTGATTTGTAGCATTTTAAGAATTTGTGCCCTTTTTAACGTCTGATTCCTTGCTAGGGGTTACGCCCCGTGGGGTTTAGTCCACAATTCAACTCTTTGCTAGTGTTAGAGGTGGTATAATCATACACCTATCATGAAGCAAGGAAGCAGATAACGGACCAAGCAAGCTACCCTATGTTCTCTCTAATTAGGTTTACTACTTAAATAGTAAGAAAATGTGTGGCACGCTTTGAAAGGGAAGAGGGTGAGAGCTGAAAGACAAAGAACCATCATACCACAGAAGTACAAAACAAAATGAAGATCTTAGTCCCATCATTTAACAAAAGATAAAAGCCTTGAGCCTTCAAATATTAAAACAGTCCAAAAGAACTTTAGGGGCGTTTGGGTTAACAAAGGGGAAAGGGAATGAGCTTAAGAAAGGGAAAGAAGGAGAATAGAAACAAAAACCCTTAGATAAGTTAGATTTAGATAGTTAAGAAAGGGAATCATCCAACATCCATTTCCCTTCCCTTCAACAACTACCACCGCCACCTTAAATCAGAAAACAACCACTATTGCCCCTTACTTCCTCCACTACCGCCAAAGTCACTGCCCCTGCCCCTCCTTACTTTTCTCTCTCCCTTTTTTGAATAAATCTTCTAGTTCTAGTTGCTTAGGTGGTTTTTTCGGATGGTTGGGAAATTTTCCGATTGTATAGGGTGGTTCATGTTGGATGAAGTGATTTTTTCACTATGGTGGAGTCAATTTCAGGTTGGGTAAGCGCTAGTTTTGGGTTTGGTGTTGTGGGTTTTGGGAGTGTGAGGTGGTTAAGGTGGCTTTTCAGTGCTGTGTGCCCTCACAGGCATGTAGATTACCAAATCAAAGAGACATATATAACCCCATTACCAATTTCTCTCTTTTTCCCAAGCATCTTCTCACACAATGAATGAGAGAGAGGGGATTTAGATGCCTTAAGTGGTACCAATACAGATGCAAAAACATAGATACTACATTACCCCTCTGAATCTCAACAAGTTTCTATTATTACTGACATTCTTTGTTAATGACAGTTTCATAACCTCTAGCCAATTATATAGAATTGTATGCATACTAAATAAGACTCCACCACCTTGACTATTGATAATTTGAATATTATTTAAGCTACTAGTTTATGACATTGATATTAAGTACTCCCTCCGTCCCTTATATTTTGCCCCATAGTATAATGTTACTTTATTAAGTTTTGGTTGGAAAAAAGTGATGAGAGAGAAAAATGGTGGGGTTAATGGGTGGTTGTGAGAGTAGAAATGTGGACCCATATGTCCAAAATAGAATGGGGCAAAATTAAAGGGACAGACTAAAAGGGAAATTGGGGCAAAATATTGGGGACAGAGGGAGTAAATATGAAGACTAGGAGATAGACACTAACAGGCTGACAAAATCTAACCTTCCCCCCCCCCCCCCCTCCCCCTCCCCAATATTCTAGACTTGGTATGAAGACTAGGAGATAGACAATAATAGACTAACAAAATCTAATCCCCCCCCCCCCCCCTCAAATATTCTAGACTTGGTGTGCAGAGAATCATAATTGATTAAATTAAAGGAAAGACTATGTATAATTTAATACTCATAATTTAAGCTCCAATTATTATGAACCAAAGGGAAGTATGAAAGGAAAAACAAAACAAATAGAGGACATGGCGTTCCTATGGGAGTAAAAACCCAAGCACCAAAGAAGAGACACAGACAGCAGTCACTTACTACCATTACTTACTATCTTTACGCAAGGGGAAAATAGGTGCTCTAGCATGAGAAATTTTTGATGAATTACAATAGTAGTTGAGTGGAATAAATATGCAGATATATTAAGAAATCATGCATATGAAAAGAACAAGAATCAACATTGCAAGGAAAAAACACGGGTAATAATTAAATTATACTGTATTCAGTACCTGTACGTCTAATGCAGTATGAGACAGATCCAAGTTATACAAGTGGACGAGAGTTCCTTGCTCATGAGCCTCCTTTACTTTATCTTCCCACGGCTGCAATTATATAGCAAAAGAAATACTCAAAAATGCATCATTTTTGCGAGATGTTTTATAATAGTTGACCAGATAACTTTTCCAGTCCCTCAAACCCACAAGCTATCAAGAGAATTAAAGCAAAGGATTACTACAAAATGAAGGCCAATTCAATTTGAAATAACTGAAAGTTGGTAACACAATAAAGGCACAAAAATTATCACAACCAACATCAACAGAGACATCAACAAAAAATATAAAAGGAACATAACAGCCTATTCCCAATCCCACAAATCTATAAGATTTACTGCATTAACGCATAATTCTACTGAACCCTTAGCGTCCAGAAAGTAAGCATGCTCAACAACGTTATGTAGCAGAACTTACCAACGTGAAGAACCATCTTCGGGTATCCTGAGATGGTGAGGGAGGATCTGTCTCTGAAATATAAACAATGTAAATGCAGATATTATCTTGCCCACCAAGCATATATGAACAGAATAGAGTAGACTGCAAGTAGTACCTGCCACTGGTAGAATTTTCCTCTTCTTCAAAGGTGGAGCTTCTAAAGTGTGATGCTCCAAATTCTCATGTATACTCAGAACTTCTGCCTTTATATGGTTTTCTGCAGTGTATGTAGGTTTTTCTTTAACTAATGCCAAGCAAAAAAACAGATGAGATAAATAAAAATTAATACAAACAACTAATAAATATGCACCTGTGTGCAAAGTGCACCCAAAGTTAAGTTTTGCTCATTCGATGATTAACTGAGCAAAGAATACCCTTGGGTGCAAGTTTCACCCAGGTGTATATATGAATTACTCAACTACTACCTCCGTTCCCGTATGTCCTAGGCACTTACTATTTTGAGAGTAATTGAGGAAGTAAGGAAGAGTGTACAGGTGGGGAAAGGAGTGATTTTATAATTTCTCAACAATGTAAGTAGGTCAAATCTTATATTAAATTTTGTATGTGGGTATTGTGGCGGGCCAAAGAAGGCAAAAAGTTTAAGTGTCCTTGCCATAAATGGAATAAAGTACAAGTGTAAAGAACTTTAAGAAACGAACTTATGAGGAAGATGTAAAAAAATCATTTAGGAATGGAGGTAGTATATACCAAACTTTTTATAAACAAAAAAAAAATAGAAAGTACATTAGTCTTTTCAACCACCTTTCAATAGTGCATTAGCACTAGGATCATTCCTGCATTCTACATTTGCTTTGGGCTTATCTCGATTCTCAAAATTCTCAGATGCATGCAAAATTTCGATCTTTGTAGGCTTTTCAGCAGTGTTTGTAGGTTTTTCTGCAACTAAGCATATCACAAGCAAACATAGGAGGCATATATATATTAATACAAATAACTTTTTACCAAAATTATAAAAAGTGGAAAATGTATGTCTATTCAACAAGTACCTTTCAACTGTGCACCAGCAGAGAGACCAGTCCTGCATTCTAAATTTCCTTTGGGATTATTTTGACTCCAATTGAACAAACGTTCCACTGCAGACATATGAAGATATAGTTGCTGATTTAGATCTAAATAGAAAGAGAATACTTAACATGAAACATTATCACAAAATATCGTGTTCATAGTTCTGAGTACTAAGATGGCATCTTGGCCAAAAGAAATTATAATTAAGAGAGCAGGGATTATATAGTTTCAATGATTTGTTTCAGCATGATTTACTATGTCACTTAAGTCAGATGTAGCAGATTGCCTCATGCTCACAACAACAATAAATCCCACCAGTAGCAAGAGGTCTATATCAGACTTCCAATATAATGTATTCTCATTTCATATTATATAGTACTCCTATAAAAACAAAAATAAATAACAAATTCAAATTTCAAAACACAGAAAAGTTAGCTCTATGATAAGCAAATTATAAGGTGACAATGTGCCTAAGAGCATATGCTGTAAATTAATTTGCAATATTCCACTTAGAAAAAGGCCAATTTATTCAAAGCCCATCATCATGTGTTGGTTACATTGGGTTCAGTCGCAGACTTTTTTTTTGGTTAATAGTCACAGACTGGAGTCACTCAATTTCACAATAAGAGTAGGTCAAATTTACAAATTTCTTCTAGGCCATCATAGGGCAAAAGAATAGAGTTGGATAAAAAAGTTTTGGAAGTGCAAAGGAAAACTTTGTTGCTGGAAATTGGAATACAACTGTGAGAAGTTAAGAGCAAATGAGCCTCGTCCTACAACTCCTACTTGTAGTGCTTCTAGCCTCTTTAAGCTTGACTAACCATTAAGTTACTAGGTTACTAAACCTTTTATCTAAACGTAGATGAGCGAATCTTCTACCAAAATATCTTGTATGGCTTGTTGAAGAAAATCCCTATGGTCCTAGAAAGAAAAATCCATACAATAAATTAGGAAGAAGCGCTCTTCTAGTAATAGTCCTTGCTACTCTAACTCATATATTCTTGCACTCAAGCAAACACAGTGAAAAAATCATTACCCTCCTAAGTAAGCAACTTCACATTTTAAACAAACACAACCTTAACAAGTTAGACTTCCCATTGATGCCATTATTGCAGTGTTTGCATTATACCTAAGTCGGTCTTTATCAAGAAAGTTTCACTTCAATGTCAACAGACCATGAGAAAAAAAAGCCCAAGGAGGCTTCCAATGACTTTATGAAGCCAAGTAGACACGTATTACCAAGATTTTTCTATAGTACATGTAATCCAACTAAGACACAAAAAAACCATACAGATTACACTAACCTTTTATCTTGTCAATGATATCAGGAAACTTATCTGATATCCTTAGATCTCCGACATCAAAGATGTGGGAAACGTAGTAGTTAGCCTTTGCCAAATCTGATTTAGATAGAAGAGTGTTCCTTCTATCCTTTGCAGTACATGCAACATTGCATTTCCCAACAATAGCTTCCTGAAACATAATGGAGATAAAACTAAGATAATATTCATAATTTCTTTTGAAACATTTCAACCATGTAACTATCCATATTCACAGACAGTTCTAGCAGGGAGAAGTTATTGTTAGGAAAGTGAACAAGAGCTCAAGAAGGTAGAGAAGTTACCAGAGGGATTATGTTTGAAACTCCTCTGCCCTCACCAGAAGCCAAAAACAGCTCATTCCAAGAAGGCTCATACTCTCGTAAGAAGTTACAAACATCTACTGGGCGGAAAAACCAGATAACTTTCCCTCTCTTTGCTCCTGTTTTTGACTCCCACATCTTTACCAGTTTACCTATATCGGTGTCTTTTGCACCTTCCCGATATAGGTAAACACAGTCTTGAAGAAAATATTGAACACCTTGATATGTAAAAGACTTGTAAGACTTAATTTCTGAATCATCTGTTACAATCTTGATTCCCCATTTGAAAGTTTTCTGGTTTTCCTCCACGAGTTGTGACATAGCTTGGTCACCTAGAAGAAAGTCAGAAACCACTAATCAACACACTACCTAATAAAGAAATCATTTCAGTAACCTCCAAACACAGAAACCAATATCCCAATTGAAGAAATAAAATTTGAGCAAACAACAATATAAGAAACAATACAACAGCTACTTGCTTCCATTGAAGCTACAAAGGAGTAACAATTCTTACACGAAATAGAACAACACGCAAATTTATACATAAGCTTCAATCAGATTTATACATTTAAGAGTATGAAGACAGATATATTATCAGTCCTTCATACTATCGATATACTACACTATCAGCATGTGATTTTACCTCAAATTAACATGAGTAGCATCTTTTTATGAGGGAAAACGTTAGCAGGCATTTATTCCAAATCGAGCTCCGCTAAAGCTAAAATGCTTTGCGGGAAAAAGTTAACACATACAAGTTCCACACATCCACGGGTATCCCATCTTGCTACAAGATGGGCAACCGTGTTGCCTGCTCTACGAACATGAGAAATACTATAATCATTAAAAGACTTTGCTAATAAACCAACATCTGTTGATAATTTAGAGTGTCGGAGGAGCGCTCGCGCTTCTGAAACGCGCTTGCGCCAGTTAGGCGCGACCCGCGACAAAACCGCGCATAAACCGCGATGAGTTTCTGGAAATTCTGGGAAAGTTTGGAGGCGCGCCCGCGCCTCCGGTTGACGCGCCCGCGCCATGGCATGGCGCGACCCGCGCCTAAACCGCGCTAACTTTATGGAAATTCGAAGATTTTAGGCAAAGAAGGTGGCGCGCCCGCGCTTCTGTGGTGGCACGCCCGCGCCTCTTCGCACGCGCCCGCGCTTCTTGTCGTTTTGCGGTTTTATACGTCGGTTGCTTCTATTGATATAGAAGATGTTTTTTGAAATAAAAGAAAAGATATACAGAACTTCTCTCTGAAATTCTCCCTAAAAAAAAATTCTCCATTTTCTCTCAAAAAACTTGCAATCTTTTGTGAGAAATCTTCTTGATTTTAGTCTTTCTTGTGAATTGTTTATCATCAATTTGTTTCTTAGTGCAAAGAACAATTGGGCTGACTTTTGTATCTCAAAGAGTATTTCCGGATCAAACCCAAGCACCGTTGTGGGGGAAATTAAACTCTTTAGGAATGTATTCATACGCCTAAGTCAGTGTGTCAAGGATTGAGACTCAAGTGGTCACCGGTTTTCTCATGTTCATGTTGGATGTAATAGCTTGGAGTAGAGGCAAGTAAAATATCTTTCACAACTAGTGTTTTCATTGTGTTTTTCTGTATTACTTTGATAATTTGGTGTTTGGTTGTAATACATTGAATTGTATTTGGATTTTGTATAATTCATTATCAATTATACATAGTTAGGTTTTGTTCCCACAATTGTTATAGTAGTTCTTGTTTTAGAATTACTTGGAAAACCTTACAATCTAAAGAGTTTAAAACTTAGCAAGCATGTCTAGTGTGAAAGATTTGACCACAAATTTTGTCAAACTCAAGAAGTTTGACGGTGTGGAGTTTCGGAGATGGAAGAAGAAGATGTACTTTCTTCTTACATCTTTGAAAGTAGCCTATGTTATTAGTACTCCAAGGCCTAGTGAACATGAGAAAGAATCCTTGGAAAATGTTCGGGAAATGTCAAAATGGGACAACGATGACTTTATTTGTCGTGATCATATTTTGAATGGTATGGAAGATGATCTTTTTGATGTGTATCAAAATGTGGAGTCGGCTAAGGAGCTTTGGGAGTCTTTAGAAGGCAAATATATGGCTGAAGATGCTTCAAGTAAGAAGTTTTTAGTAAGTAATTTTAATAATTTCAAGTTTGTTGATGGTCGGTCCATAATGGACCAATTTCATGAATTACAACGAATCTATGGGAACTTGAAACAACATGGTATTTCTATGGATGAATTGTTTGTTGTTTCAAGTATAATTGACAAGTTGCCTGCTAGTTGGAAAAGTGTTAAGCATGAGCTTAAACACAAGAAAGAGGACATGTCTTTGTCCGAGTTGGCCACCCATCTTCAAGTTGAAGAAGGGATAAGAGCCATGGAAAGTGCTAAGGATGGGAATCCTAGTTCATCTACCATTAATTTGGTAGAGGAAGGAAAAACTAGTGCTTCCACTAGTGGAAAGAGGAAGAATAATACCTCTTTCAAGGGAAAGTCCAAGAAGCAAGCAAACAATAACAAATTTGCTTGTTGGGAATGCGGTAAAGTTGGTCACCGCAAGAAGGACTGTTTTTCCTTTAAGAAAAGGATGGAAAAGGCCAAAGAGGGTCATGCTAGCACTAGCAAGGACCAACCCACCAAAGGTAATCCAATTCATGAGGTTGAATTTAATTCCGGTTTGGATTTAAATGCAACGGATCCTAACATTTTTATGGTGCAGGATGATGACTCATGGTGGATTGATTCGGGGGCTTCAAGGCATGTATGCAAGATGAGGCATTGGTTCAAAACCTTTCACAAGGTTGGTGATGGAGAAGATCTCTTTATGGGAAACAATTCAACCATCAAGGTCCTTGGTAGAGGACAAGTAGAACTAATGTTTAGTTCGGGGAATGCAATCATTCTTAGGGATGTGTTGTATGCTCCGGATATTTAGTCGGAATCTTGTATCGGGGCCTTCCCTGAATAGTCTTGGCTATAAATTAGTGTTTGAAGCTAATAGGTGTATAATTACTAGAGGAACAAATTTCATAGGTCGTTGTTATTTATGTAATGGATTATTTAAGCTTTCTTTGAAAGACATGTATGGATTTGATGACGTTTGTATGAATGTTGATGCAAGTGATAATCATGTTAATTTAAATTTGTTTGATTTGTGGCATTCTAGATTAGGACATGTGAATTACAATAAAATGCTTTTCATGTCAAAACAAGAACTTATACCTTCTTGTGATATTTCTCCTAATAAATGTCCTACTTGCATGTTGAACAAGATCACTAGAACACCTTTTAAAAGTGTTGAAAGAAGTTCTAATATTTTAGAACTAATTCATAGTGACTTGTGTGATTTTCATAGTACTCCTTCTTTGGGGAATAAAAGATACATGATAACGTTTATAGATGATTATTCTAGGTTTTGTTATGTGTATCTTTTACACTCCAAAGATGAATCTTTAAATAAGTTTGATATTTATAAAAAGGAAGTAGAACTGCAAGTAGAATCATTAATTAAGAGAATAAGAACTGATAAGGGAGGGGAATACTATGATCCAGTTTATTTCCAATCTTTGGGTATAATTCATGAGACTACAGCTGGTTATGCACCACAATCAAATGGTGTAGCTGAAAGGAAAAACAGAACTCTCGAAGAAATGGTTAATTCTATATTGTCTTACTCAGGTTTGAGTGAAGGGTTCTGGGGTGAAGCTATGTTGACAGCTTGTCACATTCTTAACCGAGTTCCCACTAAGGGAAAACAATCTACTCCTTATGAACTTTTGGTACAAAAGAAAACCAAACTTGAAGTATCTTGGGGTTGTAGGGCAATCGTAAGAGTGCCTGGCAACAAGAAAAGAAAGCTCGGTGAAAGGGGCTTGGATTGCATCTTTATAGGTTATGCTGAGCATAGCAAAACCTATAGGTTCTATGTAATAGAACACAATGATTATATATCGACTCATAAAGTTATTGAGTCAAGAGATGCAATATTTGATGAAAATCGGTTTTCATCAATGAGTAGACCGAAAGATCTACAAATCAGTGCCAATGATAGGGAGATAGTAGAGTTGAATGATCAACTTGAACCTCATGAAGAAACATTTGAAAATGAAAATGTTGAAACTTCTCAAGTTAGGAGAAGTACTAGGGAAAGAAAACCTAGGAACCCTCTTGATGACTTTATAATTTATTTAGTCGAAGGGTCTAGGGATGTCCTTAGTTCTACTACTCCATATTGTTTTAATGTGGATAGTGATCCAAAGAGTTATAGCGAGGCCATATGTTCTCAAGATAGAGCATTTTGGAAAGAAGCTATAAATGATGAGATGGATTCCATCATAGGTAATAATACCTGGGTCTTAGAGGATTTACCTCCCAGTTGCAAACCTCTTGGTTGCAAGTGGATTTTCACTAGAAAAAGGAGACCGGATGGCTCCATAGTGAAATTTAAAGCCAGATTGGTTATCCAAGGCTTTAGGCAAAAGCATGGTGTTGATTATTTCGATACCTATGCACCGGTTGCAAGAATTACCTCCATAAGGTTGTTGATTGCAATGGCTTCGGTATATAATCTAGTGATTCATCAAATGGATGTCAAGACGGCATTCCTTTATGGAGATCTAGAGGAAGAAGTGTATATGAAACAACCCGAAGGGTTTGTTTTGGAAGGACAAGAGGATAAGGTGTGTAAATTGGTTAAGTCTTTGTATGGACTTAAACAAGCACCTAAGCAGTGGCATCGGAAATTTGATGACACAATTTTGTCTTTTGGATTCAAAGTGAATCAAGCAGATAAGTGTATATATAGCAAATTTGATGACAAAGGTCATGGTGTCATTATTTGTCTATATGTTGATGATATGCTTATTTTTTGTACAAGTCTACAACAAGTAGAATTGACCAAGGAATTCTTATCCTCATCTTTTCAGATGAAGGATTTGGGGGAGGCGGATGTCATATTGGGCATCAAGATTATTCGGGACAATGGTAGACTTATTTTAAGTCAATCTCACTATGTTGAGAAGATGATCAAACGGTTTAACATGTTTGATAAGTGTCCCGTTAATACCCCCATGGAACCAAATGTGAAATTGGTTAAGAATTCGGGGAAAACAATTTCCCAATTAGAGTATTCAAGGATAATTGGATCCTTGATGTATGCCATGACTAGTACAAGGTCGGATATTGCATTGGCTGTTGGGAAACTTAGTAGATTTACTGGTAACCCGGGTGCACAGCATTGGTTTGCAATTCGGAGGGTCTTAAGGTACCTTAAGGGTACATTAGACTATGGTCTAGCTTATAGTGGATTTCCTTCGGTTTTAGAAGGGTATTCGGATGCAAGTTGGATCACTTACAAAGAGGATGACTCTTCTGTGAGTGGTTGGGTATTTATGTTTGGAGGAGGTACCATTTCATGGTCTTCCAAGAAACAAACTTGCATCGCTGATTCCACTATGGCAGCAGAGTTTATAGCTCTTGCATCAGCTAGTAAAGAAGCTGAGTGGTTGAGGAATCTCATGATAGAGTTGCCTTTATTGCCAAAGCCAATGCCACCGGTGGCAATCCATTGTGATTCCAATTCGGCGTTGATAAAGGCTTATAGTCAAATGTACAATGGTAAGTCTCGGCATATTTCACTAAGGCATAGCCTAGTGAAAGAGCTTATCAATGATGGGGTCATAAGTCTTGACTATGTTCCAACAAAGATGAATTTGGCGGATTGCTTTACAAAAGCAATGCCAAGACATTCCATCATATTTGCTATGAATGGAATGGGTTTATGTCCAAAAACACAAATTTGTGAAACCCAATCTAACACTTGAAGAAACATCAAGTCTTAGATTCAATGTGATTGAATTGCAATTTTGATGTTTGTTAACAATGTTTAATGATCCATATTGCTATGGTACTTGTGATGTATGAGGTAGCGTCAATTAAAAGTTCTCAAAGGTTTAGAGTTGAGAAGCTCTAAATGTAAGTGTCTTGTCACAAGGGCACAATTACGTATATGAGAACCTACCTATATAAGTTCGAAGTTTAGCCGCTTCAATAAGTCTAAAAGGACATATAGACCTCGATGAACTTATGAAAGATACGGACACATGGCTGTTTAAAAGTGTCAAGTGATGAATGATTCGATTTATCTTATGTGTGCTTCACCTTCGAATGGTTGGATATATCCGTGTGATTCAATCCATATGGAAATCATGGGATATGATCATCGTTAAGTGTGTTGTACTAGGTGTTAATTCAATCCGAAGGGACATTAACATTGATGCATAAGATGTGGCTAAATGATAGATTTGGAGAATGGATAAAGAAGACACTCTAAATGGGGGAGGATTGTTGATAATTTAGAGTGTCGGAGGAGCGCTCGCGCTTCTGAAACGCGCTCGCGCCAGTTAGGCGCGACCCGCGACAAAACCGCGCATAAACCGCGATGAGTTTCTGGAAATTCTGGGAAAGTTTGGAGGCGCGCCCGCGCCTCCGGTTGACGCGCCCGCGCCATGGCATGGCGCGACCCGCGCCTAAACCGCGCTAACTTTCTGGAAATTCGAAGATTTTAGGCAAAGAAGGTGGCGCGCCCGCGCGAGCTGGTGGCGCGCCCGCGCCTCTTCGCACGCGCCCGCGCTTCTTGCCGTTTTGCGGTTTTATACGTCGGTTGCTTCTATTGATATAGAAGATGTTTTTTGAAATAAAAGAAAAGATATACAGAACTTCTCTCTGAAATTCTCCCTAAAAAAAAATTCTCCATTTTCTCTCAAAAAACTTGCAATCTTTTGTGAGAAATCTTCTTGATTTTAGTCTTTCTTGTGAATTGTTTATCATCAATTTGTTTCTTAGTGCAAAGAACAATTGGGCTGACTTTTGTATCTCAAAGAGTATTTCCGGATCAAACCCAAGCACCGTTGTGGGGGAAATTAAACTCTTTAGGAATGTATTCATACGCCTAAGTCAGTGTGTCAAGGATTGAGACTCAAGTGGTCACCGGTTTTCTCATGTTCATGTTGGATGTAATAGCTTGGAGTAGAGGCAAGTAAAATATCTTTCACAACTAGTGTTTTCATTGTGTTTTTCTGTATTACTTTGATAATTTGGTGTTTGGTTGTAATACATTGAATTGTATTTGGATTTTGTATAATTCATTATCAATTATACATAGTTAGGTTTTGTTCCCACAATTGTTATAGTAGTTCTTGTTTTAGAATTACTTGGAAAACCTAACAACATCATCATATAAAAGGCACGAAGGAGAGAAACCCCTGGCATTGCTGTTTAATCTGCTCGTCACTGACAGGGCATTGCTTTCCACCCAGATTCGAGGATGCCCATGCGTTTTGCCATCAAGCATCCGAACCTAATAGCTGCTGCATGCCTCCGCATCTTCAACTGCCCAATTTGCTGGGATCTTCTTCGTTGCAGCCCATAAAATTTGACCTTGACTGTCCCTAGCAACCACGCCGAATCCACCACTAGCCCCCAACCCCACATGAGCATCCACATTAATTTTAGTAACCCCTGCAACAGGTTTCACCCATCTTGAAGTGGCAGCAGAAATAATGCACGTTGGAGCCTTAAAAACTTTCCCAGCATAGTTGCGATAGTCCTGCACCAATTTAATATACCCCGTACCACATGAAAACAGATCTGCAGCTACATTCTCGTACACTCTTTTGTTTCTGCAAAACCATATCGCCCAGGCAATAGTCAAGATCCGTCGGAGCTCTACTCTGTCTACCTTATTAGCCATCCAAAGCAGCCATTCATGGAAAGGGGCGTCAAGGGGAGAATCAGATATAATTTCATCACAATTAAAGTATCCCCAGACATTCTGAACACCTGCACAGCAGAAGAGAGCGTGGGAAATAGACTCAGCAGTCACACTGCATCCAGAGCAAATTGGATCAGCAGCAATGTGACGTCTAAAAAGCTCCCCTTTAACAGCTAGGCTCCCTTTGCAAGCTTTCCACACAAAGTGACTAAGCTTGGGAGGCCCATCCAGGCTCCACACCACACGCCACACTTCATTACCCACCACATTCGAAGCATCCTGCTCCTGTGAGGCCCACTATTACCAAGCCAATAGGCAGACTTTACACTATACACCCCCTCCTTATTAGGCCACCAATAACACACATCTGCTGGCATGTTAATAGACAAAGGAATCTGTAGAATTAAAGCACAAACATCAGGAGAAAAAAGGGTCTGCAGAATATCCAGTCGCCATTCCCCACACTGGTGATCAATGCAGTCAGAAAAACGAAGATCAGGGTCAAAGGAGGAAGTATGAGGCGGTATGACGTTCCCAGGTAACCAAGAATCCAGCCAGACCTTAATGTTAGAGCCATTACCAACTCTCCATTTCATTCCCTCTAACAGCAAAGACTTCGCCCCCCACAAGCTCCTCCATGAGTAGCTCAGATTATAACCTCTATATGCTTCTAACACTGAGCTATTTTTGAAATATCGAGCTTTAAGGATAGCATGAAGTAGGGGATTCGGATTATTATAGAGCCTCCAAAGTTGCTTTGCTAGAAGAGCCTGTTGAATATTTTAAGACCCTAAATCCCATACCACCCATTGACTTCGGTTTACACAAAGACTCCCAGCTATGCCAATGCATCTTTCTATGAGTAATTGAGTAGCACCTATTGACTCGTGATTTTATCGTAAATTTAGCCATCATGCTAGATGAGTAATTGAGTATGACACACAACAATTCCATACTAGTACAAACTAACAAATTAAACGAATCTTAGCTTTTCACAACTTTGAAAATGGCAAAATCTGAACCAACAAACTATGGGAAACCAACAACATTATTTAATACTAGCTTCTTCCAACATTCAAAATTCATGTCGAAAATCAGGAATAGAAAAATAAAAAATCACCTTGACAACAAACTTGTATAGAGTAAAGCTAGGTTATAGAATGGTGGATGTACGTACTCAATTTCTCTCTCTAGAACTTGATGAGTTTCTCTCACTAAAACGGAAAATAATGTTGAAGAAATGGCCATTTTTGCAGATGAAATAAAAAAAATCTTCCCAAAATACCATAATTTCTTGCTCTAAACACAAAAACCCAACAAAAAAATTTCAAATATCATACAGAATTGTCATCTAGATCATATACAGTAAACATATACCCAAAAAACAGAGGAAAACCCCTGATTCCAACAATATAGAGCATAATAAAGTCACCCAGTAAGAAATTTCCAAAATAAACAAAGAAAATAAAAGATCAAACTCAAAAACATCCCAAAAAAACAAGAAAAATAGAAGATTAAAACAAACCCAACTAAGAAATTTACACTAACAACAAAAAAATCATCATAATAGTTGATAAACAAAGAATGAAAGTAGAATATTACCTTAAAAATGAAAGTGAGAACCCAGATGAAGAGAGAGAAAGCATAAAAGTGGGGTTTAAATTTCTGGAAATGGGGTGATTAAACCTTGATTACTAAAAATGGCAAAAAGAAGATGACAGAGTTTTGGAGAATTTTGAGCTTAAAATGATAAAAATGTTAAATTTTGTAGCGAAATGAAGAAGGAAGTTACAGGAAATTTGGTAGAATGAAGAAGATGAAGTGACAGGAAAAGGGAGTGTTGCAGCAGAAATTGTGCGAGCAGATGTTTAACAACGCCACCACTACACCATGGTCATTGCCCAGTTGCCCACGAACTCCTACCATGTAGACTCTTCACATGCTCTAATATTGCTCTTACAACTGTAAATTAAAATTAAAATTGAAAATTAAAAATAATTTTTTAATATTGAAAAAAAAAATGTCTTTGTCTATTAGTGGATAAATTTCTCACTTATTATAATTTTTTTCTAAAATAAAACTAAATTTTTCACTATTTTCTTGCTCATTTTCCTTTAATTTTGCTTTTACGGTGTACTTCATACAAGTATATTTCAGTATGAACTTACAGGTTGGGTGAATGATAATTATTGTCTTCATTTTACAAAAATAAAAATGTCATAATCATAAGAAGAATAAGAATTACTATATTAAGTTATTTGGTGGAGTTTATTGGGGAAAAAGTAAATTAGAAAAGGTTTATTGCTCTATGTGCAGAAAAATCGTGTTATGGTCTTGTTTGGTATTTGTATTTCACGCGTAATAAATTAAAAACGCAGTATTCTTGTACTCCTTTTTTTTTAAGTTGGAGATGAGTTTGCGCAGAATTTTAGGAGGTTTAATAAAATAAGATATTAGTGGAGTAGATAAGATTATTATTTTATTGAAAAGTAAAGTGGAGTGAGAGGGAGTGAGACCATTGAAAGAGTGAGAAATAATAAAGTAAGAATGAGTAGGGACATTAGTGAGTAAAGATATATTATTGAATTGTAAGAGATTTCCAAAAATGAAACTCAAGCTTATAAAAAAGAACGGACGAAAATAATAACTCTAGCTTAAAAAAAAAACGGAGGGAGTATGTGTATGTATCACATCTGTTCACCCACATCTAGACTTTTTATTAAATAATTTTTGACTAAAACGGTTAAACGGCACGTTCAAAGAAATTTTTTCGGAAATATAACTAAATTAGTTAAATTTTTTTTAGTGATGTTTGTTGGGAGGATATTTATATGCCCATAAAGTTTGTATATTATAGCTTCATTTGGTTACCATTTTTATCTTATTGAAATTGCTTTAGGTGAGCTTCTAAACATATAAATATCATTTACAATCTGATTGGAACTTATTTGACTTTATTGAGCCTAATTAAATCTTATTACCAAATACAAACTATTTAACCATTAATAATGAGTAAGTCATTACTAAATACGAGTAATTACTACTTTGTACCTGTTATTAGTAAAACACAATATTTATATGGAGTACGCAGTACTAATTATTTTGCTTATCATTAACCGTAAATTAAGTATCAATATTAATTATAAATATAATAAGAACAATAAGGACAATAATTACATCTGCTTGGTATTTCCTATTGAGACTACTCTATTTAAGAGTATAGAAATCAAATTTTCACCTAATAGAATTGTACATTGTACTTAGTAAATCAGTTGGTAGTATGTAGCACAATATTAATATGAACATAGTCATATTTATTATTGTATAGACAGAACAACTACAACGTGACAAATTAATAGTCCTAAAACGCTAAAAATAATGGAAAGTAATAAAATCAGAGTACTACTTGAATGTTTTTTACGAGTAGTAGAGTAGCAATCAGGGCCTCAACCAATAGCAAAGAGCTAGCAGACATCTGCAAACACTCAAGCTGTTGTGCAAACCGCTAACCCCTTTTCCCTCTCTACTTTCCCAACTTCACGCAAAACTGGAAAGTTTGTGCATTGTACAAGCCTAGATTTGACGTATCGGCTGATCATTTATTTATTGTATGGTTTTGTTCTTACACCTTTATTTATTTCAAGCTTGGTTCATAAATAAATGTTGGTGCAACCAAATGTAAGTTTGTGTGAGCGTAGAATGGTGAATCTTTACGATTGTTTATTACGAGTCTACTTGTGTAACCGTTACTCCATAAAAAAAAGTGAGACAAATTTTGAGAGACGAATGGAGTAGATCACTAGTCTTGGTGTCGTGGGAGTGGGGGACACAAAAATAGTCTCAGCTATTACTCCATAGGATCTATATATACTGAGGAGAAATTCAAGTGAGTGCCTTTAAAAATGTCATGATTTGCAATATAAAAAGCTTAGGTAGAGTGCTAGCACATACAAGCAAGTAAGCAACACAATATTTCAGTGAACTATACGATACTCTTAATTCTTAATTCTCTCTTTATTTTTAAAAGTTACAACAAAATATATATACAAGCTGATTACAAAATATCTTGCGTGGTGCAAGAACTACAGATGTGAATCACATCATTCACATTATAGATTATACAGGAGTACTACTAACAGTTAATACCATTAAGAGTATTTATTGTCTTGAATGTTATAGTGACTCTGCAAACAGCATAATTTTGTAAAGTTAAACAGACAAGCCCTTTGAACAATTTGATCCAATAGGAATAATAGTCCAGCCCAGTTATCCCAAAGAGTTGATATGGGTCAGATGGTCCAGCGTCTTAACTCTAAAGCCCACAAACATGCAAAACAAGCTTGAATTAATACACTCTTTCTGGTCTATTAATCACCTTTTCTATCTCTTTGAGAAACATTCCAAAAATCACCCGAGTTGTATAAATTAAAACTATGCTACATTTTTACTTATTTTTAAGAGCGAGTGATGAGAATCAATCATAGGATCACCTGAAATCGGGAAGAGAGCTTTAACCACTTAAGTTATCCCTCACTCTCAAAGTATGCTATATTATAATATAAAGAGAAGAACATGCAAAATACAGCTATTTGTTGCATCCAATTGCACAAGCTCGAGACTCCAAATGCCCAATATGTTTAACATAATATGGGCGATATCACATTTAAACAGCTCACCTATTTTTGGTCCGTCAAAGGCCAAATTCAAAGTCCGTTACAATCAAATGTATCCTTTCATACTACATCAAATATCAAGGGCATAATTTGTATAGCTTTAGCACAGGTTTGACATGTCAAAGATTATGTTCCAATACAATACGTTCCTTCTTCAACCCATATTGATATCATGCTGATTGCTCGCAAGGAACAATTATCGCCTATGTCCTTACTCCCTTTAGAGGCACCCAAGGGCCTAATGTGGCTATGAACAAATTTCAGATGATTGATAAAAAATTGCTTCAAAACGGAACGACTGGCAAGACAAACAACGTATATCCATAGGGTCCAAGGTGGCTTTTAGGTCACGACAGTTTCTCTTCAGACTTCTACATATACTGCACAATACCAACTGAGATGAATGAACAAAAAATACTCCTTCAACTCTTCAATTTTTGAAAGCAGTCAGTCACTACAGCAGTACTAGCCCAATTACGCATAGATCAAATAATGAAGCATGCAAGTTATACCAATATACCATGACTCATGTGAGTTTCTCTTTAGACTTTATAAACTGCAAGATACTCAGAGACAAGAGTGAACAAAAATTTTCTTCAACTCTTCAATTTTTAAAAGGTACACAACAGTCACTACAGCAGTAACTAACGCCCCAACGTGTAGATTGTAAAATGATGTATACAGGTTATGTCATTGTTTACCCTTTGGTAGCCAGTGACAAGAATATCTACACTACAACCATCTCACTTAAAGTAACCATCTCACTTAAAGTAAATAAATTAAGGGGGGAAAAAAAGACAACAATTTACAAGGGATTCACACCAAAACCCTGCAACTTCTGAGAGCTTGAAGTGAAGTTCCAACCTGGCAACACTACAACCTGAGGAGAGAGGAACACTATTCTGTCTTCTCTGACGTTTCAGCGAGGAAAAGCGTTTGAGGAACCCTGTAGCTTCAGAGTTTGAAGTGAAGATCCAGCCTCGAAAAACTAGTGTCCGAGGGGAGAGGAACACCATACTGTCTTCTTGGACGTTTCAGCAAGGAAAGGCGTTTGAGGTGGCCCAAAGAAAGGAGAAGACCCTCCAAAAGCTGGCTAAGTGATGAAGTTTCACTCTGTATGGACCTGCACTTGAAAATTGCATAGAACTCTAGAAATGAAAGGAGACATAGCTGCAAGCAAAGCCTTGGGGCACTCCTCATGAGGAAGATGTCCGCATCCTGATATAGCAACTAATCTCTGCATAATCATGCGATTAATTATGAGCTTCATGTCAAAAGGGAAAATACAATGAAGTATGAATCATACAAACATGTTTTTACATATGAAAACTACTGGAGTAAGGTAAAAATTTGTAAAGAAAGAGGCCGTGAAATAACATTTTTTTTGGCACTAAATACTTCTAAATCCATACTATCACCCAACCTGCTAGCTGCTTTGTTTAGTTTCAATAAGCAATTTCATGCTACAATGACTAAAGCAGATTCTTCTAGTACAACATATGCTATATTATGCTTAGAACAAGAATCCATAACCATGCCACACTGATCTGCCTGACTGAACATGATGACCAAATTAGCTGGACCAACAACCCAAGATTGTAACTCAAAGCCAAATGGCCTTCATACAACATCATCTACTGGACAATCACACAGCTTGAACATTGATAAGGTAGATCAACTGTATCAAATGATTCAGTCCCACAATCCATGATCACTCCTTAGTCCTTAACCCACAAAAGCTCAGGACTTGGGAGATCATGATGTTACCGGCTAGAACCCAACAAGAAACAAGTGACAATTTTTTTTATTTATAAAAAGAGAGAGCATGAGGGTTGTAAAAGATCAAAATGGTGATAAATCAGACAACAGCAAGCGCACACACACACACACACCACCATATCAATACAGACACAATACTTACAGAATCTACAAATTTGGAAGCCATAGTTTGAGCAGGTCTTAAAGCAACAAGTGCATCTTCAGCTCCAGTGACAACCAAAATAGGCAAATCTTGAACTGCTTTTACCAGCGATGTTGCTTTTTCAGGCGATAAAACTGTTTCACCAGAAAGCTTACCAATCTCATGAAGAGCCTCATCCCAACCTTCTACACAGAGAGGGGCCTGATAGGATGCATTTGTAACATCAAGTTAAAAACTGACTTGACTTAAAATTTAAAAACCTTTTCCAGAATCCTAATCCTAAGACAGAATATTGTCTCACATGAGCAAAACTTATACCTTGTATAGGTTTAAAACTTCAGATGTCAGCTTCGTAGCGTCATACCATGCACGCCTATTTACCCCTTGCGTAATTTCTGTCCGCAGCAGTGGCTGAACCAAATGTTTCTTTCCCAATGAAGTGCGCAGAAGTATCCTCGCAAAAGATGGAACTACGTCTCGAGATAGGTCTGCACTCAGCAACACCACTGCTTTGATTGCAACCTGAAAATAAAAAGAATCATTCAAGTTCTAAGGCATTCTTCAGAAGAAAAAAAAATCAAAACATAATAGCTACCTGATAGAGTCTAAAGGTACAGTTGTACAGATGTCTAATTAATGCAAAAATATTGTCACACTGTACCATAAATGCCAGTAAGATGCATGATTAGCTGATTTACATCCCAATCAGCCAACAATCAGTACAGTGGTCCCTTCTAGTCTTGCTTGAGGAAAGATTTATCGTCACATGTGATGAAAGGTTAAATGTATATATAAACATCTACTAAACATAGAAAATAACATCAGCCAGTTCCTAGACCGTATGGGTTTACAGATGAGGATAGAAGGAAAGCCTTCATTTTTAAAGGGGGTGTGATTCTGATAATAGACATATCAAAACCCACATTAAGGAACTCATCTCTCTGTTGGATAATGATTTTCATAGAACCAAAAAATCACTACATAAAGGAACATTTTGGCTTCATTTGCCATGACAAAGCCTCTTCAGCAAGCAAGCAGAAACTTCAGAAGCTGTTGACAACAATTCACCATACATCAGAACATATGTCATGTTACTCAAGTTCGATGACAGTATTCCAGACTTCTGAAACACAATCAATTTAGCATTACCTACTTTGGGTTCAATAATCACCCTGTTAATCGCTCTACAATGCACCTACATTTTGAATTTTGTCCAGCCTCAACTTGGTCAAAGTAAAAAGTAAAAAATATCACCCCTCCTCCTTCCTCAAACACCTACTATTCACATGATTAGTTACACATAATCTGCCTAATTACTACTTCCAACTGTTCTCTGCCCCATAAAACTTCCCATTCTTCTTTTGATTCACAGCCCCATCAGTTCATGAAAACTCTTCTCGTATAACACAGCATTTACTTCAGCAAAGCAATGAACTGATAATGTTCAATCCCAAAAGAAAGCCAACCAAAACCATAATTAATTTGCACTCCATAAAAAAGTACAGTGAACCACAGCATCAAAAATACCGCAAATAACCATATGGTGTAAAAGACAATTAATTTCTTTCACTAGCGAAAAACAGAAAACATAAAAAACTTTTAAGCATGCACAGTTTTTTTTTTTTCTTTTTTTTGTGCCAACTTATGTACCAACAAATTAGATCAGGTATCTAATGCCCTACACCTGTAACCTATAAAATAATCCAACGTAGTCACAAAATCCATTTACACAATTTGGCTGATACTGTACGTTGCACATCTTTGACACACAACTAGCTTCAATGCATGCAATTTGCCACCCAAAACACAACACATATGAAAGGCCACAAATAGCTACAAAGAGATTGGTTTCCATCCAACTATCAGTAATTGGACAGATATTAAGCAATAAGCAAAACAAAAATTTATGAAAGGTGTAAAATAAATTATACACAACATTTACTGTACACAAAAACCATTCAGCTAAGTCTCAGATATATAGCCAACCCAAAAAACTGCATGAACCAAGCAATTATTACTCACATTTGCAGAACTCCCTGATGCTTTCACTCTTTCAGCTGCCCTTAATGCAAGCAAGCCACCATCATCATGGCCAACAAGTATCACTGAAGAAAACCCCATTTCAGAACAAAAGGACAAAAGCAGGCCCACCTGAAATAGGAACCAACACAGCATCAGCCAAAAAAGAAATTAAAAGGCCCAAATGACAATGATTGAAAATATACAAGACAGGATATTTAAAAAATATAGCCGACTTTATAAAATAAAGAAATAGATAATAAAACAAAATAAAGGAACAGATAATAAAACAATTGTGCCTCGTCAATAAGCAAGCAGATAATGAGCAGCCAATTTATAATTCTCACAAAATCAAACTTCTACAAAAGCAATGGTAACCTAAGATAAGTGGGCATCAATCAAGGCAATTCAACTGGGTTTAGTAATTTATCTCCAGTTGAAAGGAAGAGCTGAGTTCAAGAGTTTGATAGTTTTACTTTGAAGGATACTAATGACGAAGCTTAATTGTAAAATGGTCATCGGTGTTATGAACAAGGGAAATTAGTAAAAAAAAAAAAAATACACACACACAAACACAGAGAGAGAGAGGGAGTGAGACATGTCTCTGCACATCATATAAAGAGCAACAAGCTACAGTATTTTCAAAGTCTCAACAACTTCAGCTGATAGATGATACATATTTCTCATCTAGAAAGAAAGTTATATCAATCAATCAGAGCCTTAATCCCCCTATTAGAAAGAAAGTTATAGAATTTAAAAATTGAGAGCTTCTTGACACAATTACGTAGCACGAATCTGGCAGGCTTCTCACAGTATGCAAAAAATTACAAAAAGATAGGCAATGTAGCCACATGCAGCAAGACTGGAAATTAACAAGTAAATAAATTATGGTTTCTGTTCTAAAAAATTACCAATACCAAACACCAGGGTGAAAAAGGTGTTGCATCGAGTATTAACATTGACATGCAACATGGAAAGTCAAAATCGATATGTTGTATGTTTAAATAACTCTTGATTATAAGTTAAATTCGTTATAAAAGTTCCATATCCATTAAGTTATATTAGTTATAAAAAGAAGATGTCATCTAGAAGCTATACCTGAGTATCAAGGCTGTAAGGATTTGGCAATTGTTTCTCTTCCCAATCCTTCCTTAGTAGCCTAGGAGTCAAACCCCACCCAGGACGATCAAATGCAGCAACAGTTCGACCTACTTGACGTGCCAGTGTCCCCATCACATGTCTCCATGAGAAAACTCCACCTCCAAATCCATGCACTAGGACAATACCACACTCTCCGTTTGCTTCCAAATTTGAATCCAATTTCAAAGGGCTTAAATCATTTATTAGATCTTTGTCCTCCACAGCATCAAGGCTCATAGGAGGAAATTCATCAGATGAAACAGCAGAACGTGCCATATTTTCAAGCAATGGGTCAAACAAAGAAGAAGAATAGAAATTGTTGCTATAGCTTCTACACAGGTTATGTTGGGTTTTTGAAAGAGCATTAAATGGCCGATCAACATTTACCCTACCAATGCCCAGCTGAGGGCTACAGCTTCTACTGGGTTCAACAAAGGTTGTGGATGACAGAGAACATGCAGGAGAGCTAGGCATACTAATCTTGTAATGGAGCGTGAAGCCTTGACAAGTTGTGAATAAACTATCAATATCAGCAAGTAATCTGACAGGCAAGACACCGTCGTAACGAGTTAGACCATAAGGTTTCCTCCTTGTCTCACTGTCACTTTTAGGAGTAGCCTTTGCTGAGGAGGGAATGGGAGATCGTGGGAGCTTTTGATAGGCAGAGAGCAAACTCTTGCAAGACAGAACCTGCCAGAGGTTGATCACACTTCAGCATGACATTGGAAACAGTTAAACATTTCAAGCATAGCACTTTAACAGCATATAATTGGCTTTAGAGAACTGCAAGGATAGCTAATAAATGACAAATGTGCAAAATTTAAGTTAATGGAAACAAATTCACAACAATTAGAAGGCAAGCAACACTAAAAAGGATGAAACCACAAGGGGAACTACCGCCTCTGGATCAACCCGATGAAATAGAAGTTTTCTCCTTGCCTTGCAGCTAATTCGATAAGCAATCACCATATGGCCAAGAGCAAAAACTACAGATGACAGAAACAAAACAGGCATTCCCCAAGACTTCTTCAAATGAAGAATACGACTTGAAATAGAATGTGAAGCTTCAGCTACCATTTGAGAATTCGCAGAGAAAACACAGGCCTTTACTGACAGAAGAAGAATTGAAGAAATGGAGCATATCGTCACACTTCCAAGATATGGTCCATGAGAAAGAGCAGGAGCATCAGAGAGAGAATATACACCTGCAACGATGCATAAATCCGTAATCAATGCAAGAGTAGACGAGTCACAAATAATACACACAGCTACACTCATCTTCAAAACTACTTTCTCCCTGTCATCAGTCATCACCTATGTACATCCGTCCAAAACCCTGAGTTCGCACGTATGTATTTCGTATATAACATAAGTATCACATTATCCAAATTTCGCCAAAAACAACATACATACAGAATAAACAATTCAAGCACATTGCCGAACTAGGACTGTCCCCATCACCACCCACAAAATGAACATACCATACCGCATTACGGCCATAGCAAAGCCTTTACACCGAGAAAAACATCACCACCTAGTTACATCATCCGGTACACCGAAAATCAATAGCTACTAAAGAATGCAATTAAGCAATATCCCAGATGTTTACACATTAACAAAAACAACAAATGAATCATTCAACCAACAACATGCATAACTAACCAATATTCATATCAAATTCCAAGATAAAAAATTCTTATTCACCTCAATCTTAGCTCACTATAGCTAAAAATACAATCAAATTCACAGTTATATCAATAAATTGGATTGTAATAAAAACAAAGAAGAATTAAAATTATAAAAGAGTGACATACAGGTAATAAGGAGAGATCTGAGGACAGAAACGAGAGGAATATCAATCAAAGAGCTCTTAAAAGCGTATCTTCTAAGGTGTTGTTTAAGGCTATAACACCTAACACAGGTGAAGCTCGAAACCAAAACACAAGGTACCAAAACATCTCCAATGGCTACCAACAATGGCAGACATTGCACCAATAATGACGCCACCATTGCCAACATGAAAAACATCGTTCTCAAACACCTCCTCAACCTCTCCCACCCCGCCATTATCGACTTTCTGTCTCCTCCGCCACCACAACCACCACCTTATTCGAACAACACCTGAATAAAATCAAATAAAATTAACGAAAAAACGATTTTCAATGACTTTTTTTTAGGTAGGGTCGCGAGAGATCTGCGATCGTAACGAAGTCGAAACCCTAGCAGAGAAGAAGAAAACCGTCGAAAATACAGCGTCTGCCATAGCCAGTTTAAATTAACCAACCAACCGTTGAAAAAACGGTATTAAAACGAATCAATTTTGCGTCGTTTTGATGGTTTTCTAGATGATCAGAGAATTTCTGATGAGGAAGAAGATGAATGTAGTTCCGCCATTGCTAGGGTTTCGAAGGTTTGTTTGTCTCTCTCTTCGAGAATTGAACCAGTAGAACGAAGAAAGAGGTAGGAGAGAGAAAAAGAAAGAGGTAGGAGAAACCGGCGATTGTTAATAAACGGCGAAAATGGGTAAAATTGAAAAATATTTGATTTCGGCGATTTTTTTATTTTTTTAAAAAAAATGGTTTTGAAAAAAAAAAAAAAAAGGGAAAAGAAAAAGGGTAAATGGTGGCGGGCATGTGTGGCCCAATCAGTGTTATGGGTTATTGTGTCGAGTTGATGTTTGCTTTATTGGAGCATGTTTGCTAGGGTACTAATTTTGAATTTTGTGTTACCTTATTTTTTGTTGAGTTACACAATTTGTTTATGTTCTTTAAGGTAGGGGGGTTTCTAGTGCATTGAGATCTGCGTTTGAATTTGTGGCTATAGGTACAAGTAGCCTAAGTAGGGGAAGGGTGAGCAATTTCAATTCGTATTCGTATTCAAATTAAATTGAAATCGGATATACGGATACTTCATATTTCATTGATTTAGACATGAATTAAATCGAAAGATTTGTATAAATATTGATGATTATGTGGTTTATTAAATTTATAAAAGTATTGTTCAAACTAAACCAGATTGAAATAAATTTGGATTAGAATATGCCTAACATATTTGACATTTGCATGAGTACATTGTAATAGCTATCGTGAGGATGTTTGATTGACAATCAAGACTTAATAATACCTCAATAGTGTAGCATATTGAGCTTGGCTTAAAAACATAAATAGAGTATACAAAGTAGCATGCTAAACTTGATATTCAAAAATTGACTGCTTGTGGCTTTTGTAAGCTTTTTTTTTTTTTAACACAAACCAAAAGCTTAGCCATTTATTAAAGCATCAAGCTTGCAACATCAATACAAATAACCTCTTGAAGTTCAAGAGGGTACTCTTCAATCCAAATCCGACACTCACTAAAATTGCAACTTTATTTAGCTAAACAGTGTGCAACACCAACTTTTTAACAAAAGAAAAATGTACTCTTCTACGATCTCTGATAAGCCTGAGAATGTTCTTGCACCACCTTACCAAAAGCATTTGGATTTGTGATGCCCTTCTTCATCTGATGAAACAATTTAATGTTGTCAGTTTTAAGTACAAAATCCCTGAACCCTACTTCATTTGCTATCATGATACTCTGTCGCATTGCGATTTCTTCCCTAACATCCACCTCAAAGTTTCCCTGCGAGCACAAGCAATAAGCCAGCACCACATCACCGACACTGTCTCGCAGAATCCCACCAATTCCCAGTTGATGCTGCCCAAAGAAAGCAGCATCCAAGTTCAGCTTGTACAAGCCTGCACCAAGAGCTCTCCAAACCGACCCTAATTGCTGAACAAGTTGCTCAATCACAGCCTTTATCAACGCATCTTCAACTTCCCCAACAAGGCTGACAGCCTTATGAATAACTTCAGTTTCACTCTTTCTTTTCCCTTTGAAAACCCATCCATATCTTCTCAGCCAAACACCCCAAGCCAAGCACCAAGTCAAGTCCCACCACTTTGGCCCTTTAATTTCACTGTTCCCACCAGGTTTTATATCCGCGTTAAAGCAGAGAATCTCCAAATCATATCAACTGTTGAGCAGTGTAGCTTTTGTAAGCTACATCTACTCGGTCAATGATATTTTTAAGTTTGATAGAATATCACGTGAAAACAAACATATTTGAGTCATTTAATCAAAAGATGTATAATAAATATAATTTATTATCAAGTTGTTCACGAGTCTTGTAAATCAAGTTAGGAGCTTAGGACATTAAGAATTTGTGTTCAAGTTCATTTTCAACCAAGTCCTCACATTTGTTTAAATCTCTTACCACCCCTAGTAACAAGACCATGATCCTCCAACGAACTCAACATCAATTTTGGATCAAATCAATCCTCCACAACCCTTTAAGTTGAAAGTTAATGAATTAACTAGCACAAAGTCATCTTGTGGTCAATTGCCAAAACCCCACGCTATAGAAACAAAAAGATGATAACCATTTTATGAGTTCAAAGATTTATATCTCCTTGTAGGGTAATTAGTTTTGAGACAAAACCTCACTTTTTTGTTCATGCCATTTACAATTTCAAAAACTTAATATGATGTCAAAAGTAAACCTCTACTTATTATCCTCCACACTTAACCGGTACTTGCTTCGTAGTTACATACATTAGATGAACAACTCACGTGTATTGTTAAATGTAAAATGCAAATGTCGATTCCCTAGCCCCTACAACTCTATGTGTAGTAGTAAATATATGTGCACATACGGTAACAAAATTCTAAGGACAATGAAATGATTTTCGATTACTAAAGTAATATTTAATTTGAAAAGATCCTCATTTAGGCCCTATTCTTTTAAGCTTTTGGGCAGAGCAGAGCAAGGCAGAGCAGAACAAATTTCAGCATTATTATTTTTACTATTATTGTTATTACTATTATTATTACTACTTTTATTATTATTATTATTATTACTACTACTTTTATTATTATTATTATTATTATATCTCAAAAACAGACAAAGTCATACAACCTATACTAAATTAGTGGAAAGCCGAGATACAATCCGGGCCCCCACTCCTCTAGCTATAGCAAATCCTATCCTAGTGATATTATTATTATTATTATTATTATTATTATTATTATTATTATATCTCAAAAACAGAAAAAGTCATACAACCTACAATAAATTAGTGGAAAGCCGAGATACAGTCTGGGCCCCCACTCCTCTAGCTATAACAAATCTTATCCTAATGAAAATATTATTATTATTATTAGATTTTTTTTAGATTTTTTTACTCTTTTTATAACATTAGAAAATGTGTTAAATAATACAAAATATTAATTATTACCATTAAATATTAGTTATCATTATCAATTAATATTATATATTAATTATTATTATTATTATAAAATATTAATTATTATTATTATTATTAAATATTAATTAGTATCTATAAATATTAGTTATTATTAATAAATATTAATTATTTTTATTTTTATTTTTATTAAATTTTAATTATTATTATTATTAATTATAAGTTTTAAGCAGAGCAGATTTCAGCAGAATAGAGCAGATTTCAACAAAGTAGAGCAGCTCTAAAAAACAGGGCCTAATTATATATGGAGTATTATTTCTTCCTCAAGCGTGTCCATTTAATAATCAAAGCAAGCATTACAAAAGTAGATACTCCGCATAAATAATTTATCTCCACCTAACAAATAAAAGTTGAGAATATTTTGATGCATTTACATTAATTATAATAAGAAATCTGTCTGGTATGCTTCTTTTAAAACTACAAACTGTCAAATGGATAAAAATGACAATATAATCATATGATTGGGTTAGTGGAGAAATTGATAATGGCCATCCTCGTAGAATACCCTGTCACTTTTTTTTTTTTTTTTTTTTTTTGGACAGACACTTCTTTTTATGATAAGGCTATTTCGTTGTATAGAATCATTTGCATTGTTGTCAATTGATTCTACTTTGTAATTTTCTGTATACTAAACAGAATATTAATGCATTTAAATTTACAAATAAATGGAGAGCCATATTTTATAAATAAATTAAATGATCAGGTAATTGAGAAAATATTACATAAAATCCAAAAATTGAATAAGCAATTATTTAATCTGCAAAATATAATTTAAATTAGACAATTGATAAAATTTGAAATAAAATTATGTATTCAAGCCAAAATTCGATTTTCAATACATGTTTCTACCTAACTATCCTCTTAAAATTAATTTTTTAAATCAAGTATCTAGTAAATTAATTATAAAAGATACCGGATATTACTGTATTGCCACTTAAAAGAAGTTTTGTCCTTGAAATTTAGGACACAATACTAGAAAATGTTCAAATAGATTCATACATGACCTATAAATTACTCAAATAATATCCTAAAACAAATTTGGGAACGCGAAACTCTACCACATTCATTCCACCTCGTTAAAATAAAAAATACAACTCAACTAATATCCTCATATAATAAATCGAGAATATAATTTTAGATGTCATATGCCCATTTACAAATAGATTTAAATCATACATATGTATACTACTCACTCCGTCTCTGAATAACTGATACGTTGGACTTTTTTTCACTATTTATAAAATTTGTTGTTAGATAGGTATTGCTATAAAGTTTCATAATATAATTTTTTTATAATTTACATTAATGTTTACTTAAGTAAAAATAAGGTCAACTGGTGTATTGACATGTGTGTAAAGTTTGACTACGTCATTTATTATGAGATAAAATAAGTAATAAATTAATCACATAAAATTATCTATTTTCATCAAAATAATAATTGATGCATAGTCACATATGTCACATCATTATTAAAGGCATTCATCGCGTATAACCTACAAGCAAAATACTCCATCCGTCCTAATATATAGTTCCTATAACTGGAGGATAAAGTGGATGAAGTATATTAAAAGTGGAAAAAACTAGACAAAAGTTAGTCAAAATTACAAGACAGATGGATAATTTAGAGAAAAAGTAAAAGGTACAATTGTAGACAAAGTTAAAAAGGAAAAGTGGAAAAAAGTACAAGATAAGTAGATAATAATAGAGTAAATTAGGAAGTTTGATGAATAAAGTTTTAAAAAATAAGAGTATAATAATCTTTACATACTATCCAAAAATAGAATTAGGAACAACATTTTGAATTTGCAAAATAGAAAAACGTAAAATATAATATGGAACAGTGGGAGTAGCACATTAGTTACTCCATATCCATTTATCCTTCAAATATGAGCTTAAACGTTAGTACATGGCCCACCTTGTTCGGACATGTCGTTATATGGCTAACGGTCAGAAATTTCAAAAAAGAAAAAGAAAGGATCTGAAGTGGGGCATTAGAAATCTAAAACGGCTTTTTCGGACACTCTGTACTCTGCTGTTAGGACACTGAGACACTCACACACAATCTACGACCCAATAGATATAGTGGGTCGGATCCGTCAAGGTTATGGGTTGAAAGTTGCTTCAAATGTTGATGGCAATTCAGTCCGAATCCGCCCCTTGTCCGATCTGATTCGAAGAAAAAAATTCGAACCGAATTTGAGAAATAGTAATTCGAATCCGACTTCGTTTAAAAATTCCGATTCCGACTCGAAGGAGGGTCGGAGTTGGAGTCTATTTAAAATACGACTTATCCAATCCGACTCCGACTTTTCTACGTACTTGTATATTTTTTAATAATCAATTCATGAATTTATAGGTCTTTGAAGTTAATTATATATGGGTTGCTATTGATAATTGGGTCAAAATTAAATTTAAAGTCGGATTCAGAGTTGGAGTCGGAGGTTAGAAATTTAAGTCGTATCGGAGTCGGATGTCGGAGTCGGAGGTGGAGGCAAATTAAAGATCCGACATCTTGTAGGTTCAGAGTCAGATTTTACATAATCTGATCCGATCCGACCCATTGCCATCCCTAGGTTCAGGTTAACACAACGACCCAATGGTTTTAAGACCATTAAGAGTTTAAGATTAGTTGATTTAAGCTAACGGATTTGTTTGGCAATTGGCTTTTTCTATAGCTTTTGGTTTTAATATGGTCAAACAACCTAAATATATGTTTCGTCATTTGGCTTTTTAGTTGACTAAAAAGCTAGCTGCCAAAAGCCAAAAGCTAGTAAGATTATTAGCTTCTTTTTTTTTTTGTGTGTGTTGGCTGTTGACTTTTTATAGTTATACTTGTACTTACGTTTCTATCCCAACAATCAATTTTACCAAACATATTTATTTAAGAGCCAAAAGTCAAACAACCAACATAAAAAGCCAATATAAACAGTTGGTCAGACAAGGCAGGGGAAACAACTAGCAGCAAACAGTCAATCGCCAAACAAGCCCAATATGCCTTAGCACTAATATAAACTATATTTCATATTATTTTTTGCAAAAAAAATATTAAAATATAGTGAATGACAATGTGAGAAATTCAATTAAATTAAGAAAGGATTAAATTCTGAATTAAGCATATAAATACAAATTATAATGTAATGACTCATAGCATAACCCTGGCCCAACCGCCCAAATACTAGTCTAATTTAAGTTTTTTTAATCCCCATGCTTAATGAGTAATACAACAAATTTTAAAGAATGATTATAGAGATGTAAAAAAACTTACCCAACTTGAATATAGACGTGAGTAAGATTTTACAATTCTAATATTGAATAGTGAATTGACATTCTCATTTTTATATAAGGTGTACATTTGAAGGTTTTTTTTGTTGTTGTCCTTGTCCCTTTCCTATTCCCTTTCATTAGTTATAGCCTTATAGGATGCAATTTTGCTCCCATATAGTCTAATTCATCTCAATTCTCCCTTTTCTTTATGTAATCACTTTTTATAAGACTAGTTGTGGTAACGTGTGCCCTCCCAATTTGACTAAATTAATTTCGAATACTTCTAATTGCGATTAACTTTTTTAATCACAATATGTAATAAAGCGCATGACAAACATACTAATAAATCATGAACAAAAAATTAAGTGCAATAAAACGCATGGTTTTAAAACAGTTATTATGAGTAAGAATCTGGATTGGAAAAAAATGCTCAAATTTAGATTAGATTGATAAGTACAAGATAATAGAATAAAATAATGTTATTAAAACATATGATTTGTAAATGAATATTTGCATAACAAAATTGTTATATTAAATCGTACAATTTGAAAAAATTATCATGGAGATAGTCATGACTCATACAATCAAATTTGCATAACAAACATACTAAATTAATAACAAATACTACCTCCGTTTTTTTTTAAGTTGACACATTTTGACTTTAGCACTATTTACTTACTCTCCTTTGACCGTGTTTTGTGCTTTATACGTAATGAAGAATATAGTCATGTGGGATCTTGTTAGATTCGTCATAATGTATATTTTCAAAATATCAACTTTTTATAATTTTTGTTTATCGGTAATTAAAGATATTAATGGTTGAAGTTGTGCATTGACAAACGTGACTAAAGAAATGTGTCAACTAAAAAGAAACGGAGTAAGTAATTTCAACCAAAAATAGGTGAGACCGTGAGAGACTTCTTACTGTTCAAATAACCAATTGGCTTCTAATGATTTGCACTCTATTATTCACATCACATTAGATAAGTATTAGAGAGTGAGGTATAGCTCAAGTGGTTGAGCTTCCCTTCCTTGGGCAGCAATTGTGAGATAATTTCAATAAGTTATCATAGTTCAGCAATTATCAAAGCAAAATTCCAACTCAAACAATAATTTTACAATAAGTCTTGTGTAAGACGAGTGTACATTAATTTTATTGCAAGACAGTCAGTTTGGAGTAACTTTAACTATTTTTTTGGGAACTTTAACCACTTAAAAAGTAATTTTTAATCCGTTGTTGGTTTGAATCTTATTTTAATGTGTAATTTCTTATAGATTCATGATTACATATTATAAAGGCTAATATGATTAATCTAATATATTATAAGTTTTGTGTAAGATAAAATTTATTATTAGAAAAATAATAACTTCATATCATATCATATATCACTAATAAATAAAGTCGGTTTCGCAGCCATGCCATGAAACAACGACACTTGGCATTCTAGTTTTTCGCCAAGTGTCGCGCCATGTAGGCGACAAATATTTATTATTGTGACACATATGTTGCTAAGTAAGCGATTCTTGGATAGATTTTTTGAAGATTAAAAAATATTGTATAGAGTTTTATTATCAGTATACTTCTAATATTTCATATATACAAAATTAATCATAACTTTTAATAAATATCGTATAACTCAGTTTTTTCCATCATAAAATTCCTTTCAAAAATTTCTTTAAAACAAGATTCATTTATAATATATTTAATATAGTTAAAAAAAATAATAGAGAATCAATAAAAATAAGTTTTAATCAATAAAGATAATTTTGGTTTAGTAAAAATAATTTAAGTTTAATAACAATAATTTCAAGTCAATAATAACATAGATATCTATCTACAAACAAAACTACAAAAAGTACACTATTATATGATATTGTATGTCTAAATATCTTGTATTATCAAAAGGGATTATATGCCCACATTTAACATTTAAGCAAAAAAATTATCCTAAAATTTTATCAACAATTTATGCATCGCCCGAGTACAAAACTAGTAACTAATATATAAAGCTAAATTTTTAGCCAGGTCATGAGACAGCGACACTTGACATTCCAATTTTTCGCCAAGTGTTACGCCACGTAGGCGACAATTAATTATTACTATGATACATAGGATTTATTTGAATATATTTTTTGTAGAATAGAATTAGAAAAAGTTGGATGGATTCCGTAGGATAGAAAGGTTATATAAGTGTTTTATTTTCTTTAAAATTTGGATGATTTAGTAGGATAAAAAAGTTATTTTAGAGTTTTATTTTCAATAATACTTTTGGTTATTATATATAAATGTTCTCCTTAAGTCTTAACATGCAATCAACCTTTCCTTAGATGTTAAGAGAAAATGAAAATATATCAAAGATTTTGACAACTGTTCTTTTTTGGTTGTACGTTATTAAATCTAATTTCTTAAAGATTGTCAAACGATTATTACTCCATAAAATACCCATAAACGGATAAGTATGATTGCCAAGTGATTATTAATTCATGAATAGAAAATTCAAATAACATATATATTTTTGATAAAAAATTTATTATAAAATTCAATAAACAACCCGGGCATCGCACGGGCACAAAACAAGTTTGTAGTATAAATGATAACTTTAAAATACTTTTATGATAACTTTAACCTGTGTTACAATAAATTAAAGTTATATCATTATTTTCAATTGAAAATTATTACAATAAATACCAATTGAAAATAAGGGCATTGTTCATCTAAAATTATTACAATAAATTAACTAATTTATTATAAATTAACGTACACCCGCCTTTTTGAAGAATTTGTGATAATTTTAGATGAACAATGCCCTCATTTTCAATTGATACTGATGATAATATGGAGAATCCAAAATTGATAACAAATTTATTCACTCAAAAGTTATATCATCGAACTTTTCAATTGAAATTGAAAACATATTAATTCAACCCAAAAGACCAAAAGTACTTTTTTGATCCACAAAAGAACCCATATCTTTTGAACTTTTTTAGATCAGATTTGCAGTTCAATGATCATTTGATCCACAAAAGAACAAGATACAAGCACTGCAAACAAAAGAGGAATTCTCTACCTCTAATAACTTGAGTCATAAATGACTTTAATAACACGATGTTGGTATTAAAATTGTGTTTAGATGGTATCATCTAAATACCAATAAGGAATTATATCGATACCAACAAAACATTTTTACATTCATTGGTACTACTAAATCAGTATTTTGTTATAATGGTAATACCATCTAAAGTAAAAATTAATACCAATGCTTGTTATTAAGATTATTTATGACTCAAATTTTTATAGGCAGAGAATTCCTCGGAAAGAAAACCCATTCTATAGTTTCACAAATAAAACTACTAAAACCATCCACGAGCAATCAAATGGGGTAACTGCACATAAAAATATACTTCAGGTCAATTCATAGATTTCGGTTTCAGGTTCAGTCTCATACACAATTGAAAAAATAGAAGATCACTCGAATCCATGAATACATTCCTAATTAAAAGACAAGAAATTTATAGTCAAAAATTCTGAAAATAAAATGTAAGATTAACTTGTTGAACTCTTCTGAGGCCTTTGTCGTTCAGCAGCACATTTATCTACGGAAGATTTAAGAGAAGCCTCCAGTTCTTAAACATTTGATTCCAAGGCTCCCCCTTTTTTTCCAGTATATAATATGCTACCAAATATTCAAAACCGAAAAAATATAAGAGGACCATGAAAAGGGGAGAGTATACATTAAGGAAAGAAAATCATACACCGATATTCAAAGCAAGACACCTCACATTGAGATATCAAAACAAGCAGATAAATTAAAATCAGTATGCCTAATACTAATGACCAATTTTAAACAAATCGTGATAACTTTAAGGCACTAAAATGAATATTTTCCATTTTTAAGTTTGCAGTTTCAAATTGGAATTTTAGAGACATCATGTAGAGAAAAACAATCAGAACTAAAAACAGTAGCCCTTTTTACCTCTTAGTTGAGATGGACAAATCACTCCATCTCAAAAATCGGTTTATCATTACCCGAGGCTATGCAAGTCTAAATGATACCTAGTGTAAAATGACATAAAGATAATGATTATTTAGACCCGAAAAATCAGCAAAACCACTGTAAAATTGCATGAATTTAATTGAGCTCTTAATCAACTTTATGACTCAGTTAACTTTTACTTTTATTACTTAATCAAATTTTAATTTCACCCGGCACATATATTTCATCAAGAATTACATCTCATGAAGTACGTACCATTAAAAATCCTTAGGTGAACAAAACTTCTAGGAAGGCCTCTTTATCCCAAGTCTTATCAGGAAATGAAATTGTACTTGTTGATTAAGTATGATTATTGTTCTCTTCCATGTGTATGAAAAGAAGAGGTTCTTCGAAATGATGCTTGCTTTACCTATATGATCAGGTGGAAATGCATGCATGAAGGACAAAAACAAAATACAGGTTTACTACAATTATGAAAGAACTGCCGATAAAAGAGGAATAGAAAAACAAAGGAAAAACGGCCATACTATTTTAATAGGTAATTTGGAGCTTCAGTGATTACGAAAGCTGTAGTCGACATACAAAGTAGAGTACATAATTGGATTTACACAAAAAATAGCAAGGTGCAGAAATTGATAGGTAAGAAAAAACAAGAGATCAAAAGTTGTCCTCAGAACATAGAAATCATCCAGGAGAATGTCACTCACCAGGATATAAGATTATGCCCAAGGGTTTTTGAATTCAGCGTCATCCAGTTTCTGGATCTAATAAAAGCAATTAACAGCGTTAATGCTACTTATGGCGTGGGAAAGCAGTATATGAAGAATTCTAGACCCAGGATCCAATCAAAACCACTATAAAACTTGCAGCATATTTCATGTATTCAGAATTGGTATAGTCAACCAAGCCAAAGGTTCTTGCAAAAAAACTAACATTTGAGGAGACAAGATGAAGCATAACTTAAAAGCTTTAAACAAGTAACAATCCAATTGTAGCACACACATAATCTAGACAGATTCGAAAAGCAAGATTCATCAATTTCCTTCATTACAATATCCTACGACATCAGAAATTTCCTAAATTCAATGAGTGGCAAAGCATTTCAACTCAATTAGGTTACTACTTCAGCAAATTAAAAGATCTCAAGAGGGTTCGAACGGATATCCAAATACACTCTCGTGTGCATTCAGCTCTATGCACAGAAATACTCCAATTCTATAGCACCAAGTCAATTTACAGTCCTCGCTAATAGAAAGGGTATTATATCATCACATTAAGAATCAAAGTATACATCAGTTATCTGCTATTAGGATTTATGTCTTACAAGGGATCTGAAGAACGAAGCATGCAAAGTAGCATTTCCTTTTAAAACTAGCTGCCTAGGACCCACAAACAAGGATATCGTAAATAATGTATCACTTTGTGCTTTTCTTAGCATATCCAGTTGATAACAGCAGCAAATAGTGAAGGTATTCTGTCATGTGAAAGAAAACGTCACCAGATTTTCGCATGTAATCATATGATTGAACCAAATGTTAAGATGAAAATTTAGCTCGTTATCAACATAAATAGTTAGCAGAAATCTACTCTACAAACTTCTAAAGCTTGAACCAATCAACAATAAAGGACTATAAAAAGGCCAAAAATACAGAAAACTTCATTGTATGAATTTGCAAGGCTGGTTATAGGTTATAAACTTATAAATTCTACATGACCTTGCAATGATTAAATATCTGTTCTAACTAATTTAATCATATGGCAACTGATTACATATCTGTTCTAACTATTACTTCAAACCTGATTAAGCATATGGTGACGAACATAATTCTGACGTAATAAATTAATATATACTACATGAAAACTCATGGCATGCTGAATAATTGTCTCCCTATTCTTCGACTCTTAGGTTGGGCTTAAGGTGCAAAAATCTAACACAAACAAATACTATCTTACTTTATTGTGTACTGCATCACAATATAATCAGTACCTATAATCCATAATAAGAGATTCCTTCACTACACAAACCAAGGTCACTTAAGCAAATAAGAAATACGATATATCACAGCAAATTAAATTAACACGGACATTAAAGAATACCATAGTTTCACAATCAGAACAAACATTAAGTGGTCACAAGTCCAAGATTAGTTAGAACAGATATTTGAGCAGAATAATCATACAAAATCACAAATGCAATCAAATCTTTTGTATCACCAATAAAAGGAGAGAATTCAAAAGAAATAAATGACTTACACTAAGATTAATTAGATTCAACGTCCTCCGTCAAACAATCCATCATGTCTGCATAAACATCAGAATAACAAAACAAATACTCCGTTAATCCCAAAAGTTACAATATGTCAGTCCAAGAGCTCAAAATTTTCTATACCACAGCAGATATCTTATGAAACTAAGCAAGATAGATCAACAAAAGGTACTACTCCAAAATCAACAGAGCCATACATGAAACTTGCGAATCCTAATAAAAAGTCTATCAGTCATCAACTGCAAGCCTGCAAAGATTCATAGTTCCAAAGAGTATAGTAAAGAGCTACACTGTTTGAACCCGGCTTGTCAATCATGTCATCATGCTCTTCATTGTACACACTCTATCCAAATTACAGCTGTTAATTTGGCATCATTCTTACCAAAGTCACAATTCTAAAGTCAGGCAAAAACATCCATGCATCATAATCGATCCTACAAGGGTTAAGACAGTGCCTATGATACCCTTAAGAATTAACAACTGAACTTATCATTGCTCTCAATTCGACTCCAAGCAGTAAAAAAAATGCACAAAGCAGCAGTGTAAAAAAAAACATGGCAGACAGTGGCTATGATACCCCGTTTCAATAACAGGCTCAGTATGTGGTATGCCAAAGAAGAAACAACATTTATTGCTTCTGTAGAGCTTTTCACATCAAAATTTCCTTAGTCAGCCTGATATTCCAGCCAGAAAATTTTAACTTGATAATACTTCTTTTTTATAATCTTCCACGTCTATTAAAGGAACTTGTCAAGTTTAGTTCAACGCCGCACAAAAATTGCAAAAGGTTGCTAATTCAAATGGAAAGAAAAGCCAAAAACAGAATGATTTTCCGGCCAAAAATGGGGTATTCTAGGTCCCCAAGCACATGTTAAATTCTTATGGCCTAAAATATATCAGCAAGATCACTCCGCTCGTACAATATTTCATCAATATATATAGAAGTAATTTTAAATAACGGTTCAATAATTCATCTTATAAGTACCATAAACATTAAGTGAAAAGCTAAACGACACCCTCATTTTACCAAGTAACACCCGCATTTAAACATGAATGGACAAACATATCCTCGCATGTATTCCACGTTTTTCTTCCCTCTAACTCATTGTAACATTCTCTCCTCATTAGGTTCCAAAAGCCACATAAAGAAATTCCGGTTTAATATATCAATATTAGCAATTGATAATCTTTTAGGTCTTCACCAACTATAACTATTAATTCAATAATCCAAGTTAGAAGAATCATAAGACAAATAAATTAATGATGAGAATTATCAAAAGATTCAAAACTTGAAATCAACCAAACAGAAACCTCAGAAATTCAGCTATATAAAAAAAAAAAAAATAAAAAAATAAAATAAAAAGGATAATATAAAAAGGGGTTTAAGGAGAGTGTAAAGTACAACCTCCTTTGGTGGGTCAAAGTACAATCGTACTCCGCCTGATTCTCTAAACCTCCATCGCTGTTGGCTGTTGCCGCGGCTGATCTGAACAAAGTGGAGAATCAAACAATTGTTAGCAAAAAAATAAACATAAACAATCCATCATCGCCTTCAAAAATCAAAATTATACACAATTAAGCAATAATCAATTAATCACAAATCTAAAATCAAAATTATAGACTTTAGTTAACTCCATATTTCAAAGTGAACCCTAAACCTTATACAAGCAAAACGGCCACTTTGGTTTTTGAAACACCAGACGGCAGCACCGATAAAACGGACTCCATAGACGCCACCTCACAGGAACGACAGCAGAACAAACGATCAATTCAGCTTTTCAAAACGCCAGATGAAAGCTCACAAACAGCAACTATAGATTTGTGCAAGATGATAGTCTTCTAGTTCCTGCAATAGATTAAAACCCTTACTAGAGTTTAGCCAATCATTTTAACACGACGTCCAAATCATGTTTGGGTCGCTATCTAGGAGTACATTTTAGCTCTTACGTTCCCAAGAAAGAAGAGTATAATCTTATGCTCCACAAAACTGAATAAAGAATTCAACATTGGGAAATCCCTTTTTTTTATTGTCTAAAGTTGGACACCACACTCTAATTCAGAGCAATTTAGAGGCTCTCCCCTCCTACTTGTGCTCCTATTCTCTCTTGCCAATTGATGTTGCTTCCAAGATTGATTCTTCACACCAAATTCTTTTCTGGCTCCAACAAAAAAATAAAAACAGTCACCACTGACAGCTTGGGAGAAAGTTTGTAGCCCAAAGAGTGCGGAGCATTGGGCCTTCCCCTTATCTTACCTTTATATAAAGCTTTTATAACCACGTAGTAACATATGGAGAAAGATCCTTGCACAACTAGAGATTCTGCAAAAGGGTATCCGTTGAAAAATAGGTGATGGCAAAGACATTTACTTTTGGCTCGACAATTGGGTAGCTAATCAAAGTCTTTTAGAAATCCTCCACTTAGATGGAACCCAAGTCAATCTTAAAGTATATGACTTTATCTTACCCAATAAATAGTGGAATAAACAAAAATTACGAGCCCTGCTTTCTGAAAACATAACAACACAAATCATGGGCATTCAGTTAACACTTAATGATATGAGAGACACTCTCATGTGGGGCCTCATTACGCATGTTAACTTCTCAATTAAGTCAGCCACGTGGTTAGCTCATAATCTAAATGTTGAAGATAATAATTGGTCCCATCAGTGAATTTGGAAATTGATATATTCCCCCCGAAAATCCAGATTTTCTTATGGTAAATATTCCATAATAGTTTAGGAGTTCAAGATACTCTTCATAAAAGGAACATTATCTCACTGATAATCTGTCTAGCTTGTAATCATCAAAATGAATCAATAGATCATCTTTTCCTCAATTGTTCTAGAACTAGAGAAATGTGGGCTTTTCTCTAATAAAAAAGTGGTTAGACTATACAATCTCTTTCGTAAGTTTAACTAATACTTTAAAGTTTCTAAGAAAACATCCCAACACTTTAAGGAAATTTATCTTTCTCATTTAGAGTATTTGGAAAGAATAGAATGCTATAATATTTTGTAATAAGTCCTTTGAATGTTTAAGGATTTATCATCAAGCGCAATTTGCGTTCAATGAGTGGTGTCGTCAAAGATCGCTCTTAGATACCTTTTCCTCTATGGGATTTCCCATTCCGAGAGGCCACATCCAATCTTCACACACTCTCCTCATCAGTCATTCTTGTATCATGGAAGCCACCTCCGATCAACTTTTTCAAGCTCAACTACGATGGGTCGGTTCTCAACTACTCAGCAGTAGCAGAAAACATCATTAGAGACAGTAGCGACGCAGTTCTTAAGGTTTCTACTTTCAACCTCAGCAACACCAAAAGCATTCATTGCAGAAACTACAACTCTTCATAAAGGGGTCCAACTAGCTCTTCATTGCGGCATTCTAAACATTCAAAATGAAGGTGATAATCTTTTAGTCATCAACTCGATAACAGACACTTGGACAGTCCCTTGGCAGATTGAGCATGTTATTAAAGACACTCGTTCTCTCCTCTCTTAGTTTCATAATTAGAGCATCCAACAAATCTATCGGGAGGCAAATCGCGCAGCAGCTTGGAAAGCTAATGTAAGACATTTTAGTTCATGATACTATGAATATTGATGTTTGTAATAACTCTAATTTGTTCTCTATTCTTTCTTTTGATATATATTAGGAGTACCTCTCGTGAGGAGGGCATCCTAATGTTTTTCATTTTACCTTTATAAAAAAATATATCTGATTACAATATATATAAAGATTAGCTGGAGTATTATTCAACCTATAATGACTTGCTCGCACTAATGAGGCTATTGTTCAACCTCCAAAGGTAGACCATGAATAAACATAATCTGGTTGTTTCATGAGCCAATTCAATTGTCCAAAATTGTACCTAAAATGCCTTTCAATCGGCACAATTAGGGATGTCAGTGAGGCGGGGATGGATCTTGGTTTGGCGGGTGATGGACCGGGGTGGATTTTAGGTTGTACCCGCCCCATCCCCACATCCATATATTTTTAAAAATAAAATTATAATTTTTATATTATTTTATAAAAAAAATTATGTAAAGTAAAATAGTAAATATAATACTTTGTAATACACTTATATTATAAACAAAAAAAATGTGTAATATTAACAATAATTTTTTCTTTTTGCAATCTTTATTACTTATGAAGGATTGTGTATTTGAGAGGCGGGGATTAGGCGGGTCTTAGGTGGGGGTGGATATCCAAGTGGGGGGTGGGGCGGGGATGATTTTGGAGTTGTGCTCGCTGGGACGGGGATGAGGATTAATTTTAGACCCGCCGTGAGAATGAGAATGGGTATGAAAATTTTAGGTGGGGATGGGGATGGGAAGGCCAACATTCGCCCCGCCCCGACCCATTGACATCCCTAGACAAAATGGCCGAAAGTTTACCAAAGAATCGAAAATGGAGCTATTGATTTTAGAAATTCTAATTAAAAAAGTGAGCTCACGATCGGTTGGCCCGCATGCCAACTTGTAAAATCTTAAGGGTATTTATGTATAGCAACATAACGACATTCGTTTTTTTTGAAAGTCCGTTTTAACAACAGGTACAATCCGACTTGTGTCTATCTGTTAGATACTATTACCTTAAGCATCAAGGGTATCCATGTATATTTGCATAACGACATGTACAATCCAATTAGAGATCATTACCTTAAGTAGCAAGATTAACAACAAAGGTGATACAAATGGAAATGAGAGAATGTGAAAAGAAAAAGCCTTTCATATTTCATCTGAAATTTGTTATATACACAAGTTAGTTTTTGTTTTTTATTTGATGATTAAATGAAAAAAAAAATCATCAAAATAAGAACAAAATACTCATAGGTGTATGGTGCACACGAGTGTATATAACAATATGTCTTTCATCAAACAATATTAAATCGAAAAGCATTCACATTGGATAAAAAAAAGTTGGATAGGATAGGATCAAAGCAAGTTGGATAGTAAAAGGATCAAAGCAAGTTTATAAAGTTTAACCAAGTCAACGCTCAACACCAAAAAAACATAACAAATAAAATGCTCCATTTAACAATTATATAAAACTCACATTCATATCAATCCAAAACCTCGTTTACAAATTCAAATGCTATTTCAATTTCAATACTCCATTTAGCTATCGCTCACACGGTATTTCTCTCTCCTTAATTCTATTCGATTGTCTGGTTTCTTTATTAATTGGTGAAATTCTCATTCGATTTTCATGTTTAGGGTTTCTGTATGTTTCTTGATTGATTGAATTAGGGGTGAAATCTGGATTCAGAATTAAGGCATTTGTTACATTATCCTGCTTCAAAAAATAAGTCGATTTTTAATTTTGTTCATCATTTCAACTTTATAGTACAATACCAGTGCAATTTAAAAAACCCTGTTTTGTTATTTGTTTATTTATTTTTATTTTTTCTGGAATTGAATTTATGTATGATGTTGTAAACTTGATTAAACTGAGATTGCAATTTTGCTTATTCAAACGCGCATTAATCTTTTTTTTTTTTTTTTTTTTTTTTTTGGTCGAAATTAATCTAATTAGGCTGATGATACTTCTCGTGGATAGGTTATTCAAAGATTAGAAATTATATATACATGTGAAATTTTGTTAAAATTCATTTGTTTTTTTCAAATATTTTTTACTCGAAGATAGTAATATAAAATGTATGCATTGAAAACTGTACAATTGTCAAATGAAGAATATAACAAAGAAATGGTAGTTAATAGTTAGTGCCTAATGTGGTAGTGCCACCTAATGCGGTACTGTAGTATTTTTTCCGTCTCTAAAAGTTCTTCATATTTTGATATCCAAAACTCGATTAGGGTTTTGTTATATGATTTGGTATACTCACTGAAGCTTTGTTAATTGCTAATTTAATGATAGTGTCATGTGTGGCTGTGCAAGCCTTTCTATGTAATCAGAATATCAAAATCTCTATTTGTCTTCATATCTCTCTGTAATATCAACAATGATTTGTATAAGAGGGAGTTAGCATGCAATTGCCCTCGAAAAGTAAAGCATGATATAACAGTTTGATTAATGAGTATGGATCTTATTTTTCCAGGATGCACGAGCATGGATCATATGAATTCAGGATTCACGATCATGGATTTGAGCTCGAATGAGAAACCGCCATATAGTACGACTATATGGAATATTCGAAAATCTAGTGGTAATTTGCTAGCTGATAGGCTCAGCGTTTTACCTGATGAATTGTTAATTCAAATACTTTCTTTGCTTCCCACCACAGATGCTGTTGTTATGTCCATTTTGTCTAGGAAAATGAGAAGTGTTTTCCCTTTGATTACAAGCCTCGACTTTGATGATTCACCTATATCTTATTGTTTGAAACATCCCAATCGTATTGATCGTTTCCCTGCATTTGTGTCCTTTGTTATCAAAGCCATCCATACATACCAGTCTGAGCATCTCAGCAGGTTTAGACTTCGAATAGGAAGGGACTTTGTTACCAGGTCCTTTTCGGGGTGCACTATTGAAGGTACGGGTCCATGTGATAAATGTTGTTTCCCTGACTTGAAATTCCCCCTGCTTAATATATTGATCGGTTTTCCATTAAGCCATCATGGCCTTAGGGAGCTTGATCTCCGCATTCAGGTGAGGAAACCAGGCGAAGATCAGCTGCCCTCTGAGATTTTCACTTGTGATACGTTGGAGGCATTGAAGCTTGATGTCAATCTTGGTCTTCATCAAGTTTTCACCATGCCATTCTTTCATCTTCCAAAATTGAAACTATTTCACTTCACCACTTCCATTGTTTCTGAGAAAGACTTTCTGAATAAGTTAGTTTCAAGCTGCCCTTTACTTGAAGACCTCACTGTGCAAGCCTGGTGGAAGGATTTTCCTTTTACAACTGTATCTTCGCCTTCTCTTCGAAGACTTTGTTTAAAATTGTATCAACGTCTTACGGAGGAGAACAGTAACTCCTTGCATATAAATACTCCTAACTTGAAAAGTCTTGACTACTATGGTAACTTAGCAGTACACTACGATATCCAAAACATGCAGCGTCTTGTGAAAGCAGACATCAACATAAACAACGTTGGATATACTTCCGTAAGTCAGGAAGTTGATGATCCTTTGCAGAGAACACTTAGCCTTATCAGACCTTTGTCTATTGTTCAACATTTATCTTTGGCAGGCTTGTATGTGCAGGTTTGTCTCAATCTCTCTTCTAGCTTAATTACCTTCATTATTATTGCATGTATTGTATGAACTGTTAAAATTGACTGATTGCTTGTGAATCTTTGGGTGAAGATTCTAGATTTTTATGGAGTAAAGGATTATCTGCCCGTGTTTCGAAATTTGAAATATCTAGAGCTGGGTTATCGACAATTCTACTGGGATAAAGTGTTGTTGGCATTTCTTAATTGCTCACCTGTCTTAGAAACTCTTGTTTTTCCACAGGTCAGTGTGCAATTTCTTCTTTATTTGGTATTATACTGACATACATGGAATGAATTTTTGGTAATGGTGTAACAAAATTAATTGATTGTATATTTGTCTTCTGCCTCACAGGGAATGATTAATGAAAACATGGATATGGAAGTTTTTGAGCGACTGAAGTTGGAACGAGAGTTTTGCAGAACAACTCGAGTGATCCCTTCGTGTTGCAGGTCTCATCTCAAAAGAATTGTGATAAAGAAATACATGGTGACAGAACGGGAGATAAATTTGATCCAGTTTCTGCTGAGACATGCATTAGTATTGGAGGAATTGGTCATATACGTATACCAATTCCCCTGGAGGACTTGGCCTCCAATTGAAGATCGGAAATGTTCGCTTATAAGAACACTGCGAGAGTTACCAAGGGCATCAGTCACCTGTTTAATTAAAGTACTATGATCTGTTATTAATTTTTTTAATAGAAAGTTTGTTCTTGCTCTAAGTCCTACTGGTTAGGATTATAAAGCAAGATTACATATATTTTACTCCGTATTATTAGAGATGAACATGTTCAGTAAATAAACAATATATATGGTGAGGAGCATAATAAGCCTAATTAGCCTCATAGCATAAACATGTTAAAGATATTTAAGTAATTACTGAGCAATTAAATTGTCGAGGCCAGTCTTATTCAACTCGCGTTGTTGTTGCTGTTTTAGCAATGTTATTCTTTTTGAGTACTTCAACTGTATTTTGGTTAGCTTTATTGGGTTATCAATTGTAAATGGTATTGTTTGTTGAGTTATTGACTCAACAAGCAAAGGTTAGTGCTTGTTTGGTCGCAAGTAAACAGTGGGGGAAGTGAGACTTCTTAGGAATTTCACAATTTTATTAATTTTGCAGCTGTTCCAGTCCCTGTAGGGATGCCAGTAACGAGTATGGACTTCTGAAGGAATGCCTAATATTTACGTTATGATGGCAATGGTCAAGCCAAACAGCGAGAATGGGTATCAGAAAAGAGATGTTGATTATGCAACCAAATACTCATCATCATGTATTTGATGCTGAAATTAAGCTATTAATATTGCATCAGCTGCATCTTGCGAGACTGCTTTGAGCCTTTGAGGTGTGCGGTCAAAATGCAATTACTTAGACATGTAAGTACACCAAATTGGGTAAAACTGTAAAAGAGTATAGAATATAATATCAATAAATTAGAATAGACCTCGTGTTAACTGAACTTAACATAAAACTTTAACACGAATTTGTGTATCTAAATATGTCCTTTTATTTAGAGTAGTGCTTAAAAGTTTCACATAGTTGAGAGACATACTATGTATTTACCAACCATAACTTAGGTTAAATTTTCAAATACAAAGAGCTCGTTGGTAAATTTGACAGTAATGAGGCGGGCAGCAAGGAGTTCTGAAGCAATCTTCCAACACAGCGGCACATTTGAGTGCTCCATTTTCATTCGACTTTCAATCACCAAAATTTCTTCCTTAATTATGGTTGGTAACTTAGCATCTAGCATCATCTCTTGCTTTCCTTCACTATGTCCATCTGAGGTCACCATTTCAAGGGTCTTGCTTCCTGCTTGCAAACTTGCTATCGCTGAAGCGAAAACAAATGTATTCATAGTCAATTCATATCATATCATATTATATCATAGCATGTGTTATATTTTTTTAGAACTAAATATCATACCCGATTTCATAAGAAAGAAAAAGAGTTTGCATTTAGTGATATTTTCTGATAGATACTCCCGCGGTGTAAAATTTAAAATCAAACAAGTTATGATGTAATTGTGTCCAATTAGACTTTTCTCGAGGATAGTGAAAAATTGTTTTGATTTTATGTTATATAAGAGGAGGGAATTTCAAACAAAAAAACTAATATTCAATGAAAGAAATTCATCACACTTTCATGCTTATTTATGGACTATTTGTCCTACTAGAACTAGACCATAGTGAGTTTTTTGTAAGAGTTGATTAAAATTCAATTTGCAACTAAATAAATTCTAATAAAATTTGACAAGTTTATATGACATAAGATAAGTTCAGAGCAGTAAATTCCAGGTGAATCGAACACACTCTAACATGCATGTTAGATGTATATGGTATTTTTGTACAGAGTAATTGAAATGGATATAAAAATGGTGTGCAAATATACCTGAGCAAAGAGGAAAGAATAGCAATTACAATCAACTTCGCCATTTTTCCTTGTAGGTTTTTATGTTGTAGAAATGTAGAGGAGAGAACTTTTTCTTATTTGGTGCATTTTATTCATACCAAAGCTTGCATATTTATAACCTGCTCATCAAGAGTCTAACTAACCTCATCTCATTATGGAGTTTCATTAATAAGTATAAAAAACGTGATTCATGAAATGTCGTATTATTGAGGAAACTAAAGATTTGAATACCAGATCATTGATTATTCATGTACTACTAAATAATCTAGATTTCTAGAGTGTTGCTTGTCTATTGAAACCTTGTCAAATGTTCCATTCAAAATTTATAGTTAATGTTATACATCTAATATATTACAACAAATCACACACGTATCGCGTGTATATATGATTAGTAAGTATTGTTTGGGTCCAATTAATTCTCTATTGGGCATAACTCTGAAATGATATAATTCAAAGCCCAAAAGCAAGGTTCAACTCTCCAACCCAAGTGCCAAGTCAGTCAAAGGTCCGGTCAACGTGGCAAGCCCACTTGACTTCAAGGGCCCAAGTCATTTAATTGAGTAAAGGTATAAAAGCCAACATTTATATCATTTTACATTCATTCACAATCAGCCTCAAGCATCTAAATCTCTTACATAGCTCATTCTCTCTCTCTTCTAACACCGTACTGACTTCGGCATCGGAGGGGCCTTCCTCGGCACAAGCCCCGAGGCCAGTTTTACGTGTTCTTTGCTATGCAGAAAACCCTCGGCTCCAGTGTCCTTTGGACCGAGATCGATCTTCTCCTTAAAAAGGGCCTGTTCATTGTTTTCATCCGGAACAATTTGGCGCCGTCTGTGGGGAAGATACGAAAAGTTAAGCCAAAAAATCTAACCAGTCTTAGTAGAAAAATGACTAAGAGTGGCAAGAGCACCATGAGTGCTAAGAAGAATGGCCAGGCCTCTGCGAAGAGAAACAGAGACCTGATCACGGTGAGGGAAAATCGACCGATTTCGCTATCACCGGAACCAGTTTCATCTTCTTCTAAAGCTCCCCATTCTCCGGAAGGGGACACTTCGAAGGGTTCTCCATCCCACCATTCTCGCCGACCGACAAGTTCGCCTAGGCCGAGTGGATCAAATGCGAGAAGTTCTCCACCGCAAAGTCAACACTCGCGGTCTCAACCGAAAGAAACCCCTCCATCGGGGCCCTTTACGGAGGAAGTGGCAAGGGCCGTGGCAGTCTGTATGAAGTTCCTCAAAGCACAAGGGGGTCAACTCCCACTTACACCCCCCGAGTCTTCACCTCTTCAGCCGAGACACCTGAGAAACAGGATTGGTCAAGAGGAAAGTGGACAAGTTCCACCCTACAAGGAGCTTGGGGAGAAATGGCAAGAGGATACATGGAAAACCAAGAGGAAAAGGAAGAAGAACCCTCACTTCTTTCACCACTCCGAAACTCGGGACTCCTGAGTTTTCGAAGCAAACCACCACCATTGAGTGCGAAGAGTCTGCTCGCCGAAGCGTCCATGAACGCTTAGGCTCAAGAGAGGTGGACGTGCGCAGCCGTCTCACCTTCCCAGAAGGAACCAGACCCTACCCTGAATTGTCTCGGCCAGGGACGAAAACCACTTCCACCTCTTTAAGAGGGAGAAGCGAGGTCCCTTCGGCCAAGCAAACAGGGAAAGCCGTGATGGTCCCTACAAGCTCTCCCTTCCAAGGTTGGATATTGGAAGAGCATGTGCCGATGGTAAAAATACCATCGCACATTACTTACGATGACACCTCAGAACCGAAAGAGCACATTGCCTCTTACGAGGGGCACATGTATCTTAATCCCAAGCCCGAGGCTACCTGGTGCAAATATTTTCCAACCACCCTCAAAGGCGTTGCACAATCGTGGATCTCCAAGGGGGTGAAAGAAGGATCTGTAACAGGTTGGAGTGACCTTGCCAACAAGTTTAAGAGCAAGTTTTCTACGGCGAATCGCCGAGAGAAAACGACTGCAGAGCCGATGAGTCTGCAGCAAGCAGAGGATGAAAGCCTCCGAGACTATCTGACTCGCTTCAGCAACGAGTCATCCAGAATTACGAGTCTGGATCAGGGCCTTGCCGTATTCGCACTACGAAATGGCTTACAAGCTGGAAAGTTCCTTGACTTCATGGTCGTGCATCCCCCGCAGACCTTGGAGGAAGCTTTGGACGCCTCGGATAAGTTCATCCGAGCCGAAGAACGGAACAAGACAAAATCTCAGTCCCAACCCAGGGCTGAGAAAGCTAAGGGACAACTGTCCGAAGGCCAGGGGCCGAGGAAAGGGAAGGCGAAAGCCTCAGACCCTTCCACGACACCTCAGCCGAAGAAAGATAGGACCCCCTATACGGGGAGGTTTGAGTCTTACACTCCCCTCGTTCTTCCACGTGCTAAAATTTTCAGCACGACCAAGGATGAGGGGAGATTCAAGAAGCCGAGGCCACTTCCATCATGGCATCAGAAAAAGGGGAAGAACCAATGGTGCGAGTTCCACGAATCCCCTGGACACCGCACCGAGGACTGCCTCAAGCTGAAAGACCAGATCGAGGATTTGGTCCAAAAAGGCTACTTGAAAAAATACGCCGTAGAGCGCCACGAAGAGAAGAAAGCCGAGAGAGATTCACGGCAGGATTCATACTTTCTCCGGAAAAGGGACAAGTAGAATGACGGGGAAAACCTTGACATTCTCACTATTTTCAGGGGTGTTTCTCGGAATACGCTGAAACGCCGCTTGAGGGGCTTGACCCATCAAGTACATAACGCTGAGTTCCGAGCACCTCAGTCTCCAGTGCCGAACATGTTGTTCACAGCCGAAGACTGCAGGGGGGTGGTGTACCCCCACGATGACCCGTTAGTGATCACGACAGGCATTGCAAACCACAATGTCTAACTTGTCGACGGTGGCAGCGGGGCGAATATCCTCTTTTGAAAGGCGTTCGATCAGCTGAAGTTGGAGAGCAAACACCTAAATCTAGTGCCCTTCCCGGTAACTGGATTCAATGGCTCTTCATCATACCTAGATGGGAAGATTCTTCTTCCTGTCTCCCTAGGTCAAGGCCTGGCGTAGTGAAGCATTATGGCCCAGTTCTTGGTCGTTGAGGTTCCTTTTGTATACAATGTGATCATACGGAGACCCCTAATTCACGACATTTAAGGAGTTTTCTCGACGTACCATCAAGCAATGATTTACGTTTCGGACAAGGGACGCTCCGAAAAAATCTTGGGCAGTCAAAAGGAGGCCCGAAGATGCAACCACCTCAAACCATCCAAGAGTCGTCGCAACGACAAGGATGATGAGGAGGAAAAAGAAAAAGACCGAGGAACGAAAAGGCCCAAGGGCTTAAGTGCCTCGGCTCAAGGATCCCCAGTAAAGAAGACTTCTTTGGGGAAAGAAAAGGCTAGTTCTTCGTCTGAGCCAAAAGACTCAGGAAGTCAGCCAAAGTCTGGGAAGCCCACTGATATTGATAGCAGGCCTGAATCCGACGAATCTAGTGCTAGAGCAATGGAACTGGATAATCAGACAGAATCAATACCGTTGACCGAAGGAGATGATGAAAAATGTGTTAGCATCGGACAAGGACTAGATCCGAGCTTCCGTTTGAATTAATCCAACTCCTTCGAGACAACAGAGACGTGTTCGCTTTCTCGACATCATACATGCCCGGGATTGACCCGAACCTCATCTCCCAAAAGCTTAATGTCGACACTGCATGTCGACCCATTAAGCTAAAGAAGCGGAACTACTCCGCTCAAAAGAACCAAGACATCGCAGCCGAAGTCAAAAAACTTCTGGCCGCGGGGTTCATCGAGCCTTGTCAATATCCGGAATGGCTGGCTAGTGGTGATGGTTCAGAAGGCAAATGGCACCTGGAGAATGTGCGTTGATTTCACGGACCTACATAGGGCTTGTCCGAAGGACTTTTATCCCTTGCCGAGGATCGATCAATTAGTCAACTCGACGAGTGGCCATGCCTTGCTTAGTTTCATGGACGCATTTTCAAGGTACCATCAGATCTTCATGCACCCCGATAACCGAGTAAAAACAGCGCTCGTTACAAGTTTTGGGGTGTACAATTACTAAATGATGCCCTTCGGATTGAAAAATGCGGGGGCAACGTATCAGAGGTTGGTTGACCAGGTCTTCGCCGAGCAAAAAGGCCGAAATATGGAAGTTTACGTTGACGACTCCATTGTCAAGAGCAAAAAAGCAGAAGACCATGTTGCGGACCTGGCCGAAACCTTTGCCACTCTTTGCAAACATCAAATGAAGCTAAATCCGAAGAAGTGTGTCTTCGGCGTGAAGTCAGGCAAGTTCCTCGGCTTTATGGTCAGCAAAAGAAGGATTGACGCCAATCCTGCCAAAGTACAAGCGACTCTTGATCTTCCTGAGCCGAAAACGAAGAGGGATGTTCAACGTCTCACTGGCAGAATGGCTGCCCTTTCCAGGTTCATCTCTATAGCCTCAGACAAGGGATTGCCTTTCTTCAAAGCGCTCAAACTCCCAAAATCAAAAGAGCTCATCTGGAAGACGAGCAAAAGCAAGCCTTTCAGCAACTCCGTGAGCACCTAGCTCACCTCCCAACACCGGCAAGCCCAACTGATAGAGAAACGTTGTACTTATACGTGGCAGTGTGTCCAGCCACTATCAGCGCGGTGTTTCTAAGGGAAAAAGAGAAAATTCAGCAGTCGATCTATTTTGTCAGCCATACTCTGACAGATGCTGAGACACGCCACCCCTTACTCGAAAAGGTTGCTTATGCAGTGGTGGTAGCAGCTCGGAAGTTAAGACCCTACTTTGATTCTCATCAAATAGTAGTCCTAACTGATCAGCCGCTGGAAAAAATTCCTCGATAAGGTGGAAAAATCTGGTCGACTTACGAAGTGGGCTTTCGAATTTACCGAGTTCAGTATCAGCTATCAGCCGAGGCAGCTATCAAGGCTCAGGCCTTAGCAGATTTCTTAGCCGAGTGTTCTTATTAAGAGACACTTGACGAAGAAAAGAAGATCTGGACTGTTTTCACAGATGGATCCTCCACCGTAAATGGTTCGGGGGCAGGGGTTGTCATTACCTCTCCCGAAGGCAAATCATTTGAGTATGCACTAAAATTCTCATTCAAGGCTTCAAACAACGAAGCTGAATATGAAGCAGCAATTGCTGGTTTAGAGTTGTCACTACTAGAAAAGAGCTGATTTCCGACGGAAAATTTTCCGTCGGAATCAACGGAAAATCCGTCGGAAAGGGCCTTTCCGACGGAATTCCGTCGGAAACGTTCCACCGAAAAACCCTTCGTCGGAAATTTGGGATTTTCCGAGGGGAATTCCGTCGGAAAGTCTTATTCCGACGGAATGCACTCTGTCGTAAAAGAATTTGACTTTCAACGTCAGTTCGTCGGAAATTTCCGACGGATTTTTCCTCGGAATATTCCGTCGGAAATGTTCTTTTTCGACGGAATATTCCGTCGGAAATTTTATTAAAAAAAATATAAAAAAAAAGCCCAGCTCCCACCACCTCCCTGTCCACCACCCTCACCAGACCACCACCTGACCAGAACCAGACCCAAACCCCACCACCATCATAGTAACCCACCCCATCCATTTAACCCCTTAACCCACCCAACCCCAGCATCGTAACCCACCCCACCACCCTCACCAGACCACCACCTGACCAGAACCAGACCCAAACCCCACCACTGTCACCCACCCCACCCATTTAACCCCCTAACCCACCCAACCCCAGCACTGTAACCCACCCCACCACCGTAACCCCCTAACCCTAACACCAGCCAGACCCACCACCAGACCCACCCAGCCACCCACTAGCCCCACCAAACCCACCCACCAGAACCACCCAGCCACCCACCAGACCCACCTAGCCACCCAAAAATCTGAAAAAACACGAAAAAAAATCTGAAAAACAACAAAAAGTCCGAAAAAACAAAAAAAAAACAGATCTAATACAAATAAAAATCCGAAAAAAATCCAAAAAAACAAAAAACAAGTTGAATATATAAATAAAAATTGAATATACAAACAAACAAATTGAATAATATAAATCTATAATCAAAATAAGAAAAAAAAACAAAAACAAAAACCGTCTTCAATTTGTTCTTCAAATCGGGGGCGTTGTTGTTGATGTAGTTGAGGTTCGTTGCTGTGTGGTGCCCAGAACCCTTAAAACCACCACCACCGTCGGCCAAAACGAAGGAGAAAGAAAGGAAGGAGAGGAGGAAGGGACGAAGGACGAAGAGGAAAAAGGGAGGAGAAGGAGGAAAGGAGAAGGACGAAGAGGAAAGGGGAAGGATAAGGAGAAGGAGAAGAGGAAAGGGGAAGGAGAAGGAGAAGGAGAAGAGGAAAGGGGAAGGAGAAGGAGAAGAAGAAAGGGGAAGGACGAAGGACGAAGAGGAAGAGGAAAGGGAGGACTGGGTTCTGAGCGTAGGGGAGGGGAGAAGAAGAAGGAAGGAGAACAGAGAAGACGGAGGAAAGGAGAGGAGAGAGAAAGAGAAGAGAAAATGAAATACCAGCTAGGGTTTCAAAATTTATATAAGGATTTTCCGACGGATTATTCCGTCGGAAATTTCCAGCTTCCGACGGAATTTTCCCGTCGAAAACGGTAATTTCCGAGGGAAAAAAATCCGTCGGAAAATCCCTCGAAAATTTTCCGACGGAAATTACCTTTTCCGACAGGCCAAAATTCTGTCGGAAATGTCGAATTTTCCGACGGAATGTATGTCCGTCGGAACGTTTCTGTCGGAATTTGACCTATTTCTTATAGTGTGTGCACAACATTGGAAGCTAAACATGTCTGTTTGAAGACAGACTCCCATCTTGTTGCAAATCAGATCCGAGGAGAATATGAGGCCAAAGAGCCCTCAATGGTTTCTTACCTCGCAAAGATCAAAACTGTAATCGTGAAGCTGAGATCTTTTGAAGCGGAACTGATCCCAAGAGGTCATCAAGCCGACGCACTCTCCAAACTTGCAAGTTCATCTCTAACCGAGCTGAACCGATCTGTTTATGTGGAGGTGCGCCGAGAAAGAAGTGTTGACCAAGAACCTGAGGTTTGCTGCGTCGCACATGAGCCAAGATGGATGGATCCCATCCTTGCTTACAAAATTTGGGGAGAACTTCCCGAAGACAGGAAATTAGCCTCTAAGATGAAAAGACTTGGTTCAAGGTTCATCATCTTCAAAGGGGAGCTCCTGAAGAAATCATTCCCAGCCCCACTATTGAAGTGCGTGGGTCCAACAGATGCAGATTACATCCTTTGGGAAATTCATTTCGGCATCTGCGGGAACCATATAGGGGGAAGAACTTTAGCCCTAAAGCACTAAGGGAAGGATTCTATTGGCCCACAATGATTCAAGATGCTAAGGAACTGGTCAAAAAGTGTGAAAAATGCCAAACATTTGCACCAGTCATCCGTCAGCCGTCCCGAGATCTTCAGCCAATCTTGAATCCACTTCCATTTGCTCAATGGGGATTGGACATTTCGGGACCTTTTCCCGATGCTCCATACCAAGAAAGATGGCTGATAGTCGGCATAGACTATTTCAGCAAATGGATCGAAGCCGAATCATCTTCGAACATTACAGAGCAAATAGTCAGAGAGTTCATCTGGCAAAACATTATCACTCGCTTCAGAATTCCGAAGGTTTTGCTCTTTAATCGTGGGAGGCAATTTGATAACTTGCCTCTAAAGCGGTACACAAATCATTTCGGCATTAAATTGGCGTATTCTGCGGTTTGCCATCCCCAGAGTAATGGTCAAGCCGAAGCTGCAAATAAACAGATCCTTAACGCTCTCAAGAAGAGGGTTGAAGATCAAAATTCCAAGTGGATAGAGGAACTCCCAGGGATTCTCTAGTCACTTCGGACAACGGAAAAATAGGCAACAGGGCATTCACCTATTGAATTGGTGTATGGATCCGAAGCCATTCTTGCAATGGAAATCGGCTCAGAAAGTCTCGGAGTAAATCTCTTCTCAGCCGAAGAAAATGAGCAACTCATGAAAGAATCACTCGACTTCGTTGATGAGATCAGAGACTCGGATCGAGACAAAATGGCTGCTTACAAGCAGAGAATCAGCAAATTTTACAATCGAAGGGTCCATGCAAGACTTCTCAAAATTGGAGATCTTATTCTTCGGAATGCTGCTGCTGTACAAAAAGGCCGCATTCATGGGAAACTCTTATCTACTTGGGAGGGACCTTATGAAATATATGATGAGCTTCAATCAGGGACATACCAACTTTGGCAGTTGGATGGAACCGAGTTGAAAAACCACTAGAATGCCGATGTACTTAAGAAATACCATGTGTAAAGCCCTTTTTGGGAAGAACGGTCTATGTAAGTACATCTCACTATTAATGAAAGGCCGTAGAGCCACAAATTGTCCCAAATTCAGCAAGTTTCTATTTTTTCTGTCTTTAAATAGTGTTTGAAAATTCAAGGTTTTGGTTCGGCGCTGTCCGGAGTATTGCATAATGATGCATTGTACTTCGGCAAGTCGTAGAACCAGCCAAGACGAGGATAAAAGATAAAAGCCCGTAGTATTGCATAATGATGCCTTGTACTTCGGAAGAATCTGTTCCTCTAGGCAAATGGGCCATAGGCGCATCCGAGACATAGCCTAAAAAATAGGAACTAATAAAGCCCCAAAGTATTGCATAGTGATGCATTGTACTTCGAATGAATCGGTTCCGGGTGGTGATTGCATTTCCGAAGTATTGCCTAATGAAGCATTGTACTTCGGATAGATCACCGCCCCGACATTGTGTTTCGGATAGTCGTTCCCTTGGATGAATTAAAAAGGTTCACAAGAGTATTGCTTCCAAAGCCCTTGGCTTCTTAGCAAGAAATCAAACCTTTCGAAATCAAAATAGAAGGAAAAGGAAAATGAGCGGAAACTACAAAATTTTGCTAAACCAAAATCCTTGACTGTACCCCAGCAGTCGAAGCAATCACCTCAGAAAACCTGAAGAAATCATCTTTAAATTTTTGAAGGGGGCAAGAGGCACCCAACTAGCCAGTTCCAGGCCAAGCCGAAGTTTAATACTTAATAAATTGAAAAGTTTTCATAAGATGAAAATCTGAGTAGAAAGACCAAGGCCAAAAAGGAATGAAAGCAAAATGTGCACTCTCAATAAACGAAAAGTTTTCAGCTAAAAGTATCTTCAAGCCGAGATTCTACACTTACATAAATTTTGTTGAAATTCAAGAAAAGCAGCTAAGTACAGAAATAAACAGGCAGTAAGAGAAGGAAGCTGAGAAATACTTCAAATTCATAAAGTGAGGATTTCAAATTGTCAAACTACAAAAAGGAATTCTAAATCGGCAGTCGCCCACAAGCGGAAAACATAGCTGCCGAACCAAGTACAAAGTTAAACAAAAACATAAAGTGTTTTGTACAAATTCTAGGCAAGCTGAAGACAAAAACTAAGGCAAAAACAACTGCGACATAAATCAATTAGGCACATGTTGATCCGCAGGATTCCGTAGACAACTGCTCGAGTTCCTATGCTTCAGCATTCCCAAGGCCAGTGCTCGGAACGTTGGAAGCCTCGGCGCCAGCGGAGGACGAAGCAGGGCGAGCAACATCTTGTTCCTTCTTTGCATCCTCCTCTTCCTAAGCCTCAGCCTCAGCTTGCCGAGCCAAGAAAGCGACTTCAGCTGGGCTAGCCTCATGGATATGGGTATCTTCCGGGAATACAAATCAGGCCTCGGCTTGATCCCAGTTGATCCCGGAGGCGACATGAAAAGCCAAACGTCGCGCTGTCTTGAAGCCGTTTTCGAACCCTTCAGCATACTCTTCCTCGGTGTACACCCGAGTCTCCAGCAATTTTTGGGCAGCTTCAAGTTCAGCTTTATCCTTGGAGGCTCCCTCTTTCTGAGTCTTGAGCTGGATTTCAGCCTCCAGTTCAAATTGCTTTTTCTGGGGCTCCTCAGCAGCGCGAGCAATCTGACCTTCCAAGTCCACAGCCATGAGACACTGAGTCTCAACTTCCCTTTGCACTCGCTGCTCGATATGTTCCTTGAAGTTAGCGATGCTGTTAGCCTCGTACTCTTGAATAAGAGCATGTCTTCGTCTAGCCAGGGAAAGACAGTCTGCTCCAAGCCTTGGCTGAAGCTGAGAAAGTTGGCGCTCATAGACTCCATATCCGCTTTGAGAGCTGAGGCAGTTTCCTCTGCATCTAGCCTCTTCAGCTCAGCGATGTTTCTCTAGCACTTAGCCTCTTCGGCTTCTTCAATTTTGGCCCTCAGCTCGTTATTCATTTCCACCGCTAGGAAGTGGTTATGAACAACCTGCAAAAATATAAGCATAAACAACGAAATTTCAGCCGAAGAATGGAACTTAGAGAATTTTCAAAAAAATCAAAATCAAATCAAAAGCTTAAGGGCAAAATTTCACCTGTATTAAAAGCTTCTGATTTTCCAGAAATGGGTCCGGCACTTTGGCAAGTGGCTCAGACGCCCCGGATGCTGCTCCAACGATCCAAGCTCGAGCCCTGTCCAGCTCAGGCAAGTTTGAGGTGTCGCCGAAAAACTCGGTCACCGAACTACACTTGGACTCATAAAGGTTCCGAGCATGCTCAGGAACAAGCACTAATGGGGCCGAGCCGAACCCCATTTCAGCTGACTGGAAAGTTCTAAAGGAGCTAGCAGCTGAGGTGGAAGGTACTTCGATGTTTTTTGCCTCTTCAGTTACCTTCTCAACCTCGGCCTCCTGCAGACCTCCTTCTCTCAGAGCTTGCGCTTCATCCTCAGTGTTAACGAACAGCGCATCGACTTCCCTCCGAACATCCTCGGAGAAAGTCTCAGCCACATGGCCTGGGGCTAATGGAGGGGTTTTCGGCAAGGCAACGTCCTCGGCAGGAACTTCTTGAGAAGGGGGAGTTTTCTCCTTTACTTCTTTAGGCCTTTCCTCCTCAAGCCGAAGCCTTTTTTCTGGAAGGACTGGAGCACGGAACTGTCCAGGCCGGACAAGTTGTCTTCTCCTTTCTGACCCGCCATTTCTTCGTCTGAAGAGTGTTCTGGGGAAGGATTTGCTTCAGCTAGGTCTCCTTTGTTCTCTTCTTCTTCTTAAGACTGCAGCAGAAGGAACAAGGGGGGCAAGGACCAGTGTAAGTAAAAAAAAAAAAACCTTCAAGCTGAAGCCTAGGAAAGCAGCCGAAATCTATACTTAGAAAATTTTCACAAGTTGAAAAAACATCAAGAACTCACCGAAGTCGCCAATAGACGCTCGTCTTCAGAATCCTCTTCTTCTCCCCTCGGCCCAACAGTTGAGGTAGAGGGCTCGGCTCTGCCTCGAGAAACTACAGCAGCAATAGTAGCATCAGCTTCTTCTTCAGCAGAATCAAGAAAAAAATGATCAATCTTTTTATACCAAGGCTTCTGCCTCTGGTACTCAAAAGCGCTAACAACTTGAAGTTTCCTCGGATGCAGGGAAAGAGCCCGATCTTTGGACTCAGTGATCTTCGGTGTATTTGTGATCGGATTCCTTTCCTGACTGATCCCAAGCACTCTGTAGTCAATGCCTGAGTTTTCTTCGCACAACTCTAAAAAGTCAAAGGAGTAAGAATTAGTTCGGCTGTTAGAGTTAGGCATCAGAAATCAGAGAACAATAAAGAATTAAAAAGCCTTCGGCCCCAGCCGAATCCCTTACTGCCTTGGTATCTTCGGCAGAGGCCGACAACAGCGAGAATCTTCTCCAGGAAGATGTAATGACAGCAAGGCAACCAAATGCTCGGCACATTCGCCATTCGACTAGTAGCCCCGGGCATATGGTTTCGGCCAAATAGCTCCATCTGGCGGCGATCGGCATCGGTGAACTCATTAGGGCCGATGCTAGACATTTTGAGATCTGGTTTCCTTAGATATCGGGGACCGCCGAAAAAGTTCGGATGATTTTCGTCTAAGGGCGCTCGGATCTAGATCCACTGCCCCCTCCAATCCTTATTCGAAGTATCGTTCGGATAAGTCGAAAGAAACCCCCTTTCATCCTCGATCTGCCACCGCCCAGGACCATGCCATTTGTTAGATTGGGTGTTCGGCATGAGCTTATGAATGCAGCAAAAACAGTGCACGCTCGGCTCCAGCCCGTAAAATAAGCAGACCCAAATATAGGTCATAATCCTTCGGATACTCATAGGAGTCAGCTGGGCCAAGGATATGTTGTATCCGTTCAGCAACTTTATGACGAAGGAATGGGCCGAAAATCGAAGCCCGTATTGTAACTGCCTAGTATAAACCCCGATATACCCAGGTGGGGGTCGATGGATCCTATCATCAGCACAGGGCATCCGGCACCAATAGTCATTCTCCTCCATGATGCCGTAATAGATCTCAAGCTGCTCGGCAAAATAGTACTTGGCGTTATTCTTAATCCACCTTGAGTAGGGTGCCGCATTCATTATGCACTCGTTCTCTCTGACATCAGTCCACTCCCGTTCCTCGGGAGTCAATGGCCTTGACGCCGAAGTCTCTCTTCGGCCAGTGGTACTAGTTTCAGCTGAATCTGCAGGGGGTATGCTAGTCAGGGGCACAGCTCTCAGCGCAGCGCCCCTTTGGATAGCGGCGGGCCCAGTCCTAGCGTTAGGGTTCTGGCCGCTGAGGAAGGGCATCATCGCCAAGGGACGATTCCGCCTCGATATTAGCTGCGGCGCCTCCTCCTTTTCTTCCCCGGCGCTCGATTCAGACCCAGCTGGCCCCTTTCCCCGGTCGCCGGTCATGTTAAATCAACGGGAGTTCGAAAAAATAAAGAGAGAAGGGTGCTCGAAAAGCAAAGAAAACCGAAGAAATTTCAAGAAAAATTACCTTCACCAGATGCGGAATTCGCCGATCTTTAAGTTCGGTGCAACGGATTTCACTTTAAAAGTCTTGGATTGCTGGGAATGAGTGAGAAAAGAATTCGGGTTAAGGGTTGAAATCGAAGAGAAGCTGGGTTTGTATGAGCAAGAAGTATTAAAGTGAGGCAAGATTGTGATGCGAGTGGCTTAAATATTTTTCGGAAACGAGATTTTCGGAATTAACGCCGCTGAAAACCCCACTAATTCTACTTTAATTACCGGTTGTTCGTATTCCTCTCTAAATTAACTACCCACTAATCTTCTCCACTTCCCCATTACTTCTTAAGTAACGGTTAGTATCCTTAATGACCTCTCAACTTCTTTAAATTAAAATTATTATCATTTGCTTCCCTCCAATTTTGCAAGACAAAACCCGACGCGTCATTCCTCCAAGTCGGATTTGGGGGGCAAGTTGTTTGGGTCCAATTAATCCTCTATTGGGTCTAGCTCTCAAATGATATAATTCAAAGCCCAAAAGCAAGGTTCAACTCTCCAACCCAAGTGCCAAGTCAGTCAAAGGTCCGGTCAACGTGACAAACCCACTTGATTTCAAGGGTCCAAGTCATTTAATTGAGCAAAGGTATAAAAGCCAACATTTACATCATTTTACATTCATTCACAATCAGCCTCAAGCATCTAAATCTCTTGCATAGCTCATTCTCTCTCTCTTCTAACACCGTACTGAATTCAGCATCGGAGGGGCCTTCCTCGGCACAACCCCCGAGACCAGTTTTACGTGTCCTTTGTTGTGCAGGAAACCCTCAGCTCCAGTGTCCTTTGGACCGAGATCAGTCTTCTCTTTAAAAAGGGTCTACTGAAGGTCCCATTGTTTTCATTCGGAACAAGTACTAATATGAGATGAGTAATGGGGGATCCGTTTCTAGCTCTATAAACATACTTTGCTCACCTAATAAAATGTTGTAAAATGGCTGTATACCGTAGACGGCAATGCTAGTAGTGGTGATCAAGTTTATTTTTTAATTTGTTGCAGTTTGGTCATGTTCAATGTAAATTATATGAAATTGAGATTGTCTTTGTGATCGCACAATGCATCTCCAAGATTGATGATTAATGCACATATGCCATTGCTGCATTGGGCCATTGATAATTGAGCATATGTTTTGCCAAAGCCCGCGCAATATATGAGTTTGGGTTGGCCTATAACTTAGAATTGCAACTCTTAATCACATATCTTTCACTTTATGTAAGGTTATTACACGTTGTTTGGATCGAAGGAAAGGAAGGGAAGAGAAGATTATCTTTATACATTGAGTTGTATATATAATGTACGGGTTAAAAAAATATGTCTAAAACTATTTATCTCTTGCTTTTTCTCTCCTCTTGAGAAAAAACAAGTAACCCCTTATGTTTTATAGTAATTGCAATACTTTGACTAGCATACATGTCAATAAACAACTTTGACCATTAATATTATAATTATATATTATTAAGAATTATAAAGATTAATATAATGAAAATATACCTAAAGACTAATCCAAAAATATTTTACATGACAACATATGTCTTTTATGTATTGGTAAAATATATAATCAAAATAAGTATATAAATAGTGCAAAAGTCAAACTGTTAAAATTATTACGAAATAAAGGGAGTAATATTTTGACAAATATTAATCTTTTGGAAAAATTCACATGATAGTCTTCTCAAATTAATCCCAACTATGGGTTATTATGAAATAATCCCAACTATGAAGGGTGTCTTCCAAAAATGATCCGGTATGACTTGTAACCACCGGTCCATAACTACCGGTCCACCACTCTTAGTCAGCTCCCTTCCACTACCCAGCCACCTACGTACGTGCACCATTCTTTTGCTTGCCCTCAATGACTCAATCTCTCCTTCGCTTCCTCTCTCCTCCTCAATGCCATTGTTGACCACTGTCGTCCTCGGCTGCAATCACGGCCTTCCCATTCTTTCCTTTCGATGGTTAGTTCGAACAAATAACCACCATTTATCGCTTTCTTTGTTAGCCACAAAACACCGCACACCATATCCGCACCAATGATCGGCGTATTACTACTCATTTTACTCAACACCGATCGAGTTCAGCTCCTACCTCATATCTCCATTCCAATCTCACTCCCCTGCTTCATCTTGCCCCTAATTTCTCTCCTCTTCATTCAAAACTAATGATTGTTGTTTTCTTAATTTAAAAGCAATGGTCAAACAACAATAATTTATATAAATGAACAATCATTAACGACAATGATAGTTTATTTAAGTAGTATAGATAGGTTGTAGGTTGTCTGTTGTTGTATTGGAATTTTTCAAGATACTAAGCCATAAATTATTAAATTGTAGCTCTTATATTTTCTCTCATTGCGGTCAAGTTCAATCAACAATGTAAGCTCTTCTCCTCCTCTCTTTTTCCCTGAACTCAATAATTTTAAAAAGGACAAGGTCGACCTTTTTTTTTGGAGATATATTGTTTGGGTCCAATTTCATTAATCAATTGGGCCTAGTCTAAATAACTCAAATTGCAAGCCCAAAGCAAAGGTCAACATCCTCCCAATCATGCTAAGGTCAGTCAACGGTCCAGTCCATTTGGCAAGCTCAAGTGACTTCCGGCCCAATCCATACTCCACAATGCCAAGGTATAAAAGCCATTCATTTGGTCCATTCTCTCTCATATGCACACAAAGCCTCAAGCATTAATATCTTGCATAGCTTTCTCTCTCTAAAATATACTGACTTTAGCATCGGAGGGACCTTCCTCGGCTACACCCCCGGGGCTAGTTTACGTGTATTTGCTGTGCAGGTTATCCTCGGCTCCGCAACTAATTGGACCGAGACCGACTTTCCCCTCTAGTTTGGGCCTTCTCAAGGTCCTATTGATTTCGTACCGAAACAATTTGGCGCCGTCTGTGGGGAAAGTTACAAAAAATCACGCCAAAAATCAGTCCTACGTTCCCAGTAACAAAAATGACTAAGAGCCGGAAAAACTCAAAAAATGCGAGGAAGAGTGGAATGATCACGGTGAGGGAACGTCAACCTATCCCTCCTTCACCGGAGCCAACCCCATCTCCTCCTCCTTCTCCAAAACCATCTCATTCCTTGTCGACTTCTGAGTCCCGAGGAAAAGGAACCTCTAAGGCTCCTAGCTCAGGAAAGGGGGGATCCTCAAGAAAACCTCCCTCAGATCATTCTCGGCAGCCGGCGGAATCGCCGAAGCCAGCGTGCACTCTCGGCCTCAGCCGAGAGAAACTCCTCCCTCGGGACCTTCAACCGAGGAAGTGGCCAGGGCTGTGGCCGTGTGCCTGGAGTTCCTAAAATTCCAAGGAGCTCCTCTCCAGCCCACACCTCCTGAATCCTCATCTCTTCAGCCGAGACGCCTGAGAAGGAAACTCGGTCAGGAGAAAGAGGGACTAGTTCAAACGTATATCGAACTAGGAAAAAAGTGGCAGGAAAATACCTGGAATTCTAGCCGAGAAAGGAAGAAGAACCCACAATTCTTCAACCAATCTGGAGCTCAGAATCCCATGAGCTTTCGGAGTAGTAACACTACTTCTGAAGGCACAGAATCTGCCCGCCAAAGTGTTCACGAACGCTTAGGCTCAAGGGAGACGGACATTCGAAGCCATCTCACCTTCCCGGCGGAAATTGCAGCTCGTCCCGAACTGTCTCAGCCAGGGACAAAAACCACTTCCACCTCCATGCGAGGGAGAAGCGAGGTCCCTTCGGCTGAGCACAAGGGGAAAGCTGTAATGGTCCCCACCAGCTCTCCTTTCCAAAACTGGATTTTGAAAGAGCATGTGCCCACGGTAAAAATACCGGCGCACATAACTTACGATGGTACCTCAGATCCGAAGGATCACATTGCCTCTTACGAGGGGCACATGTATCTCAACCCCAGGTCTGAGGCTACCTGGTGTAAGTATTTTCCTACGACCCTCAAAGGTGTTGCACAATCGTGGATCACCAAAGGGCTTAAGGACGTCTCTATAACTGGTTGGGAAGATCTTTCCAACAAATTCAAGAGCAAGTTTTCCACGGCCAACCGCCGAGAGAAAACAACTGCAGAGATGATGAGTCTGCAGCAGACGGAGGACGAGAGCCTCCGTGAATATCTTACTCGTTTCAGCAACGAGTCATCCAGAATCACAAGTCTGGACCAGGGCCTAGCCGTATTTGCACTACGGAATGGTCTACAAGTTGGAAAGTTCCTCGACTTCATGGTCATGCATACCCCGCAGACCCTGGAGGAAGCCTTGGAAGCTTCGGATAAGTTCATCCGAGCAGAAGAGTGGAACAAATCAAAGTCTCAGTCTCGATCAGGGGCTGGGAAGTTGAGAGGGCCACCGCCCAAAATTTCGGCGCAAAGGAAAGGGAAGGCTAAGGCCTCAGAACCGTTCTTTTCTCCTGAACCGAAGAAAGAGAAGTACATTCCTCATCAGGGAAAGTACGACTCCTACACTCCCCTCACCTTACCGCGTGCTAAAATTTACAGCACGACGAAGGATGAAGGGAGGTTCAAGAAGCCTCGTCAGCTGCCTCCATGGCATCAACAGAGGGGCAAGGACCAGTGGTGCGAATTCCATGACTCTCCTAGGCACCGCACCGAAGACTGCGTACAGCTGAAGGACCAGATTGAGGACGTGGTCCGAAAGGGGTATCTGAAAAAATACCTCGCAGACAGACGCGAGGAAAAAAGTGCCGAAAAAGATCCTCGACAGAACCTCGATTTCCCCCGAAAAAAGGACAAAGGACCAAACGACAAGGACTCCCTTGATATCTTGGTCATTTCCGGAGGAACCTCAAGGGGTGCAGCCAAACGCCACATGAGGGGTCTAACCCGTCATGTTAATCATGCTGAACTCCGGCAACCTCAGTCACCGATGCCGAACATCTTGTTCACGGCCGAAGACTGCAGGGGAGTGGTATACCCTCACGATGACCCATTAGTCATCATTTTGGGCATCGCGAACCGCAACGTCTGGCGAACCCTCGTCGACGGCGGCAGCGGAGCGAATGTTCTCTTTCGAGGGGCGTTTGACCAGCTGAAGTTGGAGGCCAAGCACTTGACCCCAGCACCCTACCCGGTGTCTGGGTTCAACGGCTCTTCAACGTATCCAGATGGGAGGATTACACTTCCTGTCACCATCGGCTTAGGCCGAACAACAAGGAGCATCATGGCCGAATTCTTGGTCGTTGATGCCCCTTCTGTTTACAACGTGATCATGGGGAGACCCCTTATTCACGATGTTCAAGGAGTCGTCTCTACGTATCATCAGACTATGGTATACGTATCAGACGAGGGGCGCTCCGAAAAAATAAAGGGCAGTCAGAGAGAAGCCCGCCGATGTAATCATCTCAAGCCATCTAAGGTTCGCCGAGACGACCAAGATGATGAAGAAAAGAAACATCGAGACCGAAGTTCCAAAAAACTGAAAGGTTTGGAAACTTCGGCTAACGAAAATCCCCCTCGTGAAAAAGATAGAGGGGGACAAAAGACTGATTCCAAGTCAGAACCGAAAGGCTCTGATGATCAGCAACGGTCGGAACAGCCAGCTGATATTGACAGCCGGCCAGAGCCAGAAGTATCCAACTCCAAAAACTTGGAGACGGACAGTCAGACCGAGTCAATAGAGCTGGCCGAAGGAAATTCAGAAAGATGTGTTAGCATTGGACTGGACCTCGAACTAGAAACCAGAGCTGCGCTAATCCAACTCCTTCAAGCCAGCGGGGATGTGTTCGCTTTCTCGGCGATAGAAATGCCCGGGATTGATCCGAACTTAATCTCCCACAAGCTTAATGTCGACCCAACGAGTCAACCCATTAAGCAGAAAAAGCGGAATTATTCCGCCGAAAAGAACCTGAATATCACAGCCGAAGTCAGAAAACTCCTGGATGCTGGGTTCATCGAACCCTGTCAGTATCCGGAATGGCTGGCCAATGTGGTGATGGTTCAGAAGGCCAATGGCAGCTGGAGAATGTGTGTTGACTTCACGTACCTGAATAACGTGTCCGGAGGACTCTTACCCATTGCCGAGGATTGACCAACTGGTCGACTCGACAAGCGGGCATGCTCTGCTCAGCTTCATGGACGCATTCTCTGGATACCATCAGATCTTCATGCATCCCGAGGATCGAGCTAAAACAGCAGTCGTTACCAGCTCCGGGGTGTACAATTATAAAATGATGCCCTTCGGATTGAAAAATGCGGGGGCAACATACCAGAGGCTGGTTGATCAGGTCTTCGCCGAGCAAAAAGGCCGCAACATGGAAGCTTATGTGGACGATTCAATTGTCAAAAGCATAGATGAAAAAGACCATTTTACGGACCTAGCCGAAACCTTCGCCACCCTGAGAAAGCACAATATGAAGCTGAATCCGAAGAAGTGTGTCTTCGGAGTGAAGTCAGGAAAATTCCTCGGCTTCATGGTCAGCAAGAGAGGGATTGATGCTAATCTTGCCAAAGTACAAGCTGCTTTGGACCTCCCCGAACCGAGAACGAAAAGGGACATTCAGCGTCTAACCGGAAGAATGGCCGCTTTGTCTAGGTTCATCTCAAGAGCCTCGGACAAAGGGCTCCCCTTCTTTAAAGCGTTGAAACTCCAAAGTTCGAATAACATCGAATGGGGGGACGAACAAAAACTTGCCTTTCAGCAGCTCCGTGATCATCTAGCTCAGCTGCCAACACTGGCAAGACCAGTTGTTGGCGAGACCTTATACTTATACGTGGCGGTTAGTCCGACCGCAGTAAGTGCGGTGCTGCTAAAAGAAGAAGAAAAAATTCAACAGCCGATCTATTTTGTCAGTCACACCCTGACAGATGCCGAGTCTCGTTACCCCTTGCTTGAAAAAATTGCATATGCGGTAGTGGTAGCAGCTCGGAAGTTAAGGCCCTACTTTGATTCACACCAAATAGTGGTCCTAACTGATCAGCCGCTAGAAAAAGTCCTCGGCAAGGTAGAAAAATCTGGTAGACTAACGAAGTGGGCCTTTGAGCTAACTGAGTTCAGTATCAGCTATCAGCCGAGGGCAGCTATCAAGGCGCAGGCCTTAGCAGACTTCCTAGCCGAGTGTTCCTACCAAGAGACACTCGATGAAAGGAAGAAAATTTGGACTGTCTTTACGGATGGGTCTTCCACCGTCAATGGCTCGGGGGCAGGAGTAGTCGTTACCTCGCCCAAAGGCAAAAACTTCGAATATGCACTAAAGTTCTCATTTAGGGCTTCTAACAACGAAGCTGAATATGAAGCCGCCATCGCCGGCTTAGACCTGTGTATATCTCTAGAAGCCGAGCATGTCTGTCTCAAAACAGACTCTCAGCTAGTCGCGAATCAGATCAGGGGGGAATACAAGGCTAAAGAGCCTTCAATGATAGCCTACCTCACAAAGATCAAATCAACGATTGCGAAGCTGAGAACATTTGAAGTTGAGCTGATCCCAAGGGGTCAGAATGCTCAAGCAGACGCACTCTCCAAGTTAGCAAGTTCGACTTTGACCGAGTTGAACCGTTCTGTATATGTGGAAGTGCGCCGAGAGAAAAGTGTAGCCGAAGCAGTCAAAGTCTGCTGCGCTGCACCAGAGCCAAGCTGGATGGACCCCATCCTAGCTTACAAGCTCAGGGATGAACTTCCCGAAGATAGGAGGTTGGCGTCCAAAATAAAAAGAATCAGTTCGCGATTCATCGTCTTCGGCAGCCAACTCCTCAGGAAATCCTTCTCTTCTCCTCTGCTGAAATGTGTAGGTCCAACAGACGCTGATTACATTCTCCAAGAAATTCATCTCGGCATCTGCGGAAACCACATAGGAGGGAGAAACTTAGCCCACAAAGCTCTAAGGACAGGGTATTTTTGGCCAACAATGATCTCGGATGCAAAAAACATGGTCCGAAAGTGCGAGAAATGTCAAAAGTTCACACCGATTATTCATCGACCATCTAGAGATCTTCAGCCAATCCTCAATCCACTTCCATTCTCACAATGGGGGCTGGACATTCTGGGTCCTTTTCCCGAGGCTCCATACAAGAAAAAATGGTTGATAGTTGGAATAGACTATTTCAGCAAATGGATTGAAGCCGAAGCTGCTTCAAACATAACTGAGCAAACAGACAGACAATTCATCTGGCAAAACATAATAACTCGGTTCGGCATCCCCAAAGTCTTTGTATTCGACCATGGTAGGCAATTTGACAACCTACCTCTGCGGCGATACACGGATCAATTCGGAATCAAATTAGCCTACTCTGCAGTCTGTCATCCTCAGAGCAATGGCCAAGCCAAGGCCGCAAACAAGCAGATTCTCAATGCTCTTAGAAAAAGAGTGGAGGATCAAAAGTCCAAGTGGATAGAGGAGCTTCCTGGAACCCTCTGGTCACTTCGGACAACCAAAAAAGAAGCAACGGGCCATACACCCTTCCAACTAGTGTATGGATCCGAGGAAGTACTTCCAGTGGAAATAGGCTCAGAAAGTCTCCGAGTTAATCTCTTCTCAGCCGAGGAAAACGACCAAGTCAGGAAAGAATCCCTTGATTTCCTCGACGAGATCAGAGATTCAGCTCGAGAAAGAATGGTTGCTTACAAGCTCAGAATAAGCAAGTCCTACAACCGAAAAGTCTATCAACGACCTCTTAGAGTTGGGGATTTAGTTTTGAGAAATGTTGCAGCTGTACAAAAAAGCCGCATTCATGGAAAACTCTCAGCATCTTGGGAGGGACCCTACGAAATTTATCAAGAGCTTCAGCCCGGCACCTTCAGACTTAAACAACTGGATGGCACCGAGCTGAAAAACCATTGGAATGCCGATGTGCTCAAAAAATACCATGTATAAATCCTTCGGGACAGTACAATCTATGTAAGTGCACTTATCTTATTAATGAAAGGCCCTCGAGCCAATGTTTATTCAGATTCTGTGCATTTTTCAGTATTTTCGCTTTCTACGGTTTTTTCAAAAAAATCGGGGTTTCATTAGGTGTTGTCCGAGGTATTGCATAGTGATGCCTTGTACCTCGGAAAGCCGTAAAACCTGCCAAAAGGGGACAGGATACAAGCCCGAAACATTGCATAGTGATGCCTTGTGTTTCGGAGAACCTGTTCCTCTAGGCAAAAAGGTCATAGACTCGTTCGAAACATAGCCTAAAAAATAGGAGCTGATAAAGCCCCGGAGTATTTCATAGTGATGTCTTGTACTTCGGACGAATCAGTTCCGGGTGGTGGTTGCAATTCTGAAGTATGGCATAGTGATGCCTTGCACTTCGGATAGACCACTGCCCCGGTACGGTGTTTCGAATAGTTGTTCCCTTGGATGAATTTAAAAAGGTGTCACAAGAGTACCTATGAGTGAAAGCTCTTAAGTGGGAAATCAGTACCTTAAAAACAGATGTAGAAAGGAAAATCATAATCCTAAATCAAGAAAAATTTTCACCGAAATTTTCACAAGACAAGATCCTCAGCTCAGCTGAGGAAAATCATCTGCTAAGTCCAGAATTCAGAAGACTGCATCTTCAAAATTCTGGGGGGCAGGAGAGGATAAGAAAAAGTTGTGCTACTCAAAGTTTCTCAGCTCAGCCGAAGTTTAATACTTATGTCAGTTTTTCACAAGTTGAAAAAATCCGAGTAGAAACAAACAAAGGCAAATGAGAGAAGCAAAGTCAGCACATTATCTCAGTCAAGAGTGAAGTCTCAGCAAAGTTGTCCTCATCAGCTGAAGTTCTATACTTGGAAAAAATTGGAGTAAACATTCAATAAAGCAATAAAGTATTGAGAACAGAAAAAGCAAAGAAAGAGACAGAAGCTGAGAAAAGTGACTTCATTGAGATAAAATTGAGGATTATAATTCTGAGAAAATTCAGTTCAGATCCTAGGCTAATTCAGCAGCCGCCCACAAGCGGATAATACAGCCACCGAGAAATTGTACTTAACTAAAAAAGCAAAATGTACATTAAAAAGGTGCTGAAGCAAAAGAAGAGGCAAAAAGCAGACGCGGAATATTACAATTTAAGCAGATGATGAGCCGCATGATTCTGCAGACGACTGCCCGAGTTCCTATGCTTCAGCCGGAGGAGGATCCTTAGCATTTTCATCCTCATCTTCATCATCTTCCTCCTCGGCCCGAACTCGGGCAAGATAGGCCTTCTCAGCGGGATGCGCTTGGTGCATAAAAGGATGGTTCGGCACAGAATCCCACTCCTCAACCTGATGCCAGTTAATTTCTAGATCAACATGAAAAGCGAGACGCTGAGCTACGTTAAATCCATTGTCGTAGCCCTCCTCGTATTGCTCTTGGGTAAATACCCTTACCTTGAGCAAATCCTGCGCATCCTTGAGATCACGCTCCAGCTGAGCAATCTTGTCATCTTTTTCAGCTGCTTGTTGCTTCAGCACAGTGTTGGCATCTTCAGATGTTTGAAGTTTGGTATTCATCTCACCACACTGGAGAACCAACTGCTGATTGGAAGTTTTGACTTTGTCCAGCTCTTCGGCCGCAGTCTGCTGAGCTAATTTTTCAGCTTCAAGAGCCTCTCTTTCAGTACTGATGGTGCTCTGGATCCGGACTTGGAGATCCGCAACATCCTTAGCACCAAATTCATCAAGTAGAGCTTGGCCCTTCTCAACCCAAGGAAAGATTGTTTGCTCCATCACAGTGCAGAACTCCCTGAACCTTCCAGTCATGGAGATGTTGTGATTTCGCTCAGCTTTAAAATCTTCGGCTTTGGCAAATTTTAGCTCGTACAGATCAGCTCTGGCATTAGCTTCTTCAGATTTGTGCTTGAGCTCGCTAATAATGCCTTCGGCCAGACATTGTTGTGCACAGCCTAGCAGAAAGAAGAAAAGTTGTTAGCCGAGCAAACGCACTTGCATCAAAAGAACTTATGAAATGCATTGTATAAATCAGACAAGTTACCTTCATCAGCAGTCGTTTGTTCTCAGAAACAGGGTCATGGACCCTAGATGCATCTTCAGCAGCCGCAGCAGCAGCATATCTGGACCATCTTTCAACCCTTTCCAGATCAGATACTCTGGATAGGTCTCCGAATAGGCCAGCTGCTTCAGCTCGGCGCTCATTCAAAATTGCTCTGGTAGATTCAGGAACATCTACCAAAGGAGGGGCTTGATACCCCATTTGTTCGGATTGGAAGGTCCTGAATGACCCTCCAACAGATGAAGGTACATCCTGTACCTCCCTGGAAAGATCACCTTCCAAGTCTTTTTCAGCCCAGTTGTCAGGCCTTCCTGACAGCACTTCCAAATCTTCATCAACGGGCAGCTGAACAATAAAAGCATCAGCCTCCCGCTGAATTGCAATATAGAAACCCTCGGCCTCTTGCCGAGGGGATGAAGACTTTGCAGCAGCAGGAGGAGTCCTCTGCTGGACCTCCTCCTCTCTCAGTTGCGGCGGTGGCGAAACCTCTTTCCCAGCACAAGAAACCGGGCAAGGAACCGCAGGCGCATCATCTTCTACCCGAAACTCTCCCGGCTGAAGATATGTCCTTTTTAGCTTCTTCCTCTTCTGACCCATCTCGGCTGAGTCAGGTTCAGATTCAGAGGTGGAGGATTCTCTTTTTTCCTCTTCGCCGGACTGCAGCAGAGAAAAAAGGGGGGCAAGGGCATCAGCATGGCAAAAAAAAAAAAAAAACAACAACAACAACAAGAAGTAAAGCATGCAAAAGGCCTCAGCCGAAGAAGCGTACTTATCAGTTTCTTATAACAATACAGAGAAATTACAAGTACATAAAGACTAATGTATATCAGCCAAAAGGAGAGGTACTAAGCTAAAGTCTCAGCTGAGCAAGTGTACTTATCAGTTTTTGTATCAAAAAGCAAAAATTACAAGTACAAACAAGCATAATCAGATTTCAGCTGAACAAAAGCACTTAGCACATTTTCAAGCATGATATTCACAGAAAATACAAGTGCAGCATAAAAATAAGAAAAGCTCAGAAAAATAAAGACAAGGGACTTACAGAACTCTTCAGAAGTTCCTCGTCTGAAGTAGCAAGTGGACTCGGCTCGCGAGCAGGAGTTGCAGCCAAAGGTCCTGAATTGCTGACTCTCCAAGATTCAGCAACAACCAACGTCTGCTCTTCAGGGCGCAGCTGAAAGAAAGGGTCCCGCTTTCGGTACCACGGCTTCTGGGTCGAATAATCAGCCGGTGAAACAATGTTCAGCTGAGTATTTCTAAGAAATGGAGCTCGATCCGAAGGGGGGTGATTTCCGGAGCACGTCTATTCACCACCCTGGATGCATTAATTCCCAGTAGCTCGTAGTTCAGGCCGCAGTTACCTTCGTGCAGCACTGTTTCAGCCAAAAGGAAAGCAGATCAACACAAGGAAAACAAAGAAAGAAATAATTGTAAAAATAAGAAAAAATGACAAGTACAATTATTCGGCCCCAGCCGAGAGACTTACCATCCTGGTATTTTCGGCTGAGGCCTACAACAACAAGGAACCTCTCCTGGAATATGTAATGATAGCAGGGAAGCCAGACTTGGGGGAGCCCTGTTGATCGGCTAGCTCCCGTCGTCCTTGAATCCCTCTTGAAGAGTTTGATCTGTTCCTGTTCCTCAGCTGTAAATTCCTCGGGGCCGAGGTTGCTCATTTTCGCATCAGGCCATCTCAGATGCCTCGGCACCCCGCAAAAATAAGGGTGATCTTGTTCGGTGGGGGCCCTAACCCAAATCCACTGGCCTCTCCAATCTTTATCAGAGGTGTCATTCGGCCAAGTGGTTAAATACCCCCTATGGGTCTCAATTCGCCACCACCCAGGTCCATGGGCTTCGTTTGACTGCTGGTTCGGCACCAGCCTATGTATCTTCCTAAAGACCTGGAGACTCGGCTCATACCCATAGAACAGACATACCCACAAAAACGTCACTACCCTCCTAATGCTAACAGGAGTCAGTTGACAAAGGGCAATATCATAGGCGTTCAGCAGCTGCACAATAAATGGATGCAGCGGGAATCTAAGTCCGAACTGCATCTCCGAGTATATACCCCAAGATAGAAAGGGGGAGGTTTATGGATTCTGTCCTCGGCTCGGGGCATTTGACACCAATACCCGTCCTCCTCAAGAATCCCATAAAATAATTCAATTTGCTCAGCAAACCTATGAGCAGGATCCTCCTTAATCCACCAGTCATAAGGGGCGGCAGTGGCTATCCCACTGTTTTCGGCTAGGTTTTGCCATTCTCCAATACCCTCCCAAAGCCTCCTAAGGCCATGAGCAGCGCCACTATTCGAACTAGTGGGCTCCTCAAAGTCAAAATGAGGGACTGGCCTCAATGGTATTGCAGCTAAGGGGGTTCTAGGGTCATTGTCCATATTTTCGGATCTCCTTAACAAGGTGTTATATCGGCTCCGACTCAAACCGGGCATTCGCTGCAAAGGACAATCTCGGCGCTGTCCTAAAAGAGTCAAAGGCAGATTTAGGGCCTCATTTTCAGAATTCTCTCTCTCATCGCTCACATTCGACATGACTGAGTAGAAGAGTAGAAGTTCGAGAGGAAAAGAAGAAAGCTTGAAAGGAACTGAAAATCGAAAAAGATTCGTAAAGAATTACCTCAAAAAGCTCGCAATTCGTCAATCTCTAAGGAGTTGCAGCAATAAATGGTCTCGGCGCAGGGTGTTCAGAGAATTTAAGGAAAGAAGTTCAGAGAGAATTTGCAATAAGTGAGTTCGCAGTGGGAATTCAGAGAATGTTCTTGTGTTTAAAGCGTGAAGTAAATGAGAATTTGTGAAGAGGGGCGCATATATACTTCAAAATTTAGAAGATCAAACCGCCCAAAAACCCCACAAATTCCAGATTCAATTCAGTGCTTACACATGTTCCTCAAACCATTAAAACATCAAATTCTTTTAAACTTCCCCAATTATTCTCATCAAAGGCAATCTGTCATCAGTAATTGTCTCATCATTCCAAGTCTAGTCAAGGTCAGCAATCTGTTCTTCAGCTGCGCAAAAATCCGAAGCTAAGCTCAGTCAAGATCAGTCATTTGTCCTTCGGCTGCACCAGAATCCAAACCCAGCCCGTCTTTCATCCGAGCCGGGTCTTGGGGGCAAGTTGTTTGGGTCCAATTTCATTAATCAATTGGGCCTAGTCCAAATAACTCAAATTGCAAGCCCAAAGCAAAGGTCAACATCCTCCCAATCATGCTAAGGTCAGTCAACGGTCCAGTCCATTTGGCAAGCCCAAGTGACTTCCGGCCCAATCCATACTCCACAATGCCAAGGTATAAAAGCCATTCATTTGGTCCATTCTCTCTCATATGCACACAAAGCCTCAAGCATTAATATCTTGCATAGCTTTCTCTCTCTAAAATATACTGACTTTAGCATCGGAGGGGCCTTCCTCGGCTACACCCCCGGGGCTAGTTTACGTGTATTTGCTGTGCAGGTTATCCTCGGCTCCGCAACTAATTGGACCGAGACCGACTTTCCCCTCTAGTTTGGGCCTTCTCAAGGTCCTATTGATTTCGTACCGAAACATATATTATTGCAGATTTGTTAAAAAAAAAAAAAGTATAAGCCAATCACAATATGCCGCCTCATCCAAATAACTGGTTAAATCGGTTAAAACAGGTCACAAATCAACTCTAGAAGACACCCCCATAGTTTGGACTATTCTAAAATAATCCATAGTTGGGATTAATATGAGAAGACATCCAATAGTTAGAATTAATGATATGAATTTTTCCTAATCTTTTATCAAAACCTTAGTTTCAAATAATTTGGTGTCAGCTAACATAAAAGATAAAATATCCTTTTATTTCAAGTAGTACTTAAAAATTTCATATGGTTGAGACTTGAGAGGCATACACATACTCCGTGTTTACCAACCATAACTAAGAGTAAATTTTTAAATACAAATAGCTCGTTGGTAAATTTGACAGTAATGAGGCGGGCAGCAAGGAGTTCTGAAGCAATCTTCCAACACAGCGGCACATTTGAGTGCTCCATTTTCATTCGGCCTTTCAATCACCAAAATTTCTTCCTTAATTATGGTTGGTAACTTAGCATCTACCATCATCTCTTGCTTTCCTTCCCTATGTCCATCTGAGGTCACCATTTCAAGGGTCTTGCTTCCTGCTCGCGAACTTGCTATCGCTGAAGCGAAAACAAATGTATTTATAGTCGATTCATATCATATCATATTATATCATAGCATGTGTTATATTTTTTTAGAACTAAATATCATACCCGATTTCATAAGAAAGAAAAAGAGTTTGCATTTAGTGATATTTTCTGATAGATACTCCCGCGGTGTACCCAATTCGACAGGAAAGAAAAAGAGATCTTTGAAAATAAATATCATATCTGATTTGTTAAGAAAGAAATAGATTTGCATTTAGTGATATTTTCCTATAGATACTCCCGCGATATAAAATTTAAACACAAACAAGTTAAGCCTTTAATATTACTGTATGTTATTGTGTCCGACTAGACTTTTCACGAGGATATATAGTAAAAATTATTTTGATTTTATGTTTTATGAGAGGAGGGATTTTTTAAACAAAACAAACAAAATGAAAGAAATTCGTCACTTTCATGCTTATTTATGGATGATTTGTCATACTAGACGTTAGTTAGAGCTAATTAAGTTCAATTTTACAACTAAAAAAAGTTCTAATAATTTTTGACAAGTTCATATGGCATAAGATAAGTTTAGAGAAGAAAATATCAGGTGAATAGAATGCACTCTAACAATATAACATGTTAGATGTCTAAAGTACTTTTATACGAATAATTTAAATGGATAGAAAAATAGTGTGCAAATATACCTGAAGCAAAGAGGACGAGAATAGCAATTACTATAAATTTCACCATTTTTTTTTGGTAGGTTTTTATTTTGTAGAGGGGAGAACTTTTCCTTATTTGGTGCATTCCATTCATACCAAAGCTTGCCTATTTATAACCTGCTCATCAAGTGTTTAACTAACCTCATCTTATTATTAATAATGAAGAAACGTGATTCAGAAATGTCGACATTATTGAGGATACTAATTACTAAAGATTTGAATGCCCAATTATTGATCCTCCTTGTGCTACACTGCTACTAAATGATCTACTAGTAGATTTCTAGAGTGTTGATTGCCTATTGAGTATTGACACCTTGCCAACAACCCCGTTCAAAAATTATGAATTAGTCACTTACAATTATATATTTTATCATTTTGTGCATTCAGTATTTATAATAGATCACACACGCATTGCGTACATATATTATTAGTAATTACTAATATGAAACATGTAAAGGGAGAATCCGTTTCTAGCTTAGCTCTATATACACATATTTTGCTCACCAGAAAAAAATGTTGTAAAATGGCAGTATTCGGCTATGTGCTGGTAGTGGTGATCAAGTTTAATTTTAAAATTTGTTGCAGTTTGGTTATGTTCAATGTAAATCATTACGAAATTATCTTTGTGATCGCACAAAGCATCTCCAAGAGACCAAGATTGATTAATGTCACATAGGCCATTGCTGCATTGGGCCATTGATATCTGGGCTATGTTTTGCCAAAGCCCGCGCAATATATGAGTTGGGTTGGGTTAAAACTTAGAATGGTCTTGGATAATAAACTGCAACTCTTTGAAAATTAGAGTTATTGATATCAAGTTTGGTCTTGGACCACATAGATTACGCGAAGCATGCTTCACCTTAAAAATTGCCCTTGCACTTTTTTTTTTTTTTTTTTTTAACTAATTAGTGTTGTGTATTTATACACAATCACCATTACTACGTAGTTGGTACGGATTAGATTATCCGCGCAATAGATGTGCTGGTACGGATTTTTTCTCCCAAAGTTTTTAAGGTTTGACTGATCTTAATTTAATATAATAGTATTGTTGTCTTAAAAAAAAAACATTACTACGTATTTATTGTTAATAGAGATTCTTATTCGCTAATTTTTTAAAGATGTATATCTATTGAACCAAACTAGAGTAAGCTCATTACTTATTACTTATATAGTTGATTATTTGTCTTACATTTATATCCCATAAGAAGGAAAAAAAAAAGAAATACATATAATTAATGTTTTAATGTATTAATCACTTTGTCTTAAATTATTTCTCTTCCAACTTTGACCTTGTTTTATCTTTTCAACAAATGAATAAGGACATATAGAGACATGAGGAGTTCTTTTCACAAAACTTGCAAGACAATGGAATTAAACTTGAGATCGTTATCTACTAATCCATATTGAATAAGGTCTTGTTCCTTCTGACTTACTTTTGAGTCAGTTTTGCTCATATTATTATTCAATTTCAGTTTAATTTAGTTCAACTCATTTTAACTCAAAAGAACAGGATCTTTGACTTTGTAAGGAAAACCAGACAATTGATTCATTTTGATTGGAATCTTACAATAACTATTTAAGTAGTGGTGTTAAGTAATCAAACACTTTACCAACTAAATTGGATTGCAATTATAATTAGCATGATGTTAGTTATGTTAGTCAAAATACAAAGTTTCGAATGTGGTTGGCTACACCGTGTCGCTGGAATTACTTATTTACTCGATCGGTCAGAGGTTACTTGGTCATAAGTTATTCGGCCGGTCAAGGATTACTTGATCGGTCAAGGGTTATCCAATCAGTGTTTTGATGTGTGTCAGCTGGCCACACGATATGTTTAGCCACATAGAAAACTCGTTGTAGTAAAAAATATTGGAACTAAAGATGTACTTCATATTCCACAATACGAGTAAGATTAGTACAATTAGGATTAATTTTTGGCATGGAAATGATGGTGAATATTTGGAGTAGTGGATATAGGTGTTAATTCGGATGTTCGGATCGGGTCTGATGACTTCGGGTTGGATCAATTTTTAAAGCTGAATCATACCAAATTATTGTGTTCACGCGAGTCAGGATTAATTTTTGGCATGGAAATGATGGTGAATATTTGGAGTAGTGGATATAAGTGTCAATTCGGATGTTCGGATCGGGTCTGATGACGTCGAGTTGGATCAATTTTTAAAGTTGAATCATACCAAATTACTGTGTTCACGCGAGTTGAAATCAAAATCGAATATTTTTCAGACAGATTTCGAATCGGATCGAATTGAGTCGGGTGTGATTTTGACACCCTACTGATGGATGGTGGAGTGGAGGTAAGAGATTACGTTCACGTGTAGTGAAGTCTTGGGACTTACTTTGCCCCCAAAAATTGAATGCCTCGAGGTTTATGTGATTGATTAATCCTAGTCTCCTAGATGACTATTTTGTATTTGCCACGTGGACTACTATGTGTCGTACACGTGTAGAATATCTACCCCACAAAAATTATTGAGTGAAGAAAGAATATGCGCATTTCAAAAATGCTTCTTTGCCAATTGGCCCAATTGCCCTTTCTATGTTTCCCTTATTCCCTATCAATGTATTCCGGACGCCCATGTCCATGTATTAGGCACCTTATTATCATTATGATTATTTTTTTGAATAAACGAAGAACAAAGTATATTCATATCCTAACCCAAAAAAGGTATATTCATATTCTTTGTTTAGTTTCACCATAAAATTAAATAAATAAAATATATTTATAAATTTTCCTACACAATAAACAACATTGAATATGCTCATATTAAAAAGAAAACAACGTATCTGTTAAATGAAATAGTAGAAAAGATGATGATTTATACAATCTTTAGAGTTGTGAATATAGTGAAAAAATTGAAACATAATCAAGCATTAATAAATAAAATTGATTGTCAAGTAATTTATCACATACTCCTAAATTGATACGATATTGATATGTATAAAATGTCGATTACAACTCTAAGGATTTCATACCTTATTTAAATACAAAGTAACAACAAAGTTATTATTAGCATTACTCAACAAATGTAATTTCTCCACTGTGTCTGAGCAGCAGACTATGTTTCCTTGTTACTTGTTAGTTCATTTCATTCAAGCTCACCTAGATATAGATTATCATTTTATAAATAGTAAATTTTCTTTTTCATTTATTATAATAAGTTAGGTTATATATAGTCTTAAGATCTCGTAAAAAAAAAAAGTTTAAGAGAAAACTTTCCTAGTTTTGTGTATCTTTCTATTTAAAAAAATAAAATAAAATTTTTCATACATAGCTTACATGAAAAAAAAAGAACATATGGACCTCATCACAATCAAGCAGGACAAGCACCATCTTTCTTTCTCCTTCACTACCTCTCTTTCCTTTCCGTACAAAAAAAACCAATTAATATACATTGTCACATTTATCATCTTTCTTGAGCTCTAATATTTTCATCTTGAACTTTAACATGAGCATCCATTAGAAAGGTCTAAGTACTACATAATACTATGTAACTATGTAAAATGAATAACCGTGAATTATATGCATAATACTCTGTTAGACCATTATAAAGCCTCCATTTTTATTTTTCTTGTGTGAATATGTAAATTGAACGACCGTAACTGAATTTAAAAACCTCTCACAAGTCCCCCAATCCAATCTTTACCCAGTCAAGCTTGACCCTTTGAATATGTGTGGTTCATCAAGTGGTTTATTGGTTAACCTCTGAATCAAGACACAAAAATCTTACCATTACTAGTTAATTGGTTGACCAAGTACTTAATGTGTTTGGTAAACTATCCTAATAACGTAGAATATTGAAATAGTTATCATCATGAGGTGGGGCTTATGTGCCTTACTTGTATGATTAAAAATAAGCCTTTGTAAATATCCCATAAGGGTACCAATAAATCATATATGGACCCAAATTTTGGTGTCATTAGTCACGTTGATCATGATATTCATACATTCCTAAGTTGCAATCTTCAACTTTTTAAACAATTTGACCAGAGTCGGCGGTACCTAATCAACTTTGGTAGAACAATATAAGTCATAATAGGTACATTCGCCATGGATGTTACGCATCTTAGTCAGTTAAAATTTAATGTGATTTCATATTTCTATGTGATTAAATCTCGTTTATATTAATTTTTTGTTTGTGACTCGGTCTCTATATACCCAAAATAATGTCAACAATACGTAATAATTTAATTAGTAGTTAGGTACCACATATTAATTCTTAATATCATACTTTTTTTTTATTTTTTATTTTATGATGGACATTATTTTTTGTTTGTAAATGTCAATAATTTTTATATGAATAAAATTTAGAAAGTGATCTATTAATAGAGCAATAATAGTCTATTAAGAAAAACAAGGCGTAGCTAGTAAAAAAATTACATTCGAATATACGAAATATAAAGATTCCAAAAATGATTAACAAAAAGAAACAAAGGAATACATATCCTTATTAGTGTGCATGTTATCACGCTATTGTCAAGGGATGGAGAAATTGCATTGAGAATCGGAAATTTAAAGATTGGATTCGATTTTTTTGGTTAAAAACTTGTGCATGAACGATGAACACATCATACAAATAAGGTTTGACAACTTGCTATCATAATCAAACAAGTAATTTTCGCAGCAGCAATGCACCAAAAGTAACAACTTGGGTTGCAAAAAGGAAAAAGGTTTTGCGCAAGACCACAAAATAAGCAAGAAGTTGAAAAACAAATATCTCATGCTAGTAGCCCACAAAGGCACAAACGTCTTTGTACCATCTCAAGGGCATTTTAGTACACGGCCAAATGTCAAAATTAAATGGCTTTCTAGAAATAACTTAGAGGAAATTTATTTATTACTAGCAACCAAAATAATATGGTATTCCTAAATACATGTAATGTGGAAGTATATTTCAAATTGAAATTTCAATATATAATGGTATTCTAGAAATCACTTAAGAAGAAAATTAGTAGCAAGCTTTAAAAATAGCATTCTTAGATGCGTTTAAGTTGGAAGTGTATATTAAATTGAAAAAATTTGTTGCATGATTTAGAGCAATTTATATTGATTAATTTTATAAGAGAAATCAATAATAGGATTAGTGGTTAATGTCTTAGTGGGATAAGATATTGATAATGTCGCACCATTATATGAACGTGTAATACGTCATACAAAAGACAATTTATAAGTACGGAGTGATAGAATTAAACTAATTTACAAGTAATTGATTATTACATATTGTATAATATTAATATGAAAAATGCTATATATAGCCCTAGCATTAAAAACACACTTGAAAATTGTTTAAATTTAGAAAATCATGACAAAAACACACTAATTACACTGATCAATGCATGTTTTTGTCGTGGATTTCTAATTTTATACAATTTTCAAGAGTGTTTTTAATGCTTATATATAACCCTAAGAGTTATGTATAACATTACCCTATTAATAATGATACAGTGATACTCAATATTAAGTGTCAAATCTTATTTGACTTCTAAAAAATGAAAAAAAAAAAAAAAAAAACTCTGTAGTCTATACTAATTCCTAGGTCATACTTATATGATCTGATTAGGGACGAAAACCATATTAAAGTAATATTGCCAACACATTAACCACAATAAACATAAACGAGTCATGGTACTTATTAAGATAACACATTAATCACATTATTAGTAAAAGATTATCATAATCATCTAATCTTTTTCATTAATCCCTCTGACAAATCTGCAAGATTTTTCTTCTGCTGCCCTCTCACAGTCCTGTCATTATTTTGTCCAATGTTTTTTAATTTTCAATTTTCTCCTCCAAATTTCCTATTTTTGTAAAACCCCTTTATTTTTCTCAAGGGTTTTGGCTTGTCCATTTCTTTCCCATTATAAAGTTTGCTAATTTAATTCACCAAACCCCATATTCCTTCTGAGAAGCCTAAAAATCTTCTCAGCCACCTTATCACCACATCTCTTCTCATTTTCTCTCTCCTCAAAAACAAAATAAAGTTCATTTCTTGAAATCCCAATTTGGGTTTTCATCAATTTTTTCAATTTCTCTGTAATTTTTTGTATCTGGGTGTTTTTATTACCAATTTTTTCCTTCAATTTTCATTTGATTTTGTTGAAGAAAACAAGGGGGAGGGAGAGATATGGAGGCTGTTCTACAAACAAAGGGCCTTCTTTCTCTACCTTCAAACCCCAAATTAAGGGTATTCAAATCACCTCAAAGTAGTTTAATTAGGCAAAGAATTAGCACCCCAATTGCCCTAAAACCTAATCCTCTTCAAGGGTTTTCAATTTCTTCAAATGGGTTTCAAAAATTTCATGGGGTTGTGTCAAATTCAAAAGGGTTTGCCCAGAATTTGAGAAATTCTCCAATTTGTCGGGCTGAGGCGGCAGCTGCTGCTGCTGCGCCTGATGGTGGTAGTGGTGATGAAATTCAAGCACCAAAGTTTTTGGGGATTGAATTAATCACATATAAGAAGATTATACCACTTGGTTTAATGTTCTTTTGTATCCTATTTAATTACACAATTTTGAGGGATACAAAGGATGTGTTAGTTGTAACAGCAAAAGGGTCTAGTGCTGAAATTATTCCATTTCTAAAAACTTGGGTTAATTTGCCAATGGCTGTTGGTTTTATGGTGTTATACACTAAATTGGCCGATGTTTTGCCTAGGAAGACATTGTTTTATACTGTGATTCTTCCCTTCATTGCCTTCTTTGGTGCTTTCGGGTTTATCTTGTATCCTATGAGCAATTATTTCCACCCCACTGCTCTTGCTGATAAGCTTCTGACCGTGCTCGGACCGAGGTTTCTCGGTCCCCTTGCTATTCTGAGGATCTGGAGTTTCTGTTTGTTTTATGTCATGGCTGAGCTATGGGGGAGTGTTGTCATTTCTGTGCTCTTTTGGGGTTTTGCTAATCAGGTGATTATTCCATTGAATTATTAGTATGCCTATTATGTATATTCTAATTCAAATGTTTATGTTCTGCATCTTTGATTCTGGTATTTATTTTATTTTACTCTGTATTTTATTCTATCCTATTTTTGTGCATAAATGAATTTTGAATGGAATTTAGTAGATTTTGAGAATGAGATCTATTTGTTTGGTTGATATTATAATTTGGTGTTCCATCATTTGTTAATAAACAATGAGTTGTTTGGGATATGTATTCTTGATTTATTGTGAAAATCAACAATTTTAAAATTTTCCTCATCTTATGTGTTTGAGTTTTACAATTTAATTACATGCCTTGTTCCACTGTGTGACAACATGGCATATTTTTCTGAGTTATTGGTTGACTAATGTAGCTTAGTGGTGTACTTATCATGCCTGTTCTAGATTAATTTTTTTTTTTTGTAAAAAAAAATTTATTTTAATACTATTTGGTAGTAGATGTTTTAGTGATTGTGACTCATATTGTTGCTTCTGGGTCAAGTCTATTTGTGGATTCTTATGGTGTAAAGTATTGATCAAGTCTTTTGTGTGTGGCATCAAAAGTTACCCCTTATAGAAGTTAATTATTTGAGACCGTAAATCATTTCATACAAGATTTTGCTGTTAACTTTAACTACTCATGTCATGTAGAGGAATATTGTGCCGTAATTTTTTAAACTGTTACTGATAGAATGTGTAGCTGCATTTTTGTACTTGTGTTTGTCTTCATGATGCTAAGTTATGCTTGGTTGAAAAACCATATCTTCTTGAAATATTTTTACTAAAGATTAATCTAGTAGCTCTTTAAAACCAAACATCCTTGCTAAAAGGTAGTAATATTTTCTTATGATGTTGTATGGGATTTGGATTATCCACCTTTCAGATAAAGATTGTAGTATTTTGAGATTAATATGTTTCCTGGGGGAAGAGATCTTGTGAATGAGGGAAATTGACTTCTTTTTTCCATCGCGAGGAAGGCATCTAAACCTCCATTGAGTGTAGCTTATCTGCTCAAGGCTGTGATTGATTGGATGGTAGTTATTTGTAAGATGTGGGGGTTGGACACTTGGACCTGACTATCTATGTTGGGTATAATCCCAATTGGCTTACTATCTTTTCTCTTTCCACCTTTCTTATTTGTAAGTGCTTTAATTTAAGAGAATTGGGGTGTACTGTCTCTTTTAATGGGGGACAGTGCTTTTAATTTTGAAAGAAGGGCAGTTTAGTATCCAGTCATTCTTCATGTTGGTCTAAATCTCAAATTAAATAACTTGGTACTTGCACTCCTTTCAGAATGGGTTAATGTTTGAGAAATCTTTGTCTGTGACCCCAGCCGAAACACAATGCAAGAGAAACTTTGAGTTCAATGCAACATTTCAGATTTTCAAGTATTCTCAACTAGATTATTTATTCTGGTCCAAATAGACACTGCCTACACCCTCTTAGTTAGTGTTCATGGTAGTGTTGACATGTTTTGAACAAGCTGACTTCCTTCAAGCCAAATGGAGCCTTGAGTTTGCTGTTTCTTTTGCTCAAACGTGTGGAGATTTACAGTCTTGTTGTCACTTTTTTTTTTCACTGTGATTAGATCCTTTGAGGATCCACTAGGGTAATCTTTGTTGCTTTGCTATCAATCAAGTATGGGTATGGCTTCCTTTCTTATTTTTTCAAAAATATACCTTCATATTCTTACATGCTTTACTGTCACTTGCAGATCACTACGGTTGATGAAGCTAAGAGATTCTATCCTCTGTTTGGGCTAGGAGCTAATATTGCCCTCATTTTCTCTGGACGAACAGTAAAATATTTCTCCCAACTCAGGCAAAACTTAGGCCCTGGTGTAGATGGTTGGGCTGTCTCTCTTAAGGGAATGATGAGCATTGTGGTACTAATGGGCCTTGCTATCTGTGGTATTTACTGGTGGGTGAATACATTTGTACCACTTCCTACCCGCAGCCAGAAGAAAAAGGTAAGAAAATTGAATGAGTAAGCAGTAAAGCAAATACCTCCCAATATTAAATTAAAACTTGTTTCTGAAACATTATATTCAGTGCTTACCTTTTGTTTGATGCTGGAATGCTGGTTGTTTCACAATTTACAAAATCAGGATGATCACCTCTATATTAATTATTTGGCCTTTCTTTCTTAGCTGATGCACCTAATTTCTGTTCTGGAACTCCCGAGATTAGTTTTGTCAAGGTTTCAACTTGTTCCTCAGATTTTCATGCTGATTATTATCTGTTAAAAAGCTGTAGGATTGCTTTGGGGCTTTTCTATTAGAGCTCCTTCATAATTGTTGCATCTATTTCTCTGTACTTGGGTGTCCCCAAATAAAACTGTCAACATCTACAGAACAAGTGCCTTTTGATATCTTGTTGGCTCAGGAGGATGGAAAGAAATAATTGATTCTAATATAACTTTTATTGTGACATAACTTTACAGGAGAAGGTCAAAATGGGAACAATGGAGAGCTTAAAATTTTTGGTGTCGCAAAAGTACATTAGGGATCTTGCTACCGTTGTCGTTGCTTATGGTATCAGTATTAACCTTGTTGAGGTTACATGGAAGTCAAAGCTTAAAGCTCAGGTGTGGATTCATTTACAGTTGACATCTTTTATGCACTTTTACTTTGTTGTCTGTAGCTGACCTCTCATAACTAAATGATGCAGTTCCCTAGTCCAAACGAATATTCTGCTTTCATGGGTGATTTTTCAACGGCAACCGGGATAATGACCTTTACAATGATGCTTGCCAGTCAGTTCATATTTGACAAGTTTGGTTGGGGAGTTGCAGCTGCCATTACACCTACAGTTCTTCTCATTACCGGAGTTGGCTTCTTCTCATTGATTTTATTTGGTGCTCCACTTGCACCAATGATTGGATCCATTGGGTTGACTCCTCTTCTGGCAGCAGTTTATGTGGGTGCCTTGCAAAATATTTTCAGCAAGAGTGCAAAGTACAGTTTGTTTGATCCTTGCAAGGAAATGGCTTACATTCCATTGGACGAGGACACTAAGGTTTGTTCTGCTGAATTCTCTTAATATTGTCTTTCTCTTTTGGTTCTTCAAATTTCTTTTATCTTGGCGAAATGAGAGTCCAGAGAGATAGTTTCTTGTTCTGTACTCAGTCCAGAAATGAAGGAACAATATTTCATGCCTCTTTGGAAGAGGTGTTACTTGAAGGGGAATGTATAATGGGGTGGGTAAGAAAACAAACTTCCATATCTGGGTAATCAAGCAGAAAGGTAACCCCTACTTAAATTACTTGGAATATTAGAGGGTTGTAAGTTTGTGTTGCTCTTCACCCTTTACTCATCTAGTCATCTCTTCCTTTCTTTCCCTTCATTTCCCCCACCTTTCCATTATGTACTTATTTATTTAAAGTAATATTGAATAATTATTACCTGGACTTGCATATGCATGTTAAACTTGGGTATCATTGATTCAGTGGTTCCGACTTGGTTATTTTATGACAATATCTCCCATATTTCGGTGGACCCATGTTGATGCCTTAAGGATCTGACACACGTCATTGAGGTGAAATAAAGTGTCCTAGTAACAAACCCCCAATCTCCTAAAAGTAGAACAGAGCTCAATTACACTACATGTGAAAGCTGTATTCTTTTAATTCCTCGTCAAGGTCAATACTAGTCAGACAAAATTGATACAAGTTTGATTTAAGGGTAGAGAGGAGAGAGAGGGCGAAATGTAGATCATATTATCTTAATAACACAAAGATTTCCTTTTTATTTCAATAATTTACTTTGGAAAGATACCTTAACATTCTCTTCCCTCTTCTTTAATAACCCAACCTCACAGCGCGTAATATTCATTGAATTTTGAAAGCAAACACCCTTGTAACTTTCCAGCTAACCTTTTAAGATCTAGTATATGGAACATTATTTACTCTACATTGTTTTTTTCATGGTGGTTCTGCGTTATTAACATCATATACAATGCATCTGCAGGTTAAGGGGAAGGCAGCTATTGATGTTGTTTGCAACCCACTTGGAAAGTCAGGAGGTGCTCTAATCCAGCAGTTCATGATCTTGACCTTTGGTTCACTAGCCAACTCAACCCCATATCTTGGAGGAATTCTGTTGCTAATTGTAACCGCATGGTTAGCAGCAGCCAGGTCATTGGACAAACAGTTCACTGAGTTGCGTAAGGAGGAGGACCTCGAAAAAGAGATGGAGAGAGCTGCTGTTAAGATCCCAGTTGTGGCTGAGAACAGCAGCGAAAACGGTTCCCTCAGCAGTGGGTCCGATTTGAATCCAACAGTTGGTGACTTGCCAGGAAGTTCATCTGAGAGGCTCAAGTCCCAGTAAGATTATAGTTATTTATTAGCTCTATAATTTATCAATGCAAAAAACACAAGAAAGAAGAAAGAGTTTGTTTGGTTGTAGAATTTGTAATAGAAAGTGAATATCTGAAAATAATCCTACCAGCTGGAAATGCTGAGATTGCCTCAAGGAGGCGCTCATGTTTGTTGAATTATAGGTAGTTAGATAGATTGGCTGGATTAAGGTGGTTAAAATTGAAGCTCCTAAAATGCTGGCCTTCGCCGCAGTGTAGAAGATTTTGGTGTATTTGATAATTTGATGACTACATCCTATTTTGCCCTTTAAGGATGAATATCTGCTCATGCTTTTATAAATCTGGTCAGTTTTTGTGCACATCATTAGTTCATGATTCATTATTTTTTTTGACATTCATCTTTACATTGAAAGCAGAGCTCAACTTGGGTCAGTTTCTTGTGACATTTGTACATGAATATGTTTGCTTCATTAGAAGATCAAGGTGAAACTAAGTAGTCATAACATTTATAGCAACGGCGACAGAAACAGTCCGTGATGCATAATACTACCATTTGATGGCAACATCATCTTATTTAACGAACAACATTATCCGCTCCTTTTAGTTGAGACTAGTTTTGTTGCTTTCAATCTTTCATCAGGGAACAAGTTTTTTCGAACAAATCTTCTAGGGGGGTATAGAAATATTGAAGAACGATTAATGACAAAAAGTGCGTCTTAACATACATGAAGCGAACATGTTCATGTCATGTACAATCGTCACAAGACGCTGACCCAGTTGAGCTGTTCTAGTAACAGCTACACTACATTGTAGAGGGATCCTTGTTTTCATCAAAACAACACTGGTTTAGCTAGCCTGAGAGTTGACACGCGGTTGGGGCGGCTAAGGCAGATTGGTATCGTGGCTAGATTCTCACTTTCTTAGGTAGATTGGGGTGTTTCATGTTTGTTGTTAGCCGGAGAAGATGGTGTAGGAAGACAAGATTTTTTTTTTAATTTTTTTTTTTAATTTGCCTACGAAACCAACAGTGTAAGAAAAAGGATTTTAACAACTAAACAATGGAGAATTGGAAATTCATTTTCCTAGAAAATGTTTTCTATTAAAACAAATGGAGCCTAAATCTACTCTTTTTTTTTTCAATTCTGTAATTGCTATAGAGTAGTAAAAAATTAAAAATGTACATTGAATAGTTACTTTGATTAGCTAATTCTGAATGTTAATAGCTAGTAAAACTTTTGACAATATAAACAATCTATAGCTTGCACTCATAAATTAGATCCAAGTTTTGATGTTATTTTCAAGATTTTTGGGAACTTTTTCTTGCCTTTGTAATTTTGCAACTTTTTGATCCCTTGGATTTTAATCTGCTTGTCTTCAATTTTTGATACTAGTATATTTAGTTCATCTTGCGGTTTTAATTGTTTCCCCCGCCTCAATTTTTCCAGATGTTTCAATTATTATTGTCTTGTTTGATAGACAATGTTTTGTCAATTTTTATTTTGTTTTCTGACTTTAGTTTTGGACAACTTTATTTTGCTATCTTTGGCTTCTTGTCATTTGATTATGTTTGTTTTAATATACATTTTTATCAACTAGCTTATTTGTAGTTGGGGAGGGAGTTGGATTTTACTATTAATTTAATTTTAATTTGCATTTCCTAGCAATTTGTTGAAGATGAGAAGCCACATAGTGTGAATAACCGCCGTTTGTACCTTATTGTGCTCCGGCTTGCTCTACCTTCCTCGCCATTTCAAAGTCCCTAGTGTAGACATAGACAAGGGGCTTTGAAACGGCGAGAAAGGTAGAGCAAGCCATTCTTGATGCTTTGTGTCCTTAGCTTGGTGGTCTTCACCCACTTCGTCATTGGGGTGGTACCCTATGTCGACAACTTCATTTTCTTTTTATTTTTTGCAATCAACATTTTCCTTTTTCTTATACTTGTGACCTTTGGTTTTTTCCCTAATTAGATAGGAAACTCACTACTTAAATTTGGTTATTTTCTTGTAATAATGAGATCACTAGCAATTGCGTACTTTTCCTCATTTAAAAAAATAAAATTAAAGTGCTAATTTTTGATAAACTTGCTAAAGACCTTAGGGTGTTAACCACACTCTCCATGAGAGAATCTAGAGCATAAGCATGACCTAGGAACTACTATATGATCTTTATGCCTCTTTCCAAATCCCAAGTGAAAAACGAGCTTAATGAATAGTAAATTAGAATGTCATAAAAAAGATATCTAGTCCTTTCTATTGTATTATTAGTATACTAGTCAACTACAATAATACAAAAAAATACAAAATTTCTTTTGTCATACTTTATGTTTCCCTTCCAAAACAAAATAATACAACAAAATATAATAAAAAATGAATTCTATCATCATGAGCTTTGTTTTTAGGCATGATTATGAATTTATGATCCATTAATACCCTGGAGCATCATTAGGTACTAATCTTTGTTAAGTACATTATACTTCGTATTTCTTTTGTTTTTTTTTTTTAATCACAACATTAGCTTATCTCCTTTCTCTCTTAAAATAACGTGCATCCCTTCCACAATCCACATTGCAATTAAAAGAGAATGGAGAAAGCTTTCCATTTAATGAGTGATTAGATTATATTTGTCCAAAATGAAACCATACCATTGTACCTCATTATAGACCCAATAAAATCAAAAAGTCAACTACAATAATAGAATACTTTCACGAGACTTATTATTATTTCTTCACGGGGGATCCAAAGCCTAAATTTGCCAGATTATTAAAGATAGATAACTAGTCCTATCTATTTCCAGATTGATTAAGCATAAGTTACCTTGTAATTTGTCTTTATGTTATGTGAACATGGAAGATACAGTACTCTGTATTTGATCATTTGAGTTTAGGTTGAATTGACTAGTAAGTCCCACTAGCTTACATTGTTACATATATTTAGCTACCTGCTTTTTTTTTTTTCCATATACTATACAATCTTGTCATAGAGCGTTTTGTAAATCAACAAAGTAACTCTTATAATACTGATCGAGTAACCTTGTAACACTTAAGCCCTATAACACTAAAGAAGTAACCCCTGCAATATTGATCGATTAACCATTATAACACTAACGAAGTAACTCCCATAATGACTGGTTACACGATGTGGCCAGCTCCATATAAAAGTTGGTGATTAACCAAATGTCATTGGTGCAGTCAATTAAGGTTTCTCACTTTTGAGTATTGTGACCTTGACATTAGTAGTCTAAATCGTGTAATTTTTAAGCACTTAATTGGGGGTAGGAAATTTGGGATTTCCCTTACCTTTGCTTTCTACTCCCAAATACCTAGGCTCTAATCGGGTCGGGATCAAGTAGTTATTTTGTCAAACATTAACACAACCATAATTTAATGGATATCTCAATCATTTGTCAATTGCTTTATGGGATAATTATTTGTAGTCAAGTTAACTATACCAACAAAAGCCATGGAGTTGCCCATGGACTGTCAATTGATTGAATGAATGACCCCCATTTTATTTAGACCCATTTATGCTCTAATAATTAGGGCCCATTGTACCTAAGATTCAACATCGGTAATTGCACAACATGTACGAAGTTTTGGTCCTTATAACTTGGCCCCTTGGCTCTAAGACACAATAGATTAGGGGACCATAATAATGACCGCAATAACTTACAAGATATGCGATCAAATTTTATCTTCTACCTCCGTTAATGGTTATATGTAACTTTGGAATTTTTTATATCTCACAAATAATACCCCAAAGTTGCAAATAACCATTAACGGAGGAAGTATATATCACCGTTTTAGATAACTATACATAACAAAAATAACTTCCACCGTTAAAAAATTGGAATATTGATTTACATTGGAGTTCACGTGAATCCATAATTAGACAGCATAGAAATGTTGGCGTTATGTCAATCATCCCTAGTCCCCACTAAACGTTTCATTATCAAAGGGTTTGGAATTTTAGAGAAAAAACATCACTCACATTATCTTTTTGTGCAACAACTTTCTAATTTTCCCACACAAAGTGATGGGAAGGAAGAAAGATAAGAATATAATGAGGTAATTTCTTAATAAAGAGCCCAAAAATATGACAAATAACAATGAATGCAATATTCTCCATATCTATTTCTTACTTAGTATTACAAAGAACAAATTAAAAGCTCTAAACTCTATACAAAATAAACCCTTATTTGGATAATGACTTGAAGGCAGGGTAGGCATCTTACATTGTCTTTTCTTTCTTATCCTTGTTGAGCTCTCCTTTATCACCCATCCTCCTCACCTAATTCATTCCATGAATACCCATGTGGATTTTATACAATATGTGTACTTTTTGAGGGGTATAATCGTCTTTTCACTCCTTCGAAACTTGTAACCATTATGTGCTATATAGTAGTCTAGTTATTTCTTTCTTTTATGTTACATATTAGTAACACACACCATATAGTAGAGGCCAAACAATGAATAATAGGGTCACCTTGTTGAAAACCTCTGCAGGCAAGCCACCGCAGTTAGTGGGTGAGCAATGGCTAGATGATGCTTGCATTCTTGACATGGACTACTTTGTCAAGACACTTTCCGGTATAAAGTCTAAGGGGGTACGCCCTGACCTTGTTGGCTCGATCATTGCTCACTACGCGTCTAAGTGGGTTCCTGAACTATCTGAGAGTAGGGATGTCACGATACTTGAGGGGGACGACCCATCAGCCTCCCCTGAGTCCGTGACATCCGCTTGGAGGAAGAAGCGGTTCTTCGTGGAAACACTTGTAGGGATCCTCCCCCCAGAGAATGACACTGTCCCATGTAACTTCCTACTAAGGCTACTAAGGGTGGCTAACATGGTAGGAGTTGAGCTCACCTATAAAGAAGAGCTAGAAAAAAGGGTGTCATGGCAATTAGACCAAGCTACATTGAAGGAAATAATGATACCTTCTTTTAGTCACACTTGTAGTACATTGCTTGATGTGGAGTTAGTCATGAGGTTAGTAGAGAGGTTTGTGGGATTAGATGAAGGTTTTAAGAGTAGCGCGGCCTTAATTAAGGTGGCAAAGCTAATGGACTCGTACTTAGCTGAAGTCGCGATGGACTCAAATTTGAAGTTGGAGGAGTTCATTCAACTTGCTGGTGCTCTCCCTGCCCATGCTAGAGCCATAGATGATGGACTCTATCGCGCTGTTGATACTTATCTCAAGGTAACCTTTCATAGCTCCCGTTTTGTGTTTTTGTGTATTAGTACGGAATACTAGCCTTTGTTTTTGTCCTCTCATTTATGTTTTAATTATCTCATTTCTCCCTTCTTTGTTTACTTCAGTAAAATTTCCTGTCTTATTTACGAGTACATGTTTTTAATATAATGCAATCATTTTTCCATCAACAGATGTTAGCAGTTTCAGGCTGTACATAGTTTCTAATACATATTTCGACCCTTAGCTTTCTAATAAAAGTTTATACTAGTATAATCAATATAATGTCTCATATATGACAACCAGACGCGTACTTAGGCAAGTTATAAGCATGATTTAGTATATGGTTGTCGGTTGATGTATAGATATAGTGGTACGAAAGACAGCAAAATTAATCAGTAATCTTTATGGTGTGTCCTACAAGTGAAAACGCCATGACATAATTTTGTGGGGAGGGAATAGTAGAAGAGCCAAAACTATATTGCCTGTTAGTCTGTTACTACTGAAACAGAATCTTTTCTGATTAAAAAGACTCCAATTTTCGAATACTGTATTACAACTTTGCAAGTAGTGCTGTTTTTGGTCTCTTCTGAATGATATACATATTGTTTCAAAGTTATCAGACATTTTTTGTGGGTGTATAGGCACATTCTAAGGTGACAAAGCAAGAAAGGAAGCTTCTATGCAGATTGATTGATTGTCGAAAACTCTCTCCAGAAGCATGCCTACATGCTTCACAGAACGAAAGATTGCCTGTACGAGCAGTAGTGCAAGTCCTGTTTACAGAACAGAACAAGATTTCCCGGCAGCTGGATTGGAGTGGCCCTTTATCTATGGCTAGAAGCCCAAACTCTAATAGGCACGATGCACCAGGCCGATGCCAGTCAAAACGGGAGGTTTCAGTCCAGCATATGGAGATCAAGAGGTTAAAGGAGGATGTTGTCAGACTTCAGAACCAGATAAACAACCTGCAGAATCAGTTGGAAAAAGTGGTTGAAAAGAAGAAGGGGTTCTTTAGATGGAAGAAATTCATTTTAATTTCTGGTTCGACTAGTGTTACTGATGTCGGAAAGAGAGATTTTGAGGAAGTCGGGTTTGGAAGGCATACCCCTCTTACCAAGGGCAAAGCTTCACACAGATGGAGGAAGTCTCTATCGTGATTAATTCTCATTTCTTTACTCTATAATACGAAGTATGTTTTTTTAATTTACCAAAAGCTTAATAACACTGATTTATAATTTGGTTTTACTCGTTGATCTGTAATACATAAGTCGTTCTTGTGCAGTAGCCTACAAGTCTTCCTGTAGATGTGTAGAAGCAAATGTTAAAAGTTCGGATACATCTATCAAGTACTTAAAATGTATGCCATTAAGAAGCAAAGTCAAGTAATAAGTTCTTCTATGTTATTAACAACAAGCTGTTATTCTATATATCAGTCTGAAAAACAAACTGACAAAGAAATAAGTTCACACACAAATGAATTATCAACCTCAACAAACAAAAAGAATATGGAAATAATTTACATTCCGAAATTTACAACTTAAATTTTGACAGCCTTCTTGATGGATTTGATGGATGATTTGAGGAAGTTGTCACCAGCTGAATGATTCTCATCAATATGATTATAATCTTCATCATCGTCAACAACGAGTGGCTTCTTTCTTATGCAATCCACCCCCTTTCTCATATTTAATATCTTTGACGGAGAAGATGGGAGTTGCCTGAAGAACCTCGCGCTTTCAGTCCTAGCAATCCCTTTATCTTTCCCTCCTCCAAAACTCTTCTTTGCTTCACTCTCAGTCTCAGAAGAAATGGATCTCCTTGCTCCCAAACTCTTCCTTGCTTCACTTCCTTTGCTAGTAATATCGGTCTGATATGAAATGGATCTTCTTGGAGTGCTCATTGCCCTTGGCTTTTTTGCTTCAGCTGAAACAATTTCTTCCTTCTTTTTTACATTCTTTGTTTCATGGCTTCTTGGCTCAACTGAAATGGATCTCCTAGGAGTGCTCATTGATCTCGGCTTACTGGTTTCAACCTCTACACTCTTCTTCTTTTCATCAGAAACTGGAGGTTTCAGGACTTTTATCTCCTTCTGAGGGAATTTTTTCATTGAGCTTTTTGATGATTTCATCAGTATTGCTAGTCTCGGGTTCTTGAGCTACTTTTGGAGGGCTAAAATTCACATTATCTTCGCCTTCTGTATTTTCCAGCAGCAAATGCAACCACTTCTCTACATTGCCTTTCCCTCTCTCCTTCCTCGATTCCTCATCATCATCATCTACTTCTGCTTCTCGAGCAAATGGGAATTTGACACTTAACTCCTCTACATTATGACCTATTTCCTCCTCTTCTATCTCGGGGTCTAATGTAAGTTTTGGTGTCTCTTCTGTTTCTTCTTCTATTCTGTTTTCTTCAATCATCAAAAGGGCTTCTTCTGACAAGTTGTGTTCTTCTTCTAGGAACTTCCTGAGCTCCTTGTGTGAAGGTGTTTTAGACTTGATCCTCGGCAAGTAGATTAGAGTTCGGTCTTCTTTCTCCTCAGCAAAAGCATCATCAATATCTGTCCTTGATCTCTTCCTTGTTTGTTCCCACTCTGGCTTTATTTGTTTCTCAAGTTCATCCCTTTGCTTAAACTTTTTAGCAAGCTGTTTCTCAGCCGAGTTACATATTGCCATTTGCGCTTCAAGTCTTGCCATGAGTGTGTTCGTTGCAGCCTGGTTTAGCCTCACCTGTTCTTTGTAAACCACACTCCTACAAAAATTCATAAATAAAATGAATTAGAATTTAGGATTACAAGCAAAAAAGTTCCGAAAATTCCCAACAAATATGCAACAAACAAAAGAGGGAAAGGCCTTACTGATGCATTGCATTTCTGATCATTTTCTCCAGCATTGTTCTGTAAGAAGATTGAGCCTCGGCCACCCTACGACATTTTTCAGCTCGTCTTCTACGTTTAATCAATGCTAACTCAAGCTCTTGAATTGTCATCTTTTCTTTCTCATTCTTTAGCTTCAATTCAGTCACTTCATCATCCAACCTTTGAATTTCTGCCTTCATCTTATTAGTCTCTTCTCTTCGCTTCAACGAATCTCTTGCCATAACCAAGGCTTGGTAAGGGTTCGTAGCCATGTCAGGCATCTCATTCTCCTTCGACCCAGCATTTTTCAATTTCCTCGAAGGAGCTATCATTAGACATAAACAAGTTACACACAACAGATAAACAAGACCCAAAAAAAAAAAAGTTAGTTGATTTTGCGCCAAGTTTTTACCTATCATAGGAGTAGTAGGCCTATGCTGTCTATTGACCTCTAATGTTCTCAAAGTTGAATCAACAAATTCTTTTCGAGCAAGAACAACAACAGCAGCAGGCGCTAGGCCAAGCTGCTCTTTCGACACCATAAATGGTTGAGGAAAATTATGAGAGTCTACAGTTTGCAAATCATTCAGCTCTTCATTCTCACCTGCTGCAAACATCCATCTAAATGCCCTTTGCCTACCAAAACATATTACCACCATATAATAAGATTATAAACACTATTATCATATCCTAGTCCAAAAATCTGAAATTTAAATCACAGGAAAAAGGAATAAGCTAAAATCTATTCACCTAAAATCCGAATTCGATGCAGCAAAGATGGATAAAAACTGGTCAATAGATATGCCCAACTGCAAATCCCACCAAGGTACTAAAAATTCCAACTGATTGTGCTTCCTCTTGCGAACTTGCCATTGAAGTATCCTTAAATTGCTTGGTACAGTCAATCCTCCTCCTACATTTTTTAGCACAATATATCATACAATATATAGTATTTTTTGTTAATAAAATTGGAATGTACACATAAGTAGAAGATGTGTTCTGTACTTGAACAAGGGAACCAATGATCGATATCCCAAGCGAGTGGGGAGGCGGCATCAGCATGAAGGTAGATGACATTGCCATAAGGATCAACCCGAAACATGGCCGGATCAAAGCCGGCATTTCTAAGAACAATTACCACAAAAAAACAACATAAGCATTAGTTAAATATCTTGAAATTGTGGTTAATTTAGTTGAAGAAAGAGTAAAAGTTATTGGTAGAAGGGTTATTACCCTAGGTGGTTGAGTTGCTTCCATATAATACTAACAAAGATTCTGTAGTTGGCTGTTGGTTTCGCTTGTGGGTCGATTATAGGAAACAAATCATCTAATTCCTCTGCCCTTGATGCCTAAATAAACAGATTATATAGCCTTAATTAATTAAGCATCCAAAAAATCACCAATGTTCAGGAAGAAAAGAGCATACATTTACATCATATAATCATGAACCTCTACATAATTCTCATATTGCGAGTTCAAGTTACACTATTAGCGCGACTATTAAATACGGAAGAGAGTAACTTCTACAATAACCCAGAAAAATTTTAGATGGTCACTAAAATGTACTATTTAGCTAATGCTACACATTATTCGGTCAAATTTTCTAGAAATGCATGACAAAATCACGGCGGTTAATGTTTAATTTAGCTAATATTTCCACCTATAGAAGATGCAGCCCACATCAATTTCCTATTTTTTCAACCCATATTATCAATTAATCAAATCAATTTTGATAAACAAGAAGGAAAGGACAATGCAATTCACCAAAATCATAAAATTCAAAAACAACATACCAAAATTAGAAGCAAAATAAAATAACAATATGAAAAAACAAAGAAACCCATGTTACAAATCCAATCAAATCAATTATGCAATCACAACAAAACACACTAAAATCAAGAAAGAACAAGACAATAAAAAATTGCTAAACAAAATTATTTAATTTTTAGTTTATATTACCTCTTGGGAATGAAGAGTAAAGGGAGTGAAAGTAAGAGGAGGACCATGACAATAAGGACTAATACTTGTATCTTTACAAAGCTTAGCGTACGCTCTTGGGTATCCAAGGCTTTGATCCACTACCATATCTTCCTTACCAAACGCGTACGCCACCGACATTTTTGTCGAATCGAAACGACTCGAATCGAGAGCGGTGGATGAGGAGGAGGAGAAGGATGAGGGAATTAGCTAGAACAGAAAGTAAGACAGAAAGAGTTAGAAGTGAAGTAAAAAGATGCAGAGGAAGTCAAGTATTTTGAGGAGAGAGAGTAAAAGAGTAACGGTCAGATTGATGTTTCAAAAAGTGGTTGTGGGATGTAACGTGAAATTTGATAGATAGCGGTGGGATAGTGTAACGGCTAGATTTTGTGACCCGGCTCAGAGAATTTAATATTGGAATTATTACTCATTATTTTTGTTTTCTTTATATACTTCCTTTTAGTTTTTTTATTGGAATCTTTCTTTTATTTATTTAATTAATTAATGTGGGGTGGGGGGTTACATCAGAAGATTAGTGTGGACAAGCTGGTTGGTACTAGTATTAATTAGGCAGTTGTGTTTTTTGAAAATAATTAAATTAGCGTAAAATTATACAGTTTTTGAGATATTATACTCTACTAGTTTTTGAAAATTTTCATCTTTCCTAATATAAGTTACATAGACAAATAAAAATAATTACTTCCTCTGTTTTTAGCTAATAAATTTTCTCTATTCTCTTATATCATATGGGCTCTCCGCCTCACCTTATTTTATTCTCTATCTTTCTCTATTCTAAAAATTGCCTAGAAGCTCGTGATATCAAAATTGTTAGGAAATAAGGGTGTAATTGTGTTTGATTAATGCGGAACAAGTCAATGAAACACAAGAATTTATGTGTTCTGTCAAATTAGACCTACATCCACGGGTGGGGGATTCGAGAGCTTTTTCACCATAATGGAGAGAGAACGAGAGAATAATGCAAGGAGTCCTAAATCTAATGGCTCAAAAGGTATGATCTAATTGATCAGCTAAAGGGTCCTTTTATAACACAAGAAAACCCTAGTAAAAATCCTAAATTGTTCCCCAAATATACTCAAATAGCCGTCATAAAAAAGATATAGTTTTAGGTTATATCCCATAATTTATCCTAAAAGAATAGCTCGGTAGCCAGCTCAAGCCCGCCGCAAGTCTTCAAAGGGCCGAGCTATAGCTCACTCGCCTAGAGCTATAGCTCGCCTGCTCGTCGTAATTTTCCAGCTTCATCAGGTTTCCGTAAAACGGCCATAACTTTCTCATTCCTTAACGGAATTGGGCATATGACCTACTGTTGGAAAGATCTTGAACCAAGTTATCACCTCCAACATGAATCACCTCATAATCACTTGTAGTTTGAGAGATATATGCATTCAAAATCAGCCCCACTAGATTTTGAGTCACAATTTAACAAATCTCCACCTTGACTTGAAATCGACCAAACAAGGTAACTCCACCTAGAACCAAAAACAAGAAGTAATGCTCATAAGAAAACATAGAACCTCCACCTTAAACAAAATTCCATAAGCCTACTCACATTAGGCTATCAACAAAACGGACATCTTCATAACTTGTGAACCACTGCGTCTCCAAACACAAAATTCCGTACACAAAACCATCACATGGCCTAGATTGAGAGTATAATGTCCCGACGCCAAGCATGCTTATCAAAATTGACCAAACTCTCTTCAATCACTTCTTCATCTCAAAACCAAACTAAAAAACTTAAGGAATTCTAGAAAATAAAATTACATCAAGAATTTCTAAATTGCAATTGTACTTAACAAATCATAAAAGTACCAAAATTGAGATAAGAAATAGCATAACTAGATCAAAAATCTAATGCATAACCAAGAATCTAAAACAACCTTCTAGAAGATTAAGATAAATCCCGATGGTTTTAGAAATATAACGGACCCTCCACATGATCATTGGTTCCGCATATAAAGCTTGGTTTGGACCCAATTTAAAATTTTGGCCATAACTTCCTCGTTATAACTCGGATTTGGGCTTATAATATATCGTTGGAAAGCTCTTTTTCAAGCCCTATCCAACTACACAATTATTGGACCCAGATTATGGACCAAAATAAACTGGTTTGGACGTTTTTCATAAATAGGACACGAAATGAACAAATCTAAGGACACGAATGAATGATTTTAAATTAAAACATTTAAAAGAAAGGGAAATTCACGAGACTCTTCAACATTTCACCGAACTCGATAATCAAAGACATGAAAGATACTCATCACTGGGTTTGGTTTTTCGGGAGACACAATTAGGTGTCTACACTACGTAATTGATTTTACCTTGTTATTTGATCCGTTACCATTAGGCTTTAATTTTCTTATTTTAGTATCCATATAAGAGTTTTTCGGGTGCACATAGAGATTACTTAAGAATTTTCAAATAGAGATAGAACAAAAAATATATACCCTTAGTTGACCTGGAAATCCACAATTTAAAAAAAACCTAGATTAGTGCTACCTCCATTTTAAGTTATTGTTGGAAAAGTTACACACACAATACCCAGGCTAATCACAAGCTCAAGCGCCATGTGATCAATTAATATTTCCACCTATAGAATATGCAGCCCATATCAAATTCCTATTTTTAATTCCAACCTATCATCAATTAATCAAAACAATTTTAATACACAAAGGAAAGGACAATTCAATTCACCAAAATAATATAATGCATAAAAATACCAAAATTAGATGCAAAATTAAATAACAATTTGAAAAAACAAAGAAACCCCATGTTATAAATCTATTCAAATCAATTATGCAATCATGACAAATTTGGGTGAAAGAGAGAATATAATGACTTGATTATTATTCACTAATAGATAATTTATACAAAACCTATAAACATAAGATAGTAAACAATCTTCCTAAAAGACTATCTAACTTTATATCCTAAAGATATATTCACTAAATAATATCCTAATATAAATATCCTAAATATATTATTCTCCTAATTATATATACGAAAAATATATCACACATATATTAATGTGATTCGATCTATGTAGATTTTTACTCATAAAATCAAATCTAATGGTGTATTTGAGCGGCATAAAGCTCGTCTTGTAGGTGATGGAAAGACTTAAGAGGTTGGTGTTCGTTGATTGTGGTGAGACCTTTAGTCCGGTGGTGAAACCAGCTACAATTTGTACTGTTCTTAGTGTATCTATTTAGAAGGCATGACCAATTCATCAATTGGACGTTAAAAATGTTTTTCTTCATGGTGAGCTACAAGAAACTGTTTATATGCATCAACCTTTGGGTAACAGGGATCATGACCATCCAGATTATGTTTTTCTCTTGCGTAAGTCATTATATGGACTTAAGCAAGCCCCCCGAGCCTGGTATAAGCGTTTTGCTGATTATGTCTTAACTCTTGGGTTCACTTATAGCAAGTGTGATAATTCATTATTTATACATTGCAAGGGGTCTAATATGGCTTACATTTTATTATTTGTTGATGATATAATTCTCATTGCCTCTTCTGATGCTCTCCGTTTTTCTATTATGAATCTTTTTAGCTCTGAGTTTGCTATGAAGGATCTTGGCCCTCTGAATTATTTTCTTGGTATTGTTGTGACGCGAAATAAAGGGGGTAATGTTTTTGTCTCAACGCAAGTATGCTGAGGAGATAATTGAGTGTGTAAGGATGTTATCGTGTAAACCATCCTCTACTCCCTTTGATACGAAGTCAAAGGTTAGTGCTACATCTGGTACTAAATTTGATGATCCCACCCTCTATCGGAGTCTTGCAGGGGCCCTTCAGTATCTCACTTTTACCAGGCCGGATATCTCATATGCCGTTCAGTAAGTCTGCTTACATATGCATGATTTGAGAGTGGATCATATGTCTGCTCTGAAAAGGGTTATTCGGTATGTTTAGGGTACATTGGATCACGACCTTCATTTATACCCATCTTCCTTTTCCACTCCGGTCTCATATACAGATGCAGATTAGGGTGGGTGCCCTGACACACGGCGTTCTACCTCTGGTTATTGTGTATTTTTGGGTGACAATTTGGTGTCTTGGTCGTCAAAACGACAACCCACATTATCTCGTTCCAGTGTAGAGGCAGAGTATCGTGGGGTGGCTAATATTGTATCCGAATCTTGTTAGCTTTGAAATATGCTCTTAGAGTTACATTGTCCGATTTAAAAGGCTACTCTTGTTTATTACGACAATGTGAGTGCTATTTATTTATCAGGAAATCCAGTTCAGGATTAGCGGACAAAAGATATTGAGATGGATATCCATTTTGTTAGGGAGAAAGTCGCTCGTGGTCAAGTTCGAGTACTTCATGTGCCTTCGCGACATCAAATAGCTGACATCTTCACTAAAGGCCTTCCCCTAGTGTTATTTGAAGATTTTAGGGATAGTCTCAGTGTCGTAAACCTCCCGCTTCGACTGTGGGGGTATTAAATATATTGTTTATATATTTTATGATGTATATCTTGTAGTCAAAGGCCATCAATTAGTTTCCTTATTGTATGCCTACTGTTACGCCTAATTGGAGGCTCATCGCTTGTATATAGGCTGACTTTGGTTATGTGAATATTGAAAGAAAATATTCCCTCATCTTTCATTTTCTTCTCCTTATTATTAGACTTAAACTTATCTAAACTGAAATGAAATGAACTTTTGTAAGCTTATCCGAAAGTTTTGAAAAATTTGTCAATTACTACTCCTAAAAATTAACAATATTTTTTCTACGGGTGGTAATTAGCAAGACACCTATTTTTGGGGTAATTTAATAATTAACAAATTTTTAAAGGCCCTGTTCACTTCACCTTATTTTTGTTGAACTGAAATTAATTTTACTGAACTGAAATTATTTTTGTTGAACTTAAACTATTTTTACTGAACTGAAATTATTTTTGCTGAACTGAAATTATTTTTACTGAATTTCTTTTATTTTTCTTCTTTAAAGTTACTAATTTTTACTGAACTGGAATTATTTTTACTGAACTGAACTTATTATTACTAAACTGAACTTATTTTTGCTGAACTGAAATTATTTTTACTGAATATTTTTTTTTAAGGTGAAGTGAACAGGGCCTTATTAGTTTTTACTCCGTATTGAATTTATTGGAACTTATTAAACCTGATTGAATTTATTGGACCTAATTGAAACTTATTATTATTATTATTCAAAATTTCAAACCAATAATAATTTAGGCAAAATATTTTGTGTACACTCGGTTTAATTTAAAATAATATTAATGTACATCTATCAGTTTAAGGGTAACCATTATGGAATCTTGTAAACGGGTTCGGTAAAAAAAAAAAAAAAAAACTGTTCAAAACCCACAAAAACAAGTCGGGTCGGGTAAAAAATTGACAGGTCTAGCTTACCTGAACCTAAAGCTTTGGATTAGTAGGATTGAGCATTTCTTAACTCGTGACACAAAATGACCCGGCTCAAGACTCGTGACCGTACCCGACACGAACACAACCCCACTGATTTGATTGACTAGTCTAATTTTAGCCAATAAAAAAAGAGTGTACAAATCTTTTGGCTACATACACCAAGTTTTCCCCTAGTACAAGTAGCTTCTTGAAATTTACAATTGAGACTTGTATGATTTGTGAAATAGAGAGGAATAAGAAAATGAAAATTTTGAGTTTTGCTACCACCAAAAGTTACAAAATATAACTTTTGCTATCACTTAACAGAATCCGTTAGTATTCTGTTAAATAAGGTCCATTATCTCATTAAATAATAATTTAATTTATTAAAAAAAAATCTCAGCCAGTAGCCCGTCAGCCACCCCTCCCCGTACCGGCTGCCGTCGTCCAAATGATCCCCCGGAATCGGTGACCCCACCCCCTCCCCTTTCTAACCTCAAAATTGAAAAGAACAGGGTTAATTCAAAAACTTACATTGATTTTGGGATATACTCAAAATGAAATTCATCACCAATTTCATGATATTTATCAACAAAAAGAAAAATCCTGAGTCCATATTTTCTAAAACTCCGCGAAAAACAAAGCAGCGAGACGGCGGCAGCAGTAGCCTAAAAAAACAGCATCTCCAGCTCAAAACTTTTGACATGGTATTTCCGGCAAGCGGCGGCATCGGAAGATCCGCAGTAGAAGAAGATGATGACAAAAGGAGCGCCAACACCGAAAAATAGGAAAGATAGGGAGGAGAGAGAAAGTGAAAAGCGGGAATCATGGATGAAACCTAGAAATCAAAGGAAGAGTTCAAATCTATGTGTCAGAGAGAAAAGCGTAATAGAAGAGTTGGGGTTTCTTGTGTTGATTCTGGGTTGTACCATCGGTGTTGTAGATGAGAGTAGTATGATGTTGAAACTGCCATTGTTAGAAGCTTCAAGTGTTGAGAGAGAAAAAGGGCAGCCGGCACGGGGAGGGGGGAGGGGGGCTGGCAGTGAGGGTGGCTAAGGAGGGAAGGGTGTCTGGACGGTGGTTGCCTGGTTGGGCCCTACTAACAAAAATAGTAACCAATTCTGTTAAGTAAAGCAAAACATATGTTTTTTTTTTGCTTTTAGGTAGTTGGAAAATAAAATAAAATTTTAGATGGATAGCAAAAGTCAAAGTGGTGTATTTTAGTGGTAGCAAAAGTCAAATTATCCTAAGAAAATTTATGAAAATTGGAAAACTGAGAATCAATTAAAGTGATGAAAATTAGAGTTTTGGACCATGAGGGAGGTTCACAAAAAATCAATGATTCGAGTACTGTTTTGTGTAGTTTCAATGATTTAAATATTTAATAGAGGAGATTGGGGATGCTAATTATATTCATTTTTCTATTTTTTTTTTTTTTTTTTTTTTTTGGGTTGGCAAGATGAAGGCCCATTGAGTCCGAACTCTACATAGTCATAGGTCAACCTGGTCCGAGTTAATGGGCTAGACAATTTGGGAGAATGGGGGGAAGGTGAGGGAATCCCAATCCCTAAATAGTTACTAGTAGGGATTGAATCTCCAAGGTGCTCTCCTTTTCACTAGACCAAGCTTAGCTTGGTATATTCATTTTTCTAAATTGCTATTAGCCTTAAAAACCTCTTTTGTATGTACACATTATCGATTGATTTACGCTTATTATACACTAATAACAATCTTATCATTCATCAAATAAAATAAACATAATGACCAAAAATAAAATAATAATCAATGACATCGTAAACTTGTAATATGCAGTATAAATAATAACATACATTACATAATTTTGAAACATGTAAACAGTATTACATGAAAAATAAAATGAAACTGAAATATAACGGAAATAAATAAAAAGAAAAAAAAGCAGCAATAGAATTATGGTTGTCCAACAACCACTTTTACACCTGGATAAGGAACATATGGATAAAATTCTGCTGTAACCACTTGTGGCTGGTCTATAATAACTGGTGGTGGTAGCTGGTATGTAATAACTGGTGTTGGACTCCTGCAGTTACCACCAAGTATTTCACCAATCAGACAGCCAAAACCACCGGATACGGCCGTGACAAGCATTGGCTGCATTATTACCATGGCTATCAATAACACCACCATACTCTTTGTGACTTGACTCATTTTCTTAATTATTGTTCTTGTTATACGAGAGATTGATCGGATCAGAAGGAGTTAATTAGTAGATGGAATTGGATCAACCATTTATAATATAATGTAATTATAATCAAACATTCAAAGAGACGTGGTTTCCACATCCATTTCGGAATAAAATTAAACAGATGTGCAGTGGTTTCAATTCCTCGATCAAGTCATCTGAATTTACAAGTAATCTGTATGCCAGTGAATAGCATGCTGTACGTGATGGGTTTTAAACTATTAATTACCAATTTAAATTAATCAAACGCGTTTACCCTCGAAGCTAAACAATGGTAGGTCTGGGTCGTGCCTTGGATGAACTTAAGCAGTTACAAGGTCAGAGTTGAAGCGTGCGAATTGAGTACTCCGTACCACAAAATTAATTACACGCACGCGACGTAAGAGAGACTGGTTTGAAAGCATTCAACTTGCATGGCTTCAAAGCTAAACAATAATTTAATAGTGAAGTGTTTTTTACATGGAAATATGGAATTATATCTAAGTTTTTTTTTTTTTCCTTTTTTTAAATATGCATCTTATCGTTGTCAATTAGCCAAATTAGTACTAATAATTTTAAGGAAATTTTGCAAAATAACACCATAAAAGAGCCACGATTTTGATTATAACACCACAAAAAAAAACCAAAAATTTGATTTTACCACCACATAACGGATTCTTGGATGGAATCCGTTAGTGGGGCCTAAAATTCACTTGTCGAGTGTCTATTGGTTTAAAAGAATAAATTAATAAAAAAAAATTATAAAAACTTGGTATTAACAAAATATACAATGAGAGAAATTCAACAAGACCCCACTTGGCTATATTATTCCTTATAAATTAATGAGGATTTACGGTCAAATTTTTTTAACGTTTGACCCAACTATTTGCAATGGAGCAAAAAAAAAAAAGGGATATAGAGAGTAGTCATTAAGTAATTGTTGGTCAAATAAGCTAATTTTTCCCTAATAATTCCAGTCAATAAAAAAGTGTTCCCCTAGTAGCTCCCTGAAACTTACAATTTAGGACTTGTATGATATGTGAAATAGGTAGGAAAAAGTATCAGAAATTTGATGAAAATGGGAAAACTGAGAATTAATTAAAATCAGGAACATTACGAGTATTTGGATAAAGAAAGGGGAAGGAAAAGAAGGGGAGGGAGGAGAAGAGGAGGGGAGGGAAGAATGGTGAGTTTTCCGACCAACCCCAGTTATGTAATATTGTTTTTAGTGTCGAAAGTTGTAAAGGTTTAAATGCTAAAAGCTATGTAGTGGTAAGTTTTAGTTTTTATTTCGTATTTTGTAAACTCTGAATTTATTAATATATTTTGCTATTGTAAAAAAAAAAAGATTTAGTAGAATGGGGATGCAAATTTTATTCCCTTTTCTACACATTATCCATCAATTTATGCTTATTTTATGAAGTTATGCTATTACTACTCAGTAGTACTACGTATCATCATTCACCAAATAAAATTAACATAATGGCTAAAAATAAATATTCCATAATAATCAATGACATTGATAGAGAATATCTGTAGAATACTCTCTTCTTAGGTTTAGGATATATTTTGTATAACAATATCTTTATGATATCTTTACATATCTAGTTAGTTACCTAATATGATTAGGAGTTTTATATTATCTGACATGGTATTAGAGCTTAGGTGAGATCTTGGGATCATATACAAAAATCTCCACCCTGCCAATAGATCAGATAATTAAACCCACCGGTGGGATATCACAATATTATAATGCTTCCGCGAACTCGCAAATATAAATTCTTTTTTTTTTCTTTCTGAAAGTTTTTTTAGAATTTGTATGTGGATCATACTATTCACTCCGTGTTGTACCATAATTCCACAATCTCCCAACATGGCCTTACAGACTTCCGTCTTATCTATTGTGGATTTGCGTGACATTATTAGTTGTTCTCTTAGATTTAATGGTGTTTTCTGATTTGGCCACACAACACTAAAATTAATTTCAAGAGATGGACCAACTAGCTTGTAATATGCTTTATAAATTACTACTCCGTACTATACGTAATTACGTATAACATAATAATATCGGATAAAAAATAAGAAACAAGCTAACAAGAAACATGTAAGCAGTATTACATGAAAAGTGAAATATAAAACTTAACAGAATATAAAGGCAGCAATACAATTATGGTTGTCCAACAACCACTTGACGATCAGCTGGATAAACTGCTGTAGGATAAACTACAGAACCATAGACATCAGGATAATAAGGATAGTAAAGTGATTGTTGTACAATAACTTGTGGTGTCCGATTACAATTTTGACCACCAAATAAACCACCAAACGCACAGCCAATGCCGTTGTCTAGAAAGGCCGTGACAAGCATTGGCTGCATTACCATGGCTATCAACAATAACACCACCATACACTTTGTCACTTGACTCATTTTTTTTTTGTTATATGGGAGATAATTATTATTGATCGGATGAAATTAATTAGTACTTCACTATATAATCGAATTGGATCAACCATTTATAATAATATATCCATTTCATAATCAAATTAAACAGACGTGCAGTGGTTTTGTCGATCAAGTCAATGCACTATGCATGCTTTCAAATTTACAAGTATATCTGTATGCCACTGAATAACATGGTGTACTAAACATTATGTTATTATCTTATATTGGGATCTCATTAGATTCATTACAATGTAAATTTTCTAAATATATACAAGTAGTACGGATTACATTTGTATAATTTAAACAAATATGTGATTGAAGATGTTAATGATTAAATAAGAGCATTAGAGATCACATGTGAAGAACTTTATGAAACGAGAAAGTTTGACACTAGCAGTCCCAACTATGGCTTATCTTCTTTAAAAGGTCCCAACTTTCGATAAACAACTCAGAGCGGTCCTAACTTTAGAGAAATCCTTCTCAAAACAGTCTCAATCAAATTTTTAATTTTTCTAAAGAGTTGGCCAATCTTAGACACGGTCTTCTGTGATTTGACCTGGGGTGCAACCTAACAAACCTTAAGTAGTGAATTGTGATGCCACTGGCGTTCCCTCCATGCCAATTTTGTTGTTTGAATGATTTTTGAATGGATTATGAAATTATACGGATTATTTATATTTTCGAAGTTTTATGAAATTTTGATTTATTTTGGTTTATTTATTTGATTTTGTTTTTAATGTTTATTTCATGATTTGTATGGTTAAGTGTAAGGCCCTATTCACTTCACCTTAAAAAAATAATATTCAGTAAAAATAATTTCAGTCTAGTAAAAACAATTTCAGTTTAGTAAAAATAATTTCAGTTCGGCAAAAATAATTTCTGTTCAGTAAAAATCAGTAACTTTAAAGAAAAATATAACAGAAAATTAGTAAAAATAATTTTAGTTCAGCAAAAATAATTTAAGTTCAGTAAAAATAATTTAAGTTCAGCAAAAATAATTTCAATTCGGTAAAAATAATTTCAGTTCAGCAAAAATAAGGTGAAGTGAATGGTGCCTAAGTGATTTTTTACATGTAATTTAATTTCTAAAACTTTATTATTTCTGATTTGAGGGAGAACTACTAGCTAGTTGCTCCCCACTGATTGGATTTTTTGTGGTTGTTTCATGTGCAAGTGATGTTAGGTTATATGTCGTTGGGCTGGGTTTGAGTGGGCCTTAGGCCACCTTAGGTTGGACTTTTGAATGTTTTGGTTTGGTTTTGGCTTGTTTGAATTGTTTGCATGGTTTCTCTCAACTTAGTTTGACTTGAATTTGTTTTGGGGTTTGCCGATAAAAGTATTCTGCCCTTGGCTTCTTGTAATTTCAAATTTATCTATATTTTGTTTTCTAAGTCAAGTTCTTATTTCTAAAGCCTCAACTATCACTTTTAGAGCCTTCTATGTTTAAATAAATAATTAAATGCAGTGTCTATATATGCTCCAATTATCTCACATAGACTTAATTTAACTTTCGATTTCACTCTTAAGTGACGAAGTGACCTCCGTCACAGCGTAATTCCTCTTACGCCATTAGTTGTACTAGGACCGGGCGTTACACTAGCTAGTTGGTACTATTAATTAGGCACGCAGTTGTGTTTTTTGAAAATAATTGAATTAGCGTAAAATTAAAGAGTTTTTTGAGATCTTATTCACAATTAGTTTTTGAAATTTTCATCTTTCCTAATGTAACATAGACATTAAAAAAAAAAAAACAACTACTTCCTTCGTTTTTTTAATTGATGCATCACTTTATATACCCTGGCCTCCGTATTTTATTACTTGCTCTATTTCTCCGGACAAGAAGTTTTAAGAGGAATTGTAGAAAAAATTATATCATGACGGCCTAGAAGTGGGGTTGGTTGAAAAGTAAAAAAAAATCTAAAAAAGCTAAAGTGACTATAAGCGGGGTGAAGAGAGGATATGAAATATGATATAAGGGGATCACTAGTGGGGAGGAAAATAGTTAAATATTGTTAAAAGTTTCCAAAAAAAGGAAATGGAACAAGTAATAAATTCCGACTGCATAAGGAAAGTGGAGCAAATAATAATATACGAATGGAGTAAAATGAAAGTTCCAAATTAGATGACCGCTTTCCTTTTTAGCTAATAAATTATCTTTATCTCTCTTATATCATATGGGATTACTTTATTTTTTCTCTCTATCTCTCTCTATTCTAAAAATTGCTTAAGAGCTCGTGACATCAAAAGTGATTCATAAGAAAAAAAGGGAAAAAGTATAAGATTAGTAGTAAAAAAAAAAAATAATAAAAAAAAAAAACCTATGGATCGAAATACTCCCTCTGTTTTTTTAATGCCCCATCGAGGTGTGCACGGAGTTTTAGGCAAAAAAAGTAAATAATACTTCCACTACTGCACAAATATTGCAACAAGGATGAAATTACGCATCCCAAAGCACATTTTATTTGTTAAATATCCATAATTATATATGAGTAAAAATTATAAAAAGTTGATATTGTGAAAGTATTTTGCGAGACAAATCTAACAAGACTCCACATGACTATATTTTACTTTACGTATAAATCATAATATGTGGTCATACAAGCGTGATAAATAGTGCAAAAGTCTAGTTGGTGTAATATTACCAGAACGGAGGAAGTATATATATAAGTGGGTATGATTAGTAATAAAAAATTTAGAAAAGTAAGAGAGAGAAATATAAATAGGGGATCATTAGGCATAGTTTGGGAGAGGGAAATATTATAAAATGATGGTGGGGTCTAAAGAAAGAGAAAAAAAATAGTAATATATAATGTGAGTAGGTTTCCAATCAAATTTGATAATGGGACACTTAAAAAAAAACACGGTCGTTTTTGGAAAGTGGTGCACTTAAAAAAATTGGAGGAAGTATTATTGTTGGAAAGGTATTGTACTATTGATAAACACCATTTAGACTGATGGAAAATTCTTCAATTTAATCTTGTTTTTTAATTGAAATATAAAATTGTAGAAATATGTGGAAATGTGGAAAATAATGAAAAATCTAAAATGATTACTAGTTTCAATAAAATTACTCAACAAATCAACTAAGGGTGTGTTCTTTTTATCTTATTAAACAAGAATTTGTCTAAACTGAACTGAATTTAACTTAACTTATCCAATCAAATTATTGAAAAATTTGTCAATTACTACCCTTAGGTTAAAAATTCAATTTTTTTTTTCACAGGTAGCAATTGGCAAGACACCTATTTTTGGCCTAATTTAATAATTGACAAAGACCTCACTCCATATTGAACTTATTGGAACTGATTGAAACTTCTTCTTCTTCTTCTTCTTCTTCTTCTTCTTATTATTATTATTATTATTATTATTATTATTATTATTATTATTATTATTATTATTATTATTATTATTATTATTATTATTATATTATTATTATTATTATTATTATTATTATTATTATTATTATTATTATTTTCAAACCAATAATTTAGGCAAAATCTTTTGTGTACACCCAATTTACAATAAAATTTTGCGGCGGGTTAAATGAGTTCAGGTTAAAAAATTGTTCAAAACCTACAAAAAACCGGTCGGGTCAGGTAAAAACTGATCGAACCTGAAACTTTGGGTTAGGGTTGAGCATATCTTGACCTGTGACCCGAAACTTTGGGTTAGGGTTGATTATATCTTGACCCATGACCCGACCCAAAATGACTCGTGACCTGACACAAACTCGACCTGACCGATTCGATTTACAAGTCTAATTTCAGCCAAAAAAGGAGTTTATTTACAGATCTTTTGGGTACATACACCAAGTTTTCTCCCAGTATAAGTAGCTCCTTTTAGAGATGGAAATGAATCGAATTCGGATCGGGTGGAGCTTCACCCGCATCCATCCGTTATTCCAATCGCTCCATCCACATCTATCCATCACCCACATCACAGATCATAATATATATCCGTCGTCCATCATCCGCGGATGAAACCGGTGGAGCGAAAGACTAATGGATGTGTATTTAAAGTGAAAAAAAAATCCACATAAACTCTAATTTTTGGTTATTTATACAATTATTTTTTTATTTTATTAATAAAAAAGGAAACTATAACAACATATTGTTTGAAAAAATTAATTTGCAAGAAAAAAAAAGAAGTAATTTTCTTGCGCATTTTATATTTTATTATTAAATTTCTTAGATAAAAAATTTAATATATTAGTATTATCCACATCCGATTCGATCTATCACCCGCAGCTTTTCATCTATTTTTACAGGTGTTCGTCCATTTATTTAAAGCGGGTGAAACGGATTAACGGATATCCATTTAATATTACAATGTGCCATCCCTGGCTCCTTGAAAAACTTACAATTGAGACTTGTATAGTTGTATGACTTGTGAAATAGAAATTAAAGAAATAAAAAATAGATGAAAATTGGAAAACTGAGAATTAATTAAAGTTAGGAAAATTAGAGTTTTGGACAATGAAGTAGCTAGGTCTATAAGGAATCAAATCAATCAATAAGACGAATACTCTTTTTTTTTTTTTAATCTAGTTTTAATAATTTGATGGAGGAGATTGGGGATGCTAATTTTATTTCGTTTTCTAACTTGTACTGTTATTGGCCTTAAAACCTCTTTTGTATGTACTAATTATTGATCGATTCACACTTATTTTATGCTAAACAATAATCTTATCATCATTCATGAAATAAAATTAACATAGTGACCAAAAAAATAAACAATAATCAATGACATTGTAAACTTGTAATTTGCTTTACAATTTATAACATACATAATGTTGAATGAAAATAAGAAACAAGAAGTTGTTTCAGAGGGTGTGTGAACTCAAGAGTTGGTCGAAAAATAAGAAACAAGAAACACGTAAACACTAAACAGCTAGTATTACATGTATGAAAAATAAAATGAAAATATCAAATATAAATTTAACAGTAAAAAAAAATAATTATGGTCGTCCACCTGGATAAAGTGCAGGATCATAATATCCAGGACCATATGGATCTACTACTACTGGGGCTACTGCTGGTTGTTGATTTATAATTATTACTGGTGGTGGTGAATAATCCCTCTGCTGGCAAGCTCGACCACCAAATATATCATTAAACGCGCAGCTAATACCATCGGCTAAGCCGCCGGCGAAGGCCGTGACAAGCATTGGCTGCATTATTACCATGGCTATCAATACCACCACCATACACTTTGTGACTTTGACTCATTTTCTTATTGTTGTTGTTATATGGGAGATTGATGGAGTTTGATTGGATGAAGTTAATTAGTGGTTCGAATTGGATCAACCATTTATAATAAAGCCAGATAGTGTAGAATATATAATTTAGTTATATATAATCAAACAGACGTGGTTTCCACATCCATTTCATCATAATTAAATTAGACAGACGTGCAGTGGCTTTTCCTCCATCATAATAATGCATGCTTTGAAATTTAATTTACAAGTATATCTGTATGCCAATGAATAATTAACATGCTGTACATGATTGGTTTTAAACTTTTAATAACTAATTAAATTAATCAAGTTTAATTTAACACGTTTACTCTTGAAGCTAAGCAAAGGTAGGCCTGAGTCAAGCCTTGGATGAACTTAAGCAGTTACAAGATCAGAATTGAAGCGTGCGAATTGAACACCACAAATACAGGTAAGAAACTGGTTTGAAAGCATTGATATGTATGTATGTATGTATGTATGTATGTATGTATGTATGTATGTATGTATGTATGTATGTATGTATGTATGTATGTGCTCGATCTTGCGACTGAGAGGTCTTAATTGTGTGATACATATGTGCCTCGAGCTAAAGGCCAGGTTAATGTTATATTGATATGTATGAGCTATTGTAACAACTTTTTCATAAAAGTTTACTACTCTTTAATTGCTTCTGTGCTTCATATATATGTGATATAGTCACAAGAAGAGTACTTGAATTCAATGTAATTGAAAGATCATGATAGTTAATGGAATTAAACTTGTGCTGTGCCTGCCATTATTCTATGCAAAAGACACATTTTGCAAGATTTGCTTTTGATAATGCTGCTGGTTTATAGTGAGCATGTTGGTTATGAGATTTGTGACTATCAAATACGGGTTAGGGCTACACCCGCAAATTAAGAAAGAGAGTCCACTTCACAAGATTAAAGGGGTTCCATTCCAAAACCATATGGCAATAGGAGGAATAGCTCCTTAACCTTATTAAGTGTTTAACTTTAACTTTCTCTTCTTTTCTCAATGTGAGACACTTACATGTGTTGTTTGGGAAGCTTATACTTCAACAATGACATAAAGGAATGGCTGAATGTATTTGTTGGTTTAGTATTCAAGAGGTCATCTTGATATTAAGTTATCCAAGTTACTCGGTTAATTATCTTGTTGACTTGAATTCTACTCTCACTAATTAAGTATTTATCACTACTCTTTGTTAGTAACGGGTTGTTTACCCGGGTAAACAATTTTTTTTGACTTTTTTAAAAACAAAGTTTTTTTCCCTACAAGACTTGGTGTGAGGAACAAAGTCAACCATTTACTGAATGATGTGTCATTGTGTCCGAACTCCAAAATCAGACCAAAAAATAATTGCGGTACGAGTAGTTGTTACGCCATCATCTTTCTTTCAGCTTTCTTCAACTTCACTCCCTCACTCCATGCGCTTCTCCAACATTCTTTCCTCCAACCTACTCACTAAAACTATATACTTCACACTTTATACTCATTTACCTTCAATTACAACATTATAAGTGAATCCAACAGTTCTTGAGCCCTTGATTTTCAGATTCATAAAGATTGTTTAAGGTCAGTTTTACTCTAAATTTATGCTCAAATTTACTGTATTTAGTATCATTTGTGATTTTAGATCATTGCTTAATTTGTCGAATTAGATACTTTGATAGCTATAAATCAAGATCTTAGATTCTGGGTGTTTGACCAAACCCTTGAAATTAGTACTTTTGCTGCAACTGATAATTAGGGAGACTTTGATATCATGTGAATTTGTGGATTTGAGCAACTGGGTTGTGCAAGATTAGTGGTTAATTGCATTTTCTGAAGTGGGTTTATATCTATTTTGGTTAATTTGTATGAATTGAGTAGTTGATCATGAGGGTTTTGCCAATTTGGACTCTACATGTATTGTTGTTAGTGGTTTTGTTGATTGGGTTTACGAGTTGCAAATTCGATTTGGATTTCGTGGATGCCGAATCTGAGGTGGAAGATGATGATGTTAGAAGAGCCCCCCAATATGATCGGTTAGATGAAGTGAAAAAGGCATGTTCTAAAGTCATAGCATCTGCTACTGAACTGAGAATTGATGACAATGTAATTAGTAAAATTAAGAAAGAGATTTTCTTTGATAATGGAGATTGGGAACAAGAAGGAAATAGTGCACCTTTGTTGCCATTTGATGATAGACCACCGAGAATGTCATCTAGTTATGATTATGATGTATACAACTCTTCTCGTTTGATGCCGCCATATAAGCTTGTATCTTTTAAATTGACTGATGTTAGCGCCCTTAGCGGTGCTCATCGGTCTAAAAAGACCGTAGTTGTCAATGGCTATCTTTATTTGGTGATTACCTCCAGTCTTCCTTTGGCCACTATGAGTGAACAAGTGCTAAAAGGCCCAGAATTTTCCATGTGGAGCCAACATTCTCAGCTTCTTATTAGTCTCCAAGGAGTATATGCTGAATCGAGAAAAAATGGTGGGGAGAGAATGCTGTGTTTGTTGGGTAGCACCATGCTGCCTTCCCGTCAGCCTGATTCTAGTGATTCAGGCTCAAGTGATAATCAGCCATCTCTATTGCAGGATGAGCAAATCCTAATCGTTCTTAACTTTCCAAAGAAAGCTAGTCTAAAGCACAGGGCCATTCAAGGTGAGATGCGGAGTTTGAACTCGAAATCAAGCCCAAAGTACTTTGATAAAGTTAAAATCACATCTCAGATGCAAGCTAATACTCGTGACTATGAATTTAGCTCTGATGAGATTATAGCAAAGGCATGTAATCCATATCCGTACTCAGATACTTCCATAAGTAGCGGCATAGAGCCGTACAAGGGTGCTGACTTTTGTTCAACATTTACAAGAAATTCCATTGATGGGGCTTTTGTAGTTGTGCCTCATTGGCAATGCAATGGCACTGAGGATTTTTGTAGCAAGTTTGGTCCTTTTGCTTCAGATAAACAGATAAACAGTACAGATGGAGGCTTCAAGGATGTGAGAATTCTTGTGCACAACATTATCTGTGCAACTAGAAAAACACGGGATAATGGTCTCATGGCAAGGGTTTCTGCAGTATTTAGAGCCTTTGATGCTCCCAACATTCTGTTCATCGAAAATCAAAGAAGTGGATTGGGAAATATGACGCTTGTTGCTGAGGGGATCTGGAATTCTTCCACTGGACAACTTTGCATGATTGGTTGCCTTGGAGTTGTGGGTGTAGAAGGTGATTACTGCGGTTCTCGAATTTGTTTGTACATACCTCGGTCATTCTCCATTAAACAAAGAAGCATTCTTCTTGGTAGCATATCAAGTATCGAGAAGAGCAATCCCCCTTACTTCCCTTTGTCACTTGAAATGCTTTATCAGAGCTTGGATTACATTTCCGACAGTTACAAATATGCACAGCCATTTTATCACTATTCAAAAATTGATGCTGCAGGAGCTATACTGGAGAAATACGAGCCTTTCAATTTTGGAACTGTCATCAAGAAATCATTGCTGACATTTCCTAAACTCCAGGACTCGGAGGATTATTCTGAAAGTCTCAGACTTCTTGCAGAAGACCTTACACTTCATGTATCAGCTGTCCCTGATCCTATACCTGTTTCTCAGCCTTCAAGAACTGAGATTGAGATGGAGGTGCTTTCTCTTGGTCCCATGTTTGGGCGTAACTGGTTCTCAAATGACTCCACGGCTAGCCTTGAAACTCCTTACCACACAAAGGCTGCATACACTGAGAGGCAGTTGCTTTTGAATGTTTCCACTCAGTTAAAGCTCAGGGGAGGACCTTATAGGAACTTTTCTATGCTGTTTCTGGAGGGAATTTATGATCAACATGTCGGGAGAATGTATTTAATTGGTTGCAGAGATGTCAGGGCCTCATGGAAGGTGTTATATGAGAGCACGGACCTTGAAGGCGGCCTCGATTGTTTGATTGAAGTAGTTATTTCATATCCGCCCACTACAGCTCAATGGCTAGTTACTCCAACAGCTAGCGTTTCCATATCCAGTAAAAGGACAGAGGACGACCCTTTCTACTTTCAGCCAGTCAAGCTTCTCTCTCTTCCTATAATGTACAGAAAGCAGAGAGTAGATATTCTTTCTCGGAGTGGCTTTGAGGGGATTCTCAAGATTTTGACCCTCTCTATTGCCATTGGTTGCATACTGAGCCAACTTATTTATACAAGAGATTCTGCAAGTTCTCTTCCTTACATGTCTCTTGTCATGCTAGGAAGTCAAGTCATTGGATACGCTCTTCCTCTTGTTATTGGTGTACAAGCTCTTTCACGGAACAACAATTTGGAGGATTCTGAAGCTTCTTATGATCTTGAGAGGAGTGAGTGGATCAAGGTAATAGACTATGTTGTGAAGCTTCTTGTGCTGGTGTGTCTTCTACTTACTGTTAGGCTCTGCCAAAAAGTGTGGATTTCTCGTGTCAAGTTACTCTCACAGAATTCTACTGAGACACACCGGATTCCAACTGAAAAACGAGTTCTTGTTATTACTTTGGTCATACACATTGTTGGGTATATAATTGCTTTAATTTCCCATTCCTTGAAGACTGGCCAAACGCCTACTTGGAAAGAGCAATATGTGGACACAACAGGAATCCCTCACACATTGAAGCCTTGGGAAACTCTTTTTCAGGAGTACATAGGTTTGCTTCAAGATCTCTTCCTTCTTCCGCAGTTGATTGGAAACATTTTATGGCAGATAAACTGTAAGCCTCTTCGGAAATCATATTACGTGGGTATCACTGTTGTCAGACTTCTTCCTCACGTGTATGATTTTATTAGAGGTCCAGTATCTAATCCATTTTTCTCAGAGGAATATGAGTTTGTGAACCGAAATTTTGATTTTTACTCTGAGTTTGGGGACATTGCTATACCTGTTTTGGCAATAGGCCTTGCAGTAATAGTGTATATACAGCAACGGTGGAACCAGGAGAAGATCAGAAACACTCTGGCTCTGGGGAAGCATATACTTCCTTCTGGATCAAGAAAGTATGAGAGGCTGCCTACTCAGCCAGTTGAAGCTGAGCTCGTTTCTGGTACCAATAAAAGGAATGCTCAAGAGAGTGAAGAGTGATGTATGTATTATATCAGACAACTCTTAGCTCCCTCATTAACTGAGTTAATTTTGTACTTTCTCCCTTATCTGATACAGTGATTAGTTTTCAATACAAACAATATACACGGATTAAAGTTCTCATTTAGTCTTGTTGTTTTCGGGTTTAGCATAGATTAAGATCGTTAGAATGCTCTGTTTGGAAAATCTTTCTTGTTCAAACTCTTAATTAGGCCTCATTTCTATATTATGTCGTCAAAAAATAATTGGCCATTTTCTAAAATTTAACAAGTTAAACTTTGAATATTTTTCAAGCAATATCTTAAAAGGCTTAAACACCTCCAGTGTTGAGTTACAATTTACAAGTCTTGTAATGAACAGGCAGTGAAACACCCATAAAATGCTGCCAATATTACATGATCAAAATGTTAATATATGATCTTGAAATCATGAATCAAACACTAGCCGGTCGATTCGGAACAACATAATCAACAATAACAAGAGAATCAATAGAATCCCTTACCTTATCTTTCTCATTACCAATATCAGAATTCGTCTCCAAAGAATCCAATTCATGAATCCCACCAAAAACCCCAATTGAGCAAATCTCAAACCCTTTAGCTCTCTCCGGCGAAAAATTCTCACCAACAGTCAATTGTTCAATTCCGCTAAAACTCCCCTTCAATCCGCTAATCACTTGAATAACTTCCCCCTTTTTCCCCTCTTCAACATCTTCTTTAAGCTTAATCAACTGAACTCTAATGGCGGATCCAGGTTTAACCCCAATCGGACCATCGAGATTCTCGGCGACCCAATCGACGGCCATAAGGTCATCACAAATGGGCAAAACGCAGGTTCGAACAGCGGATAGATGATCGGGGTGAGAGGAGTAGTCGGCAAGGTCTTGTTTGGTGCGGTAACGAGAGTGGAGTAAGTGGGTGAAGGAGAGGGAGGAAGAGCGGTTCCGGTGGAGTTTGCCGGCGGAGAGGTGGAGGACCATGGGGAGAGTGGTGAGAGAGTTGAGAGCGGTGAGCATGGTGGAGAGTTGGGTGGTGTTTGCGGTGGGTTTGATGTTGAAGAGGACGATGTGTTCGATGGTGGTGGACATTGTGGCGCGGGTGTAGGAGAGAGAATGGCGGCGGAGGAGAGGGCGGCGCGTGGTGAAGTGGGTGGTGGGTGAGGTGAATTGTGGGGGAGTGGTTGCGCACTGCATTTCGGGTTTTCGATTAGTCAGTGAGTGAGTGAGTGTGACTGCCTGACTGGGAGTTCAGAGCTCTATGGAGTTTTGGATTTATTTTTTTTTTTCCTCCCAAAAAATTGCACATAAAAATGTTAATTCGAATGTTCAGATTGGGTTCAATGAGGTGGGGTCGGGTCCAATTTTAAAATTGAGTCATGTTAAATGTCCACGCGAGTCAAAATTTGAATTCAATATTTTTCGGATTGAATCGAGTCGGATGTGGTTTTAACACTTCTATGCACGAGTAGACTGAGGCGATCAAAATTCGGGCCGGGCCTTAACATAATTCCTCGTGCCCAAACCCGCAAAAAAAGTAGCGGAATTGTCGGACCAAAGCTGGCTTTTTTCGGGTCGAGTTTGGATTTTAAATTAAAAATGCATTTTTAGGCTTGTCTAAACCCGCCCCATATTCAGGCCGGATCGGGTCAGACTAGTAGACCGGGCCAATGTTGATCACCTCTAGAGTAGAGGTATCAAAAACTTAATCAATCTGATTTAAAATCCATCTAAACAAAAACTCAATTCAGGTTTTAACTTGTATCTTATATACAGTAACTAAGAATAACACACCTGAATTTACACCTATAATTACGATGTGGTCAAATTGCCAGTGCAGTGACATGTTGATCTACAATTTACTCAATGAATCAATGATTACTTTTAAAAAAGTAAAAAATTACGAGGTACTCATTGGTTTAAGAACTTAAGATTAAGACTTCAGATAAAGGATTTGTATTGTTGTGTAGTATTCACAAATAATCATAAAAACGTTAAGGCACATTTAATAGACGGTCATTATTGAATTAAGCAGCACTAGACCTCTAGTAGTAGTCAGCCAATATTGGTGGCAGTGGCCGGTGGCTATCATAGCATCATAGGCTCTTAGCTGTTTTGAGTATTACCGTGTTGTTAGCTTGTTGTAGAAATGTTTTTGTTGAGGTAATAACTGAATTCACATTGTAATTTTTTCTTCTTCTAGAACTTTGACTTGCAAAGTGGCAACCTACCATATTTTCTATAACTAGTTGTTGGCGCGCAAATGCGCGTGCCCCCAACACTACGATATGTAATTTGGTTAATGTTAATCGTGTGTGATTATCTTGAATATTCGATATTCGATTTTTTCGGATTGGTTATCCATAATTTTCGGATCAGATACAGATCGGTTTTCGGGTTTTCAAATAGTTTTGCTCAACCATAATTTAGGGGATTAATCGATGCAATTGTATATGAATTGAGCAATAAAAATGTTTTTGATACATGTTTATTACAATCTAATTTATAAGTTTATGATAATTATAAGTTCTATTCACTTAATCGTTATCTTCAAGATTGTTTTTTAATTAACATAAGTAAGTTGTTATTGTATTCAGGGTCGTTTCTGAGATTTCAGAGGCCCATTGGCGACATAATATATTGGGGCCCCAAATTTAATTCTTAGGTTTTGTAATATAGGAAACAATTCTTTTTATTATATGGACAAATAATTTGATTATAGCTTCTTTGAAAAAATTTAACAAAATATCAACTTGCATACAATGTAAAATTAATAAATATATTGTACGATAGCATATAACATTAGTAAACAAATACTACTCCGTACTAATATATAACTTTTTTAAAAATACCTATAAAGGACAATAACAATAACTCTATGTAGTCACTGTAGATACAAATGTCTCATCTACCAAAACAAACAATACTATGATCAATTCTCTCCAACAAATGAAATTGTTCACTGATTTACTCATAATCTATTACACCATTTTTACTATTATAATATAAATTTGGGATGCAACTATATTACGTAAAAACTGAAAAATGGAAAATGATTATGGTTCATTAAGGATGATTAAGTTATTTTATAATATGAATTGAATTACATATTGAATTATGGATTAAGATTTCTTTCAATTGGATAAAAGTTCAAATAGCTAGCTAGATAGTATGATGTTATCTTTTTTTCTTTTTTTTAATAGATGTATCTAATTTCAATGGGCTTTTTTGTAGATTGGGATTTTAATTAAATAATGGAGGGAAAGCATGAACTTCATATCTTTTATAAGATATTGAAAACAAAATATATTAACAAAAATCCTATTATAAGATACTTCATCAAAAACCTGTCAAAAAAAAAATGTTGAAGAAAAATAATTTGAAAAAAGCATTTTATGGGGCTCGAACCCCGATTCCCTCCAAGTATTATCAAATATAACAAACCACCTAGCCACACGCACTACTGTAGAACACATGCTTCCACATTTTTATAATCACTACGTAAGTGGCCTAAAGTACTAACAAGAATGGGGCCTTCTGTCCGTGGGCCTGGGCGGCCGCCCCGGCTGCCCTAGGTCAGATACAAACCTGATTGTATTATTTTACGAAAGAGGTTTTAGGGTTCTGAGTAGTAGATTAAGTTGAATTTAAATCTCGTTATTTAATTAAACATGTATCTCTAAAAGTAATCACTCATCTTCTACAAAAGTGTCTTATTAGTTTCGAACAGTAGAGTAAAATGAAAATGAGTGGAAAAAAAAGAATAATTTAAAAAAGGCGATAAGAAGCAAGTAATAGGGGAACAAGTCCCACCTTTACATTTCTTTATTGTCCTAAAGTGTCCGTCTCTCTTTTCCCTTTTCATTTCCCCTACCTTGTCTTAATTGTTCTTTTTCTATGGATTTGAAAGTTATTGGTCGACTTGCTCTTCTCTCACTCATTCCTTCCTTTATTGGCCCAAACTCTTTCTCCCACTCTCTTTCTTTCCTAATCTTTCTTGTCCTTGTTCTATCCTCTAAGAGGCTGTGAAAAGTATTAAGTTGTACTTGCTCCCTCTCCCCTTAGCCCCACTCCCCCCTACCCTTTTATCTCACCCGACTTCTCTTTATCTCCCTCACTCTTTCAGCCTCCCCCTCTCTCTCTCTTTATCAATTAAGCTATCTCTTACTCGGTCCCTCTCGTTCATTATCACTCTATCTCTTTCTCTCTTTATCGCATTATTTTTCTCTCTTCTAAACCCCCCCCCCCTCTCTCTCTCTCTCTCTCTCTCTCTCTCTCTCTCAATTCTTTTCCAACTCTTCGTTCTCTCTCTTTCTCGCAATTTTGTACACCTAAATTTGTAGGTGCATTATTATGGGTTGTTCGGGTAAGATTTTTCAAATTGTATGATTGTTCAATGTATGTGACTTGGATTCATTTAAATGGAAGAACTATCTCGGGTGCAATTGTATATGCAATAAGTTTGTGCTGGTCAATTAAGTTTGTGCTGGTCAATTGCATATACAATTGCATACAGGTTAAAGGAATCCCCCTCCTTTCTTTATTTCCCTAAACACTCTATTTTTCTCCATCCCCATCTCTTTATTCCTTTTCTCCTTCTTACTCCTTTTAATAGCTTCGTAACCTACAAGTCTCTCTCTCTCTCTCTCTCTCTCTCTCTCTCTCTCTCGCTAACATGCTTAACCGAGTTAATGAACCGATGCTCCAGTCCTTACCTTAAATTGCATACATGGCCTACAAGTTTTTCCTATTCATGGGGTTTTCTGATGCTCCTTACTCTTACCCTAAATCTTCATTTTGTAATTCTGCATTTTTTCAACATCTATTGTCATTCTCTTACAGAGTTTTGTACCAATTTGTCTTCTTAACTCTGTACTTCCATCATCTATCTCCTTCTTTTCCCCTTATCCCTCTTTCTAGATGTCTTCTTCCCACTACTACCTCTTTGCTAACTCATTCTATCACTCTCCTTCTATGGTTCCATTTACTTCACATATAGATGAAAGACGTATCTTTGTTGTGAAACAAATATTATATTAATTACAACTCGAGATTATGAAATCGATTGGTACAATATTCCACGTTAGAAGAAACCTAAAGTTACTATCCTGATAAATAACGTGGTGGTAAATGTTGACTGTCAAATTGAATATGGTGTAATATTTGTAAAATTTCCCTTAAAGACAAGTGGTGTAATAATTTAAAAGAAGTATTTCATAATAATAAATATAATTTCAGCAATTTATAATCTTCAAAATTCCCAAAAAAAAAAAAAAAGTACTGTAATAAATACACGAAACACTTAACAGAACAATATTGTTGACAGGCTCTAGTCATATCACCTAATCAAAAGTAATTCCTAAGTCCTCTAACTAAAATAGATAGGGAAGTAGGGTCGAATCCACCGAGAAACAATGTTCTTTTACTCCTAATTAATTATTATAATCTAAATTATAGAGTAGCCAATTTGTAATGTGTGAATTATACTAATAATTAAACTAAGCAAATTAAACGAGGGAATAATCAATAATAAAAGATCTAGGGTATAGGTTCACCAATAAATAATACTCCAGGGTAAAAATAACAATCAATCATTAATGCATAAATTAACCAGATTATAAAGGGCTTTCACTACGTATTATAATCACAGAATTAATCTACCGATATTAAATCGCATCTCTCGAATCTTGACTTAACCATTTATAGATTAACATGTCTATTGAAACTAAGCCTAAACATCAATTCTCATCTCTCGAATCTCGAATCAATATTGCAAAACTCATACAATTAAACCAGGCCTAATCTAATTGCATAGTATTAAATCAATCAATAGAAAATTAATCAATCATCAATAATCAACAATAATATATTACCCTTTCGTATTATTCATGGATCCCCACAACCCTAAAAATAAATCTAGTCACACATAATTAAATCTAAACTAAACAAGACAATTAAAGGAAACATAATCAAAAGTAATAATTAAAATAAGAAGAATAATAGTATTAAAATAAACTAATGAATCTTAATATGTATGAAAAGAAAACTAAACTAACTTAAAAAGGGAAGGAAACTAATACTACCCCTCGTAACTAGTCTACCACTCCTCCTCTTATAAAGAAAAGGAATCCTATTAAAAGTCCACTAAGAAAAGTAAACCTAGCTTCACTAAAACTAATAATAAACCTGCCAAAATAAATCTAGTAATCAAAGTCCTTAAGCAGCCCAACAATCACGTGCATTCCCACGATGATGATACCAAGATTACAAGATATATTGCTATGATTTTGACAGCCCAGAATGAACCTCACCCAATTAGGCCCGGCAACAATATAAGATATTATTTGGGCTTCTTTCTTTGACTTGAGCTCTTTTAACCCTTCATTTGTTTGATCGGTTGGTCCATATTCCATACACTAGCTTTTAAATCTTAGACTTCTTTACAAGTCGAGCCCTTAATCACCTAATCAAAATTAATTAGCTCGACCTTGGGCTTTAAATATACGGTCATAAAATACGATCCGACTTTAATGTTTTCGTAGTGGCTCAATAAGCTAGGGAAATTAGCATAATTCTACAAATTCCTGTAAAATAATACCAACTCTACAAAAACACTAGAAAACGTATATTAGTAATAAAAATAGCTCGGTAGAGCTCAAATAAGCACAAATATGACCTTGGGATGGGGAATAAAAATATATATAAAATTGACTCATCAATTGTCAAGCATCCTATAGACCTCAGAAACTCAGCTGATTTTTGCATTTGTTCCAGCTCTAATAAGCAAGATAAAATATGTTTTTTTGCCAACTCAAAGCCTTTGCCTTGGGGTTCCTTCAAGCACATAAGAAGGTGGTAGTAATGCTGCAACACACAATGAAAAATGAAGTCTCATTACACTATAGGTTTGATTATTTAATGCAACCATCAAATTGAACAAAAATTTGAGGCAAAATCTTATTATATGCCAAAAAATTCTTAACCAAAAGCTTTACCTTCCCTGAAAATTGCAATTTAGTCACTATGTTAGTGAATTTGTATTGGGTATTACACTTAAAATAAATTTTACACATGCATTAGCACACAGCAACATAAATAGAGGCATGGATTCCGAAGAATATTGCAGAGCTTGATGTATCCGTAAATAAAAAGACATGAAAGATCAAAGGTCATCAATAAGAACGATTGTCCTCTCAATATATGCAGAGAAGGCAAATAACGGAAAACATCCAGGGCCATTGTATTATACTGTATACAAGCTTAAGTGGCAGAGCAAAAAACAAATCCAAAATAGCACAACACTCAAGTCTCTCTTGTCACATTTCTCCTGATGGTCTGATGTAAGATTGGCAATTAGGGGAATTTATAAATGTAGCAAGAGTATATAAGTTAAGACCTTACGAAATCGTAAACGGCACAACAGAGCTCGGCAAAAACCCTCCTCTAAATTTGGATTAGTCTGCAATGGTTCTTGATCTGCATTCCAAGAACCTAAGCATGTCAGCAGTAAACCAAACTACTTATAACGACATTAAACAATTGACATAGGTTGCAGTAAGAGCAGCAAGCATCATGCATAGCTTTTGCCTGAAGACGTTTACAAAGAATAAGCAAGTGAACCTTTTAGCCATTCCGTATTACCAAATTTAAATTATTACTTCAGATGAAATAAAGAATCTAATTTACATTGAGAACCTTTCACAATTAACAGTCACATTCACAGACAAATTGCTTAAACATAAACCAAGTCTATTAAGAATCCAAACAAATCTTAGAAAAAAAATTCAATTAACTAAACAGTTGCACAGCTAAATCTGAAAAAGACATGCAACTTGGAACAAAGGCAGTTAAGCCACAATATGCCTAAACTAAAACCAAAATTTGCACGCATTTGATAGAAAAATAAGCATTAAAATACAAAACCCAAAGCAAATTTAAGGAGTAAGAGATAACCAAGAGAAATCCTTGCTTCTCAGGAGTCCGGTAATATCAACATTGACTGTGGTTTGGACCTAAAGAGGGCAACAACAAAAAATCAATTCAATCCACCATAACAAATTTAAAACAAAAATCTATTTACAACCTGCAAAATTACAAGATACAGAGGATTATGCATTTATATCGGTGGTAGAGTATGGAAAAAGATGACAGTTCAACACTTGACTGTAACTGTGAGGGGGTGAGGCCCGTGAGGATGAGAGTGAGTGTGAGGTTAAATGCAGTTTTTTTTTTTTTTTTTTTTTTTTTTTTTGCACTTTTCAAACAGGAGGTGACAAGAGTAGCCACATGCAAGTTGTGACTCTTAATAGCATATGACTAAATATTCAGACAATAACAAAGAGTTGTAGATAATTAACACTTGTTTTGGACCAATAATATGATGCATTAAAATTAAAAAGCTAATACTTGGACATAGACAAATCTGTACACAGACATCCCTCCCAAATACATACAAACCAACCTAAAAACGATGTATTAAAACACTTTGATACATGTACCTGAGCAGAAATACCCTACCCAAAAAGGGAGGAAGGGTGGGGGGGAAGGGGAGGAAAAGCATACAATAATTCAAAAAGCCCCAACTTTGGCAAGGTATGAGTGAGAAGAAGACAAAGGATGAATGGGAACAATTGCCAATGCAATCAGCACCAGAAAAAACCCCACGAATCCAACAATTTAATAGTCAATTCAGGATAAGCAAATCACTCACTTGCTCTTCAATTTGCCCCAAAAGGTGGATAATCATCTCAAAATCTCCCATTTCTCAAAACGCTACCCAAATTAGCTCATATCTATATAAAGCATATAACATATGACACAAAACATCATAAAATTCACAAAATGAGAGCACCAAATCATGCAAATCAAAGATAAAAAAACTTTCCAAAAAAACAACCATCAGAACTATAATTAAGGGAGACTAATACTAACACTTTCCTTACCACCAGTAAAACTCTGAGCAGCAGAACGACCACCATCAAACTCACTTCCTGAAACGCTGGTAACCATATTCCAATTTAGATCAGCAAAATTCCGAACACCTCTGACACGACAGCAACTCATGGAATTCTGACTTTGTCATCGTCGTTCTAGCAAAACCATCAATTAATAATCAGACACAACCCTTCATTAAAATAAAAATAAAAAACCCCAATACTTATGGATTGTTCGGGTAAGATTCACTATCGATGAATTCATAGATTTCCTAGATTATTGTTGGATTCACTGTCGATGAATTAAAAAAAAAAACCTCGCCGATGAATTCATAGATTTCCTAGATTATTGTTGGATTTTTCAAAGAATTTGGGAATAAATAAGAGACTACATAAGGAATTTGGTACTTTTTTCAGTCATGTAATTTTTTTTTTGGTAAAGTTAGCTTCTCCTAATTAAGAAAATGGAAGAAAAGAGGAGATTAAGCAAACCATGAATTCCATTTTTTAAAGAGTAATGAACTGATGATGCAAGGCGATAAAAGGGTTAGCCTAAAGTTGATTGAAAGTTGTTTTAAAAAAAAAAAACTGATTGAAAGCGAAGAAAACCTAGATATTTAATAATTAAGAAACGCTATAAAAAGAGGAGAAATTTGGCAAGTGTACCTATAATTGTTGGATAGGAGATTGGCGATGTCGTATTTCATCCAATTCTTCTAATTGTTAAGACACCGCCCTTGGATTTCACCGCTGCTACTCCGTTTTTGCGATGTAAGCTATGCCCAAGAATTGTAAAATGGAGGGAGGAGAGAGAAAGAAAATGGAGCAGGAAATGAACGGAGAGGAAATGATCAAAGGAGAGAGTAAGCAGCACCGCCATAAATGAATGATGGAGCAGAAAATGGGGAAAAAACACCGACTAAAGAGGAAATAACAAAAGGGTTGGGGGCAGTAGAGTAATAGCTGTTAGAGCAGTCTTCATAATAGGTTTTGTGAATGATGGGAAATTAGTCCCACATTGGTAGAATAGAAGTTGGTTATATAGGTTAGTCTATATAGCTAAATGTTGATGGAAGTTCCATATTGGTAGAATAGAAGAAGTTAGCTTGTTCAATTCTATTTAACCTGTTGTTGGAAAAGCTCCCACATTGGTTGAATAGAGGATATTAGCTTACTCTATTCTATTTAACTTGATGTTGGGAAAAAATTCCCACATTGGTTAAATAGAAAAGTTTAGCTTGAAACTAGTCTATAAGTTACTCTATTCTATTTAATTTGATGTTGGGATAAAGCTCCTTCATTGGTTAAATGGAAATTTTAACTTGAAGCTAGTTTAATATTTGGAGCATAACAAAATTTTAACGTGTGTAATGGTTTATGACCATGGGCCCGATCGGGTGGGCTTTGCCCGGTCGGACGCGAACATATACTCTGGAAAATAATATTTGCTCGCCTGATAGAGCTAAGTTAGCCCGGTCGGGCGCGAGAGCAAACTTATTTTCTGAAGTATAGATGGCCCGACCGGGCAGGCTTTGCCTGATCGGGCGTGAGCCTAGTTAAAAGATTTGTCCGTTTATTTGCCCGATCGGGCGAGTGTAAGCGGTAAGTTTCCTACGGTTAAATTGATTAGGATAATAGTGACTATTCATTAAAAGTCATATCATCTTAATTAATTATTTTTTGGAAATAGTGACTCTTGGATTAGAAAGGCTGTTCATTATATATTTTAATGGCTCCAAAGTTTTTAACTTACTTTTCACTTTTTATCTTCTTCTTTTTCTATTCTAATAGTTCTCAAAAGTGTTCTTTGGGAGTACATTGCTTTAATTGATTTCGAACTTAGGGAAAATTTTGGAAGCATATTAACCGGTAACTCATAGCAATCATAGTGGGGGTTAAAATTGCTTTAAGGACAGTGTAAACACGTCCCTAATTTTTCATCCCCATAATTATTTTCTAACAATAGCACCAAGATTCACTATTCATAAGTACAGTAGAGTGCATGTTGATGGAAGTTTTAATCTTTATATGAGTTATAGATCTGAGCAGCTGACCATTTGTAAATTGTGTTGACAAATATACCATATCTTTCATAACCTGAGTTAACCATTTGTAAATTGTCTTAACAAACATTGAATGATTAAACCCAATGAGTATAAATAAGTACTTATATGAATCTATTAAATATATATTAAACCAAACATTTTTCTCCTTAAAGAAAATGAATATGATAAGAAGTTTGAAAAAGAAAGACTATGGATAATTAAGCATACATTGATTGATGTGTGATTCTGTTATAAATCAAATTGACCTGACCTGACCTGAACGGATTATAATCCGAAACCCCTTGTTCTGCCTTTTTGGGACCCTATTTCTCCAATTTCTCATCTTTAGAGATATGAACTAAAAGGCCCAAACAAGTAAGACCCTTAAACTCATAGCCCAAACAAACAACTTTTGCAACTTTAATTTACTTCACCATCCCAAATCAATAATCTACAATCCCATATCCAAAACCAACAAAAATAAAGATAACAAAATCCATCCATTCATTCATCCACTCATCAAACTAACAAACCGAAAAAGAAAAAAAAATTAAAAAACAAAAAATACAATGAACACCACTAAATTCCTCCATACCCAACTCTTAAAATCACCATTAACACCCCTTATTCAATTCTCACAACCAAGATCACTCCCAATAGTTCATCTCCCTCCTATTCGCAGCGCGAGCAATGGCCAAAGCAACAACGAACAACCATCAGTTCCTCCATTAACACCGCCGGAAACGGTGGAGATAAAGTTTCGTAGAGGATCAAGAAAGCGGCGACGACAACAAGAGCTTCAAGAATCCGGTGAAGTACCAATGATGAAGGCAGTGGCAGATAAGAAAAAATGGGAAGAAATGAGTTTGTCTGAAAAGGCAATAGAGTTGTATATGGGTGAAAAAGGTTTTCTCTTTTGGGTTAATAAATTTGCTTATGCTTCTATTTTTATTATTATTGGAGGTTGGATTTTGTTTAGGTTTGTTGGTCCTTCTTTGAATCTTTATCAGTTGGATACTCCTCCTCTTTCTCCTGAAGCTGTGCTCAAGGGTTAATTAGAGGTTAATACAAGGATTAATTATGGGTTATAATGATAATTATGCCTATTAATTTTGTTTTTATGTATGTGCTGTTCATCGGTTTTTTAAGGTCAAGAGGCAATAAAATTGAGAGATTATACTTTTACTTCGGATTTTTTCGACATTTTAAGTTTATAATGGACTAACGGTGAAAAAAAATGTTAACACTACATAATTTAATTTATATGGACTCGAGAATCTATTCTATGATTCACTTTTAAGGTCTCACTTTAATTAATTCAAAATTTAGCTCTTAATATCGAATTTGCACAAAGCATAAGTAAAATGATCATCTTTTTGGATACTTTAATGTACTAATTTACTCTCGTGTTTGACCCAATTTGAATTTAAATTCGAGCAAACAAGCCTCAACAAAATTATGTTTGATAATTTATTTTATAGTGTATCAATTAATATACTCTCTACACTTTAGCTTTGTTCAGTATATTGTTTGATTTAACTATGACTCTATAAAAAGGAAGGAAATATAAGCAATTTCTAGATCCTAATTAGCATCCTCTGGGGTGGGGTTTGCGTACACACAAACAACATATAAGAACTTTGAATAATTACTCAAATTTACATAAGAATTTAGTTTTGAAGAGTCAATATAAACCACAAACATTCTAATGCAGGACGAGCATTATATTCACCCTTGAGGACCTTGACCCTTATAATTTTATAAAGCAACAGGTTTATTTTTTAAAAACATAGGCCAACATCAGCTTAAATCTCTTTCATATAGGGTTTCAACATAGCAAAACCATAAGCACACCACTGACCACCTAAACTTACAATTGTTGGTATCTCGGACAAATTCCTTAATATTGTTACATGTTGCTTGGAAAAATAATGTCCTATGTCAAACTCAAATGAACCTTAGCTAAAAACTTTTTTTTTTTTAATTTCAAATACATAAAAGAAAAATAAAAGAATAAGCTTATGCGTGACTAATTTTAGTTCATTATATTAACAAGTTTTATTATATCTAAAAACCAAAAACTAAAATTGACAGTAATACCAAACAAGCCTTCAAGTTCCGATCTTCATATATATATATATATATATTGGGCCTAAATGTATGTCAATTTCTTCATTGATTATCAATTGTTAGTCAAATGACACTTTTTGTATTGATGTGCACCATGAGCACTATTAAAGCGAACGAACGGTCTATTTGCATTGTAAAGTGTTTTCTAGCCAACAAAAATAAATTAGATAAAATTAGGAAGCTGTTTCTGGAAACTGTTACAAAGTAATTACAATGAACTTAGAAAAAAAAAAAAAAAGATAGTCGTTTTCTTCATGAATGATAATGGGAGCCGAGGTATCAAATCACAAACAAAGAAAATCGTTCCGTTCTTACGTTATAACACTTGAAGATGATATCTAGCACCAAAATCACTGAAAGATAACATTAGAAAAAGTTCACAATTCATCATCACTCCACAAAAACACACATCACAAATATGGGTGTGACAATTTTTTCTACGCATGCAATTGAATATTACAACAACCTATAGTAAATCCACTATGTAGAGTAACGGTCCATCAACATTCTTATTAATCTTATAGATATTTCCAACAACGTTAAATTTTATTTTTCCCAAGATTCCATTTTTAATAATGCTTGATAAAATTGGGCAACTAGGAAATGGTCGTCGACCTAAACGTTCTTATGTACTATTATAATTTACTTTTAAATATATGAAATTTAAGGTGATTTGGAATCTAGGATGATATATTAGGTGCCAAATACGGTATAAAATGAAGAAAATTCTCTTAGGTAAACTAATCGAATGTTTGAAGATTATTTATTGTGAGATTGGAAGATGTGAACTCTTTTGTCATCTTATTTATGCTTAGTTCAACAGTTCAATCCACTAGGCTACTATGCTAATTGGATATAGGCCCATTTACAAAATAATTTGTAATATTTTCCTCATCCTACTTTACATTTTTAATTACTTTATTTATAAATTTTTTTTTTTTTTTTTTTTTTTTTTTTTTTTTTTTTTTTAACTCCTTATTCGTTTGGTCACATTTTCATATCTGAAAAAACCATATAAAAGTACATACCTCTAATAATTACGCAAATCAATCTATCTATCTAACTACATTTTTTTAAATATAGAATCCATCTAATTAACTACATCAAACTACTCTTAATTACTCCCTTCCTTTTGTACTCTTTCTTTGAGCCAAAAGATCCGTATCAAGCTCATCATTGACAAATAAAATAAAACATGAGTCAAGAGGAAATACTACCTCCATTTCTTATTATTGCAATAATAGATTTTTTTTTCAAAGTGCAACGATAGAATGTTTATATAACAAATAATATCCATTTATTGCAAATAATGAGAAAGATATCTAGTATCAAAAATGGGTGACGCTCTTTTCTTATAGAACATATCATTTTGTACGTTGACACTAAGACCAAAGTCACACCTTTGACTACTTGACTACTTTGCCAATTTGTTAGTGTATGTAACTATGTATAGAGGGGAATTATGAAAAAAAAATACAATTTGATAAATAACATATGTTTATCAAATGATATAGGTCCTATAATTGACCAATTTACAAAAATGTCATCTTGACTAGGTAAAATTGATGATTTGCTTACAATTTTGCCAAATGGAATAAAATAGGGCTTTTTCAGGATCAATATTAAAATTGTTGGCCAACATCTCGTAACTAGGTTTATATGTAAGCACATAACTTGATCTTAATACTTTATTTTTATAAAATAATACATCTACCTTTGACAACAAGAAGACCGCATAGCGCAGTGGATTAGCGCGTTTGACTTCGGATCAAAAGGTCGTGGGTTCGACTCCCACTGTGGTCGATTGTTTGTTTTCATGATAATTTTTTAAAAAAAAACTATTTTATGTCGGCCACATTATTTGCTACTATAAGATAAAGATTTAAGCTACCCTACGTAGTACGTACCTCCTTCGATTATAAATAAATAACACTCGCCAATTTTATAATTAAATAGTACTCCACTAGTTTTTGGTATACTTTAAACGAAGATAATGCAACGACATATAAAATGGATTATGGATGATGCTAATTGATATAGTTGATCCATGATGATACACTAACCTTTCTATTTATACAAGTATATGTTACATAACTCGATCTTACTATAACAACAAATTAGAACTAGTAGACATATTACTGAGTATTTTACCAAGAAGATGATAAAATATACAATAAAATTTATTACTCAACCTTGTTTGTATGATCACCAGAAGGTCCAGTAACACTAACAAGAATGTCACTGAAACGACGTTGATCGGTGTGCTTGTTTGATGATGACGACGAAGACGATGATGATGCATCTAACAAAGGCCTGACGAGAAGAGGAAGTGAAACACCAATAGTAGCAATGAGGCAAGATGCAGCTATAACCGGCTCTTGTGCCACTAATCCTCTCAACTTCTCCATTATTCTTCCTCCCATTTGCTTATGTAGCATTATAATAATATGTTATTATAATTTATCTATTTTGAAAAATTATGTTATTAAATTTTATATGTACAATTTGTGGTAACTTTTAAGTTGTTTGGAATATATATAGCTAAATAAGGTGCTTTTAATTTGATACACTATATAATTCGTTGAGTTTGATATAGACATATGATGGTAGTAGAACCCTCTAGCTTTAATATAGTCCTATAAGATGGTAGAAGCTTCATGCAACTCCACTTAAAAAATATTTTTAAAAAATAATAAATTAAAAAGTGCATGTGAAAACTTATTTGACGAGAACACAAGTATCTTCACTATTTATTGACGAGCAAGGAGTTTTATCAAATAGACAAATACGAAGTACTTCCTCCTTTTTTTTTTTCTTATTTGCATCACTTTTTTTTTAAGGATGTTTTTTTTTTAAAATGCATCATTTTTATATTTGGTAACTTTGTATTATATTTTATCATTTCTCTCTCTTACTTTAAACCCCACTCAAATTATTTTATTATTTCTCTCTCTTTCATAGTCCCCACTTTAAATAATAAAAATATATATTCTCTCTCACATACTTTCTTTTTCATGGTTCCCATCTTATTTTTACTACAATAAATTATTCACCCACTCACAATATTATATTATTCTCCTAAAACTTTGTGCATTATCAAGTGATCAAATAAAAAAAAAAACGGAGGGAGTAGTACTCCACAATAATAATGAGTAAGACTAAGAGCGAAAAAACAATTAAAACTTTAACATAATTGTTTATCTTAATTTTCTCGAAAACTAAATAATTTACATAATTATTGAAAAAAAAATTTGATAATTAAATATTTGTACTTGCAAATAAAGTGCGTTGGTGTAACTAGTACAGAAATTGAAATTCAGCCTTCATTTTAATGGAGGACTAAATTCTTAGTCATGTAGTCTACAACTCTTACACGAGGAGACATTAATATTAAATTATACTGTAACAAAAGTGATCGATCCGATGTAACTAAACAATCACAAGCTAGGAGATGAGATAACTAATCAAGGGTGCATTTGATATAATTAGATGCATCGCTCCTTCACAATTATCATCAAACACCATCATTTAAAAATAAGAATGACATTGAAATTTCAATTCCATGACAATAACAACGGAAAAAGTTTAGGAGAACTTTTTGAAATCTCGATGATGCATGGGATGACATCATTGAAGGAGAAAAAAAAATTAATAGGGAATGATTGATATCATAATTCGAATTGTTTATTTTCAAATTTTATGAAGAACACTCAACTTTGTGACTATATAGGTAGTGAAGGAAGAAAGAGATTTTGGATTCAAACCACTTAAATAGGTCAATTGATTTGTCAGTCAAAGGTAGGTTTTCGAACCTAGCGAGGCAGCGGAGCTGTTAATTTTTTAAGGTGGCCGTTGTCGTTATCAAAATACTAGTCACAACTGACATTAATGAATGAAGATATATGACATACATTGATCGAAGTAGAACATTAGAAACACACTACGCTACATAATTTGAATGAGGTATTTTATAATTTTGTACTGAACTTGAATGCTGAAACATGTTATACGATGTATGTTATATATTACACATATAATAATATGAGTACAGAGTATATAGCTTCTTATACATACATACATGTATATGTGGAGATCTAGTTAGTTATAAAGAACCGCCAATATGGAAGATGTAATAAACATATTTGAATGTACTTGGCTTCAAACGTGTTAAAGTTGACCAAACACATGCATGCAAAGGGCTAGACTTGGAATGATTCACTCAAACAACAACGTATCAATTTTGGTCAAAAGTCAATAAAATCTTCTCCTCTTAAAAAAAATAAATAAATAAGTCAATAAAATGCTGTATGTCTCCCATCTAGAAGGAAATGTGTGCTAACGAAACGTGCCCAATTAAGAAGCGGATTGACGGTGGACTATTTTTCTTTTGTGGGGAATATTTCTAAAATTAGTAAAACGTCAAAGCTGAAAATTTTAATTATACAAAAGCTACTACGTTATTAAATTAGTTTTGGTCCAATGTACAATTCTGCATTAAATTTCATGTTGTACCAACAGAATATGTACCAACGGTGATACGGTCAGTGTGTAATTTACCGACTTTTTTAGATAACTTATCGACTGTTTCAAAACATCATTTTTTTTTTTTGGTATTTAGATAATTTAAAGTGAAGGAAGTGTTTTATAACTTTTATTATACTTCCATTCAAAAAAAAAAAAAAGTGTTTTATTATACTATAAATATTATTTTCAAAGTATCATATTTTATTTATTTATTTTTGTTAACTAATATATTAGATAGTAAGAAAAAAATAATCTAAAAATATTATTAGTCAAGATCAAACGGTAAGCAAATGTAAAACCCAAAATGTTACAATTATTCTTTCTCAAAAAAAAAATGTTACAATTATTGAAGAAATATAATTATACCCATCCAAAAAATAGTACTACGGAAGTGGCTATGACGCTATATATGTCACTATGTGTGGGGCAATTGGCCGTAGGAAATATATTACGAATATATTAATCATTTAATCGTTTCTTGTGTTTAAAAATGATTCTTCACTAGATTACTAATGTGTTATTCAATCATAATATCATATAGGCTATTGATATAGGCTGAGTAATGTATGATATATAAGTTAACAAGTAAAAATGATAGCTTCCTAACTTATTTCTTTTTAACTTTCCATACTTTCTCCAATTTTTAGAATTGAGAATTCTTTTTTAAAGTACAACCTATCATAATCAATGCACCCATAAACATAATGTACATTATCCTCTTAGCTTGCTTAATGTTCTTTTACAAAACGTGCATGTATGCATATTTCTGCTGAAAGAGAAGTGGATAAGGAGGAATAATAATAATAATCATAATATAATAATAATAAATTTTCAAAGTAAGATATGAATGAATTGTGCATGTAGTGCATTAGAAGGTATGACCAAAATAATATAATCAACATACAAGTACAAAGAATACTACTTATATTATCTCATTATCTAACTAGCCTGGTAAGTGAAAAGTGATGTGTCACTCTGTATTATTACAAAACTCATCAATTGCAAGATAACTTGCATTTCTTTGATACCGGACTTGTTTGAGACCATACTATGCTTTAAGCCAACAAACTTGTGTAGGAGCCCTTCTATCAACAAAATTGAAAGGTTGGTGTATGCAATGGCGGACCCATGAATTTCCGACTGGTGAGTCACAATCGATAACCAAATATGTAAAAAAAAAAAAATTGATAACATGACAAGCTTAGCTCTCTAATAATTGACAAGATTAAAATCTGTACAAGCATTAGGGTGTATTGACAATTTGACAGACATAATTGACTATATCATTAGGGTGGGTCGACTATATCATAAGCAATCGTCCGAATCGCCAATCAAATCAGCACATATGCAAAACCCCATATAAATCTACCAAAGCCAATGGTGTATTGACAATTTGACAGACATAATTGACATCAATAAACACCCTAAATAAACACTGACTACAATTCACATGGTCAAAAAGGTTCAAATTTCATCAAAAACCCAACAACATTAACAAAAGGTTCAAATTTCATCAAAAACCCAACAACATTAACAAAAGGTTCAAAGTTTACCAAACAAACAACAACAAAATCAACCAAAGAAAATATAATTTTTTTTTTTTTTAAAAAAAACTTAGAAATTTTTTTTAGGCCCTGGTGAGTCATTTGACTCACCATGCACAAGGCCAAGTCTGCCAATAGGTGCATGTACGTTATCTCTTTCAAAACACCTTGAAAGTAAAAAAAAAAAAAAAAAAAACATCAAGTTCGTTGTTGTATTGATCAATTTCAAACCTAGGCCAAACTCAAAACAATTGGAATGTATGTAGACTTTCATATGAATGCTAATTCTGCCAAATTAAAGCAACACATTACCGACTTCTTGTCTATTTTCCCTTGCCGGCGTTTAATGAAGCATAGGGTATTAGGTTGGTTGGAGATAAATATAGAGGAAGGATAGAAGACGACTTTCTCAATTGATGTTCTAAAATGAACGGTCTATATTAAATTTTGTACTCTCTTCGTCTCGCATTTATTGCAATACTTTTTATTTTCGGCCGTTTCATATTAGTTGCAACATTACTATATTTGGAAGGACCCCATCATTATTTTATAATTTCTCTCCCCCACTAACCCCACTTTCACCAATATTTTATTATTTCTCTTTCTTACCAACTCCACCCACACTACTTTTTTTTTATTATTATTTTTATCTCTTATTAACAATACTTTATATTATACGTCTAGTCTATAATTTTCTTAAACTATGAGCTAAGCATACTGTTGCAACTAATGCGAAACGCAGTGAGTACTATATAGTTTCTAATTTCTTTGTTATTGAGAGCAATTTGCATGTAGATGAGTTGTTTTTCAAAATAGCTATTTTAATAGTGGGAAAACATGCGACGAATGGCAAATTTGTAGTACGCTGTCCACATAGAATATTTGTTATTAAAAGATTGCTCCACTGTAATTTTTTTAGGCAAAACTTTAAAAATTTCGACCTTAAATTCTCATTAATTATTAAAATTTAAAATACTTATGTGTAAGTTAATTAAATCCATTTCAATGTATATAAATATTACATTAATTATACTTTATAGGGCTAGAAACACACCTACTCTAGAGACCGTAAAAAGTCAAATGAAAATGTCATTTAGAATTGGAGGGATTAATTAACTAAAAGCATTAACACGACTTGCTATATATATGTCAATCCGTAGTACTTTGTATGCAATAGTGTTGACTATCATTAAATATATACCCACAAAATATATTAAGGTGGAGAATGAGTAGACTAAAAAAAAAAAAAAAAAATCCAAAATAGGTTCATCTAGAAGATTAGGCAATATAATTGGACGTAAATCATGATATCACTATTCATACTAGTCACAAGAAACCCCAAAGAGGTGGCAATGTGGCATCTCAACACAAAAGTTTAATATAATTTCTAAAAATAATAGAAGCTACTTCAATTAATTGGTCAATTAATTACTTGACAATATTAATGTAGAAAATCTAGATGAACTATAAGATTGGACCAGTTGTGACAAGAATGAATATAATCTTGGGGTCCTCATTTCACATGTATATAGTGACTTTGGATATGGGATAAAAGTAGGTTGGGGTGACGGAATAAGTACATTTTTACCTACCTACATATAAATATATAAAATACTGTATAAAAGATAAAAATATAAAGTTATAATAAAAGTGTATTTTTAATTGTTTCAAAAAAAAAAAAAAAAAAAAAAGGTGTATGTTTAATATATTAAAGTTTTTTTTTTTTTTGAAGGAATAATAAAAGTATTTAATACGGAGTAATTGAATAAACGACAGTTGGTTACTTGGTTGTTTGTGGACTATTTCAATTTTCAATTGCTGTCTCTTGTGCATTTTTTGACCTTATGAAGAAACATATTTAAAGGTCATCCCTTTTGTTGCCTTTGTCAAAAAGTGTCCTACAACGTACTCCGATCCTTTTCTAATCTTTAATTATTACTTTGGAGGTTATTAAGTGTGCTAATTTATTTTTTGGGGGCGTAATTAGCATATTTTGTAACGATAAGTACTTCCTCCATTTTTAAACGATTCAGAATATGTTTTCATACGTAAGTAAGGTCTTACATAATTAGCACTAACGGCAGGATTTTGATAGTAAGGGGGATTGGATACTACATTGATCGCTAGTTAATAGTGAGGGTGGAAATGCTTAGTTATTAGGTGAATTTGACTCAATTTATTTAACATTATGTAACAAATACAAAGACTCAAATTACACTTTTTCTTTTTCCTTTTTTGAAAATTTGAAAATAGACTCGAACTACACTTGAAATTAAACTAGCTAGATTAGTGCCCGTGCGATGCACAGTAGTATTAATCTTTTTCCCATAATGAATTTTGATATAATATAAAAATTGAAGCAACTCGTGTGGAATAAACAAATGCAATGCATATAGAAAAATAAAATAATAAGGCAAAATTTATTAAAACTACAATTGAGAAAGAAATTTTTTTTTTATTGTTGATTAGTTTAGTTAAAAATATATAAAAGTAGTATACATTATATTACATTAATAATGCATATTATTCCCAATAAAACTATACAATCTAATGACTATATGACTAAAGACTTATTTATAAATGCCTTTTAATAAATATCAAAACATTAATCAAACAACAAACTAAAATCTATAGTAAAACTATTGGCACAACATACATGTAAATATATAAATTACAAATTAAATAATATATCATCTTTATATCCAATAAAATAATTTCAATGGAAATAAATACTACTTAGATCATTAAAGGCAATAACAATCAATAATTAGGCAACACTAACCTATATTATTAGTAGTACATTTTCTGTTTATGGATTGATGCTCTACATGGTATCGTTGCTCTTTGTTATTATATAAAAATGTGTTTGAAAGCTATCCAATAATTCTAGTTTGATCATTGTTTGTTTATTGCTTTAAAATTTTATTTGTCGATGATAGCTATTTATCCAAAAAAAAAAAAAAAAAACACAAGAATGTCACTTGTCACTATGTCTGACGTGTTTTTTAAAATGCAGCTTATTTATGAATATCGAATGTGATAAAATTATTATCTCAATAAAGTGTTTCAACAAAAGATAATAACTTTTTTGTATTTACTAAGATATTAACTTTTTTTAATAATGTAATATCAAAAAAATTGATTGATATTTTACATTTTTGAATTAGACATATAATATAGTTGTTGAGCACAACATTTATTCAATGGACATATCTAATACTCCATTAGTCTAATAAAAAAAATAAAAGGAATTTGAAAAAAAATAAATTAAAGTGATGTTTTAAAGTAATTTCATTAATATCATACTTTTTTTTTTTTTGAAGAAATTAATATCAATTACTTCGATATGAATCAATTTTATCATTACTTTTTCGGTAAAACTCAATAATACTCGTTTAAAAGATAATTAAAAAAGAGTTGGAAAACTATTTTAGGTAAATGTGCATGGAAAATTTTAGAACACAATAAAAGGAATACGTATTATATAGAGATAATATATAAGTTTGGAATAATATTATTATAGTTTTATTATAAAAATATTCCAAAAGTAAAATTTTTTTGCTAAAAGGGGATGGGGAGTTTTGGGAGGAAAAAACAGCACTAGGATGTGACACATGTATACTCCCGGTGTCTGTTTTAGTATTAAGTTATTGATTAGGGTAATGCTATATGCAACCCTTAAGCATTTAATATACTTCATTTTTAATATTAAGTTGGGAATTTTGTCGATAATTTACGAGTAAATCGGTTTAATAAATATTTATTTATTGTCTATTCTTTCCACTTTTAGCTTCTTATAGGCTGCATATATCTTTCTCCATTAATTATTACTTTTTTTGAATTAAAATTAGTTTAACAGAATCCAATCCAATCTAATCAAAAGATTAATGTAATTGAGTATGCTTGACATTTTATAATGTTTAAAATTTATAAGAACCTGAGTATGACTATATTGGATTTTACTTAAAATAAACCAATCAAATGATTTATCACTTGCATATGACCTAACAAATCATCACGATGTGAGTCTCGTTATTGCTTCTATCCACAATGGTTTCAATAGTTCAACGTGGTCACAAACCCTGGCCTAAGCTGTCATAACACCGTACCCCTTAAGTAAGCAAGAGTAATATGTAGACCATTTGTTATGGATTATTTAAGTAAGCAAGAGTAATATGTAGACCATTTGTATACTTGATAGAGGAATAAGGACCATGACAATCACTGAACTATTCTAACCGTCTCTAAATAAAGTTTTATTTTGACTTTTTCTTTTTTTTTTTTTTTTTTTTTTTTTTTTTTTTTTGCTTATTTTTGTACTTATATTGAGTATTGACCGATTTTATTTATAAAATATATGTAAATATTTTTATGAAGATATTTTCTCAAACTGAATCCTGCATAATCAATACAATTTTAGACAAAGTAAGCTTAAATTACTACGTTGGACAAAATAAGTAGTATATGCTTTCAGATGATTTAAAATGAAACTAACGTTGGACAAAATAAGTAAAATATGCTTTCAGATGATTTAAAATGAAACTAACGTTGGACAAAATAAGTCGAACCAAATAGAGCCTAAGCCAATGTTTAGATTTCAATTTAGATAATATTAAACGTAATTTTCATCTTTTAAGTGCTAATCATTCAAGCACGATATTTATTGTTAAAATGTGAATAGTAACAAATTTCACCTTTTTAAATTAAAAAGATACGATTAAATCTAAAAGATGAAAATGTTGAGTGCCGACCGCTTTAGTGCTCCTCGAAATATGTGTGATAATGCGCGTACTTTAATAGCTCTCCAATTAGGAATGAAAAAAAATTACAAATAATTAAAAAAAAAAAAAAAAAAAAGTAAAAAGTCCTCTTTGTCTCTAGAAGGTCTAGCTTAGAAGGTCAGTTGGTGCTTCATAATTTGTTTGCTAATGACAATTAGTACTTTCATTTAACAAACAATTAACTTTACTACTATTGCATAAATAGCCAATTTGGAAAATTTTTAGTCGTATTATTACACTCAACCTACAAGTCGAAATTAGATATTTTTATACGAAGTATTTTATAATGGCTTATAAAAGTCATCTTTCCTTTTTTTACTAGTACTGCATAGGGGAGAGCATGGGACAGGTACCCGTACCGATAACGTTATTGGTTCGGGTACCCGATAACCAATAAGGACAAAACCAATAACTGAAACCGATTCGATAAGGAACGGGTGCCCGTAAATTCGGATACCCGAAAATACGGGTACTCGAATAAAATAACCGAACCGAACCAATAAGCTTTTTTTTTTTCCCTTTAAAATACGGGAAGCACGAAGAGAGAAGATGGTCACTGGTGATGATTTGCTGGCGGTGGAGGTGGTGGTTCATGGAGTTTTTCGGCGAAAGATGGTCGTCGCGGGCGGAGAAGCAGGAGTTGCAGGTGGTGAAGTAGAGACGGAGGCGTTCTGAGGTGATGTCAATGTTGGGTAAGTCGCGAGCTTCGTGGATTGTGAGGTCGAGATCTCCGTAGAGGTACACCATTTTTTTTTCTTCTGCCATTATTGAGAGCTTGGAGATAGCCACAGTGCCCACAGAAGAAGGGAGGGGGAGGAGGAGGAGAGAGAAAGTGGGATGGAGGTGAGTGAGAAATCAGAAATGAGGAAAAAACGAGAATTAGGTTTTTTTTTTTAAACAAAACACGGGACTTTCATTTAACATTTTAAATTTTCAGGTATTTCGGGTACCCGAAACTGTCTTAACGGGTACCCGATGCCCGTCCCGTTAAATTCTTATCGGTTCGGTTACCCGTCCCGAATTCTTTAAATGGTTCGAGTACCCAATTATTCAGAACGGTTACGGTTCGAGATTTCGGGTTTTCGATTTTTTGGATATTTTTGCTCAGCCCTAGTACTGCTAGTGTAAAGTTCGGCTAATTTTACTCAAATTGATGTTTATTCGACACAAATATTACTTATTTCCATGAAAGAGATATTAATAAAGTCACTCCGATTCATTTACAGCAATTCAACAATAAGAATTACTTACATTTGTGGGAACAAAACCTAAAACAAAGTATAATTTCAATTAAATTATACAATAATCAATACTAATCAAAGTATTGCAAACCAAGCACCAAAGAATCAAAGAAATACAGAAATTACAAGTAAAACCTCTAATGTGAAAGATACTAAACTTGCCTTAATTCCAAGCCTTTGCAGATGAACATGAACATGAGAATAATGATGACCACTTGAGTCTTAAACCTTGATACTCTGTCTTAGGCGTGTATACACTTTCCTAAAGAGGTTAATTTCCCCCACAACGGTGCTTGGGTTTAATCCAGAAATCCTCTTTGAAATACAAAAGACAGCAATTCGTTCTTTGCACTAAGAATCGAAATATAGATGACTAATTCACAAATTTGGCTGAATTTCAAGTGTTTTTCAATGAAAAGTTTGCAAGATTTTTCAGAGAAAAATATGGAGAATGCTTGGGGAAAAGAAGAGAAAAACTGATCATCCTTTTTTCAACCTCCTTCTTTTCTTTTACAATAAAAAGAACGAAAGAAAACTGCAACCGTCGAAGGACCGCGGGCGCAGACAGAGTGAATTACGATTCACTCAAAGTTTCTGGAGATGGCTGGCCGCGGGCTTCAAGAGGGCGCGGCCCACCCACCGCGGGCGCGGCACCCCAAGCTGCGGGCGCGACCCTTGTTCTCCACATACACTCTAAATATCTAACATATTCGACACAAATATTACTTATTTTCATGAACGAGATATTAATAAAGTCACTCCGATTCATACAAACATAAATTACAAATTTTTAAGTGTGTTACCTACGGATAAATGTTTTTCTTGTGATCAATTCTTATAAGTTTCAAAATTACTTAAAGAAGTAAGCAAGAGATTCACAATCATTAATAACATTTATTGTAGAATCATAATTCATGTTCATTCATCGTATTACAAAGGTTGATGATAATCTTTCTTATTAAGATTGTATCTTTTTTAATTTGACTTACTTTAACTGAACTTATTATTTGACAAAAGGGGGGGGGGGGAGGGGAGATGATGAAGAATATAGTTTAATGAGACACATTTGCTTCTTAAGAGAGAAAGACATTAAAAACGTGATTCACATTACATTCTAATTATTTAGATCCGTATTATATTGTAGATATTTTTAATCTTATTTCATTCATTAATTAAAAAGATTACTTCGTATTATTATTAATACAAATAATTTGTCTGCACTCATTAAATAATTAAATCTTAATAGACAAAAAAGCATGAGCGCAAATGTGCAATGACCGGATTAAAAAATAGCAACCCATTAAGTATTTTATTCATACAAACAAAACACACTTTATTTAATTATTATTAAAATAATTAATTGAATGCAACTTGTCTAAATTATAGCAGATCATACGAATATTATACCAGGGTATAGCCTTGTAGATTACTACAATCCGTACAATAAAACAATCACAAAAGATTATCCAAACAAAAAAAATTATTTATTACGTGCATCCAAGTTAATATTTTTTTTTTTAGAAATTGATTGATTTGCAAACAATTTGGTAATTTTAAATTTTTTAATGACTAAAAAAAAATTAACATATTCAAATAAGTAATAAAAAGTCCATCGATAAATCTACATTCATAAAATACGTCTGTATACAATATAAAGCGAGCTTAAGAATAATTAAACGAAATCAAAATAAACGAAACTAAATAATTAGACATGTTACCCTAAAACAAAAAAACGTTGCCAAATGAGAATACTTTAAAAAAAATTCACAAAAAAAAAAAAAAAAAAAAAAAAAAAAAAAAAAAAAAGATTTAGAACCTCCCTGGAAAATGGGAAAACTCTTAAAATAAAAAAAAACGACTTTCAACCCTTGAAAAATCTCAAGGCCGCCCTTCCTCAACTACTTCATTGATTCCAATAGTAAGAAATTCCTTTATTAAAGGATCTTCATTCCTATATAAAGTCATCACCTCTTTCGTCATCCTCTCATTCATTTCATTCATTTTACAAATCTTTTCATACACTTTAGCTTTTAATATATTTTCAATTTTCATACTTTAACATAAACGGTCCACATTATATTCCATATATATACATAACCTAAGCTTTTTTTTTATTTAGCAACCCAAACAGTCTTACTACAAGTTTCATTTTTTTTCTTTGACAATCATAACAATTTTTTGATTCATTCATACTTATCATCGAACGCAATTTGGGTTGTGTTTTTGATTTGATAACGACGAAGAAAAAGAGGTGTAACAAGTTTTATTCTTGGCTATAATTTGGTGTTATTAAGGAAGTATGGATGGGGCGGATATGGCTAAGTTTGGTGGGAGTTTACGACGAAATGGTTCGGTGTGGAGGAGCCAAATGTCGGACGCAGTGTTTTCGCAATCGACGAGGGAGGAGGATGATGAAGAGGCTCTAAAATGGGCTGCTCTTGAGAAACTTCCTACGTATGATCGTCTAAGGAAAGGTATATTGACGGCGTCTCATGGTGTTGGTAATGAGATTGATATTCAAGCTCTTGGGTTTAATGACAAAAAGAGTCTTGTTCAAAGGTTGATTAATGTTACTGAGGAAGATAATGAGAAGTTCTTGTTAAAACTCAAGAACAGAATTGAAAGGTACTTTTTTTTTATTACATGATACTCGTTATGTTTTATTTATACAATTATTGGTTATTCGTATTGACAGATAACAGTAGTTTTAGGTGTACTTGAGAATAACTGAATATGTCACATTTTCTGAATGATCCAAAATAATTAACTCTGCTGATATTAATTTCAGGGTTGGGATTGATATACCAACAATTGAAGTGAGATATCAGAATCTAAATATTGAAGCAGAAGTATATGTTGGAAGTAGAGCTTTACCATCATTTGTTAATTTTTTGACAAATATTGTTGAGAGTGCTTTGAACTACTTGCATCTACTTCCCAACCGAAAGAAGCATTTAACTATTCTTCATGATATCAGTGGTATTGTCAAGCCAAACAGGTAAATAATTTTACTGAATTAAGAAATTCAAAATATGATTATAATTTTATATGAACAAAGTTTGTTTATTTATTTTTTCATGTTAATAATTAATGTGTGTTTATATTAAATAATTTTAGGATGACATTACTTTTGGGTCCACCAAGTTCTGGGAAAACATCTCTGCTTCTAGCTTTGGCAGGGAAGCTTGACAAAGAGCTTAAGGTACATAATCTTTTTTCATGTACAATGAGTTAATTTACTTGTTTAAGTCTGTAAGAGGAACATTAACACATTCACACGCGTAAATAACTATATTATAGCCTTTGAAACTTGATCACGATTCTAGGATTTTAAAAATTTGTACCACTCTAATATGTACAAGTCACGTATGGACATATTTATGAGGAGACGGGATGATTTAGTTAAAACAAATTCCTTTATTCAAAAAAAAAAAAAAGTTAAAACAAATTCCTAATTTTTCCAGGCCCATCATTATCAAAGAAAGTCAAAATACATGTTCCGTGTTTTTTTCACAATTCTTTTTCATCAATTGGACCTTGTTACTCTTTAAGGAAAACTGAGTCAATTTTATTGATTGTTTTGGTGTATAGCTTAGTATAACTTTGACTATATATAATATTTATAAGGAATATAATCTTAATATGAATTTAAACATAAACAGGTTTCTGGGAGAGTAACATACAATGGACATGACATGAATGAGTTTGTACCACAAAGAACAGCTGCTTACATTAGCCAACATGATGTGCATATTGGTGAAATGACTGTGAGAGAAACCTTTGCTTATGCTGCTAGATTCCAGGGTGTTGGATATCGATATGGTTCGTTCTTTTCCATTAATCTGTGCAATTGTTTCCTATACAATAATGTTTATCGAGTACTCGATTGATAACTAATTGTTCCATATATTGAATATATTGCAGAAATGTTAGCTGAGTTATCTAGAAGGGAGAAAGAAGCTAACATTAAGCCTGATCGCGACATTGATCTTTTCATGAAGGTATATTTAAAACATCGAAAGCAGGGGACTCTGTTTGGACTCTGTTTTTTTATTTTTTTTATTTTTATAATGACAATTTTGACTAATTAATTAAAGATACAGAATAACTAAATGTTTAATGTTACACAAGTTATTGACTTGTAAGATTAGTTGAATTAGAAAAACAGAGGAAAAGACAGGGGACTCTGTTTTTAATGAAAATTTTCTTCCAGAAAAATTGCAATGTACTAATCTTAACAAATTTGTAATGTTATAGGCCTCAGCAGTTGAAGGCGAAGAGGAAAATGTCGTTACCGATTATATCCTAAAGATTTTAGGATTAGAGAATTGCGCTGATACCATGGTAGGAGATGAGATGATAAGAGGTATTTCTGGTGGACAAAGGAAGAGAGTTACAACTGGTAAGAGCATAATCTTAATTTTAGGAAGTTAGTACTAAAATTAACACTCACTTTTTTTTATACTAAGTAAATTTTGTTCTACTTAATATAGGTGAAATGTTAGTTGGTCCAGCTAAGGCATTGTTTATGGATGAAATATCAACTGGTTTAGACAGTTCTACTACATACCAAATTGTGAACTCAATCCGTCAATCAGTCCATATTCTCAATGGAACCGCGGTCATATCTCTTCTACAACCAGCACCTGAAACATACAACCTTTTCGATGATATCATCCTTCTTTCGGATGGTCTCATTGTGTACCAAGGTCCTAGAGAACATGTACTCGAGTTCTTTGAGTCCATGGGGTTCAAGTGTCCGGACAGAAAAGGTGTTGCCGATTTCTTGCAGGAAGTAAGTAACCAACATAAAGCCTTTCCTAGAAAATTTTTAATGTATGGACTTCTTTTTTCTAATGAGATGATTTTGTGCATAATATAACAGGTGACTTCTAAGAAAGATCAGCAACAATACTGGATAAGAAGGAATGAGCCTTACCGTTTTGTTCCATCAAAGGAATTCGCCGAGGCATTCCAATCTTTCCATGTTGGACGGAAGATTGCTCAAGAGCTAAGTGTCCCCTTTGATAAGACTAAAAACCACCCGGCTGCTCTAACAACACACAAGTACGGTGTTGCACCAATGGAATACATCAAAGCAAACATGTCTAGAGAGTACTTATTGATGAAGAGGAACTCCTTTGTCTACATCTTCAAGATTTGTCAGGTTTGCCTTCATTTATACACTACTTTGAATGACATTAGTTAGGAATTATTTAATATATATGATTACTAAAATTTCATTGTTGTGCAACAGCTTACTATAATGGCTATCATTGCAATGACCTTGTTCTTCCGTACCAAGATGCATAGGAAAACCGTCACAGATGGTGGCATCTACACCGGTGCACTATTTTTCTCGGTGGTGATGATTATGTTTAATGGTATGGCAGAGATGTCCATGACAATAGCAAAACTTCCGGTGTTCTACAAGCAACGAGACCTCCTCTTCTTCCCCGGGTGGGCTTATGCCCTTCCTGGTTGGATCCTTAAGATCCCTATAACCATCTTTGAATGCGCGGTTTTTACCTTCATCACATACTATGTCATTGGATTTGACCCTAGTGTTGCAAGGTACTAACTCCTAATTAAGCTCTTCACATTTTTTTTTATTCCTGCCTTTTATAACTTATCATGTTTATTTGATGAAAAATAAATTTCTCTTGCAGGTTGTTCAAGCATTACCTCATATTAATCCTCGTAAATCAGATGGCTTCTGCTCTATTTAGAGCCATTGGATCAATAGGGAGAAATATGATTGTCGCGAATACATTTGGAGCGTTTTGTTTGCTAGCACTTTTTGCCTTAGGAGGATTCGTTCTCTCACGAAGTATGACTCTTCACAAAATCCTAGTCTTATAATTAAGCTCAATAAACTAGTTAATACACACCCTTGATGCTTATGTTTATTTTTCGATTGCAACAGACGATGTCAAGCCATGGTGGATATGGGGTTACTGGTCTTCACCTATGATGTATGCTCAGAATGCTATACTTGTCAACGAGTTCCTTGGAAGTAAATGGAATAAAGTACGATCTCTTTACATTTATGCTTCATGTTGGTTGTGACATTCATTTATGCATACAACTTGTTTATAACATTTTTTTTTTTATTTTTTTTTATCCTGTAATTCACAGATTCCTGCAGGGAAAACTGTAACACTTGGTGTCGAGGTCCTAACAGGACGAGGCTTTTTTCCATATGCGTACTGGTATTGGATCGGTGCAGCAGCATTAGTCGGATTTGTCCTTGTTTTCAATGTCCTCACCATTTTTGCTCTCACTTTTCTCAACCGTAAGATCCTCTAAAACTCGCTTATTATTACTTTGTTTGCTGAATTTTGTAATCATTTATCCTTTGATTACCAAGGAATTATGCTAAATTGTTGTTGTGTATTCAGCATTTGGAAAAGCTCAAGCAGTTCCGGACGATGAAGATGAAAAGAAGAACAATAGAAGTGGTGGTGCTTTGGAGATGACTTCCGGAAGGGCCTCTCAAGGTGATGATCAAGCCGATTTTTCTTAAACTTAAGCATGTGTGATGGTATTTACAAACTAAATGTATTAATCAATTGTTTATCCAACATGTAGAAAATGGAAATGAAATCGTTGTTGAAGCACCAGTGAAAAGGGGAATGGTCCTTCCCTTCGAACAACATTCCATTACATTTGATGAAATTCGATATTCAGTTGACATGCCTCAGGTAAAAATACATCTCATCAACAAGCTACTCCCATTCTGTTATTTAGTGATTTAGTATGACCGACTTTATTAACCAGTATAATGCATCAAAATATGCAGGAAATGAAAGAACAAGGTGTGGTTGAAGATAAATTGGAACTTCTAAAAGGAGTTAGTGGAGCTTTCAGGCCTGGTGTTCTGACGGCTCTCATGGGAGTTAGTGGTGCTGGAAAGACCACTCTTATGGATGTTCTTGCCGGTAGGAAGACTGGAGGATACATCGATGGAGATATTAAGATTTCAGGTTACCCGAAGAAGCAAGAAACTTTTGCTAGAATTTCAGGATACTGTGAGCAAAATGATATCCACTCTCCCCATGTCACTATCCATGAATCTTTGCTGTACTCAGCTTGGCTTCGTTTGTCACCTGATGTGGATGTTAAAAAAAGAGAGGTAGGTGTACTTATTGTTTGTTACTTGAATATCTTAAGGTTTATATGCAGTGTCGAATCTAGGATGCAGGATGTTTAATTTCTATGCTACGAATTTCTTGTCTAACGAAACAAGTTTTGATTCCTTTATGTAGATGTTTGTGGAAGAGGTGATGGAGTTGGTTGAGTTAACCACATTAAGGGGGGCACTTATTGGGCTACCGGGTGTGAGTGGTCTCTCAACAGAACAACGAAAGAGACTTACAATTGCAGTTGAGCTAGTTGCAAACCCCTCTATCATCTTCATGGATGAGCCAACTTCAGGGCTTGATGCTAGAGCTGCTGCTATTGTGATGAGGACTGTCAGAAACACAGTCGATACAGGAAGAACTGTGGTTTGTACCATTCATCAACCTAGCATTGATATCTTTGAGGCTTTTGATGAGGTAAATAATTTGTCAAATGAGGCCAGTCTGTACTGTTATCTTTCTAAGAACTTCTAGGCCGAATGCTAATGATATTGGTGAATACATTAATGCAGCTATTCTTGATGAGAAGAGGAGGTGAAGAAATATATGTTGGACCCTTGGGACATCATTCTTCTGAACTAATCAAGTACTTTGAGGTAAATATTCTATATAACAATCACTCTATCAGGTCTTCATTTCATAATCCTGTATAATTGTATTCATGTAATATGCATTTGAATTCTTCAGAGTATCCAAGGAGTACCGAAAATCACAGATGGTTACAATCCTGCGACATGGATGTTGGAGGTCTCAACTCCAGCACAAGAGGTAGCACTTGGATTAGATTTTACAGAACATTACAGGAATTCAGACCTATACAGGAGAAACAAAGCAGTGATTCAAGAGTTGGGAACGCCTCGACCTGGTTCACAGGACCTCTATTTCCCTACTATATACTCCCAATCATTCTTCTCACAGGTTATGGCTTGTTTGTGGAAACAACGCCTGTCCTACTGGCGTAATACTCCTTACACTGCTGTCAGATTTGTCTTTACCGTGGCTATTGCTCTGACATTCGGAACTATCTTCTGGCAACTTGGAGGCAAAACGTAAGTTTAATTTGTTCAAACTATAATATTACTTAGCAATCCTTGGAGTTGATGAAATTTATCGTACTAATTGATTGTTATTTTTGGTATTTTTCCAGGAGTAAACAACAATATCTAATCAATGCCATGGGTTCGATGTATGCTTCTACCCTGTTTCTTGGAGTGCAAAATGCATCATCTGTCCAACCTGTAGTGTCTATTGAAAGAAGTGTCTTTTATAGAGAAAAGGCAGCAGGAATGTACTCAGCTTTGCCTTATGCTTTCGCTCAGGTACTTACAGTCTCACCTTCGCCTCACCTGCTTGTTACTAAAACTTGTCATCCCATGTTATTAGTTAGTATTCTAATGCAACTATTGAATTTCAGGCGTTGGTTGAGATACCATACGTCTTTATGCAAGCAGCAACATATGGTATCATAGTGTATGCTATGATCGGGTTTGATTGGACCGCTGCCAAGTTTTTCTGGTACTTGTTCTTCATGTTCTTCACTCTCCTATACTTCACATTCTACGGCATGATGGCTGTGGCAATCACACCAAACCATCACGTTGCTGCTATCGTTGCTGCTGCTTTCTACGGAATATGGAACCTGTTCTCTGGATTCATTGTCCCCAAACCAGTAAGTTCTTCCAAACAAATTCTCATACATTAATGCTAAGAATGTTACTGTAATATAATTATCATAAATTCATAATCGAACTGTCATGCATAGCTATAACAATATAGCACGAAAAAAAATCTTACTATTTGCGTCTTATTGTTTATAACTTTGTTATGTGCACTTCAACTATGCCAGTTTTATGATACAAGATATAGGAATATTAGTATATATAATGCTAAATTGTTGGCTACTAAACCTTTTTTTTTTTTTTGGTTGTCTAACAGAGAATTCCTGTATGGTGGAGATGGTACTACTACCTTTGCCCATTGTCTTGGACATTGTATGGATTAGTAGCATCACAATTTGGAGACGTAACGGATAGAGTCACAGATAGCATCTTTGATCCGCCTACAGTGCAAAGATATATCGAAGGCTACTTTGATTTCAAGCATGACTTCCTAGGGGGTGTCGCGGGGATTGTCATTGCCTTCACCATCCTCTTTGCAACCATCTTTGCTTTCGCCGTCAAGAACTTCAACTTCCAAAAGCGATGATATAACCATTTTGAAACATACTTGAATTGCCATTTAAGGCATAACTCTACAAGTATACATAAATTTTTGTTATTTTTGTTAATTTTGTTATTTTACTTAATTTTGTACTATAACAGATTCTTTTCTTTTAGATTTTATGAGATAAACGATCGTATATATGTAACATGTATAATAGTATATAGCCAAGCATTACAATAAGAATAAAGATCTTAGTTCAAATTTGAGTATCAATGTTATTGCAATTTTAGCTAAACTTGATATTTTGTCCTTGTAATGAATACTTCTACAAATTTTTCATTCTAATTTACCTGGAATCACCCTTATAATTTGCAAGTGTTTTCATAATAACCCTTGCATATAATAATGGGCTATTGCACATTGGTTTACGTTGAATTACCCTTAATTAAAAAATTTCCGTTACACGATTTATTAAGAAACGACGAAATGCTAATCAAATTAACTTTTATCTAATCAAATTACTTGATATAGTTTTAATACATTCTCTAGCACATAAACATTATATTTTTTAGTCCACATTCTCTCAAAAAAGATGCTTTCTGTAGAGATTTAGTTTTCGCGTTGTTAGCTCAAATTAGATTGTCAACTTGACCACTATTAAATCCGACAAAGAAAATGCTTCTAAATTTCCTACAATTTATTCGTTGATCCTCACTGAAATATCAAATACCTTCTTGATAGGCATGAGCCGCATGATATATTGATATGCATCTAAAGATTTTGAGTTTATCGATCAACTAAGGATAAACACAATGCAAATTTCTTCATCCAACAGTATGTATCCCATCTCTATAATCAACTAAGAATTGATTGAAGGTCAAATTATTTATGATATCAACATAAAATAAAGTACATAAGTTATTATAAACAATTATGCTGTTCTTTTAGAGTTCTGTCTTCATAATAGATCAATTATTACTTTATGTGGCTTAGGAAAAAAAAAAATCGCCGTTGCCGGGGATCGAACCCGGGTCACCCGCGTGACAGGCGGGAATACTTACCACTATACTACAACGACCTTGTTGACCATAATTAATTTTGATAATTATTTAACATTAAAACGTTACACTAAACAAAGAAATAATGTCCACACAAATTATGTGATGTATAGAAAGACGTAAAAGGTTTTATATATACTGCGACATAATATAATCAATTAAATACATATGTAATTTATAGCGAGCAGATTTCCCATCACTCTCCTAATTATGGACAAAAGGTCCCAATTTATATTTTTTATGAAGTATAATTGGCAAAATTAATCAATTGCCTTGCACTACACGAGTCATTATTTCGAATAATTTGCATAATGATGATAATAAAAATATGAAATCATATTGGGTTGTTAAGTTTGAGGAATGTCATTCTCAATCATAGAGTTATTATAGTATATGAAGGAGTTGTACATTATTTATTTGGATGACTATTTTTATACAATCAACTAGTGTGTGACTCGAGCTTTACCCCAGGTGATACTTTGAATAATTTCATTTTTATATTAGACGCTTTAAAAGACTTAATAAATTTTTTTAACGTGGGTAAATTAGAATACAATGACAACAATAATTTATTCTACATTCTAATACTTGTATTTGTTTATATATAAAATTGGATTAATAGAGCATGAATCAATTCTAGTCAAGATGGTAATACATATGGTTTCCATTAAATGAGGTTTGGGGTTCAAATCTCTTCCCATACATTTTTAATTAAGATGATGATGTGACATGAACCTAAAAGTTGTTGAATGATGATGTGGCGCTATAATGGTGTAAAAAAGGATGCACGCGGCACATTCACAAATTTCCAACTGCTGACATCATCCTCTTTTCAAATTGTACATATGTCAAGTTGTTGTAGAAAATTTTACCGCCTAAATCAATTGCTGACATCATATTCTTATCCTTATTTTTACTTTTTTTTAAAAAGATTATTATATTATATTATTTTTAAGATAATTATTATATTATATTATACTCCATATTTTATATAGTATTATGGATTTATGAGTGACTATTTGGCTTCCAAATATAATTACTCTCGGTTAATTAAAGTGTACTCTGTATTGTATAATTTGCTTAAATTTTTACTCTTCTTCAAAATTATTTAGTTTTAAATAGCATTGCAATTAATAATTATATATATGGCTAATCTAGTAAAAGAATAATAATAGCACTTAAGGATAAATATGTGGAGTAGGGTTCCCACTAGGGTTTCTCCTTGGGAGGGTTTTTCGATTCCCTCTAGGGTTTCTCCCTTGGGAGGGTTTTTCTAGCCTCCATTGCTACATTTTTTCTGCTTTTTTGAAGGTTTTCCTTCACTATTCTCCTTTTCTCTCTTTCTCTTTCATTTCTTTTCTTCTGGTATCAATTATAAATTTTTGTAGGGGCCTCCACCGGTGTTTTTACCGGTGGTAAGCCCCAAAAAACTTTTTAATTGCTTTCAATAAATGGATCCCATCTTTATGATGGTGTTTATTCTATTAGGCTTAATTTATTTGTTTGTTCGTATGCCGAAGATTAAATATTTTGTTGGATATTTAGAGTGTTGATGGTTGCGCGCTCGCGACCATGAAGAGCGCCCGCGCAGAGAGCGCGCCTAAACCACGCACCTCTCTTGAAATCAACAAATTGGAAGGGTGTGGTTGGCGCGCCCACGCGTCCTGGTGGAGCGCCCACGCTGCTGGTCGCGCCTAAACCGCGGCCCTCACTGCCTTCTTGTGGAATCTCGCAAATTTTGGGAGATGCGCCCGCGCTGAAATGTGGCGCGCCCGCGCCTCCTGGGTTGCTCCCGCGCCTCCCTGTTTTGCGGTTTTTCCTGACGGTTGAGTCTTTATTAAAAGACAATTTTTCGTAAAAGAAAAGCACAGAAGTTAATTCTTCATCTCTCCAAAAGTAATTTCTCCACATTTTCTCTCAAATTTCTTGCAAACTTTTGTGAGAAAACTCTTTCAATTAATCTGATTTTGGTGAATTTGTCATCTTTATTTCGATTCTTAGTGCAAAGAACGAAATTGCTGTCAATTGTATCTCAAAGAGGATTTCCGGTTTAACCCAAGCACCGTGTGGGGGAAATAAACCTCTTTAGGAAAGTGTATACACGCATTTGACAGTGTATCAAGGTACTAGTCTTACGGGACATCGGTTTTCTCATGTTCATGTTTGGAATTAACGGCTTGGAGGAAAGGCAAGTTTTATCATCTTCATACTAGTGTAATCTTTGTAATTTTTCAGTAATTTCTTAGATATATTTAATACTTGATTGTGATACATTGAATTGTATTTGACATTTACAATTATATTGTAATCATATTTTAGGATTTGTTCCCACACATTGTTTTAAGTGTTTTCTTGATTGAAATCGCTGTAAATCCTAACAATCTAAAGAGATTTATTCTTAGAATTTATCAAGTATGTCTAGTGTGAAGGAATTAACAACAAATTTTATCAAACTCAAGAAGTTTGATGGTGTTGAATTTAGAAGGTAGAAGAAGAAAATGTATTTTCTTCTTACATCTCTAAATGTTGCCTAAGTGATAAGTACTCTAAGGCCGGATGAACATGACAATGAGACCTTGGAATCCGTTCGGGAAAGATCAAAATGGGACAACGATGATTTTATATGTCGTATTCACATTTTGAATGGGATGGAGGATGATCTTTTTGACGTTTACCAAAATGTTGAGTCGGCTAAGGAGCTTTAGGAGTCCTTAGAGAGCAAATACATGGCGGAAGACGCTTCAAGTAAGAACTTTTTAGTTAGAAATTTTAATAACTTTAAATTTGTTGATGGTCGGTCCATAATGGACCAATTTCATGAATTGCAACATATCTATGGTAGCTTGGAACAACATGGAATAGCCATGAATGAATTGTTTGTTGTCTCAAGCATTATTGATAAGTTACCCCCTAGTTGGAAAAATGTTAAGCATGATTTAAAGCATAAGAAAGAGGACATGACATTGTCCGGTTTGGCCACCCATCTTCACATTGAAGAAGGGATTCGTGCCATGGAAGGAGCTAAGGATGGAAATCCTAGCACATCTACCGTGAACATGGTAGATGAAGGGAGAGCTAGTGCATCTACTAGTGGAAAGAGGAAGAATAATAGTTCTTCCAAAGGAAAGTCCAAAAAGCAAGAAAACAATAACAAATTTGCTTGTTGGGAATGCAGTAAAGTTAGTCACCGCAAGAAGGACTGCTAACGAAAGCAAGGACCCACCCACTAAAGGTAATCTTATTCATGAGGTTGAATTTAATTCCAGTTTGGATTTAAATGCAACGGATTCTAACATTTTTATGGTGCAGGATGATGACTCATGGTGGATTGATTCGGGGGCTTCAAGGCATGTGTGCAAGAGTAAACACTGGTTCAAAACCTTTCAAAAGGTTGTTGATGGAGAAGACCTCTACATGGGGAACAACTCTACCATCAAGGTTCTTGGAAGAGGACAAGTTGAGCTTGTGTTTAGTTCAGGGACTGCAATTATTCTTAGGAATGTTTTGTATGCTCCAAAAATCAGTAGGAATCTTGTATCCGGGCCTACCCTGAATAGTCTTGGCTATAAGCTTGTATTTGAAGCTAATAGATGCATTATTACTAGGGGTGTAACATTTGTTGGTCGTTGTTATTTGGATAATGGTTTGTTTAAACTCTCTTTGAGAGACAAGTATGTATTTGATGATGATATGTGTTTGAATGTTGTTGACAATGTTAATCAAGTTGATTTGAATTTGTTTGATTTATGGCATTCAAGGTTAGGACATGTGAATTATAATAAAATGTTTTTCATGTCAAAACAAAAATTGATTCCTTCTTGTGATATTTCTCCTAATAAATGTTCTACTTGCATGTTGAACAAGATCACTAGAACTCCTTTTAAGAGAGTTGAGAGAAGTTCTAATATTTTAGAACTAATCCATAGTGACTTGTGTGATTTTTATAATACTCTTTCTTTGGGGAACAAAAGATACATGATTACATTTATAGATGATTATTCTAGGTTTTGTTATGTGTATCTTTTACATTCCAAAGATGAAGCTTTAACAAAGTTTGATTTATATAAAAGAGAAGTAGAACTGCAAGTAGAATCATTAATTAAGAGAATTAGAACTGATAAGGGAGGTGAGTATTATGATTCGACTTATTTCCAATCTTTGGGTATAATTCACGAGACTACAGCGGGTAATGCACCACAATCAAATGGTGTAGCTGAAAGGAAAAACAGAACTCTTGAAGAAATGGTTAATTCCATGTTATCTTACTCTGGTTTGAGTGAAGGGTTCTGGGGTGAAGCAATGTTGATAACTTGTCACATTCTTAACCGGGTTCCTACTAAGGGAAAAGAATCTAGTCCTTATGAACTTTAGTACAAAAGAAAGCCAAACTTGAAGTATCTCAAGGTTTGGAGTTGTAGGGCAATCGTAAGAGTGCCTGGCAACAAGAAAAGAAAGCTCGGTGAAAGGGGCTTGGATTGCATATTTATAGGTTATGCTGAGCATAGCAAAACCTATAGGTTCTATGTAATAGAACAATATGACTATATATCGATTCATTCGGTTATTGAGTCAAGAGATGCAATTTTTGATGAAAATCGGTTTTCATCAATGAGTAGACCGAAAGATCTACAAATCAGTGCCAATGATAGGGAGATAGTAGAGTTGAATGATCAACTTGAAACTCATGAAAGTACATTCGATAATGAGAATGTTGAAACTCGTCAAGTGAGGAGAAGTACTAGTGAAAGGAAAATTAGGAATCCTCTAGATGACTTCATAATATATTTAGTTGAAGGGTCTAGGGATGTCCTTAGTTCCACTACTCCATATTGTTTCAATGTGGATAGTGACCCAAAGACTTATAGCGAGGCCATATCTTCCCAAGTTAGTGCATTTTGGAAGGAAGCTATAAATGATGAGATGGATTCCATCATGGGAAATAATACTTGGGTCATAGAGGATTTACCTCCTGGTTGCAAACCTCTTGGTTGCAAGTGGATTTTTCACTAGGAAAAGGAGACCGGATGGCTCCATAGTGAAATTTAAAGCCAGATTGGTTATCCAAGGCTTTAGGCAAAAGCATGGTGTTGATTATTTCGATACCTATGCACCGGTTGCAAGAATTACCTCGATAATGTTATTAATTGCAATGGCTTCGGTATATAATCCAGTGATTCATCAAATGAATGTCAAAACGGCATTCCTTTATGGAGATCTAGAGGAAGAAGTGTACATGAAACAACCCGAAGGGTTTGTTTTGGAAGGACAGGAAGATAAGGTGTGCAAATTGATTAAGTCATTGTATGGACTTAAACAAGCACCAAAACAGTGGCATCGAAAATTTGATGACACGATTTTGTCCTTTGGATTCAAAGTGAATCAAGCTGATAAGTTTGTATATAGCAAATTTGATGACAAAGGTCATGGTGTCATCACTTGTCTATATGTTGATGATATGCTTATCTTTGGCACAAGTCTACAACAAGTAGAATTGACCAAGGAATTCTTATCCTCATCTTTTCAGATGAAGGATTTGGGGGAGGCGGATGTCATTTTAGGCATCAAGATTATTAGGGACAATGGAAGACTTATCTTAATTCAATCTCATTATATTGAGAAAATGATCAAACGGTTTAATATGTTTGACAAGTGTCCCCGTGAACACCCCCATGGAACCTAATGTTAAATTGGTTAAGAATTCAGGGAAAACGGTTTCTCAATTGGAATATTCAAGGATAATTGGATCCTTGATGTATGCCATGACTAGTACAAGACCAGATATGGCATTGGCTGTAGGGAAACTTAGTAGATTTACTAGTAACCCGGGTGTACAGCATTGGTTTGCAATAAGAAGGGTCTTGAGGTACCTTAAGGGTACGTTAGATTATGGTCTAACTTATAGTGGATTTCCTTCAGTTTTAGAAGGATATTCTGATGCAAGTTGGATCACTTACAAAGAGGATGACTCTTCTGTTAGTGGTTGGGTACTCATGTTTGGGGGAGGTGCCATTTCATGGTCTTCCAAGAAACAAACTTGCATTGCGGATTCCACTATGGCAGCGGAGTTTATAGCTCTTGCTTCAGCTAGTAAGGAAGCTGAGTGGTTGAGGAATCTCATGATAAAATTGCCTTTATTGCCAAAGCCAATGCCACCGGTGCAATCCATTGTGATTCCAATTCGGCGTTGATAAAGGCTTATAGTCAAGTGTACAATGGTAAGTCTCGACATATTTCACTAAGGCATAGCCTAGTGAAAGAGCTTTTCAATGATGGGGTCATAAGTCTTGACTATGTTCCAACAAAATTAAATTTGGCGGATTGTTTTACAAAGGCTATGCCAAAGCATTCCATCATATTTGCCATGAATGGAATGGGTTTATGTCCAAAAACACGAATTTGTGAAACCCAATCTAACGCTTGAAGAAACATCAAGTCTTAGATTAAATGTGGTTGAATTGCATTTTTGTTGTTTGATAGCAATGTATGATGACCCATATTGCTATGTTACTTGTGATGTGTAAGGTAGCGTCTATTTAAAGTTCTCAAAGATTTAGAGTTGAGAAGCTCTAAATGAAAGTGTCTTATCATAAGGGCGCCATAACGTATATGAGAGCCTACCTATCTAAGTTCGAATTTTAGTCGCTTCAAGAAGTCTAGATGGACATATAGACTTTGATGAACTTATGAAAGATACGGACATGGCTGTATAAAAGTATCAAGTGATGATAAATTCGATTTGTCTTGTGTGTACTTCACCTTCGAATGGTTGGATATATACGTGTGATTCAATCCATATGGAAATCATGGGATATGATCATCGTTAAGTGTGTTGTACTAGGTGTCAATTCAATCCGTAGGGACATTGGCATTGATGCATGAGATGTGGCTTAATTGTTAGAAGTGGAGAATGTTTTAAAGGAACACTCTAAACGGGGGAGGATTGTTGGATATTTAGAGTGTTGATGGTTGCGCGCTCGCAACCATGAAGAGAGCCCGCGCAAGGTAGGCGCGGTCGCGCAGAGAGCGCCTCTAAACCGTGCACCTCTCTGAAAATAAGCAAATTGGAAGGGTGTGGTTGGCGCGCCCGCGCGCGCTGGTGGCGCGCTCGCGCGTCCTGGTGGAGCGTCTGCACTGCTGGTCGCGCCTAAACCGCGCCCCTCACTGCCTTCTTGTGGAATCTCACAGATTTTGGGAGATGCGCCCGAGCTGAAATGTGGCGCGCTCGTGCTTTCAGGTGGCGCGCCCGCGCCTCCCTGTTTTGCGGTTTTTCCTGACGGTTGAGTCTTTATTAAAAGACAATTTTTCGTGAAAGAAAAGCACAGAAGTTAATTCTTCATCTCTCCAAAAGTAATTTATCCACATTTTCTCTCAAATTTCTTGCAAACTTTTGTGAGAAAACTCTTTCAATTAATCCAATTTTGGTGAATTTGTCATCTTTATTTTGATTCTTAGTGCAAAGATCGAAATTGCTGTCAATTGTATCTCAAAGAGGATTTCCGGTTTAACCCAAGCACCGTGTGGGGGAAATAAACCTCTTTAGGAAAGTGTTTACACGCCTTTGACAGTGTATCAAGGTACTAGTCTTACGGGACATCGGTTTTCTCATGTTCATGTTTGGAATTAACGACTTGGAGGAAAGGCAAGTTTGATCATCTTCACACTAGTGTAATCTTTGTAATTTTCCAGTAATTTCTTAGATATATTTAATACTTGATTGTGATACATTGAATTGAATTTGACATTTACAATTATATTGTAATCATATTTTAGGATTTGTTCCCACACATTGTTTTAAGTGTTTTCTTGATTGAAATCGCTGTAAATCCTAACAGATTTAGGGTTTCATGATCTCCGAAAGTATCTAAAAGGCCATATGAGTTTTTTCACCCAAACAACTATTCATCCGTGGATCTCAAGTCGAATTAGTGCTAACTCGCAGATTTTATTACTTCAAATGAAGTTTTTTTATTAAGGCGATCGTTAATCGAATCTGCGATGTAACTAGTTTTAAGGTGATTTGTACTTGTATTGGAATTTTAGATTTCTTAGGAATTATTTGTAAGTGTCGTTTGACTATCTTTCATTAACAAACCCCTTTTTCTTCTTATAAAAAAAAAGTAAAAGAATAAAAACAATGATCCTCTATAATATACAAATAATAATAAGTAAAATATACATATATAAAATATATTTATTTTAAAGAAATTTTGTGTACGTCGTGCAGGCTAATCGAGTAAAAGAATAAAAACAATGATCCTCTCTATAATATACAGATAATAATAAGTAAAATAGAAAGTTAGTGTTTCTTTAACAAGATAAAATCAAAGTAAATACAGGATGAAATTCATAGGCTGGCACATAACGATTAGTGGAAAGAAATTTATGAAATGGAGTACACAATGGAGAAACAATTATAAGACCAATGTGTAAATGAACTTTACCTTAACAAATTACTCTCAAATAAGCTTAGTCAAAACCTATTTGTTAAGTAATTATACAAATAAAACTTAAACAAAATAGTTGAGCTCGATAAGTAAACGAATCAGGTTTAATTGAACATTTACGACTCGTCGCCGTCCTTAAACGACTCATTTATTTATATTGTTAGTAGCATTTAGTTTTATCAAAGCTGCTTTATTAACTAATTTAAACTCTGAACCTCTAGGGTTGAGGTAAAAATTTTACCAAGTAAACCAAACATTATTAGTACATTACTTTACTATGGAAATTTTAAATTATACATCAGCAAGTATGGGCCTAGCTTAACAAAACCTTAATTTCTTCAATCTAATGGGCCCTTCTATCTGGGCTGGACCAAAATACACTTTAAATAGAATACTGCATCGAATTTGCAATTCTGACACAAAAGTAAAAGTAAAAAAAAAAAAAAAAAAACAAAAAAAAAAAAACAAAAAAAAAAAAAACGCCGTTGCCGGGGATCGAACCCGGGTCACCCGCGTGACAGGCGGGAATACTTACCACTATACTACAACGACTTTGTTGCTGTGGAACTAAATTCAACAATTAAACTATATAATTTTGTGAGGTCTTATTAACAGCATTTGAAGAGTAGTCTCTTCACAAATTGCAGGTCTCTCGATCTAATTTTATTAATTTTTATTGTAGGATTATCAATTTAGGTAAATAGTAATTATTGAGATACTTTGTTCCTTTTGAATTTTTTATTTGGGTATGTATCATTTGTCTTGTTTGACAATTGGTTGTTGGCTGTATATAAATTTTAAGGGTTTTTCAAATTCTAATTGTTCCACTATATATAATGAGTTGGTAACATGCACTTAAATTATGTTCCTAATAGTAATGAGGACTTCCTGGTTAGTTGACCTCGAGGATCAACTTATTAAAGAGTTTGTCTAATCTCATATTTTGGTGACACATTACATGTTAGTGGCAGACTAGCTAAAAATAAACCTGTAATGGTTGTGATTACTTGTGAATTTGTTATGTATGCCACATCCTTGTGATAGAGGATTCGTTTAAATTTCATGGAGCTTGATTAAGGAATATCCCTTGTTAAATTGGGGTAAATGGTTTGATTTTGGTTTCCTCTCATTAACTTTGGCTTGAGTTATCAGCTGTGGCCAAGCTATCCTAGTTATTGTCTCCCTTAGGTGTGGTCATGCTCATAAATCCATACTAGGTTACCCACTTACCCCATATGCGCAACAAGCATAAAACGAACATTGCTAAGTAAAGGTTTAACCATTCATTTCCATCTCTAAAGTTCCAATCTTAACATTAGTTGGATGTATAATTGTGTTTAGTAACTTTGTTTCGAGCATAATTAAATGCAGATTATTGATAACAAAATAATTGATTATAAGGTCATAAATTATGATGATTAAGAAAAAAAAGATGTTTAATCAGTAACATCTTTGAGTCTTTGAGCCTAAATTGGAGATATAAGCGAAAACAATCAGCTATCAACAGGGCTTAATAGTGTATGTTATAGTATTCTGTTTTTTTTGTGTTTATTGTCAGTACTAATATCCTCTGATTTCTAAGCATATTATGTACTCTTGTGATACTATGATACATAGAATTATTGTCACCTTTGTTTCTCGACTGCAATCACTTTCTTTTGTACGATTGGATAGTATTGATACCCACCTTAGGGAAATTTGTGTGAACCAGGTTATATTTTGAGTTAAACCATACTGTCAGTAATATTCTTGTACCTTATGATAATGTATTGTATTATACATTGCATCACCATTTCTTTCTGTCTTGTAGAATTGTCGTCTTTTGTTCACTATTCAGACAACGTTGAATTATTGTCTCGTGTCAACAATTTGGCAATGGAAAATGTAGCATTCCTTCCTTTCCTAAGGATATATGTTAATCGAACTTACATGCATCATCTGACTGTCAAAATGTCAATAAAGCTCCTAGTGAAATAAGTATAATTTACAGCAACTTAGTCTTTTTGCTCTTTGTACTAAAAGTTGTAATAGTAAGCTGATAGTTACATGAAATTAATCATGGTTGTTTTCTGTTGTAAGTGCGATAATTTAAGTTCATTGTCGGTTACAGTAATGACCAATAACGTAGGAAAGTTAGTGTATCTTTGATCTTCTTTTTGTTGGTTGTTGGTATCAAGGCAACAGCAGAAATAAACAAAAAGAGAGATTAAAACTACTGTGCATAAATCCTCATCCTTTCACATAGGAACTATGAAAGATTCCTGTCACAGACTATAGAGATTAAATAAAGACTTGATTGTTATCGTCATTGCTAGTTTTGAGACAACGCCGGTTAACAGGCTTGTCGTGTGTAACTTAATTATATCATATGACTTGAAAACGAGGAATCATACTACCCTGAATTGGCTGAAATAGCATAGTTTCTTGATTTTTGAAGTGATCTTGTTATTTTACTCTGTATATGACTGAAGTAAGAAAAACCAACAGTGATACTGAACATACCCTTACGCTTGTTTATGAATTCAAGAAGAGCTTGATAGCATCTTAGACTAAGTAACATTGTCGTCGTGGCATGGGATTCTGTGGACCACAGTGAATCTTATTTTGATTCTTATTACAGTAGAAGCTGTGCAAACATGCACAAAATCAAGTGCAATGAATTATTGCTTAGGGAATTTTAATTTTACTGCTGTTTTTTATGCTTTCTTTTCGATTTTTTTACCTTTTGAAAGTGCTTAGATGTCTTGTTGATTGTGAAAGTAGTGGCCGAAAGGATGTTCTATGATTGTTTAGTTATAACTGAAGCAACGAGAAGTACAATAAAATTAAGTCAGTTCAAGTTGGTTCTTGTTACATTAACAATTAGTCTGCTGCATGATTTTATAATCTGCTGCTATCTGACTGTGTGTCAATTGAGTTAGGGCATAATTTACACGAGGCGTATTGAACTGCAGACCGGGAGGTGTTCTGACCGTCCTCCCTGAGGGAAAACAGAATAATTTCTCAGCTATATAGTATAAAGTATGATACACTGGTGGATCGTGTTGACTAGTGGCGTACTAGCAGTACACCAACCTTTTGTACCACCGGGAAAAGGGTGCGATCATACTAGCATTAATGTACCAGATCCCATCGGTGTTTAACATTAATTTCTCATAGTTACATACTTGCACCACCTTGTACAACTGTACAAGACTTGTAACAATAATTAGTCTGTTTAAGTTGGTGTTAAAACCTACTGCTTATTTGTCGATTCAACGGGACAATGATCGAGGTTATGAAGAAGAGAAGAGAAGAGTGTATATTATGATTACATATAAGAAAGTTTAAAATGTAGTACAATTATTGTTAAGGTGGTGTCTTGAGAGAAAATTTTACATGTAGTTCATGCAATGTATGCGTTTTATAAATAGTCTGAGAAGAATTTAGCAAAACATCCATTTTTTCTCTCCATTTTTTTTTCTTTGTGCATATATACCTAACATTATTTGATTTAATAATTATAAGGATTGTATAAATTACATCTAATGACATGGCGATCACATAATTAAATCCCGCTAGAGGCTTTGGGCATGGGGATATCCTTACTCTTTCCTCCGACTATCGAGGAATCTTATATCTTGCTAAAATTTGGATAGGGGAATTAGGAAGGAGTCAAGTTCAATTGAGTCATTCATCTTACCTATCTTAAAACATAGATATCTGTGTCAAATCACACCTTACTACCACTTTCTCAATTTACTAGCTTATGCCATTTGGGCCATTATTCTCCAACACACTATTTTTTTCTTACTCAACTTTCTAATTATTGTGATAACTTATTTATTGTTATGCTTCCTAATTTATCCTATGAGTAGCTATTTAAACTCGGTGATTCTCTAGGATAATTAAAATGGAGTCACATACACTACATGACTATCATAAAAGGTCATTGAAAACTAATTTGTGTTATACCTCGATCAAGCATAGCTTGGACTAGGAACAACTAATTTTGGACGAAGGGATAATCAAGTAATTTTAAACTCCGATCCGGTATCTTCTCACTATGGATATTTTCTAAATTATTCTATTAGTCATAGATACACATAAAAAATCTGAGGAACTATTAATTGATAGGATTGTTTTGGATTATTGTGTCTAAGTGTATTCTCCAGGATATTCTGGATAATATTAAAATTATACATACAAATATGCAATAACATCGTGAAGATATATAAAAACCTTGAATAATACACCAACCACTAACAAAAAATTGTCTATATAACAATGATGTCTAGAATCAATTCATAACAACACAGTAAAACCAAAGTTTTCATGTCCCCGCATATAAATTAGATGTTGAGATTATTTGATTCCAGGAACAAATGACGTACTATACTATACACTTACGTATGGGCCATGACATTAAAAATGCCTGACAATATATTATAAAACCTTGATTATCAGTAACAAATTAAAATGTCTGTACTGTATGATGTATCAACCTATACCAAGACGTCTCAATTGTTTGTTTTTCTCATAACCGAGCACGAGTTAAGTGTCGGGTGACTGTCCATACGATCATACATGTTGATATGTGTTCAAGTGTCACATTCGATTATATATAACATGCATGGAAGCGTTTGTCATAGTCAAGCAGACTAGCGGCATTTTGATTGCAGGGAAGGGCTAATCGCGTGCACACTTATGTTTATAAATTATAAATTGTGGATACACGTGAATTGAGGTCCTAGGATAATATAAATAATTTCACGAGTAAAGGACGATTCGACTTGTATTTGGACTGATGTATCTTTTATACATAAATTTTCACCAAAAAATATATTTTCATAGTATTTCTGCAATTTTTAGTGTTACAAGTTTATAATTGACATTGAGAAATGACAGGATGTTTCCCTAAACAAAGCCAGCTATGAATTGACTAAAAAACTTGAAAATAAACAAACAATTTAACGTGAAAAACTGCCGCTTATTCATGGGAAGTTTGGCTTTTGGAATTTGGAAGATGCATTTTATTGATCTCTGTATTTTTAAGAACTGCACATGGTTTCAGTCATTTTAGACACAATTATTTGCCTTTTACAAGACCAATAATGTTTTTCTAAGATTGATTTTGCCTTTGGAAGTGACAATAATGTTGGTGTTTGTTCTGAAATTTGATGGTGAGTATGGTACATGAATGTTACACGGAAATGAACACAGATTAAATACATGTATAGAGAAGGTATCAAGATGGTGATTATTTTATACTAGAAAGCTTTTGGTTGAGTTGGTCCTATAACATTGTAGTAAGAGCCAACATGACAAGAAGATCATGAGTTCGAATCTCATCACCCCTTCTTTCAAGTGAAATATGTCGCGCTGGGTATGAGGAGGTCATGTTGCATCCACATTTCATGAGTAAAGGGCTCTTATGTGAGGGAGTGTGATATATAGTGTGTATAAACCGATCATGTGCTTCAACCATTAACTTAAACTTTTAGTTGAGTTGGTCCTTTGATAGTATTAATGTTTGACTCGGATATTGTATTAGATGTGTCGCACGTCTTCTAAAAGTAATTGTTGTACGGTCTAGGTGATTCATTCATCTTCATGTTGTGAGATAGTTGTTGACTTTGAGGTGATGAGGTCACAAATGCGAATCACACCATCTCAACTAAGCATGCTTGGTATGAGTATGGGTATAACACATTCACAAAAGAAGCAAATTACACAACAACAGTAGAACTTAGAAGCAATTGAAAATTTACTTCGTCTTACTATACAATACGTGTTCGTACCAAAGCCCAAATTTAAATTGAAAGCCCGATAACTTTTGTCAAGAATAAACCTATCACTCTCGTATAATATGATGTGTTTGTCTTTTCTCTGTTTTTTTAAGGGGGCTACTGTTGTTATACAAAAAATAAAATAAAATAAAATAAAATAAAATAAAAAGACCTCCAAAAATGTTTGAGACTGTTTTCATGTAGCTGCACTCAATTAGGTGAAATTTTGTTATGAGATATGGTGATAATAGGATGAGTGTGTATGTGTTTACGTAATTGCATTTTGGATTATCTTAATTGTACCAATTCATTGTAAATCAGAGCATATGTATATGCTCTTTGGAAAAAATTAGGTAAGGAAATATTGGAATATTAAGTGACTTTTCTCATGAGAAAAACAATAGGTACATCAATATAACTTTAAATTATAATATAAAAGTCGTCATACTTAAAATATTACATTTGTCTATTATTTTTTTTTTTAATTAATTTGAAGCACATAATTGCATGACCTTTTAGAGTACAATGACTTCATTAAAGTGACTCAAAATCAGGCAAAGTCTCATCTGTTTTTGTATTTAAGTAGCCAAAATTGACATATTATATCTTCTTGTCTTAGAATTTTTTTTCACTGTTACTTATGATCCTTTTCAAATCAATGTCAAAGCAAATTCAAGACAAATTGTTTTTCTATGTCTTGAAAGTGCCATTTATTCCTGACCAAATCAATATCATTTTGATTTTTGTTTATTTAGAATTATGTTTTTCTGTTTGATTTACACTGAAGATCCCTATTTGTTTGGATAGTAGTGGTCTTTTAGGTGACATCTTAATCCAGAAAATCCTATGTTCTTAGCAGTTGTAATTAAGTCAGTAGATCACTACAGAAAACATGTGATAAGAGCACTAAATTAGGAGATTTTTTTTTGGCTACAAGCAGTAATTAATTTTTTTATATATAGAGAGAGACAGAGGGTTCGAGACTCATATAAAGCAAATGATATAAACAAGATTTGATATCAGATTTGGGGGTTTTTATTTGGGTGTAGTACGTTAGTACCACGACCTTTCAATACTTTAATCAATGATTTTAATTGTCAACCATAAAGAAATCAAATCGATCAAAGATTATATTCATAGTTGTTAAATTAGTTGACACTTGTTTTTATTTGGCCGAAAGTTATAAGATGGTTAAGATCTCAATTTTATTTCTAGGTGATACCATAACTTACTAGGGGAGTAAGGAGTCAAAATATTGGAATAAAACTTAAACTTGAAAATTTTCGTCTATAATAATTTCCCCTCTTTGTAGCAAAAATGAAAAAGGAAAAAAAAAAAAATGTAAATATTCTGATTTGTGACTCGCAACCAATAATAATGTGACATACAACATATTTCTTTAGGGAATCCTTGAATCTAATGAATATATTCTTTCACAATTGTAGACCATACACACCAAGGTAGTTTTGATGAATTGAAATTTCAATTCTTACATGGCTTATGTCATGTATATCAAAGCCTACTCTTTCAAAAGGATCTTTTGTCCATTTTCTGAATTTGGATCCGTTTGAGTTGTTTTATTTCAAATCTATCCTAAAAATTCTATTCTACATTTTAGTGTAATTTTGTATCCTCATCCCACCTCTCCTAACATGCTCATGTACCTAGCAAATGAGGGGGAGAATATGAGATACTACTTTTATTTTACTTCTTTTTATTTCAAGTTGAATGTAATAATTTGACTTTTAAACTATTCATATATTTTATTATAATATAATTGTACAAGGAGTAACTAGCATATAAAACAACTAACAAATATTAGATTTATCTAGCGTATATTTTAAATAGTGCAAAAGATCCATATGGCACCATTGTACCACTAGTAAAACGGATACGGATTAGAAATTGTCCAATTAAAAGTGATTTATCACCTTTATTTCTATTCCTAGTTTCCTACCTACCATTTACAGACTTTCCCTCTTTAACTATTGAATCTTTCACACATTACTATTTATTATACGGAGTATTAATTAAAAATTAAACTTTTCCCTCTATTAAGACGTTCTACAATAATTAAGATGCGTGTGAAGAGAGCCATATGGGAAAATATTATACACGGAAATTGATATTAGGTCTTGAATGCCGATTCTCAAAATTTTAATCAACTAAGATAGTTAATCATTCACAAAGTAAAAGTAGTTTCAAGTACTTCATAACTAGCATAGCACCCGTGCGATGCACGACTTACAAATCTTAATACTTATATTCATTTCACAAAATTTTAAGATAAAACGATTTAATGAGTAATAATGAATTTACTTACATAGATGTCTTAATCATGCATTTTTAACCTCTTAAAATAATAATATACTACTTTAAGACCCTGTTTGGTGGTAGCAATTGAGGTAGTGGTTAGCGTTTTGACTAGTCAAAACACTACTAGAAAAAATAAAAGAGTGTTTGGGAAGATAGCGATTCTAGTAGCGGTTAGCGATAAAGGTAGCGTTTAGCGATAGAGGTAGCGTTTAAGTAGCTTTTTTCAAACGTTAAAAATAGTAACATTTAGAAGTAGCGGGTAGCGTTTAGCAAATTTTTATTACTTTTTAACCAATATTTATATGTATTTTGATATATTTTAGTATTGCAACCGATACTTTTACCAAATACTCATACTATCAACCGTTACTTTTCCAGCTAAACTCTACCCACTACTAATTAACAGGTACTCGCTACCTTAACCGCTACCCGCTACTCGACCACTAAAAGCTACCCGCTACCACTACTTTTGCCAAACAGGACCTAAAACAACTTTTTTATTCTTAAATTAAATGTTAAGTTTTAAAATATAATGCAACTCAATAAACTAATAATCAATAACTACATTAAGTTATATATTTTTTTTCTCTCATTTCTATTTGAGTCAATGGCCACCTCATTTTAAAAATGATTAAACTCTATCCACTAATTCAATAAAGCGCTTTTTCTGTGTGGCCGGCTGACATACATCAAAACATAAGTAACCCTGATCACCAAGTAACCCAGACTGACTGAGTGACCCTTGACCGATCGAGTAATCCTTAACCAAGTAACCCCTGACCGATCGAGTAACCCCCGACCAAGTAATCTCGGCCACAAGGTGTGGCAAGCCACATATGAAACTTTGTGAATTCAATATATGTTTAGAAAAATTTACTGTTATAATAACAACATGATCATTATATATATAATATTGTATTTCGTATTTCTATCACAAATAATGTCATATCTTTTTTCTCTATGTACTCTAAAAACACTTGAAATTTAACATGAAACTTCTAAATTAAAAATAGGATTTTTGATATTCCCATATAGCATGAATAAAGTCACATCTTTTTATAAACATTTGTTATATTTATTATAGGAAAAATTGTTAAAAATAATACAAACTTTGAGCGGTCCGCCAAAAACAAGTCAATCTTTTGATTATTTCTAAATAATACAAATTTTGGGGAGTATTCGCTTTAAACAAGTTATGACCTGTTAGTAACCTAAAAACAGGTTATGTGGAACGCATGTCATCATCTTACTCGTTTAACCATTTAATTTGTTTTTTTTTAAAGATTATTATTATTATTTTATTTTTTAAAAAAAAGCTCCACCCATCTTCTCCACCAACCACCAGCACCACCGACGCAGCCTTCCTCCCAGCCCCCCTGGCATCGGCAGCGCAAAGATCCCCCTCCCCCGGCGCCGGCGCCGATCCCCTCCCCCGCGCGTCATCCCCTTCCTTCTTCCCCGGCAACCAACGAACCCCTTTCCCCAAACCCTCCCTCCCCCACAAAACCACCAAAAACCCATCTCCCACCCTCGAAATACCCTAATCGAACCTCCCCAGCCACCTAGGGGTTCGGTGAGAGTTTTACGAAAGTGGGGGATGGGTTTTTGGTGGTTTTGCGGGGGAGGGAGGGTTTTGGGGAAGGGTGTTAGTTGGTTTTCGGGGAAGAGGGAAGGGGGTACAGCGACGCGCGGGGGAGGGGGTCGATGTCGACACCAGGGAGGGGGATCTGGGAACGACCGGCGTCTGAGGACTAGGAGGGTTTTGGGGGGCGCCAGTGGTGGATGGCTGGTGGCTGGTGGAGGAGATGGTTTTTTTTTTAAATATTTTATTTTTGAAGAAATTTTTTAAAAATATTGTAATTGTTAATTAACCATAATTAAAGTATTAAGAGTTAATTACATTGTTAAACAAATTTATTAAAAAGAAAAAAAATAATTTAACCGCTCATTCAGGTTACAAGTAAAATAACTTGTTTAAAGCGGATACTCTCCAAAATTTGTATTATTCAGAAAAAATCAAAAGTTTGACTTATTTTTGACAGACCGCTCAAAGTTTGTATTATTTTTGACAATTTTTTCTTTATTATATATATATAAACATTATTTCTCATATTTTTCTTTCACTCGTGGAGGATAAAAATATGAGATTATCTTGCCCCATCACCTACTACCTTATATTACATGATGAATCAACCTCATCACCACACACATATTGCAGCTTCCACATATCCAAAAATTTACCCGTCTAAAAATCTGCAAAGGCACTGATGTTAATGCTTAGTATAATTTTATTTTAAAAAAAATTGTAACCTCTAGCTGTAAATGACCTTAGAAGGATGCTTAGGCTTGCCCTTAATTATTTGATTAACTGTCTTATTATTATTATTATTATTATTATTATTATTATTATTATTATATGTAATCATTTGATATTTTTATTGCACATATATAATACTGAAAAAAAATATACACATATAAAAAATAAAAAATAAATAAAAAAAATCATATTATTCTTATATTTCACCGTGACGACATATACAAAACCTACAACGCGTTTTCTATCCAACTGGCACACCCTGTGGCCGCTTGTAAAAAAAAAAAATAGGGTAACCCCTATGACATCAATAAATTAACCCCTATTATACTAACAAATTAGAGTAGCCCCTTATTATACTTATTGAGTTACTCTTAAATAACCCGTACAACACTGATAAAGTAACCATTATAACACTTACTAATAAGTAAGCCCTATATCATTAATTGAGTAACCTCTATAACACTAACCGAGTAACCTTATGGTGGCTGGCCACACACATATAATTCCTCTGTCCAATAACTAACATAATCAAATTTTGCATATATGTCGATGCAAAACCTAATTTTTATATAATTAAATATCAATAAAAATTATAATTTTTTTAATCATGAAACCTTATATTAATCTCTATTTAACAACTTATTTCATAATAATATATGAATTTATTGCATTTATTAATTAAAAAAATAAACAAACTACAGTCAAAGTTAATATTATAAATAGTGGAAAAAGTCTTACATGTCAGTTATAATGGGGCGAATGGAGTAAAAGTTAGTGCCAAACTCTTTATTAAAAATTGAGAATTATAGTTTATCTTATAGGGTGGTACACGTAATAGATAAATAAATTTATGTTTATCATGCAAATTTATATTAGATAATAAATAAATTCATTCTTATGCATACTCAACAGTCAACACTCATAATAGATACGTAGTACAAAGTATAATAGTATCCCCATATTCACTCAATGAAGTAATGAGCTTACAAACAATACCCGCATACCAGTTCAGTACAACAAACAATACCCACATCTAATATATACTTGTATATATCAACTTTTTTTACAATATCATCAACTTTTTTTTTTTTTTTTTTTTTACAATTTGTAGATATTATGCATGAGTGTGTTGTGACTTTAGTTGTCAAATAAATGGTTTGATTATAGGTGTAGCAAAAGTTTTAAACTTGTTATAGAGATTTCGGGTTTAGGAGTTTTATAACAAAATATTATAGCAAAAATTGAATTTATATATATATATATATATGTATATGTGTATATATATATATATATATATATATATATATATATGTATATATATGTATATATATGTATATATGTATGTATATATATGTATATATATATATATATATTTTGAAGAATATTTTAAATTATATATAGTATTATAATTTTTTTAAATATTGAATTATATATGGTATATATAGTTTTTTTAAAAAAATTTATGTATGATATACCTAAAATCATATAGTAGAAAATTAGTAAAGTCATTATATTGATTCACAATTTACATTTCTTTTTTTTTAGGAAACACAATTTACATATTTACCTATTTATAATTCACAAGGTCAAAGTTTTAAAATTTTGACCACGTCTAATTGTTTATATATAGGCTAGAAAGCACATTATTATCAAGTTTAATCTTATTAGATTTGTATCGTTATAACTTTTCAATATATCAACTTTGTGTAATTTAAATTAATGCAGAATTATATTAAATAAATAAATGGTCAAAATAGTGCATTGGAGGCCGCATAAAAGTAACAATACACTTAACAAAGTGGAGGCGTAGTACTCCGTATTATATTTTTTGAATAAGATAATTTATACAGATTAGTATATTTGAGTGATAATCTACATTTAATATATAATTAATCAAATATATCTTTTGCTAATCCGTAATATAATCTTGACTTAAATGTTCTTGTGTAAATTAAAATAATGTATAAGATTTTATTGATAATATATATATATATATATATATATATATATATATATATATATATATATATATATATATATATATATATATATATATATATATATATATAGGATGTATGCGTCAATAACAATGTTTGTGGATGGAGGAGGGTGAGATCCATCAAGAAACTTGAAAAGGCTATATCCCACAAGCGTAGTACAAAGTTGAAGTTTACAAGATAAATTAATTAGTTGAATTGAGTTTGATAATATTAGTGAGGGTTGTCAACAATGAGAGCACGATTAGGTCCAACATCATTAGGAATGATGTTAGCAGCCATATCATAGGAATAATGTGGGGAAGGAACAACCTGCTCTAATACCATGAAAGGGTTAAGATTGATGGTATTATTCACAAAGAATTACATCCATTTGTATTACAAGTCTAAAGCATATACAACAGCTATACGTGTGCTAATAAGGAAAGCAAATATATACTATACAAAATAAGAGAATATACTCCCTTTGAATTAAGCAATCTAAAGTCAAATGATATGGACTAAAAATATGCTGAATATCCGTGAATAATATTGATTGAGAAACAATATTAAGCAAGTCAAGGATATTATCTTGGAGTATCCTTAATAATAGTATCTTTGACAATTACTCATACATTCTACCCAAAAAAAAAAAAAAAAAAAAAACCTTAAAAAAAAAACTAAAACATGGACATGTGTTAGCTTTGGAGCTAGTGTACCCTGTTTTAGTATAGTACTAGTTTTGTGCCTGGGCGATGCCCGAGTTGTTAATAAAATTTTACGATAAACTTTTTTGTTTGAATGTTAAATACGGTCCTATAATCCTTTTTTATAATTAGAATATTTAAACATACGATATCATATTGTTTATTTATATAATAAATTACTTTTTGTAGTTTTATTTGTAAATAAATATCCATGTTATTATTGATTTTGAATTATTTTTATTGAACTTAAATTATTTTTACTGAAATGAAAGCATTTTTAGCAAACTAAAATTATTTTTACTGATTAGAACTTATTTTTACATATTTTTTAGAATAAATTAAATATATTACATATGAATCTTATTTTAAAGAACTTTTTAAAACGAATTTAATGAAAAAATATAATCTAGTTATAGGATATATATTAAAAGCTATGATAAAATTTGTATATATGAAATATTAGAATTATATCGATAATAAAACTTTATACAATATTTTTATCTTAAAAAATCTATCAAAAATTAGCTTACTTAGCATCATATGTGTCACACTAATACCTATTTGTTGCTTGTGTGGCGCGACACTTGGCGAAAAAATGTCAAGTGTCGTTGTCTCGTGGTCTGGCTGCGAGACCGGCTTTATTTATTAGTGATATATGATATAGATAGATAGATTCATTGTATATATTAAAAACTTTGATTTTGGTCATAAGAGAGGGATTATTCTAATTTTAATGTATTTGGCTTTTACATAAATTTAATTATTTAACCAAATCTATTAGATCCTATGGATCATGAAAAATGATCCAAATACGATGCCTTTTACATAAATTTAATTATTTAATCAAATCTATTGGATCCTATGGATTATGAAAAATGATCCAAATACGATGCCTTTAAAGTTTAGACAAATTATACTCGTCCTATCATATGCTGTTCACATGTACTTGTTTCTAGTTGTTCACATGTACTTCTTGTTTATACGAGTATATTAGTGTGTATTGTACGTAGTATTTTGCAATAAAGTTTAAACTCTACAAACCAATTGACATATTGACAAAATGATTAATATTAAAAAATTATGAAATACAAAAATTGGGGGAACAAAATTAATTGGTGAATGAATGAGCCGCAGCCGCATGAGACAAAGGAACTTGGCAATTCTAGGTTTAATGGTCCTACAATTGTTTTTATTGTTTTGTAATAGATTTTCAGGATTTTTTTAAACTAGTAATTAAAACGATTTATTTAGATACTAAATTTATGTAGTTTAAGGTGCACACTAGAGTGATCATTGTGAAACGAAGGAGTAGTTTAAGAAAATACATGCAGAATCATGGATCGATGTATATACACTATAATTGGATCGGATTATATAATTATTGGAACAACCACAAGGTTTTCAAACATTCACAGCATACCCCATTTTCAGCTTTACAATGCAATAATATAATCTATGACAACAAATGAGATGACAAAGTTTCTGAGCGAATTCAACTTTTTAAATGTTGTGATGCATAATTCCTTGTGATCTTATCTTAAGAATAATTATGTATGCGGCTCGGATATTTATTATTCCAATTCTTCGTCTCTATTTGTTCTTTCTACATGAAAAATACAAACCAAAATCAAAATGGTAAAAGGAAGAATATATAGAGATGAATAAATTTTATGGCTGGAAGAACGACATTATTAATTATCAAATAACCAACTCAATCTAAAGCTGAAGATAATATTTCAGGATTGGTTTTATACTCTATCACGACCTCTCACATAATCTAAAAAACCATTTCAGTTTATAAAGTTGGATGCATTATCCGTCCTCTCTAGTATCTAGCGTTAAATATTTAACTTTAACAATGAGAGATGGATGAGATAAGCTAATGGTTGAAGCATGTGTGTTGAGATCATATACAAGTATCGTAGTACACACATGATTTCATCATTATTGTTTCTGGATAATAGTGGATGATATATGTGGGTTGAAGAATGGCAAAATTGACCATATGGCCAATAATCACCTGGGCTGGTGATAGATAGATAGACAGATGTGATTTTGTGAAACATTGTTTTCCCAAAATTGCTCGGCTTGAGGATCAAAAGTGTGTAATACTAAGCCACTTATATAGGGGTGACACTCCTATCATATTTCGTTTTCAGATCGCCTGGATTCTTGGCGATAATATTTCAACAAATCAAAAAGCTTATCCAATATATAATTTCATGTAGTATTTACCACAACTCGACTAGCCGATAAAAAAGCATAAATTACAAGTTTATGACTTTATATTTTAGATGGGCCAAATTGAAAGTTCAAAATTCCATGAATTATGTCTTTAATTCAATTCAAATTTCATAAGCTCCTAAGCAAATATTACTTCCACTATTATTCTTGTTTGCTTACCGTTTATTTTGACATTATTGACATACACCCCTTTACTACCGTACACATTTTTATATGACGTACGCGTTATTAGGAAAATTTAACTGGTTAGATTCAAATGATTGATGTACTACTTTGGAGATATCATTATTATAGTATTTACTAATAGATAATAAGATAAGTAAGATATTAATTCAACATCGCACATTGACAAATTGAATGTTAGACTAATTAAAGTTTATAAATATGAGAGAGTATGTATGATGTGATCTTTTACTTTAACCAAAACAACATATCGATATCACAATTAATAAACTAAAAAAACACAGCGAAATTGTCTAATTCTAAATACTGATTAAATTGATAGATATTATATTTATGATAGTATTTGTTGTAGATTAGGATATATATTGTGTATATCTTGTATTCTTATTGTACTAGGTTTCCTAACATATATATCGATCAATGATACACACTCCAATTATTTAAGGAGTTTTCCCGAAATCTAACATGGTATCAAAGCTTTAGGTTTTCATACATTTCATGCAAGTAAATTGAGACAATATGGTAGCCAATAGAGATACTGGTATTCATTATTATTATTCAAACATGTATTAATCATCTCTAATATTTGGTTAAATATCATTAAATATTTACATTAATTATGTGCTCTTAGTATTAACAAAAATAAACTAGTCAATGTTGAAGAAAAGTCATGGGCAATGCCCATGTGGTTTGAAGACATCCCTCGTTAGGGCACATAAAAGATTAGTCCGTACTCTTATTATATTGTTCTATGCATTGCATAAGTGCATAGCAACAGCATATACATACTCTATGTAACTAGCCTTATTGATCCAATGATTTAAAATAATCTATTACTATATTTTGGTTCTATTATATGCAAATTACTTCATATTCTTAATTTGATAGCATTCTTTACCTTCCTTTCGTATCTCCATTATTCAACCATAAAAATACTCCGATGTTCATCAGTTCTTTAGGTTATATTAATAGAGATGGTCAAAAGCATCATTTTCGAGATCAGATTTTGAAAGATACATAGAGTCGCAAATTCTTTACCACTTGAATCAACTAAGCTTCACATACAATTAGACATACATCTACTTATATATTAATAAATAAATAAATAAATAAGTTCGTCTTTTTTCCTTCTCCATGCAACAAAGTTTCCACTATCTAACTGTACTTCCAAACTTAATACATACAATCAAATATTGAGAAAGCTAAAACATGAATGGTTGCAAATTTGCAATTGGATGGGGATTGCCATTATTTTGTAAAGATAGTGATGTAAATTAGTTTTAGCACTAAAAAAGTATCCATCTTTTTCAAGATAATATATAATTTTTGGGATTATCACCAAATTAAAACTTTTTACGGGGTGCCATAATCCCTAAACATTGTTTCATAATCTTGATTATTGTCTTATTCCTTGGCTTGGGGATCTTCCTTGACAATTTGGGCCTGGAATATTGTCGGATTTTTTTTGTCATTGAGCTAAATATTCAAATATGTATTTTCCTTGTCTTATCTTTTTCTTTTCTGAAATTATATTTCACAAGAAAATTAATGGCACTTGCATGGTTTCCTGTTTGCGTTAATTTGTAAGGTTTGGTATATATGTAGCATTCCATCTTCCTTTAACTTCACTAATTACCATTTGGAAGTGTGCTTTGAAATGCCAACTTTTCCTTCTTTATAAGTATAATTCGGAGTATGAGATATTAGTTTGGTTTCTAGCAATGTGAAAACTAAATATGGATGGAGATGATAATATTTTGTGAATATAAAAAGTAGAGGAATATAAGATACTTGTACATTGAAAATTACTCTCCATTGATTTATGTTTAATTATTTTAACTAAATTGTACAAATTTGCAAATCCATGAGATCGTGTCTCAATACCTTAATTTCAAGATCAAACGGTCTTGAAACAAGAAAAAAAGACCTCGTGATGAAAAACTAATAAATAGTAGTAATGGTAACAACCCAGTATGATTCCTGACACTATTTATCATTGACTCAAACCAAGTGGAAAAATTCCATAAGTTTATTTAAATGCAAAATGACTAATCTAAACAATAATTAACATCATTGATTAACCAAATGCAGTGAGAATTGTCTTATCCGAATCAACATTAATGTCTTTTGGCTTATCACTTGCAATTAGTCCCATAATTGAAGGATTATTGTTATTATTAATTCGGATTAATGAGAGGGCCTTGTTGAAATGTTCGCCCTTGATGCCCAAATACTCACTCCAAGTAACCGGCCTATATAGAGGGGGGTGGGTGGCATCAATGAGATTTGGGAGGGGATGGATCCGGACCCCAGAAGCGGGCCCATAGAGATAAGCAACCGATAAACGATGTTGGATCCGGTTAACCATGGCCCGATGGTACACACTCGGGTACTGCCCGTTTGATAAAATGTGCAAAAGGTCACCTAAATTTATAACAAGCCCACCTGAAATGGGTGGGACCGTGACCCACCCGGTCCGTTCTCTGAACACTTGGAGCCCCGACGTTCTATTTTGGTGTAGGATTGTGAGGAGGGTTGAATCCGTATGAGCTGCCAAACCCATGGCCCGATTTGGGTCCGGACAAATCGGGTATGAATTTAGTTGCATGGCTCCATTAGCTCCTTCAAGTAGATCGGCCCAATTCACAATATCTTGGTTGGATATGCCCAATGAACCAAGAATAAGTTGCATAAGCTTCTTAGCTAGTTGATTCATTTCTGTTTGGTACTCCTCAATAATGTCACTGATAGGATAAGATAGAAAGTTAGAAAACCATTAGACATATATCTTGTCCTAAATATGGCATCAAATCTAGCATAAAAAGGTGAATTATTTCTTTTTAGTGGACCATACTAATAACTTTTGTCTCACGACATGCCATTACATACCACAAAAAAGAATTTGATCTTTTTAGTGATTGGTTATTATGGCTATTTTAGTTATAATAAGCTTTAAATTATATGTAGATGATGTAGAAATTGCAACAAATTCTAGTAGGAATTTTCACTGATTTTTTTAGTGTATGTAGATGCCTAAGCTACTTGCCTAGTTATCCACTTTTTTTTTATTGCATGTGTTTGCATGGAAAAAGAGTACCTACATACCAGAATTTCTTGTAATCATTGGGCCAAAGTTGACGAGCATGGTCAAGAGGGGATCCCAAAATGGTGAACCCCTCGGACCACATCCTCTTGGGGAAAAACGATGAAATGCGGGCCGGGCCATAACCCGTAACACCATCAGATGCACGAGCCGCTTTGAGCTTTTGGTGGACCGGTAATGAAAAAAGGCTTTTACCGGCGGCCTCAATGTCATCCAACAAACTCTTTTGTATTCCATGGTTAGTAACTTGAAACACTCCCCATGATTTGCATGCAAGCCCAATAAGTTGTTGGGCTTTTGGATCATTGAGATTGATAACAGGTACAGTGTCTGACCCAAAAATACCTGACTCAACTGAGCACGAATCTCCAAATGATGACCATGCAAACGAATCAGGCAACTCTTTTAAAGACTGAAAGTCTAGGTCATGATTTTTCCTCGGGTGATGGATTAGACGAGGTTGCTCTTTAACAACGAGGGATGGCCTAGAGGGCATTGTGATCGATACACGAAGGAGGAGAAGAAGAAAAAGAGAGTAGAAAATGGTAGGAATCTAGGAAGAGTAAGAGGTACGTAGTTGATGGAACATTGGAAGGTAGAGTAATTGTAGGAGTAGAAAAAGTGGCAGAAAAGAGGTACTAAATAGTGGTACTTTGTTAAGAAGAACAGAAATCATAGGAATATGACTATGAAGAGAGTATGAATAAAATTGGAGTATATATAGAGAAAAATAAGGAGAACAAGAAGAGGGGGGTGAAACCAAAGTTGTAGTGGGTGTTTTTTGGCGGTAAGGTGTTAGTAAAATAGGACAAGTGAAAGGGAGAGGGGCATCAACAAAGAGACAATGCAAAAAACAAAATAAGGACCATCTTGTCATTTTCACACAAATATATTTTAGTCTACTCAATAAAAAATGAATGCAAGTGTAAAAGGGAAAAGGTTTGCCTCCAATAATTTAGAAAACATTAGTAAAATAAATATTAAAAGATATTTTTTGAACTGTTGTATAGAAATTTTAGATTTTTTTTTTTGATAAAAATAAAAATAAAAAGAGATTGTAGCCTTGAACCTAGCTTGTTTATGCTATGTAGACTTGGCAAACAGGTCATTTAGGTCGGGTATGGATCGGGTTAAATTCGGGTCAATAAATGTTCATGTCGGGTTTGGGTCGGGTCGGGTCATTTCGGGTTTTGGGTCAATAGATTATCGGGGCGGGTCAGGTATCGGGTCAATTCTTCAGGTCGGCTTTGGGTCGGGTCGAGTTCGGGTCGGGTCAAGTTCGGGTCGGGTCAATTCAGTTCGAGTTAGTTTTCGAGTCCATATATCGGGTAAAGTTTGGGTTGGGTCAAGATCGGGTCGGGTCGACTTTGGGTCGGGTCATTTCGGGTCGATACTTTGAGTCAAGCAATTAAGCTTAAATTAGTAGATTTGTAATTTTTATACGGATTAATTATTAGTTTTTTTTATAGGAAGTATAGTTGTTTGTGTTAATATCATTGTTATTGTTGTCATCATTATTACAAGAATATTGTAACATTAATTATTATTATTATTATAAAGACAAAGTCATACAACCTACAAAAAATTAGTGGGAAGCCGTGATACAATCTGTGTTTGGGGGTTTTTTATGTGTCCTACGGGAGAGTTACAATTTCCTAGTATGCTCCTTCCTTTTCCTGTACCTGCACAAATAACGGAATACTCCGGTTGGGGCTGGGGTGTTCCGCCTCCGAAGATTAAGTTAGTCTCTTTCTTAATGAGGAAATAAGACAATAAATGCTTCTCGATTTGAGAGCGTTTGCAAGGGGATTTGTGTTTTGTTGGTTGGCGGAAAATGATTCGATCCCCATTAATGAGGTCTGCCCTTACTATTTATAGTAGGGGAGAGCTGTACCTCAATTTAGGGTACAATGACACGTGTCGCAAAGGGATTGGGCCTTTGCTGACTGTTGCAAGCTTGATACGTGGCAAGCCTTTATAGGGCCACGTGTCTTAGGGTATTTTTACCCTAAACATCTGCCCCTCACAGGTGTGACGTGGCATGTCCACGTGTCACCTGTGACAAGTGTCAGACGCATGGGAGGAGACGGTTCGTCTTCTTCCCTCCTTTTTTCAAATTTCAAGTTTTTAGGGCAGAAGGCATCGTTTCGCCTTCTGCTCCTTCTCTATAAATGAGAGACACTCTTTTCTCCTCCACACTTTGCATAATTTTTCAAAAATTTTCTGAGAGAGAGCTCTGATGCCGGGTGCATAATTTCCTAAGTTTCCTTGCATCCGGCATTTTCAAATCAAGCACATCCGGCGTCCGGTTGGGTATTCTTTCTCCAATCTCTAAGGTATCGGCTGCTCTTTTATTTCTGCTTTTAACTTCCGCTTTTTGAAGACTGAACATTTTACCCCATCCGAGTTGCATGCCGCCTGGGGGGTCTTTAACCCATCTCTCAGTGCTGAATTATCTCCCTCGGCCGGCATAGCTCCGTCTGAGGGGTCTTCAACCTTTAAGATTAATGCATTCTAAACACCCCCATCCGGTTTAACACCGTCTGGGGGGTCTCTGATCCATTCCCAAATACTTACCTTTAAATAACCAGGCATTCAAAGTACCCATCCGGTGAAACTCCGCCTGGGATACTTTTGAGCTTTTACCACGAAATGATTTCAAAAACCCTAATCGGTTTTAAAGCCGGTTGGGTCATCATCCCTGTCTTTTTCATGACCTTTCCAAATTTTAAGGTGCATTCAATGCACCCCCATTCGGTGACTCACCGTCTGGGTATTGCTTGAGCAGGCTTGCTTCTTTTCTTTTTTCTTTAAACAAGGCTTTTAAAGCATCCCCATCCGGTATTACACCGCCTGGGTATTTGTTTTGTCAAGTGATGATTTCAAAAACCCCAACCGGTTTTAAAGCCGGCTGGGTCATCATCCTTGTCCTTTCATGACCTTTCCAAATTTTAAGGTGCATTCAATGCACCCCCATCCGGTGACTCACCGTCTGGATATCGTTTGAACATGCCTTCTTACTATACCCTCATCCGGTAGTTTACCGTTTGGGGTATGGTTGGCTAAAGTTTGCTTGCATCACCTACATCAGGTATTTTTACCGGAGGGGATACCTTTGACCCAACTTCTTTGATACCGTCTGGGGTATCATGGAGTGAGACTTACATTTTACTATATTAACCAAAGCTTATCACAACCCCTCCATCCGGTTTTATACCGTTTGGGGGTACTTCTAACTTAGCTCACTGAACCGTCTGGGGTATTAGTCAGTGTTTTACAATTTATCTAGCTAAATTTTTCAAAAATGCAAGTCATAACCCCCCATCCGGTCTTATACCGTCTAGGGTACTTCGGACCTAGCTCACTGAATACCGTCTGGGGTGTTTTTGGGCAAGTTAGTGAATAACCGGCTAAGTATTTACTTTGTCTTTTTCAGCTTTAAACACTTTTGCGGATTTCCCCGTTTGAGGTGACTTCAAGCCAACTCTCAACTTTCTCATTTCAAAGGTATCGCCTGCATCCCATACTTGTCACTTTCTTTTATTTCCGGTAGCATAGTATTAGGATATGGATTCCACCAATGCACACACGGCACAGCCTACGACTGTGGTCAGCCGGTCACCAGGAACGGTTGAGTCTAGGACTGGGATTGTCGTCTGGGGGTGCTTGGGACAACCTTCACCTACATCGAATCCGACCGTCTCTGTTCATGTGCAGGACAGAATGGCTCGGATCAGAGTGACGGCAGTCGACCCTAACTACCAGTCCGACGATGCAGCCGTTAATCCGGCTAACCCTATAAATCAAGAACAAGCCGAGGAACCAGCTGAGATGGGTCCTAATGAAGAGGTTTCGCAAAATTCCCCGAATACACCTAGCACACCGGGTGACGGTATCTTGGATAGCTCTGGTTCCAACGCTGAGGAATCCGGAGAGGGATCAGCCGGTAATGAGGAGTCCGGTTCTGATGAGGAGTCTCCTGGAACGGATGCCCCTATTGACGAAGAAGCCTATAAGTGGCCGGCTGCTGGCGACCCTACCGACATGACCATGTCCGCCAAGGATGTGGTCACTCTAAATGCCACTCTCCCTGCTTTTTTACAAAAGAAATCGGTTGGGGAGGGATGGGAAATAGTTGTCCCGCCTGTAGAGGAAAGCGTCGTCTGGACCGACGATGTGGATAATGCCGACAACTACTTCGGCTGTTATGAGGCGGCATTCACAGCCGGCCTCCGGTTCCCCCTCCACCACTGCATTAAAGCCATACTAAGGGGGTATGACTTGGGCGTATGGCAGTTGACCCCCAACTCATGGGTCAACATACTTGAATACATCGCCGCCTACGAGTTACAGGAGGTTAAACCAAGCTAGGAAGCCTTTGCACACATGCATTATCTCAGCAGGGCGCCGGGTGGGTGGAATGCATGGTATACTCTAACCACGCACCCGGAATATATGATGACGTTGGACAAACCGTCCAAATGGAGTAGCTGGAAGAGCAAATTTTATGTCGTCTCTTCTCCATCTCCTCAACTTAATCGCCGGCTGCGTAGATACAATAAACACCCAGCTTTGCTTGGTAGGAAGTGTGCTCTACCTAGAGTGCCAAGCGAGGCATGGGATCAAATCATGCAGAAGGGCCTTTTCAAAAAGACAACCTCCCGCCTAGATGATTGGAGCGAGATAATAGTTCCTCAGTTCTGGGTGCCCCACCCGGACTGGTTCAAGGATGAGGCGTTTCTCTCCGCCTGCAACCTTAGCACCATGTTTCCTAAGAGTAGGTTTTTATTAATCACCGGCCCTAGCCGCCTGATATTGGTACTTAATACTGCATATTAACCATTCTTCTTTTGTTTTTGCAGAAGTTGCGATGGAGAAGATACCAAAAGAAAAGACACCGACTACCTCAGCCGCTCTGCTCCGGAAGGAGCAAATTGAGAAGAAGAAGTCGCAGCTGGCGGCTAAAGATGGCGGGGTAACATTTATTTCCTCTACTTTACCGGTTGCCGTATCTGTATGATGTGTTGGTATTAACCGGTTGGTTTTGTATTTTTGCAGGCTGGGAACAAAGTTGTTCCTCGCTCTCTGTCTAAGATGGTCAAAAGACCGGCGGGGGACATTCCACTGCCTGCTGCTAAGGTACTAAAGATGTCGGTTCCCCCGCCGGCTAAGTCAATTCCAAAACCGCCTGCAGGAGGCAGGCCCACCACTGGAGGCAAAAGCCTTAGTGGAATTGTTCCCACCATTGAAGTGGTGGATGAGGGTGTAAAGGAGCCGGTGACTCCGGCTGGTCAGACTCAAACGGGCACTGGCTTAAACGCGGCTGGGGGTGATTCTACCCCACAGTCCGACAAAGGTATGACTTTTGCCTTTGATCCCCCCTGGCCGCTTGGGCCTATGCGAGTAAAGACCCAAGCTTGCCAATCCGGGGATTCTTCTGGCAGCCGTCAGAATATTGGCACGGCGTATGCCGAACACCTGAGAGATAAATCTCTAATTGCAGATGCTACCTCCAGCCGGCCCAACTATCAACAGTATGCCAAGAGGATGATCCGGACCCTAACCCAGACCGAGAAAGAGGCTGTGCCGGCTGTGCATACAGTCAACATTGACCGGATCACTTCTCTCCTGGCAGAAGTAATTTTACCGGATGCATCACCTTGTTGTAACTTATTTGTTTGCCGCTTTAGTTGTTTAAAATAATTCTAACATTCCTCTACCGGATGATCTCACAGGTGATGCTGAGAGTTGACGGGCTTCAGGTCCCCTTGCGCAAGAAGCAAGAGGAGGTAAGGGATGCCCAGAGACGGGCATCTGAGCTCATTGATGTTTCCCAATACAATGCCATTAGATATGACCTGGAAACTAATAGGCGAGAGTTGGAACATGAGGAATTGCTGAAGCAAACTATTGAGGCTGCTGAGGCGGAGAAGGCGAGAGCGGATGGGCTAGCTCTAAAGGTCAACAATCTTCAAGCCGACCTCAAGGCTTTAGAAGGAGCTGACAAGGAAAACGCCGACCTCCGCGCCGACGTCAACCGGCTCAAAAATGAACTTGCTTCTAGTCAGGCGGCTCATAAAGAAGAGCTTCAAAAAGAACAACGCCGCCTGATTGCTGAGAACGAGACCGACAATGAGGAGCGCATGAAACTCGCCTAGGGGCTCATACACCCGGATTATGACTATGAGTTCTTCGACCTTAGGTACAAGTATGCCTCAGAGGTATATGATGCCAAGGTCCTTGGACTGGACCCGCCTGCTCCCTTTGAGGAATGGGCAGGTTTGGTCGAAGAAGAGCAATAAGAGGGTGAGCAGCAGGCGCAGACTCAAGAGCCGGCTCAGGAGCAGGTGCAAGAGCAGCAACAGCCGGAGCAGCAGCCAGAGCAACAACAGCAACAGGAGCAGCATTGAATTCGTCCTCTCTTTTTTTTAACTTCTTTTACCGGCCCGCGTGCCGTGTGTTTCAATGTACTTTTCCCGGACAAGGGTCCGGTTAACATTCAAAATCTTAATCTATTGGCCGACGCAGTCGGTTTTGCTATTTTATATTCTCTCTTATTGCATATATTTATTTTTTTTTGCATTTTCTACAAGTATTACAAAGTTTTTACTACTCATCCGGTTAATATTCTTCCAAAGTAGAATGGCTGTTTATTTATTCCAACGGTAAACAGGCAGCCGTTCTACTTTACGCCGGATGGAGTGATAATACCATGATATGCCCCTGAAACGGCCCACTGTTTACTCCCAACGGTAAACAGGCAGCCGGATGGGTGATCAATAGTTGATCTACTCCTGCCCCGGCTGGTACAATAAAATGCCCCTGAAATGGCCCACTGTTTACTCCAACGGTAAACAGGCAGCCGTTTCATTGGCAGCCGGATGGGTGATCAATGGTTGATCTACTCCTGCCCCGGCTGGTACAATAAAATGCCCCTGAAATGGCCCACTGTTTACTCCAACGGTAAACAGGCAGCCGTTTCATTGGTAGTCGGATGGGTGATCAATGGTTGATCTACTCCTTCCCCGGCTGGGTTGTAATACCGTTTGGGTGGTTTTAAGATAAAACCTGGTTGCATTAATCCACTAGGATTTTCATTTTGCCGGATGGACCACTTTTGGGTCCTTGCAGGATGAATCCTAGATGCGAAGGATCATTTCTAACGGCTGCAAGTTTCTTTGATGAAAATTCCGTATGAGTCATTTGATCGCTAGAACAATGTACCACCCGGAAGGGAGCTGTTCTCTTCAACGATTTCACCTGGATGGGTGTCGCCGGATGAGTGCTCTTTTTGGAGCAGTGGTTTTTAACAAGTGTTCTTCCGTCTGTGTTTTTACACTAGACAGGTGCTAATACAATTTGTATGAATGGAAAATATAGGCTTTCACATTTCAATACCATTTACAAAAAATTACAAATTCCTTAGAAGTAGTACTTTTTCAAGTTATCTACATTCCAGGTACGAGGCAGCCGCATTCCGTCTGGGGTTTCCAGGCAGTTGTGCCGTTTCTAACTTCTTCAAAAATTCGGTAGGGTCCTTCCCAGTTTGGGGTCAGTTTCCCCTGTTCCTCAAGTTTTCGTAAAACAAAATCTCCAACTTTAAGGGGGCGTTTGCGCACCCTTTTGTTGTAGGCCCTCGTCATTCGCAGACGGTAGATTTCATGACGTAAGGCGACATTGCCCCTTCTTTCAGGAAGAGTATCTAAAGTCAGGCGCATGGCTTCCCAATTTGCCTCTTCATCATATAACATGATTCGAAGTGTTGGCTCATATAATTCAATGGGAAGCACCGCCTCTGTGCCATATGCCATAAGAAATGGAGTTTCCCCGGTTGACCCCTTCTCAGTGGTTCTGATAGACCAAAGAACATGAGTCACTTCCTCTGCCCAAAGACCGCCTGCTTTTTCAATCTTCTTTTTTATGCCGCCTGAGATGAGCTTGTTAAAAGCTTCAACCTGACCGTTTGCTTGAGGACGGCCAACGGATGCAAAGTAATGGGAAATCCCTTGGTCTTGCAACCAAGTCTTTAGGACAGGCGTTTCGAACTGGGGGCCATTGTCAAAGACCATTGACATGGGTACACCGAACCGGGTGATGACATTTCTCCAAATGAAGGAGATGACATCCTTAGTTTTGATGCCCTTTACCGCCTCGGCCTCAACCCACTTTGTGAAGTAATCAACAGCCACTAAAATGTATCTTTTGCCGCCCGGGGCAGGAGTGTATGGCCCCAAAATGTCCATGCCCCATTTGGCAAAGGGAATAGGGATGTGAATAGCCGTTAAATCAGTGGCCGGCTGTCTGATCAGCCGGCCAAACTTCTGGCACTTGTCACATCTTTTTACCAGATCTAATGCGTCTGCCTCGAGAGTGGGCCAAAAGTATCCCTGCCGCCTGGCTCTTTTGGCAAGGTTCTTCCCGCCAATGTGTGATCCACAGAAGCCGGCATGCAGATCTTCCAAGATTTCCCTTCCCTTTTCTTGGGTAACACATTTGAATAGCGGCTATAAGTAACCCTTCCGGAAGAGATCACCTTTGTGTACTACGAAGCTTAGAGCTTGTCTTTTAAGAGCAGTCGTTTCCGATGAGACACCCGCTAGAGTGTCGTCTAACAAGTAATCCCGGATAGGGTCCATCCAAGTGGAGCTTTGATCTAGAACTCCAATGGGATCATGTTCAATGCTTTTCTTTTCCATGACTTCCCAGAAGACTGACCTAGGCGTGTCACATGTGGCGGAGGATGCCAATTTTGATAGTGCATCCGCCTGATTATTCTCGGACCTGGGTACTTGACTTAGACTGAATTCATCAAATGCCCCAGCCTCCTCCTTGACCGCCTGAAGATACTTAATCATCACCGGATGGGTGGCCTCATAATCACCGTTGTATTGGCTAACGATAAGTTGAGAATCAGAACAGGCGTCAACCTTTCTTGCCCCGGCTGCCTTACACATGCGGATACCGACTAGCGAGGGCCTCGTATTCAGCTTCATTATTTGAAGCTTGAAATTTGAATCGTACAGCATATTCGTATTTGTCCCCCTCTGGAGAATGACAAATTACGCCTTTTTCAGGGGGGAGAGTGGAACCTCGAGAAGGACTGTTGAGAAATTCCTAAATAAGCATAAAATCTCAGCGGTTCCAGCACCGGGCAGGTGTCAGACTCTATAGCACAAACATCGCAAGATGCGTGCATACGTGTGGTGCAGCTGTGCATGCGTGGCTAGGCGTGCTAGAATAGCAGCGCTGGCCATCTCATCGTGCTAGGCATGGGCTAGCACAGCCGCAAGCATCGCAACATGCTAGCACCGTGCTGGGCTGTGTGTGCTTGCTAGCATGCTATGGCCTGGCGCATTGCTTGCAGCAGCCTCGCACATCGCGTAGCACCACGCACCAACCAGCAGCGTGCTAGGCATGCTGAGCTGTGCGTGTGGGCTAGCAGGAAGCAACACGCTATGGGTGCTAGGCCTTGCATAGCAGCAGCGCCCAGCAGCACGCATCAAGCAGCAGCGAGGCATGCGTGCTGGCTGGCCTTGTGATGGCTGTCTGCGCATGCATTGCGGCTGGTTGTGCACAAGGACATTGAGGCGATGGGAATCAAGCATGTTGGAGACTGGCTTTGAAATTCCCTGTACATGTGTTTTAATTAAACTGGTAGTTTTAATGTAAAACATTGTATTGAAACCATTCATTTATGGAGTAATTAATTTTTGTGCAAAATTATCATTCACTCCATTACTATTTAATTGTGGTTTAGAATTAAATAATGAGTCCATTCGATTTACGGAAATATTCAAAACAGGGTATCAAGACCATGTCTTGGATAAAGAAACACCTGTTAAGTGAACATTGAATGTTTAAATCGAAAATTGTCCCTAATCGAGGTCATCTAACAGATGGACGATTGATGACCGCCAAAGATTAGTGTGTAGTATGATTTAAAGCACCGTTTATTGTGCTGCCAGAACGTGACAGTCATAAATCATTTGCACAGGTACAGTTTGGAACTGTACTGGATAAGACCTATGAGAGTACTTTAAGAAATTTTAAAATTGTCATAAGTACATTTCTCATTATGACTCTCGAAACCTATTTCCTCCGACCATGAGTATTGTGAAGTTTTCTTGTTTGAGTACTAGACTCTTTGATGTTTCCTAACGTCTTCCGTAACTGGGGATCATAACGGGAACACTCGGGAGACTAAGTCCTCTTAGTAAGATGAACTTACAATGCAAGACTGGAATTGTCCCCCTATTAACAATAGGGAAAATTTTTTGTTGTTTACAAGGCAACTCGAAGAGCGAGACTGTGAAAATGCATGGCCGTGCTCAGATGGATTTTGGAAATCATTACTTAATGACAGTCGAACTCGGAGATCGAGAAACACTTCTGAACGTAATAAGGATGACGATGAATCTTACCTTATAGTTCACGAAGAAACATTAAAAGACTTAAGAAATGGGCTATACACTGTATGCACACTTGTCCGGAAGGACAAGTGGGAGATTGAAAGGAATGGTGTCCTTCCAACAAGTGTATTCTTTCGATAGAGGGTTCATAATTATTATAGAGCTAATTCTTCCGTAAGATCAAGTGATCGGAATGCCTAGGTGGAGGCCGCTTCCGATCAGTAATATCGAGGTACAATTGATATTTTAAGTGGATGACTTGTCGGGCCGTCGTAGCGGGAAATGCGTTGAGGCGCGGCAGTTGACTGCCCCACAACCATTCACAGTAGAGCTCCCGTCTACATATACTTTCCAAACTTGATCAGTATTATCCGGCTGTATTGGTCTTGTCATTTCAACAATGAAATCGGCAAACGCCTGACTCTTCACTGCCCGCCTAGGTTCGAAAGTGATTTCTAGACTCTGAATTTCCACAGCCCATTTAATCATTCTTCCGGATGACTCTAAAGTGGTCATAGGCCTTTTGAGCGGTTGATCATTATAGACGGTAACCGGATGGGCCAGGAAATAGGGTTTCAACCGCTTGACTGCTTTGAACAAAGCCAGACCAAAATTTTCGATCATGGGATAGCGAAGTTCAGCATTCCGGAGGACATGGCTTATAAAGTAGACCGGGCGCTGGTTACCGTCTCTCTCAGCTAGGAGAACGTCACTCAAGGAATGATCTGAGACGGCTAAGTACATGTAGAGAGCCTTCTGGGGTAGGGGACTCACTGGTCTTGGCAAAGAATGCAAGTGTTGCTTCAGCCTTTGAAGTGCCACCTCAGCCTCTTCACCCTATTCAAACCTTGACCTCTTTTTTATTGCTTGAAAGAAATACAAGCACTTGTCACCTGACCGGCTGAGGAATCTCCCCAATGCCGCCAGGCAACCGGTAAGCTTTTGAGCCTCCCTGACGGTACGAGGCGACTGCATGTCAATCATCGCCTGTACTTTGTCCGGATTGGCCTCTATGCCTCTCTGATCAATCAAAAATCCGAGAAACTTCCCAGACTCAACTCCAAAGACGCATTTTTTCGGGTTTAACATGACTTTATGCCGCCTGAGGGTGGTGAAGGTTTCTCGGAGGTCAGCTAGATGATCCGCCTGTAGTTTTGACTTGACTATCATGTCATCGATGTACGCCTCCACATTCCTTCCAATCTGATCATAAAAGACTGAGTTCATCATCCGTTGAAAAGTGGCAGGTGCATTTTTCAACCCAAACGGCATCACCGTGTAGCAGTATAGCCCTTGATCTGTGACAAAAGCCGTCTTTTCTTGGTCTTTCTTCCACAAGGGTATCTGATGGAAGCCGGAGTAGGCATCCATAAAACTCATCAGGGCATGGCCGGCTGTAGAGTCTACCAAATGATCTATCTTTGGAAGCGGGTAGCTATCTTTTGGACAAGCTCTGTTTAAGTCCGTGTAATCTACGCACATCCGCCAGGTTCCATTCGGCTTTTTCACGAGGACAACATTGGCTACCCAATCTGGGTAGTAGCATTGCCGGATGAACCCAGCATCTAAGAGTTTCTTGACCTCAGATGCTGCCGCCTGGGACCTTTCCTCGCCATGGTTCCTTTTCTTTTGCCTGACCGACTTCTTCTTAGGATCCACAGCGAGTCTATGAACAGCAAGATCCGGACTTACACCCGGCATCTCTTCTACTTAAAAGGCAAACACGTCTTTGAACTCCTTCAGCAAAAGGAGCAAGTCAGGTCCCAAGCTATCAAAAGCAACCGTCCCAACCTTGACGATTCGGTCTGGCCGGCTGTCTTCAAGGACAATGTCAATCATTTCTCCAGCCGGCTGGGGGCGAAGACCGTCTGGCTTCTCCCCTGACAGTGGTTGCTATTGTTTCTCCTTTACAGGCGCCATTTGGTCCACCTTTCTCTTTTTACCGGCTGGCTTAGTAGCCGGTGAGCTTTGATCACAGTCGTCAAGTTCCACTATTTCTTTTTCTTGACCGTCTGTGTCAAGCGTTGGTTTGATATCCGAGAGGTAACACTCTCTCTCCATCTTTTGGTCCCCACTCAAGGAACCGACTGTGCCATCATCCCTTTTAAACTTGATCAATATTAGGGATGGGATGATGACTGCTTTTGAGATGTTAAGGGTTGGGCGGCCAATAATCAAGTTGTAGGCAGTCAGCTCTCCTACAACAAGAAACTTGACAACCATGTGCCGGCCCTTTCCCTTTTCTCCGAACCGGATGGGTAGATCAATCATGCCCACCGGATGTACTACTCCTCCCCTAAAACCAACAAGAGGGTATGAGGCCGGATGCATGCTACTGGGCTTGTAATTGAGTTTTTCCAAGCACTGGTAGCTTATGAGGTCAGACGAGCTCCCGATATCGATTAAGATCCGGCCAACTCGTTGATTGCCGATTTTGCATTCGATGACTATGGGGTCATCATGAGGCCGCCTGACCTCCCCTCTATCTTTCTCAGAGATGTTAACTTCCGGAAATGAATATTCAGACGACTGGCCCTCATCCACTGAGTTGACCAATTTCCAAATGTTATCCTTTGTGCCCCGGATGGTAGGCCCACCTCCCGCAAATCCGCCGGCTATGGTTAGGATGGTTTCCTCATCCGTATCCGATTGATTAGCCGGTGTCTTTAGGGGTGGTCCTTTTACTTGTTTGGGAGCACCCTTTGACTTGGATAGATAGGACTTAAGATCCCCTTCGTCAGCTAGCCGGTCAAAGAGCCGCCTGAGGCTAAAGCAACCTTCAAAGTCATGGCCAATCTCTTCATGAAAAAGGTAATATTTGCTTTTATCCCGGGCGCTTACGGGACTCTTCATGGGAGCCGGCTTTTCAAGATTCAACCGGTCCTTTACTTCTTTGAGAATGGAAGCACAATCCTTGTTGAATTCATACTTTGGCACATATGGATCCGACCTCTTTCTTTTCTGGAAAGGTTGTCCGGATGAGTCTGCTGCCCATACCCCCTTTCTCTTATTTTCTTCCCTTTTGGCCGGCTGGGTAGGCCGACTCTCTTTTTTGCCGGATCTATTGCAATCCGTTGGAAGTTTCACAACACAGAGTTCCATTGCTTGAATGTAGGCCTCCGCCTTCATAAGCGCCTCGTGAAGAGTAGAGACCCTCTTCCTAACCAAGTCAAACATAAAAGTTAACCCGTCTTTTAGGCCTTTAAAGAAATCAGTGTAGGCAACGTCATCAGACAATCCATGGATTTGGATCCTCATCAGGTTAAACCGCCTGACATATGACCGGAGCCCTTCCTTATCTCCCTGCTGAATTGCCCCAAGATCAAGGCTTGTTTTCTTGGCAGGAATATTCATAGAAAAATTGGACGTAAACCAATAGGCCAACGTCCTGAAATTATTGCTGCATCCGGCTGGGAGGTTGCCAAACCAACGTTGAGCAATCCCTTTCAACGTTGCCGGGAAGCACCTACACCATGAGGCATCATCCAAACCCTGCAAATACATCAGGTTGGTGTATGCCATGAGGTGATCTTCCGGGTTGGTGGTACCGTCATAGGCACCAACCAACACATTTTTAATTTTTGACGGCTGGGCCATCTCGGTGATTTCCCTGGAAAACGCCGTTGGTTGTTCCCCAAGATTGAGCAGCCGGAGCTGCCAGTCCGTAGGCTGGGCAGGCGGTTGCTGCTGCTTCCCGAAAAGACCCGGTTGTGAATATGGAGATCCAAAAGGCGCGTATGGTGTCCCATGTAATGCCAGTTGGATGATATGAGGGCCGGATCGAGCGGAAACCTCGCTCGTCCGGCTGTCATTGTTTGTTCTCGAGTGCCTCCCTGACGTGACATTAAAGCTGTCTCGAAAGGTCGACGTTGAGGCCGACTCGAAACGCTGATTCTTTTTATCCTAAATGAGCTTCCGAGCATCAGAATAGACTTTTTTTGTTCCATCCGACTGTAGGTGCCGGACGGGTTTTCTGGCTCCATCCATGGGAGTGTGTATCTTTGAGAAGTCAATGGGCTTAGCCGGCACATTTGACTTCGGATGCGGGGTAGATGCTCTACCCTTTACTGTTTTGGCCGTCTTCTTTCCAAGACGTTTTTCTTCCGCCTGACCCTTACGGGGGCCGGCTGTGTTATCCAGAAGGCCTTTGATTTCCCCTTTGAAACTCATCATCATGTTCATGAGTTCATCCCTGGAGACTGGGGTGGCCCCATCTGATGCAGGAGTTAACCCAAGCGGTCCCCTGATGGGATGATTTGGGCCTGCCTGCTGCTTTTCCCGTTCCCTTTTGTCTTTGGAACGAGTATGCTTGGTTCTAAAAGAACCATCGGCAGCTGTGTAAGCTTCAACCTCATAGTTGTCGACTGTATCCTGGTCCGAATGGACCTCAGCCTCACCAGCAGGTTGACTGCGTTTACCCGGTAGTATTGGTTCTGAAGTCATCTAGAAAGTACTCTCCCCACAGACGGCGCCAAATGTTTAGGGGTTTTTTATGTGTCCTACGGGAGAGTTACAATTTCCTAGTATGCTCCTTCCTTTGCCTGTACCTGCACAAATAACGGAATACTCCGGCTGGGGCTGGGGTGTTCCGCCTCCGAAGATTAAGTTAGTCTCTTTCTTAATGAGGAAATAAGACAATAAATTCTTCTCGATTTGAGAGCGTTTGCAAGGGGATTTGTGTTTTGTTGGTTGGTGGAAAATGATTCGATCCCCATTAATGAGATCTGCCCTTACTATTTATAGTAGGGGAGAGTTGTACCTCAATTTAGGGTACAATAACACGTATCGCAAAGGGATTGGGCCTTTGCTGACCGTTGCAAGCTTGATACGTGGCAAGCCTTTATAGGGCCACATGTCTTAAGGTATTTTTACCCTAAACAATCTGGGCCCCCACTCCTCTAGCTATAGCAAATCCTATTCTAGTGAAGATATGAGCAGCAGCACGTGCCCCAATGTCTTGAGTATTCAAGAACTTCTGGATCCGCTTCAGCTTTGCAACCGCCTCCTTTTCTATTCCCTAAGTGTAGAGAAAGAAAAAGGAAGGAAGCCATATCCAATTGCCCGACAACTGGATTCGTACTTGACCCGCTTCCGACGAGCTGCATCAGCCACAACCCGTCCAGGAACACAGTCAAATAACCCAAACTGTGTCAAAGGAGAAGACCCTGTCAAGTCAACACAGACATCGCGAACACGATCCCAAGAATAAAGTAATACATCTGCAATTCTGAGGGCCCCGTCGTTCCCTCCAGACAACCCAATGTCAACCTCCTTTTTAACTGAAATCCCAGATCGATAACAAACATCAACAAGGGTATCCCGCACAACATTATGCCGATATTTAATACCCATTATACCAGCACACGACACCGCGTGATCACCGAAAAAATCCCTAGTAAAAACCCTTGAACAAGCAGAGCACGGCGTCGAGACAGAGAACAATGGAACACCCAAGCGGTAGCACAACACACATCGGTAAGTCTTTGCGTTCATCGTCTGACCTAACCCCGAAATAGGAACCGCCCGAAGCCAAGCAGAGGTGTGATCTCCCTGCTGCGATTTTCCACAATGCTGATTGACGAGGAGATAAAGAAAAGGTGGATTCTGCAGAATTGGTAACCTTTGTGAAAAATTTCTTCATGAATTTAGGGGCAGCGACCTCACTAGGATTACTCAAAATGTTAGACTCCACCGTTCTATTGAACAAGCTCAACGCATCCTCAAAGGCTCGACCAAGGCCACAACTATTATTATTATTATTATTATTATTATTATTATTATTATTATTATTATTATTATTATTATTATTATTATTATTATACTCCTTTTGTTTTTTATTTACGTGCTCCATTTTCATTGGACACTTATGCAATAATGCAGATGCGTGCAAAACTTTGACAAATAATATTTTGTAACTATCAATAAGTATACAAATAAAACAGTTGAATCTTAACAAACTAATCAATATGACAATCTCATTATCTCAATAACTATTTACAAAGTAGAGTTTAGTATACTACATTTTTTCTTATGAGTAAATCACTAACATTGATTATAAACTCAAATTATAATAGAGTATGAAATCCCAATTTAGATGTTTAAAAAAACAAGAGTCTCAGTTAAGCACTTAAAAAAATAAAAGTGAGTAACAATAACAATAAGCGACTAAACTTCAGTTCCTAAATAAATGGAACTCTTTATGAATTACAAAATTACATTTTAATATGTAAGACGATGTTACAATAGAAACACTTTTTGTATGATTTGAGTAATAATAAAGCAAATTAACACCATTAAGGTATTATTAGCTTATTGTTAAAACCTATTCAGTCAATCTAATTCCAGTTATTTATATCAAGCCAAAATCATAACAAGGTTGTTTAGTTTAAGGCATGTCTTCAGTATAGGTTACTTCATAGGTTGTCCTATGCTCGTATTACTATCTGCTTGTCTATTACTCAATTATATAATTTATATAGTTTACAACACTACATCTAATGTAATGAATAAATTTATTTACATAGTATTTTAATGATATACGATCATTGTTGCGTATTATATGTATGTTTGTAAGAGAAAAAATTAAATTTAAATATGTCTAGTGACTGACGACCACATATCGGGTAATTGTTGCAAACTATATTACATTTTTAAATTTAATTAGCAAGACATTCGAATATAAAGTTACAATTAGATATGTTTATCATTAAAAACAAAAGTTAAAAGTGAAAATTTAGGAGGGAAACTTACCACCATAATGAATAAAGCATTTATCTTGGTTAATTTTTTTTTGGGGAAATTCATCCCTCCAAAAGCAAAATTCATTTAAAAGAACCAAAATAGTGAAATACTAGCGGGAAAACTCCCTCCTTATCTATTACTCCAAATTTACCAAAATAAATAAAAATAACAAAAAGTTAAACAAAAAAAAAGAAAAAATATCATACTCTAGTACTCCACTAACTAAGAGAGAGGCAGAAAGCATTCTACCACCCAAAATTTCCTGGAAAAAAAAAAAACATTCTACCCAAAACACCAAAACCCCTAATTTGTTCAGTCGTTCTTGTTTTTCACTCCATTCTCTCTTTACTCACTCCATCTCACTTACCAAGCTAAATCCTCACCAATTCTGCTTCACCTCAAGATCAAGTGTTTTCGTCATTTATTGTGGGGAAATCTAAGGTAATTTTCTTCTCTCTTCTATATCTGAATTTGATTATTATCTATAATTAGGTTTTTAAATTAATTTTGGCTAAGTTGTTATCAATTTGGTTAGGGTTGTATTTATCGGTTTGGTGCTTATTAGTGATATTTATCTTAGAAATGACTTTCATTGAAGCTGCCTTTTCCTTAGCTTCTCGCCGTTCTTCACTCTCTGTTTTCTGTTCCGCCTCTTTTCATTACTATGAAATTATTGAAATTGGAAGCTTTAAGAAGGGATTCTATCATTTTTTGGGTTGCTTGAAACATCCTCTCTTACTATCCTACCAATTGCAGTACTCCATTCCCCCCTCCCCCCCCCCCCTTCGCTATACGAATTAGTGGGAAATCCACTTTAGAAGATTAATAGGAAATACACTATCTTTAGAAGATTTATAAATCACGACATAATAAAGCAATTGGCATTTTCTATTTTTCTAATTGTTAAAATCCAAACACAATTTGATAATCTAATATGTTTACTGTAATTACAACTAATAGTAGTTTCCTTTTTTGGGGTTAAGAAATGAGAGTCTTTAGTCTAAGTTCATAAATTAGAGTCTTTACAACTAAATAACTAATAGTAGTTTTGAATTTTTGCTCCTATAATCTGTCTTAGTATAAGGTCTGAGTATTCTTTACACCCCTGCTCTTGGTTTATTGAAAAATTCTTTGCATTTTGTTTTATGTGGATGGTACTTAAACGCTAGTTAATTGTAATTACAGGCTGATTTTAAGGTTGTCTGCAATACTCTTAATCATTAGCTAGCTTCCTTTGCCTTTCTTATATTTCTCAATTAAACTGAGTTATGCTTATTTAGTTATCTTATCAAATCATGTTGATATACTCTTTTAACTTGATTTTGTGGCAATTTGATGTACTCTAAATATACTCATAATATGTACTCTGTCTCTGTATCATGAAATATTCGTCAATTCAATTAACAGTGGACTAATGATCTTATTATTATTTTACTTTTTTTGTAGCGTGGATCATATTATTTATGATGAATTTGTTTATTCACCAAACGAAATAGGCTATGAGTGTACTCTAGAGGAAGAAGCCGATGTTGCTATTTCACCTGTAGTTACAATTGAAAGCAATAATGTGGATGCTAACACTATGTAACCTGTACTTGCTGCTTTAGATAAGAAACGGAGCTCAGTTTGACTGGAATTTCTCACACTTGACAAGGCAGAATCTAGTGATGGGAAACAAAGGTCAATTTGCAAACATTGCCAGAAATCTTCCTTTATTTCCGATGCCCATTATGGAACCCAAAATATGCAAAGACATCTTAGAAACTGCAGCGCATATGCGAAACATTTGAAAAACCAAGGAGGAAACAAAGGTAAAGTGATCTTTGACCAGAAGGTGTATAAAGACTTGGTAGCTAAAGCCATAATAAAACATGGATATGCTTTTGGGTTGAACATGATGGTAATAGAGAAATTCATGCATATTTAAATGATGAAGTAAATTTCATTTCTAGAAATACTGCTAAATCTGATTGTTTAAAAATGCATAAAACTTTGAAGACTCGGCTAAAGGAAACTCTTCGTAAAGTCTCTAGTCGTATCTCTTTGACATGTGATATGTGGACTTCTTGTCAAACTGAGGGATATCTATGTTTGACTACTCATTATGTGGATGATAAATGGAAATTAATTAGTACAATGTTGAATTTCAGTCATATTGACTCACCACACACCGGAAAAACCATGTATAATGTTGTGTTGTCCATGCTTCAAGAAGGGGGTATTGATGATAAGTTTGCTTCACATTAGACAATGCCTCTAGTAATGATAGAATGCAAGATTATTTGAAAGAAACTCTACTTGCAAGAGATGCTTAGTTGTACAGTGGTGATTTTTTTCATGTACGATGTGCTGCACATGTATTAAATCTCATTGTTAAAGATAGACTTAAGGTCATTGAACATATTGTTGAGAAAGTAGGACTTTGTATGAAGCATGTTAAATATACTGAAACAAGAAAAAATACTTTCCGATCTTGTGTGAATTTAGCTAAGATAAAAGAAACAAAATCGTTGTGGCTTGATGTTCCAACAAGGTGGAACTCTACATACATGATGCTTGATAGGGCTATTTTATATCGTGAGGCTTTTAGGGAAATGCCTGAAGTTCAACATTGTTGTCCTAATTCTGAAGAGTGAGATTTACTTGAGAAAATTCAGGATGTTTTAGAACCGTTTCATGAGATAACTAAGTTGTTTTCGGGAAGTGATTATCCTACCTCAAATCTGTATTTCGAGAATGTTTGGAAAATTCTTATGCTTTTGATGGAGTTGGAGTGTGATGATGATATTGTTTTGAGGACAATGGCAATAGAAAAGAAGAGCAAGTTTGACAAGTATTGGTTCAACTCAGAAGAGGATAACTATAGCATGTTATTTGCATTTGCTGTGATTTTTTATCCTCGTTGCAAATTATCTGTGTTAAAGTTTTGTTATGAAAAGATATTAGGAGATGTAGAGGCTACCTTGAAAGTTAGTGATCTTCAATTTAAGTTGGAGAAGTTTTACAAGCTATATACCCAAAATGGAACATCAACGACACCAAACATCAACACTAACATGGGAAATGCCTCAAGCTCCAAAATCTCCACAAGTACTTCATATGGAAACTGCAAGCGGAAACTTGACTATTTTGCGGTAATTATTCTTTTGTTTTTTTTAATTGCAATACATTTTGTTTTTTTTTTTAATTGCAACTACCTTCTGTTTTTTTTTTTTTTTTTTTTTTTTTTTTTTTTTTTTTTTTTTTTTTTTTTTTGTTGGAACTACCCTTTGTCTTCTGGTTTTTTATGCAACTACATTATGTTTTCAGATTTTTTTATTTTGAACTATCTTCTGTTTTTTGATTTTTTTTTACGCAACTATGTACCTTCTGTTTTCTGATTATTTTTATGCAACTACCTTCTTTTTTCTTGTTTTTATTTGTTTTAATTTTCTAGTTTATCTGGTGTTCTTCCTGTTGCCATTATGTTCTTGTTGTGTTTAGTTTATCTTTTTTGTCTCCAATTTCTGGTTTTTTCTTTAACTAATTTCTAATTTTTGCTTTTTCTAATGTTAATTTCAGTCATATGACGATAAAGAGGCCTCTTCTACTTTAGGTGAGAGGTCAATATTTGGATATTTATCTCGAGGACCCTAAACTTGATCAAACGGCGGAGCTTGACATATTAGCTTTTTGGAAAGAACATGAACATCGATATAAAGAGCTTTCCCGTCTTGCTAGAGATATTTTGGTTGTGCCCTTGACAACCGTTGCTTCAGAATCAACTTTTAGCATAGAAAGTCGAATATTGAATAAATGGAAAAGTTCTTACATTCCTGAAAATGTGGAGGCTTTAATAATAACTCGTAGTTGGATGTTCTCTTATGAAAGTAAGTATTGTTTGCTTTGTTTTTTTTTTTTTAAAAAAAACATATGTATACCTTTATTGTTGCACTTATAGTGTATTTGATTATATTATTGGTTTAAAATTATATATTTTACGTTTTATTTGTAAATTTATAGTAATTTTTGTTTTTATGTTTATGTAGCAAATGAAGATGATGGATTTGTTGGTTCTTACGTGGATTGGGCTCCAACCGAAACACGTGCTTGATGTCAACAATTTTAGGGTGGAATATTGGAGTACGGTAGTTAGAATATAAGTTTGGTTGCTATCTTTGTCAATTAGAACTTGTAATATTGAACATTTTGTTATGTAAATGTTGACGCAGAAATTATTGTACCACTTTTATTTCAACACTTGTTAAAGTTGTGACTAATTAGCATTAATTTGTTATTGAAGTAATGTTTTGGAGCTTGATTTTCAAGTTTATTTTTGCATACCATTATTCACTGAAATTTTAGTATCTTTTTACTAATCTTGTAGTGAAACTCCACAAGTTTGGTGTATGGATTTTATAGTATGACCATTAAGTTTCAATCGTTTTTCCAATTTGTTATAAGTTTAAACACAATGGTGAAAAGAGCCAAGAAAAGGAATACAAAAAATACGTAAATTAATTCACTTACAATGTTACACATTACTAACAAAGTTTTAATAACCAAGTCGGTTTGGTTCAAGCTATTTCGATTTGGGCATGTTCGGGTCACGCACGTAATGCGGGCTTAAATCAATTTAGGCCATTTTGCGTATAAGGTAGTTCTAGTTCGGGTCATTTTGGGTTTCGGGTATGTTCGGGTCAATTAATTCGGGTTAAAATTGGGTCAGGTCAATTCAGGTATCGGTTCTATACGGGTTGGGTCATTTCGGATATCGGGTCAAATTCGGGTTGAGTCACTTCGGGTCGGGTCATTTCGGGTATCGGGTCAATTTCAGGTCGAGTCATTTTGGGTATCGGGTCAACTTTGGGTCGGGTATAATCGGGTTGGGTATGGGTGAGTTCGGGTCAATTTCAGGTCATTCGGGTCGGGTCATCGGGTCTAAGTCAGAATTGCCAGGTCTAATACTATGTATGTACAACTACATCCTAACCAATCTTTTTATTTTTCTTTTTGTTAAATTCATAAATTTTGATTCACCCATTAATTTTGTTAACAGTTTTTACAAAATTAATCAACTTGTTTGGCTAATATGACATCATTATTTGTATTAATTATTCAAGTTGTTAAGGCTTGAGGTTAGCTGGATCAATTTTTATGTGGGTCAAATTGAGTTAGTTTTAATTTGTTAGGTCTAGTTAAAAGTAGGCTATCAAACGTTTGCGAGATACTTTAAACTACGGATTTTTCATGAAATACTACTGAGTTTTTCCAAAATTCACCATATACCACACAAAAATTTCTAATTCACCATATACCACCGAGTTTAACATAAATGTCACAACATGCCATTTCCGTTAACTCAGTTAGTCATTAACGTTAATTGTGCCACGTGGCAGCTTGTAATTGGTTGCCTTTTAAATTATTTAACTATTAAATAATTATTTAATTAATTATCAAAAAATAAAAATAAAAATAAAAAATTGAACCACTTTCTTAGTGCTCCCATTTCAACCCCAAAAAAACCCAGAAAATCCAGAAAAGCTTCAACTCAATATCAATGGCGAGAGCAAGAATCTTGAATTCGAATCCAACCCATCTCCATTTTTACACCTACTTTCTCTCACACCATTTTCATCTCTTCTTTCATCTCCCAAAAAATCCCAGAAATCCAAGAAAATCCTCCTACCTTCAACCTCTTTCTCTCTTCTCTTCATATCAATCTTCTCTTTATTCGCTTTCTCTCTCATCGTAATCCTCAGTTCCACCATTAACCTTTCTTAAACCTCCAACCTCTGTTCTGTTTGCTCCCCTGTAAACCCCCTATCTTCGTCTGCGGTTTTGTCTCGTGTGCTTCTTTCTTCTCTATTTACCGACTACAATGAAGACAGTAAAAAGCCGAGCCTGTCTGTAAGTGAAATGGTCCCTCTTCCTGCACTTGGGGTTTTGTCGAATTTGAGTGTCGAAGAGAATCAGTTTTTTGGTTAATTGGGGTTTTCGGGTTGAAGTTTACCAGTTAATTGGGGTTTTCTGGTTAGGGATAAGAAGGGGGAAGGGTGGTCGGGAAATCGATTTAAGGGACGGGAATGGGATGGGAGGTCGAAAAAGGTTGGGGACGGGGGAGTGGAAGAGGGAGGAGGGCGAGCTGCCAGGAATGGGAAGGAGGGGGAGGAGGGGGGGCTGCCGAAAAAAGGGAGGGAAGGAGGAGGAGGGAGATGCCGTAAAAAGAGAGGGAAGGGGAGGATGGAGGTGGAGGGGAAGAGGCAGCCATTGATGAAGGTGAAGGGGAAAAAATAAAAAATAAAAAAAAATTATTGATTAATTTTTTTTTATTAATTAAGAGTTAATTAGATTATTAAACGAATTTATTGAAAGCCAATAAGTGAAAGCCACGTGGCACAATTAACTTTAATTACTAACGGCGTTAACGGCAGACTAACGACAGTTAGAAAAAATGGCATTCTGCGTTAATGTACATAAATTCAGTGTTATATGGTGAATTAAAAATTTTTGTGTGGTATATGGTGAATTTTGGAAAAACTCAGTGGTATTTCATGAAAAATCCGTTTAAACTAAGCTAATAGAACATCAATGATTAATTGTTCTACGTGATTAAATAAAATTTGATTGACATAAGTAGCGTAACCCAAACTCAAGTAATCAGTTAAACGAGGCTTGAATTAAAATGACTTTACCTTACTTAAATTTGACCTAACCAGACTTGAACCTACCCCACTAAACCCAGAACCAATTTAAATAGCTTAACGAGTAGAATTAATGTAATAAAGATCAATCCAATCATTTAATTTTCTACCTCCAACATGAATACATTATACATTCATAAATGACAAACTTTAATTAAGAATTTAAAACAGATACTTCATATATAATATCTATTGTACATCATGTGTAAAATCATCCCTAAAATGATTAAAAACTAACTCCATTCAAACAATATATAGTTGCCTATTTTTTACTGTTAATATTGCTATCTTTACAAGAAACTTTCTTGTAAAAATCATATAAAGGTAATCATAATATCCTTTATACTCGTAATTAAAGGTTATCCCCTTAAAAAACATCCATGTTACACCTTACCCCAAATCTGATTTAAAATTACCAAAAAAACTAGACATTGTACACGTCAACACAAATCTCTTAAATTATTAATATATATTGTCCCTCCCTTGCCTTCCTCGGCTCTCATCGATCTATAGTTCATCTCTTCATGTGCCTCGTCTTGTCCGCAAGTAGATATACCATCAATATATCACCTACAATTGGTCCTAATTGCCCTTGGAGTTTGCTCTAAGACGAAACACAAAAACAAAACTACAAAAATATACTCGATTCAAAAAAGAAGAAAATAGGCCAGGTTCAAATCAGCTACAATTACCAAATTGCCCTTTTACCCCCTGACATAGTTGAGGGTCAATTGATTTGTTTATACTACTTGGTACAACGTACATACCAAGTATAAATGTATAATCCTATGAATAATGGACGTGCTATTTCTGGATGATGGTTTCCACTTTCTATATTTAGAAGTATTTTCCTGATAATTTTGTGAATTTGAGTTCAAATAAACTATTCATTCAGTTGTATTATATTTATCCCTCCGTTTTTGTTCAAACACTTGTTTACTTTCTGCGTCAAATGTTCTTTTATTCTATCCATCCACTTATAACTTATTCTAAAATTTACACTTTTACCATCCTATTTCCTTGACCATGTTGATAAAAAGTTACAAACAAGCAACTCTTTAGATTATTGTAGGGTTTAGAGTGCTCTAAAGGTATCTACCTGATTAGACCTTTAATTATAAATACCCAATAAATAAAAAAAAAAAAGAGCCTTGCAATTGCCCCTTGAATTGTGAAATTGATATCATAAATAATAAATCCTTAGTCAAGTCACTACGGAGTAATTTTCAAGGACATGGGTCAAGGGATCGGACTGGAATCCTTTGATTTAGTTTCAATTTTTCTATCTAACCTATTAGACAACAATTTGAATAATTATGACTTTAAATCCAATTTGTTTGTGCTTTAATTCACTAATTCTATCTTAGAAATGACTTATGCAGTTTTTTTTTTTTTTCCAGAAACTTATGTAGTTCTTAGGGTTGTAGATAATGAGTTACAAAGTTATAATATTAAGCATAATAAAAAATAAAAAAAAAAAGAAAATTCATAAATTGATCGATATTGCATTTTTAATTTTTTTTTTTCATTCCAAAATTAATTATGGAATTAGGAAACATATTTGATGCTTAATTTAGAATCCAATGAAAATAGGATCTAATAATCTCTTAAGATAGATATGCAAGGAAAAAACAAACATACTCAAGTGAGATTTTATTTGATTATTTGATTCAATCGTTTGAATGTATAATTTCACGGTATCAATGTTATACAATTTTTTAAATACATATTTAAGAACATTTATACGTAATTGTTGCGTTCAAACTTGTGCAAAAATTGAAACAAGACTATTATCTAAAAACGAAAGAAGTGTTTTTCGTTGCAATAAAATAATTCATCATGAATCAAGACTAGCAAATATAAAATGTACGTGCTAAAATTTGTATTGGCTTATAAATGAATAATCAAGTCCCCATGAGAACGAACCTCAAGCCATATAAAGAATGATAATGAGTCGAGCAATGATTTATTATTTTATAGATGGTCCAATTAAGTGTTAAATCTTATAAGATGAGCAAGAAATCACGGCAACTAATTTCACCTAGTGCAAAGAGGAAAGGACAAGGCACAAGTTGAATTAATTTGATTTGACATTCCAAGAAACTATAGTTTGTCATTTGAATTGAAATGTCATGTTACTTGTCATTTTGAATTGATTTACTATGTTTTCCTTGCTAGTTTTTCATGAACACATACATGTTCTTTGAATATTCCAATTAGTTAGCTCCTTTGAACGAAATTCATGAGGATCTCGCTGCTAGATCAACAAGTCGAGTTCGAAGGCCGATGCATCCTATTTAGGGGGTTTGAGGGCAACGTCCTTGAAACTTATTACGGAGTATATATCTATTACACGGGCAACATTTTTCTAGTATGAGGCTATGAGTTGAGCCTAATTTTCGACCTATACTATTTTTTGTTTTGGGAGCGCTTTATAATATAAACTCCCTAACTTAGGTTTTAGCTTAGTTAGTATTTTATTAATCTATTATCCTTAAGATTAATCAAACTCACTTCTCTCTCTTTCTGTGACGTAACTAACTCATCGTTAGTGACTACATTTTGTGATATGTTTGATTTAGTTAATATTTTAAAGTAACTTATTAATCATGCATATATCTATTCTAATTGTCATGATGGCTTAGCATCATAGCCTCAAGCCTTCACCCTTATCTGAATTTATCATAACTTACTAAAATTGTTTTAGTTGTTAATTTAACTTGGTATCTGTTATTATCATTTATGTAACTGCTACTTGTTGCATGCCCCCCCCCCATGGGCTAATCACTCATATTATTGTTTCGTTTTGACATTAGTTAGAACTTAGAAGGTTCTAATAGCATAAATAAATACTTGTAACTTCTATAATTATTGGGAAAAATTGTCCGAAATAATTCCACCTTTCGATTATATTTTAATAATCAGACCTTTAATTTCAATCCATTTTAAATGGTCCCAACCAGTCGTTTAACTTAGTTATATCAAGTTACATGACACGTGTCGGAATCTCATTGGTCGAAAAAAAAAATTATTTTTTTAAAGAAAAAAAATAATAAAAAGTGATTAATTAAAAAACTACCCCCACCAGCCCAACCACCTTCCACGGCTACGCAGCTCCACCAGCCCAACCCCCATGCTTGGCCCCCAGCCGGAGCGTCGCGCCAACCACCCTCCCCCTCCCCCTCACCCTGAAATCACCAACCACCCCCGAAATCCCCCTCCCCTTCCCCGTCTCGATTCCAACCCCCTTCCCCTTTCCCGGTCCCGAATTTGGCACTCTCCCCTTCCCCCGTCGCGATTCTGGCCTCCCTCTCTTTCCCCTGCCCCAATTTCGACCTCCCTCCCTTTCCCTTGTCTCGATTTCAGCCCCACTCATCGCCCCCGTCAACAATTTCTGCCGCTCGGTTAGCGGCAGCTTGTCTCATTCTTCATATTCGGTCGCCCCGTTAACTGTAGCTTCAAGTGGTGGGGTTGAGGCTGTGTTAGGGGTAGCTGGGACTGCGGCCTGCCGGTTTTTTTTTTTTTTTTTTAAATTCAATTATTTTTTAATTTTAAGTTTTAGATGAATCACGTAGTGACGTATTTTAAAACAAAAAAATAAAATTAACCTATTTAATAGATTACTGGTCACCTGGGACCATTTAAAGCGAATTGATATAAAAGGTCGGATTGTTAAAAAATAATCAAAAGGTGAGATTATTTTGAGCGGATGAAACAAAGGTCGGATTATTGCGGACAATTTTTCCTAATTATTGTATGCCACCTTTTAAGAAAATTAAATGCAATTATAAACGCTTTGATATATGTGAATTTTTCTAGTTCTAACTTGAAAATCAAATACAATTTTTTTTATTTTTTATACAGTAAGATACGGGGGTGCCCCTCCTATCACAGGAGGGGTGGGGATGAGGATCGAACCTTAGTCACACCTGAAAATTAAATACAATTGAAATAACAAAAGTATGTAAAATGGTGTACACTCAAAGTGTACAATATTTGTACGTGAAATTTTCTTTGTCACCTTGTAACATTATTTGCCATTAATTTTCTTACCATTAAGCATCACATAGTTCGTATATGGATGGATATTGTGTAGCCAAGTGAAATAATTACAGAAATTAATTAAACATGGAGCTGTTTTGTTGATTAATGCAAATCAAAATTTACTTTTACGACTTCTAGAAGGTGGGTAAAGACTTCCTCAAAAAAAAAAAAAAAAGGTATTTTTTTTTTTTTTTTTTTTTGTGATACAAGATAGGTAAAAGACTTGAAGGCTGTTTTAAGTGTTTTTGTCTTTCACCGGCTTTATTTTTATATTTTTTTTTGTGATACAAGATAGGTAAAGACTTGAAGGTTGTTTTAAGTGTTTTTGTCTTTCACTTTGAAATTATTTAAATATCTTTTCTTTTCTTGTGTTTTCGTAATAATAATCTTGACGTCTCAATTAATCTCAAGATTTCTTAAAATCGGGAGAGAAGCCTTAATCACTTGAACCATCTCCACTATCACTAATTGGTAGGTAATTGTACTGAAAAATCAAAATAATTCTTGATATCTTCTCCCCTTTTTAGCATAAGTCATTACTCTTCGTAATGGTCTAATTGGTAGGTATTTAATTAAATGATGCATTTTTTGTCGCATTGCCTCATAGCATACAAGTTAAAATTAACAGATTATTCTATTAAGCCAAGTTATGATTTGATGTCTATCTAAAATATCTAAATTGCCCTTAATTTTCATATTATTTTAAAATGACTTTCTTAGATGTTTTGAAATTTAAAACACGTTTGCATGCATCTAAATTTAAGGCAATCCTATGGTTAACCTATTTGTATTATTATATGTATGAATTTTGCAATTGAAAGCTGGGTATGCTTAAATTTGGGCCCCTTATTGATTTCCATGGTTAAACTAGTTGCATGGATTTTGCAATTGAAGGCTAGGTTTGCTTAAATTTGGGTCCCTTACTAGTTTGTCATATTGTAGACAACCAATTAATGTAACTATTTTCATACCCACATTGACGATAATGATAATACAACTTTTAATCTTCATTTGGTTTATACTACTATAAAATGAGAACATATTGTAGTGGTCTTGTATTCTTCTTTCTCTTCAAAAATAGACAACTTATATTTGAGAGCTACATGAGTTTACCCACTTGTAGCATGTTGTCAATCATACTTTACAATATGAAAACAATGTTTTGTATCATTTAGACAAAATTATGTAATCCTATATTTGGTGTATTTCATAGAGTAGGCTTAAAACTTAATAGAGTAGAATGAAAAGGAGGTTTTAATGTCATTGATTGATATTTAGATAAGGATTAAGGAATGTTTACATCATCTTCCATTTACTATATATGTAGAGACAATTTTACACATGGTCTTAAAAATAGCAGTTTTAAATTCTGTGTAGTAGTAAGTTAATTATATATGTATAATTTGAATTTTTACACAAAGGCTACAAGAGTTACAAATTTCTAAGACCTACTAAAATTTAAGTATACTACATACCTCTTTGTTTCAATCTTAAGACAATTGTAATCAAAATTTATATGCACTTGGTTCCATTGTACCACCTTTATAGATTAAAGCTCGATCTATATTTATTAGCTCAAAACAACTTATTTTAGTAGCGATAAATTTAGATAAGCTCAATAAAATATAAATTAACTATTTAAGTGCAAATAATAAGTCTCCTAAAAAAATAATTAGTTGTCTTTTCGACTTTCCTCAAAAAAAAAAAAAAAAAAAAAAAAAAGAAGGTTTTTCTCAAAATATAATTCACAACTAATTCAAGTGAAAAGAAGTAGAAAACATAAATTATTTCATATATGAATGAATAATATGGAATTTTTGGCAAACACCTTAAAAAACCATGTATATCAATTTCATTAAAAACAATTAATACAGGACACAACTATTTAAATAAATTAATTCTACCAAACATATGATTTAATCAATTACTGTACCCTTTTAAGTTCAGTATCTTATCCGTTTCAGCTACTACTTCATCAATTCATGTTGTCATCACTTTGAGCTCATTTTCAACGATTATTGTCAAACATAAACTAAGTTTATTGAGACATTAGTGCATGCTGCTGAGCCAAGCCCTATTAACTTTAATTTGGGCTACAAGTCGACCCCACATATAATTTAAATGACATGTTTTATTTACAAACTATTTCTATATGCAGTCCTTGTAAACATACACTTATGTCTCAATAGGTACTGTATGTCATACAATATTTAAATTTTAATATGGATTTTAAATTAATTGATTCCAACCTCATATTGAAAAACACCAACTTTTATATGTGGTTGGCCACACCTTATAGTCAGCCATCTTAGGGGTACTTCATTAGTGTCATTGGGGTTACTTGTTCAGTGTTAAAGAAATTACTTTAATTTGTCAGTGTTAAGTTGTAGAGGTTACTCGGTCAGTTCATTAGACCCTGATCTTTTGAGTTGCTCTGCTGAAATATGCTTTGCTCTGTTGATCCCGGCTCTGCTGTGACTCAATTCGCTCTGTTGAAATCCGCTTTACTCTGCTCTACTTGCCCAGAAGCTCAAAAAAACAAGGCCTAAGGATTATTTGGTCAGTGTTATAGAGGTTACTTTGTTCTTTCACAAGCGGTCACATAATATGGCCACCTGTATACAAAATGCACTGATTAAAAAATACTCGTTATATACAAGTTTTTTGCCATATCCTTTTTATCCCAATTCGACTTGAAGATAAATCATTTCATTACCGCAAACTTTGCACCAACGATCCGTAATGTTTCACATGCACACGACTATAGGGAAGTTGAATCCAAGCAAGAACACCACTTTCTATATCATATGATTCATGAAGACGTAAACCTAGCTATAAGTCTACCTATAACAATAATTTAACAAATAAAAAAAATGAAGAATATATGTGAATGCCAAAACGACAGCAATATAGATGGTACTTTTATAAACTTGCAAAAAGAATTTTGGAATTTTAGGGTCTATAGTCTAAAGAGAGTATAAATGTACTAGTATATAGGTAGCTTAGCCATATTTGGATGGTATCCTTTTCGATATTACTTTCCACTTAGGCACTAAATGCCAATCATACTCCACAAAAAATATAACCTAACCCTAGAAGATGCTTTCATATATGTCCTCTCAATAAGACAACATCAAGATCAATGTTTATTTTTAGGGAACATCAAGATTACTTGATCCCTCTCATCCTTTCATTTTTAATTTGAAACTTATTTTTTTTGTTTTTTCATGAAAGATTATACTTCTAAATGTTGAATTAAGTGATTTATTTAAGTGTTAGTTGAGAAATAAAATATAATAGAAGAGAAAAGAAAAAAAGAGTAAGAATTATCATTGAAAAAATTTGCTCGTAGTTTGCCTATTATCACGATAATACTGTTGAATTTAGCATCAAGCTAGTTACATTAACTATTATCTCCATTCAATTCTCCAAAATTTATACTAAGCTAGTTACATTAACTATCTAAATCTTATGGAGCTATTTGCATGTTCAACTTTTTAAGTGTTTACACACACTTGAACAAAATTATCGCAAAAATGTATCACACTTTCTATATATAACTTTTCAAAGTGTTTACGCACCATTTGATCTATCATCACCACAGATTCATACTATATATCAACTTTTGAGTATTAAGATCTCACCGGATTCAATTATGTACTGACGCAATCGGAATTAATGGAGGAAAAGTAAGCGCAATTTCTAATACGAACAAACAGATTTACAAGCAATAAATTTGTAAAACTCCGCAATCCACCAAAAAAGAGTAAAACTCTCAGGATTATTATTAAAGGTCCAAAACTAAAAATTAAAGACGACTAAAACGTTTAAATAGCCTAAACAAAGCCCTAATACGAAAATAAGCAAAAATTAAGATCCGAAAAATGTTTAAACGCTATTTTCGGGCCTTAAACGAATTCGGGTGACTTAAAAAGCCTATGTGACGTAGGGAGATTAGCTACACGGTTCGACGAAAAAGTTCAATGTCGAAGAGTTTGATTTTCAGTTTTTAAGGATAATGATTTCTACTAGTCAGGCTCCTGGAGTCAGATTGCTTAATAAAATATATTTTCGGAAATGGAAACGGGCCAACGAGTCTAACTCACAGCGCTATGATCGACAGGCTATTTAAGCCATCCGAATTCGTTTAAGGCCCGAAACTAGCGTTTAAACATTTTTCGAATTTTAATTTTGCTTTATTTTCGTATTAGGGCTTTGTTTAGACTATTTAAACGTTTTAGCCGTCTTTAATTTTTAGTTTTTGACATTTTAATAATATTCTCAAGAGTTTTACTCTTTTTGGTGGATTCCGGAGTTTTTTTTTTTACAGATTTATCGCTTGTAAATCTGTTTGATCGTGTAGGGAATTGCGCTTGCTTTTCCTCCTATCTTTCCGACTGCGTCACTGTGACTTGGACTCGTTGGCCCGTTTCCATTTTCAAAAATATACTATTTTATTAAGCAATTTAACTCCGAGAACCTGATTAGTAAAAATCATAACCACTAAAAACTGAAATCAGGCCTTCCAACGCTGAACTTCTTCGTCGAACCGAGCCGCTAATCTCCTTACGTCATGTTCATTACTCTTGAAAAAACAAATTCAATCCATCTGTGTTTATACATTGAACAACTTTAAAAAAATTCAGTTGTTGCAACTTTGACTTAAGAAACCTCGTGGGTCCTTAACTCTATATATCCTATTAAAAGCAATAAAGTTATTAATCAATGAAACTATTTTGTCTTCTTGCATGTCTAAGTTTTGCTGAAATTAGTTAAAATGTACTTTCTTCTTTCTTTTTAATTACATTATTTGGACTTTTATGCTATTGTTATCAAGATGTACACTTCTATTTGATCTTCTTTTGAAATTTATGTGTAGATAAAAATAAATATAATCTGATATTTAATTTGATTCATCTCAATTACTTTTAAAATATCAACTTTAATTTCCAATAATAATAAGCTTATTATTATTATTATTATTATTATTATTATTATTATTATTATTATTATTATTATCAATCAAGAAGTAAAAAACATACCGTTCAAGATGAGGTTGAAAAAAGGAAGGAAAAATAATTAGATTAGAGTATAAAAATAGATATTTATTGTGCTCTGTATATATTTATTGTAATAATTTTTTTTCTATAAAGTTTAACTAGTAGTGTGATTGTGTGATACAAGTATAATTTTCTATCTCTCTTATAATTCGTATATTCTAATACGGAATATCTCTAGCTAGCTTAGTAGTATATACTCCGTATTTCCTATTCGTTGAAACAACATATATATATGACAACAAGTAGATGATCATTTGCTGCTATTGAAAACAATTCCAAATCATTTATTTTGCGCAATCACATGATGAGAACAAACAAATACATTTTTAGATCAGATTCATTTAGGGGTGTAAATTCGAGTAAACAGTTCGAGTTTGGGTTGGGTTTATCAATTTCGGGTTATAACGGATCAGTTTATAATAGGTTGAAAAGATTAGCGGGTCAGTTTAGATCGGTTTTGAAACTCATCGGGTTAGTTCAGTTTGTTTTTTTAATTGTGGTTTCTATTTGGATTGGGTCCTAATCGGGTCGGGTTGTAGTTGGTTCGGGTCATAATCAGTTTACGTTGAATCAGATCGGTTTGAAAACGGGTTTAGCCAGTTTAAAGTGGGTTACAGTTCAAAACTATTTGGGTCCGAATCAGATCGGGTTGTAATCGGTTCGGGCCATAATCAGTTTGGGTTAAACTGGGTCGGTTTGAAAATGGGTTTCGATTCAAAACAAATCGGGTGAAATCGGATCTGCTCATTATCGGTTCAAGTCATAATCGGTTTGGAGTGAAATTGGTCGGTTTGAAAACAGGTTTACCCAATTTAAAATGGGTTTCAGTCCAAATCATATTGGGTTAAAATCGAGTCGAATAGTTATCAAATCGAGTTAGCCAGATAATGGGTAGGAACAACTCATGTTATAATCAAGTTAAGTCATAAATAAGTTATGTTTATCGAGTAGTGGGTTGAAAATGATCAGATCATAAACATATTGGGTTATGGGTTGTAAACGACTCAGTCATTATCGGTCGTAAACGGTTCGGTCTCAACGGGTTACGGGTCGTAAGCAGTTCGGTCTCAATGGATTACGGGTTGGAAACGGTTCGGTCACAATGGGTTACGGGTTGGAAACGGTTCGGTCACAATGGGTTACGGGTTATAAATGGTTCGGTCACAACGGGTTACGGGTTGGACCGATTCAGGTTTATCGGATTTTTGTCAGGTTTAAAAGTTTTTCGGTTTAAAATGGGTTAGGTTACTATCGGGTTCAGACGTAATCGGTTTGGGTTGTTGTCAGTTTCGAGTTATAACAGTTTGGCTTGATAATGGGTTGGGTTAATAACGGTTCGCACGAATTCAGTTTAGTTCAGTTCAGTTTCGGGTTTGAAAAAACTGGGTCGGATCGATTTTTGATTTTCAAAAAATGGGTTTTTAACGGTTCAGTTCCTTTTTAAATCGGTTTGAAACAATCGGATTTAACGGTTCAGAATGACACCTGTAGATTCATTACATTAGTAGACAAACATCAAGACAAAATTGATATGGGACGGCTTATCATTTTTGTTTCTATGTATCATAGCATGACAACATTTTTTTATGGGAAATGTAAGCACCATTTAAATCATTTATCTTACTCTTGTTCATCACTAAGAATACAGAAATCAGGCAGACAAAATTAAATACGAAGTAAAACTTTTCTTTTTAGATTGGATTCTTTCATTTTCAAGTTCTAAGAAAATGCGCATAGGCGGGTTTTGCTAGAATTATACTCCCTATGTTCCTATATGCCAATGATTATTCGTCAAAATGTAGAGGAAAAAAACATATTTAAGTGTTATACGTCTCAATTTATGGTTTTAAGGTAATAACATTATCATATCGTTACTCATAATTTTACATTCAAAACTATAAAAGAAAGTTACATAGGACAAATATTAAGGAGCAAGGGAGTAACAGATTCTAGCGAGTAATTAAGCCCAACATATGAAATCAGTGGTGGACAAAAGTATTCAATTAAACTTATAAGCTAAAGTAGAGTGTCATTTACAACCTCACATAAGAGAGACAAGCTAACTGTTACGAGTAAGTGACTAACAGTTAACTTATTTAGCCTCACTATTTGAAAATTTAATAGTAGCCTTAGAAAAGTATAATATAAGCTGGATCCTCGACCCAAATACCGCAGTTGGGAAGATTTGATCTTTTGACCTTAAAGACGTCAAAGTTATATACGAGATCAAGATGAATACTCAACCAGTTACACCAAGCAAGCTTGATAAGATTGTTAATACAAGTTCAAATGATGGCATTGGTATCATGTCGGATTTAAATAAAGTTACATCTGACAATACTAGAGACCAGCTAGGCGATTTTTTAAAGGAGAAAGACTATACTGAACTAAAAGTTTGATACTCTTGCGGGTAAATAAATCTGATCCAGCTAACCACCAAGCCACGGATGTTATGAAAACATTGCTAGGAGAGTTGGCATTATCGTATGTATTAAGCAGGTCGATAGAGGAGCCTATTCGATGACAAATGTTTTTACTACAAAAACACCAACCAAGAGTACTTGACGATAAAACTCAACAAATACTCGCAAGTATCCTGAGATGTCATCGCCTTCTTGTATTTTTAAGCCACCTCGCTTATAGCATGAATGACACCAAACTAATTTTTGTAGATCTACACATTTGTACTTGGTATACTCTATGAATTATGAAAAGATGAAACAATTGACGTGTTTAGTTCCTCGGATGACATAGTTATAGTATAAACACAAGTGTTAACTATGAAGTTCCGTGTTCGGTTTTAAAGTCGCGATAGCGAGTAACATTTTGATCGGGTCAAAACACTAGTTAGAAATGGAGACCTAACAAGAATTTTGATGAGTAATACCAGTAAATCAACTTCACCTAAAGTTTTGGTAGCTTCTTCAAATAATTCAAAGTGTTAATTTAGTCTTTGTTACTCTGTTGAATGTAGTAACGATGCATTTCAGACTATTGAAAAAGAAAAATATCTTAAAATTATTCATAAATAATCAAAAAATGGGATTAACTTAACGAATACTGAAACTCTGAAATATATTTTTTTGAAGATCGATATCACTGTTCACTTACCCCTACAAATCATAGCAATTTACATGATATCTTAGCTTTGGATTTACAGTATACCAGGATCCAAGATCGCCCGAGCGGCAGGAAAATTACAACAAAGCACGAGATACCCACAAAGGGTTAATTTGATTGATAAAATTTGAACTCTTACTAATCTTTGTCACCCACAACGGGTCATAGAAACAAATCAACAATAGATTAACAGACGAAGCAAGCAGGCAAAATTGCTTGCAGTTCTGGTAACACAATGGCTGGCATCCCCTCATCAATTAATCACAATTTTGGATTTACAGACATTTTGGTCAGCAGAAAATACATGACTTATGGTACATAAGATACAGATAAAAGGAACAGACCACTTTTCACACTAGCAGCAGAGGAGTGCAACGACGAACCCACACAACAGATACACGAAAGAATTGTGAATAAAAGACCTGTAATTGCTTTAACTTTGCGAGCAATTCTTCTAAGCTGATCCAAATTCATGTAACCATTTTTCATGGCGCTCAATATCAGTAGCAGAGACACTAGGTTGAACTTTCCTCAATGCTTCTTCAAAATCACACATTGCAACAGGGTCATTTGAGATGTCATCTTTAGCCATATTTTTTATCTCATCTCTAGTCTTGCCTGCTATTTTACGCCTCATGCCATTCAAGGATGCATCCCGACAAACATTTGTCAAATCGTCTCCACTGTATCCCTCTGTTCGCCGAGCCACTTCATCAACATCCACATCAGCAGCCATCTATAAAAACATCGTCAAGCCTTGTCAGTAAAGTTAACCAAACCAGCACATAGAAAGACGTATTTTTAAGTGTAAAATCACTAAGCACCTCCATGTTGAAAGCTAAGTGACAAACAAATTTATCCCATGATCAGATGGTTTCACTTGTCATGCAATCTCCCTTCCTTTTCTCCAGCAATTAGTCTTAGACTAGATTAATATGGAGTAACCAGTAACTAATTTAAACTTTTCAGATTCCTTACTTTGTATAAACCCTAGTATTTATAGCTAGATATTTCCGAAATTTCACATAACAAATTGAAACTGCATTATATTCCATTTCTTACAGTTTCCATGATTACAGGTGCCATATTATTATTTTCCATATTACTAATCATACTCAACATGCAAGCAAGAAATCAACTCCTGTTGTGCATGAGCCATGTTAAAAGTTAAGACAGCCAGGCGATTTAGGGTGTACACCAGAGGCCCAGAGTAGTAGAGCCTAAGAGAAAGAAAGCAATCATTTGAGAAAGGACCTGTTTCTTACCTCAACAGTTCTCAGATTAATCTTTATAAGCTCTTTTCGGCTTTCAAAATTTGGAAGAGGAATGTATATACGCTTTTCCAATCTCCTCCTGTGTTGCAACAACCGCCAATAGTCAGGTAAAAGTTGTAAAACTAAAAGTTTACAAACCTGGACTCAAGCAATATACAAGGGATGAAGTTTAGTAAGACCTTAGTGCCTCATCGATATCCCATGGAAAATTTGTGGCTGCCAGAACCATGACTATCTTTCGGTCTTCACCAGAAGAGCTAACATTTACACCATCAACTTGAACAAGCAACTCAGACTTAACTCTTCTAGATGATTCATGCTCTCCTGAAGCCCTGACAAAGGAAGAAAAACATTAAATACATAGCCATATCAGTGTAGACAACTAGACATAAACCTTTTCTATACATCATGTACCACAACCAAACTTCCGAAATCTATTAACTATTACTAAAACGAAACATTGTTGACATCATCTCTCCTCAAAACTGTATACGTGTCGCTTTCTTATGAAATTTTTTCCCGCCTAAACCATTGATGATGTCATTTTTCTTGTGATAGTTTTTTTTTTCCCCCTTGAAAGGATTTTTTTTTTTCTTTTATGTGATACTTCGTAAACAAGTTAATTAAGTTCTTTCAACAACTTAATCCAGAAAACCGAAGTATAGTAAATTGAATAGCAACTGTATTCCTTTCTTTTGATTTAAAGATCTATCATTCCCTCTCCTCAATTCCTTAACACTAATATTCAAACATCCAGAAATTTCCTGAAATATTCAAACTGTATTTCTTTTAAGAAATCTCCTTCCAATGAATTTATGACAAAATTAAAAAGATTCATTGTATATACGAGTTCTATGCTATAATTTTTTTTATTAAAACCGTGCATCGCATGGGGATAATCTAGTTAAGAATTAAGATAAAAAGATGGGTGAATTGCATACTCAAGCACAAATAAAACATCAAGGGGATGAGAAGAAAACAGTTTAAAAACTGCACATATATAGAGCACAAGTACAGAGGAACATCGGGAGGACCTGAGGGATGTGGGAGAGAAGCAGGTCAGCAGAGATTCTAGAGTATGGGTACATTCCTGTGGAGCCTAACATTTATAGAGGGATCTATTGAAGAAAATTAAACTAGCATGATGCTTTAAAATGTTGAGTAACTTCATAAAGCTTCTTCCATTATCTTCTCTTTTCTTTCTTTTTTCTTTCTTTTTTTTTTTTTTTTTTTTTTTGGAAACCTCAGACAGTTCAGCATACACGTAGAGCATATACAAGAAGACATAAACTAACCCTCGAGCATTGCAGAGGGAATCAATCTCGTCAATAAAGATTGTGCTTGGAGCATAAGCTCTAGCAAGATCAAACAAGCAGCGAACCATACGCTCACTTTCTCCACGCCATTTTGAAGCCAAGGTTGCAGAAGAGACATTGAAAAACGTTGTCCCACACTCAGTGGCAACAGCTTTAGCCAACAGTGTCTTTCCCGTACCAGGAGGTCCAAACATCAGTACCCCTTTCCAGGGTCTTCTGATTCCCTGTAGAATAAAAGAGAAGTTCACGTTTTAGCAAAGATTTTTCTTATAGAGTTCACAAATTGTACTATTCTATTTAAACATTAGCCTTAATCTATGCAGTAAGAAATTAAAAAATTAGGTGGGGTGATATTTGTTGAAGTTACTCAAAAGGGCTACAAGAAAATGTACTTAAGACACTCAACTTCTCAAGTGATAGATAAAGTGAAAAATAAGATAATATACCTGGAAATACTCGGGCATCCATAGAGGAAGAACAACAGCTTCCTCAAGTAGTCTCTTTGCCTCAGTTAATCCTGCTACATCTTCCCATCTTACTCCAGGGGTAGAGTCCAAGACATCCCTTTCAAGCATAGCAGCCAAATCTTCATCAGGGCCCTCATATAGCCCCCTTTTTGATTTTCCGTCTTCAGAATCAGCACCCTGCAGTTCTTCAAATCAGTAAGGAATAAAAGGTAAAACAAAACCTAAATCCAATAAACACAAGTTTAGGTTGAATCAAATGGGGAGCCAGAACTGTCAAAATCTAGTACAAACAGAATGACTTCATGTGCGAATATATTTGAATTTTGGTCTATTGAGAAATATATGCAGTAAAAGCTGTTTAACCAACATGGACAATATAGTCCAACTGCAACTACCATAATTAAGCAAACACAACAATAAATTGGTTTCCATCTTTCAGGACAAAGGAGCTCTGTGGCCTCCTGTGCCTTTAGTTTAGGGGCTTCTAAGCCACTCAAGGGAAATAAAATTCCTTTGTCAAGGTTTGTTTCAAAGAACTCTCAATTTCTTTCACCAGTAAAACTCTATGAGCAGTCCAGTACTATCAGATTATTCTAGGTCCATGATTCCATGGTTGTTGTATGTCTCCCCACACCAGAAAGATAGAAACTCCCTTTGTGGCTAATCAGAAAATTTCCTACACTCAACCAAACAACATTCAACAATACCAAGGAAATGAAACATTGAAGGATATCTTCCTTCATAATACTACTTTCCTTGCTCAACCAAACAAGCACTACATTCAATGACGACCACCCTTCTATTAGCTACCCATTGCCACTTTTTCTATCATTTGTCCATCACAATATTCTTCACCATTGCTTTGAGCAAAGGCCTCAGACTGCTCCCACCAAGAAGAGTCGAGGGGCAGGGGGAAAGAAGAGATTGGAGGGTGCAATAGGCATTGCATAATCCATACCAGATCATGGATCAATTAGAAACATTGGAGGGAGATCAAGATAAGAGTGATAATAGAAAAGATTTAAACATAATTGTGGGCTAAGGTGATTAAGGAAAAGTGGTGGTCAGTGAGAAATGGCATTGAAAGAAGAATAGCGATTGAGGATTTAAGGGAAATCATTAGAGTATGTTGGGTCAGATGAAATGCAGGTGGCATAAAAGCTAGGGGGCTGTCTCTAGTAGTCCCTAACAAAAAATCCAAAAAATTTTATTGTATAACCCACTTCCCTTATCAAACAAGGAAAGTAGGTTTGATTTTGTTGCTCATATAATGATTTTAAATCGTTCCTCCTTAATCCCTCTCCCTCTCTTGTTTGATCTCACATGAGCAACACAAACACCAAAATAGGCCATTGAAAGCAAAATGGGCATATCAGACCACTCCTCCAACCAAGACTTGCAAATCCCCCCATCAATCAGAAAGAAGAAAATTTATGCCTGTTAAGCATGTGCTTTCAGGAAAAGGATATTTTAAAAGTTCATCTAAGGCATCCAACCCCTTTGGATATTGCGAAAACCCCAAAACAGAAGGCCCAGATATCAATTTGACTTACAGGCATAGTAGCTCTTGCAGATCACTTGAATCTCTAGAACGAGGGAAGTAGAAGCGATTAAGACATGGCTTTGGAAAATGTATAATTGACGATCACAAAAATCGAAGGATTAACAATACGAATGAAATGAATATAAAAGCGAAGAAAGCAATCCACACAGCATGTTTCAAAAAGATCAGAGAACAAACCAGCTACAGCATGGTTTCCAATGTGATGTAATCGAAAAAAGTATTGAAGACTTGAGAACCTTTACAGGTTAAAAATAAAAATTAAAAAATTAAAAAATTAAAAAAATTAAAAAAAAAACTTACCTTCTCGCATACCAATTTAAAGCTGTAACTGTTACTAAAATGAGCATGCCAATGCCCAAGGTCAAGCAATACACTGATAATCAGAGATTCTCAAATTCAAGCAAGATGAAAAACTCTAAAAGCTGCCAATAATAGAAAATTTGATATTGAATGATATCAACAAAACTTACTGCTGCATCCCCCTTGCTGGATTTCCCAGATCCAGCTTTTTTTCCATTAGCAGATGAACGAGCTCCAGGACCAGAGGCCCCAGACTTCGCAGAACCAGTTGCTTTTGCTCCCCGGCCAGTTGTACCAGGTTTTGTTGGACCACGAGCCCAAGCACCATCTTGAGCCGACTTTCTCGTGCCTGCTGGACCTGATCTTGTAGGCCTTCGATTTGTATCACGACTTGGTGGCCTCCAAACATCAGGATCATCCATTGGACCAGAAGAAGAAGTAGGGTATTCATCCAATGGTTGAAAGACAAAAGATGACTTGGTAGAAATTGGTGGTGAAGGAGGTCGTCGACCCACAGGAGTATCCTTGAAAGACCTTCTCTCAGCATCCAACTGTTTTACAACTTCAGTTTCCTCTATGACAGCTTTCTTTACATTCATCCACTTAGAACGAGTCATAGGATCGTCAAGAGTGTTTAAGTGCCTATAGCCATTTAAGAATTGTCAAAATTATGAATCCTCATTGGAAAAAATGGTCCAGACTCCAGAGGAAAATCCATTATAATACAAATTAATGGTATAAACCCTTGGATCAAATGCCAGTCTCAACTTATATACTACCACCGTTTCATATTATTTGCAACGATTAGACACTTTCTACTCACACTTTATGTCAAATCGTTGCAAATAATATGAAACGGAGGTAGTACAAGATTCATAACTATACATAAGATTCATAAGTATAGTTCTATTCAAAGGTCAGCATTTAAAGACACAATAATTACTTATGGCAGTCTCATAAGATTCGTAAGATTTATAACTAAACATAAGATTCACTGATGATGCCAATCCCACACACACACACACAGAGACACACACAAAATGCACTTTAATCTCTTCACATCTTTAAAAGAAGTCTTTTGAGTTGCAGCAAGATAAAGTCTTCACACTTCCTTTTAACATGATACCAGGCACTACACTTCTCAAAAAAGAATTCATCTTTTGTAAAGATTGAATTTGAAAATGACTTGGCTTCATCATGGCCTCCACATTTATTTTTATAAAGGCAATCATCTTTCATCTTAAAACGATACTCGCTCTCAATACTTCAAAGTGGTCTTTCCTTAAGTCATACATCAATCTAAATAGGGGCTCATAGTGAAGAACAAAAGTTATACATAGGCATACTTCTGTATGTCTGCATAGTCTATCTAAGAAGACAAGTTTCAACTTTTAGGAGAACCCACAAAACATTTCCTAGAAAAGAAGGTGAAGAAAAAGAAACTATGATCTAGTTTGTTTTAGATAAGGTGGTTTTAGGAAATAATTATTAACACTAGTAGCAGCAACACCGACATCTTAAAATCCTATCAAGATCCCTTAATAAGATCTAAACGAACCATGTAAACTCTCATGACCAAAAGTCCAAAACCCTATATGATGACCAAGATCTAGTTATTTTTAGGACTATCTCTCTTTCTCATACAGTATATGTGACCTCAAATCTCCTGTTTGTGTATCTAGTTGGCTAGTTGCCTCCTTTGATATGATCAAAGCATCTTAGACTTGCCTCACACATCTTGATTGTAGGTTGCACAATTGTGTATAAAGCAAAACATATTTGTTTCAACCTCCAAACCTTATCGCTTTTTTTAATTCACATCCAAGTCAGCGCTGTGTCAACACAAGTACTAGCATCATATAATAACCAACATTTCATCAAATCACCCTTACATTGGATGATTGAACCCAAGATACTTGAATAGATCCCTCTTCATTTGACATAAGTGCCCCTGATATTTTAAACCTATGTCACTAAACATACATAATATTACACCACTACTAGGTGCCTCACAAAAGACTCCTTGATGAAGCCTTGCACTTTTCAAAAGATTCTTGATGATTAATCCTTTAATGAAAACATCATGCAAGATTAATTTTGTGCACAATGAAACTCTCCTAAAAGTAAAGTTGGCACCGAATCATCATCAACTAGTTTTAGGAAAATCACAAAGGGTCCTGTCAATCTGTCACATTTAATTTAATCATCCTCATGATAAATCTCTTCTCATAGCAAGGCCTAGAAATTATACTTCTCCCATTTCACGATACTTAATAGCTATTTGTATGAACTATGATCTTATCATATTCTACAACACTTTCACTTGAAACAAAAAAAAAATGCCATACACTCTTTAGGAAAAAGAATACCCAACAAAGAGATCAACCATAAAACCCATTGCTAACAGTAGAAACCTATATCTACAATTCCCACTATCTCTCAGCTCCAAAATCTTCCGATACAAGAAGCAAGCTAGTGTTAAAAAACTCGAGCTGTGAAGTCCACCAAAAAATACATCGAAACAACTCTCTCTCACCGCCCCCCCCCCCAACCCCACCGTCCCCCGTCCCCAAATAAATCCTACACACAATGCTTCAGTCGATAACAAGATCAAGACCCAAAATCACTCATCACATAAAGAAAACCCAATTTTTTTTCCAGCATACAATGACTGAATAGCTTTTCGCCGCAACAAATTCCTCAAAAGATCCTCGAAATTCAGAAAAAAGGGCACTTGATCTCTAAACTCAGCTGCGGAAACTTACCTAACTCAAATTCCACATTTCTAGCACTTAAACATTTATAATTACACACCTTCATTTCGTCATTTCCCTAAAAATAGTTCCAAAAAATAGAAAATAGCTAAAAATAATAAATATCAACAAATGTACAAAAACAATGCAATTCTAAATTATAATAAAACGTAGATAAAATTATCTATCTAGTTTCAACATTATCTTCACCAACAATCAAATTGAAGAATCAAAATGAAATAAAAATTAAAGAATTGAAGCTCAAGTTATAATCCAACAAAAATTAGGACACAGAAAAGGGGAAATTACTTGTTGATTTGAGCAATGGCGCCATCGAAGAAGATAACAGCAGTATCATAAAGACCTTCAACTGCATATTCTCTGGCCAATTTCAGATGATCTTGTAATCCCGACAATGTAGTTTCCACCATTTTCTCTCTCCTCTGAAGAAATTTGATTAATTTTTGGATGTCTGAAACTTCGATTTGCCGAAGAATTAGGGTTTCGATTTGAAAAAATTTAGGGGTAAAATAAAATAAAGGGGGAAGAGAGAGAAGAACGACGGCGACGTTTAAACGGTTTGGCAACGGCAATCGGAGGGAAGTGAAATTACTAGAATGCCCTTTGAGTGTGGTTTGACCTTTTTTGACTTTGTGAGTGGATATCAAACGGTTGTAAATTTTGTACTAGTGTGTTTTGAGTTTTGACTCTTTTGGGTGGGAAAGTAGATTTCTTTCTCGAAATTAGAAAATAGGGGTAAATTTAGAGTTATTTTCCAAAATAATGTAATAACAAAAACTAATTCTTATATACATTGGTTTAAAAACTATTTTTCATGATATCACCACTTAGATTTGGTTTTAAGGTTCGATATTTGCAAGTATAAAACCGCCAATATTGTTGGTGGTTTAAACTGCACCTCTATTGGTATTAGAGGTTCTATGAATAGAACCTCTAATGGTATTAGCGGTTCTATATAATTTGGTTGTGAAAGTTAAGGTAAACGAGGTAGGTTCAACTTAGGACCGCTAATGGTATTAGAGGTTTTATGCATAGAACCTCTAATGGTATTAACAGTTCTATACAGAACCTCTAATTGTATTAGGGGTTTTATATATAGAACCGCTAATATTGTTAGCGGTTTTATACTGCGAAATTCCAAACCTAGGAACCTCTAATGGTATTGTTAGCGGTTTTATACTGCGAAATTCCAAACCTAGGAACCGATCCTTTGTGAACAATATTGTGGGAAATAGTTTTTAAACTGACTTATATAAAGAATTAATTTGTATTTTAACATTATTCAGGGAAATCACTCGGTAAATTTATCATGTAATCTATGTGTATCGATATGTGTTTAACACACGATATTTAAAGGATATATTAGGTATTTTAAGTTGGATTTTTATGTGGATCTTGTTTGCTTTTGGCTCATGTGAAGGCTTATGTTGCTTGTAGACTTGTAGTTATAAGGGGCGAACTCATATTATGTACGGAGTAGTTGTTGTTGGAAGCTTCTTTAGGTCAACAAAACACACTTGCAAATAAGGAAAAGGTAGAGACTAGAGAGTAAAGGTTATTCGTTTTCTTTTGAGTTTCTAGTTTTATCTGCTCCATCCAAGGTCAAATGTTGTCGGATCAACTCTAAATTTTGACACAACATTTTTGTCGGTTGGATTGTTGTTTTCTAAATCAATATTATGTTTTCAGCCTTAAACTCCATTTATTTGTAAATTATAACTTAGGCGCTTATTAGTGATGTTTAAATTTTTGTTGTGCCAAACTTATTGTTTGATGATGGTATGTGCCTCTGGTAGACCTGGCAATTCTGACCCACACCCGATGACTCGAAATTGACCTAAAAACATCGACCCGAAATGACCCGACCCGACCCGTACCCGACCCGACCCGAATGTTAACAAACCCGAAATGACTCAACCCGTACCCAACCCAAACAACCCATTTGTCAGGTCTAGCCCTTGGTGTCAATTAGAGAAGACAATTGTGTGTTGCATCCACTTATTATTAATACTAGATGAAACCCGTGCGATGCACGGTTTGTTTGTATTTTTTCAAATAAAATATTTTACCAAAAATATATTTATCCGATAAACTTTGTGATTTTCGCTTGCTTACTACTTGAATTTTTTTTATTATAAAATGAATTATTAATTTTGTTTCTCATATTTAGATAAAATTCCTAATATAAAAAGATAATATTTTATTTCAAAAAGTTTCCTATGTGGTTGGCTACAGCGTGTGGTTGGGATTACTTGATCAGGGGGTTACTCGATTGGTCAAAGATTACTTGGTCGATCAAAGGTTACTCGGACGGTTAAGGGGTACCAGTCAATATTTTAATGTGTCTCAGTAGGCCACACTATATGGCCAGCCACATAGAAAATGCGCTGATTTTATTTTCATTGGCTAATGATAGGTTGTCGTACACCTGTCAAAAATAATTTCCTAACAAAACCAACTAACAATGTAGTAGGGTAAGTAGGGTCGAATCCACAGAGAGATGGCTATTTAATCTAACCTCCAAGAATTTGGAGAAACTAAACAATGTCACGATATTGAGATAGAAAAGTAGTATAAATTAAAATAGGAATAAAAATAATAAAAAGACCTAGGGTTATGGTTCACCGTGTTTATAGTTCTAAATCTATCAAAATACCATCAACAATTCAATTAATCAAGTATATAGAGCAATTGCTAAGCCTATGATCGGGTCTTAACGCTCTCAATTTAACATATATAGTTCGGTCGCTAACATAATCAAAATTACTAATTGTAGGTAAGCCTCTAAAAGTAAGATCTTTCGATTCAAACTCTTATTAACAATAATTAATCAAACAATTGATCAGGTTGCAAGATTAACATTCTAACACTATCAATTACAGATATGAATAATCAAAATATCAATAACATCAATCAAGATTCATAGTATAAACATGGGTTTCCAAACCCTAGAAATAAACTACTCAAGCATGAAATAAATAATTAAATCTAAATCTAATAAAGAAATCATAATTAAAAGAGAGAAATAAAATACCTCTAAGAATTAATGTAACAAACTCAAGAGAAACCCATGAAAAATCCATGGAATTGCCCAAGAGAAATTATGGCTAGAGAGAAAAGAAAACGAATGTAAAACAATAATAAAAAGCATAAGGAGAAAATAAATCTCCTTGAGTATTTAATAAATTTCCTTGAGTATTTATAATTCCTTAATTTCTAATCTAAAAATAAATAAAAAAATATAAATTACACAAGCTGTCAAATAATTGGACGATAGAAGATGACATGGCGCGAAGATGCTCAATGAAGATGGCCACCGACTCAAGAACCAAGCCTTAACGAGCAGCCATGATGGTCCATATATGTTGGCACGTTGTTGGACTTCAATAAGGCATCGCTGCACCAGCGAGCTATCGCTCGGTGCTTGCGTGAAGGAGTGAAAGGGCAAGCTATAGCTCCTTGGCGAGTGAGCTCTCGCTTAGGGCTGTTGTTGCTCTCGGCATATGCAAGCTAGCCCGCAAGCTCTCGCTCACTCGCTGTTGGGCATACCGTCGACTTCACAGGCTTGTAACTTCTGATGCAAAGATTTTATATAGGCGTGTGACCTATCGTTGGAAAGCCCTTCAAGTCTAGTTTCCAATGCAACTTGAATCACTTCAATCCAATCTGTAGAACTCAAGTTTTGGTCAAAAGAGTGAACAAAGGTCAATTTTGACATATCATTCATCATCATTTAACTTCGTTTTCAACTCAAATTCAATTCAAAAAGACACATAGTGATCCTTGTAAATGCTATGTCCATTTTCCATGCACACTATAATCAAAATCAACATCCACGAACATGGGATCTTTGGTTAATAAACTCAATTCATCGGCTTCCATTCAAATATCATCCGAATCAACTCCAAACACTTCGAAAGCATCCAAATGACTATAAAATCACCTAAAACATTAAGAAAAACACAAACGGAGCGTAATAGAGTACAAAACAAACAACTTATACATTTGCGACCTAAAAAGCAACAAAAAGACTTAAAAAGCAACTATAAAAGTAGCATAAACGTGCCTATTAATCCTATATAAATATGACTCATCAAATTCTCCCAAACTAAACCGTTGCTTGTCCCCAAGCAACACTAGACACAAAACGGAGAAAATTGACAAATAGGACTTCTAGGGAACTAGAATAAGACCAAAATCTAGCTCGGATACAAATGGAACCACTCAACATCATGATCCACGTACAATTGAAACCAAACTTAGCCACAAACGATTTCCCAATCAAGCTAGTCTTCGCCGCACACCTTGTAGAATATAAATATTTGATGCAACAAAGGGTAACTTGACGATAGCGAGAGATAACGTTCACTCAATCACAAAACACACATGCCGATCAAAAGGACTTTATAAGCATGTAATTGGGCTAAGGTAAAGGGGTTGGATAATATTTAGGAAAATGTGAGTAAAAAGCCAACTTGAGGAGCAAAAATATAAATGGGACCAGATAATGATCTAAACTTCATTCTCCAATTGACACCACCAACTTTCTCCAAAATATTATACAGAACCAAGATTGAAATCAACTATACATCGTCATGAATAATTTTTTTTTCTTTCTTTGCCATTTTCTTTCAATTTTTCGGCTTTTTCAAAGAAGTACATATAAACAAACTTTTTTTTTTTTTTTCAAGTAACACTTCTCAACTATAGATATAACTTTTTTTTTCAATATATATTCCACCATATTTTGCATAAATTGAAGCTTGACACACAAACAACGACACCACATCAATAAGCTTCCCAAGCTAGCTAGACTTGGGAATAGTAACCAATGGGGCTAAAGTGGCTTGTAATGTAGCTAAATATCAATGAATGGCAAGGCAACAACATGGGTGAACACAAAGGGAATAAATGTATCTAAATATCATTTGAAGGCTACCTAAAGAACATGGCCTTTATCATGTGCGGCAAGTGTGAATCATAATCAAATTACTAATAAATCTCAAGCCAAAGTCATTGAAATAACAAATTGCATCAATCACACAAACACAAAGTAAGGTGACCTAACACGAGATTTGACTAGCTATACTTGATATAGAACTACCAATCTTCCACAAACCATTCAATTGATTCACACAATGTCAAGCAGTTAGCAATGTATAGCACAAACCGACCGAATTTTAGAATTGTAACTAAGATCAAAAGAAGCTCAAGAGAGTCAAATCAAATCCGCACACGGTTCGAAGTCAAAATACAAAAGATAGGCACAAGTATGCATCATTGAAAACAACTAAAAAAAACCAAGAAAGCAGTACATTCTTTTTCATTGTACGTAACTCCCACCCATAGTGAGTGGTAAAAACCGTACAACAACTACAAAAGTAATGACGACAATCATCCTCCCACCTAATGCTCTTTGATTTATAATAAAATGAAAATAATTATCTTCTCTTGATTATATTGAAACCGAAAAAATTGAGGAGCTAAGGCAGGGTATATAATTTTAGGATTAACAGGATAATTATGATTTTGGTTTAGATTTCGATTTTATGATAAAGTACTTAATATTATTTTTTAGTGTCAATGCATTCCATTGTTTTTGGTATCATATCTATGCTATTAGTATCGAATTATCTTGAGAAATTGGATGTGAATTGAGAAGTACTTAGACACCTGTAAAAGGAGAGGACATGTACACAAAAATACACTATTTATTTACATAACGTACACTATTTAATCTATAAGTACAATATACGAATAAGCCGTGGTTAAATACATTAAGGAGTCAAGGCATAAACAAAATTAATGAAATCGAAAACAAAATCATAAACGTGCACAAAAATTATTAAAGCTGAATATAAAGAATACTTCATTGATAAAGCTTTTCTATGTCTAAAAAGAAAAAAGAAAAAAAAAAGCTTTGATGGTAGACAAAAAAATTAAGGAAAATTTCACAAGTATAATCCAACATTTGCCCCGTTCTTCCAAAATAATCCAACCTTTCAATAAACCCGAAATAATCCTAAGGCGACGTTTGGAATGTGGGAATGGGAGTTTGGGGATTAAAATGTGGGAATGGGATTGGGAATTGATTGTTGGGAATATATGAAAATATGACGATACTTTGTTTGGGTAGTGGATGGGAGTAAATGGGGAATAAATAACAAAAATACAAAATTACCCTTACTAATCGTTCTCTTCCATTCTTTTTATTCATGACGAAAATGTCATTTTTTTATTTATTCTCATTCCCACTCATTTATTACCTACCCACCCTAGGTAATAAATTGGTGGAAATTCACCTCATTTATTCCCAATCCCACTTAACAAACAAGAGATTTTTTTTTTATTTTTTTTATTTGGGATTAAAAGTCCCATTCTCGCCCTCAATTCCCATTTACCAAACACCCCCTAAATTTACTACATATTTTCTTCACCTCCATTTCAAGCTTTCAGCCTTAAAGAATGGCTCCCTCACCTTCTCGCCACCACCTCACATGACTGTCAACCTATCCCGTCAAGGCGTCAACTAGGCCGCCCCACTACCCCCTCCTCTCTGTATCAACCAGCCCACCACGTGCTACCCCCTTGCAATTAGCCTGCAACTCAGCCACCACAACCTCCGCCACCACTTACCCCACCCCAACCAAACCCAGACTCGAACCACCAACCTCACCTAGCCAAAACCATTAACCCCTGCCCCACCCAGAACCCGAAACCCCAACCCCCACCATTGTCCTTCTCTTCTCTCTCTTTCTCAATTGAATTAGGGGCTGAATTGGTTGTGGTCGTACATTGTTGATGTTGTGGGTGTTGTTTGCGGTTGTGTTGTGGGTTGGTAGTGGATGGATGTTTGTGTTGAGTGATTTTGGTGGTGATAATGGAGGAAGGGAGAGGAGAGAGAAACAGGCAGGAAGGGGAAAGGAGAAAGAATTATTATTATTTTTTTTATTTCAAGTAAAAATATTTTTTTTAAAATTAAAAATAAAATAAAATTGACCAAGTAAAAAGTGTCACGTTGTAAACTTAGAATTATTCAGGTTAATCGAAAGATTGAATTATTTTAGGAGAATGAGGCAAAGGTTGAATTATTCTTGTTAAATTTTCCAAAAATTAATGATACTTGACCTTATTAAATTATATTGTTAATTGGATACTCATATTAATTATAATTATGTGGTGTATTGATAGAAATAAAATTTATTGTTGATTAGATATTCAAGATAGATGTCAATATTTTATCTAAATATATTCTATCATTTAAAAAGGGAATTTAAAACTAAAAAAAGATTAAAAGTTTATTGAAATTAAAAATAAAAAATAACTTTTTTATACTAAACAAATCTATCTAATAATCCTTACATGACATCTTATGTGGCATGTTTATGTATAGTTTTGTATCCGGGCGACGACCAGATTGTTGATAAAATTTAAGATAAACTTATTGGCTTGAATGTTAAACACGATATCATATATATAATAGTGTACTTTTGTAGTTTTGTTTGTAAATAGATATCTATGTTATTATTAACTTGAATTTTTTTTTATTAAACTTAAATTTTTTTTACTGAACTAAAAGTATTTTACCAAACTAAAATTATTTTTTTTCATTAAAACTTATTTTTACTGATATTCTATTATTTTTTTAAACAAATTAAATATATTATAAATGGATCTTACTTTAAAGAACTTTTTAAAAAGAATTTTATAATGGAAATAGAACTGAATTATAGGATATTTATTAAAAGTTATGAATAATTGTGTATATATGAATTATTATAAGTATATCTATAATAAAATTCTATACAACATATTTATCTAAAAAAATCTATCCAAAATTCGCTTACTTAACATCATATAATACCTATTTGTCGCCTACATGTCGCGACACTTGGTGAAAAACTGAAATGTCAAGTGTTGTTGTCTTGTGACCTGGCTGCGAGACCGGCTTTATATATTAGTGATATGATATGATATTAGATTATTGGTGATTAGTAGAAGGGTGTAGGACAGTCGACGGTCGACGATCCTCTGGTTTTCCCAGATTGGGATTTTCCACGTAAATATCTGTGTGCTTTTTTTTTTTTTTTTTTTAATTTGGTGGCTCCTTTTATGTAGCTTTAAAACAGTCCATATTAACGTATTTTAAATTGGTGTTAAGTTGTCTATTTTACAACATATCGGAAAAATGACCACGTTGTGCTTCCGCTTGTAATTGTGTATCGTGTTTTGCATCTTTGCTAACAAACATATTTATATTTATCTGATACTAGAAATGATTGATTAGGCATTAGTATGATACTTGTATGTCATCTAACAATATTTATATATGTACAATATATATGGATTTTTCTATATAGTGGACTTTCAGGTGGAAAAGGAGTTCAAAGAGTACGACTGACTATGAAGTAATCTGGAAGGATTTGTACGAGTTCTAATGAAAAATCTGGAGGATTGGTCTCGAAGCAAGTTTCTGACACCCCGAACGCGAGTTCCTATGAAAATTCTAAAAGATTGGCCTCGAAGAAGGTTTCTTTAGCACCAAATAGTCAAGATATGTTAAAGAAGTACCAGGCACTTGAGCTTGAAATGATAGTGCTTCGAGAGCAGTTCAAGAGTTTGGAGGCAAAGTGGAGAAGCTTGTTCCACCTAATAAGTAACAAGTGTATCTCTTGTAAGTTGGGGTCAACTTTGATGGAGCTAGTGATTCCGATTATCTTTATGTGTATATTGGTCTGGTCAGTTGTTTTTTCAGTTTGTAGTATGAAAATTCTAAGGTGATCAAGTAAAAAATGATCACCCTAAGATATTCTACGTGATAAGCTCATAGCAAAAAAAAAGTGGCCCCTCTTTAGTTTATTTTTCAAAAATCAATTAAATGATTTTCTAAATTGTTAAAAATGTTTTCAAAATTAATATTGAATATTTATGAAAATAAAAAATAATAAAAATTATTTTAGAAATAATAATAATAATAATAAATAATAAATAATAATAATAATAATAATAATAAAAACCAGCCACCCATAACAACCCCACTGACGCCAAACAAACAGCGACCTACCCCCCACCCCCGCCAGCGACCTAGCCTTCTATCCACCCCCTTCCTTGCACTGCCAACGACCCACCTTCTCCTCGCACGTGTTGGCGACCCACCCCCCTTCCCCTTTACCCCGATTTCCTCCCTCCCCCTTTTCCTCGACCGTTTCTGGCCCCCCACCCTTCCCCCACCCCGAAACAGCCCCCCTCCCTTTCCCCCATCCTGAAACGACTCCCCTCTGTCATTTATTGGTAATAAAAATAGAGTGATTTATTGTGGTCATGAGAGTGCCACCTCATCAGACCCACAAATTTGTTATGGTGATTATTTTTTACTTGATCACTATAAAAAGATCCATTTGTAGTGTTAAATGTTGCTTCTAAACGTTTTTTAGGTACATTGGGAATGTATTAGCTCTGCCTTACTATAGCAGTGTAATTATCTACTTTAGTACTTCACTTATCTTATTAAATTCAAAGGTTTAAAAATTTTCTTATGCTAATTTCGTATAAACTATATTTTGGACAACATTTATTATTTTATGGTTTGTGGTAGACTTAAAATATATTCAATTTAATAAGAGAACATGTACATACACAATGTTCTTATATTAATAATTTTTTTTATATACAAAATACTTTATGATAAAAGCTTGCATTAGCACATTTGGTCAATTAATAAGGAAAAATCTTTTGAAATCTTCGAATTTATATATACTGTGTATAATTTTCTAGTGAAACATAAGACATGCAAGAAATTCAATCCAAAGTATCATCTACAACTCCCAACTAAGATTCTTTTACTCATTTGTCATTAAAAATATTGTTGTTAGGAAATGGTAGATCACCTGATATCGTAATGTTTTTCAAGTTTTCTAATCTTATGGTAGTTTGCAAATAATTTTCCCAATTTCTTTGTTCTCTTTGGAGGGAACTTTTGGTTATTCTATACAAGTCATTACATTTATAGCAACAACTTGCTTTTTTTTTTCAATCAATGTTTTAAATGACAAATAAAAAGAAGCTTCAATCATTCCTCCATCATTCCATCTTTCAACAGCTCCTCCAAGCCTTTTCTGAGCCTCTCTGCAGCAACAGCAGTTTCAGCTTCAGGCATACCACCAAAGGATATCCTAAAGTGTCCGGGACATCCACACGCGCTTCCTGGGATCAACACCACCTTATGCCTGCGAGCAAGCCAACGAACAATTGCAAAGTCATCTTTGAACTGGTCAGGAAGCTTCACCCATAGATAGATAGCGCCTTCTCCACCTTTAACAGCACCCTCACCCAATAGAGAAAGTGCCTCCTTTATAAGGTCTCTATTCTTGACTAGGTCCTTGACTTGGTCCTTTACCCAATCTGTTCCTACATCCATCGAGTAAAGTGCCAGGTGTTGAGAAATTATGGATGCACAGATTGGGATGTTATCTTGCACTTTCAGCAACTGATCTAGGAACCCGTCTACTCCAGCTGGGTATGCTATCTGCACGAAAAGATATCTCCTTTTATCTATTGTTTGTTTGTTTGAGAATTAAACAGATAAAAACTCTTTTTTTAACTTAAAACATAGTACTAAATATGGACATCCAGGAGAAAATTCACAGAAATTTGACAATATCACAAGCTTTGAAAGGCAAACTGTTGCTTACATATCCAACACGCCATCCCATCATTCCAAAGGCTTTTGAGAAAGAAAAAAGGTTGACTATATGATCTCCTTCTACACATGAGTGCTTTCGACCATCATACATAAAATACCTGCAAGTAGAGTTCATTCTAAGATTAAGATACTGTATAGCTGTGGAAGCTGAAACATGTATTTTGCAAACAAATTACAGATATCAAAAACGGTAATAATTGGACATTGGAGGCAGCTGTATTAATAAGGCGTCATCCCAGTATACAGTAGTCAGAAATAGCATTCTCCAAAACAACTACAAGTATATGAATAAGTTCAAGAACAAAAGCAAATTTGGAATTTGGAACTGGCAGGTGAGGAGAGGTTGAGAGGAAGTGGAATAAGTGAAGGGGAGAAGCTAACGGGACAAAAACTCTCCCTCCTAAAATCTCGGATAGCAGTCTAAAATGAAAAAAAACAAAACATGTAAAAGAATCTGTTCTCTCACCCCCACCAAACAAAGTGTAAAAGAAAGAAACATCAATCTATACCCATCTGCTTTCTGCCATTCTGTTGATAGTTAAAGTAAGTTTTCATTTTTTTAATCGGAGAACACCGACTTGTTACCATCAACTTAATACTCGAATATTAAATTATGGTGAGAATCCCCTAATAAAAAAGTTATGCTAGTTTTGATGACACAAAAATGCTGACATACTCACACTTATCATGTCAAAGATCCTATTCAATGCTCACAAGGGGATTCAGCATTGTATTACGCAAGGAAAGACTTGCCTTTTTTTTTTTTTGAAACAGGATATCTCCCATGTAAATTTTTTTAGATATGGAAATAGAAAGAACTTATCAGAGTGAATCTCGAACATGAATAAATAAGCAACAAGCAAATAGATTCAAAAGACGGGTAGATGCTTTTTTATGATGGCTATTATTGATCAACCATTGAACATTTACACAATTGTTTAGCACAAAGAAAGTATACTATGATTTTCCTCCAAAAAAAAATAAAAAAATAAAAAAATAAAAAAAAGAAAAAAAAGAAAAAGAAAAAGAAAGAAGAAGAAAGTATACTATGATTAAAAATGAAATCAGAGACAACTTACTCATAGGTATTATCTACAATGAGCCAAGAGCCAGCTTCTCTACAAAGATCGGAAATTCTCTACTCAAGGAAAAAGGAGTGGAAACAATAATCAGAAGATTTCAAATAATTGCACAAACAAATCAAAATATTCTGCTCGAATCTTTGAAGTATAGTATTGCTGATGGGGAAGCAGATAAAAAGATAGAGGGTTTGAGAGATATAGAGAAAAAGAAGAGGACCTTGAGGAGAGGTTCCGGTACATAAGTCCCTGACGGGTTTCCTGGATTCACAACTGTAACAACCTTTGGTGGAGGGTTTGTCTTGAGAGTCTGCTCTAACCAGTCTGACAAGAAACATGTACATTCGTAAAGGGTCTCCAACAAAACATTGTAGAAATAATGCAACTGTCAAGGACAAAAACCAGGTTATTATAGGATCTTAATTTGCTTCAGTTATGACATTGTTATTATCATGTGAACCAATCATCTTAAAATGAAAGATGACAATAAATGTGAAGAAAACAGACTTCAACAGGTGGCTAGCCAATCAATAAACTATTAAGATAGTGTTTTCTGTGAGAAATTCAAAATAAAAATGACCATTTGACTCCTTGACCTATATGGGATCTGATCAATTATCGCCACCCCCCAAGGTTTCACAAAATACAAAGTATCTATTATAAAAGTACCAATTTATTCTCATTGTTGTTATAACGGCCTAAAAAGTAACTTCTTTCACTTTCAATTCTCCCTGACATCCTCATGTGAAGAGCTATCCAAGAAATTGCTTTATAAATGCATAGCATTGAAACGAGGTTTTTCAGGAAAATCTTGTAAATTGTACATGTATATTGACATATTGTCAAAATTCTTTAACAAAACTATACCACAAAGAAAGACCCCTGCATCTAATTGTACAACCTAGGTAGAAATTACATGATATGATCTTTAACTTGCAAACTGATAACCAGAAATATGGACATGTTATGATGATACCAGACCAGAACAACTCCACTTTTCAACACAGAGCTTAGCAGATCAGTGCAACTTCAAAAAGCTCATTTTACAAAAAACGGATACTGCATGTACGTACGATATAGGATAAGCTTCACAAAATAAAGCTTCTCACCTGCATCTGGATATAGGGTTTTTGGATCACCAGGACCAACTAGTATGTTGCTAACGCCAGTCATTTGAAAGGACATGTATGCATTGAAGTAATATGGTGCAAACATGACCACAGAATCCCCAGCATCACATAGTGCAAGGACAAGATTCACGAATGCCTGAAATAAAAGGGATTGAAGGAATTTATTAAGATGCAAGTTATGTTTAGACCTTTCACTTACTTTCACCAGGAAAGGATCTCAATTCGGTGATCTTACTTTCCTAACTTTCACAATTTCTCAATGAAAAAATATCAATGACAGTACTTAAGTACTCATACATATAAAAGTTGGAAGTGAAGCTGAAACCAATCAATGACAGTACTTAGCTACTTGTAAATTTAAAAGCTGGAAGTGAAGCTGAAACCAATACTACCATACTTAAATTTACAGAAGATAACTAGCTGATTGAGCTATTATCTAGATCTGCTCAACTCAGATAGTTACCAAGATAGATCAAGTTGAGCTCTAGTTTAATTTCAATCAAGTTGCTCTCAAGTAGATCCCGGTATTTATAACTTAATTCGTCTTTGTATTTGCAACCAAATATCCAAAAGACAATAAACTTCAGAATCAACCAAAAATAATCTGTTGATTAAATTAACAAAGAGTTCTTGAACATTATTACAATGATTATTAAACATACTTTTGGGGCATTACTATACTTGAAGTGCTAAATATTTTGTAGATAGCTCTACTTCCTGGAATTTGTGCATAAATTGAGCTTTTTGGAATTGCTTAGAAGAGCTCAAATTGAATCATTAACAGCTCAAATAGACTTCGGGCCAAGCAGAGCTCAAAAGTCAAATTAAACTATCATAAGATTCATAACCCAAAGAAAATAGACCATAAAAACAAAAAAATATGCAAAAAAAAATTCAAGAGAATGTGAATATGGAGAATTGAAGATAATAGATGATAATCAGGTGGCGCATGACAATCATAAAATTTCAAAATACCAGCCTGCTTTACAAATCACGATGTCACCACAAGAGAAAAAGAACCAGTTCTACTAACCTGGTTTGCACCAGCTGTAACCATAATCTTTGATTTGTTCAGCTGATTCTCCGTCTGCAACTGCAAAAGTGAGAATCACAGAACAATGTTAAATTCTAAAGAAGAAATGTGCATTTAACAGGTGCTCCTAGGCCAAGACCTAATCATCTAAGCACCTTTTAAGTGACAGCGACATGTACTGGAGGATTTTAATTTAGATAATGTTATGGTGATCTCAATACAGGATGAGCCCCAGGAAAATAAAGGATGACATATACTGATACACAATTAATAATGGGCAGAAAAGAAGATAAAAGAAACCTCTGTCCACAACTAACTCAAATACAATGATACTGAGCTACAGCCAAAATGCTTAGATATTTAAGCATGACGAATTGAAGATAGAACAACTACTAGCAGCGTAGGCCTTATATATTTTATTCTATGCCTAACTATTTCTTTTTTATCCTTTGGGGGTAAGGAGGGCACATGTAGACAAAAATAGACGAGCAAACTACAAAGCCAAGGGAGAGGGAGATAGAGACCAGCATTCCCAAAACCCCTCAACAACTAAGAGATATCACGCAATCACGCATATTGCCATCAAAGTTTAAGGTTGTGATGGTTGAAAGCATACATATCAGCAACGTAACCAAGTTGGCTAGTATCATTTAACAATCACAATTCTAAATTCATACTTTTCAGCAACAAAACACTTATTCAAAATCTTCATCGGCTTAAGCGAATTTTATATCACAAAGCATGAGAACAGTGAAACAACACATGCAGTTAAGTAGAGTGTAAGAGAAAAACTAGTCAGCAAGCATCGATTCTTTGAATGTAAGATGAATAAATCAGCAAACACTAAGGCAAGCACCGTACTATTCAAAACACCGGTGCGTTAATGCAGGGGTTGAAATTAATCATGTTCTTAAGATTTTAAATTTTCACCTTTTTCATCAGGGCGTCTCTAAGCTCAGGGATGCCTTCATCAGCACCATACCGACTAATGCTAGGCTCACATACAAGCTCCTTTACCTTGTTCAATGCTTGTTTCGGTGGCTGCCAATATACGACGCCCTACACAAAAAGTTTAGAAAGTGAGGACTGTCAAAATAAAGGACCAACTGTAACTCTCAAAAGATACGTAAAGGATTCCAATCTGCTAAACAAAATATCAACTTTAAACAAGCAAGCCACAGTGAACTTAATCCAGAAAGGTGGCCGATAGTCTGATAGATATGGAGTCTCCCTCCACTAGACCACTACCCACTACCAACTCCCACCTAATAAAGAGGGGGGGGGGGGAAGAAAGAGATCTTGACAAACTGATTCTCTCAAATACTTTGTAGCTGACTGCATACTTGTTGAGCAAAACAGACACGCAAATTTTAAATTATATTCAAGAGTAAACCTTTATTTGCAGCTGACAAAGATCAGAAATCATACTCATACAATAAATAAAAATGTCGAGCACTTAAATTTAGATTTTTTGTTTTTTTTTTATTTATTTTTTTTTTTTTTTATGACACATAATGAACGAAGTACATGATTCAAGAGCATATAATCTAAGCTCATTCAGCAACAATTTCTTGATAGCAGAAAGTCCAGGCACTTGCTCATGACTAGATGCTCAATACTATTTTTCAAACTCTAGTTGATTTTTAGATAAACATACGCTACTAAAGGGCTAATGGAGGTTTTTTCTTTTACTAGTTATCTTTCCCATCCACATTCTTTTAGTCAGCTTATAATTTTGACAGTGTGCCCATCAACTTTAAAAAAAATCTATAGATTACTTTGTTCCAACTATTGGAGTTGTTTAGCCTTAATTAAAGGTCCGTCCTCTTACTCACAGACCTAAAAGCTCCACTAGTTTGGAACTTTACTTAACAGCTATTCCACACAATGCTTAATTTTCAATATACTAAATATGAAGCCGCTTTGGAATTTGCAGCTTGCAAAGTTTCTATGGTACTCTATCATATACAAGAGTGAATAAGGGGAGTGAGGTGAGGGGGAGGGAAGGGAAAGGAAGGGGAGGGAAGAATGATGAATTTCCCTTCCAAATCCCTCCATTGTTGGAGAGATCAATTTCTTACAATTTAATCTCTCCATTTCTCTTCCCACCAATTCTGATACTTCATCCCTCCTTTTTCCTTCCCTTCCTTTCCCTCCATTTCCTTCAATCCAAACAAAGTACAAAGGACATACCATGACTAATCCATATTCCCAAGACAACATAACCGATGAATTCTTAACCACTCAGGCTTTGTTTTCACCTTACAAAAACAAGTTTTAGAGATTACAAGTTCATTTAAGTTCAAGTCTTCTAGATTAGAAAATAAAGTTCCCATATACGAGCTTATAAACAACAGAAAATAATAAGTTCCATTGAGGGCCAATAAAGCTATGTAAAGCCTTAAAGGGGTCAGGCGGCCAGCAACATGTTTTAATAAAATTTTCCGCGAACAATCCTGGAAAACAGGAAAGTCCTTCCAAGTTTTATTCCAGCTACCATACATCAAAATCAGCCCTTTACTTCACTTAGTGGCAAAAAAACACATCACCATCATAGCTATTCAAGACTTAAAGATAGTCCACAGCCTTACACAATACAATTTCTAAAGACTTGAAGCAAGCATCACCAAGTCCAAGTCAAAGTCAACGTATACATTTGGGCAAAATTCACATAAGAAATAGCTTATTCTATAAAATTAAATGTGGAAAACTGAGAAATTTTCGATCCCCATGACAACAACCTTGGCCTAATCAGCCATCAGACCGTCTAATACAAGAATTCGCGATAATTCTATAGCTCCGAACACCCAAAATCATCGAAAATTAGCAATCAACATGAATGATCATACTGCATAAAGTTAATCAGTTTGAATCAATAACACTCCCAAAAAAATTTCAGGAAATGAAAGAAAAACTCACAAACCTGAGCCAAGGACACTGCATCTTTGGTAGCCCTGTATAATTCTTGTATCTGCACAAACATTCAGACCCAGAAAAACTAAATCAAAATTTTAAAAAGAAAAAACCTCAAATTACTGAAAAATAAAAAAAATTATACTTTTGAGATTAACAAGACAACCCCATTTCGAATTTCGCATTTACTTGGAATGCTAAAAACAAAACTAAAAGAAAAAATCAAAATTTACAAAAAAAAAAATCGAAAATTTACAACTGTTACCTGAACCATAACTGGTGATTCAGTCTCCAAAGCCCTCCTTGCCAGTTTTCCATAAGAACCCATTTTTTCTCTCACTAAAACTTTATCTTTCTCTCTAAAACTGTACAACTCTATGTCAACGAGTCTCCCCAATATCAAGTTTATAAATCCCTAAACTTTGGAAAAACTTACCAAAACCAAAATAAAGTTTCCATTTTCCAATGAATCAAACAGCCAATTTAGACCAATAATGCCAAATATCTAGTAAACCAATCTGACTTCTTACCTCAATTCTGTTTATATTTATTTTTTATTTTGCTTTTTTGTATTTTTCTACTAACAAAAGGAATGTGAATAAGCTACAGAGTCATCAACAACTCATTATATCGTAATTTTTAAGGAAATTACTTAATAATTCTAGTATTTAAAGATAAATACAAAAAGCTTCTTCACTTTTTCTAGAAAAAGATTAGGTTTTTTTTTTTTTTTTTTTTTTTTTTTTTGAACAAGATACAAATCAGAAATCTCTAAATCAGCTTTTTAGAAAGAAATAAAATGTCACCTTTCATAAAATAAAATAGTCTGAAAAAAAAAAACAATTAAGTACTACTTAAATTACTGTAAGGCCCGTTTTCTTTACCTTACTTTTGCTGAATTGAAATTAATTTTATAGAATTTAAATTGTTTTTACTGAACTGAAATTAATTTTACTAAATTGAAGTTATTTTTACTAATTCTCTATTATATTTATTCTTTAGAGTTGCTGATCTTTGTTGAACAGAAATTATATTTACTGAACTGAAATTAATTTTACTAAATCAAACTTATTTTTGTTAAATTGAAATTATTTTTACTGAATATTTTTATTTAAGGTGAACTAAAACAGGGTCTAATACAATTATTTATTAAATACAAAATACTTTTAAATGTGGATTATTAAAAAGGATAGACAGGAAAAAAAAAAAAAGGAAAGTGGAAAACCAAATGAAGGGCTTAGATTCGTGTTTATAGGGGAAAGTGTGAGCAGAGAAAGACAATTAAGATTTAATCATATCCTTGATGATCTTACAAGTAACTCAGAGCCGTGAGAATGCCTAAATGTTACCCTTTTCATGCTTAAATGTTACACTCAGATTGTATGCTGAAAATTCAGATTGTATGCAAAAAGTAACCCTTTCAATGCCAAAATGTTACCTTTTTCATGCATAAAAGTTACCCTATTTTCAAACGAATGTTACCCTTTTTTTTACGCTGTCTGTGGTTATTATCTGATTTGTTTGTATTAAATAACAGATACAAATCCAATTGATGCTTATGGTTTAGATCTTAGAGGATCATTTGTTGGTGTGGTAAGAGAAACTTTTGAAGAAATTTTGGAATTGTATGAAAAACATGCTGCTATACTGGGGTTTTCAATAAGAAAACATACAACTAGATTCAAACAACACACAAAAATAGTAACTGAGAAAAACTATGTGTGTTCTGCTGAGGGAAAGAGACATTCAGGTCAGAAGAAAACAAAGTTAGTTGAAATGGTTGATGAAGAGGATGTAAATGTAAAAACAAGAAAGCCAAGACAAGTATCCATTACAAGATCAAATTGCAAGGCATGCATAAGAGCAAAAGTGAATAAAGAAGGACAGTTTGAGGTGGTGGCTCATGTTATTCAGCATAACCACGAGCTAACAAAGCCACAGTGGCATTATTTGCATCGTTCTGAAAGAAAAATGACAGAGGAAAAAGTTATAACAATCAAAACAATGAAATCTTCAGGTCTAACTACAATGGACACTTACAATTACATGGCTACAGAGGCTGGAGGAGAACACAATATAGGCCATAGTGTTGTAGATCACCTGAATTTCTGCTCAAGGTTAAGAATGGAACAAATTGAGGCTGGAGATGCTCAAACTTTAGTGAACATTTTAAGTCAGGAACAATCAGAGGATCCAAACTTCTTTTTTAGAGTGAAGTTTGACAAAGAAGGAAGAATTTGCAATATCTTTTGGAGAGATTCAATGATGCTAGAAGACTATAGGATATATGGAGATGTTCTTGTCTTTGATACAACATACAGAACCAACAGATATAATCTTATATGTGCTCCATTTGTTGGCATAAATAACCACTGGCATAATTGTATGTTTGCTTGTGCTTTTATTGGGGATGAAACGACAGATTCATTTGTGTGGTTACTAAAACCTTCTTCAAAGCTATGGAGGATAGAAAACCAACTTCAATATTCACTGACCAGGACCAAGCAATGGAAAATGCTATACTGGAGGTAAAAGATTTATATTGACATCTTACAGATTTGAGCTATGACAATAAAGTTTTCCTTTTTCACATAAAGTTACCCTTTTAGCTGCATAAAGTTACCCTTTTTAGTGCATAAAATAACCCTTTTAACAGCATAAAGTGACCCCTTTATTTTCAATGCAGGTGATTCCTAATACAAGACATAGACTTTGTATATGGCATTTGGAGCAAAATGCCATAACCAGATTTGGAGCTCTTAAAAAAGACAAAGAATTCAAATTTGCATTCAACCAGTGCTTAAAGATGTGTGTGACAGAACAAGAATTCGAAGCAAAGTGGCAAGCAATGTTGCAAAAATATGAGTTGACAGAACACTCTTGGTACAAAAGAGTGTATGAGTTGAAAGACAAATGGTGTCCTGCCCTTTGTAGAGATTTCTTTTCATCAGGGATCTTATCGTCACAAAGGAGTGAAAGCACTAATCATGCCATAGGATTCAGAGTAAGTAAAGCAACTACTTTGACAGAATTTTATACCATATTTAAGAAGACAACTAATCGTTGGAGAAGCACAGAGAAATATGATGAGTTTACCTGTAGCAAGTCAATAGCATTCACTTCATTGCCTCTATCTGGAATGCTAAAGCATGCTGCACAGGTAAAAAGTTAACTGACAAGTACATAAATTACACCTAATATATGGCAATTTAAATGAAGCTACATGATTTTGATGTACAGGTTTTCACTTTATCACTCTTTAGAAATTTTGAAGAGGAGTTTGGATACTCTATGGCAACAACTGTTCAGATGTTAGGCAGTAATGAAGAATGCCTACTTTATCAAGTAACACTAGAAGACAAGCCATGGTCTGCACATCAAGTAAACTATATACAAGAGAGCCAAACTGTATGGTGTACTTGCAAAAACTTTGAAGCATCTGGATGGTTATGTTATCATTGCATCAGAATTCTACATTTGCATTCAGTAACAAGAATACCAGACAAGTATGTTTCAAAAAGATGGACTAAGTTTGCAAAAACAGAGGCATGGGATAGGTTGAAGAATCAGGATCCTAAACAGCAATATATTCCATGGAGGCAAACAATGATGAGGAAATACTACAATCTAATCTTAAAAAGTCAAGAAAATGAAGAGACAAGAGCATTTATGGAAGAAAGCTTCAGAAACAGTCTTAAAATGGTGGAAGACTTACTTGCTAGTGCTGCTCAGAAAGAAAGTGCAGAAGCTGCTTCTAACATTCCTGATGTGGCAGACAACACTCAAAGCAATATTGACGCTTCTTCAACATCGAGTACAAGCACATGTGTACCAATAATTCTTGATCCTAAAAGGGCTGTAACAAAAGGAAGAAGCAAGAGAGCAAAAGGAGGACTTGAAAAAAGCAAGAGAAAAAGAAAACCAGCACTGCCACCTCCAAATTCAGAATTTGGATCAAAGACACCTAACTTACGACTCTTTTAAGATCTTTTTTAGAACATTTTTTTTTTCGAAATTAATATACCTTGTATTGTTAAACTATTTTTCTTTTGTTTTTTTACTCTATGACTAGTTTAATGAAAATGTGATTGACACTTTTATTAGCACATGTTTAATTATTGGAACACATCAACTTATGTTACCCTTTTAACGTATAAAAGTAACCCTTTTCATGCATAAAAGTTATCCTTTCTATCCACTAAATCAACCTTTTCTTTGGCAATAGTTACCTTTTCTGTTAATAAAAGTTAACCCTTTTATCAATAAAAGTTACCCTTTCCATGCATAAAAGTTACACTATCTACCCACAAAAGAATACCTTATCATGTATAAACTTATTATTTCTACCCACAAAAGTAACCCTTTTTATCCTTTCTATCCACTAAATCAACCTTTTCTTTTCTAATAGTTACCCTTTCTGTTAATAAAAGTTACCCTTTTTATCACTAAAAGTTATCATTTTCATGCATAAAACCCCTGACCCTTTTATTTTACAGAAAAAAGTGTCCCTTTTCATGAATAGAAGTGACCCTTTTTCTACATAAAAGTGACCCTTTTCATTGCTAAAATTACCATTTCTAACAATAAAATTTACCTTTTTCTTGCTTAAAAGTTACCCTTTCTATAAATAAAAGTTACCCTTTCTATAAATAAAAGTTACCCTTTTCTGCATAAAAGTTACCCCATAAAAAACATAAAAATAAACCTTTTAATTACTTTATGTATTCACATACATCAGTATTCCAAAAACAACTAAAGACTTTAAACTAAGTTTAATTACATCATTAAACTTAATGTATGCACATACATTAAGTTTTTTCATTGTTAAAAAAAACCCCCTGAACTAATCAGCTAACAACTATCAATTATTTCACTATTTAGAAGGAGTAAACTTTTTTGCCTGCTTTTTTGCCCTTTTTCCTTTGTTCTTTTCCTCTTCTCCCTCTGCCTTTGCTTCTGCTTCTGCTGCCATTTTTCTTTCTTCTGTTTCTCTCTTCTTCTTTGCAGCAATTGCAGCCTTTAATCTTTCTTCAATTCCATTGACATAAGCAGGATCTTTCTTCTTCTCATTGAACTTGTGTAATTCTAACAACACATCGTTCCTAGATTCATTCAAATCACACAGTACCAGTGTGGTACAGATCTCTCCTCGTAAAAAATTCCTTCCATTAATCTCAAATCAGCAAAAAAAATAAAAATTATCAATATGTAATTAATAAAAGCAATAGAAAGGAAAAAACTACAGAAACTATATAGATAATTATTGTTTTGAGATCATTGAGTTTGAACGATTCACCAACAAAATGGAGCATGTGATACATGACAAAGACCCCACAGTCCAAATTGTCAACTTTTTCTTTTCTCCATTCCAACTCAACAACTTCAAAACCATAAGAAGGTAGCTGAGAACTCTTTGGATGATTTCTTTTGCCAAGAAAAGCACCCATTTGAACACACTGACATAAAATATAAAAGTTTAGAATACATTAAAATCAAAAAAGTTAAAATGGAAACAATGAATCTACAGTAACATAACAAAAAAAAAAAACATAAACATACCATCTTTGAACACAATTCTTTTGTATAAACAAGAGCAGAATCAGTCCAGATAATGTTGTCAAGATAATATACCAACTCTTTTGTATGATCAATAACATACAAAATGTAGTGATTCTCAATAAGAACAGGAAAATAGATCTGAAACAGCAAAATTAAAGAGATTTAAACAGAGCATATCATAAAGAGAACTCTTTTAAATTTATTACATTAAGTTTAGAATAAAAATACTAGATCAACATCCATTATATTACATTCTGGATTCTCATAGCTAACCCAACCTTCCCATATGTCGTGCAAATCCTTAACAGCACTAGATATGTTACCTTTGCCAATATTGTCACAAACATGCAAGAATGAAAACTATTAAAGTATAAGATCTCAATAATATATATATATAAAGTAAATGTGTTAAGATATAAAAAAAGGAATGAAATAACTTACACTCTGCCTAACACCGAAGAAGAATTTCCGAGGACCAGTAGCCTGAAAACATGCTTTCTCATTCAAATACAGACAGAAGCAATCAATAACGCACCATTGAATCCCGAGTGGAGCAACAAGGGATACCATGTCTTCTCTTGGAATTAAAAAGTTCATTCCAAAAGTAACAAGGCTCTCACTGAAACAATAAAAAATAAGATCAACATTAAAAAAAATATAAGAAAAAAAAACAGATAAAAAAATAATTATAATAAAAAAGGACACTTAACTTCTTATCCATTGAAACATCCTTCAGCAAACAATAATCGAGAATTTCCAAATGTAACTGAGGCAAATTCTTGAAAATCCGAGCATTGCTCTTTACAAAAAGAGTTACAAAAGGCACCTGCACACCTACATGTTCACAGTCCAGAGAGCATAGAGATTTATTTGCTCTGAGTCGAGGAGGTTCATTTTGATCAATATTCCCGACAGGAATATTTTGAGTAGGACCAGGAATGATAGCAGAAGGTCCAGAACCATTAAGGCCTTCATTAACTATTTTTCCATGACCATTGTCATCATCCTTAGGAATATTTTCATTGAAATCTTGTGCAGGTTCTTTTTCAGGAACAAAATCTTTGTTACCTTCTGTAGGTTCATAAAAACCGCGAAACATATCATGTACAGACTTCATTTTATTACACTCATCAATTAAACCATCTAAAATCTTCAAATAATGAGGATCAGAGAGTAACAGTTCAGTTTGAGAAACTGAAACAAAATCATCAGAAGATAATGAAACACTTCTGCGAGAAGTAATCAGATCATTCAAGGTTTGAAAACCAGTTGACTGAACAAATAATAAAACATCCATATTTCTTTTAAACAAAAGAAACGTTTCATGAACAACCTACAAACATATGAACAATGAAAAAAAATGTTACAAATAAAAATAATAATAAAATAAGTAGGAAATCTAAATATATGCTAAAAGTGACCCTTTTAAATGCATAAACTGACCCTTTTAAATGAAAAAAGTTACCCTTTTGTATGAATAAAGTAACCCTTTTAACTTAATATTGAAGATAACTTTAATGCAACTAAAGGGTAACTTCGGTGCAAATAAAGGGTAACTTTGGTACACAAAAAGGGTAACTTTTGTACACAAAAGGGTAACTATTGTACACAAAACGGTAACTTTTGTACACAAAAAAGGGTAACTTTTGTACACAAAAAGGGTAACTTTTGTACACAAAAAGCAATAATAACTAAACATATAAGAAAACAGAACACTTACATCAGTTGAAATTTTTTTAATTTATTCATCGGTCATAATACCTTCTGGAAGCTCAAATGCAACAATGCGACCAGTGGTACCACTTGTATAAGGACCCTTATCATAACCCAAAGTAGGAGCTGGCTTAAAAACAGTTCCCCTAAAATTAAGCTGTGACACAGGATATGTAATAGTATCCAATGGTCCCTGCCCATAACCACTAGCTTTGATCTCTAATTTAATTCGCTTCTTAATCTTTACATCCGTCCAATGTTGAATTAAAGGAAGAGTACTACTTTCCTTTTCACCTTGAAAATTTAGACGATGAAAATACATAATTTGCAAAGCCAGCAAACAACCACTAACATTTTGAGCATTTTCATCATCCTTATACTTCTGAACAGCCTTCTTTAACTTTTTTAAAACATATGAACACCAATCAAAAGTTTTAATTTCATCAACTTTTTCAACAGCTTTCAGCAACTTCAATGAAACAGTCCTATTAGTAGTAGGAGCTAAAAAGCTAGACATAGCTTGAAGAACAAAACACCTCTTAAATTCTTCCCCTCCATCAACCAAATCAACCATCCTAGACTCCAATTTTGACAAATGAAGAGGTTGCTTACCAGAAAGACCATAATCAGATCTCCATGCCTGAATGATACGTTTATCTACACTTTCATCTTCAGAATTTTTATTAAGTTCAGGAACACAAATATCACTCAAAGGCAAGCAAAACACATCGCATATATCATTTCTAGTAACAACAAATTCTTTACCAGTAGCGATGGTAAACATGCAGCTACCAGCATTGAAGTTTTCAACAAGACAAGGTAGCATTTGACGATTAAGAGTTTTCAATTTAAGATGTAATAAACCTCCAAAACCAATTTCTTCAACAGCCTGTTTTTGCTCAGGACTAAAGTTCTGCAGCAATATTTCCAATGAATAGGGTCTACATCTTGCAATGATTCTTCTTTGCTCTCCCTAAATAGAAAAAAAAAGAAAGAAAATGTAACTAAAACAATATAAAATAAAAACAAAATATAATTAAAAATGTAATAAAAAAATATGTATACATACATAACAGATTCAGAATCAGATTCAGAAAGCATTTCATAATCAGAATCTTCCACTGTATTAGCTTTCTTAGGTACAATTTTGGCCTTCTTAGGAACTATTTTGGCCTTCTCAGACTCTGGTTTGTCACTCTCAGGAATTTTCCCGGCCTTTTTAGATACTGCTTTGCTCTTCTCAGGAGCTATCTGGGTCTTTTTTGGTACTGGTTTAGGCTTAGCAGGCTCTTTAGGCTTTCCTTTTCCTTTTGTAGGCTTTTTATAACGATAACCACCTATTGAACCATCTGTATTTAATTATTAAAGTAATATAAATACAAATTCAGAAATTACTCATGGAAAAATATAGAATAATGTGCACAAATGACACTTTTAACAGCACAAAGTGACCCTTTTAACAGCACAAAGTAACCCTTTTAACAGCACAAAGTGACCCTTTTAACATCACAAAGTGACCCTTTTAACAGCATAAAGTGACCCTTTTAACAGCATAAAGTGACCCTTTTATATGCAAAAAGTGACCCTTCTAACTGAAAAAGTTATTCATTTAACAACATACACTGACTCTTTTCACAGCATAAAGTGACCCTTTTAACATCACAAAGTGACCCTTTTAACATCACAAAGTGACCCTTTTAACAGCATAAAGTGACCCTTTTGTATGCATAAAGTGACCCTTTTGTATGCATAAAGTGACCCTTTTATATGCAAAAAGTGACCCTTTTAACTGAAAAAGTTAATCATTTAACAACATATAGTGACTCTTTTAACAGCATAAAGTCACCCTTTTAACATCATAAAGTGAACATTGTCAAAACATATAAATGACACACATGTCTATTACTCAAACACAATGAGCAATGCATATATGCATGTTAATCAAACACAGATGCACAAACACAATGCGAATATGCCTATTATACACATAATCTAACTAAAACATAAAACCTAAACAAATAATTAGTTTAATTAGCATTCTCTGACTAAAACCTAACATACAAAATTTGAAGAATAATAAGCAAAATTTTGAATCAATTATATACAATGAACAATAAAATAAAGCAAAATTAAACATAATAACTTCATAATTCAAATTCAATTATCATAATATGCATAAAAAATCAACTGAAAACTATAAAAAATAACATGCACTAGTAATTCGACATATATAAGCGAAATTTCAATTGAAAAATTTGAAAAAATGATGAAAAATTTAAGTAAACACACCTTCTTCAGCATCTACAGCCTTCTTTGTAATCTTCTTCTTCACCATTGCAGAATCAACACTACGAAAATCGAAAACAAAATCAAAATCAAAAAACCTAAAAATCGAAGAATCAAAACAATTTAAACTAACAAAAATCTCAAAAAAATAAGTAAACGAACCTGAATTAAGCAAATAACAACTTCACCAGTGAAAAAGAAGAAAGAAAAAGCTCGAAAATCAACAATGGAGGACAGAGAAAACGCTCGAAGTCCCCAGTTACTTGCTTTTTAGAGAGAGAAAAACAAAGAGAGAGAAAGCTATAGTGAATGAATGAAGAGAGAAAAGTTCTATTTCTTTCTTTATTTTGGCAATCATTAGGAAGCACGTGCCAAACCCACTAAATTGGCAGTTGATGCTTGTCCAAAAATTCCGCCATTCATTAAATTAATGAACACCGGTTTTTTAAAAAAATTGTGAATAAAAAATAAAAATAGAAGTAACTTTAAGGTCGGGTTCTTTTGAGCTGTTGTGTTTTGCTCTGTTAAGTCTTGCTTTGCTCTGCTAAAATAATAATTAATAATGATAATTAATATTTAAAGATAATAATAATAATATTAATTAATATTTAATAATAATAATAATAATAATAATAAAATCTGCTCTACTTTATTGATCCATGCTGTGTCCAAAAGCTCAAAAAAACAGGACCTAAGTATTTAACTATGTATTTTACATATGTGACTTTATATTTAGGATAAGTTTATATTCCACTTATTTAAAAGTTATTGCTCACAATTTATGAACATTCTGACTCTTTATGTACAGGAATGGAATTTATGTAGTACATCATTGTTTGTGTTTGGTTTTTATTCTTAAAAGTTATAGATTTGTCACTGATGAATTGATGATTGAACATAATTGATGAATATTTTAGATTTGAGTTTTGAGTTAATTGGATATGATTTATTTATTTATTTTTTTAATACTTCTACAACTGTTTATTCGGTCTATATGTTGTTTCAATGGCAAGAATTTAAGTTTAACAATCGTCATGTGATTTTGAGTATAAGTAGACCCATACATTAATTAATGCAAGATATAAGCGTGCATTTTGTGTAGCATTATCATGGAAGTTAAGTCAGCAATTGACCTGGCAGACACATAGACAAATTAAGGGTACGGTGATATATATCATAATTATAATTGCGGGCGGCACGGCACGACACGATACAAAAGTCGACGTGACACAGCACGGCCCGGCGGCTGGGCACGGTCGTCGCTTGGCGTGCCATGGGCCGTGTCACGGACAAGAATTGCCATTTTCCGGCACGGCCCAGCACGAGCCCGCCTCTTGGCCCGTATGCCAACCCGTCAGCCATGGCCCGCGTGCCGACACGGCCTGGCACGCCAATAATGACTTCAATTAGAGCCGTTGCTTTGCTGTCATTGCTCTTCCCTTCTTTCTAACGGCCATTAACGGCTCTTTTCCCCTCTTTGCCTATAAATACCAAATTTCACTTCACTTCCAAATCACAATTCAACTCATCTCTTCTCTTAATCTCTAATTCTCTTAATCTCTTATATTCTCTAATTATTATTTATTAATATCGAAAAAAAATTAAAAATTCGTAATCGTAATTAGTGGAAAGCGTTGAAGCACGGTTGTAAGATCTAACTAATCATTATTATTGTTGTTAATATTATTGTTATTACTTATTATTATTGTTATAATTATTGTATTATTGTTATTGTTATAATTGTCGTTATTAATTATTATTATTGTTATTGTTATAATTGTTGTTATTAATTATTATTATTGTTATTGTTAAAATTGTTATTATTGTTAATTATGGCATCACCAAACATGAACAACCCATCATCCTTTAGGAAAGCCCGATTTGTCCGTGGTAATAGTTATAGGGAATCACCTAATCCAATTACCCCCCCCCCAATTTCAAGTCCGGCCAATGACCCCAGTAACGTCCCCCTAGGCTTTGAACAATTTAGGCACGATGGTACTTCTGGTTTTCAACCCTATAACATGAATAATACGCCCGGATTTCCACCACCAAACCAAATTCCATAATTCGGTCAATTCCCACCTAATTTCTTTGACCCACAAAATTTTTATTCTAGCCAAGGTAGTCAACAAGATACCCTAAATGTCTCCAGTTCTACTACTAACCAACAAATCCTCGAATCTACAAACACCCAATTCCCAAACACACAAGAGCAATGGTTGACCGAAAGTGACATGGTAGATATCAAAAGCCGCAAAAGTGATGTATGGCATTATTTTCTGCTAAATAAAGCCCAAACAAGAGCAAAATGTAAAACATGTGGTAATATATACTCGGCACAATCCAAGTCCAGGACGGGACACTTAAGTAGACACATGAGAAGTTGTGCAAAACCAGCTAGTGATCCAACCTAGTCAAAAATTTCCCAATTCCATCCACACGGCTTCACCTACAACTATGAGAGGGATAGGGATGAACTAGGGAAAGTGATAGTACACACCGAACAACCTATTCTTTTCTCCGAAAGTGACCCATTTAACACTTACATTAACAAAGCATTACTACCCCAACATAAAATAATCTCTAGGAAAACCGTTCGTTCCGCCACCATGAATAACTTCCTAGAGTACAAAATGCGGTTACAAGACGAATTGAGTAAACTTAATTGTAGAGTGTCTTTGACTGCCAATTATTGGGATAGTGGTTATAAATATCACTTTTATGTCTGACTTGCCATTGGGTAGATGATCAATGGTTGTTACAAAAACGAATAATCCATTTCAAAATGCTGGAATACCTCCACACCGGTATTAACATTGCTCACCATTTAGTGGAAGTAATAAATGAATACAACCTTCGAGAAAATATCATGTCTATGACATTTGACAATGCAACCTCAATGACATATACTGCTAATTATGTCAAACAAAACTTGACCGATGTAATATTAGATGGTGACACACTTTTATACTAGATGTGTTTGTCATGTTTTTAACTTATGTGTATAGGATGAAATTAGTGCAATTGGTCCATACTACAACAAAATTAGAGATGCTATTATGTCTATTAATAGCTCAAACATGAGATACCAAGAATGGAAGAGTTTTCTAAAACAACAAAAGATAAGAGCAATAAAAATCAAAACCGATTGCCCAACTATGACATGTTAACTAAGACAATTGAGTACAAGAATCCGTTGACAATTTTTTACAACCAAAAATTCCAAACAATGCTATATATGAGGATGATTGGGATAAATGTGAACGATATATGCAATTTTTACAGTTATTATATAACATGACGTATTGTTTTTCTTCTGTTTATAATCCTTGTGCTCAAAACTTTCTTTCAAATGCATGTTTACTCGCCCAACTTTTCGTTGATCATCGCAACCAAAGTGATTATGATCAGTATCTTCCAGCAATGGAAACAAAGTGGCGTAATATTATAGTGAAATTCCTTTGATTTATATTTTTGCTTCCATATTAGATCCTAGGCAAAAATATGAAAATACATTTATGTTAGTTGACATTTATTTTCAATGCATGCTTCTTGACGATAATGTAGATACCAATAAGAGTAATGTGAAGGATCAGTTTTTTACTTTATTTAGAGTCTATGAAACCAAATATGGCACCATTCCTCGCTCAGGCCCTTCCCAACCATCCAAAAACGTAAGTAAAAAGGCCAAACATTTATTTTCACAAGCTACTAACTTGATTTCAGATGATTCATCAATAAGGAGAATGCAAAGCGATGTCTCGGAGTTGCAAATGTACCTGAGTTACGACTTCACCAAGGGCATGGACGACGATGAGATAAACAGCCTCGACCTCCTTGCATGGTGGAAACAACAAAGCACGAAGCATCCAACTTTGGCGGCAATGGCATGAGACATTCTTGGTATCCAAGTCTCCTTCGTTGCCTGCGAACGAGCTTTCAGCGCATCCGGGAGGGTTTTAGACGATAGAATAACAAGTCTAACACCCAAAACACTTGAAATGTGCGTGTGTTTCAAAGATTGGTTGGATGTTGAAAATCGCTCACAAGATCGTTCTTACGACGACAACGACAAGGATGAAGGAACCTCCGCTTCCGACCGTTCGGGTTCGGCTAGTTCCCAATCTATGCAACTAGCCGATGACCTTGAAGGCGAAGACGAAGACGAACAAGAAGAAGAATAGACCATTTTTGTATATTGTACGATTTTTATCATTATCAATATTATCATTTTACGATTTTTATCATTATCCAATTTTTGTTTAATATCCTTGTACGATTTTTATCATTATTATCATTGTACAATTTTTTCAAGTAATAATAATATGAAGTATGCATTATTCACATCCAAAGTCCAATTTGTCTTTTTTCCGGTTAAGTTATAATTTGTAAATTAATATAGCAAAAAAAAAAAATTATAATAATTAATAATACAAAAATAAATATGATAAATTATAAATATTAAACTATAAAGTAATAGTATAAACTAAATATATAAATATAAATATTAAATATAAAAAATAATAAAACATAAATATTAAACTTAATTTATTTTAGAAAAATAATAATATAAGATTATAAGTTATAAACTATTGAAAAAAAAAATTTTAAAAGACAAAAAAACCAAAGCAAAGGCAGCAGCCCAGTAGGCCAGCCCGACACGAGCCTGCTCGGCACGTGGGCCGTGCCGTGGGCTGGCCTTCCATTTTGGGTGGCACGGCACGCTTCCTCTGACACGGTGGCACGGCACGGCCCGGCGGAGACCGTAGCCCGCTAGGCTCGGCCTGCGGTGGCCCGGCCCGGCACGTTGCCTACCTTTAATTATAATTAAGATCATGATTTGTTCAATTATCCTTGAAAATTCATCTTCGCATCAATGATTAAAATAGTTAGTTCAAAAAAATAAATTTATTGATAAAGTATTAAATCATGTGAAAAAAAAAAAAACATGTGTAGTGACACTGAAAGATTTTTTTTACAAGATTAAAATGTGAAATGATCGAATTGTATCAATACACCGTTATATATTCACATCTATGCGTTTTACCACGAAGAAAAGTTTATATTGTCAACTACAGGATAACGAAGACCATCTTTTACATTTTCAAGTCAAAGCATGCAATAATATTTAAAGAAAAATTACAAGATATATGTTTTAATTCATATATATATAAAAAAAAAAAAAAACCCGGTATTCTTAACATTTATCAATAGCTATATCTATACTTAGTATATAAAAACTCAAACCACTAAGTTAGTGCGGTAACACCAAGTGTCAACCCTTTCTTTAATCAATTTTATTAACAAATAAATATATGTAGTAATTTTATTGCTAATTCAATCTATGTATTTATTGACGATTTTGTTATATTCTCTGTAACTTAATAATGTTAACAAATACATATCATATTCAACTTTCCTCTCCTGAACTCTTCATTTTTTTTCTCATACAAAAATTGTAAAATCATTGAAAAAAATATAAATTAATTTGACCAAGTTTACTTTATACAACCCGAGCATTGCACAGTCCTTAATTATAAGTTAAGAAGATGAAGTAATAATTTTCTTTCATGCATTATTGATTCATATTTTTATTAAAATATATCCTTTTTCACCTTTTTTGAAAAAACAAAATATCGATCATAGCTTGAATATATCGGACTTGAACCTAAACCCATTCTTAAAACCAAAACTGACTATCACCGAGTTTGACTATGTTTGAAACTAGCTTAGGTTGCAACAAATTTTGAGTTGATCAAACCAATTCAAAGTCTAATATATTTGAACTTGATTTGTTTCCCACACTAAGCTAATTACCAATAGACTTGAATTTGTCATACTTAAAAAGTCTATTCACTCAAATATGGATTGAGTGGGAGTGAGGGATAGCTCAAGTGGTTAGAGCTTTCCTCCCGGTTTCCCGTGATTCTGGAATCAATTCTCATCACTCGCCTGTGTGACTCTCTAAACAACAACAACAACAAAAAAAAAAGGGATTGAGTGACCCATTTGTCATCTCTAAAGCTCTATCTATATGTACATAACAATGGTTTTTATTTAATTTATTTATTTATCTAAAAAATTAAACTTAGATTGATTACATAACACAAAAAAAATTAACGAAAGTTAATCTAACTCATGCTTTAGACAATTAACTTATGTTTAAGACAATAATAATCCAAATCTAGATTTATAATTGTGAATTTTTCAAATTTCCAATTTCCTTCTATGTCCTAATTTTTTTTTCTTCTGACAAAGAAAAGTGATATAGACAATTTAAATCTCAATTTTTAAAAGATATTCCTTAAGATTTAATTATGTAAAAATTCAAGTTGGCTTTGTCATTGTGTTACTTTGCTGTCTCTTATCATAATATGGAAGTAGAGAATGCCAATACCTATGCCCAAACCTATGCTTTCTTCTATTTTGATGAAGATAGACAGTGACCTGGGAAATTCATAGGTGGTTAAAAAATAAAAAATCATAGTAAAAGATAGTGATATAAACATAATTTGATCCCACTCGTCACTAAGCATGCCTTGACAAATTAATCATCCTAAAAACTACATTTCGCTTAAATTAAGCCAATTTTTTCTTTTTTATGCGTCACTTTGTTAGTGCTAAATTTTATTTCAAGATTCCAATCTTGAAGCTTCAAAAACAAATTAGCACTTGTACAACCAATAAATCTAGGACATATATTAATATGTACTCTAGGGCCTCTAGGCATGTTGCATGTAGCCCAAGTATTAATGCACATCATGTTATTAATTTCATCCTTTGGAAAAATCCACATAATTTTGACTCATGACAGCAAAAAAAATTAGTTGAAATAATAAATAAAAAAATATAGTCCATATATATCCAAAAAATTTAATCAAATCCATATCTAAACTAACTAGGTACCATTGGAAACTTCCCTCCTCAGAGTCCTCACCATTTTGTACAAGCTCAGCCTCAAAAACACACAAACAAACTCACTTCAACACACACAAAAACCAGAGTAGAGAGAGAAACCAAGAAAATTGATTAAAAATGGCGAATATTTTGAACATTTCATCTCAAGCTGTGACGCCATGGTCAAATGCCACTTCAGTGTTCTCATCCAATACCAAATTTTCTCTCTCCAATAAATATTCTCACAATTATTCTTTTCCTCATATTTCTACTTCAGCTTCAGGTAATATTTTTCTGTGTAATAATTAATGAATTATATGTTTTGATAATTTGTTTCATTTCGGTAATTTGCGCTATCTGATGGGATTATAGTTTTGTTATTGATCAATTGTAGATGATTTCTGTGTAATTTTGGCTTTCGACTTTTTATTTGTAAAATTTCTGAGTAGGTCTTTTATACAACCGTAGATAGTGTAGGTCCGAATCGCATAAAAGTTCCCTTTTGCGAAATTGACTTTTATTTCATATGATCAAGTATGTTCATACAATAATACCATGGCCTATTACATGTTTTGCCTTTTCCTGTTACATTGAATTTTGTACATTTTTTTTTTTTGGTTTTTCAATCACCTGTGAGAAATCAATATTAGAAATATATAGTTGAATGAAATCATTTTGATCAAACCGTATTATACTAAAACCTTAGAATTTGGAAGCATATGTTGTTTTTGATGTGAATTTGACTTCTGCTTATGCTTGCAAAACCAATTTATGCTAGCAAAACCAATTGTGTAATCGTGCTTTTGGGGGACGAGATAGGGAATACTCGTGTTGTAAGTGTTATAACAATGAAGGGAAGATCGAGTCTTATTTTGATAGTTGGAATAGGTGAAATGATTGTTAGAATATGTCAATGTGGCTGATATTGAGGTGTTTGTGGTAGTTTTGATGTTCTTGTAATATGATGGAAGCATTTTTATGCAATCATGGAATGATGAAGAATGCTGATGCAGCAACGACAAAGAGTAGGAGGTCGCGGTTTTATAATCGTGCTTCAGCCATTTCCATGTACAGTATTATTCAAGGCCTCAAGGATCTTATATTGAGGAGACCTGAGTTTCATTATGAATGGCATAAAATGATTGAGGGTACAATTCTAATTTGCCATTTGAAAGAGGCTTGAAGGTTAACTTGGGTAAGTAAGTAAATTCACCACAAGCTTAATTCTAGTCTCTGGAGTTGGGAGTTGAGGTTGAAGGGTAAAGGCTGGTGGCGGAAATTCACAGAGATTGATTTCAGTTCCACTATTTGTCTTGGCATTTGATGGAGCTGTTTATTTAAGTTTTTGGATGCTAATGGGATCCGGACTGTTGATCAGCAAACCAAAACTTTTTCTATATGAGAAAGATCTTTATAAAAAAGCTGAATAGTTTAAGAGTCATTTAGGGGGATTGAGGCTTGTACAAGTCAACTTTCTCGCCTTCACTAAAAATAAGGTTTCAACAGGGCCTTGGTTTGAGCCCACTCCATAATTATGTGAAACTTGCAACAGTCTGAGAGGGGACAGGCGTTGATGGGGGGAGAGCACACTGCTAATGAGGACAAGGGTTGACGAGGTTCTAGTTGGTGTATGGTGTATCTATGAAGTGAATAGGTTTTTAGCCTTTTTTTTTTTTTTTTTAAGTATATTGCAACTTTTAATTTTGGGTTTTATTACAATTTGTTATTTAGTCGAATATAAGGTGCTCCTAAGGTGTATAAATTAGATATGTTGCAATAGAAATCCAAAATATCTATACATATTTAGAGTTAGGTTTAAGTGATTCCTGTTAAACCAAACACAAGAAAAGGTTAGAGTTAAATGATTCCTTCCCCCCTCTTATTTGTTTCCTTTCCATTCCGTTTCCAATATTCATACCAAACACTCCTTAGCTTCTTTGCCCCTGCCCTCTCCTCTGGGATACTTAACACTGAGAGAAAGCTAGGACGGGTTGGGGGCATTGTTGCTGCAAGTGTGACTGTGTGAGGGAAAACAAAGGGCAGCCTAATTGAGTTTTACAAATTGTCAACTTTATGAGCATTTGAGAAACATTTCCTTCTATTGGAATGATAAGAAAAGACTGGATTGGGGGTGAGGATTCTTGTTTCTAAGTAGGGACAGCTATTCATGGTGGCGGGACTAGTAGCATAATGGCTTCCTTGGAACTGAAAACAGATGCATGATGATAGGGGAAACTAACTTAGTTGTGTGGTGCTAAATAGAACAATCCCAATGTTACAATTCGAATAGCTTATGTGCTTATACAAATAAAATAGGAGCTTCTTTTTTTTTTTTTTCTTTTTTTTTTTTAAAAATTCTATTTGGCCTGTAACCTTTACTTCATTGATAAATATATCACTGTAACTTTAACAAATTCCAAGCTCTGGATTCATTATTAAACTTCGACTTTCTTATTTAGCTGTTGTTTTGGCAGGGTGTAGATTTTCATGGATGGAAGAGAACTTTACCAGCCATAGAAACATGTATAGCAATGGAAGAAGACCAAGCCATGTTCAATTAGCCCTTCCAAGAACATCAACTGTGTCAGTTTCCTCTGTAGAAGACCTTTTTGCCTTTATATGTTCCGGTCCCCTTATAAATAAAACAGGTCTTACTGAGCAAAAGATTGCCGAGTCAATCGATAAATGGTTATTGTGTGCATCTCAACTTTGTAGAGTATTCCAACTCAATGAACTTAAACTAGATGATGCTCAGAAAATCAGGCTTTACCATTACTATATACCAGTCTTCTTATGGTGTGAAGATCAAATCTCCCAACATGCATCCAAGTTCAAAGATGGAGAAGAAGTCCCTCCTCTAGTGGTACAAATTTATAACTATCCCTCTCCCCCCCCAAAAAAAAAACCCCCTTTCTTTTTAAAAAAAATTTTCCTGCATTTTACTGAATTGGATTATGTAAGCATTTCATTCATCATGCTTTAGTGGTTAATTTACGCAATTAATAAAGATGTTTATTCTAGATCATGGAAGATCCACCATTGCATAGTGGTATGCAAGTGCACAACCCTAAAGATGGGAATAAAAAAGTTATTATTCTGTATAAGGGGTAAAGGGTCATATTGGCCACTAAAATTTTGCATGCCTGAATATTCCTAAACCAGACCTTCTACCCACAAAAGCTAATAGACACTTGGGCTCTTAGCTGTTAGACTTAAACTTTGGTGTGTGGGTGGGGGGGGGGGGGATTTGTCTAACTGCAAATTTGAAAATTTATTATTTAACACCTGTATTTAGTAAAATGTCATGCACTCTTGGCGTCTTATGCAATTCATTGTTCTTTTGAGCTCTACTATAATTGTATAATGTTGGACTTCTCTCTCTCTCTCTCTCTCTCTCTCTATATATATATATATATATATATATATATGTTTGGTATTGCTGTATCAATCAATCAATCAAAGCCTTAATCCCATAAGTGGGGATTAAATACCTTTGAAAGACTTCCTATTTCGATTGTCTGAAATCATCAATGGATATTGTAGCATTTTTTGAGCTTTATTGGTCAGTTTTTTTGAGCTGTATATATTCTAATATTCATTATGTGATACTTTTTACATATAAATTCTATGATGTGTTGGAACTTGGAAGTATATTAAATACCTTTGAAAGACTTCCTGTTTTGATTGTCTGAAATAAGCCTTCTTTATTTGCAGATAGGATTTAGTGCACCACAAGGTTGTGGAAAGACAACACTCGTATTCGCACTATACTATCTTTTCCAAATTACTGGCAGGTACATATTGGAAACTTAAGGAACATGACATGTACTTGTGAGAAATTAATGAGAACAGTATGACATTTTTGTTGGACTGATAACATGAAATTCTGCTAGGAAAACTGCTACAATATCCATTGATGATTTCTATTTGACAGCTGAAGAGCAGGTATTTATTCCAGTGGTTTCAGAGAGAGCTTCTGATAACAGAATTTGAGGTCTGTATCATTATTGTCTTTTTCTGACAGAATTTCATGGTAACTGTAGGGTAAACTAAGAGAAGCGAACTCAGGAAATAGGCTTCTAGAGGTTAGACAAGCCTGCTTATTTCAATAGAAAATATCAAATTGTTTGTGCACTGATGATGTCAAATGACTATTTTCAGTACCGGGGAAATGCTGGAAGCCATGATCTATTGCTTTCTGTCGAAACACTTACAGCCTTGAGCAAATCAACTGAAGAAGGTATTGCTTTACGTTTAATATCCTTGTCCAATTTCTAGAACATGTGCAACCTCTTGGTGGTACATTGCACACGTCTATCCTTTCACCTTCCACAGTTGTCCATAATCTTAATTAAAGCCTTTTCATCTTTATATTATCTTCTCATATAATAGTTGTTAATCCACTTGCTGAACATTCTTCTTTCCGGCTTTTTCTTCTTTTTAATTTGAATATTTCAGAATCATTCCATTTATAGAAACTATATATTTCAGGTATGAAGATGAAAGTTCCAAGATACAATAAAGTAAGCATATAAAGCTTTCAATTGTCCACCTGAGATCATGTTTGAACTCTGAAGTTTGTTCAATCTGCGTGCAGTCTGCATATAATGGGAGGGGAGACAGAGCAGATCCTGAAACATGGCCAGAGGTTGAAGGGCCACTAACGGTGAGAAGTTCTTTATATGGTTCTTTGATGAGTTTTTGATCCCCAAACATATTGCTTCAAATGCCAATATCTTGTTCTTTTATTCAGTTAGATTCATTATGTATCATCTAGTTTATCTGATCCTTGTCTCTATACAGGCTATGACCATGTTAGCATAATTTGATATTTCTTTTTATCACCTCAATTTAATGCACACTAGTAAACCTATTTTTTGGTCATTGAGTGAAGCACATCTTTTGTGCTTCAATTGTGTTGACTTGTATTTATTTTGTTATTTCCTTTATTTACAGGATAAAGGCAATCTTTCTCGGTAACAATCAAAATGGTTGCCTTATACTATAAGTACTGTGGGGAAATCATTGTTTTCTGTTTCCTTGGATTATATTAATAAGCAGCTAAGTGTGAGATTCATTTCTAACGCATAACCAAATTAAAGGCTACATTGCCACTTATTATGAAAGCCATCCTCCCCAAATAAATATACATGTGAGAGAAGACTGTTCTTTAGTTTCACTTTGCCGCTTAATCAACTAGAGTCTGCCACTTTCTAATATCCTAGATTTACGTAATCATATCTTTTGAGCTAAGGCATCAGGATATATGGGGGAACCTATGGCCCTTTTGTCTCTGTATATCCATTTATACTAGAGACTGTAAGCAAGGCCTGGTTGTTGTTCTAATTCTTCGAACAAAATAGCAAAAAATGTTGTTCTATTATATGCATACTGCTTTTAAACCAAAACTTTATCACTTCTTTTTGAGTCACTTTGTAAGAATACCATATGGTCAATGCTCAGCGACTAAATCTTTAATGAACCTGAATTTTTCTAAGTTTCAAAGCAATATCTCTCCACCACTTTATGTGTCATATGTAGTGTTAGTTTTATATAGCTTCATGAGAGCAAGGAAGCCGTGGTCTACCGACAACATGGAGTTTTAATAAGGAACACTAAAACAGCATCAAGATTCCTGGATTTACACCATTTCTAGTGTTGAAAATAGTCATTACTTATTATTACCTTTATTCACATGGACCATGTCTTTCTCTTCCATAAAGCCAGACTTCTTAAGAATGAGGACTACCATCATATCTTATCTGCATAGGCAGTTCAATGATTCAGTCTATTTTTCCAAATTCCTGTCTACATTCTGCAAAATGCCATTTGTATTAATTTTCCCTATTTTGAGATTGATATCAGATCACACCATGAACCTAAGATTCAATATGCTTCCCTTACCTCCAAAACCTGTATCTTCTGGCATGATTTTCCCCATGAGAGCTTTGGGAAGCTACAGAATTCTGACTTACAAAAGCAATTCTTTGCATTGTTGACAGTGTTATTAACTTATTATGGGTCTTACTGCAGAGATTCTTTACAGCCCCTGCCAAGTTCTAATTTCTTTTGTGAATACTTAGAACTTCTTCCAAATTCTGTCTTATAAGGTTTATTTCCCTTTATTCCTTGGGCTCTTCAGAAGCTTCTAGGCAATTGCTATGTGCATTGATATAGGGGGGGGGGGGGGTTAATTAAAAGTAGATTTCGGCAGAAGTTGTAAGATTCAACTAGTCCAATATGCTAATAGGGGCAGTATAGCAAAGAGTAAATTTGCTTTTGAAAATTTTAATCACTGAAAAGGGTAATCAAGTCTACTAAACATTATCTTATGTAATTATGCGATGTGTAATGATACGGAGTATGTATTCAAGTCCTTAAATGTCATGTTATACATTCAAATGCGAAATTACTTTTTGAGAACTACTGATTTACCGAACACTTTTACAGAATCTGCTGTCTCTTATTTGCTTGTGAAACCTGCTAATTTAATCCGGTATCTGCTAAGTTGGAGTGCTATATCCTACAGAGTAATTGGGAACCTGGTCAATCAGTTTCAGAAAATATGCTGGCAATCTGTGACTCTGAGATCTACCTGGTGTACTGAAATGGATCATAGCTTACACTGTTATTCATAATCGTCAGTTTCAGAATATTTGTCTTGTTCAAACATATAGACTTCTTGGCTTTAAAGTACATTTTAATCTGAGGACTGATGAGAGACTTCTATATAATCCTCTTTGTGATGGTCTTTGTTTTTGCTTTACTTATATGTGTTACTGTGCCGTTTGTAGGCTATTCTCTTTGAAGGCTGGATGCTGGGTTTCAAACCCCTTCCTGATGAAGTGGTGAAAGATATTGATCCACAGGTTCACACTCTTGCAACTTAACAAAATGACCACCCCTGGCCTGCATATGCGCTCATTTTAATTTATACTTTGTGTTACAGCTTGAAATAGTAAATAAAAATCTACGATCTTATTATGATGCATGGGACAAGTATATAAAGGCATGGGTAGTAATCAAGATCAAAGACCCAAGTTGTGTCTATCAGTGGAGACTTCAGGTTTTTGTCTTCTCATTTTTTTACACACTTTCACATTCTTCTTTCTAAGTACAATTCAAAAATAAGGTTGTGTCTTTACAGGCAGAGCATGCCATGAGGGCAGATGGAAAATCAGGGATGTCAGACAAGGAGGTGAACATTTTATATCTCAGTGAAATTTTTAGGGTGATGATATTTCTACCTAGGCAATTTTAGTTGAGGCAATATTGTCCTATTGACTAAATTTGCCGTGGCAGCTGCAAATAATCACTGATTTTTTTTTCCTGCTTTCTGAAGTGAGGGTCTCCTGCGAGCTGTCCGTTCTTTAACTGATAACCTTCATGTTGGTGCATTCTGCAGGTTTTGGACTTTGTTTCTCGTTACTTGCCTGCCTACAAAGCTTATCTACCTACTCTTTACGCGGAAGGACCAAATGGATCAGATCCAAATCATACCCTTGTTGTTGAGATAGATGAAGGGAGGAACCCTATTCTCATCGGCTGATCTTAGAGTGTTTATTACTAGAGGTTGGTTTTGTTCATATTTCATGTAGTTCTATTACTTTCTACTATCTTGTAACATTATTGTACATTACATCATCAATTGAAATGCAAATTCTTTCATTGGTCTTGAAAAACCCCTTGGGAGATAATGATTGGTCAAGTTTATAAATATGTATGATGAAACTTCAAGTTCTGTTACGAGACATGGACGTTTAAGGTCGTGTTTGGTTTGGGTCTATATAATTTGCATTGAAATTGATCTTCTACGGAAGATTATATTTCCTTTATTTGTTTCCTTGAAAATTAGAGATGATATGGAAAATGAAAGCTTGATGGAAGAGGAGGACAGAAAACCACATAGGTGATAAGGAAAATGCGGTATTCCTTCTTTAAATTAGGAACATAATTTCGCGTTTTTATAAACTATAGTCGACCCAAAAAAATACAGCATAAAGGAACTTGATCATCACATTAAAACATAGTTCATTATTTATATTATGTATACTTGAACTAGAAGACATCAGAGCTAGTAACTCTGTCATACAGCACATATTTTTTTTTACACCCTGCACACTGTAAGAAGTTAAGAACATGGAATGTAATAAAGGGTAAACAAATAAGCAGAGATATACTCAGTATTTTAGGATTCATTTTTTCACAACACTTTCATTAAAAAGATATTAGGAGTAATCAATCCCTTTTATCCTCATTTTTATCATCAGAGTCGCAGCAGCAGCAGAAAACCTTCAGACAGCACTCACATGCCTCGTAACAGCAGAAGCAGCAGCACAGAGTAAATAAGCTGCAATCCCAACATAAATTTCAGGCATTAGAAAATAATAACGAACCTTCTATGTAAGAAAAATTATGAACAACACGACTTAATCAGTTAAGTACAGGAAATTACTCATGTGATTGAATCTTAGACCAAAATCTGATTCAAAAAAAAAAAAAAAAACAAACAAAAACTCTTGTTGTACCAAACATAGTCACTGCATTCATTATACTTCATGAAAGGAGATTAGAAGGAAAGAAGTGACAAACCAAGCGTAGATCCATCCTTTTTCATGGTGGCGCTGCTTGATGTGTTCAGAATAAGTCTGTGCTTGTCCGCTGTCCATTGCTGTTTTTTTGGTAGATATCAACCTAGAAAATCTACACCCACGAAAATGGCTAAGCAAATCTGATGAAAAACTGATTAATATTTGTTTGGCCTCAAATTTCGACGAGAAGGCAAGGAGAACATGCGTTATCTATGTCCTTATATACTGATTTCATGTCAATATTTAATCAATATAGTCTTTTGGAATATCCCATGTTAATTCTTATACTTTGGTTGATTTCTTCTGTCAATCAAAGATGGTTATTAAATATAGAGCCATCCTTTTCTTACTTATCTGTCACAGATTCCTCTTAGCTGGGAGATCCCTCAGACGAAGTCTAACAACATTTGAATATTTAGTACTTGTATATGTTAGCTACATTGTAATTGACTGATTGCACACTTGATGCACAATTACTTAGCTTTGCAAGTTACGTGCTTACATGTTACATGCAAGGTCTAGGTATACCCGATACAAGATAGAGGTTCCGTTACATATATAATAATCGTAGGGAATTTCAATTGCACACATATACATTGTCGTAGGAATAGGGTTCAAGCTTTCTCATACTCCATACTGATATAACTATCCATCTTTTGAGAAGTTGAAATTTTCATTATTTCTTCACTTGTAACCTGTAACAATAATGGTTGTTAAGGTCAAGGATTTAAAGAAATCAAACTCCATTATTTCTGACATTAACAAACATTAGTAACAAAAATAATAGAGAAGTTGACTACATTAAATCCTTGACCAAAGCAGCAATTATTGTTTCTGACATGATAAACACTAGGAAAAAATCCAAGTAGTACTTGACTTATTTAGTAGAGATTTAACCTTAATATTGGCCTTTAAGTCACGAGTTGAATCCCCGACGAATAGATTGATTGGTTTATATATAAGAGGTCTTAGTGTAATATGATCGTTTATTAATTACTTCCTTTTTTTTTTTTCAAGAAACACAACGATAGACGAACCACCATATCTCACCTTCCACCGAAAACTATGTCTGAAATGTTAAATTTGTCTTGTCTTTGAGATAGTAAATTAAACACAACTTAACTTACAGTTGTAATGTGACCGTTGGTAGTTCATAAAAACAAGTAAAATATAATAAGTTCGGGAAAGCAATAAACTATTTTAAAAATTTAATATATTTTTTAATAAATAAAAATTAGGTGAATATAATTTTAAAAATTAGATATATTCAAATAAATAAATGAAAATTGGGTGAATATAACATAATTTAATAGTCTAACTCTATTATTTTTGGTGAACAAGGGACAAGTGTCCGTTGTTAATGAATATGATCACATGTTCACATTTTTCATGTCAAATTCAGGACCAATAATCAAGAAAGAACAATAGGTACTCTATGAGACACCTTCCCTTTCACCTTTGTCATTTTCATTCCAGGTTTCAATTTCGCTATTCAGATAAATCTTTTCATCTTCATCAGCATTATCAGGAATAACAGGCCTAGGAACAGTCAATATAGAATGAACCTTTTTAACAGTCAAGAAAACTTGCATTTTCTGTTTCCACCTTTTAAAGTGAGTGCCTTCAAAACGGAAGGGCTTGTTAAGGTCGTTGGACATAGTCATTTCTTCGGTAGACATAATATTCACGAAGGCAGAAAAGAATTGTTCTAAAATTGTTAAAAACGTAACTGCAGGAACAAAAAATAATAAGAACAATGTTACCGAGAATGAGACTGAGTCGCGGATTATGTCGCTCTCTTTAGAACATTCACGGTACTGCCTCTAATTTGTGCAAGCAGATCGAACCACAACCGGATGTCCTTCAGGATAAAACAGTCTCTCGAAATAAAAATATACCGATGGATTTGCACAAAACCACCGGGCAACTAAACACCAACACTAATTAGAAACTGCTTGAATTCTGTATTTTAGGAGGAAAAAGATTAGAATAATTTTTCTGTATATGAAAACGGTGAGCAAAGTGTTCTTTTTATAGAAGAAGCAGTAGCATAACGGTAGCAATTAAAACCGTTCTTAAACCAGCGAATAACGGCCAATTAAAAAACGGTAATGTGGAATTAAAATTGGAATAAAAACGGTTATGAATAATGGTAGGGAATCAGTCAAAATAGTTACCAAAAATCATGGAATTAATTCGGTAATCAGTTTAAACAAATTACATAACTAAACCTTGTTCAAAAATTTTAAATTTGTTTTGATCAACTAACCCAGCCTAGCGATCTAGGTAAGTCTTCCCTCTCCACAAAATGTGGGTAGCCCTTGGACCACACCCAAGTCTACCACACTCTACATAATAGAGGAGGTAAAACTTTCATTTCCCACCAATGTGGGACTTTGTGATTTTCACAAAATTCACACCCAAACACACTTTGTTCCAACATGATCACATATTCACATTTTTCATGTCAAATTCAGGACCAATAATTAAGAAAGAACAATAGGTGCTCTATCAGACGCCTTCCCTTTCACCTTTGTCATCTCCACCCCACCATAATTATATACTATACTAATTCAAACGTGAAATATTGCCATTTCTTCATGAATGGCCAAATGATTGAAGACATCAATAATTCATACTGTAACTATTGATTGATGTATTATTGTTAAGATTGGGGCCATTGGGATGTATCAACCTCAATTAGCGATTTAGCGGTGTAATAATATGGAGTAATTAATAATAACGAACGTAAAATATTACTCGTATGTGAGAATTTGACGAAGAACAAGTAGAAAATCATAACAATGCACTTTAGTACTTATCAAACTTTTTTAAGAGTGGTGAATAGCTTAGGTAGTTAGAAGAGGTCAAGAGTAACTAATAACTAGAAGGTAACTCCGATTAATCTATACTAGAAGAATAACTACTAATAACAACAATACTGTACTCGTTTTTTTTGTTTATCACACGTAGAATGCAATTCATGACGACGATGACGTCTTGTGTAGAACTTAAGGTCGTGTTCTTGTCCTTCGTACAATCCTACTTCTCAAGTGCAGCTATACGCTCAAAATCTTCCTTTGCGTGCATGCAGTATGTTAGAAAATTAAGTTTAATTATAAATGTGCAATAACTAAACTATGTAATCGTATAATACTAACACTCTTTCATTTATTCATCAGCTTACATTATTTGTAAATAATTACTTTGGGCTGGGGTTTCCTGGCCTTACCCTTCTGATCCCCCTCCCCACTCCCAAAGCACTAGCTTGCTAATTTGGGTTAGTGGGTTGAGAGGTTCCGGTCTGATAGGGCCTTTTATCTTATCAACAAAAAAAAATTATTGTCTTCTATTAAGATATACTTTAGGAATTATTTAGGAATATATTGATTTGGTGAATATTTTATTCACTAGGATATATTTCCCATAATTATCTCTAGTTATTTATGCTAGCTGTACACTTTGGTTAGGCTTAGGAAACTAGACTACTTGTATTATATATATTCTGTTCGGTGGATCAATGAAAGGCAAGCCAAATTTATCTTATTTTACATGGTATCAGGCCTACAGAATTTTTTTCTTTTCTCATAATTAGCCATGGCTGGCGGTGACGATCCACCACCACTAAGTAAAATCGAACCAAATTCACCTTATTACCTTGGGTCGCAAGATCGACCGAGAGATTTCATCACACCTACTCGCTTAAAGGCTGATAACTATGAAGAATGGGCGGCCGATATTCAAAAAGCGTTAGAAGACCGTCGTAAGTTCGAGTTTTTGGATGGCACTATTAATGAACCATCCCCGCGTTGTACAAAGTCCGATTGGACAGAGCCATGCTCATATCATGGATATCAAACACTATAGATTCTGAATTAAAATCCTCTTTGTCGAAATTCAGGGAGGCTAAACCCTTTTGGGACCATCTAAAGCAACGCTTTACCCAAACAAATGGACCTCGTATTCAGCAATTACGATCCTCAATTGCTAAGTGCGAACATACCAAATTGATGCCTGTCTCGGTTTATTACGGCAAATTGCATTCTTTATGGCAGGAATTAGACCATCACGAGCTCTTGATTTCATACTCGTGCTGTACTTCGTGTTCGGCTAGTCGCTTACATGAAGAAAGGAGGGCGCAAGCTAGACTACATGACTTTCTTATGGGTCTTTATTCTGATTTTTATGCTCCTATACGCACCCAAATTCTATCTCAAGATCCTCTTCCGAGTCTCGAACGAGCATATCAATTAGTCTCGCAAGATGAACGAGTTCACTCGTAAAAAACAGAGGCTGATCAAAAGCTTGCTGAAGCCCTCGGATTTGCGGTCCGCATAGGAGCCGGAAGGGGCCGGACCTGTTCAAAGTGTAAGAAGCCGGGCCACGAGGCTTCGAGTTACTGGGTTGATACGATATGCAACCATTGTAAAAAGAAAGGTCATCCAGAAAACCGCTGCTATGAGTTAGTGGGTCGACCCAATGCACAAGGGCAGGGGCGAGGTCAAATTCGCGCCAATGCTACCTTGAGTGGTAGTGCATCTCCTTCGACGTCTACTTCCTCCGTCTCGGCCTTGGGACAATTGTTCACTCCAGATCAGTGAAAAGCTATAGCGGGAGCTGTTGGTAATGCTACAATTCTCAAAAACATATTAAATGGTAAGTTTGATGTCTCATCGTGGATAATTGACATCGGAGCAACCCACCATGTTACGGGAGAAAGTTCATGGCTTTTTTACGCACAAAAATTTGACAAAATTACTCTCACCGAAGTCCTTTATGTTTCGAATTTGAGTTCCAATTTGATTCTCATGTCTGTGTTATATAAGACCAAGCGAAGGAGTTAATTGGAACGGGAACTAGGAGAGACGGATTATACTATTTTAGCAAACCGAAAAGTGTGTCTACTGTTGAAGCTACATCAAATTTGGAGTTGTGGCATCGTCAACTCGGACATCCCTCAGAAAAAAGTAGTTAAGTTAATTCCTTTTGTTAGCAATAATAAAGATCATTTAGATCCGGAGTGTGAAGTATGTATGCGTGCTAAGCATCCAAGAGACAAATTTCCTTTGAATGATAATAAAGCTTCCAGAATTTTTGAAAAAAATACATTGTGATTTGTGGGGTCCATATCGACATATTTCGTCGTGTGGAGCTCGCTATTTTTTAACAATAGTTGATGATTATTCAAGAGCTATTTGGATTTATTTGCTGGTTGATAAATTAGAAGTTTTTCAAATGTTTATGGCCTTTGTTGCTATGGTTGATAGACAATTTTCTCAAACAATTAAAGTTGTTCAAAGTGATAATGGGACAGAGTTTAATTGCTTGCTTGATTATTTTAATGCAACTGGGATTTTGTTTCAAACTTCTTGCGTCGGTACACCACAATAAAATGGGAGAGTTGAGAGAAAACATAAACACAGTTTGAATGTTGGTCGGGCATTACGCTTTCAAGCAAATTTGCCTATTTATTTTTGGGGGGAATGTGTACTTGTTGCCGCACACTTGATTAATCGTACCCCTACTCCCCTTTTACATAATAAAACACCTTTCGAAATACTTTTTGATAAACCTCCCTCTTATGATGCTATTCGAACCTTTGGGTGCTTGTGTTTTGCGCATAATCAAAAGACTAAGGGTGATAAGTTTGCAAGTAGAAGTCGTAAGTGTGTCTTTGTTGGTTATCCTTTTGGTAAGAAGGGTTAGAAATTGTTTGATCTTGACACCTAAAGAGTTCTTTGTGTCACGAGATGTGAAATTTGCTGAGGAGGTTTTCCCGTATAAATGTCCAGAGGATGTTAATATTATATGCAATAGCAATGATGATTAAGATGTACATAGTGACTTTGTCGAAAATGATTTGGCAATATTTGAAGATGCAACCAACTCAGGTTTTGATACATTGAATGATGAGGATTTGAGCACGAATGGGTATCAAGAAGAAACCCAATCTAGAATTCCCATTGCTGGGCTACCCGCTGGAAACTCAGCGCCAGCTGGGCTGGACCAGCGACACCAGGCAGCACCTTCTGGTTTGTCCGCTGGAAACCGAGCGCCAGCTGGGCCTGTTCAGCAGCCCAACACCGAGCCTCCAGCTCTTCATCATTAGCCCACCGACTCTCCAGATTCGGACCAGCTCATCATCGAGCCCACTAACTGCAGTTCAACCCACAGATAACATGGGTCGTGGGTTTCGTCAAAAGTTTCCAAATGTCCTACATCGTGATTATGTGACACATACGTTTTTGCCAATAGTCCGTCCTCCTCTCCTTTTGATCACTCCTCAGGTACTCCTTATCCTTTAGCAAATTACATAAATTGCGATAAATTTTCTATCATTTATCGAAAATTTCTTGCAGCTATTATCAAGGATAAGGACCCAAAATCTTTCAAGGAGGCAATGAAATATGATGGGTGGCGTCAATCTATGAAAGAAGAAATTCGTGCTTTAGAGGACAATGGTACATACACCTTGGAGCATCGTCCTCCCGAGAAACGTGGTCTTGGCAGTCAATGGGTCTATAAAACCAAGTACTTGTCATCAACAAACTGGAATTGACTATGATGAAACTTTTGCTCCGGTAGCTAAGATGACCACTGTTCGAGCTGTTTTTGCGATAGCAGCTTGCAAGAATTGGGAATTACATCAAATGGATGTTCATAATGCCTTTTTTCATGGTGATCTAGATGAAGAGGTCTACATGAAATTGCCCCTCGGCTTTGAGAGTTCGGATCCTTCTTTGGTGTGCAGGTTGCGCAAGTCATTGTACGGCTTGAAGCAAGCTCCTAGGTGTTGGTTTGCAAAATTGGTGTCGGCCTTGAATGGGTATGGTTTTCTCTAATCATATTCTAATTACTCCTTATTTACATATACTAACGGCACAACTCAGATTAATGTCTTAGTTTATGTGGATGATATGATCTTATTATTTCTGGGAATGATTCCGCTGCACTTAAGGTTTTCAAGGCATATCTTAGTGATTGCTTCAAAATGAAAGATGTTGGTTCACTTAAATATTTTTTGGGTATTGAGGTGGCTCGTAGTTCGTCCTGATTATTTTTTTGTCAACGAAAGTATACTCTGGATATTATTTCTGAAACAGGTTTATTGGGAGCAAAGCCTAGTGGATTTCCCATCGAACAAAATCACAGACTTGCTCATGCTAGTGGCGAATTACTGAAGGATCCCAAAGTTTATCGTCGTCTTGTGGGACGGCTTATATATCTCGCAGTCACTTGACCAGATCTAGCTTACTCAGTTCACATTCTATCACAGTTCATGCAGGCACCGCGTATAGAACATTGGGAGGCCGCCTTGCGGGTTGTTCGCTATCTAAAAGGAACTCCCGGTCAAGGCATATTATTGAGTTCGGATATTGAGCTCACATTAGAGGGATGGTGTGACTCAGATTGGGCGGCGTGTCCACTCACTCGATGCTCGTTGACAGGATGGCTAGTGTTTCTAGGAAAATCACCAATTTCTTGGAAAACTAAAATGCAAGATACAATTTCTAAATTTTCTGTAGAGGCGGAATGCAGGTCCATGGCAGGAGTCACTTGTGAGTTAAAGTGGCTTAAGGCTTTATTGTTGAGTTTGGGTGTGCAACATCCTAAAGCTATTGAATTATTTTGTGATAGTGAATCGGCATTGCATATTGCAAGGAATCTAGTTTTTCATGAGCGAACTAAGCATATAGAAGTTGATTGCCATTTTGTTCGCGATGTGATAAATGAGGGCTTGATTTCACCGTCACATGTGTCCACTTCGGCTCAATTGGCGGATATATTCACAAAAGCTCTCGGGAAGGCTCAGTTTGACAATCTTCTTTCTAAGTTGGGCATTTTCGAATCCCATGCTCCAACTTGAGGGGGGTATTAAGATATACTTTAGGAAATATTTAGGAATATATTGATTTGGTGAATCTTTTATTCACTAGGATATATTTTCCCATATAATCTCTAGTTTCTTATGCTAGCTGTACACTTTGGTTAGGCTTAGGTAACTAGACTACTTGTATTATATATATTCTGTTTGGTGGACCAATGAAAGGCAAGCCAAATTTATCTTATTTTACACCTTCTCTCTAGTTTTTTTTTCTTTGTCTTTTTACTCTTTTTATAAAAAAAAATTAAAAAGAGAGTGAAATTAATGTTACTCGTATTTTCTTCTCTGGAAAGATGATAACTCTACTGAAAACGCGAATTATCTGAACAACCAAGCTCGGGTATAACTTAAAGACACACATGGTGTTAGGTATGTGATATAAGGGGGCAGGGACGAGAAATCTTATGTTTGATATGAGAGTACATGGGAATATATAGTACGGATTACAACATACAAGAGTTATGATTAATCTAGCAATCGAGCGTAACCATTATTGATTAATCTAGCAATTGTAATCATAATTGATTAAACCCTCTTAGGGTAGATAGTATGACTAAGGGTGATAGTTGAGCAAGTGAATTGTTCAAGTTAGCTTAGGCATGTTAGACTTTTTTTTATCTAAATTTAAGCCGAGTCACGAGTTATATATAATGAGCTAAAAATTCAAATAAAATTACCATAAAATTTAGAAAATTTTGTATTTTAACACCCCTAAATAGCCTCTTTTTTATTTGACCACCTTTTTTTTTTTTTTTTGGAGCCACTAACAAAATCACAAAACTTATATTGAGGTTTTTGGGGTCATTTTGACCCTTTAATTTAGTGCCTATTTTAAGGTCAAAACTATCAAAAAAAAATTGTAAAAAATACCTCGTTTTATGTGTTTCATGCAAACTTTAACACTCAAAAGAGTCGAAATAATTTTTTTTTGTCAATTTTGACATCGATTTAGACCCCTAAAGCACCAAAATGACTCCAAATCTTAATAAGTTACCTGCACAAAAATTGATGATCTTTAGCGGTAATGAAATTTAGTTTTTTGTGTTTTTGTAAGTGATATTAATAAAAGGGAGGGGGGGGGGTTAAATAAAAAAAAAGTGCTTTTAGAGGTGTTAAAATATAAAATAGCTTAAAACTTAGCTTGATTTAAAAAATTAGAGCTTATCGATGTTACAACTTTTTCCGACCAATATTAATTATTTAATACGAAGTATACTCTTAATTTTAAGTTAGATATTATGATATATAGAATAATACAATGGTAAAAAATATAAAAAATAACAAGCTTGTTAAAGAATTTCTTGAGCCGAGCTTTAATTACTATTGAAGTTTTAAATAGTTTATGAACTACTCCTTCTGCTCATTTTGATTGGACATGTATAATGCAGAACTTTGACCAATATTATCTCTAATTATCAATAAAGAATAAGTATAAATTATAACAATTGAATACATTACGGAGTAATAAGTTATTCATTGATACGATTGCAACAAATATCCAAATGATTTCATGTTTTTTAGGTATAACTAGACTCATTAACACCCCTAGGTATAAGGGACGGGGCGGGATAAAGATAGAAGAAGAAAATTCTGTTTTATTATCTATGAAAATGGAGCCAGTGAAGAACATTAGATGTCATGATGACATCCATGCAATTACAAGATATATGGAAAAAAACCCTTAAAATTTCGGGATTGAAAATAATAGGTTAATACGAGTAAGAACATATACAATTGCAACATTTTGGAAAATAACCTTGAAAATTTTGGAATGAAAACAACAACGGCTTAGGACTTGTTTGGCATCATTTTTTATTTTCAGTTTTCTGATTTTTTTTAAAAATTAAAAAAACAACAAATCAAAAACAGGAAACAAAAAATAGGTGCTTCCACTTTTTTTTTTTGTTAGTTTTTAAAATTAACATGATTTTAATAAGTTTGACTAATTTTTGATTCATTATATGACATATTTCATATGATTTTGAAAAATAAAAACCAAAAAAAGAAAAATAAATAAAATTTTCACAAGTAATTAGAGTGAGATATGTTGTCTATAATGTCATCTTATTATAAAGTATTTGCCATATAAGTATTGGAAAGTACTTGTGTAAATTTATTAACAACGGATATATTTATGAGACTTGTGTTTGGTTAACATAGGAATTAAATTCCTATGGTAATTTGTATTTTATGGGAATTTATTTCCTTCATACAATTCCTAGGAATGGCCTTAAGTTGTTTGGTTCTCATAAAAGAATTGAAAATTCATGGGAATTTTGAGTGATCAAGGGGGAGGAAGGTAATTAACTTCCCATGTTTTGTGGAAAGTCATAATTCCCATGAATTTCTAATTCCTTCATTTTTACTTTTTGTTGTCAACCAAACAACTACCCCATTTGCAAATTCCCATGAAATTTCATTTCCCACAATTTTTTAAGGTTAAACAAACAACACCTAAATTCTATGATAGTGCTGAACTTTTGCAAATTCCTTTTGGAGGAATTTTATTTTGGCCATTTTCTCTAGTGATCCCCTGATGGTCGTCTATTGGTGTTAAAGGAGGCATAAGGCCGATGGTTGAAATGGGTTGGTGGAGCTAAGCAAGGGCAGCGTTCATGCATTTGTAAATCAAAGGGTAGTTTAGTCATTTACTCATTTAATTTGAGGCAAATGACTTGGTCATCATTCCCATGTGCCCATGCGCCATGGGTTAGCCGATTTAATCAAAATTAGCAAACCACTATACACATTTGCAAAATCAAGGGGCTATTACAAATATGGCAAAAAAAAATCCACCAAGTGAAATTTGGAATTGGAAAAGTTCAAGGCCACTATATAGGATTTCCCTATTATTTTTCATTATTAAAAAATAATGTTATAGCGAGTTAGTGATAAAGTTCACACTTTTAATATCAAATATTTCACATAAATAACCTTTGAAATGTTTATTTTTATTCAAGTGTAATTAGTTCAATTCAAATATTGTCATATGAAAAACGAGAAAATACAAGTTTATCAGTCTGATAAACATGGTATGCAAATCATGGTGGTATTTGTATCATTTCACTTATTTAATTGGAGGCATCTTTGTATTTTCACCCCTTTCTTCCTCCATTCTTCATTCCACCATAATCAGCCAACCCACCTTCTTCCTCCACGCAAGCAAAGCTGCAACCAAGCCACCACTGCTTGTGGCGGTTCAAAATGTCGACGCGAAGGAAATGCTTTCCCTAAGGGGTTGATATAAGGGAAGAAGAGGGACGCAAAGAAAACCTGTCTTAGCTTTGTGGTTTATCGGCGAGAAAACAGAAACGGTGGTAGTTGTGATGGGTTTCGGAGAGGAACATGGGGCTGTGATTGTGATGGCGATTGAGACGAAGATGGTGGTGATGGCTTAGACGAACAAGGGAAGACGGAGATGATGGTGGTTCGTGGTTGATCGACGAGATGACGGAGGTGATGTTAGTCCAAACTTGCACTAGCTATAATGGTGTGGATGCTAGATCTAAGCTTTTATTTTTTTTTTTAAAAAACATAAAAAATTGTATTTTATTGCAAAGCATGACCCACGAAAGGAACTGATTACCATTATTTTGTTGATCAGCCTGATCAAATGGGGTACTCTCATGAAAAACACACTCTATAATGTACTCTCACATTCAACATAAGACTCAACGCATGTCACTCACACGCCAACACGTAATTTACATACGCCATAAGACTTATAACGCACCGTGCTCGAGACCGACACGCGCCGATCATACCACACATCCGCAAGCAAACTGCGTATCATATCCCCAATAAAACGTCGGTAGTCCACTGATTATGAATCTTAATCAATCCCAAATCAAATTTAACTAATCTTCCCACTCTGTTTTCCTCCTTTCACAGCTCACACTCTCCCCTGCTTTCCTTCTTCTTCACTCACTCTATTTATACCCCAAAAATCTCTCTCCTCTCTTCACCTCTTCATCCCTTCAAGATCTGTCGGTGCTCCATCCTCCTGGTAATCCTCTCTTTCTCTCTCTTCCCCCATTAATCTAGCCCTTTTCTTGATTTTACCATTTTAATTGACCCTACAATTTTCCTGCAATTTTCATTGATTTTCGAGTTTATTCTTGTTTCAGATCAAAATCCCAGAAAAATTTACAAATGGGTTCGGCGGAAATGGATTCAATTTCAAACCCAATTGAGGTAATTTCTGATAAATCGAGCAATGGTACGAATAATGGAACCCTAATTCCGTTCAAGATCTTTGTTGGGTATGATCCAAAAGAAGATATTGCATATGAAGTTTGTAAGCATTCAATTCTTAAGCGTTCTTCAATTCCTGTTGAAGTTCATCCAATTAAACAATCTGAATTAAGGGAAATGGGGATTTATTGGAGAGAAAGGGGGAAATTAGAAAGTACTGAATTTTCATTTAGCAGATTTTTAACCCCTCATTTGGCTAATTTTGAGGGTTGGGCTATGTTTGTTGATTGTGATTTTCTATATCTTGCTGATATTAAGGAATTAGTTGATTTGATTGATGATAAATTTGCAATTATGTGTGTTCAACATGATTATGCACCTAAAGAAACTACTAAAATGGATGGTGCTGTTCAAACTGTTTATCCTAGAAAGAATTGGTCTTCTATGGTGTTGTATAATTGTGCACACCCGAAAAATAAGGTGTTAACCCCGGAAATTGTTAATACTCAAACCGGGGCGTTCCTTCATAGGTTTCAATGGTTAGAGGATCATGAGATTGGGGATGTTCCATTTGTGTGGAATTTCCTTGTTGGTCATAACCAGGTTGTCGAGGGTAAGCCCGAGACTAACCCTAAGGCGATACATTATACTCTCGGTGGGCCTTGGTTCGAGGCGTGGAAGGATTGTGAGTTTGGTGATTTGTGGTTGAAGGAATTGGAGGAGTATGCGAAGGAAAAGGTAGCAGAGAAGGTTGCTGCTTGAGTAGTAGGGTGAGATTTTTAGATTCTTTTGTTCAGCATTGTTTTGTAAGGTACTTACTATTACCTGTTTCGTCGAGTATTCATATTTGTTGATTGTAATTTTTCGACTATTGGTGGTTATGCAGAGCTACAGATGTTAATTCTCAGTAGTTATGTAGAGATTTAGAGCATGCTTGTTAATGACGCAATGTTCTTCACTATTCTTATTGTGAAGATGGCAATGTAATACCATGTATTCAGATATGAGTTTAGCAATAAAGCTTCTATAAATTTTGATTGTTTGATTAGCTATTAGTAGTATGATTCTAATTCCCTTTATTCTATGTTGATGGATCTTTGATGTTAATGTCTTGGATGCGAGTATGTCTATGCTTTTGTTCTGTTTTTCGGTGATAGTTATGATTCCCTTGTGATACGATAGTTACACTTTATTGATGGTTCCCGAAGTTATGGACTACATCTAACATACTTCCATCTTGTCAATTTGCACAATCAGTCATTGGCCCTATTTGGTTGATAACTCTTTAGTTATCGAAGTAGTGGTATATTTTAATAAAAATGTATTAGGACTCTTGGTCTCTCTTATTCCATGCAGCAAGAGTGATGACTTTTCTTGGTGTATATACGTTAGATAGCTCTAAATTACACATGGGTGTGGCTCCGTTTCTGTGTAAAGTAAGATCCGATGCTCAGAGATGTGAGGAGAGGAATGCAGGAGTTTTGAGGTCAGGTGTTGTGGCCTGTGGGAGGAGGTTATCTTCTCTCGCTCCTCCCTCTTTCATATCTTGTGCACACTGCACGGATGACAGGGTACCTCTGTGGACAGGAGAGGATCCTCTCCCACTAAACTATGTGAAGAGAAAGCTGCATAATTAATCTGTTTTTAAGTTTGATTGTGATGGTTCCAATATGTTTGGAGTTGAAGCAGCAAATTGATTATGATGCTCTAACTGATTAAAGTTATATGAATGATGACTTTGAGTTCTCCAGTAATTATTCTCATCAATGCACCTTTTGGGTAAATTTTCGAAATCATATTCTGAAGTGTTCTGTTCTGTCTCTTATATTTACCAAATTTGGTCTATTACCAAAGTTAGTATAAAGGAGAAGTATTTTCTGTGTAATTTTCTGCAAAAGAGTGCGGCTCTGTCAAAGTACAAGACTTTAAATTATCTACATGGAAGTAGCAATCAACTTGTGTCCTCCTCACAGTGTTTGCGGCATTGTCTTCTTTGCAGTCTTCTAAAACTTGCATTTTTACACACATGACCTGGATCAGGTTGTTCTTTAACACACAGCGAACGACATTAGTATTTAGTATGTGATATGTTACCTCTGTTCGAATTTTAATTTTCATGTTGATAATGTAACTTGAAGTTACGTGACCACCAGATTAATTGTAATTGTAGATGTCACTCTTTTTTAAATCAAAAGGGGAATTCTTATATTACAACTGTACAACAAGGAGTAAATTAAATCCTTGGGCAAAAGATAGTTATAGCAGTTCAGAAAAGGCAACAGACTACACAAAACATACATAGAACATAAAAAGAGATACGCTAGCCGATACAAAACAGGAGTTGCATCAGTGAGCAAAAGGATGCAAGGGACATTAGCCAGAGCTTTTAAGTAGAGGCCTCCGGGATCTCGGCCCCTACATAATTGACAGTTCTTGTAGCATGAAGAATAATAACAGTCCAATTTCGCTGCAGAAGGTGAGCAACATCTCTAATGATGTTACCCAAGTCATGGTCCATATAAGCTTGTGGATTTTCTAGCATTTTCTTGAGAGCTTGCGCATCTGTTTCCAACTCAAGCAACTGATGAATTTTCCTCTTCTATGCAGTGAGGAGGCCTTCTCTAATAGAGGTGAAATTGATCGTATTGGTCTTTGGCATTACTGATACTTATTTTTGGATTAGATTCAGTTACTCCTTAATCAAAATGAGCTTTGATTTAACGGTAACGTGTGGAAACTGGATTGTTATCGCTATTAAAATTGTTTGTTCTGTTACAATTCTTCAATTGGTAACAATGTTGAAATTTTGTGTTAGAAACTGGCATAATCCCCTCAGTGTCATACTCGACTACTTGAGGTTCTTGCTGTTACATTAGTCGTGTCTTGCTTCTAAGGCATTTTGTAATGCAGTAATTTTGTAAATTTTTATTTGGACTGAGTATTCAGGAAGCAGATTGGAGATTGAATCGAATTTTAAGATTTATGTTATCTGTAACTTCGACTGACTACTGTGATTCTATGAAGATCTGCAGAAGTCTTTCAAGAATACAAGTGTAATATTTCCGGTCATTTATAGCAGTTTCTTCCTTTACTTTAGCCTTTAATTTCAAAATAGTACTCCATACTACATATTATAAATTTAGTATGGTAGAGAATTACTCCCTTCGCTCCCTTTTGTTTGCCCATAAAGGTAAAGTCACATCTTTTTTTTGGTTGGAAAGAGTTGTTAAGAGGTAAAGTGGTGGAGTTAGATGGTGTAAGAGTAAAGTTGTGGCCACTATAATCATCTATTGAATGCGGAAAATTAAAAGGGATAAATTAGAAGGAAAACGGGGCAAATATCAAAGGATGGATTGAGAATTAATTATCAAATATCAATGTTTACATCAAAGTCTTTGTGTTGTGTGATGAACATGTTCATCTATCTTGATTGGACTAGCCCAATGAATATGGTTTACAATCATCTTCGAATCCACTTCGGTACTTGGGCCAAGTCTTTTGCCTTTGAGCTCAAGTTACTAGAAAGTTGTACGACTTGTATCATCATGAAACTCATGACATGCAAAACCAAGGAAACAAGTTACTAGAAAGTTGAATGTACTATATAATCTCTCTTCATAAACACAATTATTTTGTTAAAAGTCCATTTGTTTCATCTTAGTTTAACTACGGTATAGTGATTCTAACTTGTTTTAGTCAATTAAATTATAGTAATCAATACTCCATATGAAATACAATGTATATCATTATTTCAATCAAAATCTCACATTCAAGTAAGGAAAATGTTATAGATATTATATAGCCCTTAGAGCTTACATATAAGCATTAAATACTCACTAGAAAATCGTATAAATTTAGAAAACCATAAAAATATAAACTTTAATTACACTGATTTACGCGTGTTTTTGTCATGAATCCCTAATTTTATACAATTTTTAAGAGTGTATTTAATGCTTATATGTAGTTATAAGGGTTATATATAGCATTACCCTTCAAATAAATCAAATTCAAATAAAATAATTTCAGCCAAAATGAGTTTAACAAAAATAACTAAAATCAATGTAAATATGTTGCTCGTTCTCCTATGTAACTCATTATCTATACGGATATTTAGCAGTTGTTGAAATTTTTTTACATGTCATATTCTTTTTTTAATGGTATTTTTTGTTTTTTTGCCATTAAAATTTCATGAACAACTTAATTACTCTAGATACTTAGCTTAGCCTTTAAAAGTACTATGATTTTTCTTTTTTTTTTTTTTTGAGCATAAATTTTCTTCATTAATGAAAAAGATATCCTTTCTGAATTCACTATTTAGAATTTGAGAAAGAAAGTGTTATATTTTAATAAGCATACTAGCAAAATTTACGAGCAATAATATGATGTATACAAATGTAATTTACCAAAAAACAATACTCGTATATTGCATGGAATAACAAATACCCCCTCCATCTGATCATAACATAGTGCCTATCTTTAATTTTATGTTTAAGAACTTTAAATACTATAACAAAAAACATTGTCATGAGAGATATTGTCATATTTTACCTAACTGTGCTATTTATGTTGTCATAAAAAAAAAAAACATCTTTTATAATGTCTTTTAGTGCGTAATTAAATATATTGGTGGTGAAAGGCTCAAAGCCTTAAAGGTACGTCTTAAAGGCTATACAAAATTAAATACTCACTATTTAATTTTGGGACAAGGGGCGTAGTAACATTTAGGCTTTGTTTGGCAGCACATTTTAGGCACCCAAGGTTGAAGATTTAAGACCCTTTAACTAAACTTTTAAGTGAAAAAAAATAACTTAAATTTATACGTTAATTTGAGTACCATCTCAAATTAAGGTGCTGATTTTTTTTCTTCATATAGTTAAATCTGAATCATCTAATTTTTTAATTCAAAAAAGTTTTTTAATGAAGGAATTTTAATTAGTTATACGAACATAGTTGTACTAAACATTTGTAATCAACCAGCCCAACTAGCAAAATTAAAGTATTAAGCAACTCATTATATGAAACAAATTAAAGCGATTAGATCCAAGTGCAACGGAATCAAGGATATATAGTATTTGATGTGAATTAATTTGTACATAATATCGACAACAATTATAATATAAGTCATATAATAATCATCTAATACAATAAAAAAATTCTTTTAAAGTTAAGATAAACCAACAAAAGTAACAAACACAAGGAACATTAAACCCCGCTGTGGGTGTACTGATCGTACTCTCGACTACTTGTATAGTTCACTTCAACTTCCTTTTTTTAAGGTAAGAAAGTGAGCTCCTAACTATATTTTATACTACTAAACTTTAATTAATCACCAAGTTTCACATGCCCAATCCCAAAATTAGAAGCATAGTGAGATAATCCATTGCACTTGGACAATTTTCTCTTATTCCAAGTATGTGTACCAAATTTCAAAATCGAAAAACACGATAACCCTTTCGTCCCAAAATGATCTTCACACTTGGGATTGACACTGCACGTTCGATACGAGCAGAGCATTTGTTGTGTAGATCGATTGTGTTTTTGTTCCCGCCCGACAAAATTTTACCTAATGAGACCTCTTTTGATCGATATTAGCTTTTTGTTGAGTTAGTCGATCTTGAAGGGTGTTCTCGGCCCTAATCCAACAGCTTCCGAACTATTCATTAGACGAATTCTTTTGCATGATTCAACAAACATACTGTTCAAACCACAACAACAAAAAAAAAATTAATATCAATTATTTATGTAATAAAGCTAATAAGAATATATTTTAAATTAAGGAATAATTTTAATGTATACTTACTTCCAAGGAACATCTCCAACCATCATCCAATCACCATCCTTGTCCTCATAAGTTGGTACATAATCAGATCCATTCACAGGGTCCATTAATTTTCCCTCATTAAAGAAATTACCTGCAAAAATAAATATTTATACAAACATTGATTAACAACCATACCTTATTATAAACATAATTAATTTAAATTTAAAGGAAATAATTATGATAAAGATGACTTACGAATGGTGAAGGAAGAAAACATGTCTTCCAAAGCTTTTAAAAGTTCTTGGTAAGAGTTGTATAATTCAAGATCAACTTTTCTTAGATAAGGAGCTCCATCAACGGCTACTTTAACATATTTGTAACTTTTCATTACATTCTTCCTACTTGCTCTCACTGGTGGCCACCCAACCAATTGTGTCCTGCCATGTCATAAATCGTCGAAATTAGTCCAAAAAATTATACAAGAATATAAGATACATGGAAACATTGTTTTTAGTCCTAACTTGTGAGCTGTGACGAACAAATAAAATCCTTGTAAGACCGTCTAGTCAAGTTATCGAGCACTTAAACTAAATAAGGGTATTTATATTTATTTTCTCATATCGTTGACTAGATGGTTTAGTAACAAAAGAGAAATATTATATCAAAGTGATGATATCTTTGTAAAATTTACTATAATAAAACCATTCTCCTAGTGAAACTAATTATATAACTAAAACAATATACAAAAAGAGAATATAAAAATCAAACAACAAGTTCTTACTTGGAAGGAGGAGGTTTAGGGGCACTAGATTGCTCCATTTGATCATAATCACCATTTTTCGCAGTTTTATTTCCATTAGATTCATCACAACCAAGGTTTAAATCTAAAGTATCCGAAAATCGCCTTTTCAACACTAATTTCTCCTCTATATTTGATACCTTTTCGCCTGGTAATCTAAGAGATAACTCGGTTTCCTTGAAATTCATTGTTGAAATATCTTGATGTACCATCTCAAAAAAAAATTAAAATTTCTTGCTTGAAAGTTTAGTTTCTTTCTATATTATTGATTTGTTTTTTTGAGGAGGGAAAGTTTGGCAAAGTGAATAATGAAAGTTATGAAAGCATTTGTATGTGAAGGTTGTATAAATATACAAGAGCTAAAGGATTGGTGTTATACTTATACAATTTGGATTTATTAATTAGCAAGAATATTGAGTGATTTGACCATTATATGTCGGCCACGTGTCTAAAGATGAGCGGTTGTGATCTGTCCAAGTAGTAGACAATGTATGATTGCTCAAAGCGTGTGTTTCTTATTTTTTGTAGGTTGGACGTGTACCCCACCGCCTCTTCCTACCTCATTCTTGCCCACAATTTTCGGTGCTACCTCTAAATTTATACTTCGTACAACTTTAATGTATTTAACTTTTTAAGAACTATTCAAAAAGATAAATGAGAATTTATTCAAAAGATTTTCACCATTATTTCAAATACAAATGAGTTTTATGACTATTTTGGTGAGTGGTAGCAATATTAGCAAATTTACTCCTTTTATTTTTTTAAAAAAGAGCAAATGTACTCCTTTTATTCATGATTTATTGAAGTAGAGTTGATACAAAATTAATAACTACATATTTGTTGTAACTAATAAAAAAAAAATCTTACAAGACTCTATATACTCCATATAATTGATTGCGGTTAATGGGTTATAGTAGAGGTACTTTAGTTTGTTAATACTACATAAAGTCTAAATACCAAGTAAGGCTTGGTCTATTGGAAAAGTTTGCATCTCACGACAAGAAGTTATGGGATTAAACTCCATTAGAGGCACTTTAGGGTGGAAATTCCCTTATCCTTTCCCATCACCTTCAATTTCAAAGTGTCTAGCCTGTTAATCCGGAGTGGAAACACCTGTAAGAGGTTTCAAGCTGATAGGGTTTTTTTTTTTTTTTTTTTTTAAAAGCAATTTTTCTTTCTTATTTAATCAAAAGAAATACGGAAAAAGTAAAATAAATATAAAGAAAAAAAGGAAAATAAGGAATGATGGCGTAGGAGCAGCTCGTGTGCGGAAGGACAGCGGAGGAGGCAAGAAATGGGCCCCAAAATTGTCGTTCTTTAAGGGTAATCAAGTCAACCCCTTCTTTTAAATGGGCCCCACACTTCCTTTTTTACACCATGTGACGCTGTCTTTTTGTCGGACTTCTGTCCCCTCTTTCGGATCCTAAACTATTCTTGATTTCAGCGTTCGGGTCGTCCAGCTCAGCTACATCTTCAACCGACACGTGTCGTATTTCATTTCATATGTAGTATGACTAGTATCCTTCATTTTATTCTTGTTAAAATCTTAATCAATGTACCAAGTATTATGGATAATTGATCCGCCGACATTTATCTTACCGTTTTATAATGATTTTCTTATTTGAAATTTTGTGATTATAAATTTTATTTAGAATAATTTATTTTTTAAATTTATTTTCTTAAATTTGATTTGATTTGTCTCGGTTCATAATTTTTGATAATATGAAATCAAAAATATTTACAGTTACTATTTTCATTGTGAAATGAAAAACTGTTAACTATTTTTAGTAACAATTTTTCCCTATCTTTCTCCTTATTTGTTACACTTGTTAAGCAATCGAGGAAGTATGACTTATGAATAGCCTCAATTATTCGAGTGATTAAATAAGAGTTTGAAACTTATTGAAAAATAATGTAAACTATGTATGGGTTATTAAGGAATTATATAAATTAATCATGACCTAGTAGCTTACTCCCACCATTTTACAAGTGCTTATATGAGTTTATTACTCAAAAGAATTCATTGTAGTTGTGCATTGAAATTGAAAAGGCCTTATGAAGACATAGCAGTGGAGTAAAATAAGGGGATTCCTCGCCCAAATTACCCTAATGAAATTTGAACCGCTTATCTCATGGTTGGATGATTTTTTTTTTTTTTTTTTTTCCATTAGAGCAAACTTAATTTGGTACCTTTAGATCTTCTTTAAGGTAGGTGAAAAGAGCATAACTTGAGTGGGTGAAGTCAACATTTTTCTTTTTCTTATTATCTGTAAATTTTCACTACTAATCTGTTTCCATGAAATTTCAGCTCTTTCTATTATTACAAAATGTCCAAAAAAAATCTGTAATTTAAGTAACACTATTGTTATGAGGGGATATCCATAAATAGTTACGAGTATGTTTTTTGGGAAAAATGCAAGCAACATTTTCTTTTGTTGGAAAAATAAAGTATTATTAACTAACTTATCAAAAATTAATAGTAAAAATAAAACCAAAAACATCTTCTCTTCTTTTTGTCTTTTTTTCTTTTTTTCTTTTCAACTTTGTCAAAAAAAACTTTGGTGGATGGAAGATTTGCTTTTATACTTTTCCTTTCTCTCGGACCAGGACACAAGGATAATTATTTAGTACTATGGACAGCAAAATCGTGTTAGACAAGAGTTGTTCAATTATTTTGATTTAACAACTATTTAAAGAGGTCATAAAATAAGTTTTATTATGTATGTATCTGCAAGTGTTTAATTCATTTGATTTTTAATAACCATAGTTATTTGAACTTATTAATACTTATATACATTTATGGAGTATTTTGTCAAAATATATTAGTTAAAATAAAAAGGCGAACAAGGTATAATTTAATGCTATTGTTACCACTAAAATTGAGAACAACTAAGGTTTGTTTGACTTCAAAATTCATGAAAATAAAAGTAAATTATAACAATTACTGGGCCTCTCATGACAATTAAGTGAAACGCTAGTGCTCAACCATGCAAATTTTAAGAATTGAAACTTCATGGGAAAAATATCTTTCTAAGTAATATTATTAATATTTCTCATGTTCAACCAAAACACCTATTATATAGGCTAAAAGGACACAATAGAATTTTAATAATATATATAGCAAAGTAATGGAAATTGTTATAATATATAATTATCTCATTTCTTAGGAGTTAAAAACTAATCTATATCTAGACAAGTTTTCGTCAAATTACACATTAATGTATGTTTTAGTTCAATTAATTTAAGTTTATTTGTTATCAATAATTATAAATAAAGTTTATTATTAATATTCTATGAAATTATGCTTAAATATAGGATGAATGGTATGATTGTGTGTTCTTCTAGAGATACACAATGATTTATCATCCCTTAAAGTTAAAGTGATGTTTGAAAAAAAAAAAAAAAAAAAAAGTAAAGTGATTGCCAAAAGTAACAAGGATACAATATTTAGTTACCTTGGAAAAACTTTAAAAATTAAAGTGATGTGCTTTTTGATTAAATACGCATAATGACCTTTAACAATTTTGGGATAACATCCATTGTCTTTTATTTAAAAACCTTAATTGTACGACATAATTGTGAAACTTTTAATGGTTATATTTGCATCACTTCTAAAAAGCTCTTTTATTTTATCAAATCTCTTCGACATAATGTTCTTAGACAGCTTGAGCATAAATTCGTATCATTTTATTTTTTTTGAAAAAAAAGGTACATAAGAAATTAGGATAATCTTTTCTCAATATTACTATAAAGCATACAACTATACAATGAGAATGTACACACTCAATGTGATTTAGATGGTTATATATATATATATATATATATATATATATATATATATATATATATATATATATATATATATATATATATATTTCACTTTCTTTTGTGTTATTTGTCTAATTAAATTCAATTCTAGTTAAAACATACTCCGTACGTACTATGTAATTTTGTATGCATGATATACATTGACAACATTGTATATAACTATATACAACTCAGCTATAGCTACTGATACAGTTATCTTTAAATTTGTTATATTATTGCTAGTACTAGATCAAGATGAAAGAAATAAAATTAAAATAAGGTAATGAAATAAAAGTTGATTTTTTTTAGAATTAGTAGGTGTTTCGGGGTTTTTGGAGTCCTTCGGGAGAGTTACAATTCCAAGGATGTGCGTCGACCGTCTGTACCTGTAAAACCACGGAAAACTCCGGTTGGGTGGAGTTCCGCTTCCGACGATCAAGTTAGAACGAATCCGGATGTATAAAAGTACGGAATGTAAAGCTTTTTATCTTGGATTCCGAGAGAATTCTGCAATTAATGTTGCTCGGGTTTTTTCTGTATATTTATGAATGTATAATAAATGAGGACTCTCCACTATTTATAGTGTAAGGGGACCAGTTTCCCTTTCATGAGTTGGAGTGCCACGTGTCACCAGATGATTGGTTCTCTCAGAACCTCTCTGATGCTGACACGTGTCAGCACACGATTGGTCCACATGGACTGGGTAGTTTTACCCTAAATAGTAGGCATACCAAATCAAGCGGAGTACTATTTAGTGAAAAAAGTTGTGCACTTATAGACATGGTGGAAATCATTATTCATTATAGATTTATTGGGGATGTGTTCATTTTAACTTTATAATCGTAACTTTTAAATGTCAAAGATTAATCTTCAATTATGTTCCTTTTCATGCTCAATTGAATCAATTGATTGATAATTTTAAATTTTTTCATGCATGCACTTGATGAGACGGAAGTGATTGAAAAGCTAAATTGATTATTTATGTGAATTATCTTGAAAACTAGGTGGTTTCAATTTATTGGGCAAGTTTAGTTCGTTACAAATAAAACGAGGTGTACGTGTTATGAAATCAAGTAGTTCAAATTATCTTTATAAGTATTGTAAATTTTATGAGGAGTTACGTGTATGTATGGAATTAATTTGTCATCTAGTAATTATTTGTATTTCTATGCATTTTTGAATAGGTGTATGATCCTTATATTACATGCTTAAGTTTCGTTGTTTACTTGCTATTGATTATCGACCTTGAAAGAATCATCATATATGATTATGTGAATATGTGAACAATAAATATGCACGTGACTTCAATCTCTAAATTCCTAAAGACATTGTATAAAACTTACATACAAAAGGAAGTGTTAAATCTAAAACAATTTATTCAAATTTACAACCCTTTTAGAATCATTCGGTGAAAAATAGATAATGATTATTTGTCGATATAGATAGTCAAAACATTAAAAATTTGTTGATTTTCATATATATCAAACAATCAGAGACAGTTAGAGGCATGCTAACTGCTAAGACATCATATCAACATGAACAACTCACGATAAAAACATAAAAATCGAACCCTAGATACGCTTGATTCTTTCAAGTAAAACTTTGGATACACAAACATTATTTATATAATTATATTGCCAAAAAACCGCTTTGAAGACTAAATTTTACTATGGATTAGCACAAATAATAATGCAAAAGAAATTATGGAACATGGTACATTATTACTACTTTAGTTGTAGACAGAAGATATAATATATAGTTAAATTGTCAGAAGCATAATGATTAAAACAAATCAATGAAAGTGCTCAAATTATGGATCTTGTCTTACTAAAATTGATTACCATTTTTTTTACCTTTTGGGCAAGTGTAAATGAACAATTCACCTAATCCGTATATTTGTAATTTACTTTTTGAAAAAAATGTGACACACGAGGTATTGCTAATTAGTGTTGTGTAAGCTTTATAATTAGATTATATCTAAATTGCTTAAAGTTTAAGTTTCTCAACAATGCAAGGACAATGTTATTTGGTGTCTTGTCTGTTGTTTCGTTCAAAAGGTGTATGCATAATTCGATTCAATTTGAACGATTTTACTGTCGACCTCTGAAAGTAATATATTAGTCACGTATACAGTTTTGAGATGCATGAAAAAAAATTATCACTTCTTTGTAATTAATGGACGAAAGTAAATTATGGTTAAATTTTAAAGCATGTTACTTGATACATTTACTCGAAAATTATGCACTCCATATTTTATTTTATTTGAGAAATAAATGAGATTTTATATAAGTTTAGAGTTTAGGGAAGAATAGTATCTTATACATATACAACCTAATTTTTACCAATGAGAATCCACCATATAAATTTTATTCCTTGTATAATTGTTGCTATTTGTATGTGGGCTACTAGAGAAGAGGGAACAATCTCGTGATCATCTCTATATATTATCAAAGAGGTAGTTTAGCAAGGTTTGGTCTAATAGGAAAGTTTGCATCTTACAACTATGAGGTTGTAGGATCAAAGCCCACTAAAGGTTCTTTGAGGTGGGGATTGGATTCCCTTACCCTCCCCCCTCCCAAAAAGTACTTAGCCTGCTAACTTGGGCCGGGTGGACCTGTGAGAGATTTCGGTTTGGTAGGGCCCTTTCTTTATATTTTTTTAAAATTTTATGTGTTGTTTGATATATTCTACTTATAATATTACATTAATTTGTGCAAAAACACAAATAGAACAAATAAAAAGAAATAAAAGGAGTACATTATACAAGCTAAACATCATGGAGTTTTATTATTAATTAACGAGCGGTGCTATATATTGAAAACAATATGTTATATTGAATCAATTATTATATGATCCAAACCCAAATTATAAATAATACAAGTACTTCGTAGTTCCTAAAACATCACCTCGCAATCTATTTTACAATTTTCATCTATAGGCCGGAAGAATTTGTATATATTTTGAATAATTTCAACATTTTATAAAATAAAAGACACAATTCAATTCATTGTTTGATGACAATTAATTTTATCAATAAGTTGTTGGTTATGTAAAACTAAAAATATTAGCTGGTACATACTTTGGCACAATAGCTCATGCAATTGCTTTTGTGTGGGTGTTTGTGGCATATAAGTCATATTATGTCCAATTGAACTGTCAACACATGCAATATTAGCTAGCAGACATGAGTATAATGAACCATATATACTTGTTTTTATGTCTTAATAATATTAAGGATTCTAGAAATATTTTTTTTCTATATTTTCTTAACCCCACAACAGTAAAATGTGAGCCAAAAAAAAATAGGAATTCAATTTTAATTTATGAAGTACTCAATATTTCATTCTGTTAACAATCATTCATACACACAATTTGATTTGTATCAAACTAACAATAATCTCACATAAAGGTTTATTAATATATAGCTAGTACTTCGTATATATATGAATTATTGTATACATTCCAATAACCAATTATCTCAATAATAATATTTATTTTTATTTATATATGGTGCTAATATACTACAAGTAAATGACATTCATATATATTAGCTTAGTACTCTTTACAAAAATTAATGTAGCAATGCATGTATGTCTATGGTTTGTAACTTTGTATGCACAGGCCACCAAAATAGTGACATATGCACTGAGGTACATGGTATAAAACTGTACAAAAAGATAAATGAGAATATAAAGGAGTACACTATTAATTAGACGTAGAAAGTATGAAATTTTGTTAAAAGTGGTCGGGAAATAACAACACTCTACTTATAATATTAATGTTGCAAATCTCTACAAATAGTTTATAATAACAAATTAAATGAAATAGTTTATCATCAATATTGCTTCCATCCATAAACAACTTATGTTTTAAGACATACTTGTATAAAATTGGAATATACAAGTATAGATCATTATTCAATATTAATTAATTAATGAACACGTACTCTAATATGTCATGATATTTAATGTCATGTGGCGGGAATATTATGTTTTGACAGTTAAACTCGTTAATTTAACCGAACATGGAGTTACATATAAGTATGTCAGATGAATATGTCAGGTTATTTTAGATTAGGTACTTGGAACCTAGTAGTTGTTTAATTAGTTTAAAGCACATTCAGTATTTAGCATTAAGCTCAAACATGAATTGAATTTATTATAGATGCAAATAATCATCTTATCTTGTTTACTTAATTATAATCGAATTTTTCCATATGCTTGGTAGTTGGTACCATTGCATATATATATCTTAAATTTCTGATGCCAAAGAGCCAGATTATCAGAATGATATAAAAAGGGTGTTTTAACGTTTCTTGAGACATAACCCTTTCTAAAAACAGCGTTTTATATATTGGTTTACTAAGAGAAATGATACTCTTTGTATACAACAAACACTTCACGTGGCTTACGTATAAGAAATATTAGCTGAGAATTTTAAGTTAAATCAAACATTAATTACTCTGATCATAGTAAGATTCTGTCACGCAATTTATTTTGGGAAAGTTGTCATGTCAAGCATTTTAAAATTAATATCCAATAAATTAGTGTAATAGTTCTATATCTAGCTCTTAAGAGTGCTTTTGTCATTCATATTAAAACATAAGATGATTATATGCATTTTTTTTATTCAATTTCCCATCACTCGTATTGTTTGGTGATGAACTGATGATAATATAAAATTTGTTTTGACTTATAGAAATGTATATTTTGTGCTAAAATAATTTTCAAAAAAAATAAAAAATAAGAAATAATGCTTAAACAAAACTAGCTACTCCGTGGTGAAGAATACTATCAAAAATAATTTTATTGTTATGGTTTGACTTAAGTTTGAGAAACAATATGACAAATAGGAAAACTGATATTAAAAGAAGAAAATTATATCCCAATGACATTCAGTGCATGGTACATACAATGAAACAATATTGCACATGCATGCTTAATTGCTTAATTATATTGCTTCTGTTTTTTCTTAACTTCAAGCACACGTGACTTAGCTTACTGTACATGTGTGGTGGATTAATAAATAATTAAGGATATTATTTTGATTAGGTTGTTGATTATCGTTAAAGCATTAGGTTAATACGGATTAGTCTCTAATTGTTGACAAATTAGCCGTAATGAATATGATACTCTGATCCGTTGCACAAAATCATTGTTTCTAAACATGCAAGATTAAGATTATTACAGATTGCTAATTTATGCTTCTTAAGTAAGTATTATAATATCTAGATCCATTGATTCCAGTCTATTCCCGAAAAAATAAATAAAATAAATAAATATAACAAAACTCTTCTACATTAAAATTTGGCTTATCAATTAGTGGAAGACATTATTATTGAGGCATATAATGTTTATTTGATACTTGTATTAGTTTTAGCATGCTTCTAAATGTCTAGTTACAATCAAGTTGAAGAGGATTAATTAATTGATGATTTGAATATTTCATACAATAAAATGGATGATTAATTGGGGCATTTGTTTTAGGATTGTTAAAAATATCGTGTTTTCAAGGCTACTCAAAGAAAAGAACAATGTGAACAAAAAGTTGTTCAAGAATGGAAGAATTTGAGGATAGGGATCCCTTACCTTCCCCCCTCACTTTTAAAGTGTTTGACTTGTATATATCGAACAAAAAAAAAATTATAAGGATTGAGCTATGGTCAGGGTCCTTCTTCCCCAAGAATGGAAAATTTTGGTGTTGTGGACCTTGTGGTAATGAGGAATAACCACTGACTTGACAGCGATAATTTATTAATCTAACACAATCAAGATTACACATTATATTCGCCAATTTGATCTCTAAGTTTTACTTACAAAAAATAGAATTTGTGTTTGTGGTCATAGATTGGAACCATGTAACCTTATATTTACGCAATTGGCTTGGGGTACACACTAAAGACAAGGTTGGTGGTTGAAACCACATAAATTTATACCCCAAAAATAAGAATTCAATCATAGTTTAAGGGAGGGAAGATTAGATATATATAATAATTTGTAGAAAATAATGTAACCTGCTTGAGAAATGCAAGAGTCAAGAATAATTAAAAAGATAAGATTCTAAGAAGTTTTTGTAGCCCTATAACAAGATTATAAAATCAGAATGATGAGGTTTTATAACCCATTAATTATCAACCAATATCTACTACAAGAGCCAAGGATAGAAATTAAAGCTAATAGACATTTCTTGTTGGATGTATAAATATTATCAGAGTAACTTTCCTCAAAAAAAAAAAAAAATAAAAAAAAATGGAGTAACTAACATGAAAAAAGTGTACTCTACAATCCAAATGCGACAATAATAATATATGTCACATGGCCCAGGCAGCCAGGCCACACCCTACGTACATGTGAAAAATTATACAATAATAAAAAGGGTATCACGAAAGGAAAACATAATCAACTACCTTACATTAATGTTGCATAATTGACCATTTTAATCATTCCTTTTGTCTTATAATTTCTGGAACACTTCCTTCTACCATGATTCCCCACCGCCGAACGCTTAAGAAATCGTACTCGATCATCCCTAAACTCCTTTTCCCCCAATTATTAACCCTGGCTATCTCTTTGGTCATCCTTGACCATCTCATTACACCATATATACCAGGCCAGCAGGCACCATCAAACCATCACTTCAACCACCAATGTCGCCCTTGGAAAAACATGCACCACCAAAATCCACTCCAACTCTCTCAAAACTATCCAACCTCCACCAAAAATCCACCTTTCCACCATGCAACTACCCTCGACGGCCACAACTGAAAATCCACCACAAAACCACCCGCTCACAACCCCCAAAAACTACCCATAACCCACTAAATCATCCCTAACACCCTAAGAGCAAGCCCTAAACACAACACCACCAACCTTAATATTATCAACTAAACAACAAAATGTCCAAGTTGTAGGTTTGACTCTAATACTATGACAAACTTTATGTTAAAGGAGAATGTAAATATTGTTTAATATATTGAACAAATCATCAAGTATATATGTACTAAAAATATCTGAGTCGATTATACTAGTGCATTAACATAACATACCCAATCTTATTATAACAAATACTCTACAATACATAACAAGAACTATAGATCGATATAATATTTTTTCTAAGTAGTGGGTTGTAAATTAACATTTTCATCTTAATGAATAAAGAAACATATAGATATATAGCTAGTACTTCGTAAATGAATTGCTAGCTAAAATATAAATAAACACAAAGTAATTAAGTTATAACAAAAACAGCCATGTATCAAGAAATTTTCTCTATATAAGGCATCTACTATGTATATATTTCTTAGTAATAATTCATAATAATAATAATAATAATAATAAAGTCTACAATTTGCGTAGTTTTTTCTTAATTTCTTTGATTTTCGCCGTTCAAAAGTAGCATTTTTCATCCATGGCAATGCTTCTTAGATTGCAAACCAAAGCCCTTTGCGTCTGCTCTTTTCATGATCCTCAGCCTCTTGCAAGATTCTACAAACAAACTGTGCAAATCAAAATAAAAATTCTAATTAGTAATATAATTAAGTTATGTAGAAAACCTAGCGATGCAACTTTATTTACACCTTATTTTCTTTTGGAGTGTAATCACATTATTTTCGAATGGAGAGAGCACTCGTGTACGATTATTAGTGAGATGATTTCTCAATACTCAAAGCATTCTAATTGACAATTTATTACTCTGTAGTATAAACAATAATCTCAAAGAAAATAACTGGCCTTTAAAATATGATACGAGTGTTAATATTACCCATAACAATGTATCGATGTTATAATGGTACAAAATTGTACGCAATTGCAGTATATGAAATAACAATACTTTGTATGTACAATAAGGTTGTTCAATTGACAAGTTATGGACAGTTATTATGCGGAGTTTTAAGTATGCCGGAAAAATGTGGTCCATAAAACTTTACTACAAATGCTTTATTTGGTTAACTTTTGTTAAGTAAGCCTTTTATACAACAAGTTATAAGCACAAGATAGTGCTTTGAAAGAGAAGACAGCCTAAAAAGAGGAAAAGTTATGGGAATTAAAGTTGATTGAAGTTTGGATTTAAAGTAATTCCGTTGTTTTACATATGCTTTGCTACTAGGTTAGTCCGTTTTTATTTCTTCGTTTTAATGTAACATTTTTATTGAAAATGGTGTGTCACGCGTTACTCAAGCCGCCCTTACTAAATCTGCCTACGATAGAGAGATACACAAAGGATATATGAAGTACTTCATATGATGTACTCCATATGTAGTTAGACAACATCTAATATTAATGATTTTAGTTTTAATCTTCCATGTGGAAACTTTAATAAATTAAAAGTAGAAAGATTAAAAAAGAACAAAGGGAGTATTATCATACGTCACCACAACTAGATGTATAGCAAGATCAAAAACTTACTATACAAAAATAGCCATGCTCCTTTTGTATGATATATAAAAGGTGACAATGTGTCAATGTTTCATATTCACGTAACATGTTCGTACTGATCAATGAAAGTGTTAAAATGCCTCAATCTCATTTAGATATACATTTACAATTCGACTTGCTTTGTAAGTAATAATAATGATGAAAAAATTTTACATGTGACTTTTGTTAGTAAAATTTTATGGGATTAAATTATGACATCCATGAAATTGAAATTCCATCTCCAATATTTGTTAAATTGTTATTGCTAATCCCATTGAAAAAATTAAAGAAAATAATTGCATATCAATTTGTTACTATTACTTATTACTCGTACCACAATTTAATTAAAGGCCCTTATCAAACAAGCCAAAAACAATAAGTAGTACTAGTAGAAAGAAAAGATATGGTTTTGTCAAATAAAATTTCCTAGACCGACACTTTCATTTTTGGAGTCGAGGCAGTAGGCCAGTACATAATAGAAATTTTGTATTATGATATGGAAATTCATTTTCACCAATTTTCCGAGAATGCGGCGTTGCACTATTGTAAGAAAACGCTAGGAGTCCAATCAACAAAAAGTAAGTCCTCCTCTTTCCGGACAAGACATATAAAGAGACTTGCAAGCATATTCATTACCGTTCACTATTGTCCTCTCCTTAGCTTGCGAGAGACCTTTCTTTATAACCAAGTATTTATTTTAGAATTTTAGATCTGTTATTAGGTTGTTACTCATAGAGAAGATATGATATAAATTCAAAAGTGTTTAGGGTTTCATCAATTTTCGATCCAAATCACTATAACACGAAATCGCAGTGTAAGGTCTCCATTGAAAAGATGTAAAGACGTCGAAGAACACTGCTCGCATCATGAAGTGGTAGAATTGGAGTTGTGCTCGAGTTTGCTTAAAATTAATTGTTATGGGCATGAAAGTAATGTAAATTTTTTTAAATCTTCCGTGATTTACAGATCTTGATAATTATTGTAAATGACTTATAACTTATTATTCATGATATAATTTTTTTTTCCATAAAAATAAATGAAGAAGTTATTACCAAACATCATAAGTATCAAATAGCCATCAATGTTAAAGCATTATTCATTTGAATCATTCCGCATAGGTCACCATTAAAAACAAAGAAATAATATTCTCTAATGTAATACGTACTATACATCCTCTATTTTTTACTAGTTGACACATTTTGACTTCAAAACTATTCACCTAAGTTACATAGACTTCCTTGTGTAATTAATACTTAAGATGAAAAAAGTATAGTGATGTTAGGTCTTATTAGATTATTCTTCCCAATACATCTTCCAAATAGTAAATAACAACCTATATTATAATTTATATTGGTAAGTGAAGATATAGATGATTGAAATCATGCAATGAAAAACATGACTAGAGCAGAATTGTGTCAATCAAAAGGAAACAAAGAGAGTAATATTTACTTAAAAATATTAAAAAGAAATTCATCTAAAGGAGCAAATTATATATAGAAAAATATAAGCTAGAGTAAATTTAAAATAAAATTGCGTTAGTTTATGATTGGTAAATACTTACTTCCATGGGACATCCCCAACAAGCAGCCAATCTCCATCTTTGTCTTCATAAATAGGAATGTACTCAGAATTGTCTGCATCTTCCAATGCCTCTTCTGTTAATTAATATACAAAATTAATTAGCACCTTTATAATTTCCTTGTAGTTTGGAGGCTCAAGTATCGAATTTAATTTAATTAGACATTAATGATCAATGGTGCTTGAGATCATGGCTCCTATATATATGCTTGATGAATGATAAATTTTACTTGTGACCTAAGGTATAGAGCAAAGTGATTGCATGTTTTTGCTCATTCATGGATTATTTTTTGATTAATGATTGACATAGGTTTATCTTAATTTCTCGACTCATGTAAATGTTTATATATATACACTTTGGTAACTAAACTGTTTCAACTTAAATTACTCCGTATTAGAAAGTTGAAGTTGTAAAAGTATACATTAATTAAGACAAATCAAACAAGATTTCACAAGACTATTTTGTTAGTTAAGTATAAATCATCAAAGATTCAAAGATAATCACAATAAATAAATATATATATATATATATATATATATATATTGCATATGTTAGCAGTATTAAAGTTAAAATGTTGTAACTAAAAATAAATTAATGAATTACTTCATATGAGGAGCGAGTAAAATATGGATTTGGTTGGTTGGTCTTGAATAATGAATATTAATACAATACCTCGAATTCGAAAGCAGCAACCAAAACATCCAGTGTGAGCAGGATGTTTGCATGTATAGGAAAATAATCAAATTATATAATTCTATTGTTTATGCATGGACTTGCATACCGCTCTATGCACATGTGAAAGTAAATTAATTAGCTAAATGAAAAGGCAAACATCTTAATTAGCTAGCTAATCTAATCATTGAGACATTGACCTTCGCCTAACAAAAAGTTAAGGAGGGGTATAAATTATGGAATAGTATATCTAATGTATATTGAGCTTTTCTTCTGAAAATCATTATGTTCAATTATTTAAAACATTAAAGATATGTAGTTATGAAGTATACATTATTGTCACAAAAATGTAAACAACACACAAACAATAAACTTATTCAATGATGCATGATGCACAACAAAAGGTCTAATATTTATTTGACAATAAAACGAACCATATTTTCAAATATACGAGTATAGCTTATCTTTATATAGTAAATTAAGAGCCGCTTTTAAAAATAATAATGCTAATTTACAATGGATCGCAACAATTATGTGCATTTTAATTTAAAAACAATTTTGTTGACATTTCAAGATTATCTTTCTTTGCAGATTGGATAAATCCCGTGCATGGCATTCACTGTGGTATAAGAAATAAAGAAGAAGAAAATGAAGAAGTTACTTACTAATGCCAGAGCAGCTAAACAGATTTTCAACAGCCGCAACAAGATCAGAATACTCTTGATAACAATTAACATCAATTTTCCTAAGAAAAGGTACACCATCCATGCTAATCTTGATCAACCTCTTAGAAGCCTCTTGGCATTCCTTCTCACTACCAATGCTCCTCCTCCTATACGAGCACACGGGCGGCCACCCGACTGCCGGGCTTTTATTACTCGCCACCGCCACTTTCGCCGTCCGACCACCACCTAGCTCAGAATACACCCTCTTCTTCTCATTACTTTTGACCTCCCCTTGGTCACATGAAACCCTAGCTCCACCAGGAAGCCCTAGCCTTAACTCGGTGATCTCATGTTCGAATCCCGCTTTAGACATTTTCTTAGCTTAGCTTGCTCTTAATATGTTAAAGGAAAGTTATGAATTGTGTTTTATGAGATGAAGTTGAATAATAATGAGTTCGTTCGTAAAAATTGCAAACAAAGTTGTTTTTATACAAAATGAGAAGAGAAGGCATGGAATGATCAAGGACAGGTCAAAGAGTGGGAAGTGGTCGGTCACATGAGAGGCAAAAGTGGGCCACCCTTTGTGTTAAGGAAAATTAAAATAATATTTTATTATTTATTATAATTAAAACATATGTAACAAAACATATGAAAGGCTAAGATATTAAATTATAATATAAAGTTTTAATTAGAATGCGTGGGGTACACATAATCAAGATCAAACGGCTAATATTCTCCTGATTAATTGGTGGAAGTTTGATTAGGACGAGTTTGATATGGTGGATGGAAACATAGCATGTGAGTTTTTGCCTTATTGTGGGAAGAAGTAGGGTATATTATAGCAAAAATCGTGGACATCCATCATGTATTCGTGTCAATTGAATGGTACATATATACTTATATCATGCATCTTTTTGTTAACACTTACTACTCCCGTACTCCGATCTATTTCTAAATACTTACAACATTTGTATGAACATATAGTTTTATAATAATTTGTCGGTAGTACATAAAAATGAATTGAAAAAATATGCAAGTGGAGTTAATAGGAAGGTACGTATTTTAAATTGTTTGTGGGAGAAAAAGAGAGAGCGACGGATAACAAATAATTAGTACAAGTGGAGTTCATGAGAGAGTGATACTTTGACCTTGTTTGGTAAAAAGCTTCTAAGAGAGCTTTTAACTTATTGAGCCTACTAGAGATTTGACCATATATAATGAAAAAGACTAATTTGAGTGTATGGTAAGCTAACTTTCGGGCTCAAAACATGAGCTTTTTTAAATTAGCTTATTTAAACCTTTCGCATTTTGATAAGTTCATGATACACTAAAATAGCTAATAGTTAATAGTTGTTTACCAAACATGTTTACATCTACATAAGCTGTCATTTCCACAACAAGTTAGTCAAACTTGTTAATACATAAGTTGTCATTTCCACAACAAGCTAGCTAATCAAACCAATTATATCAATCAGGTACTAGCTAATTACCAAGCAAGACCTTTATAATGAAATAGTGTAAGTGAGATTGGTGAAAGACATAAATAATAGTAATCCCATTAATTACAAATAGAAAGTGTAAAAGTATTCAAAAATGGCCGGACAAATGTGACAAATTAAATATTGCGATATTTAGGAACGGATGGCAGTGATTAGGTTTGAATAAAGAGATAATTATATAAATGATAATAGTGAATTTCTAGTCTAAGTTGAGTAACTTATGATTTGAACTTATTGTTATAGTGAAAGTTTAGTGGCTAATTGGCTATATATTACCTTATCTAGCTATATAGTAGACGTGTTTTGGACCGATAAAAACACCCTAATCACCAGGGGTAGCTAGTACGGAGTAGCTAGCTACCAAATGCACATCCATAACTAACAACTTCGCTTAACTATGAACTATATTAATTATATTTAATGAGCTCTCTAAAAAAAAAGGTGCACCTTGTTAATGTGAGCAGTACATCAAATCATAGCAAAGCAAGTGTATTTAATTATTATAAGTTGTTCCAATAATCTTCTTTTCACACACGATTAACTATCATTATATATTATAAAAAACAAAAACTCAGTTCGAATTTGACATAGCGTATGATAGGTCTAAATAGGCCAATAGACAAAATGGTCCGAAGTAATAGACTAAACGTTTATAAATAGGCAAAAAGTCTTAATCCATATTCTCTGGATTAGACAATCTGGTCCTCCGAACAGTCTCACGCACCCATAACGTGTGATTAGAATAGCACCTTGTTTTAATTGATGATCTAAGCATTTGATTTGACTTGTTTTAGTATTAGTTGTTTTGATTATGAAATAAAATTGCGTCAATTCTCTAAATGTGTGTTTTTATCGATAATCAAAGTAGATGCCATATATTATGACTTTGCACCAAAAAAAAAAAAAGTAGATGCCATATGACTTATTGTTAATGAATGATGATTACTCTTCTCATTGTAAAAAAAAAATACTGGATACAAGTAATAATAATGCTAGCATAACTTGATTTCTTTCCACATTATGATGTGTGTAAAAGTACGTACGTAAACAACACAGGGTTCAAACAAATATGTTTACACATTTAGTGAACTAACAATGTATGTGAATACAAACTTACAAAGATTACATTAATTATGTGTATTCTGAATTAGACTATTTTATTATACGAAGTATATATATATATATACATTATTGTTGTGGTTAAACATTATCATCACAAATGTTTCTTCAAAATCTAATTACTGGTTGTTCTGTGTGTATTCCTACGGTTTGAAAAGCTTGGTGCTGTGTTGGATATTGTGGGTTTAGTACGGTCTACAATATTATCGTACGTAAAATAATTAATCACCCCACAAGTCCACAACCTACAAATTAATATGGCTAATGGATGGTTCAAACTAGAAACCTATAAACCATATTAAAGTAGTTTATATTATTTCATTCAAAAATAGATTTAAAAGCTAAGGTTAAAAAGTATGCTAGGGCTACTGCTTATTTCAAAATCTATTACGGAGTACAAAATTTATGAATATCACTAAATTTAAAGAAACTTTTAAATTAATTATTTTTTGTACAATTTTAATTTTAATGTAGTTAACATATCAAAAAAAAATAATTGCACCACACCGTCTCGCACCAAATTGTATTTTGCGGTGTGGTGATGAGGTGTGATTTGTTGATTTATTTATAATTATTTATTATTCTTTTGTATTGTGATTTGATTTGTCTTCACCATTTAGTTTGATTTGGGTCTTAAACCCTATCAAACCTAACCACGAACATACTAGTAATCTCATGAATAATGTAAACTTATATTTATTGAATCGGATCAACAAATTTATGTTAACTAGGAAGATATAGTTTTTTTTTTTTTTTTGGGACAAAACACAAGGAAGATATAGTTAATGCAGGTTTAATAGAAAATCAAAGCAGGAAATCCTCCATTATTAGAGGGTTGTTGGATTTTAATCAACACTATGGTCAATTAATATTTAGCAATTGTTTTCTTATAGTCAAAATTTGTACTCTGTCCATCCCAATATATAGTTCTTATTTGTGTTTTTTCACGGTATTTAAGAAATGGGAGGTGAAAGTAAATAAAGTACATAAAAAAAAAGAGGTGAAAAGTACAATTATAGACAAAAGTTAGAGAGGAGAAAGTGAATAAAGTACATAAAAAAGATAAAAAGTACAATTATAGACAAAAGTTAGAAAGAGAAAGTGGAAAAAAGTACAAGGTAAGTGAAAAATTTATGGGTAATTTAGGAAGTACAATGAATAAAGTTAAAAAAAATGAGGGTATAATGGTCTTTATATACTATCCAAAAATAGAAACAGGAAGATAATTTTGAGTTTCCAAAATAGGAAAACAGAAACTATAATATGGGACGGAGGAGGGAGTAAATTTTAACATAATTTTCTTATATACAATCTATTACGTATAATATTTATTAAAGGCAAAGAAATATTACTATCAATAATAAGTCACATATCACCTCCTCTATGCAAAGTGCAAAGACGTTCATTCAAATGAATAAGCTCTTCATATACAAAATGTGTCCAAGCTATTAATTTAATTAATACATAAAATTTAAATTAGTTGTCCATTATTTAAGAGATTAACTAGTATTTGGGTCCAAGCAATGCTTCATTCGGGTCATTAGACTCATTACATAGGGTTAACAATTAGTAAACACTTAATTTATGGCTCAATTATAATTCTTTAATTAGATTTGTTATTTATATTGTCATTCATTACATATTAATTTTATTTTTTTTCAAATTAGAATATAAATTAAAGTATAATATAGTTTTATGGTAAGCCATTTATTGTTTGAATTGAAGGTTACCTGTTCAAATCTTATATGAATAACTCTTATAAATAAGTTGATGACATGCATGAAATGACAAATAAAAGGAGAAGTGTGCCTCGTGGCACATATACTTCATTTTGAACGCTTTTTAATTTATAGTATAGAATATTTATAATGGTAAATTAGTGTATTGCACATTTGCACACCATGCAAAATCATTATATTTACTACCATCATTGTGAGAAAATTACTCATTTTTATATTAAATAAACATGTGCATATATAGATTTCTTAATATATATGATTGGGTATATAATATACTCTTAATTATATATGATAACTATAAATTAAATAATTTGTTGTACCATATTTAGTAGGAAGCCATATATGAAATTTCTAGAATTTTTTCATTTAACAAACAATATAGATATGGTATACTATCAATGAAATTAATCAAAACGGCAACAACTCCATAAAACAATATTGACATGATACATATCTTAGCTAATATTGAGATCACTGTATTTAATAGTAAATCATTTTATAACATAAGACACAAAATGCTCATGGGTTCAATAAAATTTTTAATTAAAAACTACAACAAGAAAATGAAAAAAAAATAAAATTTGTTTCAACTTCCAAAGCACAAATTTTATTTATTCTCCTACATGTAAATCTTAGAACCGAAAAAATATATACGATCACAAAATTAAATATATGTATTTATATACAAAAATTAAACTACTACTAGTATACATTAGCTTATTATTTCTAGTTGAACGAACTACTTATTAATGGTTATGGAATATAAATTAAATGGACCGACATGGGAACATTTATAATTAAGCTTAAAATTTTTTGGTTCATGTTTATACTACAAATCGTATTAATTAGGTATATGAATTATGGCTTTAGTGTATGATTTTCCTGGTTTTGCATGTGCAATCATAAGAAAATATCAGCCATTTGTATGATTTAAGTAGGTACGGAGTATATCATCTATTCATTTTAATCATTGACTTAAAACCGTTAAAGCTGATTAGTTTGTTAATTACTAATAAAGTAATAAGTGAATCATTAAATTGGTTACGACATTATAAAATATGCATGTAACAACTTAACTAAAGTTGTTGATTATTCATCTAGATAGTCATTGTGCCCTCGTAATACAATGGAACTGTATGTTGTGCTTCAATTTTTTTTTTTGATTTTAATTAGTTTAATACACCTATTGGCAAAATTAACGGTAGCAGGTAGCTTTTAACGGTCGAGTAACAGGTAACTGTTAGATTAGCAAGTAACTATCAATTAGTAGTGGGTACAAGTTAGCTATTAATGTAGCGGTTAATAGAATGAGTGTATGGCAAAAATAGCGGTTGAAATGTTAAAATACAATAAAAACACATGCATAATATTTAAAAAGTAAACAAAATTTGTCAAAAGCTACCTGCTACCTTTTAAACGGTAATATTTTTAACGTTTGACAAAAGCTACTTAAACGCTACCTCTATCACCAACCGCTACATGAAACGCTACCTTATCAAACACACTTATTTTTTTATACTAGTATTTTGGTCCAAACGCTAACTGCTATCTAAAACACTACAAATTTATATATTTCCCTAATTTGATTTATATGTATTTCAAAAGCTTCTAGCCAAGACTGTCAAATATATATATCATGCATCTTAATTAATGTACCATGCTCAAGGTATAATCAACCCTTTTTTTCCTCGTACATAAGTCGTTTTTTTTTAAACATACATATGCTTAAAGAGAATAAAAGGCAAAATTAGTGATTGTTCGTTCTTTCGCCAATTCGTTGGCGTTTTGGATTTTGTCTTTTAATCTTGTAAATGTTGCACCATTTGAAGTTCTTGCCGATTATTCTTATTTTACTTTGCTCATTTGGTGCTTGCAAGCAGTTTTGTAAATTCTATAGTACAAGATATACATTAACTAGTATTATCACTTAATTGGTTTATTATTGTCTTTTTTTTTTTTACACGGTAAGATACGGGGGGTGCCCTTCTATCACAGTAGGGGTGGGGTGAGGATCGAACTCAGGTCACTCCTGGGGGAGATGGAGGGACAAACCCGTTCATCCATTCCATGATCCTCATCTTGTTAGGGATATACATCACTTAATTTGATATCATTTCAAAGTAACTAGTATTATTACTTAATTAGTTCATTATTGTCTTGTTTAGGGATATACATCACTTACTTTGTTATCGTTTCAAAGTAACTATCAATCTACAATCATATCTAATTGTATATTATAGCTACTTATACTATTGAGTTAACTAGGCTCCTAATCATGAAAAGGAATATATTGTCATATATCGTTATATTAAACATTACATAAGCAATAATAATTAATCATATCCAAGTGAGTATCTATAAGCCGATAACATCTAACCGATTGAAGGTATATGTTCATCGGAAATAATTAATTTGATTAAGCATCTATTATATCTAATTACTAATTACTAACTAATTGACTACAAATAATGAAATTCTCATTTTAATAATGAAACGGAGTAATATTCTTGTAAAATGCCTCTTTCCTACCGAACATATGTTCCCGTTGAGTAGACATGGCGTAGAAATTAGAAAGACAAATAATTTGACCCTACAATAAGGTTGCACGTGATATAACCCATGATTCTCCCCCCTAGGATTTATATTTTTATTTTTGGTCGTTTTTTTTTTTAATTTCTAATACAAAAAAATAAAAATAAAAATAGGACAACAATATGATGAATTGATGCCCCATAAGATTAAGAAGCATCCATATAGACCATATTAAGAACAATATGACAATGAAATCCCATGCATAAGATCTTGCTAGCCCTCTAAAATTTGTTTTGTTCTTTTATCTTCCTCCTTCTAATCTGTAGGTCATTTTAAGTTTGTTACTTTGGGGATAAGTTAGAAGACCCTACAATATTTGGTCTGACCCAATATTAGTAATTGTGGCCGGCACTCATTGCTTGGCTAAGATATTAAAATTGTGGTCATGGTTAGTTGGTCGTATTTAGGTCTTGTTCCACTTACGTTATTTTCACTTACATATTTGTAAAAGTTCAAATAAAGTATAATAATTAAAAATCAATTCAAAAAGATATGTTCATGAAAAATAAGTTGTGATAATATATAAAGGATAATAACTAAAACTTAATTCGATCAAAAAGATATGTTCATGAAAAATATATTCAGATCAGATATATAATATAGGTTATTCATGATCAATTTAAAGCTAATATAAGTTCAAATAAGTGAAACTAAGTTTTAATAAGTGATAAATCAAGTAGAGCTGAAGTGCATCCCTAAATGTAATAGAAGTGTTGGAAGTATTATGTTAGATCCTCTCAAGCTCGCTTTATTTTTACTTATTTCAGGAAAAACGTGTTCAAACAAGGATTAATATATAATAAGATATAAGATCTAATATAGGTTAATAAGGTTTGTTCAAGCTCAATTATTAGCTAAATAAGTTCTAAGAAGTTCAGCATGTAAATCCAATCAAGTTTAGAATAGTTTAATTTTGTGCAAATTAGGCCCTTTTTTTGTGAAAACAAGCCATGTTTAGTTTGATGTAAAATATTTTCATAGAAAATGATTTTTTTTTATTTTTTTTTCATTTTCCTTTGTTTGATTTGTGAAGGGTGGAAAACAATTTTTCCAATGGTGAAACATTACATCCTTAATGGTGGAAAATATTTTCCCTTACAAGACAAGGGAAGCCACATTTTTCTCTCTTCTCCTTACCTCCTTTTTACCTTTCGTTCCTTTCATCCATCCTCACATTTTCACCCCTATTACATATTTTTCTATAACTTTTCGTGTATGAAACCAAACAAAGGAAAACTAACTTACAATTATGGTTTTCTTTTAAAATATTGTTTTAATGAAAACTAATTTTTCACTGAAAATATTTTACATCAAACCAAACGGGGCCTTAGTGAAATCAACACAATTGAGCAAACCCTTTTAAAACTAACAATGAAAGTTTTAGCGCACCTAATACAACTTTTCGAAATCCTCAACTTTTAATGTCTATTATAGTACTCATTCTTAAAAACTGAAGGAAAAAAAAATCATAAACTCTCTAAACCAAAGAAAGAATAATAACAACAATATATTATAATCTATCCATAATTATCACTCTTTGAGTAAATAAAGTGTCTTTTCTATGATTTGGGATATATTTCGTATATTAACACAATTAACATTTCATAATTCAATTGTACTCCATAAATTATTGTGAATATTGCACACTAGCTACTTCTTTCATTGATTATTTTTCCTCTGTATAAATCACAAAAGGAAATTAAAGTTTCTACTATGTAAATCACAAAAAAAAATCAAAGTTATGTAAATAATGCGAAGTGACAAATTATCAACTAATATAAAATGAGATTCTACCTCAAATCAAAATAGAAATTAGTGAAAACAAGAGTCTAGAAATGGGGATATAGTAATTTGAACGTGTCATATATGATGACCATTGATTGAGATATAAAATGGGTGGTTCGGGTTGAGAAGTTTACGGTCAATTTTTGGTCCCCGGTGCATGTGAAACCCTCGTGGTCCTATTTACTAATTTTGCATGAGAATACTTAATAAGTTATATGCCCATTTACCTACCTATTCAATCGTGCCTACTTAGCTAACTAGCTTAACTACAAATCTACAATAATAGTCACAACTTTTTTTCCATTTTCAGAAAAATTTACTAATTAGTTTGATGATTAATACGTGACGTGATATCATCATAAATTAATACATGAATATATACTTTCGTATAATGTAAGGTCAATTAAATCTATGAATCTATAATGCACTATATTCTTCTAGAAGTACCCCCATCATATTCTTCCTAATTTCATGATTATCTAGATTCTAGCTTTTTAATGGCAATCTAATATATATTTATAGGAGAGTTTTTTTCCAAAGATGTTAGATATCATCTAGGATTTTTAATTTTAAAAAATTATTAGAGCGCCATGCAAGATTAGTATTTTTAGAGCGTTACTTATAGGATTATGCCATGTAGGATTGTTATTTTAAAGCGCCACTTAAGATTAAAATTAAAAATTTAAATATATTATAAAAACAAAATACTGTCTTTTTAAATTGGAAATTTTATCTAAGAGAAAAGAAACAATTTATTTTAATTCGTATATAAAAAAAAAATACTATAAATTTTTAAAAAATGAAATTCACGTTCAATTGATATTTAAAAAAAAAATTGGATTAGATAATCACGTTAAATTATATAAATAGGAGTTTTTTTCCAAAATTTTAGAGAGCCATCTAGAATTTTAATTTTTAAAAATTATTAGAGCGCCATGTAGGATTAGTATTTTTAGAGCGTTACGTATAGGATTTTTCCACGTAGGATTGTTATTTTAATTTCTTTATAAAGATCAATTGAACATGAATTTCATTTTTGGGCTCAATGTTGATATTTAAAAAAAATTGGATTAGATAAAAAATAATGAAAATATGACAAGTGATTATAATAAAATAATTTATAAAAATATACTAATAAAAAAAATGAAATCATGTTTAATTAAAAAAAATCAGTTTTCTCTAAAAAAAAATAGTTTTAAATTAAATGCAAAAAATTAGAAAAATCCATTGAAATTAAAAATATATCCTTTCTCTTTTTCTAGAAAAAAAAGAAAGGTTCATCATTTATCATTTACTCGTCTTAAAGATTAAGTTATACGTTAAAACAATAAAATTGGCGAATGAAATTTTAAAGTTTAAAATAATAAATATAAAATATTATCTTTTGATATTAAGAATTTCATATAAATATATAGCGAATGAGAGAAATTTTACAATTTATTTTAAAATAAATAAAATAAAAAATATTAAATGATAATATGATATACTACGTACAACGAATAAATAAAGTAACAAATTTTATCACAAATATAGGAAAAAAATATAAGTTGTAAAAAAATACAAACAACCCGTGCGATAGTTAATTAATGATATGTGAATAAAATAATTAGTAGATCCAACCATTATAAGCTAGCTTAGATATTTATATTACAATGTTTTGTAAGGTTTTAAACTCAGGCCCGGTTCACTTCACCTAAAAAAATAAATATTAAGTAAAAATAATTTCACTTCAGATCCAACCATTATAAGCTAGCTTAGATACATTACAATCTTTTGTAAGGTTTTAAACTTAGGCCTGGTTCACTTCACCTTAAGAAAATAATATTAAGTATAAATAATTTCAGTTCAGTAAAAATAATTTCAGTTAAGTAAATATCAGTTCAGTTCAGTAAAAATAATTTCAATTCAGTTAAGTAAAATTCATTAACTTTAAAGAAGAAATATAATAGAAAATCAGTAAAAATAATTTCAGTTCAGCAAAAATAATTTCAGTTCAGTAAAAATAATTCACTTTAACAAAAATAATTCACTTTAGTAAAAATAATTTCAGTTCAGCAAAAATAAGGTGAAGTGAACGGGGCCTGGGCCTTAATCTCGATAATAGTAGATCCAAAAAAATAATCATCCCTTTACATTAACCGTTAAAAGAATAATTTAAATTGTAAGTAAAATATAGGATCAGAGTAGAACACGAATATTCTTTCCTAAGAACATATCGTTATGATTGCATTTTTTAACATTTTTTCTATTTCAATTTATAAAATGGAGTGATGAGTATAAAATAATTTTACTATATATCATTATACCTTGCTTCTACCTCAAAAACATCCTATTTTGAAAATTCTTAACATTTACATTTACAAACAAATAAAGCTGTGAAAAAAAAAAGGTGCAATTAAAGAGATAATGTTAATGTGGTTATATGGTAGGTATGGTGTAAGAAAATAATTGTATGTATGTTTAAAGTAAGAGGAAATGAGTGACAAGATGCACTACATACATATAGGGTTATGGTAATTGTCAAAAATATACGTAAATTGAAAGTGTGAAAAAAATTATGAGATGGACGGAAACGATAAATGTAAAGAATTTTCATATATAGAGTTAGTATATTATTGTTTGTATTACTTTTCATTTATTGATTTGTTTATGGATCATGATAGGTGAAAATGAACCATAAAAACAAAGCAATGTAGCAATACAAAAAGTTTATGGTTGAAGAAAAGTAAAAGATAAAACCAAAAACGAGTATACAAAATTAGAAAGAGCATCTTCATGTTAGTTTGCATGGCAAACTCATCATCAATTTTGCCATTGTGCTACGTACGGATAATTTTGTGGCTTTTATTTTGGTGTAGAATCTTCCATAAGTAGCATCATGCAATAGCAAAAAATTTCATCACAAAAAATAAAAGAAAAAAGAAAAAAAAAAGGCAAATAATAACCATAATTTAATCCATCATGTCACCATTTTTTATGGTTCTTTGTTTATTTACGTGGGCTTTGCAATGCGGAATTTGTGGCAAATTTTACCACCTTCCATTTTTTATAGAAAAAAAAATATATTAAATTTTTTCGCATTTATATTTTGGTGCAAATCTTATTTTGTCATTATGTAATGATGATAGCTTGAAATCGCCATGAACGGAGGAGAATGAGAGAGTAGGGGGTATGTCTTCAATTTAGGCTTTTGTAACCCAAAACAAAAAGGCTAAGATAATGGCATTATCGATGTCTCTTTTGATTGGTATATACTTGATTTGAAGATTTTTATTTTTTAGCTTTTAAGAGATATGTTCATGTAATTAAGCATAGATATACCGTATAATTGTACGTAATACAATTGTTTATTTTAGAATATGGGACTTAATATCCCAACAAAATGTTAGCTCAGTTTTGGTAAGTTCTTTAGAATATCCATGGTAAAAACTCCGTCCATTTTTTTTAATTTTTCATTTACTATTCAGGTGGTTAACTGAATTTTTGATCGTATTTTGTAAATATTATATAAGAAACAAAATTTATATTCTTAGATTTGTTGCAATTTGTAAGAGATATAAATTTCTTATCATTTTTTTTTTGAATTATTGTTCACTACAAGTTGCATAAATCTCGTGCATTGTTTTTTCTAATGGGAAAATTAAACTTTATTATCGATTTTCAAATGTTTTTCACTTCATAAGTCGAGATCTTCTCTTTTTCACAATTGTAGGGAAGCGTTTGGATAAAAACATAGGCACAATTATAGGGAAGCGTTTGGCTAAAAACATAGGCACAATTCTAGGAAAGCGTTTGGTTAAAAACATGGGCTAAAATTTGAACCGGATTTACAATTCATGTGCAACCTTATGTCTCAATACAGTTTAAATGTCAAAGTTGTGAGGTTGGATAGTGAATGTCGATAGAATATTATGCTCCAATTGACGATAAATTTGTAAAAAAAAAAAAACGTAATTTATATATTTATTAGTTTCTTACTATTGTATGTGTAAATTAATCTACCTGTTTCAAATGTAGCACGTTATTCAATTTTGCTATTAATCCTCACGGACAATTTTACTTACTGCTTTAAGATGCATAACGTATATAATTGTTTCATATAATTTTTTTTAGACATGTAATTGTTTTTCTTATAAAATTTGATCTAAAATAGATTATTGTTGGTTAATTCACTAGTACATAACTAACCTTAAGTAACACCCAAAAAGTGTTACATAAAATGGTAAAAGTGTTATTATAGACAATAGGTAACACTTTAGTGAGTGATACATCCGCCCATGTTACCTAAGATCTTATGTAACACTTTGGGTAACATATGGTAACACTATTAAAAGTGTTACTATAAACCTTCTTATGTAACACTTTTTATATTATTAGTATCATTTTTAAAGTGTTACTTATTATTTCTTATGTAACACTTACTTACCTTTAGTATCATTTTTTAATCATATAGTAACACTTTATCTGACATTGTGTATCACTTTTCCAAACTAATGTATCACCTTATTGATTATTAGGTAACATTTTTTCAATCATCTTTTGACATATAATAACACTTTGTTTGACATTATGTATCACTTTTTATAAAATAATGTAACACATTATTAATTAATAAGTAACATATTATTATTACAACAACAAGTACTACTATGATTATTTAAAATATGCAACATTTTTTATTTTTTTAAATATAAAAATAATATTAACATGTACAACAACCAAGAATATGAAACTAAAATATACGATAGACCATAATTTGAATTGATACAATTTCATAAAAAAAATTTAAAAAATAATCCATAAACACCAATTTGTTTGTTTGGCTAAACAATCTAAAAATCAAAACAAAAAGAAAATCAACTTCGGTCTCTAAAGGCAACATAAGTCAGCACAGTAGCAAAGAGACAGCAGCAGTAGCAGCAGCTAGTAGTAACAGCGCGCAAATAGCAGCAGTACCAGGCCAGCAGACAGCAGTACCAGGCCAGCAGACAGCAGTAGGCATTAGTAAACGTAGTAACAACAGATAGCAGCATGTAGCAATAACAGCATACAGTAGTACCAGGCCAGCAGACATCAGTACTAGCAGTAGGCATCAGTAAGAGCAGTGACAGCAGCAGACAGTAGTAACAAGACTGTAAAAATAGAAACTAACAGTTGTCAATATTCTCGCTTTATTAAAATAAAAGGAAGACATTGAGGCTAATCTATCACATGAAATAAAAGTGGTTTATAGCACGTTGTATCTCATCTAAAACAATCCAAGTCCACTACTCCTACATTATTGAAAGACAGTAAATAAAACAAACATAAGAGTATTGATCCATGACTGGCAGATTGTCAATTCTCTCTTGCCCTTTAATATTTCAATTTCTTGAAGGAACGGCCAGGTCTTGAAGAACTTTATATTGATGTGGACAGAATTAGCAATTCTTGATATTAGATATACTCTTTCAGAAAAACCAATCACGCAGCCTGAGTTACTAGGTTAATGAGGAGTGACTTGGTCAATCAACAGTAAATTCAAGTAAAAAACGAGAAAAATGGCAGTAGCAACATCTACCATAGCAGTATTAAATGGGCTTACCTCACCGTTCCTACCGGGAAGGAAGAAGAGTTGTGGTTGTTAACAGCAAAGTCATCACTACAACTAGCAGGAAGTTGTGGCTGTTGTAGCTGCTCCTAAGAAGTCTTAAATTGCAATAAAATTGACATCTGAAAAATAAAGAGCATTGATCATCACAACTGATGATAGAAACTTGTTTTAACATTCCACAGTAGCATAAGTGTTCAAATTTTTAATAAAAATAAAAAGCTTCCCCTTCAACAACATTGGCTATTTAGAAAAGCGTACATCAATTTGTATGATGTATACTTAAGAAAGAGGGTGGGGTGATTCCCACAGATATCTAGTAATCTTATAAATAATTTCAGAAGACTAGTTCCAATTTCTTGTGAGAAGGATCATCTCAAGTATTTATGCACAGAGGAGCACATAAGCCAATCATCTCATTTTCTACGTTAGAGCCTAAAAACATGAAATATCTATCAAGAGAGCTCGGCAACATATGCAATCACTTCTGATCTAAGGGGCTATAACAAGATAATGATTTGGCATCAAATGCCACTTTCATTCTTTGCAAGGAAAAATACTTTCCTAATAAACTGGATGCTTTTAACCATAAATCCACCTTCAATTGACATTATTAGGGAATTGTGAGAGCATAAAACTTTAGGAATGAATCATATAAATAGGATAATGTAGAAATTGTTCATGAAGCTTAAGAGTTAGTGAGCCTACTAGCGGGACTAATCCTAAAGTTTCATATAAAAATGTGAAGCAAAACAAGCTTGCAATTATTGTTTTACATAGCTTACATCCACTGATGTAACTGCCATGAGTGTAGTGGCAATTTTCCAACCATCAGCACCATGAATTTCAACGCTTCTAACATTCTAGTTCTAGTCCATCACAGTAGAAAATTAAAAAAATAAATGCACATTATTTCATGTTATATTTCATAATAGAAATATCACTTAGCTTACATTATATATTGACCAATGCAAATCAATTTGATCCAAATAAGTATTACGAATACAATAATTTTATTATCAATAACATTATAATACCAAAACAAAGTGATTTTTTAAACAAAATTCGAGTATAATACTAAAACTTAAACGTGTGAGTATGATATGGATGATGAATAGGACAGAACATTGTAATCTAGTAGCTAAAAACTATGAAGTAACATGAAATGGAAACCCTAAAACATCCCAAATAATTTGTTCATATGTTGGGAGTGATTCCATTTAATGGTAGGGTGTTCGAAGGATACAACGGAACAAAAGCTCAAGTCTTTTTATTTCCCACGCAATTTAGGGCTACCTGTCAGGTGGTTTTATAGCTTTTATTTGTCTTTATTGATATGCCAATGTGTGCTAAAATGGTTTGTACCAATTTAGATATTAAATTAATGGGCAATATTTATGACAGATGGCTGAATAGCAACCCATGATGCCTTATATCAATGGCAAGTATACTAATTGGTATCAATAATTTTAATGAATTAAAAAATGATAACAAGCAAGTATGTGTGTCACGTGTGAACTTACCCAAAAACAATAGTAACATATACCAGTTGGGCCAGTTACATATACTGCTAATGCATAACAAAAGTTGTTTAACATTTTAGGAAAAAAAATGAATTAGACATTGCATTTAAGTATCTAACCATTTCAAATATTCATAGGTATATTTTTCTACTCCATTTAAATATAAGTTGGATTTTTTTTATTTGTACTATTACAACCCGTTTGGTTATTTAGTGGTTATAAATCATGGAAATGGTAAAGAACTTGTGAATAATTGTTTTATTCATGACTTTCATGTTCAGATCATGGTAATGAAACTCCATCAACATACAAGTGAATTTTCTCCATAAATTTTCATTACTACTCAATAGCACCTTGGAAATGGTAATGGACGGTAATAATGAAATTTTATGAGGAACATAAGGGCTTAGAGATGACCTCACATACCACTGGTAATGATATACTGTACAATTTTTTTCACATATTTGCACATTATTTCATTACCATTTTCACGATTTATATACATTCACCAAATGTGCCGTTAGGTCTTAACTCATTTGCTAATTTTCTCGATGACAACATGAGTTTTGAGACAAAATAACTCTAATGACTATAATTTTAAACAATTGTGCCTTTACTCCGTGTGATGCGCGCATAGCTAGTCATGTTTAGTGAACCCTTTCAGTTGTTGTAAACATTAATGAGAGAAATATGTAAACAAATATTTTAATGATACAAATGTTCGTACACAGTTTTTAAGAGTTAAAAAAAATGATAATTAATATTAATAAGAGTAATTAAAGAGGGTATAACAAGTAAAGTAACGTTTGAGCTACATAATAGTTTTCGATGATAAAGAATATTTAAGGCTATGGAAGGGCATTTTGTTGCACATTAGTGTAGATTTTGTGGGACCTTTTTTTTTTGTCCCCTAAATGTGTATATTAGGCAATAAAGTTTCAGTGTCATGGCACAATCACACGTCTGGGCTTACACATACCGCTATGTTGCACTAAGTTTTAATCGGGCCACAAAGCTTGTATATGCTGGATTCCTCTATATGTGGACAACGAAGTATATTACATCACTAAGCTTGAATAGGGTGTCAACAACTCACCTGACCTAAAAGGTTTACCTGAACTGATTGAATTCGAGATTTTTTTATTCGAATTCGATCCGGAGTCAACCTGAAGTTAATTCAAATTCGACTTCACCTGGTAATTTATAGTCCAAACCCAATTTGAAATCAACTCATAATTAATCCAAAACTAATAAGACCCGATAATTCAAGATCCGGATTCGATCTAACCCGAAACGAAATCTACCTGAAACCATTTTGACCCGAAAAATATCTCTTTTTATCCGATCTGTATAAACCCAACCCCTATTTAGCCGACTTGAAACATCCTTTGACCCAACTAAACCCGACCCAAAACTACAATAGTCCATTTAAACCCGGCCCATTTTAATTAGCTTAACCCAAAATTTTCCATGACGATCCTCTCCTACCATTTTAAATTGTGGGGCTCAAGAGAAGTTATAATTTAGAAAAGTGAGACATATGCTCTATCACATTTACTTATCCTCTGCATTCATCTAACTAAGCTGACAAACTACAATCATATCCATGAGCCCATGATTTCCCACATCTAAATATTCTACAACATTGGCAAACTAAAAGCTCATGGATGACCAAAAATTCAACCAGTAGCCTTACACGTACATTATAAATTCATTACTCTTGTCAACACCAATGACAAAATCAATCCAACCATTCGTGTTAGCTACAAGCAAAACTGGAACCACTGAGCATATTATTGGTGATCATTACAGCCATTCAACATTACAAATGTTCAGCAAAAAATGTCTCAAGTGAATTGTAGTGAGAACAAAAAGGGAGACAGAGAAGGGAATGATAATTGGTAATAAAATGGTATAAAGAAAACTTTAATTTATAGGAAATACATACATACTAAAGAAGTATAGAGTGGTGCCGCAAAGAAATAGCAATGTTGAATGGAGTCAACATTATAGGGACGGTACAATGATCATTGATTAATATATTAGTCCATGATTTTGTACTCTAAAGTCAAACAATCCAAATAAAATATACTTCCTAAAATGTATAAAATTTGAAATTTATGACATAAATATGTATATATGATATATTAATGTGATTAGGTGTATTATATTCACCTGATTTTGATGAATTTGAATTTATCTGAATTTATTCAACTTAATTGAATTTATTTGAATTTATTTCAACATATCTGAATTTATCTAAATTTATATAAACATATATGAATTTGTCTGAACTTATCTGAATTTATTTGAAGTTATCTGAACTTATCAGAAATTATATGAATAACTGAACTTATATCAATTTATCTGAATTTATTTGAAATTATTTGAATTGATCAAAACTTATCATAAATTATCTTAACTAATCTGAATATTTCAAAAATTATCTGAACTTATCTAAATGTATCTGAAATTATCCGAACTTAGTTATTTAAATTTATTTGAACTGATTAAATTTATCTGAACTAATTTGAACTTATCTAAACTTATCTAAAATTATATGATATCATCTGAACTTATAGGCTTGAAATAAGAGAAAATAAGGTGAATTGAACAAACCCTTATCTGAACGGATTTTAACTTACTAGGGCTTATTATAGCTTATTTTAGTTGTAATTTATTTGAATTTGGATAATAGAGAGTGTAATATGATGGTGTGTCCATTTCATATGATTGTCACCAATCTAATCTTATCTTATAGGTTTAGGGTTTATGCATTGCATAGAGTTGTTGGATAATTATAAGGTATGGTCCAAAAGGAGAATTTTATAATATAAAGTGTAGTTAGTGAAAATATAATTAATTGTTAATATGAGTAAGAAATAATAAAATACTTGTGCTGGTAGGATTAATGGGGAGAAATAATAAAATACTCCGTAGTAATGTGTCTTTACTAAATAAGATGTTAGGATTATTATGAAACCAACTACGTAAAATAAATGTGTTGTGATTATTACGAAATGGAGGGACATAACTTCACTAACAATAACAAAATTCAAACATTACTAAAATTTGAAAATCTTGTACTCTCATCACGAGTTAGATGTTAATATATAATAAACAATCTGGATACTTTTAATAATCGAGTTGCTAATGAATTGATGATGATAAATAGTCGCAAAAACGATGATAAACCAAAACGGTAAGGAAAAAGACATTTTACAATGATGTGATAATCACCTGATGAAGGCAATAAATAATCATTTTCTTTAATAACTTGAGTTGTCAATCTTATATCAATTCTAATAAGCCAATACAAACTTAAATGAAACCCAAAAAAATGATATGGACTATATATGAATGAAAATCTCCAATAACAAAAATGACATGACAAGTATTCTAATATAGCTAAAACAACTTGAAGTGAGATTGGCCCGAATTCAAATGATTCGATCCAAAACCAAAACTAAAGTAATTCTAACTGAGAATGAGCTAACAATCGAAGTAACTAGATTCAAATTTAATCAGAACTGAATTGATTTGAACCGAGATCTAATCGAATTCGAAATAACCCGATCCAAAGTCAAATAAATCCATTTTGACCCAAATAAACCCGATAAAATCCGAACCCGAGTTCATCTTAACTAAGTATGACTCAACCCGAATTTGACTTGACCCAAGTTCGATTTGTATCCAACCATGCTTTAACTCAACTTTAACCCAAATCTGATTAAGTTCAACCCGATTTGATTTGGTTTGTTAGGTTAAAATAATCCATCATTACCCGACCTAAACATCCCGACCCGTCGTGGGTCAATCCAAACTTCATCTGGGTACCCGATTTGACACCTTCTAAGCTTGGTTCACTTGGTAAGTTTTTTACATCATAAGCTCGAATTCTAGAGGTTGCTTGATTAAATTTTGTTGATTGAGGGTTTCATGAGAATTTGAGATTGGGGATACCTTTACGTTTCCCCTACTCCCAAATGCTTGACCTATAAATATTGGATTAAGAAACCATGAAGGTTGATATCCAATAAGAGTAATTTTCCGTATCATCAAAACGAGAAAACAAAAATCATATTTCGTTGCCCAATATTAGAATATAAAAATCAGACAACCATGAAGTATGTTTTGTGCTGTGAAGAACCATTCAAAAATTGCAAAGATATCTCATGAATTCAAGGTAGTAAACCTAAATCAGTTTATGATCATCGAAAGGCAAAAACATATACAGAAAAAATGATATCATTGCTCATTATAAACTAGCTAAGTTTGACAGAGCAGAATTATACTGATGTTAGTCAATTAGTGCTCATTGTGGCAAGGCTACTCCAAGTCTGAGATAGAGAAGACACAATCACAGCTCGCCCCTCGAACCTGAATGGGGGGGCGAGAAAATACAACAAAAAAGGGGGGTGGGGGTGGGGGAGATGGGAGAATGAAGCAGCACTCGATGTAACATCACAGCTTTCCCTGTATACATACAACTATACAAGATGACACCAACAATTTTCATGAACTGCAGCTTCACCTACAAAATGCCTGATATGATCCTCTACTGGACGAGTGCACGATTGACTAGCCAAAAGTTCCGACGAGGACAGTACTTCCTGTTAGCCAATAAGCTGGGAATGAGTCAGGTGGCCATCTCATTTCTTTTGATGAAAAATAGGGGATTGGGGATTTGAGCAGCTAAGTTTTGGTTGATTATAAAACACAGCTTAAAAATTATTGAATTCCCCAAGAAAAAGTTTGCAGTCTTAGCAGTGATAATTTTTGCTCATGGATCTGTTAAGAAAAGCCTTAAAAATAATATTGACGTATGAAAACAAAAAAGATGCAGATGACATGAATGCTTACAATGGAGCCATACTCCCTTGTCACTTCAATTACTCAGACTTTTTAATAAAACTCAGAAGCACACCGGTGGAAAGGCTCGTAGCCACAAAACCAAGAGATACTTCTGTTCCGACATGGAACCCTGAAAGAAAACAAAAGGAAGAGACAGAAATTAAACCACTCCTGATTAAACACTAAACATAGAAAAATAAGGGAAACCAGGAGAATTTAGTGTTAAAACACCCACCAAAGTAATCAAGGATCATCTTCAGCCCAATGAAGCCTAGTACAACAGCTATGGAGGGCTGAACAAAAGAAATTGTGGCTGTTATTAGTATTTTAAATAGTCATAGGGGATAATTCTCTCCCAAACAAAAATTAAAAGATAAGAAGATGATGCTCCACAGAGCTTGGAGCCATGGAGGGGAAAGCAACAAACAATGAAACAAACCAGGAAAATAGAAATACGGATGAAGTAGAAACCAGGCCATTAGTATCATTTAATTACTAATGATATATTCATAGACTGCATTTCTATCAATCAATCAATCAATCAATTAAAGCCTTAATCAATCAAAGACTGCATTTCTATCGCCACACATTATTCAAAGTGCACAAAAGGTGAAAGAATACTTTGAACTCCTTCTGAGTTGACATATTTTGTTCCAAGCCTTCATCAATTTTTATGTATTTAAGTTTCCTATAATGAATCATTATGGTTATCAACATGCAGCATATTACTATTTACTAAAACAACAAAACCTAAGTTTGTATAAATTCACAAAAAACAGGTCTAACGATGACAGAAAAGTTAACTCACCTGCAGGTACTCCAAATTGGCCATGCTTTCAGAAATAAGAGTATATAATGATCTTAAACCTGTATTAAAATTGGACGCATCAGTTCATACTACTACTTTATAATTATAAAAAAATTAAAAATGTTAGCCATTCAATACACTTGGAAGCTTTGCATTGCATTTGGTTTTTCCAGCCTATAAGTCAATTGATACAAGTATATTATTTTGTGGTCAAATAAAGTTTCAGAGAAATCATCTACTTCGTATTATCTTTTAAACCTAGTTTATGTTCCTCCTTGCTCAGCCAAAATTTCCTATCCCTGTAGTTTTCTTAATTTTAGTTCAATCAAAATCTCAAGAAATGTCTCTTTCTTTGCCCACCCTAAGCCCAAATTTTAGTTTTGCATCTTTTTTTCCGTTCCTTTGGCTGGGCTTGAAGAAGCTTTTGACTCGTTCAATTATAAGTTCAATAATTATCTCAGATTATGTAGTCCAAACACCACCTATTTTTTTGTCCAATTAGGTTCGTAATCTTCGGACTTAAAAGCTATAGATAATTTTTTTCACTTTGGAAATGATTATTCTGTCACTTAGAGTCTAATAGAAAGGTTTGATTTATTTAGACATAACTTCCAGCAGGACCAGCACCATAGTTACAACTCTAGTTACCATTCTAACAGACAGACACAGGCATACCTCAAACCTTAGAATAACGTTATTAAGATAGGTGGTAACAAAAGAACTTAATCTAAGCCAAGTCTATATCAATATATCATCAGATGTTCAGCTCTAAATGTGCTTCTTAAGTATTCCAAGTCAAAGTTTAGCAGAAAGTTTTTAATTTTTTGGTTTCAAGTTAATATTACTTCTTCCATCATGTTATCACAATATTTAAGTTCCAACAAAGATAGTATCATATTACTCGGATAAGATTCTCATGTTTCATATGGTAATGAAGAAGAACCAGTAAAAGTGATAGCTAAACAGTACGCTCAATTTTTCACCAGCATAGTGGTCATAATGATGGAATGTTCAATGTTTTGTCTAGAAAACTAACACCTATAGATTATTGGTCTACAGAGAATAAAATATCACCTAAGATCGCAAAGAGATTGGATGAAAATACTATGAAAGGATCTCGTGTTACACCAAACACAGCTGGTATTGAGTCGACCTGCATGTAACAGAGATAGGCAAACAAAATACTGATTAATCTGTCCATGATCTAAGCATGGTTAACCATAAAGTTGATATTAAAAGGCAAGAGATAAAGAACTTACAGCAAATGCAATATCACTCAATTCAATAACTGCTACAGTGAGGAGTAAAGGTGTGGCCTGCCCAAAATTTTTTTATGCCTGTTAGAAGCCAAGTACAAATGTACAATTACTGTAACAATACAAGATAAAGATAACAAAGGAAACATATGTGCACACATTGATAAGGAAACATTCACTAATTGTCAAGTCATCTGAACAAAACTTAAGGTGAAGTGATGGGCAGAAATCTGTTCAAACAGCAAAATAAATAAATAAATAAATAACTGATTAAAAAAAAAACAATTTAAATTGGTCATCTAACCGAGATAAAAGGCAACATGGAAAGAATAATTTGTTACATAGCTTGGCCAGTCTTGAAATAAAGCTCTACTCTGAGTTACTCATATACACACTTTGGGGCAGCTCTTTTAAAAACAGTCCAGGATTTTGACGGTGTTAAATTTTCAGTTATAAATTAAATTTTACGGTATAAATCATTTTTTAGTCTCTCTTTTTTGTCTCTTCTCACTATCTACCCAGCGGCGGAGCCATCTAAGGACCTGGTAGGGCACGTGCCCGGCTACCACAAAGAAAAAAAAAGTGGGGGGGGTTCAAGTTAAATAAATATAAAATGCATAATTATAATCATAGATTGCTAGTAGCCTAGTGGTTGAGCCTTGGTGATTCCATCAAAGGTCATGGGTTCAATTCTCTTGCCTAACATTTTTTTTTTCTAGTTTGGTTGTAAATTTTTTTAATAATTCTTTTAACATATGCATGCTCGAATTATAATAATTAATATTTTAGATCTTACTATTTGATACGAATATGTATTTAGTGATTTTGAACCTACAACACGAAGGTTTTTTTTTTAATAAATTGGGTCATCGCTTAAAGTCTTGAATAGGCCAGGGTAACATTTGATGGATTTTGGAATACTACGTAAAATAAATTTGAATTTTGATATCAAGAACATTCTTTCACGATTGCATGTAGTATGTATGTAGTTGTGTCTTGATTTTTTTAAAAAAATTGAAAAGTTTAAGGAAAATTTTAGAGGCTTAATTCATCGAAAAGAGGATTTCCTGACGGCATGGTACCCTACCATTGTTAAAATCCTGGCTCCGCCACTGTCTACCATAAATCCACCACCATACTCTCCTTACTCTCTCCTCTATTACTCTCCATCCCCACTAACCACCATCTTCCTTTCTTCACTCTCCCATGGTACTCTACAAAGTACAAACACCACCTACATCATCCTATCTCCTCTTTGACACCACCACGGCCCCACCATCACCATAAACACGTGATCATATCTCAAGTAATTCTAGGCACATAAGCAAGAGGATGGACTGTGAACTATATTAAATTCCAGAAAAGTTGGGATTTTTTTTCAGAAGAGTTCCCTCAGGGTTGGGATTATTGTGAGATAAGAAAAAAGATTAATCCAATAGTTTATTTTCCCAAATACAAACCCCTTAAATAGTTAATTACATGTTTAAAGAAGAGATGACACTGATAAAGAGACATGGCAGGTGCAATAACTCAATATTTGATATGACAACCTTTACTGGCTGGTCCAATGAATGATCCTTTTTACCTGACTAGTGATGGGGGTACTGTTTCCTTTTCAATGTTTCTCTATGCATGTGTCCATGTGAAGAGGTTTAAGAGCAATAGCATTTCATGATGAAACCCATAACGACATAGCAAAAAAATCATGTAACTGTTGGCACACTTCAATTTGATTGATGTGCTCAGTCTAAGCTTCAATTAATAAAGAAAATTAACTATCAATGTTCATTGGTGACTGACCTTCCACACACCATTGTCAATTGTGAAAAACCGATTGCCATCATACCTAGCTGCAAAGTTCAGATGATGAGAAATGAGAATTTTGGACAAAAAACCCTGACAGCAAAGTGTAAACTATTATCATCAAACCTTACAGGCTTACAGCATTATAATTCAAGTATTCTAGCGATTATGATTCTCTTACAACAAGATTTTAAGTCTATTGGTAACTCATTTCACGAGACTTAACTGATATGAATCTGAATTTATCTGACAATTCAGTTAAGCGACTTAAACAACCACTTCTATTTTCTAATAAACAGCTCATGCAACCATCTAATGATCGACATCCTTATCTGTTTCAGTTTCTACATACGAAGTATTTTGTTTAAGATAACTTGTCAATTAAGGCCCATATCTGTTAGTATTGCCAATAAACATAGTTTCTATAAATAATAGAGCCTGACATGAGTTGTAGCCCTACTAAGACTAGGAATCCAAACAACTTAGGATCCTTTAAAAGAACATAGAATTTGTAGAACATGCATCATTATTTATGTTTCACTTAGAGCAATTATAATCCATTCAAAACAATAAAATATAAGGCCATTTCAGTAGTCTGCTACATGTCATTACGTGAAAGCTGGCAACAACTCAATCAATTCCTTTTATCTACTTCATATACGAGAGAATCAAACGACAATGGCTTTCTGTTGGTAAAACAATTTCTTATCAACAAACTCATGAACAGCACTCTTGTTGCCACTGCTCGTACACTAAAATCTTTGAAGCCAGACCTACTTTTAATTGACTTGACAATAATTTTTATTCGTCCTATCAGATATTCCAAGGAAAAGAGCTTCTCAATCTGACACATCAGTAACACACCCCACCCCCACAATTTTTCTTTAAGATTTATATGTATCATACTATCATCTAAAATAGTAGTAGACAAAATTGCATATTGCTCTGATCTTCAATACTAAAGTACACTTATTTTGATACATGGTTCGTAAACTTAGAAGACAAGACTAAGCTTGAAAGTTCAGGGCACTTGGTTTTTTAAGTAGAACAATATAGTATCACAAAAGGGAGCCATAACCAAGACAATATTATTTGACACATCCTCATGAACTCGGCTGAATGATTGAAAAGCTACAAATTGTCAATATACATAGAACAATCGTTACCTGTGACAGGAATTACTTTCTGGCAAGTCTTCACGATAAAATTGTCTGACAAGTCTTCATCTTCTTCTTCAGCAGTAAATAACTATTTTCAATATGCGGAAAAGGGTACACACCCAAAAAAAAAAAAAAAAAAAAATGGTATCAGAATGAAAATTTTGTGCAAAGTCAGACCAAATATAAAGCAGAAGGAACGTTTTAAGCCAACTAGGAAAAAGTTAGAAGACAAATTAAAGCAGAACCTAGGTAAGAGGAGCAATTAAAGCCACAGTATGAAGCACGGACCAGGTAACAGTGCCACAGCCTACTCAAAGTACTGCAGGTTTGCCTTAATTTGGCACCCAGGACAGGCTTTAAGCAAGGATTCCTTAATGTTTTAGCTGTCTTAAACTCTTAATATGAGCTAATTACGAGTTTCCCCTGTTATTTCAGTTATTATTGGATCACGAGCAGTGAGAATAATTAAATTTGACTTGCATCAAGAACTTTGTGTACAGGACTATGAAAAGACCAAGAGATGACAGTTCTTAGAAAGACTGCAACCATATATACCAAATTACATGGGCAACAGTAACAAAGGAAATTATAGAAAAAAGAACTACATGTTAAATTTCTTAATGATGAGTTAAAAACCACAACATATGCAAGGCATCTATACATGCTCATCTAAGAAAGGGAGAACTACCAACAGAGTATAATATGCAGGTACTTATATACTATTCTAACAACAGAGTATAATACGGCCAGTGCCTCTTAGTTTCTGCTGAACTATCAATTATAAAGTTAAAATTTTGCATCTTATACAGGTAAAAGTGGCCCTATGGTTAAAAGTAATGTTACCTTAAATGAGGAATACAGGAGTATTGCTGCTAGTAGAAGGTTCACGACTTCAAACCTCTATCAGAGCAAAACAAAATGTACAAGTTAAAACACTGTCAACAGCAAGGGAAGTTTCCAAGGACTGTAAAAAAAAAATTAAAAAATAAAAATAAAAAAACCATAAAACGGTGAAGAGTCAACCTGAAGCGTGGCTGTCCCAAGAAGTATCAGTGTTAATCGGAATATAATGGCCCCAGCGATACCATAAGAAAGAACACGATTCTAGAAAACAGCACGAAAAAAGGTAAGACATTGAAACAAATTAAACAAAATTCCCCTAAAAGTCTATCTTTCAGTGAAAGAGGTAATACAAATTCTACAGCAGAATTGTAATACTGATTTTTAACTGATATAAACTACAGATCACAATTAGCAGATAAGCCATACCTGGTACATGATTGGGACTTTGAAGTACTTGAAAACTAAAACAAAGACAAATAGATTGTCCACAGAAAGACTTTGCTCCAACAGGTACCTGAAAATGACTCTCGTCATACTGATGAAGATTCACAAAGTACAACAGCAAATTTGTATAGTAAAGAGGACAGAGATGCCATACAATACAAATATGTAGCTGTCCTAGGACACAGGCGTGGTTATTTCTACATTAAAGTTTCGTCAATAATGAAGCTCAGACTATCATTTGAGCATAATATATCTTTCCTTTTTCTACCATTACAACCAAAATTGAACTAGAATTCCCTTTTCTCTCCAATCCCATCACTACTCAAACTCAAGGCATATACAATAAGTCAAGCTACCACAACCTCGTGTCAATTGATTTAGGAAAGAATCGTAAAACAAAGAGGATGCATGAGAACACTACTGGATGAAAATTGTTTTATTAGCACATCTTCCCCAATGTATTAAATGATTCAGATGCACAACGAAAAATATGCCTGAAAATAGATGAGGTTTGCCTTGTCGTCTTGTCGGTATTGGGACCTGAAGCAGGTTTGGGTTAAGTATCATGGATATAGGTAATCAACAGTGATGTGTAACCAAGATGGTTAAGCAAGAGCCAGTTTTATGTGTATATATAGTTAGTAGTGATGACAATAACCCACTAGTGTTAAAAACTTCTTACAAAAACATGTCTTTGTATTCCTTATAGTTAGTAGTGTATTCACCTACTACAACACGTAGAAATATAAGCTGCCACTGCTCCATGTTGAAAGTTATCCTCGAAGACTTGTAGTTAGGAGCATACATCTTTCACTACACCATGTTCTGGTAGTTATCCCAAAAATTAAGGCTTCAGATTATATATTTATAGCCCCCAACACACCATAGGGTGATAGTTAACCTAACATTGGGAAAATAAGTAACATAATTTAGCTAAGACCAATCAAGTTTCACTAATATCTGGGAATTAGGAAATTCTTATTTAGCTATTTGGCATGATTAGTTGTAGTTAACTTGTCCCTCCTAAATCCATCGAGAACTAGAAATCCTGCTTAGAACCCAATTAATTCATGCACAAGCCAAGTAATCAACTCCACGCAAACCCAGCCATATTTCCATGTGTTTTTGCCAGGCACCAGCCCTGTTTCCACATGTTTCACCATACATCCACCCCCAAATCCACCAATAACAATCAGCCTAAATTTGCTGCAAGAAGCACAAAGATTAGCTCAGAAAAACAAGTTAAATTAGTGAGCACAATCTGATGCAAACCCCATAATTATCCTACAATGAACAAACCAAGATAATGAAGACCTAAATTGAATCAGTAAGCTTCCTCAACTCCATTCTGTGGAAGCTAACCTTGCATTTTAGCATGTAACCACCAAATACTCCATGCTGTCCATAGTTAATTATAATACTCTCTAAAACCAAGCCCCTCTTTTGGGTGAATATTCATGGATCCATGTAACCCTACTGAATTTACAAAATCCAAATAAATATAATTCCTCTATTCAAGTGTTAAATGGGAGACATAATAAATTCTCAGCATCATATAATATTTAATCTAAAATAGCTATGTCAAAGTTTTATACTCATTTGTCACTAGTGACAACTCTTTAACCAATGTGGCTAAGGGGTATCAAGTTTAATACCAATGTTGATTAATCGGCCCTTGAAAGTTGGTAATGATTTTGGTTCATGTCATGTGATGTGACAAAGTTTTACATTGGTTGTTGCCTACTGTAACCCTCCACCTTTATCCAGGCTTGGACTGGCACCGGCGGAGTCTGGATGAAGGCCAATTCAAGATGAGGTTCCTTGGTGTATGTTCGTAGATGATATCGTTTTGGTGGATGAAACTAAAGATGGGGTTAACGCCAAATTGGAGCAATGGAGGTAAAGGTAGGAATCTAGAGGGTTTAAGCTAAGTTGGAGTAAGACTAAACATTTGGTATGCTGCTTTGGTACACAGAGGGGGACAAGCGATGATATAGTGAGTTTGGACAGAAAGAATTTGACCATGAGTAAGTGTTTTAAATATCTTGGTCAATCATCCAGAAAAATAGTGACATTGATCAAGACGTGGCCCACAGGATTAAGTCGAAGTGGCTTAAATGGAGAGCGGCCTCGAGAGTGTTATGTGACCGAAGCATTCCTATACACTTGAAGGAGAAATTCTATAGGACTGCCATAAGACCAGTGTTGCTCTATTGTACAGAATGTTAAGCTTCTAAGAAGGAGCACATTAAAAAGATGGAGGTTACGGAAATGCGCATGTTAAGATGGATGTACGGGAACACTCTAAGAGATAGAATAAGAAATGATGTTATTCGCAAGAAGGTGGGTGTCGCAGGCATTGCAGACAAACTAAGGGAAAATCACTTGCGTTGGTTCGGGCATATAAGATGGCGACCCTAGGGTGCACCGGTACGAAGAGTGGAAAAGTAGATAAACGAGGTATGAAGAGTTGGTTGGAAGGAGTTAGGAAGGATATGAAACATATGGATTTACGTGAGAATGAGGTATTTGATCGTAAGGGATGAAGGAGGAAAATTTTTGTGGATGACAATACGGAATAATCACTTTTAGTTCATGTAGCCGACCCCACTTATGGGATTAAGGCTTTGATTGATTGGTTGAAAGTTGGTAATGATGATTTTTACTACCCCGTTTTCCTGAGTTCTACCCATTTACTATTCACTAGGTCAAAGTTTTGGAATTTTGACCATGTCTAAATATTATCAAGTTTGATTATTTAGATTCGTATCGTTATGAATTTTCAATACATCAACTTTGTATAATTTTTTACTAATGCACAATCAAAGAAATTAATGGTCAAAATAGTGCATTGAAGACCGCGTAAAATACAAGTGAGTAACACTTAGCAAAACGGAGGTAGTATATCTTTATTTGATTTTGATTTTTAATAGTAGATATCCTCTCTTTAGGTTTCAGCTCACTTTCCTAATTCCTTCATGACCTCATTAGAAGTTGCAGACCAACTATTTCCAAAGACTGTAAACATTATATACATTAACTTTGAACTTTAAAAAAATCACATAGTATTAGATTTGTTGCCAAAAATTCATGCATGGCTTTGAGATTATCGAGCTTGAATGTAAAAGTTAACTGTAACTTGCTCTCAATACTTTGGATCAAATCTTTTCTTTTCAATTTTTTTTTTTTTTTTTTTTGGAACCATTGGAACTGAAAGATCTATGTTGATCCAAACAGGGAGCTACGCAACCACATGGCCAAAAAAAAAAAAGATTTTTACAAATTTAATAAAACAGTAGGCCAAGAAAGGATGCCTTCTAAACAACTAATGGACCACACTAATATTTCATGATCTACAGCTGCTTGGAATATCGTATTTAAAAGGGAGAGAAGATGAGTTCTGATCAGCCAACTGTATCTGACTCTCAGTAACCATGTTGAAGCTAGGATCTAGAAAGGGGTAGAACACATAAGCAGTTCTCAAAATCTCTTAGAAATAAAGGAACAAAAAAAATGTTCATCTGTAGCCAAATATTCTACTGTAACCAACCAGGTTATAGCTATTTTCTGGGAGAGGAAGGTCACATAAATAATTCCGAAATTTCATTTTGAAAGAATTCCACAGACTAATGTGAATGAAGGAAACAAGAACAGCAAGTGGAAAGATATAGAGGAGGCTAAGGAATAAATTAGCAGTACTTTGAAACAAAAATTAAATATGAAGCAATAACTACAAACACTCTCTTATCCTATTTATCATCCAAATTCCAAACAGTAAAATGTGAAATCATCAGATATGATTCTCCAATTTGGCTACCCGTCGAGTTCTGTAAGCAGCACTATATTCAACATACTTATTTTTTTATGGTAGTGTGGATCACTCATTCCATTTGTATTCATATGAGATATGTAGTACAAGACAAAAGCAAAGCCATGAAGTTACCGGGTATTGGCACATATAATATATATTTAATTTGTACAGGTTTGACAAAAAGAAATTACAGTATCATACCCCGCAAAAAATTCTGTAGCTTTGCCAACTCCTTCTGTGAACCCTACACCGATACCAAATGCCACTGCTGTGCTTACCTGATAGGATGATTGACTACATTGTTTAACATAAGTGAAAGTAAACAGGGGGAAAAAAGTAAAAAATACTTTCAAAGATACTCACACACAAGGCAACATTTCGAACAGATGACATATAGCTTCCTTTATCATCCTTTTCTTTTATTGTACTGCCTGCAGAAGTTGACAGATGAGACTTCCTATCATTACTACTGGGATATGATTGAGTACTATCTTCATCCTGTTCTGCATGCCATTCAAGCAACAAGCTACTTCAAAAGAAGCTGAAAAAAAGGACGCCATAATAGTCCAAAGACTTTTCCACTTGTGTATAGATACTCAAAATGTCAAACTACCAATACCATTGAAGATTCAAAAGATTTTTCAACTCATCAAAATAAAATGAACTGATAAGCCAAACAATAGCATCAATATGGAGGGGAGGGAGGAGAAGAGGGGACTGCAAATTAATACTACTATTCCCATCAAGCATGCAACTCTCCCTCTAGCCTTTCTCTACCACTCTGCAAATTTTACAAGTAGACCATCATCTTTCTACATATATTTCCATATTTTTTTTCTGTTAGACAATCTACTCTTGGTAACTGAAAGATATGAGTATATCACAGAAAGGATTTTGAAATAACAAGGAAAAAAAATAGAAATTGGGACTTTGTAAAAATTTGAGATATGATTGTCGTGTGTGGGCAAAGGGAAGAAGTTGATGGATTAAGAAAGCCACAAGTGCACAAACGAGGTGCAGTCCTACTAACAGAAAAATTATAATTAGAGCAGCGACATGATCAGCAATTAATCTTGGTTAATGTTTTGTGAAGACCACTAACATGTAATTTAGGAACAGTATTTGACCTTTTGAAACCTTTCTAAGTGGTAAACCTCAAAATATATTTAATTGCTTTGAGTGACTCAAGATACAAAAACATTTCTCAAATGATTTTCAGGCAAGCATGTGGCTACTGCTTGTCCGCTGAATATGGAAGAAGAGAGAGTGAATGAAGCTCAAGCTGACCTGTGGCTTGAATGGAAGCTATTAGGGTGAATTTTGTTACTCAGGAAAACAAGATGATATTATGTTGACATCCTAAATAGGAATAACAAGATGATTATTTGTAGATAGAGGGAGTAGATCATAACTATACATAGTTGCTCTATGGATGAATTATGTTGACAGCAAACAACTACAGATACTCAATGCCAATCCCATATCGCCGGAAAGGCAATAATCACGTCACATACAATAACAAGCAAGTAAAAAAGAATGCATTTTGGATGCCCGGGAACTCAATGACATTACCACATCCCTTCTTGTGTTTCGTTAACAAAGATCAAATTCTAATTAGTCTTAAACTACTATTTCCATCAAAATTGAATCATTTACAGCCAGCTTAGCAAGTGATAACAAATAACGATATCGCCACTATATTGGTAATCAATTTATACTTTATTCTATAAGGACAGTACCATGCATCTATGCTAATGTCTAAGGTTTTTTGGCCTCGTAAAATTTAGACTGGCATTCCCTTGTTCTTTTTAGACTGGCATTCCCTCGTAAAATGTAAACGAGGGAGAGGGAGACCGAAAATGACTTGGTGGAAGGAGTTAGGAAGGATATGAAATATATGGATTTGCATGAGGATGAAGCATTGGATTGTAAGGGATGGAGGAGGAAGATTTATGTCGATGACTACACAAAATAATCAAATTTGGTTCATGTAGCTGACCCCACTTATGGGATTAAGGCTTTGATTGATTGATTGATTCCCTCGTTCTTTAATGTTGACCCCATTTGACCTTTTCACGATTTCAAATGAACATCATTGAACAATAATATCTTTAAATTTAATCACGTATGATTAAAATTATGAAAATTTAAAATATTAAAGCTGCATCAAAATGAATTTAAAAAAATCTACCTACAGGTATGTTCTCGTTAAATTCATGGATACATAATCATGGTCACAATTCCCCTCTTCAAATGAAATTATTCGAGACAAACATAGAACAGAAAGAGAAATCAATTACAATAATTAATAGAAATTATACTAGTATAAGGTAATCATTTACAGTAATTATACTTGTATACTTGTAATTATACTTGTATAATTACAGTAATTAATAGAAATTATACTTGTATAAGGTACCTGAGGTAGTGGAAGTAGTATCTTCCTCCTTAGTACTCTTGGCATAAACAACGGATAAACTATGCGTTTGCTGGGAATTCACTGAATCAAAATCAATCAAATTAAACAAAATCATCAAATTAAATTCGAAACATCGAAAACGAAGCTTAAGAGAGAGTTGCCTGAGGGAAGAAGAAGAGATGGAGGATGCAAAAAGTGAGTAGAAGACAAAGAAATGGAGGATGAAATTCTGGTGGAGAAACCCTTATTGAATTTAAGAGGGATTGTTTGGACACCATTGTTGATCACTGAAGTAACTCCCATTTTTGCAAAGATTTCTGGGTTTTGGGAGGTTGTGATTTCGTAACACTTTAGTTTAAACTCTCACTCAGTCACTCATGAAAGAAAGAAGAAGTCTGGAATTCGATTTTGTTTTTTCTGAATTTGGAGGGAGGAGGAAGGTCGTCCATTTTAGATGGGGATAATAGACACAGAATCTGTAAGGCTTGATGATTATTCTGATGCTGGGTACGGGCTGGGTCGGGCGAGTGAATGTGTCGTGCTAGTGGCCCTCGTGCTGTGATTAAACATACTACTTGTACAGTAGCCTTGTAGGAAAAAAAATATGAGTTAAAATTACTTCATATACTACAAATTTGTTATTTAGAAAACGAAAGTTTAGACGATTTTAACAAGATATACAAGACACAATTACGAAAAGATAAATCCTTACCGTTTAAAAAGTATGAGAAAATACTTATTAATAGTATTAAGACAATTATATCCTTAAAATATTTGTTTACTTATATGCCCCTATTAATATGACATTAATTACTTCTAAGCTTTTCATTGTATGATTTAATGATTTAACTCCTATAAATAGTGTTTGGATAATTATAAACTCAAAAATATTTATTTGTTCACTTATTTACCTTCATTAATGGTACTTGTCTTTTTTTGTTAATAGCTCTTAAGAATAATGAATGGATATTTATACCATAAAAAAATTTGTTTACATAATTTCTCTCATTAGGTTGTCAACCGAAAAAGTTCTTCGGATATTGCTAGCTATAGCAAAGTTGCCATAGTCACAAAAAGGTAACATAAGTTAATTGCTAGTCTAGAATAGAGTCTTGAGATAAGTCTCATGCAAGACTCGTGCGTTAATATCATCAAAGACTCATGTGAATCTTGGATTGAGTTTGGAAAATCTAAACTCGTCTCCAGACTTTGCATGGTAACAAAGGTGCTGCAGCATTTGATCATGAGCCAATCACAACTTACCACCTCACTTAACAAAGTTAATGGCAATTCAATCTCAAGAATCCCAACGGCTACTTGCATGTAATTATAAAAATTTCGCAAAATTAAATAATTTCGTAGTATTATAAAATTATCGTTATATATTATAAAATAAATTTAGTAATTATCATTAAATTTAGTAATTATCGTTAAATTTAGTAATTATCGTTGTGTAATATGTCGTCTATAACAAGTTTTACAATATTAACTTAAAGATAATTTTATCCGAATCATCATAAATGAGTATTTTTATCCAAAATAAATTCATAAGACATGAGTATTAATAATGTTTACAATAATTAAAAAATAATAATTAAAGATATTTTACAAAAAAATCATCAATCATCAATAACATAATACTAAAACAGATACCAGAAATGACACGTGTCAGTGTGTCACTTCTTGGTGCAAAATTTTCCCTCCAAAAACTATTTTTCTTTTTTCTTTTTTCATTTTAGCCATTATGGGAAAGATTTTATTATGTATGGGTATAATTTAATTATCTCCTTTTGTTTCTTTTGTAATTGTTTCAACTATAATATTGTTTCCTATAATCAAGATTTAAATTTATCAAATTTATTTCAAATTTAATATTATTTTTTAAATTGGTCAACATATATATATTTTTTTCGAACAGGTCAACATATATATTATTAGAGCACTCTCAATGGTGAGCATTTTATTTGCTCATGGGCATATTTGATGAGCAAATAAAATGCTCACCATCTACAATGGTGAGAAAATACAAAAAACCCAAAAAAAGCCCACGGGCAAAATGGAAAACGCCCAAAGTATGGGCATTTTCTTTGATGAACAATAAAGCAAGTGGGCATTTTCTTTGACTGAGCGCGTCAGCGAGCTGACCAAGGGGAAGAAGACACGTGGCATGCGCAGTAGATTGTCCAATGAGAAAATTGTTACCGTTTACAACGGTTACAATTTTTGTAATGTATTTTCTGAAAAATATATTTTGTAAAAAAAAAAAAAAAAATTACCAACGGTCATAAAATTAAATTCTCTATAAATAGACATGCATTTTGATATATTTTGATATAATTTCGTAAACACTTTAAATCCTCCACATTTTAATTTTCTTAAAAGTATTTTAAATTTGTAGAAGAATATTGTTGTTGCAATTCACCCATATTCAGGTAACAATTAGTTTTTTTTATTTTTAAATTTATTTTTCTAATATAATTAGTATATATGTGATTTTTTTAAAAAAAAAAATTGTAGGCCATGTAATTATATTGCAATATGTAATTAAACAAAGTTGTGTATATTTTCTCCATAAATTTCTATATATAAATGTAGTTACGTAATAAAATTAGTATATATGTGATTTTTAGGCCACGAAATTATATTGCATTATGTAGTTAAACAAAGTTGTGTATATTTTCTCAATAAATTTCTAAATTCATAGTTCTTAAGTGTTGCAAGTATTGGTTAATTAATTTTTTTTAATATGTACATGTAATTATGTGTTAAAATTAGTATATATGTTATTTTTTGAGGAAAAAAAAAATATTGTATGGCATGTAATGTAATTGCATTATGTAATTGAAGAAAGTTGTTGTTTTTTTATGCAGAATCTTTTAATGGATCCAAACAACCCAAATTTCCGTCAACAATTTTCGGGTTTTAGTGATGATTTCCTAACTAATCCCGAGTTTCAATTGTTCTTGCAAAGAATAGGCAGTATGTCTTCGCAACCACCTCCTCTGCATCAGACACCCACTGAGGTTCCCCTACAAAACCCTGCTAATGAAGATCGTACACCCGAAACTGATCTTGGTAGTAACACACTCTTCGATGAGAGCGAAGAGGAAAGCGTACCAGAGACGCCGCGATATCCTCCTCCAGCAGTTCGCTTGTGGAACCCAACCAGGTTCCTGCACGAGCTACCCGTATTTGGTATGTTGCGGAAGATGAAGCTCTGATTGGGTTGTACTTGCAGATTAGCGAGGATGCTATTAAAAGTACAAGCCAAAAAGCAACTAGCCTATGGCGCAATGTACATGCAGCATATCAAACTTTGCATAAGCAGAAGCCGCATATAATTCCGCCAAGGCCTATTAAGAGTCTGACGTCGCACTGGAGAAGGTTGGCAGCGGACACACTGCAATGGATATCTTGCTATGATGAAGCAGGTAGACTTCCGGAGGGAGGGAGTGGTTACAATGAAGCTGATCGTATGAAAAGTGCGGCGAAGCTTTTTCATGTCGCCCAAGGTCGCAATTTCACTTTTCCTCACGCAATTGAAATGCTTAACAAGGATCCAAAGTGGAGACCAAAGTTGAGATGGTCAATGTCCTTGAAGGAAAGAAAAGCCGCTTGTGATGCTGAGGAAGAAGGTAGTGCTGGAAGTGGGAAGAGGTCCAGAGATGATGTAGAGGATGAAACCCCTACGGATGGTTTTTCATATGGCGGTTTACAACGACCCGAGGGTGTCAAGAAGGCAAAGGCGAAGCGTAAAGGGAAAGCAGTAGCAATAGAAAGTGGTTCGTCTGAGCTTAGCGAACGAATGAAGGAATTCGCTACAATTCGCGAGAGGGAGGACATTCTGAAGGAAAAGAGGATCAAAATTGAAAAAGACAAGTAACAAAGGAAAAGGGAGGAACTTGACATTCATAAGATGAAAACCTGGTTTGATATGGTGCAAGCTCTGAAGAATTCGCCTACGCCACTCACTTCTGAAGAAGAGTCGTACAAGAATTTTTTACTGGGTAAATTACAAGGCCTTTAAGCATGTTTGGTTGTAGTCTTTTATTTATTAAGCGCAATTTAGTCTTTTATTTTTAAGTTGTATTAGTGGTGTGGTTAATCTCAATGTAAGATGTACACTTGTATTCTGATTTTCCAATATTGAATGACAAGTTGTTTAACAAGTTGATTTAAGTTTCCATTCATACCGACATAATTGCTTTAAATCTTTGTCATTGTGTAGTCACAGTTTTCTGATTTCACTTTATCAGAATGCTTTAACTTTGTGTCATTGATACCGACATAATTACAATAAATCTTTGCCATTGTATAGCCACGTTTTCCTATATTCACTTTATTAGAATGCTTTACCTTTGTGTCATTGATACCGACATTATTGCACTCAAGACTTGTCACTGTCAACTAGCATAGTATACCTATTCCGTGGTTGAAAATTTGATTCCTGTACTTGGTGTGGTCATTCAGATTTGTAACCACATATTCATTTGATATTTTTGCTATATATAGTAGGCATGACACATATCCACAACCACACCCCTTCATCAAGTAACAATATTAATACGAGATGTATTCTAGACCATCATCACGCTCAAGTTCAAGCTCATCTTCTTCAAATACTGAAGAATATGACCAACTTGTTGATGAACTCTTCACATACCAACCCCCACCTGTCCTCATGCCCCAAACACAATCCCAACACTCTTCAAAAAAACCTAGAGGGGGTACGAATAGAAAAGATAGGGAAATTGGACATGCCAGGTTATTTAATGATTACTTTTCCAATAACCCTGTGTACAACACCACCCAATTTAGAAGAAGATTTTGTATGCAACGACCTTTGTTTGTACGTATAATGAACAAGGTCGTTGAAGGTGATGTTTACTTCCAGCAGCGTAGGGATGCAGCTGGAAGGTTAGGTTTATCACCTCTGCAAAAATGTACAGCGGTGATAAGAATGTTAGGCTACGGCATGGCTGCGGACGCCGTGGATGAATACGTTCGGATCAGTGAGTCAACCGCTCGAGTTACCCTTCAACGTTTTTGTACCGGTGTCATTGAGCAGTTCGGAACCGAGTACATGCGAAACCCTACAACTGATGAATTAGCCAGAATACTGCATCAAAATGAACTGCGTGGTTTTCCAGGCATGATAGGCAGCATTGATTGCATGCATTGGGAATGGAAGAACTGTCCAACGGCATGGAAAGCGCAGTACGCCGGTAGGAACAAGAAAGCAACGCTAATACTGGAAGCCGTTGCAGATCAGGATTTATGGATATGGCATTCCTTCTTTGGGATTCCTGGATCTTGTAATGACCTTAATGTCTTATACCGTTCCCCAGTGTTCGATGAGGTTCTGCATGGTCGAGCTCCTCCGGTAAATTTTACCGTTAACGGCCATGAATACAACATGGCATATTACTTAGCCGACGGTATTTATCCGAAGTGGGCAACTTTTGTTCAGGGTATCACAACCCCTCAACTTCAAAAAGATAAATTGTTCGCTGACCACCAGGCTGCTGCTCGAAAGGACGTTGAAAGAGCATTCGGTGTTTTGCAAGCTCGATTTGCAATAATACGAAAACCGTCACTGGCGTACAATGAGGACATACTGCGAGACATAATGAAAGCATGTATCATTATGCACAACATGATTGTTGAAGATGAGCGCCACAACTACACTCAAGCCGAAGTTCTAAGAGCCTTCTACGAAGAAGATCAACAAGAATCAACACCAGCATCAACATCTACAACGCCACCGTTTGAATTCAATGTAGGCCGACCTACCAACTTTGACTTCAACGCATTTCTACAGTGAAAAGCTTCCCTCCGTGACAGAGAAATTCATCTATCTCTGAAACGTGATTTAGTCGAACATATTTGGCAACGATACGGGCCACGTAATTAGGGAGAAATTAGCATGACTTAAATAAAGCCAAGTACTATGGCGTAGCTATTTTTCCGTACGCAGTCGAGTTATTTTTTAGTTGTTGTGTTTTTTTTATTTCCTAAGTTTAATTACGCATGACGTTGCAAATGTAATTGGTTTCTAGTATTGTACCGCTTTTAAAATAAATAAAAACATTTAACAAATTTTGAGCTTTTTTTTACTATTTTTTTTATATAACGTACTTAATTTTACGACAAATTTTAACGATAAAAAAGACAAAAATAAAAAATATAAGTTACACAAATTTAAACTAATTTTTATTTATTTGGAGTAACATTGTTAAAATATAAATGAAATAAATAAATAAAGAAGTGTTGTGTAGGAGAGAGAAAGTAATGTTGGGGTATTGAAAAAGTAAGAGAGAGAGAGAGTGGTGGGTGGACATTTTTTTTGCTCACCATTGGGAGAGAAAATGTTAAAAAAATTTGCCCATAAGCAAAAGTGATTTGTTAAGAGAGAAAGTGGGTAGAGAGAGAGAGTAGGTGAGCATTTTTTTTGCTCACCATTGAGAGTGGTCTTAGTAATATTATTTTTTTGGGAAATTCTCCTTGGTAACACCCAATTTTTCATTTTTCTTAATGGTAAATTGGTCAAAAAGTTATATCAATAGTAACATTGTATTTTTTGTTACCAAAGATAATAACTATTTTTTTTAATAAAAATCATTAAACATGGTTAATATTTTTTTTTAATAATAAAATTATTTTTAAAATAATTTTGTTTTTTAAAAAATATTCAACACCTCCCCAACTTACCCAGCCACCACCTAACCAACTCTCCCTTGCCGCCGTCGCCTAGCTCCCCACCCACGCCGGCCAATCCCTCCTTCCCAAGTCAGCGACTTCAAAAAATCAGAAAACTCTACACCACCATCACCATCACTGTTAGTTTTACAACCACCAACTACATCAAAAACATCATCAGCCTCCGATGAATCATGAACGATTTCGACGGCGGCGATGGCAGAGCGTCGACGGCAGTAGCCGCCGGAGCACCGCTAAAATCACCCTCATTGCTCGACCATGAAGCCGCAACAATTTGCGCAACACTGATGTTGTACAGTTCTGGCGAGCCTAGGTGTTCAATTGCCGAACAAAGTGGAGGAAATCGCAACTATTACCGGAAAACGAAGCTCCGCAGCTGCTACCTTCTTCCCGGCCGGAATCCTGTCCCCACCCCGAATCGACCTCCCTTTCCCCTCCCCAACCCTGAATCTACCTCCCCTTCACCCTGAAAATCCCTCCAAACCCAAAACCCCCTACCTCGAACCCCCATCTGAAACCAACCATCAAACACAGCTCGAATTTCGCCATTTTTATACGAAGATCTGCAATCACATTCTCACATCAATCAACTTTGAATCACTAAAAAATTCAACATTTTCAAACAAATTATTGGTGCGGAAATCAGGGTTTCAGAAATTGCAATGTATGAGCTTGAACCTTGAGCTCGAGATCTGAGTTTTCATGGCGGTTTGAGGATTGATATGGAACGAGGAAGTTGAAGGAATTGAGTTGAAGACTAAGCAGGAACCATGGAAAATAGAGAAAAAGAAAGGGGAAAAATAGAGGAGAGAGAAAGGTGGGGGAGGCCGGCCACTAGCAAGGGTAGGGACTGGCCGCCGGCACGAGAGAGGGGGCTGGGCTCCGGCTCCGGCACCAGCGCTGACGGGGAGGGAGATGGCTGGTGGTTTTTTTTAAAACGGCTATTTCACCGAATGCCTGAGCACATTAATAATTCACCAAATGCCATTAAGGTTTTCAAAATTCACCAAATGCCACCGAGTTTTAAAAAAATTCACCGAGTGCCATTAATGACTTGCCACTTGTCACCTTCTGATTGGTCCGTTTAAAAAAAATATATTTAAACAAAAATTAAAAAAAAAACAAAAAAAACAGAAAACCCTTGAAACCACCCCAGCCACCACCCGTTCCCTGCCGCCGAACCCCGAAACCCTGCCGCAGGCGGTGCCGGCTGCCGCCGAAGCAAGCCCTCCCCCTCCCCTCCTCTATCCCGTCGCGAAACCCCTCCCCTCCTCTCCACCGCAACCAGTCACAGCGCCACCAACAATTCTCCACCTCTCCTCACCCTACCCCCATCAGCCCCCAAACCCAATTTACACCGCCCTAACCAAAGCTTCTCCAAACTCTTCGTTTCACCAATCACCGTCATCGTCGAATCCCGCAATTCCATCGCAGTAGACCAATCTAACGCCATCAAACCCCGACAATTCGCAACCAAAACCGCTAAACCATTTCAAGTGAAAGACTTCAACCTCGACAGATCAACTAACTAGATCGAACAAGTTTGTAGTTGAAGATGAAGTTTCCGCCATTGTTGGTGGTGCTGTGACTGGTTGTGGTGGAGAGGAGAGGTGGAGAATTGTTGGAGAGGAGGGGTTTCGCGACGGGAAAGAGGAGGGGAGGGGGAGGGCTTGCTTCGGCGGCGGCCGGCGCGCCTGCTGGTGAGGGTGCAGGTCGCCGGCGGCAGGGAACGGGTGGTGGAAGGGGTGGTTTCAAGGGTTGTCTGGTTTTTTTTTTTTTATAGTTTTTTTTTTAATTTTTGTTTAATTTTTTTTTAAACGGACCAATCAAAAGGTGACACATGGTAAGTGGTGGGGTCAACTAACAGTCGTCAGTCATTAATGGCACTCGGTGAATTTTTTTAAAACTCAGTGGCACTTGGTGAATTTTGAAAACCTTAATGACATTTGGTGAATTATTAAAGTGCTTAGTGGCATTTGGTGAAATAGCCGGGGTTTTTTTTTTCAAAAAAAGTTGTTAAAATAGTATTTAAATTATATTTATCTTTTTTTTTACTGTTAAAAAATAAAAATAACTAACTATAGCTAAAGATTCATTAAAAATTCATCATTAATGTTATATTAAACTTAATATCAAAAGTACAAGTTTACCAATGATAATAGGCTTTTTACAATTCACCATTGAGAAAAATAAAAAGTCTAGTGTTACCAAAGAGAATTTCCCTATTTTTTTCAGTCATTTTCCTAGATAACATTAAATGCAATTGAAATCATTTTAATTAATTTTATTTGTAGTTCTTTGAATAATTATATCCTTTCAATAAAAATAAAAATCTACAAAAAAAAACTTTGACAATACTTTTCTTTGTTTTGCTGTCTTTGGATTTTTATTTTTTTTATTTCTTAATCTTTTTGGTAACAATTTTAACATTAATACTATCGAGACAGACCATTTATGATCACCTCTAATGAAAACCTAACATATGTCTTTATAAATTTTTTTACATTGAATAATTAATTTAGAACGATACTTCATTTATAAATTCCACAATACAATAATTTCTTTTATTATTGACAATGTCTTATTCTTTAATAATTTCTATCATTGTTATAGGTTTGTGCCAATTTGTGTTTACAGATTACTATGAGCTATGTGATTAATTATATTTGATTAAGTTATTTGAATTTTCTGAAATAAATCAACTTTTTTTTAATAAAGAGTGGTTGAACTATAATATCTTTATAATTCTTTAAAAAGTTTAGTAATATCGTGCGTTGCAAGGGTACTAAACTAGTATAAATATATTTTGAAAAGGATAAGTGAATCTTGGGATTATGTGTGAATTTGGAGAGAATCTTGTATAAATTTGAATGATAAATAATTTTTTTTTAAAAAATTAGTAGAAAATTGATGTAACCGAGTCTAAAATCTGACGTGGATTTGGGGATAAATTCACCCTGGCCTGTATGAATGGGTTAACCCAAAGAACATTGTCTAAAAGTCAATTACTCAATTATAGTAGAAACTTAACTTAAATGTGTGTCTTCGACCTTCCTCTAATAAAGTTTTCTACTTTTACCCACCACCCTTCTGTCGTCCCTCCATTTAAGCCTACTCTGAATTCTCCATTGAAGCGGCTTCTGAGCTTTCTCTCCTCCGTTGAAAACAGCTTCTGAGGTTAGATTTTTTTTCTTGCTTTTTCTTCTCTTTTTTTTTTTTATTAGCCATCGAATATCAATTTCACAATCTAGGGTTTATCGTTAATTCAATTGTCATATATGAGTATTGTCAATTTAGGGTTCTTTCAAAGTTGATTATTGAACTATTAATTATGCTTACAGAAGTTTTGAAAGATTATAACAAACGATTTTGATGCTAGAATTTTGTTATGTGCAATTTGTGTTGATATTCTTAAGCCAGAAGAAATTTATGTGAATTTTCTTGCCTAGTTTGATGATTGGATCGACTTTGTTTGCCATCTTGCCAATATGTTGCAGGGTTTTGTTTATAACCCTTTAATGTTTGGACAGAACTATAAAAAATGGATCTTTTCTCCCACGCCCAAGGCGGTAGCCCCTTTTCCCCTAGCTAAGGGACGGCCTGGATAAATTTTTTCTATGACAATTTTATTTAGTTGAGGAAGACTAGCTGAATGCGATTTATTGTACGAGTATTTATTTACGAATCTTAAGATTTAGAACATTTGGAGGAGGGTTGGTGGTGTGGCAGTGTAGGTGTATTGTGCCATCAAATGCAGCTGAAATTCTGAATATCCCTTTAAATTATCTGTTGGGACTTCAAGTCGTTAAATAAGGGCTGGTGTCATTTCATGGAGTTCAATCACGGGTAAATTTTTATTGCATGATGTCTTGAGGACTGTACTATTGTAGCAATGCTAAGAGTTGAAATACAGGAGTGTAGATGTAATCATGTTGTTTTTCACTGTATGGTTTAGAGGATATCGTTCTGATCACGGTCATTCATCATCAATTCAGACTTGGGAATTTCTATTACTTGTATTGTATTAAAAGAATTATCACCTCTTATTAGAACCGCAGAAGCAATATAAGTGACAGTGGGCAAATCAAACACACATTGTTCACAGTTTTATCATGGTAGGGCTGTAGGAGATGTTTAATTTTGTAAGATGACCTTCGTCAATGAAACAAGTCTGTTATTATAAAGATTTTTTTTTCATTAAGGAAGTTGTAGTTGTGTGAAGTATGACTGCGTTTGTCAGAACCAACACTAACAACCCCCCCCCCCCCCCCCCCACATGCACTTTTGAAGTGCTGCCATATTTATCTGATGATGGAGAATTACAATCTAGGGTTTTATAATAACTCAAGATGAGGAAACTTATTCAATGGTCATGGCTAACTGCTTTTGGTCCTAGATCTTTGGGATAACATTTTCAGTAAATGTAAGCATATTAGTTCTAATAGAATTCATTTTGTGGATGAGTGCTCTTGGGAATTGTCTTTATACCTATGAACATGTGACTTCATTATCCTGCTGAAGGTCCCAAATGAGAATGCAACTATACCAAAATATATGGAGTGAGGGTCAGAGTCTTAAACACTTTGTGCTTGGATGGCGGCTTAAGATTATCCTCATGTAAACTTGTATTCCTTGGATTGGGTCATAGTTCATACTCTTAAGTCTTAATGGTGTGTTCTGTTACTGAATTTGGCACATCTTAATGTAGGTTAACTTAATTTATTGGAGTCTATTGTAGTTGCGAATTGAATTTATTGGTACGAATGGTACCTATTGGAACTTATGAGTCTGTAGTAAGTTAAAATAAGTTATGTATAAAACAATTCTATGGAACTTTGTCTTTATTCGGCTGTGACGAAGAAAAGATATTTGAAATGGTTGCAAAGACCTGCCATGTGCTTTAGTCTCTTAATGTGGCCCGAACCATAAGATGATTTTGTGTGGTTATACAGCCTTTTTTGTTGGCAAAGAACAAGAAGTTATTTGTATAAATAATGAATGACTAGCCCTTTTTTTTTCTTTTTTATTTATTTATTTATTTTTTTGTTTTTTTGCTGCAGCTATTGTTTCTGATGGGAAAGAAAAAATCTGATGATGCTGGAGGCACTTCAAAAGGTCAATCAGCTAGTTCTAAAGACGGGAGGAAAGAAAAGTTTTCTGTTTCAGCCATGCTTGCTAGCATGGATCAAAAGCCAGAGAAAACAAAAAAAGGCATCTGTGTCGAATAAACCCAAGCCAAAGACACAAGCTTCATCTTATACTGATGATATAGATCTTCCTCCATCAGATGATGATGATGATTACTATGGCTTAGAAGAAGAGCGACAGCTGGATGAGAAACAAAGCTCTTTACAGCAGCAGACAGAATCCAAGATGATTGGTGCTTCTATAACTGATAAAGAGTTGAAGAAACGAGAGAAAAAAGACATGCTGGCTGCTCAAGCTGCTGAACTTGCAAAAAGAGAGGCCTTGAAGGATGATCGTGATGCATTCACTGTTGTCATTGGAAGTCGGGCTTCTGTCCTCGAGGGCGGAGATGATGCTGATGCTAACGTCAAAGATATTACAATTGAGAACTTTTCAGTTTCCGCTCGGGGAAAAGAACTTTTAAAGAATGCATCATTAAAAATCTCTCATGGAAAGAGGTATGGTTTGGTTGGTCCCAATGGGATGGGGAAGTCTACCCTTTTGAAGCTTTTAGCCTGGAGAAAGATTCCAGTGCCTAAAAATATTGATGTTTTACTGGTTGAACAAGAAATAGTTGGTGATGACAGATCAGCACTTGAAGCAGTTGTTTCAGCCAATGAAGAATTGGTGAGACTGAGGAAAGAGGCTGCATCTTTGCAGAATGTTTCTTCTGTGGAGGATGGTGCCAATGATGATAATGGTGAGGATGATGCAGGTGAGAGACTTGCTGAATTATATGAGCAGCTGAATTTGTTGGATGCAGATGCCGCTGAGGCTCAGGCATCTAAAATTCTGGCTGGTTTAGGGTTCACCAAGGATATGCAGGAACGCCCTACCAAGTCATTCAGCGGAGGATGGAGAATGAGAATCTCCTTAGCCAGGGCACTATTTATGCAACCTACTCTTCTGTTGCTTGATGAACCAACCAACCATCTTGACCTTAGAGCAGTTCTTTGGTTAGAAGAGTATTTATGCCGATGGAAGAAAACTCTCATTGTTGTCTCCCATGACCGTGACTTCCTCAATACTGTCTGTAATGAGGTTATACATCTTCATGATATGAAACTTCATTTATACAGGGGTAATTTTGATGACTTCGAGAGTGGATATGAACAGCGTCGAAAAGAGATGAATAAAAAGTATGAGGTATATGAAAAGCAATTGAAAGCCGCGAAAAGGGCTGGAAACCAGGCTCAGCAGCAGAAGGTGAAAGAGAGAGCAAAGTTTGCAGCAGCAAAAGAAGTGTCAAAGAAAAAATCAAAAGGAAAAGTGGATGAAGATGAAGCAGTTCAAGAAGCCCCGAGCAAATGGAGAGATTACACAGTGGAGTTTCACTTCCCAGAACCCACTGAGCTCACTCCTCCACTACTTCAGCTCATTGAAGTCAGTTTTAGCTACCCTAACCGACCTGATTTCAGGCTTTCAAATGTTGATGTGGGTATCGATATGGGTACCCGTGTTGCTATAGTGGGGCCCAATGGTGCTGGCAAATCAACCCTGCTCAATCTTTTGGCAGGTGATTTAAGCCCTAGCGAAGGGGAGTCGAGGCAGAGTCAGAAGCTGAGGATAGGAAGGTATTCACAGCACTTTGTTGATCTTTTAACAATGGATGAAAACCCTGTTCAATATCTCCTTCGTTTACACCCTGACCAAGAAGGGATGAGCAAGCAAGAAGCTGTCCGAGCTAAGCTTGGGAAATTCGGGCTTTCTAGTCATAACCACCTTAGCCCGATAGCAAAATTATCAGGAGGTCAAAAAGCTCGGGTGGTTTTTACTTCCATATCAATGTCAAAGCCCCATATACTAATGTTAGATGAACCCACAAATCACTTGGATATGCAGAGTATCGATGCACTTGCTGACGCACTAGATGAATTCACCGGAGGTGTTGTGTTGGTTAGTCATGATTCTCGGCTGATTTCACGGGTTTGTGATGATGAAGAGAGGAGCCAGATTTGGATTGTCGATAATGGGACAGTGAGAACATTTCCTGGATCATTTGAGGAGTATAAGGAGGACCTTCAGAAGGAGATCAAGGCTGAAGTTGATGACTGAGAGACCTTTCCTGTATACTGTACTATATCTTGTTATAGCTCCTCGTTACATCCAAGTCAGAGGCTATTATAATGCTGCAATCTGAATTATCTGATTTATCTCCCATTTTTGCTTCTGTTTTGACAAGGAAGCAGATGAATTTTGCAATTTTTGCTTTTCTTGTTTCCATGTAATTTTTTTACTTATTCTTTACTGGATTTTCTACTGGAGTTAAATTATCAATTCAACTGCTGATAGTTTTTCTTTTAAAGTACTGTCTTCCGAATTGAATTACATGATTTACATCTGTATTTTACTGTAAAGCAAGCATAGAACGTGCAGATATAAGAAAATTTGCTAGAAGTTCTGAATTCTCAAGCCTTGAACTGTTACTTCAAAATCAGCAAATACAGTAATGATCTGCTAGGAGATGATTATGTTGATTAAAAAAAATTATGTTGGAGAAGTTATTGGGTTTTATTTTAGAAACGAGAGAGTAGCAAACTACCACAATATCCCCTACATTAGCTATATATGATGATATGAACATATGCTTATATGCAAAGTTATCAAAATCGGGATTCTACGGGCTCTCAGAGTCAAATCTTAAAATCGAATCTAGATTCTACGGACATGCATTATTAAGACGTCATATCCATATTTAATTGAATATATTTAAATTATGATTTTGAAACCTAATTATTAATAGAAAATAGTTGTTTACCCATTAAGCAACCACTTGTAAGGATTTCGCTAGTTAAGAAAATTACGTAAAATCAGGTAGAATCGTAAATCGAAACGTATGATATACATGAATCGTAAAATCGTAAGATTTTAAGATTTAAATCGAGATTTTAATAACAATGCTTATATGTAAAAAAAAAATATTTTGAAATTGGAAAATCAATCCAATTCCTAACACCGAGACATATATTTGATCAAACTTTGGACCATATCCATTTATAGATGACATTAGATGATTAAAATCGTTGTTCATAACTTAAATGATTCGAACTATTTAATTTCATTTTAGTGCAAGATGTAAAATTTAATTAGAATAAATAACAAATAAAGTGTAATAAATTCAACGGGGATCTGTGGCGCAATGGTAGCGCGTCTGACTCCAGATCAGAAGGTTGCGTGTTCGATTCACGTCAGGTTCAATATCCTGGTCCCGACAGATCATCTTTTTTTTTTTTTTTCTTTTTCTTTTTCTTTTATTAATACCATACTCTTTCTAAGTCTTTAATAAAACTTAAACAATTAAAGTTTAGCTTATTTGCAGTTTTTAAAAGTTCTGCTAAGAGAAATAATTAATCATACATTTAGTATGGAGTTAGGTAGATAATTGATATTTGAGAAAGTTTTTCATTTAAACAACTTTAAGTTTAGCTTTAAAAAAATTTATATACGTAGTAAAATACTTAATCTATTAATTTATACAAAAAAAGGTTTCCCTTTTTAATAACTTGAAGGTTAGCTAGTTTGCATTTTTTCGCTCAAAAGAAATAATTAATGCAGCAAATTGAAAATTAATACATTTACTCATTTGGTACTTACATGATTTAATGTACAAGACATTTGGTAACGAAAATGAAAAACTTTTTTTTTCTTCGATGTGGGTCTAAGGTTGACACCCCAACATTCGCTACCTACATGGTTTAAAGTACAAGACGTCTAAAAGAGCTTATGCATAGTTGAAATAATGCTTGGCACAATAGTATTTGAAAAAAACAATTATATTTGACTTTCTACACATGGCACTCGACCTATTGTCAAAGATATAAGAATAACTTTGACCATGTTTTCTTACTAATACATAAAAATCAATTATTGTTGTTGTTGCTGCTTCTATTGTAACAAGTGTGCTAATCAAAATGTTACAAGTATTCAGAAATGTAAGAAACAATTTATTCAAAAAAAAAAAAGAAAGAAACGTAAGAAACAATAATGAAAAACAATTCCACTTTTGAAAAATGCTAAAATTATCAATGCAACATTATCTATCCACTGAACTAGTCTTCCTAATATTATGCATATTAAACCTCTAGAATCAAATAATTGGTTACTGAATTCTTGATATATGTGTATCTGACCATTTTTTTTTAATGACAATCACAATTTAATATGAGTGGAAGAAGTAAACTAAAAAAAATATTATTGACAAAATGCCTACAACCCGCTCTAATGTCATGGACAAACCAAGTAAGGAGGCCAAAAAAGATTCCATATTAAAACTTTAAAATTAAAATTACCAATGTGAGTCACAAATGAAATAAAATGAATTTCAAGTCGAGACAACCCAAGCTATTTTAATTACTGATAACAAAGGCATGAACTTTGGGGTTTCATCTTTACCTATTTATAGTCTTGGTATTAGTGGTAAACTGGTAATCAAATTAATTTAAGATGTAGACCATCTTTGTCGTCAATTACATTTGTACTTGAACAATATTCATTACATTTGTCAACCAATGAGAAACAGCGATCCGACCTTAGCTCAGTTGGCAGAGCGGAAGACTGTAGTGGTTTACACAGCTAATCTTTAGGTCGCTGGTTCGATTCCGGCAGGTCGGATTTTTTTCCTCTTTTAATTTTTCTTTGGTTGATCAGTCAGTTAAGGTACTTTATTGCTGATATCAACTTTTCATATTTTTTTTTTTTTGGGAAAGAATTAACCGTTAGTTTCAACATGGAGAATTAAGAAAGTGTTTCTTGTTTTCTGCCCTTTTTTTTCAACTTCAATGAATAATACAAAATATTAGGTTATAGCCTTATAGGTAAGACTTTATTATTACTAGTATTTATGCACACGATACATGCTCAAAATTTTCGGTAAGTAGTATCAAATTAGCTATCGAGCTTTATTATTTTCTCCGTTCAAAATTAGATGATATGTTTTTTTTTATCTTGTTTGTCAACTCATAAATTCAATTGTAATTAGCTCTAATTATCAATATGTAAAAATTATAGAAATATATAATTTGAAATTACATGTTGAGAAGAATCTAATAAGATCTCACATGACCATATTTTTTCTTATGCATTAAAATTAGTAAAGAAAGACAAAGTAGAGTTTGCGAATTATGTTAAAAGTCAAAACATGTATCAATTAAGAGGAGATATCAAGGGAGCTATGGTTCTCACAGACTTGCTCAACACCAAAAGGAAAAAATCTAGCTTGATGATAAGCAACTAAGTTGTCATCCCTTTTGACACCAAGGTTAAAAAGAGTCCTCTAATAAATGACGTCGTTCTAAAACAGCTCGAGTAGGGATCATGTTGGTGCATTATTTCCATAAGAGATGACAGATTTTATCTTGGTGAAACATCAAGGCTCCAAATTTCTATATGATCGTGTTGGATTAGCCTGAATTACCACTTTAGGCAAAACTTCCTTCCTTGCTTTGGACAATAATTTCTCCTCCCATCCTTAAAGTTTCTTCTAAACTCTATCGATTAGAAGTTAGGTCCCCAAAAGTTATCTTCTTTATTCTTCTAATAATTGACGGATCCCCAAATATTTCTTGTGCTCATCTACTTGTCTCATTTTCAAATTACCAATCTTTTTTTTTAAATTATATTTTTTTATAACACAAACAACACACCAATTAACTCTTTGTGATCAATACTTACCTCGTTACTAAACCTAAACTTTTTCTAATAATAAACAATAATCAAATACAACACTATTGACTTATATGAAGATGAATTTGTCATTGAAGTATTAACAAAGAACACAAAAAACCAATGAACAGTTATTATTTTGGATAGAATGGAATAAATAATTTACTTGCAACAAAATTTTCCTTTGCTATGTTAACCAAAAAAAAAAAAAAAAAAAAAGAAGAAATTATAATTAATTGAACTGGACTTCCATATTAACAATATCAACAAGGAACAATTTAAAAAGAATTTTTTTTAAAAAAAAATTAAAGTAATTAGAAATTTCATTACAAAATGACCCAAATTATCTAAGTCAAATTGTCAGTTTCTCAGAAAGTCCTACTTTCAGGTACAATTTATGTTACTCGTACTTTGTATTTTATTTCAAGTATCTATGTAAAATTTTTGTCATTAAACACATTAGTGGAACATACATTTGAAAACTTCATTATAGGCCAAAATACTTTCTTTCACAAAATATCTAATTTAGACACCCATACACATATCCAAATCAGACACAAGCACCCGAGTTCAAGTAACATACTAACATAGGGCACACTAAATTCTATGGTTGAGGCAATTGGGTAAGATAACATTAACAAACATAGTACTGCCGTTATAAAGCTTGTATTCAGCCCCTTTTTCTATGTTTTGCGTCATAGTGTGAAGTAGGAATACTCAAACCAAAAGCTGCTACGTATTTTGCAAAAGCTTAATTACCCAGAAGGCCAGAATGAGTATCAGCTCAGAAATCTGAAACTTGTCTGACCAAATTTGTAAGATTCCCATCATTTTTTCTAATTTTATCTACGGAGTACTTTTTTTTAGCATCTATTACTTTTCTTTCTGTTTTCTTGCTTGATTTTATTCTGTATCTTCTGCTTAATTTAGCACAATTTGCTCGGATTATGCCTTTTTGTAGTGTTTCAGCTCAACTTTTTTACTGTTGAAGTTCATCGAATTTGTAGTTTCTCAGGAATTGTGCACTTTCCCACTGATGGGTTTGTGCTTAGCTCGAATTAATGTAATGGGGTTTTATAACACAACGATTTATTTAATTATTTTTGTATTTTTTTGTTGGGTTTAATTGGAAAATTTTCTGTGAAATTTTATCTTATAAGATTGGGGTTTATGTTAATTTATGGAATGAGATTTAGTTGTTGCTTAATATATGGATCTGCAATAACCCATTTTGGATTTCTGGGAAAAAAGGTAAAAAAAAAAAAATGGGGTGAGGATTCTTGTAAATTTGCAGAAATAGAAAATGGTAACCTCTTCATTAAGCAATTATTGTTTGAGAACATGTGAAATTGTTTGTTTTTTAGAGTAGTTTTTGTTTGGTGTGTGAAATTCTGGTTGAGTGATAGATTTATCACAATACTTGTGGTCTTGTATTTGCTGCCCTTTTAGTCTTTGTTTGGCTGTTCAAGCACATTGAAGGTCCTATATTTTGCTGGTGCTAGGTGTTCAGCGATGTCTGGTGACTGATGCAGAACGCAAGCCGAGTCTACTTGTAAAAGGAGAGAAGTTGAAAGGCATAGAGAAAGTATAAATATACCGGGCTCTCTATGCTACGCCCATCCTACTCGCTTTTGTTTTCAGATTTAGATGGGCATTCCCCTGCTGGCATTACATAGTGAGACATCCAGAGACCAGTTCCCTTTACTTATGGAGCGTTTGGAAGATCGTGAAGGCCATCAGCATGTGATTGATATTGCTGTAGTTAATGATGCTCCTTCAAGTATATCGAATCAAGCAGAATCTCATGATACTGTAGATAGACCTTCAAGTAGTACACAACAAACCAACTCACCACAGTCTTCTTCCGGAAGAAATAGCTCTGGAAACCCCTCTTATGTGGGGAGAGGTGATTCTTATGGTTACACAAGCCCATTGAATTCTGGTCTATGGATCTCAGTTGAGCTGATTGTCACTCTTGCTCAAATTGTTGCTTCTGTAGTTATTCTGTCCTTGTCAAGATATAAGAGTTCAGATGCCCCGCTATTTGCATGGGTTGTGGGCTATGCATGTGGTTGTCTTGCAACACTTCCTATTCTTTATTGGCGTCTTCGCAATTGCAGCCGTGGTCGTGATCGTGATCGTGATCGATTTTCAGTTCAAGCACATCAGAGCTCCTCAGAGAGTGTCACTGCTGAAGCTACTGTGTCCACATCACCTCTAAGTCAAGAAGTAAATAGCCATGACAATTCACGTATAGTTGCTAGAAACAGTCAATTGAGACGAAGAATTAGTGTACGGTAAGCTATTTCTTTCATTTCAAAAGGTTATCTTGGCCGATTGGGCAAGTGCTAAAATATGGTATGTCTAGTCTTGAGTAGCTTCTTTATTAATCTTAGCTGCCTTTACGCCATAAAGATGCTTATCAGGAAAAGAGAAAAGAGTAAACATCTATTTGATTGAGTTAGTAGCTCAGTTATGATGAAATCTTTTTATTGATGCCTTGTCATAAATGATATGATCTGCAACGTTCTGATTTGGTTAATAGAGCATATGTGTTCTTAGATGCAATCTTTCTTCTAATTGAAAGTTGCTTTTTCACTTACATGCATTTTAGTCAACATTGTTTATAATTATTGACGATTAAAATCTCTAAGGAAAATCTACAGCAAGTGTAGTAGGGCTAGTTTATAGAAAACATTTCATTAACTTCTCTGTTATTTAGGGAATTTTCAATTTTCTAGATAGTATAACCATGCTGTTGATGAGTGTTTCATTCTTTGGTGCTACTACTACTGCATGTAGGTTTCCCTGTTTCAGCATGTCTTGCTTTTTTCTTTTAATTGACCAATTCTCTATCATTTGAATAATCCAAAAAGTGGCTGTCCTTAATGAGGTCGAACCAGAATGTGTGCATTTTATTTCATTATTTGTTAAAAAAATTCCCTTATAGAGCAAGGGGAGGGCAAGAATAACTGAATAAATTGGACTACACTAGTCACTTGGAATGAACTGGATGTTGATGCCAATGATGAGAGAATTACAGAGGGGGTTCGCTCACAATATGAGATGATGTAGTTAATGATGTACTGATGTAGTTAATCTATGCAAATTTCTTGAAGATCTAATTGGTAGTTTAGAGTTTAGCGCTTAAGATGGTTGCCCTTTATCATGTGCTGACTGCTGACTAAGTTGAACCATATACAGTGTGCAACATTTGAAGTCTATGCTGTTCTGATGTTTTGTGTAACCTCCATGTTATCCATGTTTTTTACTCAAATTTGAAATATATATAGAAAACTAGGATGACTGATGCTGAGTTATTGAGTTCGCAAAAACTGTGCATGATAAATTTTTGGCTTGTACTTTAGACTTTCCAAGCTTTGAAACATCATGGCTCATAACTTTTGTGGTTGAATGATTAGTATATCTGGTGGATTGGAGGGATTCACTGGTGGATCATGGATGCAAGGAAGGAAATCCAAAGGATATCTTTGTGCTGTCAATTCTGTTTATTTCCTTATTTTAACTCTGCCGCTGAAAGACAATAAATAACAGAGGCAACAATTTAATTATTTTTAGTAGTCAAGGAGACCTCTTCCCTCTGGTGGATTGGCTTTTATAGTAGTCAAGCAGACCTTAGAGAACTATGAACCAAAAAAAAAAACTGTTTTCATGTGTGAATCTAAATCATTTTTCCGGATTACTGCGTCTTGCAAAAGCTTGAGAGCTTCAGGTTGATTATTACCCTTACTGAGGTCTTCCAAATAGGATGGAGTTGAAAGGACATAAATCCAGCCTATGTTGGCGGGCATACATGGAGTGAAATTTTTTTTCTAATCATTTCCAAATACTATTTTATGGCATATGCATCACTAAGTGAAGGGAATGGTAATGGTAATGGTAAAATGGATACAGTAAAAAGGAAAGTAGAAATAGTAAAGCTCAGAGTGGGGAATAAGGATATCCAGTCAATAAAATAGCTGGCCAATATCTAAACTAGGATGAATATGCAGCCTATAAATTTTCAGGTCTTGGGTAAGATTTTTGGTCAATTTCTTTGTAAGTTGACATAAAATGATTTTGTCATTACTTAATAAGAAACTTTTCATTTGCAGACTCAATGGAGTAGTGGATCACTTCAAGATGGCCTTGGACTGCTTCTTTGCAGTGTGGTTTGTTGTGGGTAATGTGTGGATTTTTGGGGCACATTCCTCTCCTTCAGTAGCTCCAAAGCTGTATAGGTACATAACCTTAATTAGTATCCATCAATCTTCTACATCTTTATACCTCATGTGAACTGTCTTTGTGCCCTATGCAGGTTATGTATAGTTTTCCTTACCTTCAGCTGCATTGGGTATGCGTTGCCATTTCTATTATGTGCTACCATATTCTGCTGCTTGCCCTGTATTATTTCAGTAATGGGTATTCGAGAAGATCTCTCAAAACCCAGAGGAGCAAGTATAGAAACTATTGATGCTCTACCGACCTACAAATTTAAGTCAAGAAAAAATGGGAGCATTGATGATGAACAGATATGCTTGAAGGCTAGCAAAGATGACATTTTGTCTGATGGAGCTCAGAATGAGTGTGTCATATCTGGAGAAGATGCTGTAAGTGTCGTGTAATTTGTTTCAATCGATTCTTCATTTATGATTTTATAATCATGGTTGGGGTTAAATAAATTTGGATTAGAAAGCTTAAAGTAATTTGCTAATCATCTGGTTGATGGAGGGGCAATAGGAGGATAAATGACAGGTAAGATAAATGTTCTTACTCTGATCTTTTGAAGGAATACATATGGGAGTACTAGTATAGTAGTATTGACATAGAAGTTAATTTTACATATCCATGCCACAAGGTCACAGATTAGTGATCGTTCACAGTGACGTTCTAGATCCCATTAACTTACAAACCACTTGTAGATTGACCGTGTAGCACTCGAAAGGAAATTTTTTTACTAAGCTGAATAATGTAATGTTCCTCTTCTTCTTCCGCATACTTGAGCTCATGTTTCCAATTCTTCTTTCTGTTTAATAATCGTACAGCTTGTCTGTTTTGTGAATTTTCAACTTAGAATTAGCTACTCATGGTTTCCCTCTTAAATTTGGATGCAGCTTTGTTGTATTTGCTTGGCAGCCTATGTGGACAATGACGAGTTAAGGGAACTGCCTTGCACCCATCTATTTCACACGGAGTGTGTGGACAAATGGTTGAAGATCAATGCTTCATGTCCTCTATGCAAGCTTGAGATTGGTGAGGATAGAACTAGGGCCTTGTCATCCAGCCGAAACAACAGCATGCGACAAAATGTGAATGGTGAAGGCGATCTCAGTTTAACCTCCTCCAATAATCCGTAGTGTCAAATGTTATATACTACATATGTAATACCAACCTTCTTCTTTTGAAAAGTTCACTATGACCAGTTTTCAGCTTTGTAAAAATTTGTGATTAATAGTACAGAGAGAGACTGGTCTCGAATATATTGAATGAGCTTGGATTACATTATGAAAATGCGACTTAATTGTCTCAATCCGTACATTCAAAAGTTTATGATCAATTCGTGTTGATTGAAGAAAGTTTTCAGACAGCTAACAAGAGCCTAGGCAGAGTCTGGAATTCTATCTATCACCATTATTGCTGTTACTATGAACTATTTTCTTAACCATTCAATCTAAGGTTAGGGCGCTCGGGACTCGGATATGTTCATACCTGAAGAAGACCCAGGCCGGGCAACCTTCTTTGTGCAATCATACCTCAGGTAAAGTTCAGGCACTACTAATCTCACTGAACTGCTACATCATGCTTTACCAACAATATAATGTAACAATACAATTGACACGTTGATCTTTTTTCTTTTTTTTTTTTGTTTTTTTCCCTATTCATATATTAACTTTGACTATAATTTTTTACTAACGTAATAAATACATATTTATCATGAAATATATTGTTAGATAGGTATTGATTTAAAGTTTTATAATATAATTTTTTTAATAACTTTTATTAATATTTAATTATATAAAAATAAAATCAAACTTGTATATCGGCATGTATGTACAGTTTGATTGTGTCAATTATTTAGAGACACATGGAGTAAAGAACACAATTGAAAATACATTGATCAAATGAACATATGGAGGAAAACAATTATACCCATATAAATAGTAAAAGAAAAAACTAATTTTATACGGTAAGCAAAAATGACATCAACTTTCAAAAGCATGATAAAGATCATAAACAACAATCAACTTATCAACCCAACATAAAAAACAATAAAATAAAAAAGAACAATCTAATTGAAAGAACATCCAACTACAAACAGCCTTATACTTGTGTTTTTCTTAAGGTCCTTGTACTTTTTGGTTGATAATTTCTTTTACGTAGTATTAGAACAAGTTCAGTTGTTAATATTAACTATCCTTAAAATTATATGTTGAGACATCACATCTGCTATATTTTATCATAACTATAGATCACAAAAACAAGTTTAAAGTAGGGTTTGTGAATGATGTCTAAAGTTAAAACAATAAATGAGAGTGAGGGATAGCTCAAGTGGTTAGAGCTTTCCTCTCGATTCCAAGAGATCTTGGGATCAATTCTCATCATTTGTCCTTGTGGCTCTCTAAACACCAAAAAAAAAAAAAAAAAAAAAAAAAGTTAAAAACAATAAATCAAGGTAAGGGCGGTGTAAATTGGGTTTGGGGGCTGATGGGGGTAGGGTGAGGGGAGGTGGAGAATTGTTGGTGGCGCTGTGACTGGTTGCGGTGGAGTGGAGGGGAGGGGTTTCGCGACGGGATAGAGGAGGGGAGGGGGAGGGGAGGGGGAGGGCTTGCTGCGGCAGGGTTTCGGGGTTCGGCGGCAGGGAACGGGTGGTGGCTGGGGTGGTTTCAAGGGTTTTCTGTTTTTTTTTTTTTTTTTTTTAATTTTTGTTTAAATATATTTTTTTTAAACGGACCAATCAGAAGGTGAAAAGTGGCAAGTGGTGGGAATTAACGACCGTCAGTCATTAATGGCACTCGGTGAATTTTTTTAAAACTCGGTGGCATTTGGTGAATTTTGAAAACCTTAATGGCATTTGGTGAATTATTAATGTGCTCAGGTATTCGGTGAAATAGTCGTTTAAAAAAAAAAACCACCAGCCATCTCCCTCCCCGTCAGCGCCGGTGCCGGAGCCGGAGCCCAGCCCCCTCTCTCGTGCCGGCGGCCAGTCCTTACCCTTGCTAGTGGCCGGCCTCCCCCACCTTTCTCTCTCCTCTATTTTTCCCCTTTCTTTTTCTCTATTTTCCATGGTTCCTGCTTAGTCTTCAACTCAATTCCTTCAACTTCCTCGTTCCATATCAATCCTCAAACCGCCATGAAAACTCAGATCTCGAGCTCAAGGTTCAAGCTCATACATTGCAATTTCTGAAACCCTGATTTCCGCACCAATAATTTGTTTGAAAATGTTGAATTTTTTAGTGATTCAAAGTTGATTGATGTGAGAATGTGATTGCAGATCTTCGTATAAAAATGGCGAAATTCGAGCTGTGTTTGATGGTTGGTTTCAGATGGGGGTTCGAGGTAGGGGGTTTTGGGTTTGGAGGGATTTTCAGGGTGAAGGGGAGGTAGATTCAGGGTTGGGGAGGGGAAAGGGAGGTCGATTCGGGGTGGGGACAGGATTCCGGCCGGGAAGAAGGTAGCAGCTGCGGAGCTTCGTTTTCCGGTAATAGTTGCGATTTCCTCCACTTTGTTCGGCAATTGAACACCTAGGCTCGCCAGAACTGTACAACATCAGTGTTGCGCAAATTGTTGCGGCTTCATGGTCGAGCAATGAGGGTGATTTTAGCGGTGCTCCGGCGGCTACTGCCGTCGACGCTCTGCCATCGCCGCCGTCGAAATCGTTCATGATTCATCGGAGGCTGATGATGTTTTTGATGTAGTTGGTGGTTGTAAAACTAACAGTGATGGTGATGGTGGTGTAGAGTTTTCTGATTTTTTGAAGTCGCTGACTTGGGAAGGAGGGATTGGCCGGCGTGGGTGGGGAGCTAGGCGGCGGCAAGGGAGAGTTGGTTAGGTGGTGGCTGGGTAAGTTGGGGAGGTGTTGAATTTTTTTTAAAAAACAAAATTATTTTAAAAATAATTTTATTATTAAAAAAAAAAATATTAACCATGTTTAATGATTTTTATTAAAAAATATAGTTATTATCTTTGGTAACAAAAAATACAATGTTACTATTGATATAACTTTTTGACCAATTTACCATTAAGAAAAATGAAAAATTGGGTGTTACCAAGGAGAATTTCCCAAAAAAATAATATTACTAAGACCACTAATCCTGGGCACCGTGCCGTGCCGGGCCGCCGCGGGCCGTGCCTGGCGGGCCGCGGGCTGGTTCGTGCCGTGCCGGTCGTGCCGGCGGGCCCAGGATTTCGTGTCGTGCCGGCCATTTTCACAGGCCAGCCCACGGCACGGCCCTCGTGCCTGGCGGGCTCGTGCCGTGCCAGCCACGTGCCGGGCTGCGGGCTGGCCCGCGCGGGCTGGTGCAGTTTTCAATTTTTTTTTTTTTTTTTTTTTTTTAATGACAACATTATTAATTAATAAGTTTATAATGTATATAAGTTATAAAATTATAATTATAAGTTTTATAAGGTAACTTATAAGTTTATAACTTATAAGTTATAAGTTATTAAGTTATGAATTTTATAATTATAAGTTGAATATTTATGTTTTATAATTTGTATATTCAATATTTATATTTATATATTTACTTTATACTATTACTTTAAAATTTAATGTTTATGATTTATTAGTAATTGGTATAATTTTATTTTTTTTAATATGAATTTACAAATTGTAACAAAACGGGGAAAAAAGGCAAATTGGACTTTGGATGTGAATAATGCGTACTTTATATTATTATTACTTGAGTTGAGAAAATTGTACAATGATAACAATGATAAAAATCATACAATGATGGTATTAAACAAAAATTGGAAAATGATAAAATTGATATTTTTAAAATCGTACAATATACAATAATTGTCTATTCTTCTTCTCCTTCTTCTTGCTCGTCTTCGTCTTCGTCTTCGTCTTCGTCTTCGTCTTCGCCTTCGCCTTCAAGGTCATCGGCTAGTTGCATAGATTGGGAACTAGCCGAACCCGAACCGGAAGCGGAGGTTCCTTCTTCGTTGTCGTTGTGGTCGTAAGAACGGTCTTGTGAGCGATTTTCCGCATCCAACCAATCTTTGAAACACACGCACATTTCTAGTGTTTCGGGTTTTAGACTTGTTCTTCTATCGTCTAAAACCCTTCCGGATGCGCTGAAAGCTCGTTCGGAGGCGACGGAGGAAACTTGGATAGCAAGAATGTCTCGTGCCATTGCCGCCAAAGTTGGATGCTTCGAGCTTTGTTGTTTCCACCATGCAAGGAGGTCGAGGCTGTTTATCTCATCGTCGTCCATGCCTTTGGTGAAGTCGTAACTCAGGTACATCTGCAACTCCGAGACGTCGCTTTGCGTTCTCCTGATTGATGAATCACCTGAAAACCTTGAAATCAAGTTAGTAGCTTGTGAAAATAAATGTTTGGCCTTCTTACTTACGTTTTTAGATGGTTGGGAAGGCCCTGAGCGAGGAACGGTGCCATATTTGGCTTCATAGACTCTATATAAAGCAAAAAACTGATCCTTCACATTAGTCTTATAGTTTTCCACATCATCGTCAAGAAACATGCATTGAAAGTAAATGTCAACTAACATAAATGTGTTTTCATACTTTTGCCTAGGATCTAATATGGAAGCAAAAATATAAATCAAAGGAATCTGACTATAATATTTACGCCACTTTTTTTCCATTGCTGGAAGATACTGATCATAATCACTTTGATCGCGATGATCAGCGAAGAGTTGGGCGAGTAAGCATGCATTAGAAAGAAAGTTTTGAGCACAAGGATTGTAAACAGTAGAAAAACAATACGTCATGTTATATAATAACTGTAAAAATTGCATATATCTTTCACAGTTATTCCAATCATCATCATACAAATCATTTTGTGGAAATTTTTGGTTGTAAAATAATGTTAACGGGCCCTTGTACTCAATTGCCTTTGTTAACATGTCATAGGTGGAATTCCACCTAGTTGGGCAATCGGTTCTAATTTTTATTACCCTTATCTTTTGTTGTTTTAGAAAACTCTTCCATTCTTGGTATCTCATGTTAGAGCTATTAATAGACATAATAGCATCTCTGATTTTGCTGTAGTATGGGCCAATTGCCCGAACTCCATCCTGTACACATAAGTTAAGTACATGGCAAACACATCTAGTATGAAGAGCTTCACCGTCTAATAGTACATCGGTTAAGTTTTGTTTGATAAGATTAGCTGTGTATGTCATAGAGGTTGCATTATCAAAAGTCATAGACATCATTTTATCTCGAAGGTTGTATTCGTCTATTGCTTGCATTAAATGGTGAGCAATGTTAATGCCGGTGTGTGGGTATTCCAGCATTTTGAAATGTATTATTCTTTTTTGTAACATCCATTGATCATCTACCCAATGGCAAGTCACACATAAATAGTGATATTTATAACCACTATCCCAAGAATCGGCTGTTAAAGATACTCTACAGTTAAGGTTACTCAATTCGGCTTGTAACCGGACTTTGTACTCTAGGAAATTTTTCATTGCTGCGGAACGAACGGTTTTCCTAGAGATTCTTTTATGTTGGGGTTGTAGTGCTTTGTTAATGTAGGTGTTGAATGCGTCACTTTCCGAGAAAAGAAAAGGTTGTTCAGCGTGTACTATCATTTTTCCTAGTTCATCCCTATCCCTCTCATAGTTGTATGTAAAGCCGTATGGATGGAATTGGGAAATTTTGGGCTGGGTTGGATCACTAGCTGGTTTTGCACAAGCTTTCATGTGTCTAGATAAGTGTCCCGTCCCGTTTTTGGTAACTGCCGTGAATACACTATTACATGTTTTACATTTTGCCCATTGTTCACCATCTTTACTTAGGACAAAATAACGCCATACCTCACTCCTTCGGTTTTTCAAAAGTAGCATCTCAGTTTCGGTTAACCATTCATGATGTGTGTATTGGTTAGTAGGGGGACTAGTGGGAGTGGCAGTAGAAGGGGTAGTAGAACCGGAGGGAATTCGGGTACTTTCTTGGCTACCTTGGCTAGAACAATAGTTTTGTTGATTACCGATATAATTAGGTGGAAATTGGTATGGTGGTTGTGGAAATTGGTTTAGTGGTGGTGCTGGAAATCCCGACGTATTATATGGCTCATAGCCCGGGGGGAAGTAAATGGGGTCATTGGTTTGACTCGTAATTTGGGGGCTTGTTGTATTTGGTGGTTCCCTAGAACTACTACTACGGATAAGTCGGCCTTTCCCCCTAGACCTAGATGATGGGTTGTTCGATGCCATAATTAACAATTAATTTTTTAATAAAAAGTGGTTAACTATAATAATAATAATTAATAACAACAATTTTAACAATAAAAATATCAATAATAATAATTAATAACAACAACTATAACAATAACAATAACAACAAAAATAAATAATAACAACAATTGTAACAATAATAATAATTAATAACAACAATTATAACAACAACAATAACAATTAACAACAATAATAATTAAACAAGATTATTCTAATAATAACAATAAAACAATAATAAATTTAAGATTAGTTTAGATCTTACAACCGTGCTTCAACGCTCCACTAATTACGATTACGAACTTTTTAATTTTTTCCGATATTAGGAAAATAATTAGAGAATTTAAGAGAATAATTAGAGAATTTAAGAAAATAAGGATTATTAGAGATTTAGAGAATATAAGAGATAAGAAGAAGAGATTGTGATTTTGTGATTTGGGAATGAAATGGAGGTGAGTATTTATAGAATTTTTGGCAAAAAACTAGCCGTTTATAGCCGTTTAACTAGCCGTTTAACTAGCCGTTGGCCAGCGGGCCGTGCTTGCGGGCCGTGCCTGCGGGCCGTGCCTTCGGGCCGTGCCTGCGGGCCAGCACGGCGGGCCTTGCTCGTGCTCGTGCCGGGCCGTGCCTGGGAATTCTCCACCGTGTCCGTGGCACGGCCCGTGGCACGGAAGTCGAAGTTCGTGCCGTGCCGTGCTCCGAACGGCGGGCCGTGCCGGGCGGCACGCGGGCCAACCCGGCCCGTGCCCAGGTTTAGGTATATGTATACATCAAAATATTATCCTTAACCAATAAGGATTGCCTCAAGTAAAGCTTTTCTTATCTATAGTGTTCTGCCGTATTTACCCTCAAAAATACCCTACACTTTGCTTATATACGGTGTTTGGACTTTTTTGCCCTCAAAAAGATACAAATACGTTTGTTTTCACTTTTCCTTTTATTTTATTCTAAAGGTGCTCAATATCGGCCCGGCCCACTAACCTTGTCCGATCTAACCTGAAAATAAGGCGGGTTTAAACGAGCCTAAAAATGCATTTTTAGTTAAACTAAACTTGGACCCGAAAAGCCCGAAAAACCCGGCCTGATTTTTTGATCACCTCTATTTTATTCCTTTGCTAAATTTATCTCTCTCCTATTTGTTTACTCCATTTTCGATCATCAATGGCTTCCTATGCCTCTCACATTCCCATCACTGTTACTCCTCCCAACCAGATCGCCAAAGGTAATATTCTACAATGTTTTTCGATCTTTGAAGTCACTTTTGAGACTAGATTTGTAGGTGAATGATATCACAGGTCCAATCGCTAATCTTATCTCACTTAAAGCTCAGAGCTTTATCTCACAAAAAATGTTATACTCAGAAAATCTCTTAACACCCATCTATCTTCTGGGCTTCACCATATTAACCCCATCTTCTCTCTACTCACTCCCTTATCTGCGTATCTCAACAACAACAACAGTAGCAGAGGAAGAAGAGAAAGAAGAAGAAGCTCAAAAGAACAATAACAATGGCGGCTTTAACACAGCAAGTAGCTGGAGGATTAAGATGCCCACCACTTTTAAATTCCAACCTTTCAAAATCCTTTTCCACTCTTAAGCCTCGATTCTCCCCTATTATTAATTGCTTAATTGTTAATGTGGAAATTATTTTGTGGGTTTGGATGATTGATTGTTTTGCTGTAATGGGTTAACTTTGTTGCAATTTAGATTGTGATGAATTTGATTTTTGTTTGATTGGAATTGTTCCGAGTAATTATAGTTTTTTTTTTTTTTTTTTTTTTTTTTGTTTTAATTATTATTATTATTTTTTATTCTGTTCATATATTTCTATAGATTTTACCAACTTTTGGGTGATGAATATATGTGTTTGACAGTTTAAGGGATGTGAACATGTCATATATTTTCTTTGTACGGAATTAATAATCACGTATATGTTAGGAAGTCCATAATTATGCTACCTTTCTGTATAATTAGCTATGGCAATGTTAATTAAGTGATGTGGTGGGATGAAAGAGTTTAACAATGGCGATGATTGTAAATTCATGTTATATCAATAATTATGCAATTAAGTTTAAATAGGAAATGTAATGTCACCCTTCTAAAATAAGTAATGGCTATGTTAAATTAAGTGATGGGAGGGCATGAGAATTTAACAATGGCGATGATTATAAATTCATATCATATTATTATTTAACCTTTCCGAAATTAGTAATGGCTATGTAAATTAAATGATGTGGAGGGATGAAAGAATTTAATTATATGTGTATTTTTAAATCATATCATTAATTATGTGAGTCTATAATAGTGTGATGATAAAAGGTGGATCTAAGGTCAAAGTTATGGGGTCAATTGATCCACTTAATTTTATTTTTTTTCTTTAAAAAAAATTGTTAAAATATTTTTAAAAAATAATTTATTTAACATTAAATTATTTAATATGAAAAAGATAATATAAAAATTATGAGTAATCTAACATTTACTTCGTATTAATACACCTAATTTTATATAATATATAGGTAGTTTCACATAATTTGTTAATTTATGAATAATTTTAGTATAATTTTTTATGTTATTTGAACCCACTTATTAAAAAATGATGGATTCACCATTGTATATAACTACATGCATAAATGTTGTTATGACATTAATGCTAATTTCGTTACTAATTATCTGAGGATAATTACACAAATAGTTCACCGAATTATATTGTAAACGTGTTAAAAATGAGTTTAAATATTTGAATTTTTGCAATTCATGGTAAAGGGCATTACTTGAGTGCAACTGCGCATAGATTCTTTCTTTATTGTCCCCTCTCTTTTAGGAGATGAAAATTTCCAGATCTTTTCACACTTTCAAAAACAAGTATCCAATATTATATGCCGGACTGAAACAGTTGTTTTGGACTCTTACTCCTCTTGCCGTGTTTGAAAATATTGTAGATGTACGTCCAAGTCATAAAGGAATAGTTTATAATAAACTATTCGGAACTCGAGATAAGGTATGTAGTTGTTTTAATTCTGATTTTCTTTTCTAACAAAAATCGATTTGTGAAAAATAAGATTTGTTTATATCCCCTTCCACAACCATCCCTTGAAATATGAAGGGAATAAAGGCTAGCTCTTCATGAAGTTGGTTTTTAAGCTCATAGAGAAAATTCGATAAACCATTTGATTTTTTTTTTAATCCCTCCTACGCGAGCAATTGATAATTCAGATGAATAACTACGAAAGGGGATGAATTGTAGTAGTTAGACAAGATTAGCCCTAGGTCGTCTTAAGACTATACATGATATTAGCAAATCACTTTTAAATTGTCTTAACACAAGACTTACAAAATTTATGCATTTATGAAGCAAAGTCTTGAATGGAGTCTTGAAAACTTAAGACTCATTTTAATATTTTATGCACTGTATTTTGCCTATATACGTATGCCAAAGCACAACTTTTTTTTTTTCTGAAAATATTATCGTTAATAAGAATTTAATTTAATTTTATTGAAATAAAATGTAAAGTGTAAATTTAATTGCAATTGACTGTTGTATTTATTTTTATTGATAAATTTTTTTGTTGTATTTTAATATAAAGTATTCCTTTATTTGCTATTTTTTGTTGTATTTTAATCTAAGGTATTCTATTATTTGCTATTATTTTCATCAACAAATTTAAATTATAAAAAAAATGTAAATTTTACGTCTATGGTATTATGTATATATATCGATCACAATATTTATGTAATTTCATTATCATTTATAATTTTGTATCTATTAATGGTTTGATATTATTTTTCAGCTATGTGCGTATGTAAGATACGTAACTTACGACACCATTGTAAATTATACTATTAAAATATCTTATATAAAAAAGGAAAATAAAAATAGTACGTATATTTGAGAAATTTTAAATGAGTCTGAGGAATGAAGATCTGAATTTAGTTGAATTTTATAGAGTCTTAACATAATTATAAAATATTAAAAATTATTAAAATATGATGTAGTATGGGAAAAAAAATTTAACACTAGATAAGGCTAATCTTGCTCTTACTAAGTGACTGATTTTTTAAAACAAAACGGAAGCATAGAGGAACTCAAAATCAAACACGCAGATTATACAAGGAAAACATCCAACCAAACTACAGGATTAACCTTGATCCACTTAAGGATTTTAACTCAATAACTTGTTCACTATAAAAAGCCATTATGAAGTTTTGCAATATGTTTGGGCACCGTACTACACTATCCACAAGGTACGGATTGTGTGTTAGTCTAAGTTCAAAAGATGATATAAATTCTTTTCTTTAATCCCTTCTTAATGATGTACCACTGTTTGTATCATTGACAGATTATGGCAGGCTTCTTGGACCAGTATAACTTTGCTAATAACACTCAAACCCTACAGATGGTCACGTCAATAGCTAATTACTTTTATATTCGTGTTCCGAATGTAGTAAAGCAATACACTATTGAACGACATTATGCAGCACAAGATAAAGAGACTGGTGGCATGAATGATGTCCTTTACCGGATGTATAAGTTATTTTGCATCTCAAAAGGTTAACGCAGAATTGTCTTATTTGTATCAAAAGTATAAAATTTATGTGATTTGAGGCAATATGCAATAGGCTAGATGTATATTTAGGTAATATGTAACTTTGTTAGGCTTTTAAGCCAAAAGCTAGGTTAGTAACACTGAAATCTTATGAAGTTATCAATTACTCCCTCCATTTTTTTTTTTTTTGGCATCACTTTTTTTTTATGGGTGTTTTTCTTTAAAAATGCATCACTTCTATATTTGATAACTTTATACTATATTTTATCATTTCTCTCTCTTACTTTAAACCCCACTCAAATTATTTTAACAGTTTTCTCTCTTCCATGATCTTCACTTAAATAATAAAAATATCTATTCTCTTTCACATACTTTCTCTTTCATGGTCCCTATCTTACTTTTACTATAATAATTTATTCACTCACTCACAATATTATATTACTCTCCTAAGACTCTATGCATTCCCAAGTGATGCAAATAAAAAAATAAAAAAAACGGATGGAGTATTTGGTTTCTATGTTAATTTTTTCTAAGCTGTAATATTATATAGAAGAAACTTTTAGAGTGTAGGATAAGAGGATTGGATTCTTGGGGTAATATTGGAGGATGTGGGTGGATTGTTCCTACAATGATGTCCAAACACCAATACTTATAGTCGAAGATGGTGAAGGAAAGAAATGGCTAGAAAATTCTAGAACTCCATTCACATTTTTTGTAACTATAATGTTCTAGAAATCTCAGGAGTCATTACGGTACCTTTAGTTGCTTCCAATTTCAAGTTTTCCCTAGAATGTTCTTGCATTATATGACCAAGAATTAACCTCGCTTGATAATCCGCTTACAATATATGCATGTACATACATACATTTCACCAACAGGCAATGGCCTAGAAATGTTGGATCACGCCCAACAATCTCCACCTTGGACCAAATTTTGTATGCACTCAACGTCTAAACCCAAAAGGGGTATTTTTGCTCAAACAACCAAGGATATATGTGTCATTTCAGAAAAACAAAAAACCCCATACTCATTACTTCAATGGAGTTTGGAGATCGAAGAATTCTTTAACAATGGACGCAAAACTCACAAATAATAACCTACACGTACCATTTAGATTAATCATGCCCTTAATATATGAGAAGGTATTGGGTGCGGACTGTTGGCTGATATATTTTACTTGTTGGCTAATATGTTTCATTTGTTGGTTGATATGATTTTTATATTGGCTAATATATTCCTTTTGTTGACTGATATGTTTATTTTTTTTAATTTTTTTTAATTTTTTTTTTTTTTTTTTTCATATGTTTCTTTTGTTGGCTGCTATTAGACATCAGTTGACTAATATGTTTCTTTAGTTGGCTGATATTTTTATTTTGTTGGCTAATAGGTATATTTTAATTGTCGGCTTATATGTTTCATTTTGTTGGCTGATATGTTTATTTTGTTGGCTTACTTGTTGCTTTTGTTTGCTGATTTCATCATTTTGTTGGCTGATATGTTCCTTCTGTTGGCTTATTTGTACCGTTTGTTGGCTGATAATATTCCTTTTGTTGGCTGATAGGTTTCTTTTGTTGGCTCATAGGTTTCTTTTGTTGACTGATACGTTTATTAATGTCTAATACATCTCTAATATTGACTGATATCAGACATCAGTTGGCTTATATGTTGTTTTTATTAGCTGATATGAGTCATTTGTTGTCTTATATAATTAACAACATACTTCGTACAACGTATTGTTGGCTGATATAATGTTGTCTTCTTCACAAAATGGCAATTTCTCTCTTCCCCATGCATTCTTTCTCTCTCTTCTAATCCTATACAGCCCCAACCCACCATCAACACAACCACACTCTCTCTCCTTCCTCCGCCCCTGCCGCCGCCCCTTACCACCATCACCACCACCACAACAAAGTTCACTCACCTTCCTCCGTATTTGCTGCCACCACAACCCACCACCACCAAGCGAACTCCCTTGTTCCCCCAATTCACCAACACCAAATCGCACCACCAATAGCAACCGCAACTCCTACCAGGCCACCTCATACACTCCCTCACAGCCCTCAATTGAGCCACCACCGAACACCAAGCCGTGCAAAACTGCCCATGTTAACCCATACACACCAAATCACCACCAATCGTACCAATCGCCACCACAGTTCCACCTTCAGCCCGCAATTGAGCCACCGAATCGCCACCATTTAATCGCCACCAAATCGCACCAAATTGCCACATAATCGACCAAATCGCCACCACCAAATCGAGACCACAAGGAGAGAGAAGATTGTTGTGATGATTGCTCCTGCAATTGTTGATTTGATGAAGAAGATGATGAAATTGAAGATTGAGGAATACTTCCATTATGGTGTTGTTAGATAGGTTAGAGTCTGGAGGAAAATTGAGCTTCTTATTGGGACGTTTTACCAAATTGAGCTTTAAACGGAAACTATTTACGAAAATGGTTGCGTGGCAAAACTATTTACCAAACTAAGCTTCCAGCATAAAACGCTGTCCGAGACAGCGTTTTATGCTCTGGTATTTTTTAAAAAAATATTCAGTTGGTAAAACGCTGTCTCGGACAGCGTTTTTACCTTTTGTATTTTTTTAAAAAAAATTATTAACAATTGTATGTTGAACATAAAACGCTGTCTGAGACAGCGCTTTATGTACTACATACAACGCTGTCTGAGACAGCGCTTTATGTGTGGTACATTGTTGATAATTATTGATGGTGATGTGGTACATTGTTGATGAAATTGTTCATGAAATTGTTGAAGTTGTTGATAATTATTGATGAAATTGTTCATGAAATTGTTCGTCGTTGGAGGTGATCTGATGCAGGGCGTCATGGATCCTGACGATCCGTACATGGTGTGGTACAGGCGTATCACATGACGTTTCATCAACCCCAGCTACGCACCACCATCCACACATTACCATCCAGCATATGACATCATTAGCGGATATGTGAGTTATTTTTATTCTACTCATTTTCATCAATTTTCAAATTTGTATACCATAGATCTGACTGATCGATGATTACTGCAGGCGGCGGATATGGTGGCGATGGTTGATGCATTGTCAGTCTCCCTTGAATGCGGACCTACTAGAGCCCAGGTCGAGCAGGTGCGAGATATGGGCGTCGCTACCTTACAGAGATATGGTCACGCTCATCTCGTCCACCGGCGGGACGGTCATGATGGCCACTCACAGTTCGAGCTCGGCCAGAGCAGCGGTGGATGTGATCCTACGTCACCCAGACACGCAGAGGATTACAACATCCACAGTATTGCGCCCTCTGGTACCCAGGAGGACCCCTCGTCCAGCCAGCTGACTCCCCCACCGCCCCGAGACCCATTCACCACCATTACTCATTACAGGCGGCGACGTGTCAGACGGAGGGCTGACACACAGGAGGAAGAACCTTTACCCCGAATAAATGAGTCGGGCTAGTATTATCTGTTGTATTGCCTGTTATTTTGTGGAATGATGTACATAACACTTATGAAATTAATATGATAAATGTTTTTTGAATGACTCCGTGTGTGCTTTGAAGTTTAGTTCCTTATTTGTCTAAATCGGACTTATGTTAGTCAAAATAGATCATTCAAGGGCCGTGGTGGTTAATTTGGTGGTTCATGGTGGTTGGACTGTTGTTGGGGTGTTTGGAGTTTTCTGAAGTGCTTAAGGTGGACGGAACTCCCAGAAGGTGGTGGTAGGTGGTGGTCGACAGTGGTGGGACGGTAGGGGTTGGTGGTGAAGGTGGTTGTACTGTTGCGGGGAGTAGTTGGACTGTTTTAAAATGCGTAAGGGTGGTCAAAAGTGGCGGGAGGTGGTGGTCGACGGTGGTGGGACGGTAGGGGTTGGTGGTGGTTGTGGTGGTGGCTGTTTGAAGGCTGGGGGTGCTGTCTGCAGGGTAGAAATGGAGCCTGCATGCAGGATGTTGTTTTCTGTCTCCAGCAGAAAAGCGCTGTCTGAGACAGCGCTTTATGTTCAACATAAAGCGCTGTCTCAGACAGCGTTGTATGTAGTACATAAAGCGCTGTCTGAGACAGCGTTTTATGTTCAACATACAATTGTTAATAATTTTTTTTAAAAAAATACAAAAGGTAAAAACGCTGTCTCGGACAGCGTTTTATGCTGGAAGCTTAGTTTGGTAAATAGTTTTGCCACGCAACCATTTTCGTAAATAGTTTCCGTTTAAAGCTCAATTTGGTAAAACGTCCTTCTTATTGGGCTGCCGCACAAACTATTGGGTGCGCACCCAATAGTTTGTGTTAATTTATATATATATATATATATATTTTTTTTTTTTTTTTAGGATTTTCGTTAAATTCGGCAGCGAAGCCGCCAGAGATTGCGGGGTTAGGGTTTGCTGTGGTGTCGGTGGTTTTGGGCATGATGTTGGTGGTGATGGACATGGTGTTTATTATGGTGTTGCAATTCGTTCGTTGTTGATGATGGTAAAGGTTGAAGAAGATAAAAAAGGTTGAAGGAGAAAGGAGAGGAGGAGTCAGTTACAAAAAAGAATAAAATATTCATAAAGTTGCTATTATTTATAATTTTGCCATGTTGAAAACATTGATGTTTCTCGTGTTGAGAAAGTGGGACATGCCCTCTAAAAGGTATTTTGTAGTATGTCACAATTTTCTTAACCCCAAGTGTTGGATTGGGTTTATCAAAGGTATTATGTGGTATGCCCTCATCAAAAACTCAACTATCGTTCTTGTTATTTTTGTCCATGTTTTTTGCATAACTATGCATTTTGGTAAGCCCTGGCTAATTCCTTGCATGGCTAGCTGATCTTATGATGAGTAATAATTTCTTTCTTTTTTCACTGCATTTGTGCGCATCAAGTAGAGTGTAGTGAACATGCATTGTCTAATATTCAATTCAAATGTCAATTCAATTATGAAGTTCTCTTCAATCTTGTTATATCTTGACAACCTTGTAAATGTCTCTCAATTGATGTTATTTGTGATAAATTTTGTACCGTTGTAACGCTGTTGTGTTGCCAACTTTCAATTGTTTAAAATAGAATTGACCATTTTGTTGAAATCATTCTGCTTTAGTTCTCTGGATAACGAAGTCAATTATTGTAAACATCTGACTCACAGTAATGTGGAATGATGCATGCATTTCTTTTTGCAGCCGTGGGAAGATAGAGTTCTCGTCCACTTGGTTACTTGGTTTTGTCCCTTTTTTTTTTTCAAAAATCAGAAAAAATGATTTGAACTTTTTTATTGTTAGTTTTCAAAATCACTATGATTCTAATATATTTGACTAATTATTACACTAAAACCAAGAAAATGGAAACTACAATATAATAATACCAAACGAGTCCTTAATTATTACATATGTTCTTTCTGTTGGCAAGACTACTTAATACATCCGACTCTAGTATCCATTTTATTTCTATATTCATGAGTGCATGAATAGTGTAAAAGTTAAACTGTCGCAGCTAAATAAAAACGGAGAAAAGAAACATATTATTCTGTATCTTTTTTAAGATCAGATGTAGTGTTTTTTTCCCCTAAGGGCCAATTCTGATCTCAGAAAACTTGGAAAGAAAATCTTAAATCAATTTTAGCCTTGTAAAACTAGAAAGTATCAGAAAAACATCCTTAAATTGTTAAGTAACAAAGTTTATAATTGAGAACAAGAACACTTTGAGCTTTGTTATTGTGAGGCAAAACGATTAGCACTGTCAAAACGGTTTGACAGTTCGGTTTCGGTTCGGTTTGAAATCGGTTCGGTTTGAAATCGGGTCGGTTTAAAATCGATTTAAATGTCTTACGGGTCGGTTTCAGTTCGGTTTAAATAATTTTCGGTTCGATTCGGTTTCGGTTTATTCTTGAACGGTTTAAATTCGGTTCGGGTTGTAAACGGTCCGGGTAGTAAACGGTTCGGTGCAGACAAGTTGTGGTTTGTTAATGGTTCGGTGTAAACGGTTTTTATCCCGGTTTAAATTCGGTTCGGGTTGTAAACGGTCCGGGTTGTAAACAGTTCGGGTAGTTAACGGTTCGGTGCAGACGGGTTGCGGTTTGTTAACGGTTTGGTGTAAACGGTTTTTATCCCGATTCAAACAGTTTCGGGTTAGAAACGGTTCGGTTCTTTTTTGGTTCGATTTAATTTTAGTTCGGTTTTATAACTGGTTCGATTTGTTAAAGCGTTCGATTCTTCTACGACTTAACATTATTTGGATCGGTTTTATTTCTGGTTTACTAAATTACGGTTCGGGTCTGTTTCTGATTTCAAAAAATCGATTTTTTATCGAGTTATTTGGATTCAGCCAATCAAACAGTTTTGGTTTGAAATTTTATACTACTTTCTAACTTTTTGCTAGTTAACAAGTTTTATATCAAGCCGAGACGTCATCACTTCATATTGATGCACCATATTATATGCAAATTCTCATTAATTTTATAAATACATATCATGTTATGTTTCAAGTTTAGCCATACTGATCTTACTAGTTTATTACGAAGTAGATTATAAAAGTTTAGTGCATTAATGTATTATTGTTTTACTATCAGATTATTATCTGCTTCTTATTTGATCATTTAGTTAATAGAGTCATAATCATGATTTGATGAGTTGTTGTGACATCGAAATTTGCAATTTGGTATTTGATACTTAATTAGTCAACAAGACTGATAATTAAGACTCGTTTATCATTATATATTTGCATAAACTGATAGCAGAAAGTAGAAGTTAATGGCCCGTTTCACTTTTATCTCGACCTTGACCCGACCCTGACTCGACCTTGACCCGCTAAATATTCATCTTGACCCGCAACCGATCGCTAATGACCTGCATCGACCCGCCCAATAACCACTGCTAGTAGTAAGTGGTTTGTAAACGGTTCGATTTATAAGCGATTCGGTTCATAAACAGTTCGGTTTATAAGCAGTTCGGTTTATAAGCGGTTCGGTTTATAATCAGTTCGGTTTTTAAACGGTTCGGTTTATAAACAGCTCGGTTCATAAACGGTTCGGTTTATAAACGGTTCGGTGTAAACGGTTGTTATGCTAGTTCAAACGGTTTCGGGTTAGAAACGGTTCGGTTCATTTTCGGTTCGGTTTCCTTTCAGTTCGGTTCTTAAACGGTTTAACGTTACTCGGATCGGTTCGGTTTCGGGTTTACTAAAATGTGGTTCGGGTCGGTTTTCGGTTTCATAAAAACGATTTTTAATCGGTTCGGTTCTCATTCGGATCGGTTTGAATCAGTTCGGTTTCCCCGGTTCGGTTCGGTTTTTGACAGTACTAAAAACGATTCATTGTTGTGATGGCAAAGACTATAAATAGAGTACAAAGATATGACGACCTTAGGAAATATTCTGGCTAAGATCAAATAATGCTATATTCTATCCTATGCAAATCATAACATAACATAATTATCATATCTCCACATAATTCTATTTTAACATTTTTGTATGTAAGAGCCTCATATCTTTCAGCTACCTAGCACATATTCCTGCAGACTGTAAGAGCCTAAAATTTCAACAAGTGCAGCATAGAAACCTTAAAAATGCATTGCTTCAACGACGCTTAGCTCTTTTAGGAACATCTCCTGTGTTATTTTTAGCCCTCTAATGGTATCCTCGATTCTCATTCGATCTTGAGGTGATTCCACAGAACACTTCACGCCGATGTCAATGACAGACCATACACATTTAACATAACAGTCATATCGTGCCAAAGCTACATATTGACTTCCACTGCTTGCAACAACATTATCATCAAAAAGCTTTGGGTCGATAATCTCTGTTAATTGGTCAGACAATGCTGATTTTGCATACTTATGAAGGTCTAAATCTCCCTCGAACATCCTATTTGTGGGATATATAGTGCTCATCATCTCTATCAACACGATGCCATAGCTGTACATGTCACCTTCCTTTGATACCACACTTCCTAGGCCGTACTCTATCCAAAGCAGAATGTTTCAAAAGTCAGATCAGTAAAAATGATAATAATAACTTATGAAAAATGCTAAGTTTTCCTTTACTGATTTTTACTCTAGTGAAGTAATTTGCACATCAAAACTCTTTTTTCGCGTAAATTAAACAGAATGGCCTTAAAAGAAGTAGTGTAGTTACCTGGAGCAGCATATCCAATTGTCCCTTTAACTGCAACTGAATTGCTATTATAAGTCCTTGCGTCCGAGTGAAATGTAGCTAACCCGAAGTCTCCAACATGGGCAACCATGTCACTGTCAAGAAGAATGTTGCTTGGTTTGAGGTCACAATGGATTATAGGAACATCACAACTGTTGTGCAGATAATCAAGTGCACAAGCAACATCGATGGCAATTTTCAATCTTTGGAGGAGGCTTAGAGGTTTTGTATGTTGTTCAATATGAATCCATTGTCTAAGGTTTCCATTTGGCATGAACTCGTAAATTAATGCCTTAAAATCATTCCCTTGGAAGTCAGTACTCGAGCAAGCAGTGACAATCTTAAGCAGGTTCCTATGACGGATATTTTTCAATGCTTCACACTCTGCCATGAAACTCTTCCTCGCTCCTTTCTGTTCAAGGCTGATAACCTTAATGGCTACAACCATGCTGTTTTCTGGATCAAGGACTCCTTTATAAACAGAACCAAAACCGCCTGCACCTATTAAGTTTGCTTCCGAAAATCTGTCAGTTGCCTTCAGAAGCATATTATAAGATACTTTTGAGAAAGGCTCCTTCAAGTTCAACAATGATCCCTGAGATAGCTTGTTCTTTTTATTCCTAATACACATCAGGAAATATATTGCTGAGATTATCGACACACCAACAACTAATGAAGCTACCGCGATAATCAGGGTCACAGCAACAGAGAGTCTACCCCTCCTTTTAGACCCTCTTGCCAAGGTAGTATTGGTTGAACATTTTGGCAAATGAATCTCAGGAATCCCTCCACAAAGCTTTTTATTTCCCAAAGTTGTCACAGCACTTATATTTGTGAAAACTCCTCTTCTCGGAACCTCTCCCTCTAAATTATTAAAAGATACATCTAATCCTAGTAATGAAAAATTAGACAAGAAATCCGGAATTTGGCCTGACAGTCTGTTATGAGATAAATTCAAGTACTTGATACTAGTTAGAGACTTGAAAGATTGAGGAATCGAACCAGTAAAGAAGTTTTCTCCCATTTGAAGTTCAAGAAGGCCAATGCAACTAGCAAGGCTAGATGGAACCTTTCCTGAGAACGCGTTGCTTGTTATGTCTAACACCACTAAATTCCTCAACTGACCAATCTCCACAGGGAAGACTCCTTGCAGATGATTTTGATCCAAATGAAGTTCGACTAACATTGAAGCATGGAACAGATGAGAAGATAAAGGCCCACTGAGGTTGTTTTCTGAAAGTGTCAAGTATAATAAATATGTGCACTCTCCTAGACTCGAGGGAATAGCTCCTTCAAAGCTATTGTTAGCCATATGTAACCCACTCAACCGCGATAAATTTCCTAATGAATAAGGAATATCTCCAATGAGGTGATTGTTATTACAGTTAAAGACTTCTAATTTGCTAAGATTTTCAATCTCAAGTGGAAGATGTCCTGTTAGTTCATTGTCTAACAATCCTAGTCTTTGTAAGTTAATGAGGTTGAACAATTCAGTTGGAATGGTTCCAGTTATTTTGTTTTGTTGAAAATCAATCACAGTAATTTCTGTTGACAGATTACCAAGAAAGCGCGGCAGACTCCCACCAAATCTGTTAAAACCACATTCTAACATACTTAACTGACTACAGTTAACAAGAGTTTGTACAAAACTCAGATCATCAGGTTCTCCCATCCCCAGATAGTTAGAGGTGATATCTAGTTGTCTAAGATAGGGCATGTCTCGAGCACTAAACATGAATTTTCCTTTGAAATTGTTAGAATAAAGTGCTAGAACTTGAAGCTGAGTAAGGTTAGAAAGAGACAGAGGAAGAGTTCCATGGAAAAAGTTTCCACTTATTTTAAAGTATTCAAGCTGAGGAAGTCGAAACCCAATATCGAATGGAAGAGTGCCTTCTAGTCTATTAAGGTCCAAATCAACAACAAAGAGAGATGAAAGGTTGTAAAACGACGAAGGAATAGTACCTGAAATCTCATTTTGTGCAAGACTGATGTAAACTAAATTTGTTAAAACACTTCCAATGTTGTCAGGGATGCTTCCTTCAAAAGAATTGACAGCTGCAGACAACACGCTTAACGAAGTCATGTTCGTTACAACTGTATTAAGGAGGTCCCCTGTGAATCGATTTTCGTGCAGTAACAAGTTATTCAAGTTTGACAGACGGCTAAGTTCACGAGGAATGCTTCCTGTTAAATGGTTATTTCCAAGACAAAGTGTCTCTAGTTTCGAGCATTGAGATATATTGGCTGGAACTTCTCCTTCAAAGGAGTTCAACTGTAAAATTAGAGACTTTAGACTAAGAAGATGACCAATTTGAGGTGGTATATGACCTTGGAAAGTATTATTAGACAGACTCAGACTCTGAAGGAAACTCAGGTTTCCAACAGAAGGTGATAAGGTTCCTACTAAACCGTAGGAGACAAGTCGTAAGCCAATGACTCGTTGTGAAGGTGTTGCATCACAAGTTACACCGAGCCATTGACACACGGAAATGGTGCTGTTCCAAGAGTTCAGAACACCTTGAGGGTCATTAGTAATTTGAGACTTGATCGCTAAGAGGGCGAGACGGTCTACTGAAGAATTGGCAGAAGTAAGGCATGAATTTGGCAAACAGAAATAGAACATGAAAAAAATTATGAAGATGAGATTCATGACTGATATATGGTTTCAGACTTTCAGGTCAGCTAACTGCTATAACTTGATGAGTTATTCCTGGTTTCTGAGTATATATCAGTATATGATTTTATATGAATTAATGAATATATATATATACATACACGGATACGGTTATCCTGGTAACTTACATAATACTCATTTTTATGGTCTCCCAATCTCAAGGAAAGACGAAATGCTAAGTAATTGTAGGGTAATTACTTGATACTTGATACAATAATGTGTGGAGATGTGTTGACTCTTGACTACTAGGGTAACTATTGTACATTTCTAGATGCAATACTGTGTAGGCGTGTAGAATGGGCTGACTAATTGGATTATTAGTCAGTATTTATCTCTGTAGATATGACAAATAGACGTTTAAATTGGGCATAGTTTGGGTCAGTATTTAACTAAGAACTGTTTTCCTATTCAATAAAGTTTTGCTGCCAAGTGTGAGACTTTCAGTGAGATTTCGAGGAAAGCAGAACCTTTTGAATATTAGTGCCTAGTTAAGTTGAAATAGTTGATTTACTTAGAGTGAAAATTTCTTAATTTCAGCACATAAGTAAAGCAAGCTTTGAAAGCACCGACTGAAAATTATAAAATGTAAATTATTGAAATAGTAAAGCTTGACCAATATTGAAATAGTTTATCATATTCAATTTATCTCTGATATTAGTTAGTCCACACGGAGTTTATATTTTTGCTCCGCAATTTGTCATTAGTTAATTATTTATTATTTATCATATTTAATCTCAAATTGGCATTAATTAAGTTATGTTTCTATATAAATACGGAAAAATGATAAATATAGCCCTTAGGGCTATGAATAAGAAGTTAAAAAAGAAATATTGAGGATAGATTAACATAATCACACCAATATGCACGTGAATTTGTCATGAATTTCAAACTTAATTCCATTTTAGGAAGTATATTTAATGTTTATATCATTACCCATAAATAAATATTTCTTATACTTTGTACTTCCTCCATTTCTTTTTAATTGACACGTTTTGACTTTAGCACTATTCACTCACTCCCCTTTGACCATGTTTTGTAATTTATACGTAATGAAAAATATAGTTGTGTGAGATCTTGTTAGATTTGTCATTATATATATTTTTAAAATATCACTTTTTATAATTTTTGTTTATCGGTAATTAAAGATATTACTGGTTGAAATTATGCATTGACAAACGTGACTATTGAAACATGTCAACTAAAAAGAAATGGAAAAAGTACTAACTAACCTCAAAAGAAGACTAAGGGGCTCAGCAAGAAAATATCCTTTTTTTACTAATATGATTGAATTAACTCCGCCAGTGGGAAACCCACTGTCAGGTGGATAAAGGAGGGTTGTTACGGTAGATCAGTGACAACCAATGTAAAACTTTGTCACATCATTTAAGCCACAATGAGAGTAGTATTAGGATGGGTGACCTCATGGAAAGTCCTCATTTTGGTTCATGTAACCAGCCCACTAATGAAATTAAGGCGTTCAAGCAGAAGAAGATTGAGCTTATAACTAATATGAATAATTAGCTAGTACGACTAATGAAGAAAGCCGAATGCAACAACCGCCAGTGAAAAAGGCATGAAACAAGCACAAACCTAAATAAGAATTCTACTAAGATTATAGAATTGACCAAAATTTTTCACATGGATTGGCGTTTATACAAAAAAGATAATTTAGAATATCTGAAAAGCAATACAACAATTTGGAGCAGTTCATCTCCATCTATTCTTTGATCACAAAAAGGAACCCTGTAATCCAAAAACTCCTGTAACCCTCCCGAGTTCCTTGAAAAGAAGAATCAAACTCCAAATGTGGAGTATGCAATCATCATCATAACCCAAAAGCAAGGATCTCATTGAAAGCACATCTTGAGGGGCAAAAAATGAAAAAATCCTAGTCATAATGGACCTAATTATACACATTTGCAAAGCACATTGATAATTGTGTGGTGCATGACTCGCACATGAGAGCCCGGACCTTCTTCTGATGGTTCAATAACCTGAGTATGACATGCAAATCAGCCGGGAATAGATTGTCTTTGACTCCACGGGAACACGACCCCCTTTTCCTCTCCGACATTCTGACCCAAGTCATGTTTAAACAGGCATTTGAGACAGCAGAGCTCTTGCAGCCTTCAAAATACACAGAATGAGGAAAAAATTCGGCACATCGTGTCTTCCATCCTGCAAGATTTAGATAGCATGTTGAAGATTAATAAATTTGACCACGAAAATAAAAACAATCAGTCACATTCAACTCATACCCCGTGACAGGCAAAAAATCTAAGCTCACGACTTCACGAGATGATAAATTAGGTTACACATGTACAGATATGTGACGCCTGTGGAAAAACTGACTTGAAAAGATAATCCAAATATCCCTACACAAACCAGAACTGTACGCATGTGCCAAACCCACAATATTCCAACCCGGCCTAGCACAAAAATTAATGTGACAGCTAATTGACAATACACATATCCCAACCAGACCCGAATCAGAAGAAAGATGAATCCATTTACGGGTTAAATACATATTGTTAAGATATTCATTTGGTTAACAAGAAGAAAATATATATAAATATACATACATGCGTATTTTACAATATCTATTTTGGTAATAATAGACTCTTTCATAACAAATTAATTTTATGAAGTAATAACTTAATGGATTTAACTTTTTATAATTAAATATAGTGTTAATTAAAGAATAGTTATTGAAAATTATCGTGAATGGCACGAAATCTAACCTAGTTTAAGTAAAAATTTTGCCCAAATCAGACGGCACAGAGCTTACAGCTATTGACTAGAGGACCTAGCCTATAAAGTTTTAGTAAGAATAGCATCACAGTGGTAACTGTTAAAGCAGCAGATCAAGCATGTTTCCAGTAGACAAAATTCACCAAGATTCTTTACAAAACTGCTCATGAAAAATTTGCCAATACAGTCAATTTACTTTTTGTCAAGACAGGCAATAATACTAGAAAGGCCACAAAATACTTACTGGATGCAGCATCATTATCAACCAAAACACTTTCCAAGAGTTTGTGAACGGCAACACAGTCCTTAAGCTTCCACTGCCCAACACGGCCGAAAGCTCCATTTTTCTGTAAGAATATTAAGTTTCAACATCAGCATAGAAAGATCAAAAACAGTACTCCCTTCATTTCAAATTATGTTATCTGCTTCACGGTCTTTTAACACACATGAAATGATAAAAATAGTAATTAAAAGTTTACATTGAAACAAATCTAACAAGATCACACGTGATAATGCTTTTTCTTATCTGGCAGTGAAAGAAAACATATAATCAAAAATTCACGAGTTTAACTTTGAAAATTCAAATGGAGCGAGTTAATTGAGATTGAGAGAATAATATTGGCACTCAAAACAGCATTTATAATATCAGATGAGATCATATTACATCGAAAACACGTCATCTGATGATTCTTCAATCAACTTAACAGCCTCAGACTTTTTACTTGGATCCAAAAGACAAAGCATTTCTGCAACTGCTGCTCTGTGCATCAAGGAATCTGCAGTATAATAGATGTCAGAACATATTGCCAAAAGGTCCAAAACACAGGAAACGAGAGCAAGAGCCAAATATTTCCAAGAAAGCACCTTTATGCTTCGTCAAGAACGACATGTTTGCATCCATCAGAGATTTTTCATGCACTTGACTGCATTAGAAAGCAATGAAGCAATTAGAACGAATAAGGATAAATTGAAAGAACTTATATACGGCAATACAAACAACTTAGAAACCTTATAGATTGACGCTCTGCTTCTAAGACATTCCAGACAAGCTGCTCGGCATCAGAGGCAGGAGCAGGCATAGAGCTCACCTTGTTGAAAAATCTTACCTGTAATTAAGCAAAAAACTTCAGCACTCAACCAATCCGATAATCAGAAGGACAAAGACACCCACCGACACAAACCATGATATGGAAAATGAAAGGAACAGCCAAACAGAATGAGAAAAGAGCATACCAAACAGCGATGTGAATCTGGGTTTTCAGCATCCAACCTCAACAAATTCTTTACAGCCTTCAAACAAAAAAACAAACAAACATAAAATTAAAAAATTAAAATATTAAAAAAAAATTAAAAAAAAAAAATTATCAAAGCCTGCAAAAGTTTCTCTCCATGAGGATCAGGATCCACTGCTTTAACATGTTTTTTTCCAGATTTCGAGACATTGCTTGCAGTTGCTTCCTCATTTTTACTTTCTGCCTCCTGAAATTAGGCAGAAATTAGATTGACATTCAATGGACAGGAAGGATCCACGATCATCATTAAGAAAATGACACGTACTTTCTTAGCTCGGGCTTCTGCCTTCCTCTGCTTTTGCCTCATTTTCTTTTTCTGAGCAGGAAGCAATTTTGACATCTCCTCATCTTCTTCAGTTGCTGACTTGGAGGGGGCATCGAACAGCTTAATGTAGCATCTGCAGCCACCAAAAAACAGTCAACACCAAACAAACAGGAAAAGAAGAAGGAACAAAAAAACCAACTTGAAAAGGTCTACCGTCATATATAGATTATGCATCAACTTGCAGAGCCATAAACATATAGAGAAGCTAATATATAGGTTAGGGCGCTCGGGACTCAGCTCGGATATGTTCATACCTGAAGAAGACCCAGGCCGTGCAACCTTCTTTGTGCAATCATACCTCAGGTAAAGTTCAGGCACTACTAATCTCACTGAACTGCTACATCATGCTTTACCAACAATATAATGGAACAATATAATTGACACGTTGATCTTTTTTTTTTTTTTTTTTTTTTTCCTATTCATACATTAACTTTGACTATAATTTTTTACTAACGTAATAAATGCATATTTATCATGAAATATATTGTTAGATAGGTATTGATTTAAAGTTTTATAATATAATTTTTTTAATAACTTTTATTAATATTTATTTATATAAAAATAAAATCAAACTTGCATACCGGCATGTATGCACAGTTTGATTGTGTCAATTATTTAGAGACACATGGAGTAAAAAACACAATTGAAAATACATTGATCAAATGAACATATGGAGGAAAACAATTATACCTGTATAAATAGTAAAAGAAAAAACTAATTTAATACGGTAAGCAAAAATGACATCAACTTTCAAAAGCATGACAAAGATCATAAACAACAATCAACTTATCAACCCAACATAAAAACGAGTCCTTAATTATTACATATGTTCTTTCTGTTGGCAAGACTACTTAATACATCTGACTTTAGTGTCCATTTTATTTCTATATTAATGAGTGCATGAATAGTGTAAAAGTTAAACTGTCGCAGCTAAATAAAAACGGAGAAAAGAAACATATTATTCTGTATCTTTTTTAAGATCAGATGTAGTGTTTTTTTTTCCCCTAAGGGCCAATTCTGATCTCAGAAAACTTGGAAAGAAAATCTTAAATCAATTTTAGCCTTGTAAAACTAGAAAGTATCAGAAAAACATCCTTAAATTGTTAAGTAACAAAGTTTATAATTGAGAACAAGAACACTTTGAGCTTTGTTATTGTGAGGCAAAACGATTCATTGTTGTGATGGCAAAGACTATAAATAGAGTACAAAGATATGATGACCTTAGGAAATATTCTGGCTAAGATCAAATAATGCTATATTCTATCCTATGCAAATCATAACATTACATAATTATCATATCTCCACATAATTCTATTTTAACATTTTTGTATGTAAGAGCCTCATATCTTTCAGCTACCTAGCACATATTCCTGCAGACTGTAAGAGCCTAAAATTTCAACAAGTGCAGCATAGAAACCTTAAAAATGCATTGCTTCAACGACGCTTAGCTCTTTTAGGAACATCTCCTGTGTTATTTTTAGCCCTCTAATGGTATCCTCGATTCTCATTCGATCTTGAGGTGATTCCACAGAACACTTCACGCCGATGTCAATGACAGACCATACACATTTAACATAACAGTCATATCGTGCCAAAGCTACATATTGACTTCCACTGCTTGCAACAACATTATCATCAAAAAGCTTTGGGTCGATAATCTCTGTTAATTGGTCAGACAATGCTGATTTTGCATACTTATGAAGGTCTAAATCTCCCTCGAACATCCTATTTGTGGAATATATAGTGCTCATCATTTCTATCAACAAGATGCCATAGCTGTACATGTCACCTTCCTTTGATACCACACTTCCTAGGCCATACTCTATCCAAAACAGAATGTTTCAAAAGTCAGATCAGTAAAAATAATAATAATAACTTCTGAAAAATGCTAAGTTTTCCTTTACTGATTTTTACTCTAGTGAAGTAATTTGCACATCAAAACTCTTTTTTCGCCTAAATTAAACAGAATGGCCTTAAAAGAAGTAGTGTAGTTACCTGGAGCAGCATATCCAATTGTCCCTTTAACTGCAACTGAATTGCTATTATAAGTCCTTGCGTCCGAGTGAAATGTAGCTAACCCGAAGTCTCCAACATGGGCAACCATGTCACTGTCAAGAAGAATGTTGCTTGGTTTGAGGTCACAATGGATTATAGGAACATCACAACTGTTGTGCAGATAATCAAGTGCACAAGCAACATCGATGGCAATTTTCAATCTTTGGAGGAGGCTTAGAGGTTTCGTATGTTGTTCAATGTGAATCCATTGTCTAAGGTTTCCATTTGGCATGAACTCGTAAATTAATGCCTTAAAATCATTCCCTTGGAAGTCAGTACTCGAGCAAGCAGTGACAATCTTAAGCAGGTTCCTATGACGGATATTTTTCAATGCTTCACACTCTGCCATGAAACTCTTCCTCGCTCCTTTCTGTTCAAGGCTGATAACCTTAATGGCTACAACCATGCTGTTTTCTGGATCAAGGACTCCTTTATAAACAGAACCAAAACCGCCTGCACCTATTAAGTTTGCTTCCGAAAATCTGTCAGTTGCCTTCAGAAGCATATTATAAGATACTTTTGAGAAAGGCTCCTTCAAGTTCAACAATGATCCCTGAGATAGCTTGTTCTTTTTATTCCTAATACACATCAGGAAATATATTGCTGAGATTATCGACACACCAACAACTAATGAAGCTACCGCGATAATCAGGGTCACAGCAACAGAGAGTCTACCCCTCCTTTTAGACCCTCTTGCCAAGGTAGTATTGGTTGAACATTTTGGCAAATGAATCTCAGGAATCCCTCCACAAAGCTTTTTATTTCCCAAAGTTGTCACAGCACTTATATTTGTGAAAACTCCTCTTCTCGGAACCTCTCCCTCTAAATTATTAAAAGATACATCTAATCCTAGTAATGAAAAATTAGACAAGAAATCCGGAATTTGGCCTGACAGTCTGTTATGAGATAAATTCAAGTGCTGGATACTAGTTAGATACTGGAAAGATTGAGGAATCGAACCAGTAAAGAAGTTTTCTCCCATTTGAAGTTCAAGAAGGTCAATGCAACTAGCAAGGCTAGATGGAACCTTTCCTGAGAACGCGTTTCTTGTTATGTCTAACACCACTAAATTCCTCAACTGACAAATCTCCACAGGGAAGACTCCTTGCAGATGATTTTGATCCAAATAAAGTTCGGATAACATTGAAGCATGGAACAGATGAGAAGATACAGGCCCACTGAGGTTGTTTTCTGAAAGTGACAAGTATAATAAATATGTGCACTCTCCTATACTCGAGGGAATAGCTCCTTCAAAGCTATTGTTATGCATATATAACCCACTCAACCGCGATAAATTTCCTAATGAATAAGGAATATCTCCAATGAGGTGATTGTTACTACAGGAAAAGACTTCTAATTTGCTAAGATTTTCAATCTCAAGTGGAAGATGTCCTGTTAGTTCATTGTCTAACAATCCTAGTCTTTGTAAGTTAATGAGGTTGAACAATTCAGTTGGAATGGTTCCAGTTATTTTGTTTTGTTGAAAATCAATCACAGTAATTTCTGTTGACAGATTACCAAGAAAGCGCGGCAGACTCCCACCAAATCTGTTAGAACCACATTCTAACACACTTAACTGACTACAGTTAACAAGAGTTTGTACAAAACTCAGATCATCAGGTTCTCCCATCCCCAGATGAGTAAGGAGATATCTAGGAATCTAAGAATAAAGTGCAAGACCTTTAAGCTGAGTAAGGTTAGAAAGAGACAGAGGAAGAGTTCCATGGAAAAAGTTTCCACTTATTTTAAAGTATTTAAGCTGAGGAAGTCGAAACCCAATATCGAATGGAAGAGTGCCTTCTAGTCTATTAAGGTCCAAATCAACAACATAGAGAGATGAAAGGTTGTAAAACGACGAAGGAATAGTACCTGAAATCTCATTTTGTGCAAGACTGATGTAAACTAAATTTGTTAAAACACTTCCAATGTTGTCAGGGATGCTTCCTTCAAAAGAATTGACAGCTGCAGACAACAAGCTTAACGAAGTCATGTTCGTTACAACTGTATTAAGGAGGTCCCCTGTGAATCGATTTTCGTGCAGTAACAAGTTATTCAAGTTTGACAGACGGCTAAGTTCACGAGGAATGCTTCCTGTTAAATGGTTATTTCCAAGACAAAGTGTCTCTAGTTTCGAGCATTGAGATATATTGGCTGGAACTTCTTCTTCAAAGGAGTTCGATTGTGTATAAAAATAAAATAAAATCAAACTTGTATATCGACATGTATGCACAGTTTGATTGTGTCAATTATTTAGAGACACATGGAGTAAAGAACACAATTGAAAATACATTGATCAAATGAACATATGGAGGAAAACAATTATACCCATATAAATAGTAAAAGAAAAAACTAATTTAATACGGTAAGCAAAAATAACATCAACTTTCAAAAGCATGATAAAGATCATAAACAACAATCAACTTATCAACCCAACATAAAAAAGAATAAAATAAAAAAGAACAATCTAATTGAAAGAACATCCAACTACAAACAGCCTTATGCTTGTGTTTTTCTTAAGGTCCTTGTACTTTTTGGTTGATAATTTTCTTTTACGTAGTATTAGAACAAGTTCAGTTGTTAATATTGACTATCCTTAAAATTATATGTTGAGACATCACATCTGCTATGTTTTATCATAACTATAGATCACAAAAACAAGTTTAAAGTACGGTTTGTGAATGATCTCTAAAGTAAAACAATAAATGAGAGTGAGGGATAGCTCAAGTGGTTAGAACTTTCCTCTCAATTCCAAAAGATCTTGAGATCAATTCTCATCACTTGCCCTTGTGGCTCTCTAAACACCAAAAAAAAAAAAAAACAAAAAGTTAAAACAATAAATCAACTAAAAAAGGTAAGGGGTATATGTATATATCAAAATATTATCCCTAACCAATAAGGATTGCCTCAAGTAAAGCTTTTCTTATCTATAGTGTTCTGCCGTATTTGCCCTCGAAAATGACCTACACTTTGCTTATATACGGTGTTTGGACTTTTTTGCCCTCAAAAAGATACAAATACGTTTGTTTTCACTTTTCCTTTTATTTTATTCTAAAGGTGCTCAATATCGGCCCGGCCCACTAACCTTGTCCGATCGAACCTGAAAATAAGGCGGGTTTAAACGAGCCTAAAAATACATTTTTTAGTTAAACTAAACTTGGACCCGAAAAACCCGGCCTGATTTTTTGATCACCTCTATTTTATTCCTTTGCTAAATTTATCTCTCTCCTATTTGTTTACTCCATTTTCGATCATCAATGGCTTCCTATGCCTCTCACATTCCCATCACTGTTACTCCTCCCAACCAGATCGCCAAAGGTAATATTCTACAATGTTTTTCGATCTTTGAAGTCACTTTTGAGACTAGATTTGTAGGTGAATGATATCACAGGTCCAATCGCTAATCTTATCTCACTTAAAGCTCAGAGCTTTATCTCACAAAAAATGTTATACTCAGAAAATCTCTTAACACCCATCTATCTTCTGGGCTTCACCATATTAACCCCATCTTCTCTCTACTCACTCCCTTATCTGCGTATCTCAACAACAACAACAGTAGCAGAGGAAGAAGAGAAAGAAGAAGAAGCTCAAAAGAACAATAACAATGGCGGCTTTAACACAGCAAGTAGCTGGAGGATTAAGATGCCCACCACTTTTTAATTCCAACCTTTCAAAATCCTTTTCCACTCTTAAGCCTCGATTCTCCCCTATTATTAATTGCTTAATTGTTAATGTGGAAATTATTTTGTGGGTTTGGATGATTGATTGTTTTGCTGTAATGGGTTAACTTTGTTGCAATTTTAGATTGTGATGAATTTGATTTTTGTTTCATTGGAATTGTTCCGAGTAATTATAGTTTTTTTTTTTTTTTTTTTTTTTTTTTTTTATCCTGTTCATATATTTCTATAGATTTTACCAACTTTTGGGTGATGAATATATGTGTTTGACAGTTTAAGGGATGTGAACATGTCATATAATTTCTTTGTACGGAATTAATAGTCACGTATATGTTAGGAAGTCCATAATTATGCTACCTTTCTGTAATTAGTTATGGCAATGTTAATTAAGTGATGTGGTGGGATGAAAGAGTTTAACAATGGCGATGATTGTAAATTCATGTTATATCAATAATTATGCAATTAAGTTTAAATAGGAAATGTAATGTCACCCTTCTAAAATAAGTAATGGCTATGTTAAATTAAGTGATGGGAGGGTATGAGAATTTAACAATGGCGATGATTATAAATTCATGTCATATTATTATTTAACCTTTCCGAAATTAGTAATGACTATGTAAATTAAATGATGTGGAGGGATGAAAGAATTTAATTATATGTGTATTTTTAAATCATATCATTAATTATGTGAGTCTATAATAGTGTGATGATAAAAGGTGGATCTAAGGTCAAAGTTATGGGGTCAATTGATCCACTTATTTTTATTTTTTTCTTTAAAAAAAATTGTTAAATTTTTTTTTAAAAATGATTTACTTAACATTAAATTATTTCATATGAAAAAGATAATATAAAAATTATGAGTAATCTAACATTTACTTCGTATTAATACACCTAATTTTATATAATATATAGGTAGTTTCACGTAATTTGTTAATTTATGAATAATTTTAGTATAAATTTTTATGTTATTTGAACCCACTTATTAAAAAATGCTGGATTCACCATTGTATATAACTACATGCATAAATGTTGTTATGACATTAATGCTAATTTCGTTACTAATTATCTGAGGATAATTACACAAATAGTTCACCGAATTATATTGTAAACGTGTTAAAAATGAGTTTAAATATTTGAATTTTTGCAATTCATGGTAAAGGGCATTACTTGAGTGCAACTGCGCATAGATTCTTTCTTTATTGTCCCCTCTCTTTTAGGAGATGAAAATTTCCAGATCTTTTCACACTTTCAAAAACAAGTATCCAATATTATATGCCGGACTGAAACAGTTGTTTTGGACTCTTACTCCTCTTGCCGTGTTTGAAAATATTGTAGATGTACGTCCAAGTCATAAAGGAATAGTTTATAATAAACTATTCGGAACTCGAGATAAGGTATGTAGTTGTTTTAATTCTGATTTTCTTTTCTAACAAAAATCGATTTGTGAAAAATAAGATTTGTTTATATCCCCTTCCACAACCATCCCTTGAAATTATGAAGGGAATAAAGGCTAGCTCTTCATGAAGTTGGTTTTTAAGCTCATAGAGAAAATTCGATAAACCATTTGATTTTTTTTTTAATCCCTCCTATGCGAGCAATTGATAATTCAGATGAATAACAACAAGAGGGGATGAATTGTAGTAGTTAGACAAGATTAGCCCTAGGTCGTCTTAAGACTATACATGATATTAGCAAATCACTTTTAAATCGTCTCAGCACAAGACTTTACAAAATTTATGCATTTATGAAGCAAAGACTTAACAAAGTCTTGAATGGAGTCTTGAAAATTCAAGACCCAACTTAAGACTCATTTTAATACTTTATACACTGTATTTTGCCTATAAATGTATGCCAAAGCACAACTTTTTTTTTTCTGAAAAATATTATCGTTAATAAGAATTTAATTTTATTTTATTGAAAAAAATGTATAGTGTAAATTTAATTGCAATTGACTGTTGTATTTATTTTTATAGATAAATTTTTTTGTTGTTTTTTAATATAAAGTATTCCTTTATTTGCTATTTTTTGTTGTATTTTAATCTAAGGTATTCTATTATTTGCTATTATTTTCATCAACAAATTTAAGTTATAAAAAAATGTAAATTTTACGTCTATGGTATTATGTATATATATCGATCACAATATTTATGTAATTTCATTATTATTTATAATTTTGTATCTATTAGTGGTTTGATATTATTTTTCAGCTATGTGCGTATGTAAGATACGTAACTTACAAACACCATTGTAAGTTATATTATTAAAATATCTTATATAAAAAAGGAAAATAAAAATAGTACGTATATTTGAGAAATCTTAAATGAGTCTGAGGAATGAAGATCTTGAATTTTATAGAGTCTTAACATAATTATAAAATATTAAAAATTATTAAAATATGATGTGGTATGGGAAAAAAAAAAAATTTAAGACTAGATAAGGCTAATCTTGCTCTTACTAAGTGACTGATTTTTTAAAACAAAACGGAAGCATAAAGGAACTCAAAATCAAACACGCAGATTATACAAGGAAAACATCCAACCAAACTAGAGGATTAACCTTGATCCACTTAAGGATTTTAACTCAACAACTTGTTCACTATAAAAAGCCATTATGAAGCTTTGCAATATGTTTGGGCACCGTACTACACTATCCACAAGGTACGGATTGTGTGTTAGTCTAAGTTCAAAAGATGATATAAATTCTTTTCTTTAATCCCTTCTTAATGATGTACCACTGTTTGTATCATTGACAGATTATGGCAGGCTTCTTGGATCAGTATAACTTCGCTAATAACACTCAAACCCTACACATGGTCACGTTAATAGCTAATTACTTTTATATTCGTGTTCCGAATGTAGTAAAGCAATACACTATAGAACGACATTATGCAGCACAAAATAAAGAGACTGGTGGCATGAATGATGTCCTTTACCGGCTGTATAAGTTATTTTGCATCTCAAAATGTTAACGCAGAATTGTCTTATTTGTAAAAGTATAAAATTTATGTGATTTGAGGCAATATGCAATAGGCTAGATGTATATTTAGGTAATATGTAACTTTGTTAGGCTTTTAAGTCAAAAGCTAGGTTAGTAACACTGAAATCTTATGAAGTTATCAGTTACTCCATCCATTTTTTTTTTTTTGCATCACTTTCCTTTTATGGGTGTTTTTTTTTTAAATGCATCACTTCTATATTTAATAAATTTATACTATATTTTATCATTTCTCTCTCTTACTTTAAACCCCACTCAAATTATTTTAACAGTTTTCTCTCTTCCATGGTCTTCACTTAAATAATAAAAATATCTATTCTCTTTCACGTACTTTCTCTTTCATGGTCCCCATCTTACTTTTACTATAATAATTTATTAACTCACTCACAATATTATATTACTCTCCTAAGACTCCATGCATTCCCAAGTGATGCAAATAAAAAATAAAAAAAAACGGATGGAGTATTTGGTTTCCATGTTAATTTTTTCTAAGCTGTAATATTATATAGAAGAAACTTTTAGAGTGTAGGATAAGAGGATTGGATTCTTGGGGTAATATTGGAGGATGTGGGTGGATTGTTCCTACAATGATGTCCAAACACCAATACTTATAGTCGAAGATGGTGAAGGAAAGAAATGGCTAGAAAATTCTAGAACTCCATTCACATTTTTTGTAACTATAATGTTCCAGAAATCTCAGGAGCCATTACGTACCTTTAGTTGCTTCCAATTTCAAGTGTTCCCTAGAATGTTCTTGCATTATGACCAAGAATTAACCTTGCTTGATTAATCCGCTTACAATATATGCATGTACATACATACATTCCACCAACAGGCAATGGCCTAGAAATGTTGGATCACGCCCAACAATCTCCACGTTGGACCAATTTTTGTATGCACTCATTGTCTAAACCAAAAGGGGTATTTTTGCTCAAACAACCAAGAATATATGTGTCATTTTAGAAAAACTAAAAACCCCATACTCATTACTCTCTCTCCTCCAACAATGGAGTTTGGAGATCGAAGAATTCTTTAACAATAGACGGAAAACTCACAAATAATAACAAACACGTACCATTTAGGTTAATCATGCCCTTAATTTATGAGAAGGTATTGGGTACGGACTGCTGGCTGATATATTTTACTTGTTGGCTAATATGTTTCATTTGTTGGTTGATATGATTTTTATGTTGGCTAATATATTCCTTTTGTTGGCTGATATGTTTTTTTTTTTTTTTTCATATGTTCCTTTTGTTGGCTGCTATTAGACATCAGTTGACTGATATGTTTCTTTAGTTGGCTGATATCTTTATTTTGTTGGCTAATAGGTATATTTTAATTGTTGGGTTATATGTTTCATTTTGTTGGCTGATATGTTTATTTTGTTGGCTTACTTGTTGTTTTTGTTTGCTGATTTCATCATTTTGTTGGTTGATATGTTCCTTCTGTTGGCTTATTCGTACCGTTTGTTGGCTGATATATTCCTTTTGTTGGCTGATAGGTTTCTTTTGTTGGCTCATAGGTTTCTTTTGTTGACTGATACGTTTATTAATGTCTGATACATCTCTAATATTGACTGATATCAGACATCAGTTGGCTTATATGTTATTTTTATTAGCTGATATGAGTCATTTGTTATCTTATATAATTAACAACATACTTCGTACAACGTATTGTTGGCTGATATGATGTTGTCTTCTTCACAAAATGGCAATTTCTCTCTTCCCCATGCATTCTTTCTCTCTCTTCTAATCCTATACAGCCCCCACCCACCATCAACACAACCACACTCTCTCTCCTTCCTCCGCCCCTGCCGCCGCCCCTTACCACCATCACCACCATCACAACAAAGTTCACTCACCTTCCTCCGTATTTGCTGCCACCACAACCCACCACCACCAAGCGAACTCCCTTGTTCCCCCAATTCACCAACACCAAATCGCACCACCAATAGCAACCGCAACTCCTACCAGGCCACCTCATACACTCCCTCACAGCCTGCAATTGAGACACCACCGAACTCCAAGCCGTGCAAAACTGCCCATGTTAACCCATACACACCAAATCACCACCAATCGTACCAAATCGCCACCACCGTTCCACATTCAGCCCGCAATTGAGCCACCGAATTGCCACCATTTAATCGCCACCAAATCGCACCAAATTGCCACAAAATCGACCAAATTGCCACCACCAAATCGAGACCACAAGGAGAGAGAAGATTGTTGTGATGATTGCTCCTGCCATTGTTGATTTGATGAAGAAGATGATAAAATTGAAGATTGAGGAATACTTCCATTAATGGTGTTGTTAGATAGGTTAGAGTCTTGAGGAAAATTGAGCTTCTTATTGGGCTGCCGCACAAACTATTGGGTGTGGACTGCCGCACCCAATAGTTTGTGTTAATTTATATATATATATATGTATATATATATATATATATGTATATATATTTTTAGGATTTTTGTTAAATTCGGCAGCGAAGCCGCCAGAGATGGCGGGGTTAGGATTTGCTGTGGTGTCGGTGGTTTTGGGCATGATGTTGGTGGTGATGGACATGATGTTTATTATGGTGTTGCAATTCGTTCGCTATTGACGATGGTAAAGGTTGAAGAAGATAAGGAAGGTTGAAGGAGAAGGGAGAGGATGAGTCAGTTACAAAAAAGAATAAAATATTTATAAAGTTGCTATTATTTATTATTTTGCCATGTTGAAAACATTGATGTTTCTCGTGTTGAGAAAGTGGGACATGCCCTCTAAAAAGGTATTTTGTAGTATGTCACAATTTTCTTAACCCCAAGTGTTGGATCGGGTTTATCAAAGGTATTATGTGGTATGCCCTCATCCACAAGAACGTTTTTCCAAATTGAGCCAAATTGGCAAAATATAAACCAATTTGGACGCGTGGCAAAACTATTTACCAAACTAAGCTTCCAGGGTAAAACGCTGTCCCGGACAGCGTTTTATCCCTAGATTTAAAAAAAAAAAAATCAATTGGTAAAACGCTGTCCCAGACAGCGTTTTACCTTTTGTACTTTTTTTTAAAAAAAATTCTTAGTTTTTGATATGTAAAAGAAATAAATTAAAAAAAAAAAACAGTAGCACATAAAACGCTGTCTGGGGCAGCGTTTTATCGCTACTTTTTTTTTAAATGAAACGCTGTCCGGGACAGCGTTTCTTGCGAGTATATGAATTTTGGTCTTGTTTCAGTTCAGCAGCAGAGTAAACAACAACAACAACAACAACGCACTCCCTCCTCCCTCTCACACTAAACCACCAACGCACTCAACCACCCACACTGCTACTGCCGCCGCTGCGCCACTGCTGCTGCTGCCCTTCTTTCTCTCACACTCACTCACTCAATTTCGTGGTAAACCCTAAACTCAATTTAGTGTAATTGCTCTAAATTGTGGTTAATTCATGTCAATTGTATGAAATTGTTGCTAATTATTAATGAAAATGCGGTACATTGTTGATAATTATTGATGGTGATGTGGTACATTGTTGATGAAATTGTTCATGACATTGGTGAAGTTGTTGATGGTGAAAATGTTGAAATTGTTAATGGTTGAAATTGGTGAGAAGAGTTTAAATTGTTGAAATTATTGAAATAGTTTAGGTTGAAATTGTTGAAATTGTTCATGAAATTGTTGAAATTGTTGAAATTGGTGAAGTTGTTGATGGTGAAGTTGTTATTGGTGAGAAAAGTCTTATTTCATTATTGATAATTTATCTATCAATTCATATTAGTGTAATGTTTGCAATTTTAGTTTGTTAGTAATCGTTTTGCATTTCAACCTAAACTAAGAGTTTATAAATGGAGTTAGTGCTTAGCTTGTGGGCAACCTGTTTTACCTCGCTCTAGATTTCAATAATCCTAAAATGTGTTTTGGTTATGTAGAATATGGCTGCACAAAATGTAGTTTTGTTATGCCGGTGGGGAGGTGAAATTCTGTTTGATGGACCCCGTGTCGAGTATAGTGGGGGAAATACGGAACCACTAACACTTGAACCGAATATGACTATCAATGATTTGATGAACGAGGTTCATAGTAGTATTGGTTCAGACCCGAGGAATGTTGAAGTACACATTAAAATGAGGTTTGAGACCGGCAATGGGGTTCAAGTGTTACCGGTTTCTACGAATAAGCATGTGAAAGCTCTAAGGAGCGTTGTTGCAATGAAGGGTGTTCCCACTGAGATATATGTAGAAATGGTGCCTATATGTACCCAACAAAGTACTCGGCCAGAACAACAATCTACATATACTTCCGGTTACAACACAGAGCCCTTCCAAGTGCCCTCACACGACATTCCATCAACTGAATTTGGGATGGAAACTTTCAGTCGAATGATGCACGACGATCAATTTCACATGCCGTTTAGTTCTCATATAGCTTCACCTGTACATGGGGGGGCATATGTGGCAATGACCGGCCAAGTTGGGCCTTCGACATCAAACACCGTCACACCTTCACCTGTGCAAATACATAGTCATTCGCCCATGCAAGATGATGTTCAAGCATCGCCGTCTCAGATTGTGCCAGTTCATCTTCAAAATATTGTGAATAACGAACTGTCTGTGTATGATGTGTATACAAATGATGAGGCTGAGAGCGGAGAGGAGGAAGACGAACTTCAGAACATGGATGTTGAACCTGCTCACATGGAAGTTGGTGAGCCCCTGGTTAGAACTCCCAGTCCTTGGTTCAGTCAGCTAAACGAGAACTACGAAGTTGATCAGTATTGGGCCGAATCGGGTAGCCATTCATCGTTTGTTCCTGGGGGCAGTGGCGGAGCCAGGATTTATAATTCGGGGGGACAAATTTTGGAGGTTAAAGTTTCGGCAAAAATCTCAAGAAAAAAATTGATAACCTAAATTGTTTAATATTTATTTGAAATCACATATGCCAATTATTTCTATATGGAAAAAGAGGGGTAAAAAAGTTTTATTGTATATTAAGAAAATTATCCAACAAAAATGAATAAATTTATATTTGTAAATCCTGTTATGTAATCACATAATTGATAAATAAAAAGTCAAATAATTATCGTTAAAACAAATTGATGGTAGATATGAAGGGCCAGGGTTTGAGTTACATTCGAAAAAATAAACTCAACTTTTTCAAATCAATCATATTATTAATATGTATTTCGTTAAAACACAGTTACAAACAATTAATTAATAGTAATCTATTTATTAGAAATGTAAAAAAAAAATTGAGTTTAAGCACACTTAGTTAAAGCGATAATTAAAAACAAGAAGTAGGAAATAAGAAATAACATTAAAAATCCTAAAACAAGAAATAGGAAATAAAAAATCAAATTAAAAAGGTTGTTGAAAATTAGAGTATGTAATAAAAAAAACAAGAAGTAGGGGAAAAAAAAACAAAAAAGCTGAAAAACAGTAGAGTAGGGAATCGAACCTAGGACCAAAACACAGCCTTACTAAGGACTCAACCACCAAACCATATTCAATATTGTGATATCTACTGTAAGTATATGTTATTTATAGCCTTTTACTGTATTTTCTTGTTTTTTTTTTTTTTTTTAAAAAAACTTTTTTTCCGAAAATGGGGGGACAACTGTCCCCCCTTGTTCTAATGTGGCTCCGCCACTGCCTGGGGGAGAATTTGAGAAGGGGATGTGGTTTGAAAGTAAGAAAGTGCTTCAAGAAATGGTGACGATGTATTCCATACAGTGGAATCAATTCTACACCACAGTGACATCGAATGAGAGTGTCCTTCATTTGCGGTGCAAGAAGAAATGTGGTTGGATGCTACAGGGTACTAAATCAAGTGAGCACTCGCGTGGCTTCATCGTAGTCACGTACAAAGGCCCGCACCGGGAGAACTGTGTGAGTGAAGTACTATCTACTGATCACCCGCACTTGGATTCGTCCATAATATCAGAGTATGTGAAGTCCTTTGTGCGGAAATATCCGTCGTTGAAAGTTGAATTCATACAGGAACTCATCTCCAAGCAATTTAATTTCGATGTTCCGTATCGAAGAGCATGGTATGCCAAGGAGAAAGCAATAGCTGACATATTTGGGGATTGGGAGAGTTCTTATGGCAGACTTCCGCACTTCATGCAAGCACTCCAACAGTCAAACCCGAGAACGTGTGTCGTATGGAAGTACAAAGCTCTGGTGGACGGTGTGTACTACAGTAACTTGGAAGTGTTTGAACGAGTGTTTTGGGCCTTCGGACCTTCAATCGACGGTTTTAAACATTGTATGCCAGTTATCTGTATCGATGGGACGCACTTGTACGAGAAGTACAAAGGAACACTGTTGGTTGCTACAAGTGTGGATGCAAGCTTCCAAGTCTTTCCGCTTGCTTTTGCGGTGGTTGAAGGGGAAAACACTTCCAGCTGGTCTTGGTTCTTGGGCTGCATTCGGGTTCATGTCACGCAACGAGATGGCCTCTGTGTTATATCTGACCGACATCTTGGGATCATTGCAGCAATGAGTGACCCTGACGTTGGATTCACTGAGTCGCGAGCCTATCACAGGTTTTGTGTTCGCCACATAGCTTCTAACTTGAAAACTCACGTGCGAAGCAATGACATGAGAGATATGTTCAAGGCTGCGGCGTACCAAAGGCAGGAAAGAAAACTTCATGCCGATCTCTGTTTCATCGGTGAGTCGTGTACCAAGGCAATGGAGTACATTGTTCAAGTTTCGTTCACTATGTGGTCTCTTTTTCACGACGGTGGTCGCAGATATGGGATTTGCACTACAAACTTCTCTGAGACATTCAACAATGTGTTGAAGGGAGCTCGGTTTCTACCGATCATGTCCCTTGTCGAGTTAACTTTCCACAGAGTTAACAGGTATTTCACTTTGAGAAGGGAGTCTTTTGAGGCAAGGTCTGAACAGGGACTTGCATATCCCCCAAAGGTCACTGCCATCCTGGAGAAGAACACCGCCAAAGCCAGGTACCACAGAGTGGATGCGTATAACCGCCGATTGCATATTTACCAAGTCACAAAAGAAAGGGGAGAGCGACTCGGTAGTAAAGGAGGCCATAAACATACTGTTAACTTTTAGTTGAGAACGTGTACATGCAGCAAACCAAAGATATTCCACCTCCCATGTTCTCATGTTCTAGCAGTCTGTGCGACGTATTCACTATCAGAGTGGTCGTGGGTGGACCCGGTGCTGCAATCGGAGGCCTACACAAACACATACGCACCACAATTCTGGCCTATCCCCTGCGAGACAACCTGGACGTAGTACGTCGGCCCCAAACTCATTCCTGACGGCAGCATGGTGCGTGGAAAAGGGCGGCCAAGGTCAAAGCGTATACGCAATAAAATGGATGAGACTAACCGGACCCCGAGCAAATGCAGCCGCTGTCACCAGCAGGGTCACAACCGGACAACGTGTCCATCTAGACCGACATAGATCCCAAGCTTGTATTTAATATTTGTTGTAGTAGTACAAACACGAATTATGTTGTATTAGAATTTGATGATTTTATAAGGTTAGCTAACATTTGGATCGTTTCTGTTCTCTACTTTGGATGTCGTTTGAAATTTTCTATCTTTGCCTTGAACTCGTCAAGCTTATGTTTGGTGTATAACGTTTTCAATGTACAGATATCATGGACGGAGAAGATCGAAGGCCCGGACCCGTTGACCCTTCTGTGCTGACACTACAGGACACACATCAGAGCGTTGCTATATGGGACCAGACGGTAATGAATCATCTGTCCGTTTATGTACTTATGCATGTGGTGTTCTTATATTTTGTGATATTAATTTCGATTGAACGATTTTTTATCAGGTTGATCCAGCGCAGCATCTGGTTTGCAGGCACTATACTACCAGGTTTATGGTAGGATGGGTTATCGATCCACTCGTTCTGGAGTACGTCGAGTTTGCAGGCTTCGGTGGCTTACATCGGATGGCGTTCAAGGAGATCGATCGAGCGCTTTTCACTGCGCTCGTGGAGTGGTGGAGACAGGAGACGCACTCCTTCCACCTACCTGTTGGGGAGGCGACCGTTACGTTGCGGGACGTCGCGGTACTAACGCGCCTTCCTATACATGACAGGACATGCGTTAGTCGATCCCGCTGGTTTGGTGGCTCGAGTTCTCGGTGTTCAGCCAGGTTGATAAGTCGTGTTTTGTGTATATTATTTAGCTTGTTTTTAGTTGGTTTTATTAGCTTAGTCAAATGTTTTAGTCCATTTTGGTGTAATTTGGTTTAGTTTCGATGATTCGATGCTTTTATGGGTAGTTTTGTTGTTTTTGATGTATTTCAGGATTAACGGAGTAATTGAGTGGAAATGAAGCAAAACGTTGATGAAATACTTGACAAATATGACACCTGTTCACTATTATGCTCATAACTTTTTATATACAAATGATAATGGAGTGATTCAAATTGCATTGGAAAGTAGACTTGAAGACCTTTCCAACGATATATTACACGCCTCAAACGGAGCTCCGGATATGAAGTTATGACTGATTTAAGATGAGTGATACGCGCAGCAGAGCAGGCACGTCCGTGCCCAGCAGTCAGGCACGTCCGTGCCTGGAAGATAGACTCTGCAGCGTTTTTATTTCTAGAAAGGCACGTCCGTGCCTCCTGGGATTCTTGTGCGCCAAGACTTGGCTGATTTTCTTATCTTTTTGGGCTTGTATATATATTCTTTAGCCTTGTTTTTCTTTTTTTTTTTTATCTTTTATTCATTAAGTTTATATTATTTTTCAATTCCTATTATTAAGAACTAGTTCTCCATTATTTTTCTAAGTTTTTGTAATTCAAGATTCAAGATTCAAGCTTTCTACTTTCTATTTTATTCAAGATTTGGTATTTATTTTTCATCCTTTGTTATTTAATTATGTTTTCATTATTTATTATTATTTTTGTTTCTTTAATCATGTGTGAGTAGATTCTTTAATTCAAGATCTAATGTAGCCCAAGTATTATTGATGCATGAATTAAATCTTTAAATTCTTTAATAACTTTAACAATTGAATTGTTAAATTGATTGTGATTATGCCAATGCTAGGTTAGACGTAACTATAGTATTGCGATTATTCCATTGTTTTTATCACAGCGAGAGTTGGGTATAAACGGATTTGAGTAAATCAATTTAGGGTTTGATTCATAACACGAGAGTAGTTATGTTTGATAATTGGGAAGTGAGAGTAACGTGTTTAATGTCTTTAATATGCATGATACCATGAGAATAGGATTGATTGTATGTTAGGGAAGCCATTGATACTCGAGAGAGATCCTTGGTATTTATTAGGGTTTACTTTTCCCCGTTCGATTGAAATCGTATGTTAAGGGTAGAATTTCAATTGCATCAATAATAGTTGTGGTGAAACTAGATCTTGGATGTTTTAAGTACTTGATTTAATCATCTTATTTAGCTTATTTTCGAATTCTTCTCATACTTAGTTCCGTAGATAATTGATTATAATTGATTCTTGCTTAGTAGAAATTCGAGTCTATTTAATTATTTTTGAACCTTAGTCTCTTGGGATCCGACCCTTACTTGCCAGTCTACATTAGTATTGGTCTGTTAGGTTATTTTTGATAGGTACGCGACACGCCTACCACAGGTCCTGGACAAATCAAGGGGTCCGGGTTGAGGCACGTCTGGTTACGCAAGACTTTCAGTCACCTGACTCAGGGCGCTGATGACGCCACGGTTCAGAGATACGCTCGGGCGTACTTGTTGTTCCTCATCTCGGGCGTGTTGTTCGGGAACAAGAGCGAGAGCCATCTGCAGCTTCTTTACCTACAGCTGTTAGACCACGATTGGGATCATATCCGTGGCTACAGCTGGGGTAGTGCCTGTTTGGCGGCATTGTATCGCCAGCTGTGTCGCGCATCCCACCTTGGTTCTGGCGAGATCGGGGGTCCTTTGATTGTGCTTCAGGTAACTCACCTAATTAATTACCAGTAACCTATTTCGAAAGCCACTTACGTAGTTTATACTAAACCTAATTTTGTATTTTTGTGTGCCAGTTCTGGGCTTGGGAGCATTTCCATGTAGGCAGACCAGGTAGGCTTGCTAGACATCGTCCGGGACAGCAGGACTGGGACGACCAGTACCAGGCGTACGGTTGCAGGTTCGATACAGTTGTCATTACTCTAGACTTCATTTATTGTACTAGTTGATAACCTGAAACATTTTCTGGTATTAGGTGGGTGGTCCCCAGACTGACACATGCGCATGCGGCGAGTGGGCTTCCATACTACCGCAACGCCCTAGACCGCCTTACCGAGGACCAGGTAATAATTTAAATGATACTTGCAAACATTTTTGTACTGTGAATACTGTCTGCGACTAACCTTTTCATGATATTACTGTTGCTGTGTTATTGCAGATGACATGGGATCCGTATGTACCTGACTTGGTAGATTCCATGCATGCACATCTGTTGGACCATCAGGCGGAGTGGCGCGCCAGGGTCCCCCTGATCTGTTTTGAGGTCGTGGAGAGTCACCTACCCGACCGAGTCCTGAGGCAGTTTGGACTACGCCAGCCCATCCCCCAGCAGTGTGACACTAGCGTACGCCTTCACGACGTTGACCGTCGGGGAAAGGGGGAGACAAGCTGGTTACTGGAGCATTGGCGTTACGTTGAGTTGTGAACGCAACGCTTGGAGTTCGTCGTTGGAAGTGATCCGATGCAAGGCGTTATGGATCCCACCGATCCGTACATGGTGTGGTACAGGCGTATTACACGGCGTTTCATCAACCCCGGTTACACACCACCATCCACACATTACCATCCAGCATATGACGTCATTAACGGATATGTGAGCTTCTTTTATTCTACTTATTTTCATCAATTTTTATTTTTTATATCATACAACTGACTGATCGATGATTATTGCAGGCTGCGGATATGGCTGCGATGGTTGATGCACTGTCAATCGCCCTCGTAGACGGACCCACCAGACCCCAAGTCGAGCGGGTACGCGATATGGGCGTGGCTACCTTACAGAGATATGGTCACGGCTATCTCGTCACCCAGCGGGACGACCATGATGGGCACTCGGTCCATTCACAGTTCAAGCTCGGCCAGAGTAGCTGTGGAGGTGATCCTACGTCACCCAGAGACGCAGAGGATTACATCATCCACAGTTCTGCGCCCACCCCTACCCAGGAGGGGCCATCGTCCAACCTGCAGGCTCCCCCACCGCCGCGAGACCCATTCACCACCATTACACATTACAGGCGTCGTCGTGTCAGACTGAGGGCCGACACACGGGAGACAGAACCTTTACCCCGAATAAATGAGTCGGGATAGTATTAGCTGATTTATTTCCGGTAGCCCGATTTTGTAGAATGATGTACATAACACTTATATTATTAATATAATGAATGTTTTTTGAATGAATCTGTGTGTGATGTGAAGTTTAATTTGCTTATTTGTCCAAATCGGACTTATGTCAGTCAAAATATATGCTTCTAGGCTGATATATATCAAACACAAGACATTTGAGCTCCATAATGAGAAATGGGGTAGAAGCGATGGCCCGTGGTGGTTACATTGGTGGTTCACGGTGGTTGTAGTGTTGTTGGGGGTGTCGACAGTGGCGGGAGGTGGTGGTTGGTGGTGGTCGACGGTGGTGGGACGGTAAGGGTTGGTGGTGGTGGTGGTTGTAGTGTTGCGGGGGGTTGTTGGAGTGTTTTCAAGTACATAAGGGTGGTCGAAAGTGGCGGGAGTTGGTGGTTGGTGGTGGTCGACGGTGGTGGGACGGTAGGGGTTGGTGGTGGTGGTGGTGGTTGAGGGTGCTGGCTGTTTGAAGGCTGGGGGTGCTGTCTGCAGGTTGCTGGTTGAGCATGCAGGTTGCTGGTGTGCTATGTCCAGCAGAAAAACGCTATCTGGGACAACGCTTTATGTTTGAACATAAAGCGCTGTCACAGACAGCGTTTTATGTTCAACAAAAAAATTGAACATAAAACGCTGTCACGGACAGCGTTTAATTCACATTTGCGTTTTTTAGTTTTTTTAATGGTAAAACGCTGTCTGGGACAGCGTTTTACCAATTGAATTTTTTTTATAAAAAATCCCTAGAAGCTTAGTTTGGTAAATAGTTTTGCCACGCGTCCAAATTGGTTAATATTTTGCCAATTTGGAGAAACGTTCAAAAACTCAACTATCGTTCTTGTTATTTTTGTCCATGTTTTTTGCATAACTATGCATTTTGGTAAGCCCTGGCTAATTCCTTGCATGGCTAGCTGATCTTATGATGAGTAATAATTTCTTTCTTTTTTCACTGCATTTGTGCGCATCAAGTAGAGTGTAGTGAACATGCATTGTCTAATATTCAATTCAAATGTCAATTCAATTATGAAGTTCTCTTCAATCTTGTTATATCTTGACAACCTTGTAAATGTCTCTCAATTGATGTTATTTGTGATAAATTTTGTGCCGTTGTAACGTTGTTGTATTGCCAACTTTCAATTGTTTAAAATAGAATTGACCATTTTGTTGAAATCATTCTGCTTTAGTTCTCTGGATAACGAAGTCAATTATTGTAAACATTTGACTTACAGTAATGTGGAATGATGCATGCATTTCTTTTTGCAGCCGTGGGAAGATAGAGTTCTCGTCCACTTGGTTACTTGGTTTTGTTCCCTTTTTTTTTCAAAAATCAGAAAAAATGATTTGAACTTTTTTATTGTCAGTTTTCAAAATCACTATGATTCTAATATATTTGACTAATTATTACACTAAAACCAAGAAACTGGAAACTACAATATAATAATACTAAACGAGTCCTTAATTATTACATATGTTCTTTCTGTTGGCAAGACTACTTAATACATCCGACTCTAGTATCCATTTTATTTCTATATTCATGAGTGCATGAATAGTGTAAAAGTTAAACTGTCGCAGCTAAATAAAAACGGAGAAAAGAAACATATTATTCTGTATCTTTTTTAATATCAGATGTAGTGTTTTTTTTTCCCCTAAGGGCCAATTCTGATCTCAGAAAACTTGGAAAGAAAATCTTAAATCAATTTTAGCCTTGTAAAACTAGAAAGTATCAGAAAAACATCCTTAAATTGTTAGGTAACAAAGTTTATAATTGAGAACAAGAACACTTTGAGCTTTGTTATTGTGAGGCAAAACGATTCATTGTTGTGATGGCAAAGACTATAAATAGAGTACAAAGATATGATGACCTTAGGAAATATTCTGGCTAAGATCAAATAATGCTATATTCTATCCTATGCAAATCATAACATTACATAATTATCATATCTCCACATAATTCTATTTTAACATTTTTGTATGTAAGAGCCTCATATCTTTCAGCTACCTAGCACATATTCCTGCAGACTGTAAGAGCCTAAAATTTCAACAAGTGCAGCATAGAAACCTTAAAAATGCATTGCTTCAACGACGCTTAGCTCTTTTAGGAACATCTCCTGTGTTATTTTTAGCCCTCTAATGGTATCCTCGATTCTCATTCGATCTTGAGGTGATTCCACAGAACACTTCACGCCGATGTCAATGACAGACCATACACATTTAACATAACAGTCATATCGTGCCAAAGCTACATATTGACTTCCACTGCTTGCAACAACATTATCATCAAAAAGCTTTGGGTCGATAATCTCTGTTAATTGGTCAGACAATGCTGATTTTGCATACTTATGAAGGTCTAAATCTCCCTCGAACATCCTATTTGTGGGATATATAGTGCTCATCATCTCTATCAACACGATGCCATAGCTGTACATGTCACCTTCCTTTGATACCACACTTCCTAGGCCGTACTCTATCCAAAGCAGAATGTTTCAAAAGTCAGATCAGTAAAAATAATAATAATAACTTATGAAAAATGCTAAGTTTTCCTTTACTGATTTTTACTCTAGTGAAGTAATTTGCACATCAAAACTCTTTTTTCGCGTAAATTAAACAGAATGGCCTTAAAAGAAGTAGTGTAGTTACCTGGAGCAGCATATCCAATTGTCCCTTTAACTGCAACTGAATTGCTATTATAAGTCCTTGCATCCGAGTGAAATGTAGCTAACCCGAAGTCTCCAACATGGGCAACCATGTCACTGTCAAGAAGAATGTTGCTTGGTTTGAGGTCACAATGGATTATAGGAACATCACAACTGTTGTGCAGATAATCAAGTGCACAAGCAACATCGATGGCAATTTTCAATCTTTGGAGGAGGCTTAGAGGTTTCGTATGTTGTTCAATGTGAATCCATTGTCTAAGGTTTCCATTTGGCATGAACTCGTAAATTAATGCCTTAAAATCATTCCCTTGGAAGTCAGTACTCGAGCAAGCAGTGACAATCTTAAGCAGGTTCCTATGACGGATATTTTTCAATGCTTCACACTCTGCCATGAAACTCTTCCTCGCTCCTTTCTGTTCAAGGCTGATAACCTTAATGGCTACAACCATGTTGTTTTCTGGATCAAGGACTCCTTTATAAACAGAACCAAAACCGCCTGCACCTATTAAGTTTGCTTCCGAAAATCTGTCAGTTGCCTTCAGAAGCATATTATAAGATACTTTTGAGAAGGGCTCCTTCAAGTTCAACAATGATCCCTGAGATAGCTTGTTCTTTTTATTCCTAATACACATCAGGAAATATATTGCTGAGATTATCGACACACCAACAACTAATGAAGCTACCGCGATAATCAGGGTCACAGCAACAGAGAGTCTACCCCTCCTTTTAGACCCTCTTGCCAAGGTAGTATTGGTTGAACATTTTGGCAAATGAATCTCAGGAATCCCTCCACAAAGCTTTTTATTTCCCAAAGTTGTCACAGCACTTATATTTGTGAAAACTCCTCTTCTCGGAACCTCTCCCTCTAAATTATTAAAAGATACATCTAATCCTAGTAATGAAAAATTAGACAAGAAATCCGGAATTTGGCCTGACAGTCTGTTATGAGATAAATTCAAGTGCTTGATACTAGTTAGAGACTTGAAAGATTGAGGAATCGAACCAGTAAAGAAGTTTTCTCCCATTTGAAGTTCAAGAAGGCCAACGCAACTAGCAAGGCTAGATGGAACCTTTCCTGAGAACGCGTTTCTTGTTATGTCTAACACCACTAAATTCCTCAACAGACCAATCTCCACAGGGAAGACTCCTTGCAGATGATTTTGATCCAAATGAAGTTCGAGTAACATTGAAGCATGGAACAGATGAGAAGATACAGGCCCACTGAGGTTGTTTTCTGAAAGTGTTAAGTATAATAAATATGTGCACTCTCCTAGACTCGAGGGAATAGCTCCTTCAAAGCTATTGTTATCCATATATAACTCAGCCAACCGCGATAAATTTCCTAATGAATAAGGAATATCTCCAATGAGGTGATTGTTACTACAGGAAAAGTGTTCTAATTTGCTAAGATTTTCAATCTCAAGTGGAAGATGTCCTGTTAGTTCATTGTCTAACAATTCTAGTCTTTGTAAGTTAATGAGGTTGAACAATTCAGTTGGAATGGTTCCAGTTATTTTGTTTTGTTGAAAATCAATCGTAGTAATTTCTGTTGACAGATTACCAAGAAAGCGCGGCAGACTCCCACCAAATCTGTTAGAACCACATTCTAACACACTTAACTGACTACAGTTAACAAGAGTTTGTACAAAACTCAGATCATCAGGTTCTCCCATCCCCAGATAGTTCAAGGAGATATCTAGGAATCTAAGATCGGGCATGTCTCGAGCACTAAACATGAATTTTCCTGTGAAATTGTTAGAATAAAGTGCTAGAACTTGAAGCTGAGTAAGGTTAGAAAGAGACAGAGGAAGAGTTCCATGGAAAAAGTTTCCACTTATTTTAAAGTGTGTAAGCTGAGGAAGTCGAAACCCAATATCGAATGGAAGAGTCCCTTCTAGTCTATTAAGGTCCAAATCAACAACAAAGAGAGATGAAAGGTTGTAAAACGACGAAGGAATCGTACCTGAAATCTCATTTTGTACAAGACTGATGTAAACTAAATTTGTTAAAACACTTCCAATGTTGTCAGGGATGCTTCCTTCAAAAGAATTGACAGCTGCAGACAAATAGCTTAACGAAGTCATGTTCGTTACAACTGTATTAAGGAGGTCCCCTGTGAATCGATTTTCCTGCAGTAACAAGTAATTCAAGTTTGACAGACGGCCAAGTTCACGAGGAATGCTTCCTGTTAAACGGTTTCCTCCAAGACTAAGTTTCTCTAGTTTCGAGCATTCAGATATATTGGCTGGAACTTCTCCTTCAAAGGAGTTCCTCTCTAAATTTAGAAGCCTTAGACTAAGAAGATGACCAATTTGAGGTGGTATATGACCTTGGAAAGTATTATCAGACAGACTCAGATTCTGAAGGAAACTCAGGTTTCCAACAGAAGGTGATATGGTTCCTACTAAACCGTAGGACTCAAGTCGTAAGCCAATGACTCGTTGTGAAGGTGTTGCATCACAAGTTACACCGAGCCATTGACACACGGAAATGGTGCTGTTCCAAGAGTTTAGAACACCTTGAGGGTCATTAGTAATTTGAGACTTGATCGCTAAGAGGGCGAGACGGTCTACTGAAGAATTGGCAGAAGTAAGGCATGAATTTGGCAAACAGAAATAGAACATGAAAAAAATTATGAAGATGAGATTCATGACTGATATATGGTTTCAGACTTTCAGGTCAGTTAACTGTTATAACTTGCTGAGTTATTCCTGATTTCTGAGTATATATCAGTATATGATTATATACTTGATATAAAACTATACTTGATACAACTATACTTGACATTGATGGTCTCCCTATCTCAAGTATAAAACTATACTTGATACAATAATGTGTGGAGATGTGTTGACTCTTGACTACTAGGGTAATTATTGTACATTTCTAGATGCGTGTAGAAATGTGCTGACTAATTGGATTATTAATCAGTATTTATCTTTGTAGATATGACAAAAATTTAAATTGGGTATAGTTTGGGTCAATATGTAACAATCAAATTCAAATGTTAAGTCATTCAACCTAATTTTGGATTACTTTGGTATAAAGTAATTTGGTCTTTTGTCAACTTGTTAAGTATTGCCAAAAAAAACAAGACTACTTGTTTTATTTAGTGTTTAGAGAGTCATAAAGACGGGTGATGAGAATCGATCCCAAGATCTCCAGAAATCGGGAGGGAGCTCTAACCACTTGAGCTATACCTCACTCTCCCAAAAAAAAAAAAAAAAAAAATAAATAAATAAAAAAAATAAATAAAATAAAAAATTGTGGTATATAACAAAATAATAACCAAAGTCAAAAAAAATTAATAATAATAACCAATGTGAATCAAATTATCTTTTAGACTGATGAAGACATGAAGTTGGTTAGTATTGAGATATCGTTGAGATGATAATTTAAACTTAAGGTATCGAACTCGAGTTAGTTTTGTCAAATTCAATCATTAGTTATGCAAAAGTAATGTTGCTTAATTTCATTAGAAGAACTGTTTTCCTATTCAATAAAGTTTTGCTGCCAAGTGTGAGACTTTCTGTGAGATTTCGAGGAAAGCAGAACCTTTTGAATATTAGTGCCTAGTTAAGTTGAAATAGTTGATTTACTTAGAGTGAAAATTTCTTAATTTCAGCACATAAGTAAAGCAAGCTTTGAAAGCACCGACTAAAAATTATAAAAATGTAAATTAAAATACTAATAAAGGTTTTTTTTTTTTCTATACCTTGACCAATATTGAAATAGTTTATCATATTCAATTTATCTCTGATATTAGTTAGTCCACACGGAGTTTATATTTTTGCTCCGCAATTTGTCATTAGTTAATTATTTATTATTTATCATATTTAATCTCAAATTGGCATTAATTAAGTTATGTAACAATATAAATAAGGAAAAATGATAAATATAGCCCTTAGGGCTATGAATAAGAAGTTAAAAAAAAAATATTGAGGATAGATTAACATAATCACACCAATATGCACGTGAATTTGTTATGAATTTCTAACTTAATTCCATTTTAGGAAGCATATTTAATGTTTATATCACTACCCATAAATAAATACTTCTTATACTTTGTACTTCCTCCATTTCTTTTTAATTGACACGTTTTGACTTTAGCACTATTCACTCACTCCCCTTTGACCATGTTTTGTAATTTATACGTAATGAAAAATATAGTTGTGTGAGATCTTGTTAGATTTGTCATGATATATATTTTTAAAATATCACTTTTTATAATTTTTGTTTATCGGTAATTAAAGATATTACTGGTTGAAATTATGCATTGGCAAACGTGACTATTGAAACATGTCAACTAAAAAGAAATGGAAAACGTACTAACTAACCTCAAAAGAAGACTAAGGGGCTCATCAAGAAAATATCTTTTTTTTACTAATATGATTGAATTAACTCCGCCAGTGGGAAACCCACTCTCAGGCCTGGATAAAAGAGGGTTGTTACGGTAGATCGGTGACAACCAATGTAAAATTTTGTCACATCGTTTAAGCCACAATGAGAGTAGTACTAGGATGGGTGACCTCATGAAAAGTCCTCATTTTGGTTCATGTAACCAGCCTACTAATGGAATTAAGGCGTTCAAGCAGAAGAAGATTGAGCTTATAACTAATGTGAATAATTAGCTAGTACGATTAATGAAGAAAGCCGAATGCAACAACCGCCAGTGAAAAAGGCATGAAACAAGCACAAACCTAAATAAGAATTCTACTAAGATTATAGAATTGACCAAAAATTTTCACATGGATTGGCGTTTATACAAAAAAGATAATTTAGAATATCTGAAAAGCAATACAACAATTTGGAGCAGTTCATCTCCATCTATTCTTTGATCACAAAAAGGAACCCTGTAATCCAAAAACTCCTGTAACCCTCCCGAGTTCCTTGAAAAGAAGAATCAAACTCCAAATGTGGAGTATGCAATCATCATCATAACCCAAAAGCAAGGATCTCATTGAAAGCACATCTTGAGGGGCAAAAAATGAAAAAATCCTAGTCATAATGGACCTAATTATACACATTTGCAAGGCACATTGATAATCGTGTGGTGCATGACTCGCACATGAGAGCCCGGACCTTCTTCTGATAGGTTCAATAACCTGAGTATGACATGCATATCAGCCGGGAATAGATTGTCTTTGACTCCACGGGAACACGACCCCCTTTTCCTCTCCGACATTCTGACCCAAGTCATGTTTAAACAGGCATCCCATATACTCGTAGATCAAGTCTGCAAACGGATGTTATCATGCACGTTAAATCTTTAGGTCTTCCAATTTCCCATTTATTGTGACGGAGCCAGTATCCTCCGGATGATTTGCAGCCCCATTTTCAGAATTTTCGCAAGAGGTGTTAAGATAGGCATTTGAGACAGCAGAGCTCTTGCAGCCTTCAAAATACACAGAATGAGGAAAAAATTCGGCACATCGTGTCTTCCATCCTGCAAGATTTAGATAGCATGTTGAAGATTAATAAATTTGACCACGAAAATAAAAACAATCAGTCACATTCAAATCATACCCCGTAACAGGCAAAAAATCTAAGCTCACGATTTCACGAGATGATAAATTAGGTTACATATGTACAGATATGTGACGCCTGTGGAAAAACTGACTTGAAAAGATAATCCAAATATCCCTACACAAACCAGAACTGTACACATGTGCCAAACCCACAATATTCCAACCCGGCCCAGCACAAAAATTAATGTGACAGCTAATTGACAATACACATATCCCAACCAGACCCGAATCAGAAGAAAGATGAATCCATTTACGGGTTAAATACATATTGTTAAGATATTCATTTGGTTAACAAGAAGAAAATATATATAAATATACATACATGCGTATTTTACAATATCTATTTTGGTAATAATAGACTCTTTCATAACAAATTAATTTTACGAAGTAATAACTTAATGGATTTAACTTTTTATAATTAAATATAGTGTTAATTAAAGAATAGTTATTGAAAATTATCGTGAATGGCACGGAATCTAACCTAGTTTAAATAAAAAATTTGCCCAAATCAGACGTCACAGAGCTTACAGCTATTGACTAGAGGACCTAGCCTATAAAGTTTTAGTAAGAATAGCATCACAGTGGTAACTGTTAAAGCAGCAGATCAAGCATGTTTCCAGTAGACAAAATTCACCAAGATTCTTTACAAAACTGCTCATGAAAAATTTGCCAATACAGTCAATTTACTTTTTGTCAAGACAGGCAATAATACTAGAAAGGCCACAAAATACTTACTGGATGCAGCATCATTATCAACCAAAACACTTTCCAAGAGTTTGTGAACGGCAACACAGTCCTTAAGCTTCCACTGCCCAACACGGCCGAAAGCTCCATTTCTGTAAAAATATTAAGTTTCAACATCAGCATAGAAAGATCAAAAACAGTACTCCCTTCATTTCAAATTATGTTATCTGCTTCACGGTCTCTTAACACACATGAAATGATAAAAATAGTAATTAAACATTTACATTGAAACAAATCTAACAAGATCACACATGATAATGCTTTTCCTTATCTGGCAGTGAAAGAAAACATATAATCAAAAATTCACGAGTTTAACTTTGAAAATTCAAATGGAGCGAGTTAATTGAGATTGAGAGAATAATATTGGCACTCAAAACAGCATTTATAATATCAGATGAGATCATATTACATCGAAAACACGTCATCTGATGATTCTTCAATCAACTTAACAGCCTCAGACTTTTTACTTGGATCCAAAAGACAAAGCATTTCTGCAACTGCTGCTCTGTGCATCAAGGAATCTGCAGTATAATAGATGTCAGAACATATTGCCAAAAGGTCCAAAACACAGGAAACGAGAGCAAGAGCCAAATATTTCCAAGAAAGCACCTTTATGCTTCGTCAAGAACGACATGTTTGCATCCATCAGAGATTTTTCATGCACTTGACTGCATTAGAAAGCAATGAAGCAATTAGAACGAATAAGGATAAATTGAAAGAACTTATATACGGCAATACAAACAACTTAGAAACCTTATAGATTGACGCTCTGCTTCTAAGACATTCCAGACAAGCTGCTCGGCATCAGAGGCAGGAGCAGGCATAGAGCTCACCTTGTTGAAAAATCTTACCTGTAATTAAGCAAAAAACTTCAGCACTCAACCAATCCGATAATCAGAAGGACAAAGACACCCACCGACACAAACCATGATATGGAAAATGAAAGGAACAGCCAAACAGAATGAGAAAAGAGCATACCAAACAGCGATGTGAATCTGGGTTTTCAGCATCCAACCTCAACAAATTCTTTACAGCCTTCAAACAAAAAAACAAACAAACATAAAATTAAAAAATTAAAATATTAAAAAAAAATTAAAAAAAAAAATTATCAAAGCTTGTTTTTTATACTATAATGCCAAACAAAAAGCGAAGGTAATGTAATGACAGTAGAACAAAATGGCAACATAACAGTGACAGTTTTAGAATTATGATTATTCCAATTAGAGCTGTCAAACTTAAAGTGTTAAAATCCAAAATGCAAACAAATTACCTGCAAAGCAAGTAAAACCTTCTGCTTCCTCATATTTACTTCAAAAGAGAGCAAGTGCGTTTCTAAAGAATCAGCTGAATTTTTCTGCAACAGCTTCAGATACTTAGTAGCTTCCATCATTGTGTCCTCAACCTACAAGAATAAATTGTTTCAATGCAACCATACAGTAATTATGCAATTATACTTTAACAAAAAGGATTTAAAATTTTTAAAAATACAATTACACGGTTACTTTGAGTTTTTGACTTCCTTTTGTGATTTATACTTAAGAAATAGCAGCCATGTGGGATCTTGTTTACTCTCATTAATATTTGAAGGTATTAATGCTTGAAGTCATGTATTGGCAGATATTCCTAAAGTCTAAAGCAATGTGTCAACTATTTTAACACGGAAAAAAAAAAAAAATATAGAAAAAGTATTTAAAACAATTTTAAAAAATTATCAAAACCTGCAAAAGTTTCTCTCCATGAGGATCAGGATCCACTGCTTTAACATGTTTTTTTCCAGATTTCGAGACATTGCTTGCAGTTGCTTCCTCATTTTTACTTTCTGCCTCCTGAAATTAGGCAGAAATTAGATTGACATTCAATGGACAGGAAGGATCCACGATCATCATTAAGAAAATGACACGTACTTTCTTAGCTCGGGCTTCTGCCTTCCTCTGCTTTTGCCTCATTTTCTTTTTCTGAGCAGGAAGCAATTTTGACATCTCCTCATCTTCTTCAGTTGCTGACTTGGAGGGGGCATCGAACAGCTTAATGTAGCATCTGCAGCCACCAAAAAACAGTCAACACCAAACAAACAGGAAAAGAAGAAGGAACAAAAAACCAACTTGAAAAGGTCTACCGTCATAAATATAGATTATGCATCAACTTGCAGAGCCATAAACATATAAAGAAGCTAATATACATTTTGATGTACTAACATAGAGCATTATGCTGAAGAAAAGTAATGAACTGCAGAAACAGATTTATAATTCATGCACCAAAAAATTTAATATCAAATGAACATTTGAAGATCTAATCTTTCTGGCCTTCTTAGAATCAACTTTTGTATGCAGTAGCACTCACAAAGTCACAAGACAACTGGACATGATGATTTTCCACCACCAAATCTTCTTAGGAAAAATAAATAAATAAAACTCCTTTTTTTCAGGACTTTTCAGTAACACTTTAGAGGTGTATTGACTTGTAATGGAAAAAACATGTTAGGGATCAAATTTTGTTGTATTGGGCATTGGCATGAAATCTCTTACTAATTTATATACATTCATATACCACATTTATTTATTTACCGCCTAAAAATGAGCCGTGAAGAGTATCTACCACTCTAGCAAAAAGATTGAAAGTCAACAAAAAAAAAACAAACATTTGGAAACGGAACCACATGAACACACGTTAAATTTGATTCTTAGTAGGAGCACCTGAGCTGAAATTCTTAATCTTTGGCCATAGATTGTAGCAGACAATGGCGGATCCAGGATTTCCAATTAGGGGTAGCATGTAGTCATTTAAGAAAATTTTATACCAAAAAAAAATATTGAATAACTGAAAAATCGGACTTCATAGGTGGTGGTCATATATAAAAATTTCGCAAAAAAGGTTAACAAAATAACAAACCTAGTTACTTTTTGGATGCAATGTAACATGATGTTATATGACTGAGAACTTCTTTTAAAATAAAAACAGTGAAGTTGTATGGAGTATTAAATTTGTATTTTTTTTTTAATAATTAATGCTAGTAGCTTTCAAATGTAGCTAATTTACCAATACAGTTAACAAAATATTTCATACTCTTTAAATAATTAACGTGTGGAAACGACAAAAAAAAAAAAAAAAAAAAAAAAAGACTTGGAAAGGAAAAAGTCAATGAAGAAAATGGAGATGGAGAAGGTCGAACCCCTGATGTGCCGCACAACAACCAAAATTTAGGTAAAAACCCATTTACCACTGCAGCAAGCATTGAGATTAGTTCAAGCTGAGCAGTTTTAAAATTTTATACCAAATTACTAGGGGTAGCATGTGCTACCCTAGTTACTTCATAGATCCGCCAGAGGTAGCAGGATATCTATCCCCAATGTTAATGATAGACAATAACATGTCAAAATACATATGAGATATAGCAGCGTATCTACCTTCCCAGTAAAATAAATTATTGACCCAGGTAGCTGCCACATAGAACACAATTTAGTACGTAACTAAATCACCGCAAAATACTTTTCAGCAAAGGCTCCAGAAGGGGGGTGTGTGAGTGTGTGTGTGTGTTTTTTGGGGGGGAGGGGGGGGGGTACTGGTTTTCAACTTTTTGTTCCCTTAAATATGTCTGCAATCATATAAAATGAGTTCCACACATTCAGGAAATGTAAACCGACAGTGAACGAACAAAAAGATTTGACAGTCGACCAGTGAACAGCAATCTAAGTACAAACTTTACCATGGCATTTAAAGGAGAGGGGGAGGGGGTAGAGAGAATCACCTGATTGCCCCAGCTGCAGCCTTTTGAAAATACGAGTGTGAATGCAATCGGTCCTGAAACTTCAGCATTTCCACATACGTTCTCAAAGTCATTTTTCTTAGACAGTATGAGTGGAAATCAAATTGGTCCTCAGTTATATCAGCATAATGCTTCTCCACGGCTAAAAATTTTTTTAAAGAACGTCCAAGATCACCTTGTCTGAAATAGCTCTCACCAGATGCAAGCTCGTACCTTCCATATACGATCAGAAGCACAATCAATATCTTTCTTACATATATAAATTGCATTGAGAATTATTCACTGAATACCAAATACGTACCACATGCACTGCATGTCATACAAATTATTATGCTGATCACCATCTTTTGTGAACAAGACAGCTGTTTTCTCAGCTAAAGTCACCTATATACATGTTCAACAGATGGAAAATATAAGGAATGAAACCAACACAAAAAGTCAAAAAAATTTCTTCAGCAAAAGAAGAAAAGCGCAGACCTGATCAGCTTGCAGCATACGCTTGACACATTCACTGTTTACATAGCGATCAGCAAGATCCATGCATCGGGCTTCATCTGCTAAAGCAGCAGCTGCCTTCAAGTCACCAGCATGCTTCAAGATTCGGCTCTGTGGAAACGTAGCACACAGTAAAAGCAAGGTCACATATAATTGTACAAAAGAGTTCAGGGGTAAAGATGAAAAGGCAGTACACTTATCAGTTTAACAAACACAAGACATTGATCACATTACGAGAATGTGATACATACGAGAACAGGACTACAAAAGGCAAGCTCAAGAAATCCTGAAAAGGCTGCGCGAGATATGAACGAACCTTAACAGAATAAAGATCAATCACTGTAGGGGTGTGATTCATAGCTTCATCAATTTTTTCAAGAGCGGTGCTGTATTGACTACGTCTATCGTAATGCTGTAAAAGCAACAGGTAAAAAGAGCAAACGGACTTAAAGAAAGTGTAATAGGGATAACTCATTGTAGACTGTAATAACTACATATTCATAAATGACAGAAAAGCAGACCTGTGCCACCAAGAACAAAGTCCACATGAAGGTAGAAGGAGGCTCTTTTTCGGTTCTGTAAATTACAGGAGACCATCAGTCAAATTTTCAGAAATATAGATACAAAAATCAAAATTTTCAGAAAGATGAGCAGAAAAATCAACACACAAGACGCAACCATTAATGTTATGAAATACTATGCTGTCCAGGGGTAGACCAAAACATTCAAAAAAAAGAATAAAAAAATCATTTTGGTTAGAGCAAACAATAACATGCCAAAATCAAATAAAATAAAATAATATAACATGCCTCTTTATCAAACCCAAGGTACAACTACAGAGCAGATTATTACAGTACAATATAAACTCTAGTTTGCTACTTTTTACAAAAAATGCACCTACCATGAGTGCATATCAGAAGTGCTCTATAACAAGAGGCATATAAAATTCAACATACCTCCCAGGATAACCTCCAGTTTTCCTGAGTGAACCCTCCAAGTCCAATATCAATTTTTCAAGAATGTCTGCCTGTTAAATAGAGAGAGAGAGAAAAAAAAAAAAAAAAAGAGAAAAAAAAAAAAAAAAAAAAAAAAAAAAAAAGATGATATATAAGAACACGACCAAACAATCCCATGTCCCTGACTCTCCTACATATAACAAAAGAAAAGGAAAAGGGTGGAAGGACAAATAAATCACAATAAAATAATGCATTTCATTATGTCAACGTTTTGAAACTATTCTTAAGTTAGTTTCGACCATATTTTTTTAATAACATATTATACTTGCAAAAAAAAATCATCATTTTTATGTAAAAGGTTATTGCGTTGATCTCAATGTATATATTCTAGTAGTATACAACACATGTTTTACTGATAGGTAATTAAAAACATTAATAGTCAAAATTTTGTCTGACGACATGACTAGTGTAAAAGTCAAAATGTACAAAGCTAAAAATTAAAATACAGAGGAAGTGCAACAATGTCAGCCACATTCACAACTGCCCTATTCCACATCACTTTAAAATGCATACTGACCTTTCCAGGTTGATCATAAAGTGGAGACAGATCTGAAAATAAAGAAGGAACACCCTGCAAGCATCAAATAACAAGCATGGATTAATTTGATGAAACCACAACCACCAGATAAATAAAGGTAGCACGATTCAGAATACCTTGGTTAGCAAAGGCTGGATATAGTTGTCTGCAGCTTCTTGAAACTTTTCCCCTTGCAGAAAATCAAGTGGAATTCGCTGGTAGAAAATAAAACCAGTAAAACAAGAAAAATAAGCTTAACAAAAACATATAGGGGAGGCCCAATGGAGGGGCATGCTAAACTCCAACGAATAAGAAAACAATAACAAATGAGAATCCATCCAATTAATTCAAAATAAAAGCTTATGAAATGAGAATGTAACTCAAGAACGCTATTTTTTTGAATAGAGAAAGAGGTAATCAAACATTTGAATTAATAATTATAAATTTCTAACCTTAGCGGCAGATGACCATTTATATTCTTGCTGCAATGATTTATACAAGGCATCGAGTTTCTCTATTTCTTCAGTTGTATACTGTCCTTTTTCTGAATACAGTCCAAGGCATCTTTGCAAACCTTCATAGTATCTAGACCAAAAGACGGAAAGAGAAATGAATTAGCCTCAACCCACCTTCCCAGCAAACCCCATTTGGCAGAATAATACAGATACAATCACAAGATATTATAAGGTTATGGATTTTGGCAGAAAATGTTTCACATTTCACTTTGAACAATTGAGCGGGCATTTTTACACAACTACAAACAATTAAATACGTCAGTTCATTCAGAAAACCAGCATGCAGATTCCTATACAAGTTTGCATGTGCATCATTAAAAAAAAATTAAATAAAGTTTTGTTTCGCTAATAAACAAAAGACATGAAATAGCAAACACCTATAATTGTCAGGATTCATGGAGAGCAGCATTCTGTATAGTTTCGCAGCTTCTTCCAGACGATTAAGTTTCAGCAGAAGAGAAGTTTCCTGTTCTTTGTAAGATAATCTATCAACCTATATCCAAACCAACCAAGAAAAAATCAAGATTATAGATTCAACACATAGAAACTATACCAGAACAAAAGTCATATTATTCAATCATCTCACGATTTTGATTTCCTTCCGCTGTAGTTCTTCATGAGCTCTCTCCAAGGATCCACAATCTTCCAACAGAGACACCTAAAGAAATGAAATTACAAATTTGATTAATGTCATCGCTTAACAAAGACGAGAACATAAAACTAAAGAGAGATAGCACAAGAGCAAGCCGGCAAATGCACCCTGTTAATGGAAATTGAACTACAGGTGAATCATAGAATACAGAAATAGTTTATGTTTTCCATATGTCACTTATATTTCATCTACTCCCTCCATTTCTAAATGATCTTGCTTTGATGGTGATTCTCTCAAAAAAAAAAAAAAGAAAAATCAAAATAAGAAGAAAATTAGAAACGAGAGAGTAGTACTTAATTCAGCTACTATTTTATATTGAAGTCAAAACATTGGATGGATTAAAGAGATATTATTTTATAAAACACATCTTCCAGGAATACTTCTACTAGAATCAAATAGATAAAAAAAGGAATCAAGTGAACCTGAAGTTTGGGACTTTATTAATAGCTCAGTTCACCATAATAAATTGACAATAAGCTTCTAAAATCTAACATTCTAACAAGACCGAAATCTTCAAACTGTCATAACAGCAAATAAGATCAACACCACAAAACATTATACTTGCACTGTTCCACATCGCTACATTTAGATACACTATTTACACAGCACTTTTGACCATCTAGTATGATTTATACATAATTAAAACACAGTCACGTAGGATATTGTTAGATTCGTCTCAAAATATACTCTCAATAAATCATTTTTTAATATTTTTACTCATACACGTATTAAAGATATTAATAGTTAAAGAATGCGTTGGGAAGCGTAAACTCTACAGGTTGCAATAAATATGAAACAGGGGAAGTATATTTTAAGGATAAATAAGAGCTCAAAAACACAAGTTTCTAAATGACATATAAAATTAGAACAGAAGAAAAATCAATTATTGAGTGTTGACATTTGCACTACTATCAGAATTCATAGTAACATTAGGACACGCCTACTTTTTAGGTTGTATTCACACTCCTCAAAAGTGGACACCACAACAGTGCCCAACAAGCAAACATCCATGGTTTCTACTTATAGATAGATAGATAGATAGATAACACTTGTGTCCAACAAGTACTAGAACATAGGTGAATAGACGGTTCGCTTAAAGAGCTGCCAAGTTCTTTTTCAGAAAGTAAGAAAAGCATGGTTATCATTGGTTGTTAAAAAAAATTAATAACACATTGTAAGGGACGACTCGCTTGGAAACACAGTAACACACACATCCCCCCCCCCCCGGGGGGGCCCTAACAAAAAAAATTACTGTAAAAATTTAGGTGCCAAGCATGTCTTTTGTATGACGTAGTCAAGTACCTTATACAGCAGCATTTCACTATGCTCACATCGTTCATTATCTGGTGGATAATCATCCTCCAGTGTTCCTTCATATGCCTCTAGAATTTCAATTGCTTTTGATGCACTACAATCCAAAATTGAAGTGTAAGATTTAATTGAATGCAGATATTCAAGTTTCAAGAACTTCCAATAAATCACAATAACGGATTATACAAGTACATTAGAATATTTTCTTACAGATGCACAAACAGAATGAAATGGGTAAGACAAGGAGACATTTAAATGATTATCAGTAATATGAACCAAGTCAATCAGTGAACAATTCACCGAAACAAAGAAGCTTCCATCTGATACAAAACACACTAATAATTGGTCCTATTTTGCGGTCCTACATCCTAGTAAATTCATCTAATATTTGATCCTGTCAAACAGGTAACTATTATAAGGGCCCATTAACCCTGCATGTTATTTTACTTGGAACCTTCATGCCCTTCATTGACAATTGAATTGCTGCTGAATGCCTAAGCCACCAGATGAAGGTTTAACATTAGTACACAATTTAAGCATCTTGCATATGAACAATCAGTATGCCCTAACACAATAAATGCACCCTCAATTACATCGAGCTTCGTTTGGACCTTCCAAAGAAACCATGTCACTAGGTATCACCTAAATGTCTTGCCAGGAGCGCATCACAAGTATGTGGACCATATACAAACATTGACAACTTCTATCGGTGGACCAACTCAAAAAAATAAGCAACATCACTCATCAGAAGGTAATCCAAGCAAACCCATTTCACGCAAGCACTCAATGCCGGAGAAGTGGAGAGTGCAATTGTGTTTGACTTACAGGGCCAATGTTAAACCACCTAGGGCCATATGAGCCTTTAATAGCAATAATCTAAGTCAGAGAGTACAGAATCATTTTGGACTAATAGAGTCAAGCACTTAGAACATTTTGTTGTGCCTGAAGGTCTATTTTGCACCCTGTAATCTGTACACATCAGTTTCCTCCAACACAAAGACCTGAAATTTGCAAACCTGAGGCTTAATCAAGCAAAAACTACCTGGCTTTCTCAACATGGAAATCTGAAGAATGAAAAAAAAGCCTTGGTCACCTTTAAGTAATACCTCATAATTAATTTATCTCCACCAGAACCTCTTTTAGAAGGGATAAGTAATTGGCAAGGAGTTAAACTATGCACAATGTGTAAATCTATACTTTTATACTAAAGTAATCCCCATAATTATCCCCAAAATACGCGTGTCATCACCTTAGAAAAAATTTTCCCGCCAAAAAATTTTGTTACTCTTTTTTTATTTCATTTTATTTTTGTTTTTTTGTTAAAGAAAGAAGTTTGTTACTATATCTTAGGAAGAAGCTAAGTTTTAATTATTTGGTCTTATATTTAGGAAATGATGCACAACAAGAATAATTCAAAATATTTAAATAAAAAAAATATATAATGAAATATTATTGTAAAACCGTGCATGGCACGGGTTCTGAACTAGTTACTAGGTATACCTATCACACACCAATGAACCGACTCCCCTCATAAAAATAAAGCAACATAAAAAAGTACCAACCAAAGAAAACTAGCAAGTGGGTACACACAAAAGATCATACTTGCACAAATGTCCACAAAGAATTTTCAAATATTGTGAAAATCAAGATAAATTTATCTCGACTACAAAGTGCAGGGCTAAGATGCCAGGTTAAGAACCAATTTCTAACTGGACTCCAGACAATCAACAACCAAAATATTGAGAAAATCAAGAAAGTGGAAGTTATGGAACAAATCAAAAAATCACATAAGGCAAGGAAGACAAAATAATTATATCCTCGTGATCTGATTACACTTGCAAAAAAATTTAAAAATAATCCAGCAGCATTCTCCTTAATAGAAGATGTTAAGGAAATATTCAAGCAATGGAATAGTCCTATAATTCCTCAGTTACAAATGCCATCCCAAACTACATCAAAAGGGCACAATTTTTTCACAGATATTAACCAGATGGAAAACCAACTTAAGAAGAGAAAACATATATACTTTGAGTTTAGGTGGTGTGCAACTGCAAAGCCAATCCAATTCATGCGATGATTGGGTTTCAAGCTCAAAAGCCGCTGCCTTGTTTCCACAAAACCTGTCAAGTCACGCATTTGAGCCTGCAGAGAAATCAGCAAGGAATGACTTACAATTTTACAGAAGAAAAAGAGAGAAAGAGATCCATATGTACTCAACGCTACTAAAGAGTAAAGACTTTCTTATTCTTATCGTTTTTAACAAATTGGCCCTTTACTCATAAGTATTAAGAAGAGGCTACTGAAGGATTCTTTATTTCCATGTTTTACATATACATACCACTGAAGTGTAAAATATTGGAAGACTAATACACAAAAGCTGAATAACAGATCATTCCTCTTAGAAGAGAAAAGAATACATTAAACTAACCCATAATACTTCCAAGAGGGTGCCCAAGTCGTAAGAATTCTAAAAATTAGGAAAACAGTAAACAGTATATCACCTGCAAGAGAGATAAATCCCGCAAAATCTCAATGTTATCAGGATCAATCCTCAAAGCATTTCTGTAACATTTAATAGCCTCCCTGTATTCCCTGTCTGAGCGATACAGAAGGCCATACACATGCCAACAAACATGACTTTTGAGGTCATTCTGCACCAAGAGATGCATTAAAATTACAATCTTAACCAATGAAAACAAGAACAAACCATAAAAATCCATAAAAGGATAAGTAAGAGCACACATGCTAACCTTTAATCCAAGTCTAACAAGTTCATAAGCTTCTGTTTTACGGTCCATGCAATTCAGAGTTAGCCCTTTCATGGACAGAGTCTCTGTTAACCATTCAAAGATATATGTTATGAAGATGAAAAACATCATTTCACTATTCTTTAGACAAAATTAAGAACGGTTGCCATTAGAATCCACAGGCTTGAAACAAAATTACAGAATACAATTAATTAGAATTTATCATACCAATGGACGAAGCCTTCCTATCTTCATAAGAAAATAAAAAGAAAAGTAACTCCCCACACATAAACATAGCCCATTCACATACAAACGCCCACATTTCAATATATTGGCAGCGAACTTCTTGAACTACATATTGTTTATGACAGATGATGAAGTGATGATCTGAGACTTTAAAACTTAATGCAATAAGAAATAAGAGAGCTATATCTAAAAGCGATTGTAACACACACACACCAAAAAAAAAAAAAAAAAAAAAAAAAATTAAAAATAAAAATGAGGCCTAGAGGCAAAGAGTGCTAGAATAGTAAAGTTCCCTTCCCTTGTCTGGAACAACTAATCAGTAGGATTCTACCAGGAAAGAGTTGTGAATAGTATCTTTTAAAAAAAGACATTGAGTAATTAGGAAGGCTATTACTCTTCAAGTAAAAAGGTAAGAGCAAGAGGTGAAAGTATCATACGCATACACAAAGATTGTCATTTAGAAGGAAAAAAAAATCAAGAAAATCACAAGTTTTCTCACAAGCTTGGAAGAAGTAACTCGCATCAAAAAGCTAAAGTTTTTTTTTTTTTGGAGGAAGACATGATCGATGATCCCCATGAATAATTAAAATCACGACCTCATGTTCATTCATCATACTGCAGCAGCATGAGATGCAAGCCTACCTTGGGTGGCATGCAAGAAAGGGGATAATTACCTATGAACCTGATGTTATGAAACCCCACAAGGAGCTGACATCTAAAAATTGATGCAAAAGATGGAAGCTTTAAAGTTTTTCAAAATAAAGATACCAACTTTGGATCAAGGAGTGTACTCTGAAGGAAAGAAAAAACATTAGAGAAACAGTTCCCAAGAATTCTGGCAATTATTTAAGTAAGAAGTATAACAACTTCACAAATGCTTTGGTTTTATTAGTTTCCTCGAAACATAATACGTTGATGTCTCAGGTTAAACAGAATCATGTACTTTCAAGTTTCAACAGTGTAACCCAGTTTTGAAGGGAAAAAATGTGGTAGAAGAGCCCCTCAACAATAGAACTTCAAACAAACGATCACAACAATTATATCAAAATCAAAGCACCTAACTAATGACTCACTGTCAGCAGAATTTGCTAATTTAAGAATATTATATATACATGTAAAATTCACTTTTACCAGAGTCAGAAACTCATATGACATGATATTTTTACATACCTCCATGGTCCGGAAACTTTTTCAGAATGGCATCCGCTGCCTTCAATCCCTTCTTATACTGCTTTGTTTCATAGGATTTCTGGGGGAAAAATTGAGCAGAAAAATAATTATGGTTATAAATCCATATGCAATCACAATACTGTATTTAAGACCTTCCAAAATTTATCAAGAAACAGAAACTCAGAGCTAAAAAGGTTAAGCCTCATATATTAAAACTACTGACTATATATGAGAGGTAAAGACCATTAACCTAACATAAACCAATGCCCCCTAATCTGCCAACCTACATCACAAGGGAAGGAATACATGACAAGTCCTGCTCTTTATCTCCTATTACAGTAAACACGACGATTTTTGTAATTCTTAACTGCGAAGATTAAAGGACTAATGACCGAACATTCACAGAAAAAATAAATTCTACTTAATAAAGCTTGAAAATAACAATCAGCACAAGGATGGTTAATTCCAATTGACCTTCCAATTGATCAATTCACCGATTCCAGCAGTGTGTCATTGGACCACTGACACCACTGTGATGAAACAAAATTCTACATATTCATCTTTTCCCCATCGTTAAAAAACAACCGGCATTCACATTGCTTACACTAATAAATAGCAAGAACAACAAATGTGATTATGTGAGTAATTAAACCAGTAGTCAACAAAGAACAACATCAAGCTAAAACCCCAACAATTAAACTTAACAAAAAGTAACTCGAAAGCTCAAATCAAGCACAAAGCATCAAAATCAATAAGAACAAAAAAAAAAGACAAAAAATCCTGAATTTAAGCAATAAATATTCCAAACAATTGAATACTAATCTAGGGTTTAAGGGGTGGCGCAGAATTTTCAATGACGCAAACAAATCAACAACCAAATAATTGAACCACGATCAACGAAAAGAGTTGAACTAAAAGAAGAAAGAAAAAGCGAACACATACAACGATGAGCTTGAAGAGATTGGCTTCCTTAGGAGGAAGTGAAGCGCCCATTTTCGGCTGCGATATTCCGAGGTGAGAGAGACGATGAAGGTGATGAGAAACAGTGGTTGATTTGGAGAAAAGCTAGAAGGAGTTTTAATGGCTGCGGAAGAGAGAGAAATGGAGGAGAGAGAAAGAGAGAGGTGGCGTTTATCTGCTGCAACCCTACTGAGGGTGAGAAAAGGGAGAAGAGAAGAGAGTGAGAGAGAGAGAGGAGGGGGATGGAGAAAAGTAGGGAATAGGGACAAGCAAAACAATAGAAATTTTCTTGTTTTCAAGGGTAAAATCGTCATTTTCTTTGGAGAATTTGATTCCGAATAATATATCGCGCAGCTTAGTATGTTACTCCCTCTGATTCGGAATAATCCACACATTCCCCTCTAATTATAAGTTGGTAGAGTGTATAAATCGATTGTCAAGCTACAACCATTAGCTTAGATTTCGCAGCTTAGTATGTTACTCCCTCTGATTCGGAATAATCCACACATTCCCCTCTAATTATAAGTTGGTAGAGTGTATAAATCGATTGTCAAGCTACAACCATTAGCTTAGATTTCGCAGCTTAGTATGTCACTCCCTCTGATTCGGAATAATCCACACATTCCCCTCTAATTATAAGTTGGTAGAGTGTATAAATCGATTGTCAAGCTACAACCATTAGCTTAGATTTCGTTTGGCATTGTTGTGGTTTTCTATTTTTTGATTTTTTGTTTTTCAAAATCTATGAAATATTTCATACTTCGTATAATGAATCAAAAATTAGTCTAACTTATTAAAATAATGATAATTTTGAAAACTAATAGCAGAAAAGTGAAAACACCTTTTTTTTATTTATAAGATTCGTTTTGCATCGCTGTGGTTTTCTGTTTTTAGGTTTTTTGTTTTCAAAATCATATGATATATGTCATATAATGAATAAAAAAATTAGTCGAACTTATTAAAATCATGATAATTTTAAAAACTAACAACAAAAAGTGGAAACACCTTTTTCATGGTTCTAGTTTTTGGTTTATTGGTTTAAATAAAAAAACGATGTCAAACAAGCCCCCTAGCTTTTGTTTTTTTTTTTTTAGAAAACTAAAAACAAAAAACGATGTCAAACAAGCCCTTAGGCTTTTGGTCGAGTTGATTTTTTAAAATGATACACTTGTCCACTTGATCGAGGTCACACATTGTCAATCGCTCATTTCAAGTGGTATCCATGATGGGTATGTGTTATGATGAACTATATCTAAATTAAATTTAGAAATAATCAACAATGGCTCTGCCCGATTTTTTAGTGGATCTTTACCTAGCTAGGATTCCCAATCTCAAACGTTTGTTGCTTATTGTTGTCTTGTTCAATAATATAGTTGTTTATCTCAATATATGTATGAAATGACCACAAGCTAGGCTTCTAATTGGTGTTTGTTATTGAATTCATTCAATCCAACAATGCTAGTTTTTGGAACGAAAATTCATCTTTTTCATATTGAAATCATTCTCATGTAATTGGATCCTGCGAAACCACAACAATCCTTAGAAAAAATTGTATTTCAGCTTATCACCTTTATTTTATTTGATTTTTTTTTTTTTTTTTTTTGAGATTTTAAAAGTTTATGAGACTTACTGTCCAACGAGTCTTGAAACAACTAACAATTTAGGAGGCTTGCTAAATTAAGGGTTGGGGCATCATAATTCTTTCACATATGATGATCTTAGGAAGCACAAAGTGTTGGAATTTTGCATGATACAAGTAAACCATGGCTTAGAAAGAAGTAGGAAATTCACTCTAATGATTCATCTTTTCCTAACTAGGATTTATTTGACAACGTAAGGAAAACTGCTAAATTAATTCTCTTAATCGCGGTTGTATCTGATACAATATGCACCATTTGTGATGATGTCCATAAGCGTGAAATTAAACTTGAGTTGAAGGAGGTATCTTTTTCTCTGCAATTGAACGAGGCGACTTGCGTGGTTAAACTTAATATTATAAGCAAACCAATCATCTTATGCTCTTTGGTTTTGAAGATTGATATGAGGAATGCAACGGTTTTATTTGTTTAGTAAAGGCTCCAGTAAAGTAAAAGGTGTTTGGGTCCAATTTAGTCAAAATTGGGCCTAAGCACTAAATGATCCAATTAAAAGCCCAAGGTCAAGGTTCAACTCTCCAATTGCACAAAAGTCAAAGGTCAGCCCACAAAGCATGCCAATTGGGCTAAGGCCCAACCTCACCATGTATGATGAGGTATAAAAGCCATCATATTGACACATTCATACATTGACGTTCATATTCAGATATATTCCACAAAAGCCTCAAGCTACAAACTCTCTTGCATAGTGTCTTCCTTTTACACATTGTACTGACTTTAGCATCGGAGGGGCCTTCCTCGGCAACACCCCCGAGGCTAGTTTACGTGTGTTTACTGTGCAGGAAACCTTCGGCCCAACATAACTTGGACCGAATCCAGTCTTCTCCATTTCAGCGGACCTTCGGCAAGGTCCCATTGTTTTCACCCGAAACAATTTGGCGCCGTCTGTGGGGAAGACTTTCAAAAATCTTTAAGCCAAATTCCTAACCAAGATCATCTTGCAATTATCTTAGCAGCCATGGCTAAGAACCGCAAGAGCAAAAGCCTCCGTCAAGGAGCGGGCGAAAAGCCTAAAACCCCTACACCATCGCCCTCGCCGGACCGGAACTCTCCCAAGGGTGCCGGCTCGGGGGGAGGATCATACAAGGAGGATTCCCTATCTCCCGTAATGCATGACTCTCAATATAGGCCGGACCACTCTCGGTCTAGCAGGGGTCAGTCTGATCATAGGACATATTCAGTGTCCCGAAGCCAACCATCGGCTGCGCGGCCTCATTCCCACACTCGGCCGAGGACCCCTTTGACGGGGCCCAGTTCGGAAGAGGTGGCAAGAGCGCTGGCAGTACTCATGGAGGCAATGAGGGCACAAAATATGCCACCGCCTCGTGATCGAACTCCTCCGCATACCCGGCATCAGCGGAGGAAGTTAGACCATGACGGTGGGAAGCTTCCTTCCTTCCGGGAACTGGAAGAGTGGGAGGAGGATTCTTGGAAAAATGAAAAACAGAGGAAAAAGAACCCTCAATTATTTAAAGGATCCTCATCCTCAAGACCAGAAGCGCATAAGAGCAGCAGCTCAGCTTCTCGGCCAGAATCTACTCGTCGAGAACCTGAGACTGTTCGCAGAAGCGTCCTTGACCGACTCGGCGGCCAGGAACCGAGCGTGCGTAGTCGCCTCTCGTTCCCTGCAGCCGAGGCCCAGACTTCCCAGCCAGGGACGAAAACCACTCCTACCTCTCTAAGAGGGCGGAGCGCGGTCCCTTCGGCCAGGAACAAGGGCAAGGCCGTTATGCTACCCGCTAGTTCACCATTCGAGCAATGGATACTGGAAGAGCGCGTACCCACGGTTAAAATACCGTCGCATATCACATATGACGGGACCACGGATCCGAAGGACCACGTGGCCTCGTATGAGACTCATATGCATCTTTGCCCCAGATCCGAGGCGACTTGGTGCAAATATTTCCCAACCACTCTCAAGGGGGTCGCGCAAGCGTGGATCTCCAAGGGAGTAAGGCAAGGCTCCATAACAGGTTGGGATGATCTGTCCTCCAAGTTCAGGAGCAAGTTTTCCACGGCAAACCGCCGAGAGAAGACTACCGCAGAGCTCATGAGTCTGCAACAGGGGGAAACCGAAAGCCTCCGAGACTACCTGACCCGTTTCAGTAACGAGTCATCAAGCGTCTCCCAGCTGGACCAGGGGTTAGCTGTTTTTGCAATGCAGAATGGCCTTCAGCCAGGAAAATTCCTAGACTTCATGGTCATGCATACCCCGCAGACCTTGGAGGAAGCTCTTAGTGCTTCGGATAAGTTCATCCGAGCCGAAGAATGGAATAAAGCAAAAACCCAACCTCAATCCGGGGGAGGGAAACAGAGGCAAATACCCTTGTCTGAAGGCCAAGGCCATAAGGCAAAGGGAAAATCAAAGGCTCCGGAGCCATCTTTGGCCAACGACCTAAAGAAGGACAGATTAGCCTCATACACAGGCAGATACGAGTCCTACACTTCGCTTTCTCTTCCACGCGCCAAAATTTACAGTGTGACGAAGGAAGAGCAGAGTTACCGAAAGCCGCGACCACTCCCAGAGTGGTATCAGCGAAAAAATAAAAATCAGTGGTGTGAGTTCCACGAGTCTTCGGGCCACAACACTGAGGAGTGTATCCAACTGAAGGACCAGATAGAGGACATGGTCCGGAAGGGATACTTGAAAAAATACATCGCGGATCACCGCGAGAAAAAAGAATCTGAGAGGTCAGCAAAGGACCCTCGGCAAGACCTTGATTTCCCCCGGAAAAACAGTAAAAAGCCGGAGGGGAAATTCCCTTCGATCAATGTTATCTCGGGAGGAATATACTCGCGGAGGGAGCACAAGCGCCACCTTAGAGCTTTGACTCACCAGGTGAACAACGCTGACATTCAATCTCCCCAGTCGCCGGTGCCGAACATGACGTTCACAGCCGCCGACTGCCGGGGATCACGTTCCCTCATGAGGATCCGTTGGTGATCATCGCCACGGTGGCCAACCACGACGTCAGTAAGGTCCTTGTTGACGGTGGCAGTGGAGCAAACATTCTGTTCCGAAAGGCCTATAATCAAATTAAGCTGAAGCCCAAGCACCTTACGCCGGTACCCTATCCGGTATCCGGGTTCAATGGGGCTTCAACTTATCCAGATGGGAAGGTGACACTTCCTATCACCATCGGTTGCGATGAGGCAGCCCGGAACGTCATGATTGAATTTTTGGTCATCGACGCTCCTTCAGTGTACAACGTGATTTTGGGGAGACCCATAATTCACGAGATCCAAGGGGTCGTCTCAACTTATCATCAGCTGATGATTTACGTCTCAGACGCCGGCTTCCCCGAGAGGATACAGGGCAACCAAAAGGACGCCCGAAGGTGCAACTACCTCAAACCATCCAGTAGTCGCCCAGACGACGATAAGGATGAGGAGGGGAAAGGAAAAGAAAGAGAGCCAAGCACAAAAAAGCCGAAAGGCCTAAGTGCTTCGGCCCAAGGATCCGTGCCCAGAGAAAAAGGGCCCGAAAGGGAAAAGGCTGACTCTTCAGCTGAGCCGCAAGACTCAGAGAGCCAGCCGAAGAACACAAAGACTGGGACACCTGCTGACATTGGCAGCAGACCAGATTCTGAAGAGTTCAGTCCATCGGCAATGGACATGGACCAACAGACTGAAACAGTTGAGTTGGCTGAAGGAGATGCTGAGAAATGTGTAACAATCGGGATGGACCTTGATCCTAACACCCGTTGTGAACTTATTCAGCTCCTTCGGAATAACAGAGATGTGTTTGCTTTCTCGGTAGCTGATATGCCCGGGATAAGTTCAGACCTCATCTCCCATAAGCTTAATGTTGACCCAACGTGTCGACCAGTTAAGCAAAAGAAGCGGAATTACTCCGCCAATAAGAACCGAGACATCGCAGCCGAAGTCAAAAAATTATTGGAGGCAGGATTCATTGAACCTTGCCAATATCCAGAATGGCTGGCAAATGTGGTGATGGTTCAGAAGCCCAATGGTACCTGGAGGATGTGCGTTGACTTCACGGACCTAAATAAGGCTTGTCAAAAGGATTTCTATCCCTTGCCGAGAATCGATCAGCTAGTCGATTCGACAAGTGGCCATGCCTTGCTTAGTTTCATGGACGCATTCTCGGGGTATCATCAGATCTTTATGCACCCCGACGATCGAGCCAAGACAGCATTCGTCACGAACGCTGGGGTGTATAATTACAAAATGATGCCCTTCGGATTGAAAAATGCGGGGGCAACCTATCAAAGGCTGGTGGATCAAGTTTTCGCCGATCAAAAGGGCCGAAACGTGGAAGTCTATGTTGACGATTCAATCGTCAAAAGCAAAAAACTAGAGGACCATGTAAAGGACCTGGCTGAAACTTTCGCCACCTTGAGAAAGCATCAAATGAAGCTGAATCCGAAGAAGTGTGTCTTCGGCGTGAAGTCAGGGAAATTCCTGGGGTTCATGGTCAGCAAAAGGGGGATTGATGCCAATCCCTCTAAAGTCAAAGCGGCGTTCGACCTTCCTGAGCCGAAAACGAAGCGGGATGTTCAGCGGCTCACCGGAAGAATGGCAGCCCTCTCGAGGTTCATTTCCAGAGCTTCGGATAAGGGGTTACCTTTCTTCAAAGCCCTGAAACTCCCGAAAACAAAAGAGCTTGTTTGGGAGGAAGAGCAAAAAGACGCCTTTCAACAGCTTCGGGAGCATCTGGCTCGACTCCCAACGCTCGCTAGCCCAGCTGAAGGAGAAACTTTATACCTATATGTGGCCATTAGCCCGGCCACCATCAGCGCAGTATTGCTGAGGGAAGAGAGTAAGAGTCAACAACCGATCTATTTCGTCAGTCATACACTGACGGATGCCGAGACCCGCTATCCTCTACTCGAGAAAGTTGCTTTCGCGGTAGTAATAGCTGCTCGGAAGCTGAGGCCCTATTTTGATTGCCATCAGATAGTGGTCTTAACTGATCAGCCGTTGGAAAAAGTTCTCGGCAAGGTTGAAAAATCCGGTAGGCTAGCCAAGTGGGCTTTTGAGCTCACCGAATTCAGCATCAGCTACCGTCCGAGGGCTGCCATTAAGGCTCAAGCCCTGGCGGATTTCTTGGCCGAATGCTCATACCAAGAAGTGCTGGACAGTGAAAAGAAAGTCTGGACCGTGTTTACGGATGGGTCTTCCACCGAAAACGGTTCGGGGGCAGGAGTAGTGATAACTTCTCCCGAAGGCAAATCCTTTGAGTATGCACTAAAATTTTCTTTTAAGGCCTCGAACAATGAAGCCGAATATGAGGCAGCAATCGCCGGCCTACAATTATGCATCTCCTTGGAAGCCGATCATGTCTGCTTAAAAACAGACTCTCAGCTAGTTGCATATCAGATCAGTGGCAGCTATGAGGCCAAAGAGCCCTCCATGATAGCTTATCTTGCCAAGATCAAATCAGTCATTGCAGAGCTGAAAACTTTTGAGGTTCAGCTGATCCCAAGGGGTCAGAATACTCAAGCCGATGCACTCTCCAAACTTGCTAGTTCATCTTTTACCGAGCTGAACAGGTCTGTATATGTAGAAGTGCGTCGAGAGAGAAGTGTCGACGAAGCACCTGAAGTGTGCTGCGCTGACCCAGAGCCTAGTTGGATGGAACCCATCTTAGCTTTCAAGCTTCGGGGAGAAACTCCTGAGGATAAAGCTTTGGCCTCCAAAATGAAGAGAACCAGCTCTAGGTTCATTGTCTTCAGGGGGGAACTTCTGAAAAAGTCCTTCTCAGCCCCATTGCTGAAATGCGTGGGACCAACAGATGCAGATTATATCCTACGGGAGATTCACCTCGGCATCTGTGGGAACCACATTGGGGGAAGAACCTTAGCCCACAAGGCATTGAGGGCCGGATATTACTGGCCCACCATGATCGCAGATGCTAAGGAGCTGGTTCGAAAATGCGAAAAATGTCAAAAATATGCTCCAGTTATCCATCAGCCAGCAAGGGATCTTCAGCCGATCCTTAATCCACTCCCGTTTGCCCAATGGGGACTGGATATACTGGGACCATTTCCAGAGGCTGTGTACCAGAAAAAATGGCTGATAGTTGGTGTCGACTACTTCAGTAAATGGATCGAGGCCGAAGCAGCCTCGAACATTACAGAGCAAACTGTCAGAAAATTTATCTGGCAGAATATCATCACTCGCTTTGGCATCCCGAGAGTATTTGTCTTCGATCATGGGAGGCAATTTGACAACTTACCGCTGAAGCGATATACAGATCAGTTCGGCATAAAACTGGCATATTCAGCAGTATGCCACCCGCAAAGTAACGGACAAGCCGAAGCAGCAAATAAACAGATCTTAAATGCCCTCAAGAAGAGGGTGGAAGATCAAAAGTCCAAATGGCTAGAGGAGCTCCCTGGAACCCTTTGGTCCCTTCGGACAACTGAAAAAGAGGCAACGGGCCACTCACCTTTTTGAACTGGTGTATGGTGCCGAAGCCGTCCTTCCAGTGGAAATTGGCTCTGAGAGCCTTCGAGTGCACCATTTCTCGGCTGAGAATGAGCGACTGATGAGGGAATCTCTCGATTTCCTCGACGAAGTAAGAGACTCGGCTCGAGATAAAATGGCCGCCTATAAGCAGAGAGTCAGCAAATTTTATAACCGAAGGGTCCATGCAAGGCCTCTCAAAATTGGAGATCTTGTCCTTCGGAATGCTGCTGCAGTTCAGAAAGGCCGAATCCATGGGAAACTCTCAGCTACATGGGAGGGACCTTATGAAATTTATGATGAGCTTCAGCCAGGGACATACCGACTTCGGCAGTTGGATGGAACTGAGTTGAAAAATCACTGGAACGCTGATGTACTGAAAAAATATCATGTGTAAACCCTTCGGGGCATAACAATCTTTGTAAGTACATTTTGAACTAATGAAAGGCCTTGGAGCCGCCATTTATATAAATATTTACAACTTTTTATCCTTTCAAAATTTTCTTTGTTCTATCTACTCTTTAAGGGTTTTTTATTCAGCCTCGTCTGAAACCTTCGCCTTCGGGTAACTGGGTTTCAGATTGCTGACAAAACTCGTCTTTTTAAAGAACACCGGTCTTTCAGCTGAAGTCAAACTTCAGTAAGACTTGTTCTCCAAAGACATGAGTCCATGGACAATTCTGGGATATTGCCTTAACTGAGCCTTGTATCCCAGAGAGCCATTATCCGAAACATTGCCTTAAGTTGGCCCTGTGTTTCGGGTATCCATTTTTCAAAGATAGACAGAAAATCAAGGATAACAGCAACAGTTGGAAATTTTTAAAATCAGCCTCGTCTGAAACCTTCGCCTTCGGGTAACTGGGTTTCAGATGGCTTACAAAACTCGTCTTTTTAAAGAACACTGGTCCTTCAACTGAAGTCAAACTTCAGTAAGACCTGTTCTCCAAAGACATTAGTCCATGGACAATTCTGGGATATTGCCTTAACTGAGCCTTGTATCCCAGAAAGCCATTATTCGAAACATTGCCTTCAGTTGGCCCTGTGTTTCGGATATGCGTCTTCTTTAAGAACACTGGTCTTTCAGACAAAGTCAGTCTTCAGTAAGACTTGTTCTAAAGAGGTTAGTCCATGGGCAATTCTGGGATATTTCCTTAACTGAGCCTTGTATCCCAGAAAGCTAATATCCCAAGCATTGCCTTCAGTTGGCCCTGTGTTTCGGATATCCAACTTTCAGACAAAGTCAATCTTCAGTAAGACTTGTATCCCAGAAGCATTGCCTTCAGTTGGCCCTGTGTTTCGGATACCCATTTTGAAGAAGTAAAGAAATTGCTTATTCAGCTGAAGTCATACTTCAATTTCTGGGGGGGGCAAGAAGCACTCAGTGCAAGTATGTTCGTCAGAATTGAAGAAAAGAGCATTCAAAAATAAAGCAACTGAAGAAAAGAGCATCAAAATAAAGCAACTGAAGAAAAGAGCATCAAATTAATATTTCATGCTCAAAAATTGAGCTACAAGTTCAATAATTCAATATCGGCAGCCGCCCACAAGCGGAAAATAACAGCTGCCGAAATACGTACATAAGCAAAAAAATAAAACTGCTGTACGACAAGGCAAGCTGAAGCAAAAAACAAGGCAAAAAACTCAGAAAGCGGCAAGTCTAAAGTTAAGCACATGATGAACCGCAAGATTCTGAAGACGACTGCCCGAGTTCCTATGCTTCAGCCTGAGGATCAGACTGATCAGCGTTGAGCCCCATGGTGGCCTCAGCCCCAGCAGCAGAAGAAGCGGGCTTTGCACTTTGCCGAGCCTCCCTTTCCCTCTGCTCAGCTTCCAACTCCAGTCTCTCAGCTTCCTCTTCGGCTTCCTCAGCCTTAAGAATTTCAGCTTCGGCTGGAGTTGCATACTTCATGTGAGGGTCTTCGGGATTCTGGACCCACTCAGCACATTTAGACCAGTCCAGCTTCGGCTCAGCATGAAGGCAGACTCTTCGGCAAACTCGGAATCCGTTTCTGAAACCCATCTCATATTCCTCTTGGGTATAAACACGGACTTTGAGTAAAGCCTCAGCATCAGCCAGCTTCTTCTGGGTCTCCTCCAAGTCTTCCTTGGATTTCTTCAGCTCATCAGCGACCTTGGAGGAGGAACCTTTCAGCTCATTCAGCTCTTGCTGAATTTGGAAAGCCTTTGTCTGAGCTTGGGCCACTTCAACTTTCTGGATCAGCAGTTGATCCTCAGCCTCTTGGAATTTAGCTCTTTGGGCTTCAGCAGCAGCAGCAGCCTTTGAGAGTTGGACGTCTTTGGCCAGGAGCAACTCTTCAGCAGCCATTCGGCTGGCTTCAAGAGCCTCTAGACGCTGCTGCACTTCAGCTTGTGCAGCAGTTCCTTCTTGAATTCGGCTCTCAACAGCAGCCTTGAATTTGGAGACGTCCACTCCCATATGCTCCTGGAGGAATTTTTCCCCTTCCATCAGTGGGGGAAAAACTTCCTTCTCCATAGCATCGCAGAAGGTTTTCAGGGCTTCGGCAGCTTTTTTCCCGTACTCCTCAACCTCCTGCTGCTTCTCTTCAGCTGCTGCTTGCTTCAGCTTAGCAAGCTTTACTTCCTCTTCAGCCACCTTCTTGTCGTGCACAGCAGCGTCTACCCTATCTTGTAGGGTATCTATCAGCTCTACAGTGAGAGTCTGATTGTGCACGAACTGAAAACAGGAAGACAAAAATAAATAAATAATAAAAAAAATATATATATATAAAGCTGAATTTCGGAGGAAATGAAGACAAGGAAAATTACCTGCATCATCAGCAGTTGGTTAGACCTGGCTGGGTCAGGAACTGATCTGCTGGATTCGCCCATCCCAGCAGTGGCCTTCAGCGACCAGATCCTTGCCCTGTCTACTTCGGACATGCCAGCAAAATTGCCGAAGTAGGCTGCAGCTCCTTCTCGGTTTTGACCCCATATGAGGTCCCAGATGTGGTCTGGGATTGGAATTCGGGGGGCCGAGAAACCCATTTCTCCAGAATGCAGAGTCTGGAAAGAAGGGAAGGATGACGATGGAGCTTGATTAGCTTTGGTTGTCTCAGCATCATCCTTCTCAGAGGAGTCAATTACTATGACCTCCTCTTCTTCAGGGGTGAGGACGAAAGCCTCAACCTCTCTTGCGATGTCTGCCGTGAAGCCCTCAGCGCTGGACATCACGGCATCCTTATTTTCGTGCTCATCAGCACTCTTCTTGATTTCTTCTTGGACCCCTCCCTTAGGTTCGGGAGTTCTCTGATCCACCTCCATCTCAGGAGGTGGCGGAGGGGTCTTTTGAGGTGATTGGGGTGTTGGCTGGGGAACCCTCGGCGATCCGTTGCCTTCCTCAGGTTCCCTTATTGCGACGCCGATGGTCATCGGCCTCTGCTGAAAGTCATGAGGGCCGATGATGGCCATCCTTCGGCGCCTTTTCAGAAGGGGCTGCTCGTCCATATCTGAGTCTGAAGACTCTTGTATTTGGTCTTCGGGACGAACAGGAGCTTTGCCTTCTCTGTGTCTGTTACTCTCTTCAGACTGTAACAGACAGGGGGGAAGAAGAATGTGAGTAAAAAAAAAAGAAAAAAAGAAAAAAGAAAAGAAAAAAGAAAAAAGAAAAGAAAAAAGAAAAAGTTGTCTGAAAGCTCACCGAGGTCTTCAGCAAAGCCTCGTCTTCTTCAGCTGCTCTAGCTGCAGCTTCGGCTTCAGCAGCTCTGGAGGACCCTTCTCCTCCTTCGCAAGCCTCAAGTACCCGTGCAACCTCTTCGGCTGTGCGGGCCGCTTCAGCTTCTTCGTTCAGCAGCTGAAACCAAGGGTCTCTCTTCTTCCACCAAGGCTTCTGCCTCTGATACAGAGCAACAGCCTCAATTTGGAAGTGGGAAGAGTCTAGATGAACTTCCCTATGCCTCGGCTCAGTGATAGACGGGGCCCGTTCAGTTACAACTCGCTCTCGGTTGACACCAAGACGAGCGTAGTTAATGCCAACGTTGGTCTCGTCCCGCTCTGAAAAAAGGAAAGGGGAAAGTTTAGCTCAGATAGATCGGCACAGCATAAAAAAAAGCAAAGCGAGAGAAGAAAAAGAGGTAGTTAAAAAGCCTCGGCCCCAGCCGAAGAAGCTTACCATCCTTAAACTTTCGGCTGAGGCCAACAGCTGCTAGCATGTTCTCTTGGAAAACGTAATGCGTATCGGGGAGCCAAGTCTCCGGGATATGCTGCATTCGACCACTCCCCCCCGGGTTCGGCAGCTTGCCGAAGATATGTTGCTGATCCAGGTTCGGATCCGCCCCGTTATCTGCGGGGGGACCTAGACTTCCCATTTCGGGATCAGGCTCAGCTAAGTACCGGGGAGCGCTGAAGACGCAAGGGTGGCCCGGATCTGTGGGTGCCCTAACCCAAATCCATTGACCTCTCCAGTCCTTGTCTGAAGAGTCGTTTGGCCACATGGTCAAGTATTGGGGCCGGGACTCAATCCGGTACCACCCAGAACCATGGCTTTCGTGCCCACTTTGAATATTTGGCACTAGCCGATGGAGCTTTTTGAAGCAGTGCAGGTTCGGCACGTACTTGAAGAACTTGCAGACCCATAAGTATGTCATCACCCTTCGGATGCTGGTGGGGGTTAGCTGACATAGGGAGATGTTGTAATGGATCAGCAAGTCTCGGACGAAAACGTCCAAAGGGAACCTCAGCCCGTACTGAAGCTGTCTCGTGTACACCCCCACATACCCTGGGGGTGGACGATGGATTCTATCGGATGCTGAGGGCATTCGGCACCAATATCCATCAGCTTCAAAAATGCCGTAATGCAACTCAATTTGCTCGGCAAATCGATATTGATCGGCGTTCTCTACCCACCATGAGTAGGGGCGATTCTTTATCATGGCCGAAACGACTTCGGCATTCTCCCATTCTGAAAACCCAGGGAGGATATCCCAAGGGACAGCGGGAACTTCATCATCCCGTCCAGAAGCGCTCGGCTCATCCGTTCTTTGAGGAGGAGCCGAGGAAAGGGGAGTCGCCCTAATCCCTTCAGCAGGGTCAGACTCCGGCCTTTGACCATTCCAGGTCCCAATCCTGTTCCTAGGATCGGGAATCGGCCTTGCTCTTCTTGGAGCACGGGCTCTACCTCTAACTCCTCTTGCCATTGATTATTTCGAAGAGAAAAGTCGAAAGAAAAGGGGAAGGAGTTCGAATTCGAAGAAAAATAAACTGAAATCAAAGGAATTTACCTTAATCTGAAGCGAAAGTTGCCGATTTACGAGTTCGTAGTGGCAAGTCTCAGTTTCTAAGCTCAATGCTCGGGGAATTTGCGAAGTTTTGATGCGGGTTCTTGGTTTCTCTCTCGAGGAATTCTGGGTTTGTGTTGGTGAATAAGTGAGGAGAATGACGCGCCTCTGTTTATATCTCCAGGTACGGGATACGAAGAGTCTGTGCTTTAATTTCTCTTAAATACCCACTAAGTAACCATTAAACACATGATCTTGTGATTAAACTGCCCATTATCCGTCCAACTTCCGCAATCATTAACCGTTGTTATCTCATTAATTACGGTTTAAATTCAAATTTTTGGATCAATTAAATCATTTACTTCCCTCCTTTTCTGAATTAAATCAAACCCGACCCGTCATCCTTCCAAATCGGGTCTGGGGGGCAAGTTGTTTGGGTCCAATTTAGTCAAAATTGGGCCTAAGCACTAAATGATCCAATTAAAAGCCCAAGGTCAAGGTTCAACTCTCCAATTGCACAAAAGTCAAAGGTCAGCCCACAAAGCATGCCAATTGGGCTAAGGCCCAACCTCACCATGTATGATGAGGTATAAAAGCCATCATATTGACACATTCATACATTGACGTTCATATTCAGATATATTCCACAAAAGCCTCAAGCTACAAACTCTCTTGCATAGTGTCTTCCTTTTACACATTGTACTGACTTTAGCATCGGAGGGGCCTTCCTCGGCAACACCCCCGAGGCTAGTTTACGTGTGTTTACTGTGCAGGAAACCTTCGGCCCAACATAACTTGGACCGAATCCAGTCTTCTCCATTTCAGCGGACCTTCGGCAAGGTCCCATTGTTTTCACCCGAAACAAAAGGTACTAAGGCATATGATGATTTTAGAAATGTAACGGAAGTAGAAGTAGAGCCAAACAATTAGACTATTTTAACATGAACATTAATAGACTTTTCTTTTCATCAGGTTAAAAATGCAGAGTGATGTAGAACCTCCCAAGGCATCTCCATAAACACTCATTAGTTTCACTCTTAGTCTCTTACTACTTGAATGTATAGGACATCCATCATTGGTAGATTCATAATTGGTAATATCATACTTCCTCCATTCTAATAATATTGCAACAACTGAACTTTTGCATATTCATCATGGTTGTTTGATCACAAATTATAATTTATACGTAAAGTAAAATATAGTCATGTGGGGTCTTGTTAGATTCGTCTCGTAAAATACTTTCACAATATCAACTTTTTATGATTTTTACTCTTATACAACTATAGGTATTTAACATATAAAATATGTTTTGGGATGCGTAATTTCATTTGTGTTGCAATATTTGTAGAACAAAGGAAGTATATATTCTAAGATATGGGGTAAAGATATTACATCCCAAGTCAACAAGAAGCGCCTTAAAATGTAAATATTTTCATTTTCCTATGCGTAAAAGTTATAAAAGGTTGAATATAGTACGTCCATCATAGGTAAATCTAAAAATGAATTTTTAAATGTGGGATAGAGAGATTACCTTTCCAGTCAGCTTTTTTTTTTCATATTGTTTTTAATCACTAACAACGTCCATATACACCAATTAGAACAAGTTTCAATGCACAGAGTTGGCATGCTACACAATAGTGTATATGACACCAGAAGTCCACAAGTAGAAAACAACAATATCCTTTAGTGTCATATACACGATTTAAGGTCCTTTATAATCTAGGTATATTGGAAGCTATACTATTGTAAGCATCATTTATCTCATCTTCTGTCATCTCAATTGTTTCATCACTATCATAATCCATTGAGTTACTAGCTATGTCATCAGCTGAGACGACCTGTTTGCCTTTTCCTGTATTACGGCTGGTAGACTTTTGTTCTCTGTTCTTCTCGCTTGAACCATCAGGCATCTCCTTCAGGTCACCCTCGTAGATCTTCTTACACACAAGAGCCTGCTTGTGAAGATCAGCCTTGGAAATTGAGAAAGAACTTTCAGCACCCTGCACTTCTATCAATTCTTCAACTGCCTGAGGGACGATGTTCCACTGCTCAGTCAAGTGCCGTAAATCCTGGACTCCGAAATTAAACAGAAAACCACAGTGGTAAGACCAATAAGAGGAAATAATATAGCAATAAATGTGACGCTTTCTGGTTTGCAATGCAGCAAGAACTATTGAATTTGCTGAATCTTTCACACAGCAAGCTATGCATACCTGCTCTTTGTCAAGCAAGTCTATGGCATCCTCTAAACAGGTCAAGATTCCTTCAGCAGCTACGTTCCTTATCTCACTAGGCTCAGGCTGAAAGGTAAACAGTATATTAAAACCAGTTACTGAAAAAAGATGATATCTGCCCAGTCACAGTAAAGACACGATTCAAACACAACACGTATATTCGTATATTTGTCTGGGCAGTTCAGCAGTTGTGGATAGAAAAACAAAAGATTCTCGCTTGGGGTTATTAGCGTGTAAAAGGGAAAATTTCCTCAACATTATTGCTATTTTTGAGAATTCTGTCTGACTATCTAGCTTACATTTGACTTTTAAAGATCTAAAACCCCCAAACTTATTAGCTATAACATCATGACGGCACATTATGAACACTCAAAACGATACAAAGAACCTCTGCTACCTTATTGCACCCTCAGAAAGAGATTTTTGTAGTTTATCAGCCCAATGTGATATGTATGACCAATTGATCCTCATATTGAATTTCAAATTATGCGGTTCTTATTCCCTAATGTTGAGCACCTGCAGAAAAAATCACTTCCAGTGCAACTTTTTTACTTTAAATTAAAAGGATTGCTTGACACTACATCGCTTCCCAAACCAGGCTCATGCCAGCACATGGCACTGATAAAATCTATATGTTTGGTTATTAATGGGACATGCATGCTTAATCTAAGGTGGAAAATAATTATATCAGGTTCTTTTTTCACCTTAAGCAGACAGAAAGATTATAGTGTTAAAACTATACAGTTCGGTGGAAGAAAAGGGGGGGCATAATTCACAAGTTTAGGGGTATACAGTGCACAAAGCTAGACATGAAGATTATCTTGAAAATTTTATAAAAGTTTAGGGGTATCATGTGAAATCTACCCCCAACAATCCCCCCCGCCCCCCCCCCCCCCCCCCAAAAAAAAAAAAAAAAAAAAAAAAAAAGAAGAAGAAGAAGAAGGGTGAGCATAATAAAACTAAATAAATAACACTGTTGTAGTTGTACCCGAAGTATAGGGGATATCATACATACTGTACTTTAAAGCTTTGAAAGGTGGAAATATATCTGAACAATGTTACCCAGATACATTTACAAGTGTTAAGTATGTCTACCTATCGCAGTCACTAACAAGTTAATGTTCAAGAGTTGCAATACAATAGATAAACAGAAAAACATAAACAAAGAACAAGTGATTTTAAGGGTAAATTGATAGTTGATTCACTTGATTGTAATTTGATGCAATCATATCACCAAATGGTAGCTACAATCCTACACATTCCAGCTGGACAATCCCACTACAAAACCAAGCAAAGTAATATATGTTCTCAACAATTTTCTGCATATTTCCTTCCTATCTAATCCACTCTATATATAGCCTGCTGATTTCCTTTCCCTCTAACAAACTCACTGAGCCTTCCCCAACCTACTATAAGTCTATAACTGACTTATTTACATTTCCCAAAGTCCTTTCCTTTATACCTGATGCACTACAGCAATCTGGACATGGAGAAACGACCCTAAACTTTGGACACAAGTACAGGGACATGTCAGTGTCATACGGCATTCATGAAACAATTCCTGATCTAGAACACGTTGGCATGTGCTTTCCACCATTACATCTACACAAGCACAAATAGGTTGACATATTTGCTAATTTTGCTAGAAATCTAATGGCTGACCCATTCACGAGCATATAATTTTCCTCCTCTTTCCCTCTGATATTTTATATTTACTCCAATAATACAGTAATACATGGTCCAAGATAGTTGAGGTGTCCAAGTGAAGACTGAAGTGTCTTGCAGAAATTAGTCCCAATCTTATCCCCCCACGGACCCAAATTAAAAATAAATAAATAATTGCTTTGATTTCTAAACTACATTAAAAGCAAATTAATGTACCTTCTCTTCCTGACTTTTGAGCCATGTGAGAGTCCTGTTCAAATCATCAACTGCCCATTTCTTCACCTTGGAAGCAGCAAATTTTTCTCTAAGACCTTTTGATGCATTTTCTCTCAATCCCTGCAGCAATGGAAAGACATTTGACCAATGTAACTGAAAGCATATGTTCACGTGCTGCCTGAAGCCTAGCAAGCAGGCATTACATGCAAATAATACATGCCAGCATTGTCAAGAAACTGTGAACAGAACAGCAGCTAGAACTTGTATGACTAACCTTTGGTGAGCTGGGAATACTAGACTCAACTTCAGGTCGTTTCACTTCATGATTACGAGATTTATTATGTTGGGATTTTTTAGAAACTGCAAGCAAACAGAATATTAGCCCCCAGAAGTGCACACTAGTCAAGGAGCATCAAGCTGCAGTTCAATCAGGAAAAAGGCATTATAAGCTTCTACAAGATTGTTGGAACTGCCTACTGATTATAGGAAGCAACAAATGAAACAATTCATTTATGGATGACCCATAAGTCCATAACATCAAATGCTCTGATGAATTAGAAAAATATTCCATAATGGTTATGCAAACTCATCTTAGGAAGAACTAGGGAAAGAAAAATAGCACAAGCAAATAACACAGCAACAAACAGAAAGTGGTAGCCAATGAGGATTCTGTTCCTAGCAAGGTTTAGAAAATTTCATATGCAGGATGCTGTAATTTTCTATCCCAATTCCCTAGAAAGCGTATTAGTACATGGGAGATACAGGACCAAAGGAGAATCATCCTCAAAAGCTAGCTCTAGGGAGGAGAGCCCATAGCCCTATATGAATCCCACATCAGCCCCCCCATATGACCGATGTGTAACTCAAGTTCCATACTTTGCAATGGGCACCTATGTCTCCAGTGCAGCTTTAAGTTCAGCCTCGACGGAAGAGCCCAAGAAAAGGCTAGCCACAAAATTAAAGTTCTTGTCTCAGCAAATCTCAAGCAGCTGGGGTGCAGCAAAAGGCCCTTCCAACTCCACAACCTAGATTGGACTCTTATTTCACATTAGCTGACACTTACACGTATAGTCAGTGTACTCATTTATGTGATCACTTAATTATAGTAGTCTATAGCTATAGATAAGAGGGGGCTAGATAAGAAGATCACTAGCATAAATTATGGAAACACAATCTTCATGTAGTCCTCAATGCCGGAAATCCCAATGCTTCACACCCTCTTTCCAAATTCTCTACAAGGCTATGTGAAGTCTAAAGTTTAAGGAACATTCACCACTAAATGACTGGGAAAATTTAAGACCAGTCTGAGGGAAGGAGCATAAAAAAAATGGAAAACTTAACAGTGGCAGCATTTCATATAAGTTGATCAGAACGCCTTTAAATAGAAACGACTACTTAATCACTCCACGAGAAAAAACCGTTGCTCTCAAACAGGACAGGTTTACACTTTACAGGCATGTTGTCAAAGCCTACAGTTTATATGTTTTCATACCCTAAAGTAAACACTCAACTGTACATTATAACTTCAACTTTCCATCACCACTCAACTGTACATTATAGCTTCATCATAAACAAACAATTTCAAGTTGCAACCCCGATCCCCCATTTAAAAATAAAAAACAACTCCACACAGGCACAAAAGCTTATCTAAGCTGAATCATGCACATAAAAAGCAAAATCCTCCCCTTAATAAAGCAAGCATAGACAAGAGCAAAGTAAACAATAGGACGACAGTCAAAAGTCTTACATTCTGAATATGCAGAGTATTTTTGAGCTATTATAATAGAATTTTTCAGCACCCAATCTTTCCTACCATCTCAAGTTTTAGTTCTTTACCTAATATCCTTAGAAGAAGAGGAATTCATAGTACCTTGGTTTCCTGTATGAGTTATGTTGCTTTTCCTCCAAGGATTACCAACATGCATAAGATAAGTTTCAATGTCAACCAGCTTCTTCTGGGTGTAACACTCTGTTAACCAGTCCTAAAAATAAACACACTGGAGCATATAAGATTAACAACTTGTTTAGAATTAAGATTATTAATTAAACGAAAGTAATAGTGAGAACATCACATAATCTACCTGTGTCCTCATTCAAAATCCCAACTCTTATGGGCATGGGTTTTAAGAAGAGCAATTATAAAAGAGTGGGTAGAGTTTATTGTTTTAAGGGAAGGTGATAAAAAATAGGGACCCAAAGTGGGAAGATAAGAAGACTGAAAACAACACTTTAATCAAAATGAATTTTTGAGAAATGGGAAGTTTAGTACAAATATTTTGTGAAAAATGGGAAGTTTATTAGGGGCAGAGGGAGTAACACATTAATATTGAACACTGCAAGAACCATCAGGAAACAAAGATTTGCATCACCCTGATTAGATGTATTACGATCATCTCACAATTATGTATTTTAGTTCATCTATTTTCCATTTCTATTCCTTACCCTATGAAACTTAAATGCTTTGATTTATTGACTCTTGCGAGTTGTGAGGTCCTGTGCCTCTAAGTCATGTAAATTAAAGAGTTTTCCTTACAAGACATAAAGAGTTTGAAAAGTATTCCATAAATTCATTATTAATCACCTTGTTCAATCAATTAAGTTGAGTGTGATTCTACGATTGATGGCTGTGATTCTATGATTGACAGAGAAAACAGATCAACTTCAAGTGAAGGTACAAGTTTCCTTCCCCCAATCTTCCTGATTACCTTTTCCTGATCAAGATGTGACGTGTTAACAAGGTTTTTTTTTAGAATAACCTGCTACAGCACCACCACAAGTCCACAACCACATGTAGGCAAATTGTAATAGGACTAGAAGTGAGAAGATAGCACAAGCAACCATCTAAAAGACAGGATTAGCTCCTTCCAAGGCAGTAATTCAAAGGGAAAAAAGCATAACGTCTTTCACTTATTGACATTTACCCCTTAACAAGACCACTGACATAACAAGGCAACGGAAAAAAGCCCGACTTTCACATATAATAAAACATGCTAAAAGGCAATACAAGCAAGATGAACCAACACAATAGAAAGGTGTAAACCTTGGAAACAATTGTTCCACCATCTGCTTCAACTTGTCGAAACTTCGGGGTATTCCGAAATGCACAAACCAAAAGAGTGCAATTAGAATTCCAGTCCTGCTGATATTCTGCCCCCATTTCTAAGGCTTGTGACCGCAATATACCTCGTTCAGGATTAACAAAGCCTGACAGAGCAAAAACCACCCCTTCCTGTCCAAATTAAAACCAAATAATCATTTACTTTCACACCTAAAACTGCATCATATGAGAATATAAACAAATCTAAGCTCTAAACATAAATGTAAGCTTACCAAAAGCTTAGAGAACTCCATTTTATTTGGACCAACAGAAGATAATTTCTCCTCACCATCATCATTCACTCCTTTGCCTACCTCCCTTGCTCTTTTCTGCAAACTTTCCACTTGACTGTCATCATCCACCCTATCATTAACTTGTTTATCACCAATTCCATCGTCTCTTGCACTCATCCAAGAAGGCAAGGCTCGCTTCGGATTCGTAGCAGTCCCACTACTGGAACTCGCCTTCCAAGACGACATCATCAAAATCACTCCTCTACTATTAAAACTTCTTCTAGTAGCAGTCAATCACTCACTGATGAATCAACTCAAGTCTTGAACACAACCCACATACAAAGCCAAAAACAATCACCTCAATGTCAACATAGTCCTACATTATTGAAATCATTATTTCCAAATACTAATAAAATAATAACAATACAGTTCAAATCAATATCAATTTCGGGTCTAACTCATGGCCGCGCAATTTCTATTACACACCCGAATGTACCATACATTGTGCCCCCACCCAACAAAATCATCTATACTCCAATTTCTGAACCAAATATAAACAAACACCCCAATTCCTAAAAAGGGTTTTTAATTAAACACTTAAACCAATCAAAACAAACAGTCAAAATCAAGAAATTCATCAATAAATATCCCAGGAAGTAATGAAAAAAAAGTTGGTACATGCAAATATGCAATCAAAGAATTTAAATTAAATGACTAAATTGAGCAATTTAGGATTAATCTATGCTACAGTAAACTGAAAATACATCATCAGAAATACTACAATTTCAGAAATGTGGGAGGCAAAGGTTGTACCTCGTTGATTATTATAGAAAGAAGGAGAAAGAGAATGCCGTTGAAACTTGTGAGATGGTCTTGCCTTTGCCTTTGCTTTTGCAGGAGGAAGGTGTGCGCAATGACGGGTTTGGGTTGGACCGTTAGAGCCTTCGAAATGGGCTTTGGGTCTGTTTTTCATGATCTAATCTAACGAATGTTTGGAAGTTGGATCATCTAGTAATCTATTATGAGCCATAGGATTACATCCAACACTTGTTTGAGAGAACTTTCTATGATGTTTTGGTATAATTTATTATATATATTCGGGTGTACCGTACACCCAACTAATCTTGTTTTTCATTTGATTATTAAATGAAAAACAATCATTAAAATGAGAACAAAATACTTATGGGTGTACGATGTACCTGGGTGTATATAACAATCTCTCGTGTCTTAGCTCAAATTAAGATTCGTCGGAGTATGTTTACTTTATCTACTTTTTTTTAGTTGAAGTGATTTAAATTTTTAGTAATTTTCACATGCTTTAATTTGATCATTTTTATGATTTATATACATTATACTTAATGAAAAATATTGTCATGTAAGGTTTATTTTTTTGGAACTTTCAATTTACAATTTCAAAATCTTTTTTTTTTTATTTTAAAAAAAATCTTTGTTTGTCAATCATCAAAAATATGTCAGTGACTAAATTTGCATATTGGTAAATGTGACTAAAAAAGAAGGTCAACTAAAAAGAAGCATAGGGAATATCAAGTACTCCTTCCATCCCTTTATTTTTGCCCCATAATGTATGTTTACTTTATTAATTGTTGGTTGTGTAAACTTACACCATCTCAATGTTCCTCTCCTCTTTAAAAAAAAACAAAAAACAACTCACCATTTCTCTCCTTATAAGTTGTACATGTTACGAGTATATACATAATATCACTCTCTTTTTCACCAACTCAACTAGTGAAATTCATAACAATATGCCATTAAGTACGATCATTATTGTAATTGGTGTTGTCTTGTACACTTATTTTACTAGTTATTGTCACATAGGTCACATTTCCCCTTATTACATGCACTTGTTGCATGCAAGGTTGTTTTTGTTTAATCTCTAACCTCAACTAATGTGTCAACAATTGTAAACGACTTAAAATATAAGTAATCACTATAAATAATTTTCTTACAATATGCATAAAAAAACTGTCCTAGCTCTACATAGAACGAGCCAATGAGAATATAGAAGATAATAAGGTATTGGTATATGACAACCTTGTGACATGAGAAAGAGGCCGAGAAAGACGATGATATTTAATTAGTTACTATCCTCGTCATACCGCCGTGATTTCATCCTCCTTAAACACCACCTTTGCTAGCCTTTGTTTAGTGCCATTCTCACTTTAAGCATGTTGGATACATGTATTAATTTTATTTTTTGAGTATGACCTATCAATTTGATTGGGCACAACTGGCTTGAAATGGGATTAGGATAGGTCGTGTGTACGTCGAGCTTGTGGTGTTCCTGGACAAATGAGATTCATGCATAACTCGACCCATTTGTCGTGCTGTACTACTAACGAATCACCTTAATAATTTTAAGATATTTTGGTAATTAGTTGAAATAAAGTGAATTGGCTAACCATTATGCTTGTGTCGAGCTTGTGCCAAATTTCAAAACTGATCTCCATACACGACCATGACCCATTACTATTTCTCTCATTATGCAGTAAACTGCTAGACTTACAATTAAGTCGTGTTAGATTTGACAAATTTCATGCCAAGTTTAAACTGCCCTAATTTTGGTCCGACTCATGTCCAACTTTTCCCACCAAAAATATTATCGTTCTAACTTTTAAAGGGTTATAGAAGAATTACTTAAAAGTGATTATGTTTTATAGTTGACTTGCTGTAAGAGTTACTTCGTACATTAGTTGGTTTAATCTTAATCAAAAATCTTAACCCATCAACCATCATTAGACCTCCATTATTGTATTATCTCTTACAAAATGTAACTAAAGAAAGATACTGTATGCATTAGCAATAGAGTGAAATTAATGACCTATCGACATCAATTAAATTGTTCCTGCCAAAAAGTACTATTAAATCATAAACCTAAAGATTTTGTCATTAGTTTTCCTTTTTTTCGTCCTTTATATGCATGACTAAAATCCATCATAATTGGTATGAATTCACTAACGTCATAAACACACTCACTCACCAAACTCACCTCCCATTTATACTAAGCAAGACAAGCAGTTATGTAAATAAAGTTGTAAACATCAAAACAATTCTCCTACCCTACCATACATATCATACATATACATCCATTGTTATTTGTCCATACCATCCTTACCATGTAGCAGTTACATGTAATAACAAGACCTATATGGTCAATGCTTTACCCTAGTCAAAGGGCACGAAAATAACGGGCTCCGCCACTTCATACTAGGGACACTTTGGCCTTGTTTAGTTCAACTTATTTTTTTATTTTAAAAAAAATAAGTTTTGATTAGATCAGATTAGATTAAATAAGTTCTGATCATATTTATCGTTTCATGTGCAATTTTTTATCGCTAAATATCTTTAATTTCGCGATGGAAAAAATTACGAAAATTACATATTAATAAAATACACATTATTACAAATCTAACAAGATCCCAGTTGATATAGTTTTTCCTTACAGATTATCGTACACTTAAGATTTGATTTGGTCAAATCAGATTAGATTAGACCAAATCAGATCAGATAAGACCAGTTCAGATAAGCAAAAATAAGGTGAACTAAATATGGTTTTTAAGAATACGGATTTACTAATATCTTACCACCAACACTCTCCTTGCTTCCAACTTCTAATGGCCTGATTGAACTAACTTAATATGAACTATGAAGTGCTCGAATGCTCGATAAGTGTTAAGACAAGTGGTATTGTAATTACCCGTGTGGGATTTTGATCCGATATGATGATGTTTTTCTTTACTTTCTCCATTTTTAAATGCTCGCTTCATTTTTCATTTCCGGCTATTTTAAAATACTTGCTTCATTTTCTTATTTGGAAAGCTTTTACAATATTTAATTCATTTCTCTCACCTAGTGGTTTAGTGGACTCAACATAAATCATATTTTATTAATTTCATATTCTCCCTCTTTTAATTCTCAATATTACTTTGCTTTTTACAATTTTTTATTTTTTCACCTACCCCACACTACCTCTATATTTTTACAATTTTTTATTTTATTACTCTCTCCATATTTTATTAATTTTTCCGCGGAGGGAGAAATGAAGCAAATATTTAATAAAAATTGGAAAGAGTGCGATACTACTTATACCAGTACTAAAAAACCGTAAAGAAAATACGAAGTAGTTTATAGTACGTGGCAACACTACACTGGTCCCTACCCTCCACTGCATGCACCCACAAAAGCTCAATTTCCGAAAAGTGCCCTTTCTTCCTCCCTCCATAAACTGCATTTAACAAAATCATTTGGCGTCCACTAAGCTGTTCTTGTGTCTTCACTTTTTGGCGGGGAGAAAAGTGAAAAATCCATTATATTTCTTGAAAAAAGTTTCCCGCTGACAAAAAAAATAAATCAACAAAAAAAAAAAACAAAAAAAAAAACAAAGTAGTACCCATCAAAAGGAATGACAAAAGAAATTGTTAGGGTTTCTCATTTCTTGTTTGTTTTGTGGGCTTCTCTTTCTTACCTCATTATAACTTTGGTTTAGTTTTTTGATACTTAAGGAGAGAGAAAGTGACATTTTGGAAAAAGGGTTTTGAAATTTTTTTGTGGGGTTTTTCTGGGTATTCCTTTGATTACTCAACTTTGCAGAAAGATTAAAGCTTTATTAGTGTTAAGTGCTGTAAATGTGGTAATTAAGGGCTAATTTTTTTCTTCATGGGTCCCTTGTATTTAATTCAATGCTGGTGTTGATTGCTACCCACATTAGTGTCTACTTTTTTCTGGGTTAGTGGCATTTTTTAGTTGAGATTTCTGGTTTTTTTTTTCAATGTTTATTTATTTTTATTTTCTAAATGCTTTTCTTTTGACAGCACAGAGATTTCTGGGTTATTTTCACCAAATGTGGGAAGTTTGAAGAAGTTGCAAGTTTGTTGATCTTTTTGATTGTTTTTTGGCTCAAAAGCTTCTGTTCTGGTAAGAAAGAATTACCCCTTTGCTGTTCTTTTTATTTTATTGTATATTATTTTTATTTTATGGTTGGATTTGGATTTTGTTATAGATCTTTGATAGTTGCATTTAACTTATTGCAATTTGTAGATTGTTTTTTGATGAATAGGGTTTGAAATAATGCAATGTTTGGTTGTATAATATAATGTCAGAAAATGTGAGGAATTTGAGTATAATTTTTATTTACAATTTCAGGTGAAAATTTAGCTTAGTGGTGTGGAGGTAGAATGATGAGGCTTTTTAGGTTAGTTTTGATGTGTCTATATATGGTTTCTACAATGGGTCAGCTTCCGTCGCCGGATATTATAGCATTGCTTCAATTTAAGAAGGGTATTAAGCATGACCCTACTGGTTATGTATTGAATTCATGGAATGAGGAGTCCATTGACTTCAATGGGTGTCCGTCTTCTTGGAATGGGATTGTTTGTAATGGCGGGCACGTTGCCGGTGTTGTTCTTGATAACTTGGGTCTGTCTGCAGCGGCAGACTTGAGTGTATTTGCTAATCTTACCATGTTGGTTAAACTTTCAATGGCAAATAATTCCATAAGTGGCAATATCCCTAGTAATATAGGCTCATTTGATAAGCTTCAGTATTTGGATATCTCAAACAATCTGTTTGCCGGCTCTTTACCATCAGCAATTGGTAGTTTGGCTAGCTTGCAGAACCTTACATGTTCTGGAAACAACATCTCCGGACCAATTCCTGATTCTATTTCGGGACTCACTTCACTTGAGTCTCTTGATTTGAGCCGGAACTCCTTGTCTGGTCCGTTGCCTGCTTCATTGACTAAGCTAGGAAGTTTGGTTTATCTAAATCTATCTGATAATGAGTTCCAAAAGAAGATTCCAAAAGGATTTGAATTGCTTTCAAGTCTTGAGGTGCTTGACTTGCATGGAAATATGCTTGATGGAGATCTTGATTATGAGTTCTTGCTATTCTCTAGTGCTATGCATGTCGATTTGAGTAATAACCAACTTGAGAATTCTGGTTCGAAGAAGGAGAAATTCTTGGCTGGCGTGTCCGAGTCTGTTAAGTATCTGAATCTCAGCCACAACAGGCTTACTGGATCGCTAATTGGTCAAACTCAGCTCTTTGAGAACCTGAAGGTTTTGGATTTGAGTTACAATATGTTTTCGGGAGATTTGCCTGAATTCAATTTTGTTTATGATCTTGAGGTCCTCAGATTGAGCAACAACAGGTTTTCCGGGTTTGTTCCTAATGATTTGCTGAAAGGAGATCCTGTACTTCTTACTGAGTTGGATTTGAGTGGCAACAATCTCACAGGTACTATTCTATATCTAACTTTTGCTTTAGTAATCCTTAGGTTCATAATCCGTTACTTTAAGATTTAACTCATAATTGCCTTTTAATACATGTAATAAGAATGCTAATCAACTTCTGCTAAAGAAAATATATGTTGATATAACTTCTGTTCTCTCACTGTCATTATTGTCTCTCAGGTTCAATTGGCATCATCATGTCTACTACGCTGCGGACACTTAATCTGTCTTCAAATGGTCTGTCTGGTGAACTGCCACTGTTGACTGGAGACTGTGCTGTCCTTGATTTATCAAAGAATCAAATTCAAGGGAACTTGTCAAAAATGGCAAAATGGGGAAACATTGAATTCCTTGATCTCAGCCAAAATCGTTTAACAGGTCCTGTTCCTGAGACGACATCTCAGTTTTTGCATCTAAACTATCTCAATCTTTCCCATAATTCCCTTAGTAGCCGTCTCCCAAAAGTTGTGACTCAATTCCCAAAGCTTAGTGTCCTGGACCTAAGTTTCAATAAGTTGGATGGACCTCTTCAGAGTGATTTGTTAACTATGACAACCTTGCAAGAATTACATCTCGCTGGCAACTCTTTTGTTGGAAGTATTGAATTCTCTCCTCCCCCACGCCAGTCTGATCTTCGAGTGCTTGATCTTGCTGATAATCATTTGGGTGGCTACTTTCCAGACAGATTTGGGTCGCTGACTGGTCTGGAGGTGCTTAATCTTGCTAAAAATAATATTTCAGGTTCACTACCGACTTCTATGAATGATATGAGTTCGCTGACTTCTTTAGATCTATCTGAGAACCACTTTACTGGTTCTTTGCCTACTAACCTGTCTAGCAACCTTCAAAGCTTTAATGCATCATATAATGACCTCTCTGGGGTTGTTCCAGAGAATTTGAGGGTATTTCCCCGTTCATCTTTCTACCCTGGAAATTCTAAGCTACAACTTCCCAATGCGCCTCCTGGACCAGAAAGTTCTGGTGGAAACTCCAAGAGGAAATCAATGAAGACCCTGATCAAAGTGATAATTATTGTTGCATGTGTGGTGGTCTTTTTCATTTTGATTTTGCTTGCCATCTTCATACATTATATTCGTATCTCTAAGAGACCTCTATCAGAAGATGTTACTAAGAGAGATGTCCATAGGAAGATGCCACCAAATCCCACAGGCATTGGTGGGAGGGAAAATCCCCAGAATTTGGTTGTTTCAGCTGAGGACATAATCACCACTACCAGGAAAGGATCCTCATCTGAGATAATGAGTCCTGATGAGAAAGCAGCTGCTGTAACAGGTTTCTCTCCATCTAAAACTAGCCAATTATCTTGGTCACCGGAATCTGGAGATTCTTTTGCTGCAGAGAGTCTATCCAAACTTGATGTTAGATCACCTGATCGGCTAGCTGGTGAGTTGTATTTTCTTGATGATACAGTATCTTTGACACCCGAGGAGCTGTCAAAAGCTCCGGCAGAGGTTTTGGGTCGTAGCAGTCATGGAACGTCTTATAGAGCCACGTTAGAAAATGGTATGTTCTTAACCGTGAAGTGGCTAAGAGAAGGTGTTGCAAAACCAAAGAAAGACTTTTCGAAGGAGGCTAAGAAATTTGCGAATATCAGGCATCCAAATGTTGTTGCATTACGAGGGTACTATTGGGGACCTACCCAGCATGAGAAGCTCATTCTTTCAGATTATGTCTCACCTGGAAGTCTTGCAAGCTTTCTTTATGGTAATAACTTGTGCTCTCTTCTGTATCTGTTTGAAAATGAGTTTAACTCCCTAACGGGAAAGAGGAATATCAGATATGAAAATCTGGAACTTTATAGATTAAAAAAAAAAAAAAAAAAAATTCAATCATATGATTTTTACCTGCGTATTTTAGCTCTCTTATTTTCACTGTGGCATGCATTTTCTTTCTTCTTACGATAGAACATAATTGCATTTGTTGCCAGGTTTGACTTAGTATGTTGCATATGATTGCTTGACTTCGGGTTCTATAAGTTTATTTGATTGACATGCTTAAACTTATATGTAAATGGGCGCTGTTTTTGATGAAGGTAAACTTTTGGGAGTTGTATAAGGTTACATTTATGCGTTGGCATCTTTTTCCTCATTTTGCCCTTCACTTTCTGGAATGTATGTGGTGTCTATATGTGATGAAAAAATGTTCAGGTAATTGAGTCCGATGGAGATGCATAAGGTCTTGCTGTATGAAGATCTACTACCTTTGAAAATTTTATTATTCTGAATGGAACATGTGTTCGGGTAGATCTACAATCTACAATTATGCTCATATTCATTGCTGCTTATATTTTTCTCTTGAATAAATATGCAATACTTCTATTTGCTTAGACATCTTCAAGCTTATGCATAGTTGTACATGGTAACTCATAATTGCTGTTCATAGTATCTCTGTTATATGCTGCATTATTAATTACTACTTTTTTTTTAGATCGACCAGGGAGAAAAGGTCCACCATTAACTTGGCCACAGAGACTAAAGATTGCAGTAGATGTTGCTCGTGGTCTGAACTATCTCCATTTTGATCGAGCTCTTCCTCATGGTAATCTAAAAGCAAACAACATATTATTGGATGGTCCTGAGCTCAATGCACGAGTCGCAGATTACTGTCTTCATCGCCTCATGACTCAAGCTGGAACAATTGAACAAATCCTCGATGCTGGTGTATTAGGATACCGGGCTCCAGAATTGGCTGCTTCTAAGAAACCACTTCCGTCTTTCAAGTCTGATGTTTTTGCCTTCGGAGTTGTATTGTTGGAATTGTTGACTGGAAGATGTGCTGGCGAAGTTGTCTCTGGTGAAGGGGGAGGTGTTGATTTGACAGATTGGGTTCGGTTGAGAGTTGCTGAAGGACGGGGCTCTGATTGCTTCGATTCTGTCCTGACTACAGAAATGGGAAATCCTACTGTAGACAAGGGGTCAAAGGAGGTACTTGGAATTGCTTTACGATGTATACGCTCAGTTTCAGAGAGACCAGGTATCAAGACTATTTACGAGGATCTTTCATCCATTTAGTTTGTTTGAGGTTTTAGTTTTTTTTTTTTTTTTTTTTTGGGGAATTTTGATTTTTAGATCTTCCTGGAATTGGGATATGTTAGCAGCCTCAGTTTTTGAGTGTTAGTTTTACTGTAGGCGGTGGGAATTGTTTTCTTGAATGATGGTTGTACAAATGAGCCATCATTCAATGTTTGCATATTAAGATTAGATGCCCATATGTAAAAAAGAATTATCACTTTGCGAATACCTTATTAGCAATGTGAAAGCCTTTAACTTGTTAATCAAATCTCTTGCTTGATTCCGAAAGCTGCAAGTTTTACTTTTCTAACTATGGCATTCCAAGAGCAGAAAGTTTTTATTACAATCCAGCTCCCTTGTTTTGTTTCGCACTTGTTTTCTTATTGATACTGCAATGCAATTCTGAATTGAAATGCCTGAGGGCCTGAAGGTTTTTACGGCATTGGTCAAGGACCTCTTCCATCTTGAATGTTAAAGAAGTAAAACAGAATGGATTTGCACTTAACAGAGAGGGAGAAGTCAATTAAATTTCAGCTGAGCTATGATTCTGAATTGGAGAATAATTATGTTATTATTTAGTGCATGGTGTAATTCTTGTATGGGTATTCATCAGTGAAATCTATGGAAGTTCACAGGCAGAGAACTAGGTTGGACTTGTTCAAAAGTCACATGAAACTATGAAAGTTCACATTCTTCATATTGTCGACGAAATTGCTTGTACTCTTGGCTAACTTTATGAGCTCAATTGTATCAGATGCAGTATGTTGTGCAACCTGTTTTTTTTTTTTTTTTTTTTTATCATAGTACTTGTAAGTCGTAAGACTCGTAACAAGGTTACCTAATGCCTATAACGGCTATAAGGCTATAGCCACCAACTCAAGACCACTAATTAAACAATAATTTATTGGTTAATGTGTGTTAGATCGATCAAAATCATATAATGTCACAAACATTTTAGTCGAAAGTGAATTAATACTAAAAACAAATTTGTATGGAATAATTTATGAAGTTATTTCAAATATATTCAAATTAATTCTTTTTTCAATAATAATTCTAAAAAAACATCTTGTTGACGAGGTATTAAGACGATAGATTCTGTCCAAAGATAATTTTTCATTTTTATTGGGTGCAAGAGGGGTTAGGCCCCGAAAGAAAATTAACAATTAGGAAAAGCTAAGGGGTGCTTCAAAAAAAAAAAAAAAAAAGAAAAAAGAGGAAAAGCTTGGGGATCAGACGTGCCATTGCCACGTCTATTACATCCTCATGCATTATACAACCTAAAGGTAAATGGGAATTGAATCAACTTTTAGATATGCTGTTTTGGGATTCTCTTTAGTTCAGCCAAAATACTCGTAATTATTTTCATAGAAGTGTATTTTCTTTATAAAAAATGCAACATGTTGGGCAACTTTAGAGAAAAAACAACCCTTTAAATAAGATGAGTGTATATTACTGTATAATCCCTTTAACAAAAATATAATCCCTTTAACAAAAATACTTCGTAGTTAAAGCTACATATTTCGTACTTAACTACTTATGAGTATATGATGTGTTTGTACACTCGAATACCCCACGCTCACATGAGGCCAGGTTAATTTCACCTTATTTTTACTTATCAGATTAAAAAAAAAAAATTCTAACGCCCTTTGTCGTTTTATGTGCAATTTTTTATCGTTAAATATCTTTAATTATTAAATAAAAAAATTATGAAAACACATATTACTCTACTTGATATCATACACATAATGCCACAACTCCGTATTACTCCAATTACCATACACATAATGTCAAAACTTAGAAGAATCAGACAATCAAATCAAATAAGTAAAAATAAGGTCGTAACTCTTCCCTACCTTTATAAAAGTTTAACTAAACGCTTATGAATGGTGTTATGCCAATTATATCCCTAAAAATGTCTATTTACATATACACCCCTATTTATGCATGCGAATCACATACGTGGTATTTTTTTTTATCAACGTAGTTTTTTTTTTTTCCCTATCTTTTAAAAATTTTGAGATGATCCTTATAAATAATGCGGACATTTTTACTTTTTAACCTATTTTCCACACATGGCTAGTTATGTACGTTCATCATGCGCATTAGGACGTTTTTCCAAAGTGAGCCAATTTTGGCAAATATTAACCAAAATGGTCCGTGGCAAAAGTATTTACCAAACTAAGCTTCCAGACTAAAACGCTGTCTCGCTCAGCGTTTTATGCCTGGTTTTTTTTTTAAAAAAAAAAATCAACCTAAAAACGCTGTCTGGGACAGCGTTTCTATCGTTTTTTTTAAATTTTTGTAATTGCCTTTTATTTATAAAAATGTTTTTAAAAAACAAAAACAGTTATACCAAAGACGCTGTCCCACACAGCGCTTTATGTACAAACTTCTTTGTACCTAAAACGCTGTCTCAGACAGCGTCTTATTTTCAACCTAAAACGCTGTCTGGGACAGTGTTTCTCTGCTGGTGTGCAAAACAGCAGCAGAATCAGCCTTTTGCCACTGATCTGCCACTTTCTTCTGCCCCCACCCACCACCCCCTGCCATGATTCTTGCCACCACAATCCACCAACAACCCCCACCATCGACCACCATCTGCCACCACTTTTGACCTCCAACAACACTTCAACCAGCTCCACCACCAACCCCAACCATTCAACAACCGTCGATAACCACCCACCACAACCAACAACACTAAAACCACCATGAACAACCACATTAACCACCACGGGCCATCCTTTCTTCCCCATTTTCGACTATGGATTCCAAATGTTTGTTGTTTAACGTACATTAGCCCTGAAGGATCTATTTTGACTGACATAAATCCGATTTGGATAAATAAGCAAACAAAACTTCAAAACACAAACAGATTCATTCAACCAGCATGTCTTATATTGATAATGCAATCGTTATATACAACATTCCAGGAAAAAGGACAAAACAATGATACAATACGTTCACTACTCATCAATTTGGTGTAACCCTTCCCTAGCCTCACTGTCGTCCCTTCGTCTTGGACGACGCCGAGTGTAATGGTGAATGGTGGTGAATGGGTTCCGGCGCGGGGGGGGGAGTGAGCTGGCTGGACGATGCGTCCTCCTGGGTTCTGAAGGGTGCAGAACTGTGGAAGATGTACTCCTCTGCCTCTGTGTGCGACGTAGGATCACCTCCACTGCTACTCTGGCCGGGGTCGAACCGCGAATGGATGGAGTGACCATCATCACCGTCCCGCTGTTGGATGAGATGATCGTGACCATGTCTGCGTAAGGAAGTCGCGGACATATCTCGCATCCGCTGGACCTGGGCTCTGGTGGGTCTGTTTGTAAGGGCGAGGGACAGTGCATCATACATCGCCACCATATCCGCCGCCTGTAGTAATCATCGATCAGTCAAGTACATGATATTTAAAAAAGTTAAAAAATGAGGATGATAAGTATAGTAAAAGGAACTCACATATCCGCTAATGACGTCATGTGCCGGGTGGTAATGGGTGGACGGTGGTGTGTAGCTAGGGTTGATGAAACGGCGTGTGATAAGCCTGTACCACACCATGTACGGATCGTCATGATCCATAACGCCCTGCATGGGATAACCCTGAACGACATGACCCAACCGCTGCTCCCATAGCTGAAGATACTGCCAATGCTCCAGTGCCCAGTTTGTCTCCGTCTTTCCCTGACGGTCAATGTCGTGAAGGCGCACGACAGTGTCACAGTTCTGGGGAATAAGCTGTTGCAGTCCGAACTGTCGCATGACGCGGTCAGGTAGGTGACTCTCCACAACCTCGAAACAGATCAGGGGGACCCGGGCACGCCACTCTCCCTGATGCTCCAGTAGATGTGCAGGCATGACATCTACCAACTCCAGTACATACGGATCCCATGTGATCTGCAATAACACATCCTAAATAAGTTAGTCCACAATCAGTATACACAGTACCTAAATGATTACAAATGTCTTCAGAGTTTGTACCTGATCCTCAGTGAGTCGATCAAGGGCGTCTCGGTAGTATGGAAGACCCGTCGCCGCATGTGCCTGTGTGAGTTTGGGGACCATCCACCTGGGGCAACAAATTTGGTAAGTATGTTTACAAAATGAAATCGTATATGGGAAAAAAAATGACACATGTTACAAACCTGCAACCGTAAGCCTCATCAGCTGCAGGGCGAGGCGGAGCGATGTACGGCTCATACTGGTCATCCTGGTCCTGCTGCCCCGGACGATGTACAGCAGGCCTACCTGGTCTTCCTACATGGATGTGCTCCCAAGCCCATAGCTTCAATAGCAAAACACAAAACTATGTTAAATATGACATTACTCATTGCATAATTCGCTTGTGATAATATACGTAGTATACCTGAAGCACAAATAGAGGTCCACAAATCTCGAGCGCACCACTCCGTGAGGCTCTGCAAAGTTGGCGATACAACACCGCCAAAGAGGCACTACCCCAGCTGTATCCACGGATATGCTCCCAGTCGTGGTCCAACAGTTGTAGGTAAATAAGCTGCAAGTGGCTCCCGCTCTTGTTGCCGAACAACACGCCGGATATGAGGAAGAACAAGTACGCTCGAGCGTATCTCTGTACTGTGGCGTCATCGGCCTCCGCAGGAAAGCCCTGGAAAGTATCTCGTAACCAGACCGTCCTCAAGGCGGAGCCCCTAACATCGTTGGGACCCGGCTGCACCCCGAGAACCCGCACAACCAATCCAACGGGATCGACTAGAAATGATCCCGTCACCGCAGTCCCCTGTACTGGAAGGCGCGTAAGTATTGCCACGTCCCGCAATGTCACAGTCGCCTCCCCAACTGGTAGGTGGAAGGAGTGCGTCTCCTGCCTCCATCTCTCCACTAACGCCGTGACAAGGTGTCGGTCGATCTCCCTGAATCCCAAGCGATGTACACCGCCAAAGCCAGCGTACGTCACGTACTCAAGGCAGCGATCATGGACAACCCATGGGGTCCTGTAGTGCCTGCACTGTAGTGGCTTCGCTACGTCACCCCGAAAACACAGGAGCATTTATAAGTAACAAAAGATTGTACATCAAAGAATCCAAAAACGTTAAAGATGAATCATTACCGTCAGGTTCCATACGTCGACGCTCCGATGGGTGTCCTGTAGTGTCAGGACAAAAGGGTCAACAAGTCCGGGTGTCCTATCCTGTACGTCCATGATATCTGTTCATTGAAAACGTTACACACCAAACACTAACACAATATATTGAATACTAATTTCGATTGAAAGGCATAAACAGGAAATCTCGAACATCCAACGTACAAAATAAAATTCATCGAATTGAACACAATAACACATAATGTAGAAAATTATAACTGTTTCATCAAAATAACACCACTACATACTACTATATCAAATAACACATATACACTTAGGTCCTATGTTGGTCTAGATGGACAAGTAGTGCGGTTGTGACCTTGCTGGTGACAACGGCTGCATTTGGTTGGGAACGTCTCCGAGAAGTTGAATGTCTCCGAGAAGTTAGTAGTACATATACCATACCTGCGACCACTGTCGTGAAACAGAGACCACATAGGGAACGAGACTTGAGCAATGTACTCAATGGCCTTGGGACAGGCCTCACCAATGAAACACAAATCAACTTGAAGTTTTCTTTCTTGCCTTTGGTACGCAACGGCCTTGAACATGTCTCTCATGTCGTTACTTCGCACGTGAGTCTTCAAGTTAGAGGCTATGTGGCGGACACAAAACCTGTGATACGCTCGGGGCTGGGTGAATCCAACATTGGGATCATTCATTGCTGCAATGATCCCAGGATGCCGATCAGAAATAACACAAAGGCCATCCCGTTGCGTGACACGATCTCGAATACAACCTAGGAACCAAGACCAGCTGGAAGTGTTTTCCCCTTCAACCACCGCAAATGCAATAGGAAATACTTGGAAGCTTGCATCAACACTCGTAGCAACCAACAATGTTCCTTTATACTTCCCGTACAAGTGCGTCCCATCGATACAGATAACAGGCATACAATGTTTAAAGCCATGTATACAAGGACCGAAGGCCCAAAACACTCGTTCAAACACTTCCATGTTGCTGTAGTATACACCATCCACTAAAGCTTTGTGTTTCCATACGACACATGTTCCCGGGTTCGACCGTAGGAGTGCTTGCATGAAGTGGGGAAGTTTGCCATATGAACTCTCCCAATCCCCAAATATCTCAGCTATAGCTTTCTCCTTGGCATACCACGCTCGTCGATACGGGACATCGAAATGAAATTGCTTCGAGATCAGTTCCTGTATGAATTCCACTTTCAACGAAGGATCTTTCCGCACAAAGGACTTCACATACTCGGCTATTACGGACGAATCCAAGTGTGGGTGATCATTAGATAGTACTTCACTGACACATGTCTCCCGATGCGGGCCTTTGTACGTGACTATGGTAAAACCACGTGAGTGCTCACTCGATTTGGTACCCCGTAGCATCCAACCACATTTCTTCTTGCATCGCAGATGTAGGACACCATCATTCGAGGTCACTGTGGTGTAGAATTGATTCCTCTGAATAGAATACATCTTCACCATTTCTTGAAGCATTTTCTTGCTCTCAAAATACATTCCCTTCTCAAATTCTCCCCCGGGAACAAAAGAGGTGTGGCTACCCGATTCGGCCCAATACTGATCAACTTCATAGTTCTCGGGTACCTCACTGAACCAAGGTATGGGAGTTCTAACCAACGACTGACCATCTTCCACCTGTGTAGGTTCATCATCCCCCTCTCTGTTCTCGTCCTCATCATCCATTTCCGCATACACATCATACACCGACAATTCATTATTCACAACATCATCAAAATGATTTGGCTCTTCTCGAAACGGTGAACCATCATCACCTTGCATAGGAGAGTAGCTATGCAATTGCATCGGCGAAGATGCCACGGTGTTCGATGACGACGGAGCAGGCTGGCCGAACACTGTCACGCGTCCCCCCGCATGTACTGGTGAAGCTATATGAGAACTAAAAGGCAAGTGAAATTGGTCGTCCTGCATCATTCGAGTGAAAGAACCCATCCCATATGCATTCGATGGAATGTGGTTTGCGGGCTCTTGGAAGGACGCGGTGTTGTAATCAGAGACATATGTAGCTTGCTGTTCTGCCCGAGTACTTTGTTGGGTACATATAGGCACTGTTTCTACATATATCTCATTGGGAAAACCCTTCATTCCTACCATGCTCCTCAAACCTTTCAAATGTCTGTTCGTAGAGACAGGTAACACTTGCACCCCATGACCAGTATCACACCTCATTTTAAGGTTCAGTTCAACAGTCATAGGGTTTGAACCAATACAACTGTGAACCTCATTCATCAGATCAGTCACAGTCATGTTCGGTTCAAGTGTTATAAGGTCCATATTCCCTCCACTGTACTCCACATTTGATCCATTACACAAAATTTCACCTCCCCATCGACATAACAACGCTACATTTTGTCCAGCCATATTCTACATAACAACCAAAACACATTTTACGTAAAGCCGTTAAATCATCCCTAAATCACCACAATCAAACAAAATTTTTTTACATACTATACAAATTAACTACTAAGAACCCCTAAATCATCATTATTACACAACAATGTAGGTAATTACAATTGTTCAAAACCTAATAATTATCAACCATTGTCAACAATTTTCAACAAAACCAACAACAACAATTCAACATTATCCAAACTATTATCAACACTAACAATATCAACACTACCATTATCAACACTAACAATTCAACAATTACCAACACTAATAATTCAACAATACCAACACTAACAATTCAACATTTTTAACACTAACAACTCAACCTCATCAACATTTTAACCCAATTCCAAAAAAATTAGAAATCACCAACATAAATCCTAGAATTTAAAACACAAAGAAAGTTGAATGAATACCTATTTCAGGGTGAGGGGAGTGTATAGTGGGCTACACGGCGGGCGACGGTGGAGGTGGCGGCGGGCGACGGTGGAGGTGACGGCGGGCGACGGTGGAGGTGGCGGCGCCGGCGGCGGTCTACACGGAGGAACACAAGTATGAGAGAGAGGGGGATTAAGTTAGAGTTTGGGAAAGAAGGGGTTTGAGAATGAAGGACGAGGAAATGAAAGGATGAAATACGCTGGTGCAGGAAAAAAAAAACGACAGAAACGCTGTCTCAGACAGCGTTTCATTAATAACCTTAAACGCTGTCTAAGACAGCGTTTATAGAGTTTCAGAGTTAAACGCTGTCTGGGATAGCGTCTTTGGTATAACTGTTTTTGTTTTTAAAACATTTTTATAAATAAAAGGCAATTAAAAAATTTAAAAAAAACGACAGAAACGCTGTCCCAGACAGCGTTTTTAGGTTGATTTTTTTTTAAAAAAAACCCAGGCATAAAACGCTGACCGAGACAGCGTTTTAGCCTGGAAGCTTAGTTTGGTAAATACTTTTGCCACGAAACCATTTTGGTTAATATTTGCCAAAATTGGCTCACTTTGAAAAAACGTCCATAGCTATCGTAGTACGGAGTATAATACAAAAATCAGGAAAAACTTACACATAATCACCTGGTGATTAATCTAACCCTCCCGCGTCCCGCCCTCTCAAAATTTCGAAACTTCCCCCTTTCAAACCCCCCAAAATATGGTGTCACTCTGCTAGGGTTCACCTGAAGAGAGAGAAAGAGACAATTCGTCGATTTCATCCCCAAATTCTTCAAAAATCAACTTCAATCACCCTAAATTCGAACCCTAACTGGAGAATTCGACGCAGAATAAGCGTGCAAATTATGGGAGTAAGTAGTGAAACTGAGGGTTTCGAATTAGTCGACCCACTCGTCGACAAATCCACTTTATCTCTCTTCCCTCGCAGCTTCAAGTCTTCTTCACTATCATCTTCTGCCTCATCTTCAAACCCTAATTCCTCCATTTTCGACGCTTTGGACGCTCATCTTAAAGCTAGAGTAAGCTACTCAACTCAATGTCTTCAATTTGATTTTTAATTAATTGTCATTGGGTTTGGATCTGAATGCCAAGTTGCCAATTGTGATTCTAATTTGGTGATTATCAACAGTTTTGAATGGCTGATGATTGTGATTTTTTTGTTTGGGAAATTTGGGTTTTAGGGTTTAATTTGGCTGCACTTTTGGTTTCATAGAATTGGAGGGAATTATAATTAATACAAGCTTGGTGGGTTTTGAAATGCTGGAAATTAGTTGGATTGTTTGAATTTTCCTGTAATATTGAGGTTTTTTGTGCTAAGAGGTGAACATTTACGGGTTTCTGAGAATAATTTTAGTTATTACAGATTTTCTCTTATGGAAGTTTAAAATGTTGGATGAGGATTATTCTGACTTGAATATAAATTAATGTATATAAATTGGGAGGTTTTGTGGACTTGAGTAGTATTGGATTCCGCTTTTGAGTTTTCAAGCACTACTTATGGACTATGGTATGGCACGATGAGCTGGTGGCGCTTCAGTCAGGGAATTGGGAGCGTGAAGAGGAATGTTTCCGACAATAAAATCAATTGAATAGTTAGGAGTTGGCATGGCACTTTTGTTAGGGTTCTGACTATCCATGTTACGGCGTTGTTTGGATTAGATTAGACCTGTTATCTGTCCACTTCAAAATGAGCTATTTGTTTCATTGTATGGCCATCATATTAAAAGATTTGAAACTAGTTACTGTTTATCACAGTAACCTTGCATGGGTTGACATTTTGTGATGCTGCAAAAATTTCAGTATCAATGTCTGGACAGTGAAAGTCATGAAAATTTAAAAATGACCTGCTAGTCTTTAGAAAAACAAGGAGCTAGAGTACTTGACAATGTCGTCAAATGGTTTTTCCCTGGTTTCCTGCTCTGCTCTGTCTCTCTCTTTTACTTATTTTTTTTATTTTTAATTATTTTATAGATTTCATAATTTCTCACTTTTATGGTTTGAAATTGTAAGATAAATAGGTATAGTGCTTTTTATCTTCTGCTATTTCCAACTATTGACTTGGACAGATAAGATTATCTGAAGGGAACGGTATGCTTAAGCACATCTATTTAAGCACATCTATATTGTAGATGTATGGATGACTGGACGTATGGTGTTTAGAAGGGAAGGTTCTGTATTAACTATTATGCACCCTCCAGATTGGATGGAGGGCTGACTTAAAAATCTAGATTCCTTATAATTTTAATATCACCGATGAGTACTTTGGTACAAGCTGAAAAAGTTATATATTGATGTTGCTTTGTTTTCAGGTATTAAGTAGTCCTGATAAGCTGTTAAAGCAAACAAAGACCATACTAGAAGAAAATGCTCTCGTAGAAAAACAAAAAGTTCCTCGAGAGAGAAGACCTGCTCTAGGACTTAAGCGGGCCAAGTTTTCTGCAAAACCTATTCCAAGGTGATGAAGTAATAACCAAATACATTTAATTTCCTTTTAGGCAGCTGTGATCCCCTCCCTCCCCCCTCTCTTGCCTCAAGATAATTCATGTCTTTATTGCAATTAGAGATTTATAATAAGTTGTACTGTGGGATGTACTCTTGTCTTTTGTACTGCAGTCAGCCTGCTGCGACTTTGGAATTTAGCATAGATGTTGATAAACTGAGTGATCCAGAGGAATATTTCGCAGCGTATGAAAGGATGGAAAGTAAGCTTCTGTTTTCAATTGACATTAAATTATTTCTCAATTGCATAAAATTTTCAGTTCATAGTGCATGCTATTGCTGAATGAATTATAGATGCCAAAAAGGAAGTGCAAAGACTAAATGGCGAGCCACTTTTGGAATTGGATCAAAATCGTGTATCTTCGGCTCCTAGTCGTCGTCGGCCTGGCCTTTTGGGGTTAGAACTTCTGTTCTTTTCTTGTATGTGCTTATGTGAACTTATGTATCAATGCAATATGGGATGCGTGAATGTAACTATATTTGTCTGTACAGGAGGTCAGCCACCTATGCAAATCGTTTTCGCTCTTCAATTTCAGTGGCTGAGGTTGATGAGACCCTTTTGCCTGCTCAAGAAACATTTGATAATGACATACGAAGCCCTGCTCACAATGATGTCGTACCAGATGCTAAAGTTATCAATAATTCACCAAATGTGAGAGAGCCTGGTGGGTGTTGTTGTTAAGTTGCTATGAAACTGTTCAGTGCTGCTTTGAGATTTATGATTATTTCATTGTTATTTCTAACTAGGATGATGAATAATCTCTTGTCATTTCTACAGAATCCAAATCTACGACAATTAGCAAAGTCAGCAAGCTTGATGAGCTATTGTCTTCTAATTATGAAGAATTAAATAAGGATGAAGTAGAGGATGTTCTCCGAGACAAACTACAGATAAAAAACGTAGATATTGGTAAAACTTTCTTTCCCGACTGGCGTGTTCAGCTGCGTGAATCTTTGGCTTCAAGCTCAGCTTTGCAAAAGAAGAATAATATAGTAGTTCATCTGTCTGGTAAGAGTAAAGCTACCAGAATTGGTGACCAAGTATCTCCTGCAAAATCCAGAAGTCCATTGGCGTCTATCTCATTGTTGAATAGACACATTGCTAGACGTAGTCCATCAATGGACCAATTTTCACCCCTTCAGATTGATTTATCACCAGCCAAGGCTACAGATCGTACTAGTGAACCAGATAACAGGGTGGATCAGGCTGGCCAATCTGATGAGGTTAATGCGAGGGAGAACTCGCATGAATTTAGGAGATCCACAGCTCATGAAGAAGAAAGCAATGCAGTTTCTGGTGATGATACTTTTGTCTCTGTAGCAAAGGATGTAGATCCCATTAGCAAACCTAAAGAAAAAGAGGATGTTGTTGGGCAATGTGATCCAATTAGTAGTAGGACTGATTCATGTGAATTTGGAAGGTCTCCAGTGCACGTAGAAAAAAACATAGCGGGTGCTGATGAGGATAGACCTGCATTGACGTCTAATGATGTAGGTCCAACTAGTGAGTCCGAAAGATACGAGGATGAGGTTAGTCTCACTTTGGAGCTTGATGATTTGTTTGATAACGTCTTTTAAGCTCGTATAAGTTAGAAATTTGATTTGGACACTTGATTAACAAGCAGGTGGATGCAACCCTGTCACCTGGACAACAACTCAACTTCGAGGGCCTTGATAAGGAGAAATCTAGCTCTTATGGAGGTAACTAAATATTGGTATCATGTAATGCATGATGCATATATTCATTAGCTTTTGCTTGTATAGCATAAGTTTTTATTTGTGTCTTTGTGTGCACTGGATGACTTTGGGAGGGCAAATCGGGAATGTGGAGGATGTGTTTCATACTTTCCTGGGATGGAGGGAGTAAATTGCATGGATTGATTCATCTTTATATATACATGTGCGTATCCTTTGTCGCTTTTATCTGCATCCTCTTAACTACTGTAGTATGTCCAACAAAAGCAGCGATATACAACCTTCCATAAATAAAAGGTCTATGAAGGTCAAGATATACACAATCCTTTCCTTCCCTAGAAAAGCTTGTTCCTTGTGCTTATGTTGCTTGGAACTTGATGCGCTAGTAATTTGGTTGTTTAAGGAAAAATATGTTTATGAAAAGATGCTATTTGCATAGGGTATGCTGACAAAGTGACAAGTATCCTGCCAGCTTGAGACTTGTAGCTTCATTCTTGCTCTGAAGTCTGAACTGATGTATTTTCCACTAATGAGGCTTGTGATCTGATATCAGTGTATAGCAAAAGTTGCTTTGGTGCCAATAGTTACTGATCTTGACTGAGATCTGATTGCCAACAGTCAGAATGTATGCTTGAATCTTGCAAAAATGCTAGCTGTTTTCTGCTCAAGGTGGTTTTGTATTCCATATTGGAACAAGTCTCACTGCATTTTTATATTTTTGAGGTCTCTGCCCTTTATTGGGAATAATCTGAGGAAGTTGGTGATTATTGGTTTAGAAATGGCTTAAATCTTGAAAGACCTTTAAATGCATAGGACTTGAATGAATCGTTGAAAGAGTTAAAACTATATAATGCCTACAAAGACAACTTGTGTAGTACTTGCTTGTGCGGATCAGTCAGACTTTCATCCTTAATAACATTCCTGAACAACTTGTTTTTGTGATGCCCTTGATATATGATGTCCATAGCAAAGGTTTATTCATTTATTCATTTATTACGAAGTACTATTTTATCTGCCCTTATAGTTACCACCTGTTTTATCATTGAAAATGTCATTGTTATATTAGAACAGTGATGTACTAATGAAGCTTCCATCCATTATCTTTACATGCTTTCTGGGTTTGTTGTGTAAAATTGCTTACATTTTTGTCATTTTTTCCTCTTTTTGCCTTCTTCCCCATGTATTGTGCTGCTCTATGTTGAACATGCTAAGACAAGTTTGTTTCAGACTCTGGGTTTCATAACTTTAGGCTTTCACATTTTCTTTTCTATTTTCTGACAAGCAAACTAAATTGTGGCAGTTGAAAAAGGTGGGACTAGCGAACCATCAAATACAGAGAACATTGCTGTGGAAGAGCCTACTGAGGTAGCTGTTACTTTTACTTTTTATTTATTTATTTATTTTTATTGTGAGCTAGTATTTACAAAGTACGAACTAGAAGGGCTATTTAGAATTCTGAATTTCAGCTCCAAGTACATGAATCATAATATAGTGGAGGGTGCAAGCCACTTATGATTGATAGTTAAACCCTTGCAGCTCAACGATTTGTTATAATAGAATCTCTAACACTGATCACTACCAGCTTGCACCGGCAGTATTAGCAGCTTTTACCTATGAAAATGGCAGTGCATATGGCTTCTTGCCAATTTTTTACCAAATATACTGAAACATTGAACACAGATCAGTACTGGATTACTGGCCAGATAGATGCTTCGAACAATGACCCCTCACCCCTCTTTAGTTTTCCATTCCTTTTTTTGGCGGACAACCAGTTCATCAAACTGTTAAATAGTTATTTGCTTTCGACTGTGAAATACTGAGATATTTGTTAGTATTGCTAAGGAGTCTTCATTAGCTCTTTCACATGTATGGTCTGTATTTTTTGTGTTTCTGTGGTTTGCTGCATTTCTTTGTTTGTTGGTGGTGGTCTATTAAATAATAAAACACCCAAAGTACCTAAATCAGCTGGATCACCTCTTATCCATTGCTGTTCTGTTGTAAGGAAATGTACTTTACCTATTGAAATGCAGGCTTCTGCCAGATCCTGGAGGTCATTTTTTGCTTCTAATTATTTTTTTTCTTCATTTGAGACTCTCTACTGGAGGTCTTCAATGTGTGATTATGTCCCTACTGGCCTGTCCCATTAATGGCAGTTATATTATACTTCTGCTCATTTCCTCAGCTTTTGCTTGTGAGTTTGTAGACTTTGGACCATATTGCTCTATTGGTTTCCTAATTTATCTTCTTTTGTATAACAGGAAACTGTGAGATCTTCCAAGAGGAGATTAAAAGAGAAGGAGATATCAGAGGTACCATCTGAAGCAGTTGTTGCTGAGGGAACAGCGAAGAAAGGACAGCAAGCAAAAACAAAATCAACTCAATCGGAGGCGTCTATTTCTGCAGAAGCTAGGAATAAAAGAAGAAAAGTGGAAGGTGCTCGCCCAGGACTCAGAAAAGGGACCAAGGAGCTTCGTCGAACCAGCTTATACTGTATGTACTTGTGCCTCATCAATAACTGTTTGTTGCTTTTGAATTTGTTGAATTGCCATCCGCATTGGCTTTTATGTGCTCATTTGTGTTTATTCTCTTTGCAGATGCTGGTACGAAATTGGAGGCTGGAGTTAGGCGTAGTACAAGGATAAGAATGAGACCATTAGAGTACTGGAGAGGTGAACGGTTTTTGTATGGACGTGTTCATCAGAGTAAGTTTCCATTTTCACCAAATGATAAATCAAGTTCATCAAAATGGCATATTTTCTTGTTTCAATAGTTCTACCGTAAGTTGGGTTGAAACTTGTCGACTTAGAAATGTTAAAATGAGTTTTTAAAAATTTACAATTTTCTTTCCTCTCACTAAGTGAAGATCCAGAAATCCAGAATCCTATGCTGAGCTTTGTTTCTCATTTATGATTTCAACTTTATATTGTTATATAGCCTGATTGTTCATGTTTGATTAGAGTTTCTGTCTGGTCTTAGTCCTATTTTTGCAGATACATTCTATTTATATACGCACATTATAGACATACGTCTATAAAACTCTTGTCTAATTCCTGAACTGGTTTTCAGGTCTAGTGACTGTGATTGGAGTGAAGTATGCCTCTCCATCAAAGAATGCAGAAGAACCTAAAGTCAAGGTGAAGTCTTTTGTTTCCGATGAATACAAAGATCTGGTTGAGTTGGCCTCCTTACACTGAAGTGGCCAGAAAATGCTGGAGTTGTATTATTTGTAATGTAATTTACGAACTTCTGTCTATTTGATCTCCAATGAAGATGACAGTTAGCTTCCATTCGACTCTCATTAATCCTTGCAACTCTTAATAAGGATGGCTAGTACTTTGTGGACTTAACTGTAAGGTCTGTAACCTAGAGAAAATTGCAGGAAGAAAGTATGAAGTTTAGCGTCAATGGTAAGGGCAGGACAAGAAAAGATGTTAACCATGGTAAGTTATTGTCATAAAGAAACGGGTGTAATAACAATCGGTAAGTTAAAAATACAGATAAAACTAAATCAAACAAGTTATTGTGAAGTTTTCTCAATATAAAAACTTCTCGCATCCTCCACAGGCATTAACTGTTTTTCTTCGCTTGTCCATAGTCATTGTGAAGTTTTCTCGTATACGTTCTCATGGACAAGTTATTTGTTAATTAAAATATACTTCGTATATATTTTTTTTTTCTTTGCCTGTCCAATCTATCAAGGTAAGCCTAAATTATGTTACTTTGCATGTTTATCGGATGATTTCAACTTTTATTATTGATTGTTAAGTCTGCAATTGTATCAAATTTTAATGTATTCATTAAAATATGCACTAATTTCTTGTTAATAAATATATACTTGTACATTCTTCTTCGCTTGTCCATTCCATCAAGGTAAGTTTAAATAATGTTATTATGCATACTTTTCATATGATTTCAACTTTTATTGTTTATTTTTAAGTCTGCGGTTGTATCAATTTGATGTTGTGTTTGAATATGAGATTATGATTAATTAATAGCATCGTGGATTTTATAGTATAAAAGTAGTACTGTCAAAACGGTTTGACAGTTCGGTTTCGGTTCGGTTTGAAATCGGGTCGGTTTGAAATCGGTTTAAATGTCTTACGGGTCGGTTTCAGTTCGGTTTAAATAATTATCGGTTCGATTCGGTGTTTCAGTTTATTCTTGAACGGTTTAAATTCGGTTCGGGTAGTAAACGGTTCGGTGCAAACGGGTTGGGCTTGTTAACGGTTCGGTGTAAACGGTTTTTATCCCGGTTTAAATTCGGTTCGGGTTGTAAACGGTTTGGGTTGTAAACGGTCCGGGTAGTAAACGGTTCGGTGCTGACGGGTTGCGGTTTGTTAATGGTTTTTCTCCCGGTTAGAAACGGTTCGGTTCTTTTTTAGTTCAGTTTTATTTTAGTTCGATTTATAACTGGTTTGGTTTGTTAACGAGTTCGGTTCTTCTAAGATTTAACATTATTTGGATCAGTTTTATTTTAGGTTTACTAAATTACGGTTCGGGTCTGTTTTTTATTTAAAAAAATCGGATTTTTATCGAGTCGTTCAAAATACTCCTAGTAGGAAGTGGTTTGTAAACGGTTCGAATTATAAGTGATTCGGTTCATAAACGGTTCGGTTTATAAGCGGTTTGGTTTATAATCAGTTCGGTTTATAAATGGTTCGGTGCAAACGGGTTGCAGTTTGTTAACGGTTCGGTGTAAACGGTTTTTATGCCAGTTTAAACGGTTTCGGGTTAGAAACGGTTTGGTTTAGATTTGGTTCGGTTCTTAAACGGTTTAACGTTTACTCGGATCGGTTCGGTTTCGGTTTTACTAACATGCGGTTCGGGTCGGTTTTCGGTTTCATAAAATCGGTTTTTAATCGGTTCGGTTCTCATTCGGATCGGTTGAAACGGTTCGGTTTCACCAGTTCGGTTCGGTTTTTGACAGTGCTATATAAAAGTTATGAGAAACGGGAGGAAGTCCTAACAACACATACACGTATTTGGTTTTATGGAGTATAAATCCACGATATTTTTAAATTATGTAAACTTTAATTGGATCCACTTATTTAGTCTTACACTTGGTCATTTTTTCTCGCAATCAATTACAAGTACTAACTTTGTCCCAATATATAGTTCATGTATGTGTTTTTTCACGGTATTTAAGAAATAAGAGGAGAAAGTGGATGAAGTGCATTGATAAAAATGAAAAGTAAAATTATAGACAAAAATTAGAGAGAGCAAGTGGAAAAAAAGTACAAAGCATGTGCAAAATTTTAGGGTAATTTAAAAAGTACAATGAATAAAGTTAAAAAAATAAAGGTATAATGGTCTTTACATACTATCTAAAAATAGAAATAGGACAACATTTTAAGTCTCCAAAATAGGAAAACAGAAACTATATTATGGGACAGAGGGAGTATATCATATGATATATACAAGTAGTTATCAATGTTAGACATCATCAATGATCAACGATACATGATTCGTCGTTAATATTTCACTAACGTGTTTTTTTGTTTACCAATCATGTAATGATGCAATCTCTGAGTTTTAAACATTCAAATAAGAGAGAAAAGTCAATGAGCTTTACATAGTCCGATCATACAACTCTAAGTATATAAGCCAATTATTGAAGAGTTTGATATTCATCCATAATACCTAAAACCTAAAAGGCACTTTCTTTTGTATTCTATATATGTTCTCTTTTACTATATCATAAAAAGTTTATAATTATTTGTGGTGTATTTAATAAAAAATTGATGATTTTAAAAAGTCTTATAAATAAATCTAACAAAATTCAATGACAATTTTTTTCCTTACATACTTGGTTTCTATCTGGTTGCAACTTGTTTGAGAAGCTTTTGCGTTAGATTGGACTCACCGTAAGTTCAATATATCTGAAAATAATATTCTAATATATGACATTAATATTCTAATATCTGACAATAATATTCTAATATATGACATTACTAATCTAATATATGACATTAATAATCTAATAAACTAATGTCAGATATTAGATTATTAATGTCAAATATTAGATTATTAATGTTAGATATTGGAATATTAGTGTCATATATTAGAATATTATGGTCAGATATTAAATTATTATTGTCAGATATATTGGATTCACCATGAGTCTGACTCACCCAATTTTTTTCGAACTTGTTTTGGTTTTTTACTTTATTCACACACTTCACTTTAATTGATTTTCATTATACATCGATAAACAGGAAAATAATATGTTGCAATTATATACAAATAAATATTTAGTTAACATATATACATCAAAACTATAGACTTTACCATTGAAATATAGGATTGGAACAACTCATTGCAAACAAAGGGAATAATGTCATATACCATCCCCGTTCATAAAAGTTCAACTCACTTATTATACTTATGATAATAATAAAATAACTTTGACCATATTTTATGACGTATACGAGTATAAAAGGAAAAAAATGCTCTCTCTGTTTTAAATACTTGCTCCATTTTTTCATGCAAGGAGATTTAGGAGAATTTGGCAAAAGTAATAAAATATGGAGTTAGTGGAGTAGGTGGAAGAATAAAAATTTGTAACAAAAAAAAGTCAAGAGAATTGGAGGAGAGAGAATATGAAATTATTAAAATACTTCATCTGTTTTTTTTTACTTGACCTATTTTTTTTATCACGCTTGTCAATGCAAAACTTTAATGATCAATAACTTTAATCCTGCATAAATTAAAATTATAAAAGTTATATGTTATGATAGTACTTATTGAGACGAATTTAAAGTGATCCAACATGAATATGTTTTTCCTTACATATTATTCACAAAAGATGGTCAAAGAAAGAAAAAAGAATAGAAAAAGTATGATTTATGTTGGGTCCACTAGTTGAGAGAAATGAATTAAATATTGTAAAAACTTTCCAAAAAAAGAAATTGAGCAAGCATTTAAAAACGGCCGAAAATAAAAAGTGATGTAAGTATTTAAAAACGAAGGGAGTATAGTAGTAGCACATAAATCTACTTATATGGAATGCAATGTTTTAATAAGATGGTGTCCTAATCTTAGTATCGTAGTTTCGCACATCAACTTCCTTGCTACTACTCCGTACACGTATTTCAGAAGAAAATCTATTATAATTTTCTCACTTGTTCCCTAGCTAAAAGTTTGAACTTTGATAAATTTAATGACAGAATAAATCTTCCATTAGTAAATATTCTTAATAATCTTAATGTCATTAAAAGATGACCCTTTAAAAAAAAACCCTTGAAAAATCTTTGTTGACTAGCAATTTTCCCTTGAAAAATTGTCACTAAAATAGTCTCTAAACGTTGTTCAAAAACCATATAGCATGTGCATTGAATCATTGAAAATAGATTTTCAAGCAAAATTGAGCTATGATATGATCTATGCATGAGAAGAAATTAAGAATAATCAATTACGATATAATACTTTTCCTCTTCAATGGTTGAAGTTTTCAAAAATAGAGTAACAAGTGTATACTAGTATGAGGTAAGTTAGCTTTTGACGGAGAGGGCCAAAGACCTCGTTAATTTAGCTTTTATGGCAAAAAATTAATCTAAACTCCGTGGATAATAGCTATATTAGTTGATTATAATGTTAAGGTTTAGTGATGATCAAAGAGATTTTATCATTTGTTATTCGATGTTATGTTAAATTAGCTCATATGTTTAGGGATTCTAACGAAGTGACACATGATATATTAATTAGTTTAGTGACCGGGAGATTTCTTTTCGTTACTAAGGATGTAGATACCGTCAGTGACGGTTCTAGGAATTTTTCCTTATGGGTTCGAAGTCCAAACACATATAATGAAATTAAGTAACATAATGTAAAATACAAGTTAAAATTAACAATTTGGGTGTGCACATGTTAATTTAACAAAAGAAAAAAACAATTTTAATTACAAATGAGCACATCGAGTCTTCATATTTTAATGTTCGAAGGAAGAAAATAATTTTGGGTATTGGGATAATCACCTTATCAACCGTCAAGTTACTAAAGCAGATTTAAAAAAAATAAAGTAAAGGGTGCAGGGGGTTTCGAACCCACGACCATAGCTAAAAGATACCAAGCAACAACCACTAGGCTGCAGGGAATAGAACTACAATATAACGTATAGTTATGCATATAAGTAGTATTTTTTTTTTAAAAAAATAAAATAAAATTAAACTGATAAGATATTCTGGATCCAGTATGGTACTGAAACTGCCACTAAATACCGTCAATTTTGTTTAGCTATCAACAAAAGCTAAGGCCTTGGGCTATTTCTATTAAAAATGTATAATTTGTTTATATAAGTGTTGAAGTGATACATAATATGGGATCGACTACAATCTCTCATACTGTGTATCCACTTAGGTTTTTAGTCCAAACAGTTTTGTGCATTAAATTAGGCTCAAGTTACTTATGTTTTCATTGTTCATCCAAAAACATACAAAATTAAGCTAATAATTTGTTAGGCTAAAAAAAATGGACAAAGTTTAAATTTGGCCCACCAAGCCATGGGTCAATTATTGACCCTTGAGCCTTTAATTGTCCCGCATTAAAAAAATGGAAATAGAATATGGGAAAAATTGGTGAAAATAATCTCAATTTTTGCCTGTCTGCTCAAAATAATCCCAACTTTGGATTATTTTTAAATAATTTGAATTAAGGGTCACTCGCTCAAAATGGTCCCAACCGATCACCCAACCTATTATAACAGGTTAAGGTGATACGTGTCACCCCATAATTGGTTGAAGAAAAAAAAATAAAAAACAAACCCAGCCCCATCCACGACCAACCTCCCCACCACCAACCACAGGCCGTTCCGCCGGTGCCCAGAAACACCTCCCATCCCGGCGACGCCCTTCTCCTACCTCCCAAACCACCAAAACTCCATACATGCACCCAACATCGCAGCCCACATCTTCAGCAAACAACCACCATCGCCGCCTATTTCCTTAATTAACCACTGTATAAAAACCCACAAACGCTCCTCTCCTACCATCAGAACCCTAGCGCTAGGTTCCAATGGTGAGGAAGGGGCGGTTGGGGGTTTTTATGCGATGGTTAAGGAAATTTAGGGATTTCGGGGGGGTTTGAAGGCTACGGGATTGGTGGTTTTGGGGGAAAGGGCGATTCTGGTGGTGGGGGAGGGGGTCTGGGCGGTGTCGGCGGTGTGGTCGGGGACTTGGATTAGGCCGGCGGAAAGAGGGACGTCGGACGTGGGTGGTGGTGGGTTTGTCGTGGGTTGGGGATGGGAATTCATATTTTTTTTTTAGTTTTTTTTAAATTTTTTTTTATTTATTTTCAACCATTCACACGGTGACACGTGTCACCTAATTTTTTTTTTTTACCTCTTTAACAGGTTACCGGTCACTTGGGATCATTTTGAGCGAATAACCCCTAAAGTTCGGATTATTTAAAAATAATCCAAAGTTGGGATTATTTTAAGTAAACGGACAAAAGTTGGGATTATTTTTTTCCTAGAATATTTGATTTTTTTTTTTTATATTTTATATTATTTTTTGAGAAAAAGAAGAATATCTTAATATAATTTAAATATAAGTAGTGATTTTACAAGTATTTAAGAAAGAACGAAAGATATATATAGAAATTGAACGAAAAGGAAAAGGAAAAGGAAAAGATTTCAATGACATTCTTCATTCTAAATCACTTTCACTAGTGAGCAATTGACACAAAACTCTTATGCTTACAAGGACGTGAAAAGGATTGCGATTGTGTTATACGAAGTACTCCCTCCGTTTATCTTTAATTGCAACTTTTGCTATTTTAGTCCGCTTAAATTTAATTGCAACTTTCTATTTTATTTCTATTTTGGGTAAACAAAAACCTAGTAAATTACTATTTTACCCTTACTTAAAATTTCTAAATTTTTTAATTTTACCCCTTATTAACCATAATCCCCCATTATACTCAAAACATCAAAATTATACTACTCTAATTACTCCCTCCAATTATTTCCCCCAACCAACACCAATCTCCCAAACTCCCAACTACCCACATTTAATTGGAGTAGTTTGGGAATATCTACTCCACTTCTAGAATTCTCTGAAGAACCCTAGATCTGGTTCTTCGTCTTCCTCTTCCTCTTCCTCTCTCCTTCGCGTCTGTAACTTTCTCCATTCTACCTCCTCCTTTCCGACCTTCACTCCTCAAAACTTTGATAATCTGAGTCCCCCACTACAATGGTTGACGTAGATCCACTAATCGACGCCTATATAGCAACCAATGACAACAACGAGGGAATTTTCATCAAGTCCCTTATTCTGGATATCCAAAGGGGAGATTCTTTTCCTCGTCGATTGTACCATCATAAAGATGGGAGGAGCTGCTGTTTGCCGAGTACATTCAAGGCGTTGGGCGAAGTTCTTCAAAGGATGGATGACGAAGAGAAAAAAAAGGGTGAGGGTGAGGGAAGTGGTGAGTCCCGTGGGAAAAAAAACCTCGATTTCAGTCCTGTTTGTGTAGATCAGGAGTGCGAAAATGGTGAGGGAAGTGCTGTGACGACCTCTAACCCCAGATCTAACCCTTCCAGGCCGCCGGTGAAGATTAGGACAAAAAGGAAGGCGGCGTTGGTGGCTAGGCGGCGTTGGCGGGGGTTTCCTATCCAGGAGGTGGTTGTGCTCTCTTCTGATGAGGAGGGTGAGAAGGGTGACGACGTTCAAGTGGTCGGCCCTCCTGTGAAGAAGCCCTCTGCGAGGCGGATGAACCCTAGGGTTCAACCCTCCATGTGACCCTTGCGTAACGACTCTAACCCTACCTATCTTAAATTTTTTTGAAAAAAAAGAGTCCCGTTTATTTAATTTTGTCGATATCCTGTTGATTTCCCATGGTATTTGTTGGTGTTGTTGGATTTTGTGACTCGATCTGGATGCATGTTGTCTTGCTTGGTTATTTGTCATCTCCTGCTCTGTTGTATGCTTTGATGAGGATGCATGTAGGCTTGCTTGATTATTTGTGATATCCTGGCCTGTTGTATGCGCTGTTTCGGATTAATGTTGGCTTGGTTGCTTATTTGTGACCTCCTACCCTGTTGAATTCGCTGATCTGGATTGCCTTTGGGTTGGTTGCTTAGTTGTTGTATCCTGCCCTGTTGTATTCGCTGATCTGGATTGCCTTTAGGTTGGTTGCTTAGTTGGGGTATCCTGCTCTGTTGTAGTTGCTGTTGTGGATTAATGTTGGCTTGGTTGCTTAGTTGGTGTAGCCTGCTCTGTTGTAGTTGGTGTTGTGGATTTGCCTTTGGGTTGGTTGCTTAGTTGGTGTTGTGGAATTGCATTTGGGTTTATTGCTTAGTTGGTGTATCCTGCTATGTTGTAGTTGGTGTTGTGGATTAATATTGGCTTGGTTGCTTAGTTGGTGTAGCTTGCTCTGTTGTAGTTGGTGTTGTGGATTAATGTTGGCTTGGTTAGTTGCTTACTTGTGATATCCTGCTCTTCTGTCATGTATGCTTTTCCTGACTTGGTTGGCTATGTCTGCTGTTTTGGACTATATAACATGTATGCATGTGTTGGAGAATATTGTAAGTACTGTTTGGTTGTTGGTATATGGCATTTGGTGCATATGGGTGTTTGATTGATGAATGATGAGGCTACTGTGTGAATACATTTTAAAAAGGCCCCATGTTCATACCTTCAATTGTTCTCAATGATCAATGTAGTAGAGAACACATGACGGTCCCTTATGTGGTAGCATGACTTCTATTCAGTCCCCTATTTGTCTGTGTTTTGTACTCTGTCTAAGTCCAAATGAGGAAGGGACTCTGTTGACCTTCCCAACCCACATGGGTGTTGCTCCAATTATGTGCTTTATGCTCTTATTGTTGAGGTAACCGTGTGGGTTGGTGTGTTATTGAAGTATGGAAAAAAAAAGCTTCTGATGGATTGAAGGGCCACATAACATCAGACAAATAATCATTTATATTCCATTGACCATGTGGTTACAAAAATACTTTACATTAAACTGCCTATCATGTTTGATCATTGTATTCAACAAAATACACATAACCACCTAAAAAAGAGAACATGAAAACAAAAAATAACCATACCAATTGTAAGTGGTTATGTGTGGCAGTCCATGTGTTTCTACTTTGATGTGATAAGTCCCTCAGTCTGCATCTACCTCAATGTCTTCTGTCTGCCTTAAATGCAAAGGCACTGATTGTAGGAATGCATCAGAAAATTCCTTTGCCTTTCTGCCAACTCTGCCCAACTTCTTGGTCCTGACATCAATCATATTGCCCTGTGCCATCTGTTTCTTTACGTCTGAAAACATTCTTGTGATAGTTGATTTATGCACATTGAAATTAACTGATAATTGCTTTAAGTAACCTCTTGGTAAGTTCCCTTGATGCATGTTTACCAACATTGAGTCCACAACTTCCCTTCTTTGTTGCATTGTCAGGTTTTTTCTATGTATGTGTTGAGTCCCATGGTGAATGGGTTGTTCCATTTCTTGGCCCCCATCCCCAGCTTGTGTTTCATCTGTGTTGTGCTGCCCTTGGTCTTCTCCTTCTGTTTGTTGCATAATTTCATCTTCAGAGTCGTAGTAATCCATACCTAGATCTTGCAAATGTTCTGCATAATCGTAGTACAGTTCTGCCACTTCTTCTTCTGTCAGAATCTGATCAACATCGAAGTACATACCTTCAAATGAGTCTGCCATGGATGCCTAACGTGTTTTGTTTGCTTAGCTTCAGCTGGTTGATGTAATGGTGGTTGCTCTGTTTTTGGGAAGAAGATGAAGGACGAAGAAGAAGCAGCTGCCTTGGAAGGGTTTAGGGTCTTAGTTGGGCAGTTTTAATTTCAGATTAGGGAAATTTTTTGGTAAATATTGGGCTAACACTCTGTAATTAATATGGTGGATTATCTTTTGAAGGAAGAATGTTTAACATTTTGTGAACATGAAAACAACATTCAATGCTTCTGATGGAGGCTGTATTTAAATGCCTCATAAATATGTATTGCAATGACTATTTATAAGCTCTAACGTTTGAATGTTTGCTGTTTTGTTTTTTTAAATTTGGAGGGAAACGAAAATTCCCAAAATTTCAGCCAAAAGAAATTTTTGGGATATTTTTGGGGGGAAAATTCAGCCAACAATCCCACTACTTTAGCAAGTGGTGGGCCAAACTTTCTCTCTCTATAAACTTTAATCACCTTTAATTAATCCCACTACTACATACTCCTTAACTTTTGTCTTGTGAACCGCAATTCCAATCAAAGTTGCAATTCAAAATAAACGGAGGGAGTATATTTTTTGAGGGAAAGTTAGGCCAGGATAATATTATCAGATCAAGTTCCAATTCACCTAGAGTATTATATCTGCCTATTATAGTATGGACTGCTATATTCTCTGCCCTCTTAACATCATAAAAAACAAAAGGAAAAATTACTTTAAATAATCCAACCTTTGCTCCATTCTCCCAAAATAATCTCACCTTTGGATTATTCCATAATAATTCAACCTTTCACACCTATCTTCCCATAGTGAACCCAGATGCCCGGTTACCAAAATAACTGGTCATCCTTTTTTCTCTCCTCCCTAAACCATCTTCCTCCATTCCCACCACCCAAAGTTCGACCACCTTCTTTCTTCCTCCTCCCCCAACCACTCTGGCCCCTTCTCGCCGACAAACTTGCCGCCCCCTTCCCTTAGAAACTTGCCGGCTTCAAAAACGGCCTACCCCCTTCCTCCTCCACTTCCAAACCGGCTTACTCCTACCCACCCAAAAAAAAAAAAAAAAAAAAAATTTATCCCTTTAATTTGTGTTTCTTGACGAAAGAGAAAGTGAGGAGGTTGGGTTTGGGATGGTCTCGAGGGTGGAGGAGGTGATTTCGGGGGCTAGGGTTTTGGTTATGGGTTGTTTCAGGTTATGGGTAGCGGTTTCGGGGGTGGAGAAGGTGGTTTTGGGGGTTAGAGTTTTGGTTGTGGGTTGTTTCGGGTTATTGGTGGCGGTTTCGAGAGTGGAGAAGGTGGTTTCGGGGGCTAGATTTTTGGTTATGGGTTGTTTCGGGGGCTAGGGTTTTGGTTATGTAAATTAAAATCTAAACCAAACCAATAAAAACATGAACATGAATCATAAGCAAGGTAACCTGTTGGGTTTGATATTGGAAGATGAGAGTAAAAGGTTGGATTATTATGGAATTATCTAAAGGTGGGATTATTTTGGGAGAATGGAGCAAAGGCTGAATTATTTAAAGTAATTTTTCCAAAACAAAATTAATAAAAGGTATTGGCAAATATATTACTGCCTAGTGTGTTGTGTGCCTTTATACGGAGTATTGAAAAATAATTTCTAGCTTCGTAAACCATAACTCCTTTTAGAGACCTAAAGGTTTGGTGAACATATTTATAGTTCCTTGTTGTAAAGGTTTTTATTGCCTTAATTGTAAAACGACATGCCGACATATATGAACAAGATTTACCATTATAATTTAAACTAATACTCCGTATATGGGTATTTTTTTTTAGGATTTGATCGGGATCACTTTCCTTGTTTTTCTTATCCATACATATGATTAGCCTAATATCAAAATTGGTGATGCCTAATATACCATATTTTAAGGTTATACCCATCACGCCAAAACAGAAAAAAAAAAGTTCATGTCTTCATCCTCTCTTTTCGTTTAATTGTCTTTTTGCATGCCTCTTAAGAATTACGAAATCATTCATTCTTTATTAGGAGATTGTGCACCATCTTTTAATCTATGTGAGTTTTAATTTTTGTTTTTTTTTTTTTTTTTGGAACTTTGCTTAACTATGTGTATACTTTGAAAGGGAAATAAAGCATGTTGCTTCTACTAAATTATCCATTTAGTATCCAAGTGTATAGAATTGTTATTCATGTCATTGTCGATCTTAAAATGATGATAACGTACATATTCTTGTATGTGACTCTTCACGACTTAATATAGTCGTCGCTCAACAATAATGTTTATCAACATATTATTATTGGGGTAAATAACTAATTTAATCCCATCATTGATCATCCCCTTTTAACTTTGTCTCTTCATTCTTGTGAAAAATAGATTTTTATTACAACATAGATAAATAACAATTCCCCTCGTCCCCTTTTAACTTCGTCTCTTCATTTTCGTAAAAAATACATTTTTATTACAGTTTTACCCTTATTCGTTCTCTTTTTAACTTCATCACATGAATCATTTTTTCCTTTACTCCTTTTTCACCCTATACTATACGATATCCAAAATTTTAAATTCTTTAATAAAAAAATCATTATATATAAATTACTACACCAGCATCACTGCATGAGTATGTAGAAACATTACGAGACAAAGAAAATATATAAATCACTTACGAATAATATTTAATTAATACGATATACACGACAATATTTTATCCGTATTAAGTATACGGATTACTTATAATTGTAATAATACTCTAATTCCTAATTATTAAAAGAGCAATATATATGTGGAGCTAGGGGTGTACAAAAATTGGCCCGGACCTGAACCGACCTGAACCGGACCGGACCTGACCCGGACCTGTTGATTCAGGTCCGGTCCCGGTTCTTAAAAATCCAGGTTCCCGGTCCCGGTCCGGACCCGGTCCAAACCCGGGGTTTTCAGGTCCGGACCTGAAACCCGGGAAATCGTAATTAAAAAAAAAAAAAAAAAAAACTGATTCTCTCAGAGTCTCAGCCTCCCTCAATCTCTTTCAAATGTTTAAGTTCTAACCCTAACTCCCTAAGCCCAAACTCTCAGCCTCCCTCAATCTCTTTCAAATGTTTAAGTTCTAACCCTAACTCCCTAAGCCCAAACTCTCAGCCTCCCTCAATCTCAACTTCTCAACGCGGCTGTCCGGCTGTCCCAACTCGCTCCGGCCACCGCCCACTGCCGACACCTCCCTCATTCTCTCAGGCGATGCACACCGATAATATCTGGTAAGTATTTGCTTATAATTTTGGTATTTTTAATTCGAAATAATAAATTAAGTGTGAGAATTTATATGTTTATTCTTGTTTCAAATTTTCAATTGCTTTTAATGATTGTTTGATGTTTGCATGTTGAATTTCTTATTTTTAGTTCATCTCTTTCGAATTTCTGTTTTTTTTTTTTTTTGGTTTTTTTGAGTTTAGGGTTCATAAGAATTAAGAAGTTTAGGGTTTAGGGTTCAAGTGCGAAATTTAGTTCGAAATTTTGTGTTTATTATGATTATTAAGATTAATTTAGTGCGAAAATTTGTGTGGTAGGGTGGGTTGGGGTGGGGTTATGGTGGGGTTACGGTGGTACGGTTCTGGTGTGTGGGGGTTAAGGGTTAAGGGGTGGCAGTGGGGTGGGGTGGGGTGGGTTGGGGTGGTGAGCTGGGGTTTTTGGGATGGCTGGATGGAAAATTGTGAATGTTGATGGGGTTGTCGGGAGTGGAGATGGGGTTTTCGTGGTGGCTGGTAGGGTCACCGAGAGTGGAGATGGGTTTTCGGGGTGGCTGGGTGGTGTTTTGGATTGGAGGGGGTTTTGGAGTGGTTGAAGAATTAATCAGGACTTGCAGAGTTGCAGGCTGGTGTATCCAAGAAAATGAGGAAGATAGGCTGTCCATGGTAAATGTCGTACAAATTTTGGAAGGAGTCACACAAGTGGCTAATCCTCCAATTCCAAGATATCTGCAACATGTTACAGAAATCCCGGAGGTTTCTACAACTTACCATACATGCATTGTTGAGTGATAATCAACTCGTGATCAAATGGCAGAGAATTATGTTTACCTGAAATAATAGGCCATATCATGTTGCTAAGTACAAATTTGCAAAATTAGCCAGATTTCCCTTCTGATGTTTGCTTGAGCGTACTGCTGATATGCTGTAATAGCTTATGAATATTATGTACAAGACTCGAAATTGTAATATTCCTTTTTCAAATGCAGACCTCTCTTTTATTTGAGTGAAAGTTGCAGTTTGAGTTATCTACCATAGTAAAAACGTTATCATAAAGATGTACGAGTTGTGAGTACTGCTGTACTGTACTAGTTTAATTTTTATTGTGATTAATTAGACAAGTATATCGATAATCAACCCTATTAATCTGATGTTCTGTTTTAGGTGAAATTTTATTCGTGTAGGATTAAGTTAAGCTACACAAATTAACATATGACTAAAGCACGTATGTATAATTCCTTGTCTTGAATAGTGTGGATTTATGACTTGAACAAACATACTGTATGTATAATTCCTCCATTAATTTTCTACTGCAACATCTTTTTCCATGAATAATGTATCTAAATTTGAATATAGTAGTATGTTTTTTCTTGTTTTAAATGCAGTCGTTGAAATTTGCAAAGACTGAAATAGAGATTGGCTTGAGAATAAAAGCAAAGAAGCTACAAGGTAGCTGAAATGAAAAGGATGTATGTTAGAGAGAGACTTGATACAAAGACAAAATTATATTCAACTTAAGGTTGCAGAAACCAAACAATAATATCCTCCAATTTGAAAATTCTTCCTATTTAGGTGATCAAATTCTTATTTTTGTTTTTATTCTTGCAGGGAGTGAAGGAAGTCAAGGAACCACGGATTCTTATTCTTGCAATGTAAGTTGCTCTTAAATTTTTTTATAAAATGGTATGTGTATATAATTGTTACTTTAAAATTACTTATATTGTATATAATTATATTGTAGATGGAGAGCTCTCAATCCAAACGGTCTGCTTCTTTTTCTGAACAAACGTCACAACCACTTTCTGAAAAGGATATGGAAGAATTGCAATCTACTTTGCCTCCTGATAAGAAGCTAAAAGCGGGGCGGGAATATATATGGAACAGAAAAAGTAAGAGGAAAGCTGAGTATTGGAAATATTACTTAGAGTACGTCGAGAATGGAAAACTACGAGCTGAATGTAAGTTCTGTCCTAAAACTTTTGCTGCTGATGGTAATCTTAATGGTTCAAAAAATGTTAAAAACCATGCAGAATCATGTCTCGGTAATCCTATTAATATAGAAAAAGAAAAGGGCAAAGAAAAGCAAACTAAATTGTATTTTGATCAAGAACATGAGAGTAGTGAATTAAAGTGTGGGAGTAGGATTATTAACTTGAATGATGTTAGAGAGGCATTGATTCACATGATTATTGTTGATGAGTTACCATTTAAGCATGTGGAAAAACCCGGTTTTAGGCACTTTGTGCAAGTTGCATGTCCACAATTTCACATTCCATCTCGCGTTACCATTGCTCGTGATTGTTTAAAGTTGTATTATAGTGAAAAAGAGAAATTGAGAGAAATGTTTAAGACATGTCAAAGAATTTCTGTGACCACTGATACTTGGACTTCAATACAAAGAATTAATTATATGTGTCTTACAGCTCATTTCATTGATAATGACTGGAAATTGAATAAAAAGATCATAAATTTTTGTCCAATTTCTAGTCATAAAGGAGAGGCTATTGGAAAAGCAGTTGAGGCATGTTTAGAGTATTGGGGTATTGATGATAAACTTTTTACTGTCACTGTTGATAATTCTTCTTCAAATGATGTTGCTTGTGCACACTTGAGTAGAATGGTTAGAAGAACAGGATGTATAAATGATGGAAAAAATCTTCATGTTAGATGCATTGCTCATATCATTAATTTAATTGTGTGGGATGGTATTAGAGAACATGGTGTGTGCATTGATAGAGTTAGAAATGCTGTGAAATATGTTAAGAATTCCCCTGCAAGAATACTTAGATTCAAAGATCTTGTGCAAAAAGCAAACATAGATTCAAAATCTTCTTTATCCTTTGATGTCCCCACTCGTTGGAACTCCACATACATAATGTTGGAAACGGCTTTGAAGTTTCGACGTGTTTTTAGTGGGTTATCTCTTCCTGATGGAGAGGATTTGAATGACAATGAAAGGCCTCCCGAACCCGAAGATTGGGAAAAAGTGGAGAGGTTGGTTTTGTTTCTAGGGGGGTTTTATCTGTTAACTAAACGAATTTCTGGTTCCCATTATGTGACAGCTAATAAAGGTTTAGGAGAAATTGCTTCTATGTATGATATGTTGAATAATTGGGAACAAAGTGAGGACTTGAATTTTCAAGCCATGGCCATTGCAATGAAAAAAAAGTTTGATAAGTATTGGGGGGATGTGGATAAGATGAATAAGTTCATTTATGTTGCTCTTCTTCTCGACCCTCACTCTAAGATGGTCATTGTTGAATTGACACTAACGGATATGCATGGACCGGAAAAGGGTACAAAACTTGCTAATGATGTGAAGGAGTTCGCTTACTCTTTATTTGAGGAATATAGAAAAATGTATGCTACTTCTAATATTCCAGATTGTGGAGATAATATGTCAATGGATATTGATAATAGTAAAGGAGTGGGTTCCGATTATGTGAGGAAACTAAAAGAAAGAGCAAAACGATTGAAGGGGACAAGTGGGTATGCGATAAGTGAGTTGGATAGGTACTTAAATGATCAATTAGGGCCGGAGGAGGAAGAACAAGATGCATTGACATGGTGGGGTAAGAATGGTCAGCGTTATGTGATTCTTAATCGCATGGCACGTGACATACTAGCCATCCCATTGTCGACCGTTGCATCGGAATCTGCTTTTAGTACGGGAGGTCGTACTCTAGATCCATTTCGGAGTTCTTTAACTCCTAAGGTAATGCATCGTTATCTTTTTATTTTATAAAATCAAGTTTGTTTATATCTTAATATGACTTTGTTTATACATATTTGTGTAATATTTTTGTATTGAAGATAGTTCAAGCGTTACTTTGCACACAAGATTGGCTTAGAGCTAAGGAAGTGCCAATTGTTGATGTGGAAGAAAATTTGAAAGAGTTAGAGGAAATAGAGAAAGGTAGTAATAATTTTATGTATTTGAAATTTTGTTACACCAAATTTATTATTTCATTGTTATCAATCATTAATATATTCTATATTGTATTTTATTTAGAGGTGCAACGTGGTGAATCTAACGATGTAGACGATGAAGTTGTTTTCGTGGATTCATTAGTGTGAATCACGCGATCAAAGGGAAAACAACTCGTTGGAGAATTTATGTATTCCTAGTACTTGAGAGTTGAGACTTAAGAGAATTTATGTAATTTTATGAGTTTTCGTGGACTTATTTGTATTTTCGGTGGACTCATTTGTATTTTTGGTGTTTGAGAATCGGGACTTTATAGACTTTATGTAGTTTTGTAATTGATAATTTTGGTTTGTATGTAATTATTAAATTATGCAACAGGTCTAAAAATCACAAAACAGGTCCATATGCAGGTCCATATGCAGGTCCAACAGGTTTTGTATTAAAAAAAAAAAAAACGAAAAAGACACAAAACAGGTCCATTCAGGTCCAAACCCGGACCGGACCTGATTTTTCAGGTCTGGCCCGGAACCGGACCTGTTAATTCAGGTCCGGTCCCCGGTCCTCATAATTACCCAATTCAGGTCCCCGGTCCAAACAGATCCGGTCCAGGTCCGGTCCGGTTTTGGACCGGTGACACCCCTATGTGGAGCAGCAAGAGCCAAAATGTCTGTGGCTATCTTAACATTATGACGTAATACTGCTTGCCTTAGCTAAACTTCTAGAAGAGTGGCGCTAATCATCTAGGAATCCTTAATTAAATATTAATTAGTTAATGACTTAACGAATTGATGCTACTAAGTTGACAAACATCGACAATATAATAAAGATTATACTATACGCCTAATTAATAACACGAAAGTATTATTATATATATTACTCTTTACAAATGTACAACCATTTCATAAATTATTAATTGGTTCAATAGGTTATTAATAAAATTCTTTTGTTTACGTGTAAGGTTGCTCGAATATTATTTGAAATAGTCTTGGATATATCTAATTCTATAACTAACTATTGTACTGTGTAAAATAATATGATTGACTAATGATATTTCTCATTTTAATTATTAAAAAGACAAATTTTCTCATAAAGATGACAAATATTTCCTATGTTTTCATCTTGTGTTCACTCATATATTGTACTCCGTAAGATTTATAACAGGATGAATATTGTACTCAGAAAGTTTTTTTTTTTTTTGATAAGCAGAAAGTAATTTGTATTTTATTGATGTTGTCGTTATTTTTATTACTACTAAATCAAATCATATTATATACTACCTTCATTTCTATTAAATTTTACTGTAACAATAAATTAGTACCTTTTTAATTAATTTATTTTTTTAAAATTATTTATTTATTTATTTTTTTAATGTTTGTGTATGTAAAATTTAGAACATGTTGTGAAATAAGGAGAAAATATGAGAGATAGAGAGAGAATTAATCTGTATATCTTTATTCCATAGGATGGGGTATATATATTTATACATACAATATAATTAGGGTTTGGTTGGATAAAAATATAAACCCTATTTTTAGAATGTTCCGGAATGATACTAGGAGAATAATGGATATCCACAAATATTTCATAACACTCCCCCTTGGATGTCCATTATCGAAGATTGTGCCTCGTTAAAACCTTATTAGGAAAATCCCTTTGGGATAAAAACCTAATGAAGGAAAAAGGGTACAACATTCTTCGTAATACGCTCGAAATGCTGCCTCGTGAAAAACCTTACCAGGAAAACCCAATGTGGGACAAAACCATGATTAAAGGAAAAAGAGTGCAACACGTAATTTCTCCCCCTGATGAATACATAACTTGAGGCCTTCTAATGCAATGAATCCAATATAGTTGAGTGTCTTCTCACATGATGCAGAATAGTATCATTCCTTGATTTTCGATCCTCCCAAATCTTCAAATCTTTATGCGAACAAGTAAGTCTTCATATCACCATACCTATAACAATAATACATGTGTTTGTCCACATTTCATTCGAAATCTCTGTTCAAAGTTGCCTTAACCATTAAACTTATACCTTCTTCTGGAGGCCGTGAATAATAGAAATTGATGATCATTATTTGATCAAACATTCTTTAATAATTATATGGCAACACATGATATTATTAATGTTGTTTCTAAATCTTGTATGAAACAATAATATAACACATGTAATTATATACATTGATCATGGTTCTTCTGGACCATAAGAAAACAGTCTCACGCATAAGTATCCCGTTGATATTCTTTATATCAGAAGTTTCATAAATGACACGATAATTCTCATGCAAATACAAATAGTAATTCTCGATCTCACTAATTCTCATATGCTCAAACTTCAGGTTGAGATGTCAATAATATAGTCACACAGACCAAAAGTTTGATATAATTAAAATATTCAAAATATAAAATTTGTAGGGCTAGATATATAAATACGTCGTACATAAGTTCTTCCGGAACTCTTCTTACATGATTCATAACATGCTATAAACTCGACGTCATCAATAATTTCATCACAACTATAAGCCCATTGGAATATATATATTTCTTTGTAATTTTCCATCAAAGTTACAAATACGCCTTACTATATTTTTGAACGAATATTCACATATACCACAATTATTATATAGAAACTAATGCAGCAATATGAGATATAGAAAACAAAATATACAATGAGTAATGCATCTAACAACTTTCGATATACGCAATGAATAATACATTAACCTAGGCTCACACATGCATATGAACATACATAGGACTCAAAATAATGCAAGACACTGTACAATTTTAATTTGCATGCTATTTTGACAATTTTATCTGAATGCATTTTTCATTGGTATCATCATAATTTTTCTTACATCATAGGCCATCTATTGTAATAATTCAGACATCTATACTACTTTTGGGGTATTTATACACTATGGTAGTCTATGTTGCACGGATACGGATACAGACACGAACACGGACACGATACGGACACGGGAAAACGGCAATCCTGAAATAGGGGACATGGGTACGGCGTATAACAAGGCATATAATATATCCAAAAAACGAGAATTTGACAACTTGTTCAATAAAACACTAAAAATTTAGCCTCAGAACACACAAATCTGTTTAAACAAAGTAAATAAATAAAGTGTACGAACATAGTCGCATACATAGGAAGAAACATCAAACCAAATACATGTCTTAATAATAGTTTTACAAATCATAAATAAAATAAACATAAGTACTAATAGTTATACAACACATTTTCAGCAAATCAAACATTTCCAGTTCAGCTCAAACAACACAATCAAATTCCTTAAGAGTTATACTTAACATCTTGTAGTGGTTTCAGCTACTCTGCAATATTTCATAATCCACAATATAATTTCCTCTGCAAACAATTTTTTTTTCTAAATTATATATTTTTTTATAACACCTGTAATTTTATTTTTCAACGTTTACAGCAACCAATTCAAAGAAAAAGGTTTGTGTTTTTATTGCAAAAATGTTAATTTCAGCCGCTCAAGTGCTAAAATGACAGTACCTACCACTAGAATTGCGATGCTCCAAATTTCTTGTCAAAACAAAATGACAGTACCTACGGTGAGAGCCTGAGAGGACGAGAGGTACATACCTGAGTGCAACGGCAATGACCAGCAAAGGCAGGTGACGAGCGACGGCGACGACGGTCAGAGGCCCACCCAGCACGGCAGCAAACAACTGAAACAATCAAACAACACAATCCAATTTAAGGAAAAACCGAGAATTAAGGGAGGGTGACGAGCGAATTAAGGGATGAATTTAAATGAAAACGAGAATGAGAGGATTACCTGAGACGTCGGGGTGACGAGCGAGGGTGACGAGCGACGGTGGCTGGTGGCGACGAGCGACGGGAGAGGATTAAAGGGGGTTTCCGTTAAATTCGAGAAAGAGAGGACGGAGAATGATACCTGCGAGACCGGTGTGAGTGGTGACGAGCGGCGGCCAGCCGGTGGCGAGCGGCGGCAGTCGGCGACGATCTGGGTTGCAGTGAGGCTGAGGATTGCAGTTGTTGGTGTTTGAGAGACGAGAGAAATTGAGCAGTAGGGTTTGAGCAATTGAGTAGTATGGTTTGAGGGAAATACGAAATTGGCGTGTCCACCCCCAAACGGGCCGTGTCTATGGGGGACACGGTCCGTGTCCATGCAACGTTTTTTTTTTTTAAAAAAATTGGACACGGATTTTAGTGTGTCTGACACGTATCGTACCGTGTCCCACCCGTGTCGGTGTCGGACACCTCTGTTATATGGCGTGTTCGTGCATCACAAATGGTAGTTATATACTATTACACAATTAAAAGTGTTAACTGCACTATCTTGCCACATATCATATCTATAGTTTGGAACCGATCATACAACCCACACTTCAGGTGTAGTGATTCATGTATAATTGGCAAGATTTTATCTCAATGTATACACATAATTTAATATGACCAAAATGTATCTTCAATGCTATGCAACAAGAGTCATAAATGAATACAAATCAAATCATAAATGTGCAACATATCTTGATAGTATATAGACAAAAGTTGGCATATAATATTTCAAACTACCATTATAGGGATCATCAAATTTTATTTTTTTTTCGATTTTTCCAACTTTTGCTGTTTCTCCTCCCCCTAAGTTGGTAAAATATCTCTTTTATAGAGATGTCTAATACTATACCAACTTAGTATATAAATTTGCATTAAAATTCATTTCATTGGGAGGATCACAATCAAAATTTATCTCTCAGAAGATTTGTATTAAACAAGATTTATCTCTTCTGGAGAACAATTTCAATGAAGAATCATTTATTCATTAACTTTACATATCATGTGTATTTATTATAACATTTTCCATAATATTTTCTCTTCTGGAGATCAATGTCAACGAGGAGACATGTGTTGTGCAGTTGTACGTTTTTCTTTCTTCTCCTATTTCTTATGTGCTGACATATAATAGCCCCAATCAAAAGAATTGGTATACAAGCGTAAATCACTTGCTTGTAATTCTACTAAATGGTGATCTTCTAGATCTTTGAAGACTTAAATGGTGTATTTGGTGAGGTTCTGGTCACCTAATACTTGACAATAATATATAAGTTATTCTGGTGAACTCTGGTCACCTATTGCTCTTTTGTATATATGAAAATCAAAACCTATTAACTCTTGAAATTTTCATCAACACAAATTATTATAGCTCAATCTCAATGTTATGTCTTGTCATTCAATTCATTTCATATATCTAACATTGAGATAGTGTTAGCACATTATCAAATGAAACTTCAGGTTTCCATAACGGGTATTTATTGAACCCGGATGGCCTAATTTAATTATCACATCCAATTACATCTCTGAAATTGAACTCTACTCAATTTTCCGACACTAGTGATCACTTTATTAAACTTACTTTATGCATGGCCATGAGTATGATGTGATATTAGAACACCAACATGTGTTTCTTTATACAATTGACAAGACAATTGACTAATATTTGATCTAATATTAACTCATACTCTGTTGGAGTGCTTTTGATTATAATCTTGATACATGCTTAAGGTTGTTGAACATTCTATACTCTCATGGAGTATTCTATATATATAATCGTGGTACATATCCATTTTACTAAAGATAATCTCTTATAGAGAGCTATGAGAATGTATCACTTCCTTAAATTTGCTATTGTAAATAATTGCCTATTTGCTGTTTGAAGATTCATGTTTTTGGTACCTATTGGGTTTGACTACCACGCTTCAGGCGTGCTTTAGGTTCATTAATAACTAATGTTGTCTTTTGGAACATTAATATTAATTGGAGCATTTAAAGTTGGTATATAGGCATATAGCTAATGAAATCTATTCAATCTATCTTTGATTTGAATCTTAAATAATTTTGTGGTCACCCTTATTAAATAACTCGTTGATACTAAAGCTAATATATGTACCAAGCTAACCATCAATGTATCTTATTATTCATGTGCAAGGATTACATAAAATAATGAAATAATTACTATCTCCCCCTAATCCTTGCATATGGGGTATGAGATAATTAATCCAACAACTTTTAAAATCCCTTGCATCTTTAAGTCATAAATTCTTTTGGTATTAACATGTATCAAGCAAAGTAAAATTATTCTTATATAAAACTCTTACTTGTTCCTTTATCTCAATTATATTAATCTTTATGTCATAAATTCTTACGGCATACATAATACATATTTCGAGTAAGTTGCTCAAAGTGTCATCTTTAAATTCTTGAACTCGTAACACTATTTCTTGCTCAAATAGATAATATATTATCATGTTTGCAATTCTAATGAACTTTTCCATTATATATGATCAATAAACATCATGCAAACGTGTTTGCTATCTTTTCAATCATACAAATTCTCATTCACATTAGTATTGTGAACGGTGCGTGGATTATGTTAACAACATAATTTAGAAACTATTAAAATTTTCTAAGTCTTACACATAGGTTCATATTGAGGGCTTTTAACCCTTCATAAATTAAGGAACTTTCCGTCCGTATGTATGAGTATTTAATGTTAAATTATTCATCATTCCTATAATCCAACTTAATGTAGGCATATAATATCATGTATAATTGAATACAATCATATTCACTCAATAATAATGTTGAAATAGTGTCAGTATATGTAATAATTGTATCCACTTATAAGGTTACTAGCAACATGATCATGGTTAATGTTAAGAATATTGTATGTATATGAGATGGTTCAAACTTCAAAGTATTAACAAAAACAAATTTTTTTAGAACTTCAAGTCTCAAACATGGAGAGGAGTATGCATTTATAAAATATTAGCTTGCAAGTTCTAGTGTCACACTACTTGTCTTGACCATTTCGATCATGTGTATCTCATCTAATAGCTAGTCGTTACAAACAAGAATTCATTAATTATCGTTTCCCATCTAATTAACAAAATAAATGATTGTCCTCAAATTCATTTTAAAACTAATATCTACATTATTGGTGATAAACAAGATGAATTGTGATAAGCATAATTTGAAGACGTAGAAATCATCTATATAGTCAGTTAAATATATGACATTCTGCATGTATTAGCAATCTCACTCAAGAGTAATAAAGTAACAAATGATATATATCATTAAATAAAGAACTAAATTATACCATAAATTTTAGCTCTTGATTATTACGTCAAATATTTTAAACAAATATTTATCATGTTAATAAAATTATGTCGTCAATAAAAAAAAAAGTAATCTTACCCATAAAGTACAAGCAACTAGAAAAGAATCCTTTGATTATCATACTTTTCTGTGGATTACTCCTACGGATTTGCATGTGGATCTTTTAATAGTTAAATATTCTTTCTTAAAATAAGACATCATGTATTTGCAATATTTGCCCAGTGATTTATTGAAACGTTTGATAAATGCATCCACAATTATAATTTCATGTAGAACACTTGTCATATACTAGTATATATATATAAATTATTAAATTGGAAAGAAAAATAGGTTATATATATGATGATATATATAATAGAGAATACACAAATAACATCCTTATCAATATGCAATTCAGAATAAGCTTTAATATGTTTCAAATATAGAAATAGCATGCAATCTTAATACTAGCTTAGCACATTAATCACAGAACGATATAGGATTACAGAGTATAATTTATCAATTGGAGTAGACTCTACTGTATGCTAAGTTCTACCGACCGAGAAATAAAGGCAACAAATGAACATAATCAATTTATACACAAATATCAGATCATATTGGTGAAGTACATCGTGTAGAATAATTTCCTGATTAGTTGTACAAAATCGTCTAACAACAATTGAGATTTTGCAATTATAATGTGAATTATATATATATATAAATATATATATATATATATATATATATATATATATATATATATATATATATATATATATATATATATATATATATATATATATATGTATAGAGTGTGGATCATGTGAAAACAAACCTATAGCTAAAAACATGGAAACGGACAATCAAGACCGTAGATTATGACCCATCAAATCTCACGGCTGAGATTAAAACACATATCCTCCCAAAAACCCCCAACCCACCGTCCAAAATTTTCTCTCTCCTCAAACTTGCAAACCTCTTGTCTTTCTCTCTCCTCAAACTTGCAAACCTCTTGTCTTTCTCTCTCCTCAAATCCCAAAATTGAACACAAATTGCTGGAAATTGAAGAATTTTTGTTCAAATTTCGCATAAACAACCTAAATTGCTCAAATCAGGTACGTTTTTTTTTTCCGATTTTGTTCAAATTTTCATGAAAAACGCATGATGTTCAACTAGATTTTGCGATTTTTCAATTTGATTTTTCCGATTTTAATTTTTGCGATTTTTGAGATTTGATTTATGCGATTTTCAGATTTTTAATTTTCAATTTTATTTGGCAATTTTATCAAATTTTTTTCCTGCGAGTTTGTTCGATTTCTTGTGCGATTTGCGTGTTTTGTTCATCAATTTTGTTTGATTTCTAGTGCGATTTTTCGACTTTTTCTCATCAAATTTGAATATTCTTTTTTCATAATTTGATTAGATTTCAGATGTTTAATTTTCGATATCATTTGGCAATTTTATCAATTTTTTTTTCTGCGATTTTGTGTGTTTTGTTAATCAATTTTGTTCGATTTCCACTGCGAGTTTGCGACTTAGGTCATCAATTTTTTCGACTTTTTTTTTTTATCTATTTTGTTCGATTTTGTTTAATTTTACGATTTCCTGTTCGATTTTGTTCAATTTTGTTCGATTTCCTGTTTGATTTTGCTTGGTTTTTGTTCGTTTTCATTTGTGATTTTTGTTCAATTTCATGTTCTAAATTTTCCTTATCAATATTTTGCTAACAATGACCTTTTCCGTTTTCATTTGTGATTGCAGACAACTGCATAAAGACTGCGTTGCAGGATACAAGGAGCTTCACCATGGGATGCATTTTGATGCCTTCACAAATGAAATTGGTTTAAGGAGTTTTATGCAGAAAGCGATATACTGCTTCATATGGTGTTTTAGGAGTATATGGTAAAATATTAAGCAATATACTGATGTTAGTCATGTTACATGCTTATTGCTGAACTTATGCTCTTTAATCTTTTTGTTCATTGATTCCAATTGGAAGATAAAAATTATGATTTTTTTCGCTTGGTTGCTTTAGTGATGCAAACTTTGGATGTCCTTTTCCCCTTTTAATCCTCATTGTTTGATTTATTTGGATGTTTGATTGGTTTATCTTCACTCATTGGAGCAGTTGACTGTGGTTTGTTAAAAGAATATGTTATGTTATTACTGGAATGATCTTTCTGGATTTATGCCCAGGGGATAAACATTATTTTTGTAAAGGATTGTGCCACCACCGGGATTCCTTATGGCTGTGTCAGCTACTGGATCTTCTAAGGGAGGAGTATTAGACAGACTTGTAATTGAGAAAACCACCCCTGGACGTGAATCTGAGTTTGATCTGAGGTGCTAATACTAATAATACCTTCCTTTTATCTTTGATAACATTAGAAATGCTTCTAACACATAAATGGAGTTTATCTGCAAGTTTCACATCTTTATTCTTAGCATCAATTTAACTGATATTGAGGCACCAACTGTGTAGAATTTAGATAGGTGAGCCTGGAACTACTTTAGCACCATATCATTTTCTGTCGCTAGGCCTACAATTACTGTTGTTATGGATTTTATGTGTGGTATCAAATGTTGAAGAAGCAAGATATGAAACTGGCAGTGACAGTAAATCAATAGACACTCATCAACAACGGTGTTGATCCATCAACTTCTGTTGCACTGTCTGTTTGCCAAAGGTCTTTTAAGAAGGGGGTAGTTTAGAGTAATTTTGAGCTTGGTCTTGAATATGGCATGTGTACAAATAGTTCTTTTGATGGAGGATAAAACTAAGCTCACCACTTTGTCGCAAGATAATCTTCTTACTGTTGTTGAGCTTCACCTGATCTTACCTCTTACTTTGATATTTAATTATGTTGTGTATGTTGCTTTCGTTCTTTTGAAATTTAGTTTAGCTAATCTGAAGTTGTTCTGCTTAGGTGTTTCCTTCTTCGTTGAGTTTCAAGGCTGCCATAGGTAATCTGAGTATACATGATGACAATATTTCTCCGGAGCTCCTATAATCTTAGGGCCTGTGTCATGAGAACCTGGGAGGAGTTTATTTGTAAAGGTACTTGACTTCGGTGAATATGTTTATGAATCTAAAATCTGTGTTGGTCTTAAGCCTCTACGTTTTTGGTATGTTGAAAGCCTATTAGCTCAATTGGTCGAGCACCGTGTAATCACGGGATGTAGGTTCGAATCCTACATAGACTTTTTTAATACTTATTTTTATATTTATCGACCTCTAGGTAAATGGTGTCAAATTGATATAATTACCCGAAGTTAATATATAGTTACCTTATTTTCGATATAATGACCTTAGAATTATGGAAATGTTGTAAATTTTGTTTCAGTCACCTTATTTTTATATATAGTGACCTTTATTTTTGTATATAGTGACCTTTATGTAAATGGTGTCAAAAACTCAGACGATATAGTTACTTTATTTTTGTATATAGTGACCTTAATGTAAATGTTGTAAAAATTGTTATAGTTACCCTATTTTTGTATATAGTGACCTCTATGTAAATATGGTTAAAATTGAAATAGTTACCCTATTTTTGTATATAGTGACCTTAATGTAAATATTGTAAAAATTGAAATAGCTACCCTATTTTTGTATATAGTTACGTTATTTTTATATATAGTGACTCTATGTAAATATCGTCAATTTAGATAAAGTTACTTTATTTTAGCATGTAGTGACCTTTAAAACGTTGCGTTTGTCAAAAAAAAAAAAAAAACCTTTAAAACGGTTGAATTGATTATATGTAAGGTTGGAATGATCTTAGGGCTTTAGAACCGTCTGATCTTTTGTGCTAGTAATGAATGGCTAACATTGCTTGTTTTTAGTTTTCACCATAAGCTCTGTTTTTAGCGGAACCTCCCCGTATATATATATATATATATATATATATATCAATATTTAGCAATATCGGATACATCAATAGTATTAGATACGTGAAAGAAAGATAATATAGAATAAAATAATAATTCCAAAAATTTATAGACTTAAATCTTTTATACAAAGCACAAATTAACAAATTTTACCAAATCACTTAGAGTATCTTATATAATTGAAAAGGAAAGCTGTACTGGCACACACTATTAATGGGGAACAAGAACTAAATCTACTCTGTACAATTCTACTCTATCATAAATGGTGCCTTATATCAAACAATCATTATGCACATAATACATAATAGTATATTACTTTAAAATTTGTGTTTGGTGTGATTGCGATTGAATTACTCTTTTTGACTAATACATATACATATTCTTATATGTAAACTTATTTACCTACAATAATTTGATGGAATAATAGAAATATGTAAATTTATTTATCTACAATAATCTGATGGGATAACAGTGTAGGCGTACCTTTCAAGATCTTTAACAATGATCGTCGTGTAGGGTTAAACCTTGGTCTTGGTTTTAGTTAGAGATGGTGCTGATAACGTGTTGTGAAATAAGGAGAAAATATGAGAGATGGAGAGAGAACTAATCGGTATATCTTTATTCCATAGGATGGGGTATAGTATAATTAGGGTTTGGTTGGATAAGAATATAAACCCTAGATCTAAAATATTTCGGAATGATACAAGGATAATAATGGATATCCACAAATATTTCATAACAGAACATTAATATTTCAGATTATATATCGGTAAAAATATGTTCTTAAAAAAACTGATATTTTATAGGCATATATCGAAACGAATCTAACAAGATTTACATTTTCCTTATCTATAAGATGTAAACAATAGTCAAAATAGTCAAATTAAATTTGTGAGTAATTCTAAAAGTTAAAGTATTATTATCTGGAAACAGAGGTAGTACAGTATTTACAATATCGTTTCTAATTTGATGCACGTTACGTAAATTTTACAGTACTCCGTATAACTTAGAAATCAATTAACTAGCTAGATAAATGGTACTCCGTATAAGAATATCACGTATGACACGTATCTAGAAACATTCCTCCTAAAAGATTATGCATGAAAAAATTATACATGTATATAAAACCAAATGTATGTTTAAGGCCTTTAAGCTATCTACATCTGCTATAATCATCATACAATTTTATAAACATATTATACTTGTATAACCTTGATTAACCTATACTCTACAGTACTAACTGAAGTCAACTAGCTCTTTTTTATTGGAGGAAATGCATCAAGAATTTAATTATTATGAGATTAAACTATAAGCAACTTATCTTCTAGAGTAATTATACAATTTTAAAAAGCAACTCTTGTATGATTAGCCCTAGGTCTTAAGACTCTAGGTGATATCATCAATTTTTTATTTTGTGGTATTGAGACAAGACTTTATTTTTTTTATACATATGTGTGGCTTGATCTTAACAAAATCTCAAGTGGAGCCTTGAAAATTCAAGACTCAACTTAACACTTCTACACTGTGTTTTTACCTATATACACATCAAAACACAGTCTTTTGATTAAAAAAAAAATTAATTAACTTTTTCATTTTTTAAAAACATTAATTATTTGATTTATATAATTTTTTTTTTGTGAATATACATTGTATTTTTTTTTTTTTTTTTTGAAACAAAGTGTATATATGCATCCAGCTACAACAAGACTCACTAGAAAAACTTGAAGCACATCCATACCCATCCTTGGCTTGTGGACCTTCATTTTACTGTATCCATTTTCAATAATAGCATAAAACATGTTATTACATATAAACAGTTTTAATAATATAAAAAAAAATTAGTTTTAAAAAGTCAAGTAAGCAACTTAAATGGATAACCAATGAAACAAGTGATATTATCTTAATTATGTATCTATCATAGTATATGTGCTCTTAACATTTTACGATATTAATCTTAATTAGATTTTTAATTTCAAAATTTTAAACAAAAAAAATCTAATCTTACGTTGTTTAGATGCTAATCGTGAACAATTCTTTGAGAACTATCGAAGAAGACATCATCAAATGCAACATGATTTAGTTGAACATTTGTGGAATCATTTTGGAGGAAGTGATATTTGATTCAGATCAATTTTACATTAGTCAATTTTATTTTACATTACAACTATTTTAATGCAATATGTATTTTTTTTTTAAAAAAATTTCATGGATTTAAAAATCTTTTAATTTCATGTAATTCCATTATAATATATTTTTATGCATCATCTATATTTTATAATGTGAATTTTTATATTAAAATATAATATGTTAAAAGGGAAAAAAATAATAAATTTTTTAAAGAAATCTAGAATGAGTCTTAGGGATGAAGAGATAAATCTGGTTGAGTTTTAAGGATTCTTAACATAATTTTAAATTAAAAAAATAATTAAATCTAAGTTAATAGCTGATGTGGCAATAGATTTAATTCTTAAGACAAGACTGTGCTAATGTTGCTCTTATAATTTTTCAGAATTGTTAGGGTGCAAGCTCAAAAATTGGTATGTGTTCAATTCGAGAAAAATAGATATTGTAAGTTGTGAGATTAATTATTAGTTGTTGGAGCAATTGTTAGATGTGGATTATAAAGTTGGCTATAGGTATTAGTCAAATTAGTTGAAAATTATTAATAAAAATATAAATATTTTGAACAAAACTATTAATTGAAAATTTGAAATTGTAGATATTGAATTCCCCTTGGTGGGTTGTTTCCAAAAAAAAAAAAAAAAATAAATAAATAAATAAATAAATATATAAAAAATTGTAAATATTGAATAACGGCATCTAATAAAAATTGTACTTTGCCAAGACTAGCTCTACAAGCTATAAATATAATAGATTTTGTAAGACATGTTAGGTTATTATTATTATTATTTTTATTAATATAGATCAATTCATTAATAAAAAGCCATCAGTCATATACAAATGAAATCTAAATTAACAAATACATAAAATTGAATCAAATTAGGGTTTCCTTCATTGAAGCTACGATCGTTGAAAAGATCTTGCACTGTGGTACATCTCTCGCACACATCGCTGGAATATACAGCCTTTTCGGAGAGATGGTCTAACAATTTGTTGTAACTGTAAGGATAATTTTCATCTGATTCGCTTGAACGCATTTGAAACTTGGCAACCGTTGTGATCTTGAACAAATCTTTATCAACGAACTGACAATAGGGCAAAAGATGATTACCTTTTTAATAAACCCTAACATACAAACAAATCCTAAACATAAACAACAACTAAACTAACAAAAACTAATGACTTCACCACAGGGAAACACTCCACTGCAGGGAGATGGACGAATATCTACACTACTCGTGTAGATTTATTGAAATCTAAATTGCAAAAGTAAAGAAAATTAAGTGAAAAGGTTGAAAATAGTCTAATTTCCAAAGAGATTAGACTATTTCCGGCCTAAACGACCAAGATTGGAGAAACACTAGGAGAAAGGAAGAGAGAAGAAAAGAGGAGAGGCGAGAGAATTTTTTTACTTAGCCCGCTTGGTTGTAAGACATGTTAAGTTTTAAAGCCACAACAAAGCTATTATTATAGTATGGAATTCCTTATAGTATCATGACTATCATCTACCACATGCTACATATTTTGTCGAACACTTTTAGGGTGTGTTTGGTTCATCAAATTGGAATGGATTGGTATGGAATCTCATACTAGAGAGGTATGGATTCTAAAACCCATACTAGTCCAAAGTTGTTTGGTTTATTGTTGGAATAGATATTATCCTTCATTAATAGAATGAATTGTGAATCTTAGAGGGAGGGGTGAGTATGGGATTCCATGGGTATGGGGGGGAGTTAGAATCCCTTGGGTATGAGATTCCATTACTAAAAACCTCAACCAAACAAAAAACTAGATGCAATGGATTCTAACTTCATTCCAACCCATTCCAAATGATCCTACCAAACGACCCCTTAGGGTGTGGTTTATTCACCTTATTTTCACTTATCTGAACTTAATGGAATCTATCTGAATTTATTTGAACTTATATTTTATTATAATTAGAACTAAGATAACACTTATCAGAACTTATTTTTCTTGAACTAAACTTATCTAAACTTATTTGAACTTATTAAACCAGAACTAAGTGAAAATAAGGTGAACAGAATAGACTCTTAATTAGATTCAGTAATTTATAGTCTTAACTACTTGAAAATACCCAAATCTATTCAAAAACTACTAAACACACTCTATATATACATAACTAGATGAAACCCTGTGCGATGCACAGTTTTTTCATCTAAGATTTTAATTATTTGATTTATTGTATTTAACAATTTCTGACAAAATTACAAAAGTTTAATATTTTTTTTTACTATAATTTATAATGAATTTATTAAATATAAATAAATTGTAAATATGATATTTTTTCCGTTATATAAAATCTTTAATGTGAAATGATAAATTTTTAATAATTTAAATCCTAAATCATTATTCATTGTTTTACCATATCTTTTATTTCAATAGCATCACCAACCTCGTCCACAACCAACCTACTACATCAATGGATAAATTGAACCGTGAAATGTTAGCCAAATTAAACTGAAATTGATATAAATTAAATCTTTACATTTATATAAAATAAATCAATATATTTACCAATAAATTAAAAATTATTGCGATATATAAAAACAAATCTATGCATTGGAATTTTTTCATCATCTCCAAAAATAACCAAAGCCATCCATATATTAAGTATACAACATCTAACCGAATGCCATTACATAAACAAATAATCGTTAAGTATCCTAAATAAATACAATGTAACTAATAATTACAAATATAAATTTAAACATAAGATTTTAAAAATTACCCGGACATTGATGACCTAAAATTAACACAAAATTACTAACACAAAATTCGCTTGATGGGGTTTTGTATTGATACGAAATTTTATTTGTGTCGTATGTTGTGTTAGATCTGCATGTAAAAAAACATTTAGTAAATAAAACATAAACATATAATCGTTGAGTATCCCAAATTAATACAATGTAAGTAATAATTAATAATACTAATTAAAACATAGGATTTTAAAAATTAAGCTAAAAATTACCCGGCCATTGATGACCAAAAACTAACACAAAATTACTAACACAAAATTCGCTTGATGGGGTTTTTTTTTTATTGATACGAAATTTTGTTTGTGTCGTATGATGTGTCAATTTATAATGGTAGGTATCACAAATTTTAATTTAATTAAAACGAATAATTTGTATTTCTTATCATAAATACTATCAAAATTTATCTTATAATGATAGGTATCAAACTTTATTATAAGCGTTTATCATTTAAATATTTCTTAGTATATTTTTTTTTTTGGATTTTTTATACCCGTAGTATTGAATTAATAAATTTATCTTTTCCTATATTTTTACTTTATTTTTTTCATTAAAAAAATGCCTACTTTATTTATATATATTAGATTGTCATCTTTTGTGTTCAGTAGTATACTGTGGTGAGGAACAACATATTGCGAGTCTACTAAATGATTATGGTGAAACTACGAATCCAATACATACAAGAGCTAAGGATTATGCCACTTTGGACCACACGACCGTGCACTTGATCAGATTTATACTAAGTAATTATTATGGCATTACCATATCGGTCAAGTTACTATATTAGTTGTTCCGAGTTATTTTTACATTCAATCCCTTGATCGATCATATTCTAGAATTTTTAGGTCCCAAGTAATTTTTGATCTAATTGTTTCATTATTTGTGAAGTATTAAATTTTGTCTTTCATACATATAACAACAAATATTATGTGTGGTGCAAAATATTATTAAATTAGGTTAGAATCCGTGCGATGCATTGTTTATATAAAATCTATTTTTATAATTTGTACATTTTTAAAAAAATTGGATAAATATAAATAAGAATTATGCACCTTGTACAAAAATATTTGTAATTTTATAGTTTTAGATTTTCATCAAAATTATGATATAATACCTATTTAACGTCGCCTAATACATATTTCAATGTAGGAGTCCATTTATTAGTGTGCTATTACAATTGTTTCATTTTTTAATGATAAATTGATAGGTTGTAGTTGTAATGTAGAAGGTCCCAATATTCAAATTTAAAAATTATTAAATATGGTAGCTCCACCAGAAAAAAGAAAAAAAAAATGACATCATCCTTGCATTTAGGCGGGAAAATTTTTATTATATAAGTGACATTTAGACAGTGATGACGCCAGCAATGTTTTGTTTCAATAATAGTTAAAAAATGTGTCTCAACTTAAATTTTCAAATATGAAAGGTTGACGAAGTTTCCTTAATTAATTTAACTTATTACTTAGCTAAAAAAAGATGTTATATGCTCTTCGCTCATGATTCATGCATGCATGCTACAGTACATATGCATCAAACGCATGCCACACATTAGTTATGATATGCCCATGTAACTTCCCACATTGTCGTTTATTTTGTCCCTTATCTGGCGTCCTAAATTTCGACAAATTAGTTTATGTTACCTTTAGAAAGTTACAAGTGCATAAATATAGGCCAGAAAATTAAACAGGGGAAGCATATTCTAGAACTAAAAGCACGTTTATCATTATATTATAATGTTAGCTAATTGTCCTAACGACAATGAAGTAACGTATTATAAATTGACCAAATGCATGGATACAATGTACAATAACCTACCTCGATTGTCACCTCTTCAAAGTACAATGTTTTGGTTGCAATGATGCATGGATACAATGTAAATAACCTACCTCGATTCATTTAGGGTCTTTCGATTCATTTAGGGTCTTAGGAACCCGTAAATATAGCATTGTACGATAATTGTAATAGAGATGTAATGTTGTATTTTAGAGTAGTGGCATGTTTAGCAAATCGTGGCTGGCTGGGTTTGTCAATTAGAACGAAAATATTGTCAAGTCAGGGTTGACTCACTTTGTCAAGTCAGGATTAACTCACTTTGTCAAGTGAATGTTCTTTGAGGTATACTGTGGGGATCCCGGCCCGCATGTTTTCCCCGGCCCGTACTCTCAAGTAGTAAAAGTCCATTCTCCTTATCATTCAAAAAAAAAAAAAAAAAAAAACACATATTTCTATGAGATTCTTTATTGTTAATTATAGTGTACCAAAAACCGTAATATGCAAACAGGGGAAGTATGATGGAAAGAAATCCGGTAAAACGTCTTGTCAATCAATACATACAATTCATTACTAAATTAGTCTTGTGGATGCACGATTTTAACAAATAAATTTGTTATACTCGTATTATCACAATTACAAAATTATTGGACTAAATTTGGATAGTAATTAATAAAATAAGTTTTCAAATTATATAAAAAAAATGAATAGTGAAATAGATGACCAAAAATCTACTAACTATTACTTAAACAAAACATGCTGACATCATTAAGGGACACATATTAACTTCTTATGAAATTTTTTCCCGCCTAAATTATTTTTGACATTATCCTTATTTTTCTCTATATTTCCCCCTAAGTTTCAAGATCAGACTAAATAAATAGGAAAATTTGACAGAAACAATCCCAACTTTGCTCAATTCGTCCAAAATAATCCCAACTTTTGATTATTTTTTAATAATCCGAACTTTAATATAAATTTGCTTGCAATGGTCCTAGGTGACCAGTAACCTGTTGAATAAGTAAATTTTTTTTTAAAAAATAAATTAATATACACGTGTCATCACGTGATTAGTTAAAAATAATTTTAATTTATATTATTGGTTTAACTATTTAATTAATTAACTTAAAAAATATTATAAAAAAATAAAACCACCAATCCAACCACCGCATCCCTCAGCCCAGCCTGACCCCAACCACCGCCTATCCCCCATCCCGCCGGCTCATTTCCTCCCTCGATCCCCCGCCGGCGAAGCCCACCCCACTACTCTCCCCTCTCCGTTTGGTGTTTAGGTTGTTTTGGGGTCGTGTTTATGGTTTTGGGGGACGGCGAATAGGGGAGGGGGTCGTTTCGGGGAGGGAGGGACGTTAATGCGGTGGCGCGTCGCGGTGGGGGGATTTGGGGACGGAGAAGCAGCGGGCTTCGCCGACTGTTGAACCACGCCCAAACCCACTGCTAAACCACGCTCGCAAAAGAGATGGCTAAACACGACGTTGAAAACCCTACACTGGATTAACGACGCTGAAATGCCTACTGCAAGAACCAACTGGCCGACTGCACCGCTTGTAAAACAGGTCTGGATCGTCGGGAACGACCAAACGTCCAACTGCACGCCGGAAACACCCCCTACGCACCGGAAACCTTATTATTCTTATTATTATTAAGGTTGTTCGTGGGAAGGGGAAAAGGGTGAGATGGGATTCGCCGGCGAGGGAGGGAGGAAATGAGTCGGCGGGGGAGGGGGGAAATGTGCTGGTGGGATCCGCTAGCCGGGGAGTGGGCCAGCTAGGCGCCGGCAGCCGAGGTAGGGGTCAGGCGCTGGGCGACGGTGGCTGGGCTGGTAGAGGCTTCTTTTAATTTTTTTTTAAAAGTTTTTTACTTTATTAATTTTTTTTACTTTTTAATTAATTATTTTAATTTAATTTTAATTTTTTTTTTACCAATCACATTGTGACACGTGTTAGGTGACTTGTTGTAAAAAGTTTTATAACTGGTTGGGACCATTAAAAGCAAATTCATATTAAAGTTCGGATTATTAAAAAATAATCGAAAGTTGAGATTATTATTTTGGACGAATCAAGCAAAGTTGGGATTATTCCTGTTAATTTTTTCCAAATAAATATAGTACTTTTTTCAAAATTAATTAATGAGATTATGAATACACTTTTTTCAAATAAAGAATATTGATAACCATTTAAACAAATAATAGCTATTTAATCCGTGCAACGCACGGGACTAAACTAGTTTTAACTAAAAAATAAAAAACAAAGTGACGACATCACATATATTTTAGACGGGAAAATTTTCTACCACGGTTTGACATGTGTACAATTAGAAAAAGAAATGATGTCAGCGGTTGTTATTTTAGTAATAGTTATAGAAGATTTGAAACTTGCAATTTCGGCAAAAGTAAGGATTTTTTTTGAGAAAAACTACCTTATACATTTTAGATTTTTTGAAAAACAACCTTACAAAAAAATGATGTATGAAGCTACCTTAGATAACCACTACTTCGTATATGTTGTAAGCTACTACCCCCCGTGCCTAATATAACGATGAAAGGGAAGGGAAACTGGGGATTGTAAGGGGACTATGGGAAACTAGCTAGCGAGATAAGAGAAAAAAAGGGTGGAAAATGGGTCATTAAACGTTTCTTAGCCAATGCTAGAATTCAACATAGGGTAGTTTCTTACAACATTTAGTGTTTTATAAAGTAGAATCTTATAACAATTTTTTTTACGTTGTACGTATAAGCTAGTTTTCACAAAATCTAAGTATAAGGTAGTTTTTCACGGATCACAAATTTTTTTAAATCTAAACATCAATAGTTTGTTCTAACAATAAGACTACTAACTAGATGTGGGTCAAATAATTTATCTGAAAAAAATGAGTAATACTCGTGGAGTCGTGGTCAACTATATTTGATATTTTCTCCGTTCCAATAATATTGCAATAATGGACTTTTTTGCACTATTTATCACTCATTTTTTACCATATAATATTATTTATACGTTAAGTAAAATATAAAATGTGGGATCTTATTAGATTCATTTCATAAAATACTTTCACAATGTCAACTTTTTATAATTTTTACTCTTATACAATAATAGATATTTAACATATAAAATGTGCTTTGAGACGCGTAATTTCATCCTTGTTGCAATATTATTGGAACGGAGAAGTATATAACATCTTACGAATAATCAACAATCAAAACATAATTATATATTTCTTCACAACCATATATTTTAAATGAATTTTCCTTGTTAACGTTATCAAAACAATTAAATCAATCAAATATCATTTTCATCCTCACTTTCTTGCCTTCAATTCATTTCTGTCCCACCGATAGAAATATGGTAAAAAGGGATCACAATCGATCGATCAAAATAGCGCTATCAATTTTTACATCTTATCCAAAAAATTATGGAACTTTTTTCCACTCCGTTTGACCAACGTGATTAATACTCAATTATTGCATTCAAAATTATTATCTGTATACTATTTTCAATCCATTCTAATTTTTCTTTTACATTTCGAATAATGTAATTGAAAAATCATTGGCCATACGTATGAAAGGTAAAAATTAATTAAATTACAATTGAGCAATGTATTTTTTATTTATATTGAATTAATCCGGCCTTGGAATGTCCTCTTTCGAAATTCACTCCCAAGGTTAACCTTCAACTTCCATCTCCCTACATCTTTTTGTGAGCTAGCATGATCAAACCTAAGATAAGCTTGTGAATGAGATAAGGGATAGGGTGAACATAAGCAAGTCTATTCTAAATTCACTTTAACTTTACTTCACTATATTTGAACTTAGTTTCGATCTTGACTTGATCTGTATAGCTAGATCAACTAGCTTGGCTATGTAAAACTATAGATTGAGTTTGGTTCATATAGAGTTGAGCTAGAAGTATTCTTAAGTTTGTGAGTTTAGGAAACAAATTCAGTTAAATTTTTTTATTACATTGAGCTCAAATTAAACTTGGTTTATTAATAAACGAATCATGTATAGCCAAACTTTTAACCAAACAATATTCAAATTGTTTGAAAACCACTCTATTTGTGGCCACGTCTAAATGGGAGGAACAACTAACTATAGGTACAATATATAAATCCATTAGTTTGACTATTTGTCTTTAACTGTCTATAATCTATATCGTGAATTCTCTATTATTTTTAATATCAATCATGTCTGAATTAGAGACTAAACGTTTTAAGAGTTGTGAAAGAGAGGGATAAGGAAACTCCCTAATCAAACTAGGCTATAATGAAACTAATCTAATCCGATATCAGCTTTATTGTTATGTACTAGTATAAGACGATAAGTACCAAAGATCACATTAAAGTTGGTACATAGAGAGTCAAAGTCATTAACAGATAGAGATAGAGGAAGAATAAATAGAACAAAAAATCTGAAACAGTTAGTCGAAAACGACATGAAGGCTATATAAGTAAGAAGAAAGATCCAAGAATCCTAGCCATGTGATGAAGCCTTATCTTTAGGACCATATCCACGTACACAAATTTTATGTGCTAATCATAAATTGATACAGTAATAAATACAGTGAATCATTGATCCTTACGTATAATTCATGAGTTCATGTGTCCAATATAATGCGTATCTCTTAATTAATTTCAACCTATTAACTGCATTCTACAAACTAACAAACATCACTCGAAATGTTGACTAGTACCACGTGTCCAGAAGATAAAGATGTTGTTCTATTATTTATATAGCCTCGACTAGCTCATCACTTGGGTCCTTTAATGCTAGCAAGTGCATAATTAAACACTGTAAAAGTCAAAACGATGTATTAATTAAAATATGGATAAATCATATTGCATACAACCGCGGTTTTAAAGGTATAAGAGATCTTAGGCTTGCCCTTCTTCTTTTATATCTTTTCACCTTATATCCACTTATTTTAAGTTTGCTGATTTCAAATAAAACAAATACGGACAAATAAGTTCTAATAAAGTAATAAGATAGATAAGTTTAGGATTAATAAGTTCAAATCATATGAACCGGGAACTTATAAGTTGTGTTCAAAGTTTTATTTTTTCCACCTTATTTTCACTTATAGCAATTATTCGATAAAATAAGTTCAGTTCTTAAGTAAATTCATGTATAATGGTTACATATAAGGTTTATTTAAGTATTTTAAGTCCAATAATAAACGAGTATGTGACTGATAAGCTTAGATAAGGTCAAGTAATGTAATTTCAAAATCAAGAATTCAGATCAAAACACTACCATTAGTTAAGAAGTATGTACGTATCTTACATTTATTTTACTCTGATCAATCAGTACTTGGTGTAGTTGGTAGGGATTTTGTTGATGGCTCTCCTTCCCTACTTCGATCAATTCCCCCAATTCCCAATGGTACGGTGGTGGGTTGGTATATTTATTAGAGGTTTCCGATAAAGTAAGAGTCTTTTATTTCACTGAACATAGAAAGAATGAAAAAAGTTATTAATCGATATTTGATGAAATAAATTTAGCCCATACCTCTAAAGTTAACAACTCTTTCCCAATCTCCACCAATCAACAAAGAAGGGAAACCTGATTGATTAGTAGTCAAGAAATAATTTTTAGCTCAAGATGTTGATGTATAATCAACATTTACATATTAATTCAATTATCGGGATTGTGAGATAAGGAAGATTATATCCTGTCAAAAGAGTTGGGAGAGAAATACAAGATTAAGGAAGACTCGTTTTCTGATGATGGATGGATGAAAGGAAATGGGAGAACTTGGGGCTGGAAGACTATAAAGTGGGGTCTTCACATTGTGAGAAAAGGTAGTGCATGGCACATAAGGGATGGAAGGAAAGCTAAGCTCCACCACCCATGGCTGCATGGGAAGAAACCCAATTGCATGCCGTAGACCTCAGAGTTTGTGATATCATCACGAATGAAACAACTTGGGATGAGGAGAAAGCAGCTATACTATTCTATCACCACAGTCTTGCGTAGCGCTGAGAGGCCTATGCCTTTTCCCCGATCGAATGTAACGAGGATGACATCATTTAGAGGCATAGCAAAAACAATGACTATTTAGTAGGAAGTGGATATGACTTCATTGCCAATAGCAGGGAGGATCACCCTACCAGTTATAGTCAATTCACAGATCGAGAGGATTAGAGGATTTGGAAATTCGATGTCAGCAACAAATGGAAGGTGTTCCTATGGAAGATTAGGAGTAGGGCCCTCCCGGTTGGATATGAGATCAGGAGAAGAAACCTTCCATTCCCCACTTCTTGTAACCTGTGTAGGGAAGAGAACATGGAGGAAACACTCGCCCACCTGCTAAGAGACTACGAGGTTGTGAGTCGGGTATGGCATAGGGGAAGATTAGGGATTGTCACTAAACACCAATAGGATATATAGTGATATCAAGACCTGGGTGGACAAATAGATCGTCAAACTGCGTAGGGTAGGGGACGACAATTTCTGCCCTACTTCATTGCCACTTCATGGGCCATTTGGATTGGAAGAAATGAAGCTGTTTTCTGGGGCACACGAGCAACTCCACAGGGGATTCTCAAGTTTACAAACACGGATTACGCAGCGGCAATGACTAGAGAAAAGGACTGGCAAGATGAAAGGGGACCCCCAAGCTTTGAAAACATGTTCAGGGAATAGTGCGATAAATAGGTGTTGGAAATAATGCTAAGGAAGTTTTTATTTGTTTTGGAGGAAAACTCTTTGCCCCACATTGGTGGGATAAGGAAGGCTTTACTTGATTTATATATTGGAAGAAAAGGGGTTTTGTCCCACATTGGTGGGAGAAGTAAATTTTACTTGGTTTAAATATATGTGTTTATACTTTGATGTTTGAAGTGTTGTCCCTATTGTTGTGGGCTAGAAGGGGGCATCCCCACGACCGTGTCGCCGCTGCCGTCCGGTTTGGTTCGTGTTCATGGCATGTGCGTGGTGTTTGTCTACCTTTTTGGGCTAAGTTGTTCTGAGCATATTGTGAGTTCCTAATCTCTCTTTTTGAGTGCACATTAAGGGAGATCGCTGTGTTGGGGGCAACGCCATCTCCGATTGCACCTTAGTTGGGGCGAATTTTGCTTCTAAGACAGTGTTTTTAACACATCACAGCGTTATACATACATTAAGAAATTCGGCCCACATTCCAATCTTTATTTTCTGATTTTACACTATTTCAACCTACAATTTAGAAGCAGAATTTCTACTGTAATTTCATATCATGGATTTTTCAATCACAAAAACCCTACCCGATCTCTCTAAACTTAAACCCCTTGATGGGACTAACTACAAACGTTGGTCTCAAAAACAGTTAATCTTCTTCGAACAATTGGAGGTCGATTATGTTCTTATTCGTGATTGTCCAGTTCGCCCTCAAGCCAGAGATACCTCTATTGCTTCATCTTCTGCCATAGACGAATAGATCTCTATATATGAGAAGCATAACAAGTTCGTTTGAGGTCAGCTTCTGAGTCACATGTCCAACCCACTGTTCGATCTATTCATCAACAACAAATCTGCCAAATCTGTTTAGGAGACTCTTGAGAAGAAATATGGGAATGATGATGCAGGAAAGAAGAAGTATACAACGGGAAAGTGGCTGAAATTCCAAATGATTGATGACAAGCCGATCATGGAACAAGTTCATGAGTACGAGAACCTGGTAGCTGACGTTTTGGCCGAGGGTATAAAGATGTGCAAGGTGATGCAAGCCAACATTCTGATCGAGAACCTCCCTGATTCGTGGTCCAACTACTGCAACCATCTCAAACACAAGAAGAAGGATATGTCACTTGAGGAGCTAGTCGGTCATATGAAGATTGAAGAAGCCAACCGCCTTAAGGATAAGGATTCTTCCCTTTATGAACTTTCTGTTAAAGCTAACATTGTGGAATTTTTTGTTCCATGACAGGTTTAACAAACAAAACAAAGCTGCTGCAAATTCCAAAAACAACCAAAATTAGAAACCGCTTGGATCAAAACAAAAGGAGCAATAACTTCAAGAAAAACCACAAATCCGAGAGTAATGGTGGCTGCTATGTCTGTGGAAAGCAAGGCCACAAGGCATGGCAATGCCACACCCGCAAAGATGCATCTAACAATGGGCAGAAATCAGACCAGAACAAGAATCAAGCCCATATTGCTGAAGAATCTGATGATGTCATTGCTGCCGTAGTTTCTGAAATCAACCTCGTCGACAAGAAAGCAAAATGGGTCGTTGACACCGGAGCCACCAAGCATTTCTGTTCGGACAAAGACCTTTTTATCGAGTTCCATGAGTTTGCCAAAGCTGATTAGGTGTTCATGGGCAATTCTAGCAGTTCCGAAGTTCTCGGTAAAGGAAAAATTCTCCTTAAATTGAATTCTGGAAAATCTTTGTCCTTGCAAAATGTGTTGTATGTCTCTTCCCTTTGTAGAATTTTAATTTTTGGTGCACTTGTAAACAAGGCTGGTGTGAAACTTGTTTTTGAAGGTGATAAGTTAGTGTTATCTCGTAATGGGGAATTTGTGGGGAAGGGATATCTGTCGGGTGGGCTATTTATTTTAAAAGTTGTATTTGTTGCTGATTTTATTAATAAAGCTTCTACTTCTGCTTATATTGTTGAGACTTTTGATCTTTCGCATGCTAGATTAGGACATGTAAATTATGGTTCCATGAAACGCTTGTAAATCATGTCTTTAATTCCTAGTTTACTCTATAATGGTCATAAATGTGGAATCTGTGTTGAAGCTAAACATTCCAAGAAACCATTCAAACCTGTTATTAGTAGACAAATTGAATTGCTTGAATTGGTTCATACGGACTTAGCTGACTTTAAGAATACTGTAAGCAGAGGCGGCAAACGGTATTATATTACCTTTGTTGGTGAACATTCTAGATATACCAAAGTGTATCTGTTAAGAACCAAAGATGAGGAAAAAAACATGTTTTTAATTGGACCGTCAGATTAGAAGACTTAGGTCAGATAGGAGGGGAGAGTATGGAACCATTTTTTTAAAAGGACTTTGTGAGAAAAATGGAATTATCCATGAACTTTCTAAAATGGAATTATACTCCCGAACAAAATGGCATTGCTGAAAGGAAAAATAGAACCTTAAAGAAATGATGAATGCCATGTTGATTAGTTCTGGTTTTCCTGATAATATGTGGAAGGAGGGGGGGCAATCCTTTAAGCTACTTATGTGTTGAACAAAGTACCTCATAAAAAACTCGATAAAACTCCCTATGAATTGTGGAAAGGCTATGTGCCTAACCTTAAATATTTGAAAGTGTGGGGGTGTCTTGCTAAAGTTGCTTTACCTTCCTTTAAAAGGGAAAATATTGGATCTAAAAAACCTTTGATGCTATATTTGTTGGTTATGCTGCAAATAGTGCAGCCTATAGGTTCATGTGCTTAAATGATAAATCTATGTGCGAATCTAGAGATTCTGAATTCTTTGAGCATGTTTTCCCTTTGAAGAAAAGTAATGAATTACATGATGACTTTATCTGCTCTTTCATCCTCATCTATACCTGTTCCTTCTCCTGTTGTTCAAAATGATGATGTTGTTCAACCTAGGAAAAGTAAGAGACGTAGAACCGAGACTAGCTTTGCAACTGACTTTTTGACTACTTTCTTAACTGAACTCAATGATGTTGATGAAATAGATGAACTTGTTGTATGTTATCATTTGTTTGATGATGAGCCTAAAACATTTGAAGAGGCCATGAGTTCAATTGATGCTAGTTTTTGGAAGGAAGTTGTTAATAGTGAAATAGAGTCCATCATGTCTAATCATACGTGGGAACTAGTTGATTTGCCTAAAGGTAGTAAAGCCATTGGTTGTAAATGGATTTTTTATAAGAAAACTTAGAATTGATGGTACTGTAGAAAGGTATAAGGTAAGACTAGTGATTAAAGAGTTCACACAAAAATTTGGTGTTGATTTCTTTTACACTTACTCACTAGTGACTAAGATCGCCACTATACGTACTTTACTTGCATTAGCTTCTAGCTATAATCTGTGCATCAAATGGATATAAAAACTGCTTTTTTAAATGGCGACTTGGATGAGGAAATTTATATGGTTCAACCTCCAGGTTTTGTGGTTCCCGGACAGGAACAAAAAGTGTGTAAGTTAAAGAAATCCTTGTATGGGTTAAAACAAGCTCCAAAACAGTGGTATGAAAAGTTTCATAAAACAATACTTAGTTTTGGGTTTGTAGCAAACCGTGTTGATACTTGTGTGTACTAAAAAATGTTTGGATCTGATTGTGTAATTGTCTGCTTATATGTAGATGATATGTTGATTTTTGGTACACATATTGATGTTATTAATGAAACAAAAGAATTTCTTTCCTCTCAGTTTGAGATGAAAGACTTAGGTGAAACTGATGTTATTTTGGGTATTAAAGTTACCAAAACTAGTAATGGTTTCTCTTTGTCTCAATATCATTATGTGGAAAAAGTGTTAAGGAAATTTAACAGCTATGATGTTGTGCCAGTTAAAACTCCTTATGATGCTAGCATTCACTTGAAAAAGAACAATGGCAATAGTGTGTCACAAACTGAGTATGCTAAAATAATTTGGAGTTTAATATTTCTTATGAACTACACTCGACCTGACATAGCTTATGCAGTTAGTAGACTTAGTCGGTATACCCATAACCCTAATAGAGAACATTGGAATGCCCTTAGACTCCTATTAAGGTATCTTCGATGCACTATGGATTGGGGTTTGTATTATGTTGGTTTTCCTGTTGTGTTATAAGGATATTGTGATGCAAACTGGGTGTCTGATAATGATAAGGTAAGCTCCACTAGTGGATATATTTTCACTTTATGTGGAGCAGTTGTGTCTTGGAAGTCTTTAAAACAGACTTGTATTGCCCAGTCAACTATGGAGTCTGAATTCATTGCTTTGGACTTGGTCGGGCAAGAGGTGGAGTGGTTAAGGAACTTATTAGCAGATATCCCATTGTGGGGGCGACCTGCTCCACCTATTTCTTTACATTGTGATTCACAAGCTACTATTTGTGTTGCCAAAAAAAGTGCTTGCAATGGCAAAAAAAGGCACATTCATGTGAGACATGAGTATGTGAGGACTTTGATAGTAAGTGGTGTTATCACTATGGAATATGTAAGATCTGAGAGGAATCTAGCAGATCCATTGACCAAAGGACTAAATAGGAGACTTGTCCTTGATACGTCAAGGATAGGGATGTCAATGGGGCGGGTCAAATAGGAGACCCGCCCCATCCCCGCCCCAACGAGGTGGGGATGGGTCTTGGTTTGGCGGGTGATGGGGCGGGGATGGGGATAAAAACCATACCCGCCATGGGTGATGGGGCGGGGGTGGATTTTAGGTTATACCCGCCCCATCCCCGCCCCGCCCCACCCGCCCCACTTCGTACCCGCCCCACCCCCACCCGCCCCACTTCGTACCCGCCCCATCCCCATCCACCCCACTTTGTACCCGCCCCATCCCCACATCCATGTATTTTTAAAAACAAAATTATATACTTTTATACTATTTTATAAAAAAAAATTATGTAAAATAAAATAGTATATTATAATACTTTGTAATACACTTATATTATAAACAAAAAAAATGTGTTTTATTAACAATGATTTTTTTCTTTTTGCAATTTTTATTAATTGTGAAGGATTGTGCATTTGAGAGGCGGGGATCAGGCGGGTCTTAGGTGGGGATTAGGTGGGGGTGGATATCCAAGTGGGGGTTGGGGCAAGGATGATTTGGAATTGTACCCGCCGGGGCGGGGATGGGGATGAATTTTAGACCCGCCGCGGGGATGGGGATGGGGATGGGTATGAAAATTTTAGATGGGGATGGGGATGGGAAGGCCGAAATCCGCCCCGCCCCATTGACATCCCTAGTCAAGGGGAAGGGGCTTAAGCCCGTTAGTTAAGGAATTCATGGTGGATACCTTGTTCACACAAGGATTCATGTGGACTAACGAAGCCATTGGAAAGACTCATAATTGTACACTTCCCATTCCTATGAATTGTACATTTGGTGAGGTTAAGCTTTTAGCTTTTAATGAATTCATAGCCCAGAATTTGGGTGGTCCTAATGAGACGGACTTGATGAATTCACCGCTTTGATAATGTGAGGTTGAGCAAAGGCTCTTAATGATTTCATATCCCAAGGTCTGGGTGGTCTATGTGATAGACTTGATGAAATCATCTACGTGGGTGTGAAGGTTTGGCCACCTTCTATGAAAGACATAAGCAGTCTTTCTAAGGCACTCATGAGCATCCCAAGTTTGATTGCCAATCTTGGTGGTTGATTTTTATCGCGGAACTCACAATGTTTTAAGGTAAGATATGTGTTATTAGGAATTAACTTCTGAGTTGAGTGAGTTCCAGATTCGTTCACTCACTTAACAAAGGAGTTGCCTAATCTTCACTATGTATTGGTTCAATCGAAAGATACCAGGACTTAAGTATCAAACCTATTGAAATGCTCAGAACAGGTGCTTTCATTTGTCTTAAAATCTTTTTCCTTCGCATATGTGGGGGATTGTTGGAAATAATGCTAAGGAAGTTTTTATTTGTTTTGTAGGAAAACTCTTTGTCCCACATTGGTGGGATAAGGAAGGCTTTACTTGATTTATATATTGGAAGAAAAGGGGTTTTGTCCCACATTGGTGGGTGAAGTAAATTTTACTTGGTTTAAATATGTGTGTTTATACTTTGATGTTTGAAGTGTTGTCCCTATTGTTGCGGGCTAGAAGGGGGCATCCCCACGCGCGCGCCGCCACCGCCGTCCGGCCGGTTCGTGTTCATGGCACATGCGCGGTGTGTGTGTGTGTTTACCTTTTTGGGCTAAGTCGTAACTGATGTTCCAGCTTTTATGAGATTGTTCAGTTACGAAGCCCACAACAGCGTTTGACTCGGTTTTTTTAAACGTTTGTAACTGTCGCTGATTTTTCTCCACTATTATTTCGTGGCTTGATTCTCTCCAACAGTTACGTTCTCTTCAACCTTATAAACTGATCTTTTCGTGGCTTTTGAAATACACGGAAACTCTTTCTTCTTCTTCCTCTATTATTTTCAGTTTTCCGAGCATATTGTGAGTTCCTAATCTCTCCTTTTGAGTGCACATTAAGGGAGATCGTTGTGTTAAACCTTCGGGGGCAACGCCATCTCCGATTGCACCATAGTCGGGGCAAATTTTGCTTCTAAGACAGTGTTTCTAACACGTCACGTCGTTATACATACATTAAGAAGTTCAGCCCATATTCCAATCTTTATTTTCTGATTTTACAATATTTCAACCTACAATAGGAACACCTTATCAGTGGTAACTCGGAGTGCAGACAAAGCGCCATTAGCATCAGACCTCCTTGAAAGAGCCAAGATCGGAATGGAGTCAGATGGGAGCTGAGAGATGGCGACACCTGTTGGGATAGGGGGCATATTGTTGGTAATGGTATGGACAGGAGCTACAACATTCTTGAAGGTATCTACGGTGGTCTCCTTGTGGCTAGGAAGAAAGGTCTCCTTCATATTCAAATTAAAGTAAGTCCCAAGCCTTATGCTGACACAAGTCATCAGCGAAAAGATGGTCGAAAGAGCGGAACACCGAAACATCTTGAAGAGAATCAGAGCTCTCTTTCCGCATTTTTATTGTATTTGTTGTTGTTTTTGCAGGAACTCTGAGGATTAGTCCCTTTTCTGACCGTTGTAAAAAAAAATATATCGGAATTGTTATGCAGTTGTAATATAAGAGTGGAAAATAAAGTGTGTGGATAAGGGGAAAAGGAAAGTGTAGAAATTAAGGCTTTCGGGTAATAAAAGTCAAGTTCGTTAAAATTTCAAATTTAAGGGTAAATGCTTTCAATAAAAAGAACACGTAATTAAATTTTTTATTAAGGTGGACTTTCATTGAGTTATTATAAGACAGGTTAAAATTACCTTTTTTAAACTACAAAATTAAAGTTTTCTTATAACAAAATATTTACCCTTAAAAAATATTTATAATGTATTAGATTAATCATATTAGTGTTCAAAATATGTATTTATTATAAATTACACATTAAAATACAATCAAACTTATACGAATTAAAAGTTACCCTTAGTGGGGTTAAACTTACAATAAAAAATTGTTTAAATTACCCTTAAAATTGACCGTTTTACAATAAAATTAACGTAAGTGTCTTATACAAGACTTACTGTAAAAAAAATTAGGGATCATAAGTGAGGTTTGTTATTTTATTTTTATTTATTTATTTTTTTATTATTCCAAATAAGAAGGTGATTTATATATATACATATACATATAAAATAAATAAATAAATAAAACCCTCAGGTCAGGATCTTAATTTAGAATTGCAATCTAAAATTATGTGTCCATCGATGCTAAATTGTAGTTAGTGATTGATAATGCTTAATAATTCTATTATTTTTAAGCTTATCATTATTTACGAGTTGTATATACATATTATTCTTTTCTAATTTTTAAAATCACAAAAATACCCGGTCTCGCAGTCAGACCACGAGACAGCGACACTTGGCATTTCAATTTTTCGCCTCGCGCCACATAGGCGACAAATACGTATTATTGTGACACATATGACGCTAAGTAAGTGATTTTTGGATAGATTTTTTAAGATAAAAATGTTGTATAGAGTTTTATTATCACTATGCTTCTAATGTTTCATATATACAAAATTAATCATAACTTTTAATGAATATCCTATAACTCGGTTTTATTTCCATCATAAAATTTGTTTCAAAAATTTCTTTAAAATAAGATCCATTTATAATATATATAATTTAGTAAAAAAAATAATAGAGAATAAAAAAAAATAAGTTTTAACCCGTAAAAATAATTTTGGTTTGGTAAAAATACTTTCAATTCAGTAAAAATAATTTAAGTTCAATAACAATAATTCAAGTCAATAATAACATATATATCTATTTACAAACAAAATTACAAAAAAGTACGCTATTTTACATATTATAAACGCTATTTAAGTACGCTATTTTACATATTAAATAAGCGATAGGATATCGTATGTCTAAATATCCTGCATTATCAAAAGGGATTACATGAAAATATTAATAAATATTCAAGCCAAAAAATTTATCCTAAAATTTTATCAACAATCTGGACATCATCCGGGCACAAATATATATATTGGCATTAATAAGAAGTTTTTATTAATAAAAAGATTTTATTAATAAAAACCAATACTAGGCCTTACATGAACTTATTATAAGTTGTATTACTTTAATTGTACAATAATAATAGTGTCCATCTTACTAATTCAAATAAGATTTTGCTCTCTTGATTGCACAAGAATTTCAAATGGTTTATGTCTTTTTACAATTTGTATGATCGTAACTTCTCTACCTTATAAAAAGTTTAACAAAACTCTTATGAATAGTGTATGGATATTTATATCCCTAAAAAAAATTCACTTACATATTTGCCCCCATTTGATTTTAAAAGTCTTAAAACTGTCTCTTAAATTCCCTAAATTGATTTACTACCTCGGTTTTATATATTTTGCAATTTTGAAATATTTTATATCTCACAAATAATACCCTAAAGTTGCAAAAAATATGAAATGGGGGTAGTAAAAGGTTATGTTTATTTCAATATTTAAAGCCATCTTTTACTATTCCCATTTCCTTTTATTTTAATTTTTTAAAATTTATTAGACTTTTATATTTCTAGATCGAACTCAATATCTTTTTACCGTCAAGTCACTAAATCAAAGTAGCTCAATTAAAGTTTTGAACATTGCACAACTACACAACATCCAACACATTTATTGACTACATGCAAATAATTTGAATAAAACATTACACAAACATGCATAGAGGGTATAAAAGCTATTAGTAATAATTCTTCTCAAAAGATTAGCCGTACCGCACGCGATGAAATCCCTAGTTATTTACAAGTTAATTAAAAACCTATACTCATGTTAGCTAACTAAGTCTTGTACAAGGCACTAACAACAATATTAAATTATTAACTAATTATATCATGATGACTAACTAAGAAGTCCTCTTGCTTGGGTATTCCTCCATCTTTATCATATAACTGCCAAACCAATTGTTTCCTTCATACAATAGGAAACTTGGATTCCTATTTTATTCCAAAATGAACTAAGCAAGTTGCATCTTTGTTGTTTCTACGTGGATGGATCATCTTTACTTAAATCCACTAGAAAACTTGAATTACATAACGCAATGCAAACGGTCAAACTCTAATTTTGCAATCTTCCCAATTAAGCTCATCAATATTCAGGGGGGACCTTTCACTGGGGCTAATCGGGGCCGACCCCTGTAAATTGTTTAAATTAATTAGTGATTAAACTAAAATTATCTTATTTTATTTATAAAATGTTGCAGTATAGTGGTTAATTATAACGTTTAAGTGAGAGATTAGAGATTCAAATTTTGGCTCCTTTAATATTTTTTGCCAAGATCCGCCAATGTTAATATTTCCTTATCTCAACATATCAATTAGTGTCCTACTTTGGAAAAGAAAAGAAAAAAAAACATTTTTTTTAAATAAAAGGGATTTCATTAATAAAATTAGTCAAACGGCACTTACATATAATTCCTAAGAAATCAAGAATTCCAACACAATTACATAACACTTTAAAACTAAATACATCGTAAAAAACTTCATCTGAAGCAATCAATACAATCTATGAGTTCGCACTTATTCGGCTTGAAATCCGATCCACTGATGCGTAGTCGTTTGAGTGAAAATACTCATGTGGTCCTCCAGATTCATGTAGAGATTATGAAACCCTAGATTTTCAATTCTCGCCATACAAACATAAAAAGAAAATAAACTCAAGAGAAAAATCATCATCTGAAAATGAGATCTATTTATTGAAAGCAATTAAAATGTTTTTGGGGCTTACCACCGGTAAGAAAATCAGTGGAAGCTCTTACAAAGATTTACAATTAAGACCAAGAGGAAAAGAGATGGAGAGAAAAGGAAGAAGAGAGAAGGAAAACCTTAAAAAAAATTGAAAAAACCTAGCAATGGAGGCTAGGAAAATCCTCTTGAGGGAGAAACTCTAGGGGGAACCAAAAAAATCCTCCCAAGGAGAAAACCTAGAAGGAAATCCTATTGCAATAATTTATACAAAATATGAGACTATTTTCTAAAATTATTTGTATATAGTCTATCTAAACTTAATAACTTGTAAAAAAGAAAAAAGAAAAAAAAAACAATTGTCTAGTTGTTGGAAACATAATACTGCATGACATTAATTAAAACAAAAGGGTGTTTTAGTCGCTTGATAATGAAGTTGAGCTTATTTTAGTTGTAATTAAAATGAGATGACCTTTATTGAGTATTTATTTTATTTAATACGATATTTTCTTAAAAAAAACTTTTTGAGTTGAATATATTTTTCCAAGATAAAAGGTAAATAAAGTCTAGCTTCTGTATATAGTTCATACGGAATATACGACGTGCATATAATATTTTGTGAACTTTGAATTTATTTATTTCTAATAAAAAATCTCATGATCAAAAATTATTTTCCTACTCTTAGTTTTTATTAATTTTTTTGTATGTCTTGTGTAATCTTAATTTTCTTTCAAAACTTATTTTAACTAAATTAAGTTAAAAGAAAAGGAAATACTCCTAGAAACTTATTCAAATAGAACAGAAATTTGTTAGTGTGACAGTGACATATATGGGCCTAAAAGGGACATGAAATTATCAACCAAAAATCATTTATTTATTCACATTGATGGCTGAAAATTATTTATCTTTAACAAACTTCAATTATTGCCCCCCCCCCCCCCCTTTTTTTTTAAATAAAAATATCACTGTAAAGCAGTAATTCTAAACCCATCAAAATCTGACAAAACTAGCCATAATTTAATAATTTTTATCCTATGGTCACACTACATAATTCTTAGAGTATAAATTAATTTGTTTACACCGCCTTTTTTTCATCATCTTTGTTTGCTTCTAGAAACCTTAGCCTCTTCTCCCCTGTTCTTATCATCTTTTCTCTAGAATCTTTTTTTTGTCTATAAATACAAATTCCCACAAAAAAAAAAAAAAAAAATCATAGTATTATTCTGATCTTCATTCTAAAACATTGTCTTACTAAAAAATAGCCACTTTTTCTGAGTGAATAATAGCAACTTCTATTACAGTTTATTTAAACTTCAATTTCTTTGAGTTTTGAAAAATATGGATTCGATTATTCCGGGTTTGATTGATGATTTGGGTAGAGAGTGTTTGATTCGGGTACCCTTTTATGAACTTCCAACAGCAACTTCAGTTTGTAGAAACTGGAAGTATGAAATTAGTGTGCCGGAGTTTATCCGGCATCGAAAGGCGGCCGGAGTAGTCCGGTCGATTATTGTGTTAGCTCAAGCTCAGTATGAAGGTCCGATTCAAAATTCTGAATCGGCCCCTGCTGTGAAGGAGCATCCATCTAGGCCAACATACCGCCTTACGGTATCAGAACCGGAAGCCGGGATGTGGGCCCAATTACCCCCAATTCCTGGGCATCCCGAGGGATTGCCCATGTTTTGTGGGTTAATTGGGTCCGGTTCGGATCTTGTTATCGTTGGAGGGTGGGACCCTGTGACGTGGAAGGCCTCGAATGCTGTGTTTATGTATAGTTTTTTATATGGTGGGTGGCGGAAGGGTGCGGATATACCAGGTGTACGGCGGTCCTTTTTTGGATGCGCCGCGTCAGACGATGGTCGGACGGTTTTGGTTGCTGGGGGACATGACGAGGACAAAAACGCCTTGAGTTCCGCGATGTTGTATTACGTGGAAGAAGATAAGTGGGTCTCTTTGCCTGACATGTGCCGACCACGTGATGAGTGTAAAGTTGTTTTCCTCCGTGGCAGGTTCCATGTCATCAGTGGTTACCCAACGGATATGCAAGGGTGTTTTGAGAGGTCGGCCGAGGTGTTCGATTGGTCCACTTGGCAGTGGGGCCCGGTGATCGAGGAGTTTCTAGAAGAAGGTTCGAGCCCCGGGTTGTGCGTGGCTGGTCCTGACGGGCGCTTGTACTCGTGCATAGGAAGGCGAAGTAGTGATGTGGCGGTCTACCAGGGTGACAAGTGGCAGGTAGTCACGGAGGTTCCTGCTGACGTGCGAAGCTCCCAATGGTTGGGTTCTTGTGGGGATAAGTTGGTAGTGATTGGGTCTTCTAAATTCGGTGAACCACATAGTGGTTATATGTTGGATTTGAAGAACTATAAATGGACTAAGCTTGATATGCCTACAAAGTTTTCAGGGCATGTTCAATGTGGTTTTATTTTAGAACTTTAAGGTTGTAGTATTTGCTACTTGTATCTGTTACAAGTTTAAGTAGGGTTAGTGTATGTATATAACTAAATATGTAGCTAAATCTCCGGAGAAGCTTGTGTATACTTCAAGTGATAATATATTATACCGATTTACATCATATAATTATGAAATTTTGGGTATGATTTACATCATATATTATACTGATTTACATAAAAAAAAATTCCACTAGTTTTTGTTATATTCTATCATGTTTCTTGGGCTAACGATTTTGTTTTTTTTATAAGTCTTCTTAAATTTGACTCATTATATTATTTTAAGGGTACTTCCATTACAATCATTTTTTTTTTTTTTTTTGAAATAGATAGAATGTCTAATTTGTTACTAGTATGATATACTATCATACTCATTGTTTAATGAATTTAGGTTGGTATAGAGTATAAAAATTGTGGAGAATCTTACCTAGATTGCATTTGTTAGTGGTAAATCATCCATAAAACACTACTCATTAACTACTGCATAACACAATTGTACTTACTATTTAAATACATGTTAGGCTTTTTTTTTTTTTTTTTTTTTTTTTTTTGAAAGAACATGTTAGGCTTATTAATTCACCGGTGATTATTATACACCTGTTTCACAAATTTATTGCACCCTTTAAAAAATAAAAATATATTTAAAACAAAATTAATCCACATCTTTCATCATCTGATAATTAGATAATAACAATAATTTGATTATTTTAGAATATTTATTATGACAAATCAAATTGGAGTAAAATCAGGAGTGAGTATATAGATGATCACAATTGAAAGGGAGAAAATTATTATAGAATCAGGCAAAAAAGGACAATTTATTGAGCTAAAAGTCTACCAGAAGATAAGTCACATACACACTCACACTTGACTAGTCCTAATCCTAACCCAAAAAAAGTGGCATTTGCCTTGTGGAACTAGTCAAGTAAGGAATTGTTAGGTTAAAATTTCAAAAAAAAAAAAAAAAAAAAAAAAAAAAGGGGCCTTAATTTGGCCTATCTCATGCTAGACTAGTAGTGCATTATCAGAATTGTCTGACAATCTTTGTACTACGGAGAATGTTTTAGACATTTATTTTCGTAATGAGTTAGCCATTGTCCATTTTCCAAAATTTGTTCTTACTGACGGGTGCAAATTACACCTCACATCTTACTCTTTAGCGCGGACATCGGAAAGATGAACGTTAAAGGCCTCCACATTATAAAAGAAAAAATGTTTGAGAAAATAACTCCTCCGATAACTAATTGGTGTACTGGGGGAATCTTGGTCTGACTCTCTAAGGCCTGGGTTTATGCTTGACCCGTTAAAGATTCACCGAAAAATAAATTAGAGTTGGACAAAATAGGACCTATTTTTATTCACTTTATTTTTTATTTGATAATGAGAGGTAAAATAATGTCATATAAGTTTTGATAAGGGTTAATTATGGTTATCCAATTCAATTTACAACTAAAATAAGTTCTACTAAATTATAATAAGTGAATATTAGATGAATAGAACGCACCCTAAGAGTAATGTAACCTGAAATCTAGAAAAAAGTAATCAAAGACCATACCTGAGATGTTTTTTTTTTTTTTTTTTTTCTTTCTTGTCAGTGTTAGCTATGGAGCAAACAATTTGAGCCAAATTGCATGTAATTTAACTTGTTAAAACTGTGTGCAGTGTACCATGCATGATTAATAATGTAGGATTGAGTGTAAATTGACAATATTAAAGTTGGATATTTGCCTCTATTTAAGTTTGGTTCAACAGTTATCAACTTATCATGACATGAAGGAACACAGTTATAATTCACAATTTCACATCAAACAAGTTGCCCCTACATCACACATGCATTTTTTGGGAAATACATCTTATCTAGAGCAAAGCCATAAAGATAAACAAGTTAATCCTAATATTACTACTACTACGTCCATTAAACCATTAATTTTTAGTTACAACAATGGGCGATTATTTATGAGATATAAAGAATTTTTTTGTTGCAATTAAAATTAACAGAGGTAGTAATACTTCTTTTTTGGTACAATTCTTAAATAGACCTGGTTCACAATAATTTATTGTGAACCACTAACATTAGGGACACTACGATTGTTTTATCAATAAAAAAAATCACTATATTAAAATAAAGGTTACTATGTTGAAATAAAAGTCATTGTTACATTATAAAAGTTATATGAGGATTAATTTTTTTTTTAATGAAATTTTTAATATATCGGTTAATATGAATAATGAAGGTCACTATGTTAAAATTAGGGTCACTATGTTGACATAACTCGTAATTTAGGTTCACAATAACATTAAAGGTCACACAAGTTTTAATAAATGTTACTATATTAAAAATAAGGTTACTATATAAAAATTAGGGTCACTATGTTCAATATAACATTAATTGCGTGTATAGAACCCTTCAAAAGAACAAATTTTGGAATTATTTCACTGACTGACATACGTGAAGTTAGAAATAAAGGTTGCTTTAATTATTGGAGCGTGCATGTATATTAGACGATGGTCAATTATAACAGGAATAAGTTCTTGGAGAAGCTAGCAGAGGTCATTGGCATGCCTAGCCTCTTAGGGATATACATATACTGTACTACGGAACAGAAACAATTTCCTTTACGTAGGAGGTAGGGCAGTTTCAAATGACGGTTCATGTTAGCCACCCTAAATCCCTCCAAATCCTTCAGCAAATTAAGGCTTTGATGTTGTATGAAACACAGATATATCGTTCCCAAGACAGTTAAAAAGTACTCCTTTTGTCTCTAAAAAAATGACCCTTTAGGCCAAATTTTAGTCCTAAAAATGTTCATCCCATTTACAATAGTATTTGTGCAAGATTAGCTTTCCAATGTAAATTTTGCCTTTTCCATGTACTTTATTACTTTCTCTCTACTTTTTTGCAAATCTCATGTAAATTTACCCTTTCAATGTACTTTTTATTAGCTTTCCCATACACTTGCATTTCTCATTTAAGTTTCTTAATACCTGTGAAACTTCCCAAAAGGGTTGTTCTTTTAGAGACGGAAGGAGTAGATGTAAATCAGATATATGTTGATATGATTTTATATCTTGCCTAGATTTCTATATCAGCAGTATATCCTGCAAGAATTCTCTGCTCTAATGTATCTTGTCCGCTGGCTGCCCTTTAAAATTCCTACAGACGCGTCTGCTGTTACATGTGACAATCATGTAGCAGGAACAGTTTAGTGCAAGTGTACTAAATGGCTAGACATGGCGAAGAAGCAAGCACACAATTAAGTTATGGTGGATGGCAAGAAGATTCAAATCATCTAATGTATTATACCAGGAAGATCTTTGGAAGAATACAAGAATAGTATTCTTCCCTGAATAAGAAATGTTACGATATCCTTTAATTTAGTGGCATGATGCTTTCTGATACTAGTAGTAAAAACTCTGTTACCAGATCAAAAATAAATGGAAAATTCATCTAAGATAAAAATTCTATTTGATTCGCATGCACTTGAACAAGACCTCGAAGAATAACTTGTACATATGCCGCTTCAAGTACATTCTCTCTACCTTTTCCCTACCTCTTAGTCCCATTTGCTGCCTAATTGATGGGTTTTTCAACAAATACCTGAGATTTTCAGCTAGTACTTTAGTCCCTGGATGTCCCACGGGATGGAGGAGGCCTGTAATATTTTGCTCAACTATTTCTTTCGTACCACCAGCATCTGTTCCAAGCACCTGCCCATACATTAAAGCATAGCTTATCATACTCCATTCCATGTACATCAATTAAGAACAAAGGGCTGACCTTACGGTTCATTTGATAGATGGTAACATATGGTGTCAATTCGGGTGTGTGGGTCGGGTTCGGTGAAGTTGGGTTTGGTCAATTTTAAATTTGAATCATGCTAAATTATTGTGTCCATACAAGTCGAAATCTGAATTTGATTTTTTTTTTTTTTTTTCAAGTCGGGTTGGGTCAGTCAGATTAGTTTTTGACATAATGATTTATCCCTAATTTAAAATGATATGTTCCAACTAAATGTTAACATAATGCAACCCCATTCCCAAACACATGCTTCTCAAATATGTACAGTACCACTCACTAGCTAGCTCCTTTAAAAATGCAATGATAGCAGTGAAATATTAAGAGAACACACACACACACACTGACACACATACACACAAAAATAATTGGACTAGCCATATAGGCATGATACCTTAGAAATTTAAAAATTTACTCAATATCATCTATGTCATTTATATCATCTATGTTATTTATCAGACTACCGAAAGGGCCGTTTTTACTTTCACGAGACCAAGTCTCATCATATAAGCTCATGACAGTACACTTCTTAAAACATTTTTTCCAGCTTTAGCCTTATTGCAACAAGAAAAAATCATTGTGCTTTTGGGGGTAAGGGGGAATACAGCAGACTAGAGAATATCACAGGATTACAGGATGACAATGCGTTAAATCATCTAATACCCTGTAAAGGAGGAAAAGAGAAATAAAGGATATGTAACCCATAAACAAGAAGATGCAAGCTAAGTCAAGACTTACCGGCAGACCAAATGCCATTGCCTCAATTGTCACTCTTCCAAATGTCTCTCCGAGCCCCTAGTGCAATATACAGATCAGAAACAAAAGTATACTCCAAGAACAGTTTATCTCAGAAAAACAATTTTCCATGTTCAGATCTAATAACTCATGTTGTCACCGAAAAAAAAAGATATTCTTTTAAGCATGATTGCATGTAGATTGATGACTCAACCCATTAACAGGCTATGAAGCTATGAGTTTCCCCTCAGCATCGTAACACATTAAAAATAATGGAATGAGGCCACTTAAACAGATGCAACATGTCTCGTTCGCATATTATTATTAATAGATTGAGATCACTTAAACTGATGCTACATGTCTCAGTTACAGTTTAACTCTGCCAAACCAAACCCTCTACATTAACTACAGATCACTGCTCAGAATATAGATTAAATCTGATGAAGCAAGTAATGAAAAAAACAATTCATCAGAATAAGATAAATATTTAAAGTGGAAACCATAGTAGATGTATCAGAAAGGTTTCAGAGATTCTTGACATAAGGTGTCATATTGATGATAATATGAATTCATATAAATCAAATTAGACATGTCAGCCAAATTACAGTGCACGTTCAGTGTAGATGCAAAATCAGGTACCTGAATTTTAACATAAATCTTTACCTGGGAATTGGTGACATAAACATCTGCTGCAGAATACAGTGAAGCAACACGTGTTGTTGTTGGAGTCCACAGGATGGACTTTGACAAATTTGAATGTTTTGATGAAAATTCAAGAATTTCTTTCACATACATCACCTTGTTGCTCTTGGATCCAACTGAACCGATTAGAATCTTAAGTTTTCGATCAGTAACTTCACGGATTCTTGGAATTTTTTGAGCAATTTCAGATCTTGTGGGATCTGTGCCAGGCAAGCTGTCAGACATGCTGATTTGGGAAGACCCACTAGTGCTATTTGGCTTCAACGCGATACCTCTTAAATGAAACTTCTTAGCCAATTTGGATGCTTTTTTCTCCGTCTCTGGTGAAGTCATTGATTTAACTTCACTTTGAGAAGGTTGTTCTTCAATTACCAAGTATGCTGATTCAACAAGAAGGAGTTGACCCTTGGGGTAATTTATGCTGCCTAGAGAAATGACTAGCATATCATGATCTTCCAACCCCATCTCCTGCCTTACAGCTTGTCGTAGCATCTGACGCTTCTGTGACATTCTCTCTGGGTTTGTCAAAGGAGTATTAAGTGAGCAGGGGATGCCAGCTACGAAGGCCAATTCATCATTGACAGAAAGGGGAATCAATGTTGTTTGGGTAGTCAATGTAATGTTGTCCTCCTTACACCAGTCAAGCCACTGCTTAGACTGTAATTCGGAGAGGAATACAAGCATTTTAACTCGATTGAGCAAGACTTTTGACCGGTCAAAGTACTCACGGCGATTCTCCATGATCCACCAAGCAATTTGATTAGAGCCGGCATTGAAATAAGCAAGATATTGCTCTGCAGAGGAAACAACAGAGCATCATACAGATTGCTTCGTGTATTCTAAAAACAATAATCTGAAATAATTACAAATCAAAATTAAAATGCCCAACAGATTTTTTTTTTTTTTTTTGAAAACATGCCCAACAGACACTTATACAACAGAAATAGAAAATTCAATGGGATTGACGAAACACCCATGTAAAGACATTTTCATTTTCCATTTTTAGTAAATGTTGAAATTTATATGCCCAACAGACATTTATATGTCATTCAAATGGTGAGCAAGGCTTGAGGTATGAAGTATCAATAAAAGATGGGAGGATGTGGCTCATAGAACTTATAAAACTAATGCTGCAAGCGAGACACCTTTATAGCAGTATAAGAAGTTAAGAACTTTCCGGAGTCAAAGATTTACACCACTTGAAAAGCAACAATGTGTCCATGAACTAATAGGAAGTCTTTAACTTTCCATCTTCCTAAAATTATTGCCTTATGATCTGAAAAGTGCAAGAAATTACGGAATACAAACTATCAATTGTGGATACTTCATATAAAGACATGATATTACATAGTAATCAGAACAATTAGATACTCGTATAATTAGAAAGCACCTCATTATATGTCCAATATAATATTAATTTTCTTCCATAGTAGTATGTAGTATCCATTTTATATTAATCCAAAATCATCTAACAAGAATTTCTAGATGGACAAAATACTTGTGATTTTATCTTGTAATATTTCCTCCGTTTGTTTTTAGTTGACACGTTTCTTTATTCACACTTGCCAATGCACAAATTCAATGATTAATATCTTTAGTTGTCACTAAGAAAAAATTATAAAAAGTTGATTTTTTGAAATTATAAATAGAGACGAATCTATGAAGAGCCCACATGAATATAATTATAATCACGTATAAATCACAAAACACGGTCAAAGGAGAATGTGTGAATAGTGCCAAAGTCAAAATGTATCAACTAAAAACAGATGAAGGAAGTAGCACATAGCACCATCAAGCCTCCAAGGATCCAGAATCATATGGATAAGTTGATACCCTCTTCCTACTGGAGAGCACTGACACACTATATGCATTTCAATAATATAGATGCCAATCATTTAAAAATTTATTCCTTTCAACAGTGTTAAAACATTAGAAGCTCTTACTGGATAGTTGAATTAGGGAACTACATCTATATATAGGCTAGATTATATTTCTCTTTCTGAATACATGATGCTATTTCTTCACTTAAACCAACAAAAGGAAAACTTTAGTCATTGTTAAGGCATCTAGGGCAAGCTGAGAAAATAACATCTGAAGTGTAAATTGTTAGTATCATTTCAAAGAGTGATGTCATACCTATCCACTGTGCACAGACTGCTGATCCAGCAATGACAAGATCAGCTTTCATGGCAGCTTTGAAGCTGTGTTCTGCCTTGTCATCAATGATCTTGATCCTTCTCTTTGTGAGCTCTGACATTAAACCACCTCGTCTGCTTAGGACTACAGCATGAACTGTTGCCCCACAACTTAGTAGCTCAGTTGCTAGCTCCAGCATGGAAAGGGGAGCTCCAGTCATTGACAGTTCATGAAATATCAAGACAAAGTTTCTAGACCAAACTAGACGTGCAAAGAGTTCATTCCTATCACATGTTCCTGTTCGTTTCTCAGGACTCCATTCCAGAATTCTATCCTCAGTAGAGGCAAATGGACCAACTAGCAACCGATAGGTAGAATTACTCATTGGAATCTGCTCTTCCAGCACATCATCCGCATCTCTTGTTCTAAAATCTTCCCCAATCTTTCGTCTACCACGTGATTTACTTTGTGAGCCACGCCTTCCTTTCTTACTCCTCTTTTTAGAAGGTACAGTCCGGGAAGGTCGAATTCTAGGAGGTAAAATAACATCTTCTTCAGTCAAAGATAAATCTATGCTACTATTAAATTTGATCCCATTTCCTACAAGACTACGACTAGACCGATTCTTCACATTAAAAATTTCATCATCTGATTTCAATTCACGATGCTGATTCTGCCCTGAATTAACATACTCATTCCTGGAATTACTCCCAAACCCAACTTGGTTACCTTCATTATCCCCATGAGCCCACCTAGACTGGATGTAGAATCCACCATAAGTCCACAGAGTAATCAAAAGTAGCCAGTACACCACCGGACTATTCTTAAACCACTGAAACCTACCCCCACCAGATCTACCATCTCGCCTAGGTGTTCGAGTAGAAGGAAGCCTTCGAAACGTGGGAGAAGACCTAGGGGTCGATCTTCCGGACAATGTAGGCTTTAAGGTCCTCAATGCCGATGGCCTAATCACATTTCCCAGCAAATCCTCGTCGTTATGATTGTCCTCCATTTACAACTCCCTACTCAAACTAATCGAAAATAAAGAATAGTCCAGTGTAATGTTATTATCTCACAAAATGAGGAAATCGTATCAAGTAGCACAACCCATATAATCGAAAATAAAGAAGGCCCCTCGAAATGGGTAAAAGATTCAAAATGCTTTACAAACAAATCCTTTAACAGCTTCTTAATATCAGATTCTGCAAATTACAATTTTCAAGGTAACAGAAATTAATCTACTGAATTCATACACATTCTCCTAAACAATTGATTACCACATCTTCCTACTCAAAACATCAAAATCTGCTGTTCGTATAGATAATTAACACCCCAAAATATATCAATCCAAAAAAGTTGCTTAAATAACATTACTAAAAGCAATTCATAGCAATGCAAATTCAAGAAACAAGACAATTACACAATGCAATACAATCTAGCAAAACCTACATAATCCAACATTGATTCCACTCATTCAAAAAAGAAAAAAAAAAGAAAAAAAATAATGGGTATTTTACACAAACAAAATATAATGCGAAGTATATCATAAATAACAGTAAACTCTATGAAAAATAATGGAAATAGAATAAGCAAGATATAAAAGGAAAGAAAACCCATAAAAGCAGAACTACGAATAATTTCCCTCAATAGAAAAAAAAACCCAGAAATAAACTAATCTCCTTCATTTTTATTTAAAAATAAAATTCACAAACAAAAAAGAAAGTGACAAAATCAATACCATTGAATGCACCAATAGCTTTCCTTTCTGGGAATTTTCTATCGAATGTTCAAAGATTCAGAGAAGCTGTTGAAGCTGAGTAAGATGTAGTAGCAGCAGCAAAATCAGCTCAATTTTCAGCTGTATTTTTTTTATATTCATTATTATTTTTATTATTATTTTTACAGTGAAGAAGAAATTTCAAGAGAGAAGGAAGAATTAAGTCAAATGATGATTGACGAGTGGGAGATCCCACTGTCGGAGGAGAGAGAAAGTGTCTCAAATAATGATTTTTTTTTTTTTTTTTTTTTTGGGTTTTGGGAGTTTGACACTTTGACATAGCACGTTTTTCATTTTCTTTCTCTTTCAGACCAGAAATTAAAAACTGTGGTTTTTTAGTTGACAAAAGCTAACGAACAGTCGATCCTTGTAATAAATATTAATTCCATCGATCGACACGTAATTTTGGCATATATTCTCATATTATTAAATATTTTAAAGGGTTATCCAATACCTCGAGGCGTTTGTTAGCAAAATTCTTTTTAGTTTTACTCGTATCAACTTTTAGGTAGTTTGTGATTAAGTGGAGATTCATTAATGAAGCCAAAGAGGATTGCAGGTTATAATAGTTTCTTAGATTACATTGGTCAATCACAATGTGAGGATCACAAACTTTTAATTTCTTACTTATATCACAATATGAAAATCGCTAACTTTTAATTTATTATATCACAATGTGAAGACCGCTGCGCTGACTCTTTAATATCTTTCATGGATGTCAATCACAATGTGAGGATTGCTAACTCTTAAGATTATTGTATCGATTGTTTTTTATTATATTTACACGAAACTTGAACATCACATAAAAAAAAATGTATAGTGAAATTATACATGGTGCAAACTTGTACTAAAGATATACCATTACAAATTATATCATTGTTTATGGAGTAACACTGATTTCTAAATAACCCAACTTGATCATCAAATCTGACAATTTGCAATAAATAAACTGAATTAAACATAAAAAAAATTAATTATTCTGCATCACGCATTCAAATATACCTTCAAGATTAAGTTTGCCACACAAAATTACAAGTTCCTTGTATTTTCAAGTACAAGTTGGTGACCCTTGAAAAAAATACTGTTGTCCTTGACCAAATAATAGATAGAGTTGAACTTCATGGTTAATTTGATTCAGTGAAGCATAAATGAGCAATAACAGTTACTCAATCGAAAAAAAAAATAATGGAACCTCAGTTACAATTTTACAAATCGGGAATTGAGGAGGGGTAACTAAGGGAAATCAGGAACAGGGGTAACAATGTTTTTACGATAGGGATGGGAAGGATAATAATACTTCGTAAGCAATAATGGTTAACCCGTAAAAAATGAGTATTTCATAAGAGTACTCACTTCGCTTTTAATTACTTGCTCCATTTTTCCATGCGTGGAGTTTTAGAAGAAATTAGAGAAGTAATAAAATATAGAGGTAGTGAGGTTGGTGAAAGAATAAAAATTGTAAAAAGCAAAAATAGTTGAGAGAATTGGAGGAGAGAAAATATAAAATTAATAAAATATAATTTATGTTAGAACCACTAGTTGAGATAAATGAATTAAATATTATAAAAGCTTTCTAAATAAGAAAATAGAGGAAGTAATTAAAAACGGCCGAAAATGAAAAGTGGAACAAGTAATTAAAAACGAAGGGAGTATTATGCAAAATACAAACATATTTATGACCTTGGCTTGGTTGCTCCGATAAAACCTTCTAAGGCCAAGTTGAATAAAATAATCAGGATCACAAATACTAGCAATACGCAAAAACCTTACAAGGTGAGAGACCAAACTAGCCATTAAAAAAGAAAGAATAAGTAGAGTTCATATTCCCATAGCATCAATTATCACCACCTATCAAACAAGTCGTTACTCCTCACAAAACAAAAGCTTAATCTAATTTAGCAAATGTTCGTTCATCCAAGCAAAAATCTAGTGATGAAAACACTCAATAATCAAAGCAGTCCAAAAAAAAAACATTGATAATAAGCAGGTTTAACCCCCAAACGAAAAATAACAAAGAAATAATAAACAATGCGGCCAACATTAACTCATAAACAGGAATAGAATAGAATAGAAAGGTAAACAGCACAAGCTAAAAAGCCCATTCACGACATCAACAAGAAAAAAAAAATAGCTAGATATGTATATAGCACATTAAGTCTGGCTTTTCGAACATCTTCTGCAAACACTTCCTCAAAAAAGCCATGTGTACTGAACGAGCCTTCATGAAAACCAAGCCACCAGAAAACCTAAAACCATAGAAGCACGGAACACCAACACACTTATATTGCTATCAGCCAAGGCAACAAACCCAATCAATGAATCAATGAAAAGAATAATTTGGTCCATGATCCATACCGCATATCAAACAGCAAGCTACAAACCAACCCATTTCACGGCAACAATCTTCCTAAACTGAGAACAGCTTGAGCAGACGCATACCATATTAACTGCAAGCCATACAAAGAAAAAGATAGCCTCATAAATACCCATAAGCACAGCTGAAAGTTATAAAATATAACTGTGAATCCTAGAAAATTGTTGCAATCAATTACATTTCCAATGCCGCCACTTGAAAGTAACAGTAATGTGCATAAATGGAACTTTCAAGAATTTCACGCCAATCATTGGGAAAATTCCTTACCTATCTCTGAGACACAGAAAGCCCAATGTGGTCTAGCGCAAGGGCGCAAGAACACAAATGGGAGTCAGAAAGAGAGCCTTATGATGAGAATAAACCGGAGTTCTTAAGCCAACCACAACGACCTATTTTCAATTTCAAGGAAACAACTTCCAAAATCTTATTTGAACAGGCAGAAACTTCAATATGTACTTCACTGGCTAAAATTCATCTCTGAGTATCTGTAAAATGGAAAAGGGAACAACTAATCAGTAAGAAAAGAGGACAAAAGCAACGTTTATATAAGGACATCTCTGAGTTCTATCCACCTGCGAGGCTTATTTTGTCTCTGACTAAACTCATCATTAGCCACATCTGCAACCAAACAGAATCAGATTAATAAAAAGATAACAGTGACAGACAGTACCATTTAAAAGCTATAATATTTGTATATTTACCAGATATTTGTGGAAGTTTTAATTCACTGCTAGGTTTGCTAAGATTATTATTCTCCTTGCTGCAAAAGAAAGAAGATTGTTAAGCTCTGAGACAAAGGCCAAAGGGAAACATATTGCCAACACAATATTTGAGCTTTAGAGTTAAGGTGGCCAGCAAACGCAAATATAACAGGCAATGAGCTGAAAGCGGAAAGAAGCATAGGCTTAAAATCAAAGCATACCTTGCCCTTTCAATGATTCTAATTACAAACACCAGTCATAGTACGATCATTACACGTATATAGTTTAAGGGGGATGAGTTGGATACACAGAACATTCTGTGAGTGTGCATTTCTAATGATCAAAGGATTCAGAAGAGATACAAATGACAGAATAAAATCTGACCAAACATCCTTTGACACAAATTTCACGAATCATGACGTAACACACATTTTAGTACAAACCATAATCTGTTTCTTTAGCTCAGTTGGCACAACAAAAAAAATAATAACAATAATAATAATAACACCACACAAGGCAGCGATAAGGCATCAATGTTATCAAAAAGGAGCACATATAAAAAAGATTGCAAGCCTTATCTACCTACAGTCTTCGAAGCAATTAAGAATTGTTCACAACGGTAAACAACAAAGAAGGGATGTAAAAAATTGAACATCTTCCTCTGACTGCTTATTTGAATAGGTTCAACTATATCAAAGTGCAGACAACTTGAATGATATCTATACATGCTATATTCAAGAGTTAAATAAGGTACACTGTAACAGTTTTATTAATACACAACAAAGTTTCGAGTATAGTACGGACCTAGAAGCAGGCAAGGCTGATGGTTGCCCTGTTGGTCGAGGATTGTAAGAACCATCAACAGCCATATAAGGGTTACAATATGAGGCTCCCAGAGCACCTGCTGCACTTGCTAGAACAGGTAACCTGAACACATCCAAAAAGCAACACTATTAAGTATAAAGTCATATAATGAATTACAAGGTGAATCAGACTTCACGCAACAAAGATATTGAAAACAAGTGATACTCCAAAGTCCAAACATATAGAGCTCAACATGCAGAGAATCAATGGTGGAGTAACAAGAGCATAAATACATTCAAATTTAAAGGTAATTCTAATCATAAATCTCTATCAAGTTAACACATTATTAGGCTTCCAGGAAAATAAAGTTTTCTTAAATTCTCAAAGACCTGTAATACTTCAAATAAAAAAAAAGGCTCATGTATCTGTTATTATGTATTTCTGTGTACACATGAAAGTGGATTGGGCCAAAAGTAAACCAAATGAATAAGCGAAAACAATCAAAACAATGAGTCTATGACGCAACTCCACAAATCTTTGATTCTGCACATGATAACAGGAAGACAACTGAAATCCAACAGATTGAAAAGACCAATCAAGACTGAGTAGCCATGAATCAAAGACAGAACTTTAACAACAAATTAAACACCACAAAGACAAAAACCAAAGATGAATTCCAAAGATTTTTAACTGCAACATATAGAACAAGAGGTAGAACTGGAGCAATACATACAAAGACACATTGCTCAATCAGGTGACTTGACTGGAGTAAGTAAAAATAAAATTGTGGTTCCGAATTATACACATTAGCACACACTGAATATGGTTGATCAAAAAACATATACTCCGTAAAACATTATAATTAAAGCATTCTACAGCCAAAATGCACCAGTTCAATCCTTTAATCTTCATGGCTTACTCTCCATTGTAAAATCACTTTAATGACCGTCTTTTATTTAAGCTAATGCACAAATTCTAAAATAGCACTGTTATTCTAAAAATGTCAAGTATACAGAATAGCAAATTGGCATTGCCTATTTCTGACCGAGCATCTTTCTGGAAGGAAACAGCAACAAACAAGTGTACATACCATGTCATTTCAGAATTTCCAAGACCATTTGGCTGAGCAACATATCCAGGAAATGCCATTCCAACGGCAGGAACTCCAATACCTCCAGGATGCTGGCCCCCAAATTGCATAACTGCATAAAGCCCAACAAGTAATGTTATAACATATTTCTCACAAACAAGGGGGTAAAAAGGAAAACAAATACATTCTGCAGTAAGCCTTGTGATATAAGAGGGAAAGAATATTTTATTAAAAAAATCAATGAAACAAAAAAAGATGGTATCTGATGATTCTCATTTCTCATACTTCCTCCGTTTTTTTAGTTGCACCACTTTCCTTTTTATTTAATAAACACTCCCTATCTCTCTCCTATCACATGGGTCCATTTTGTTATTCTCTCTATCTCTCATGTCTCATCTCCAAAAATTGCCTAGGATTCTACAATTTGCAAAGTGATGCAACTAAAAAAAAGAAAAAAACGGACGAAGTATACCAAATAGCAGATATAATTTTTGAAAAGGTTAGTTAGATAATGAACATTCAATTATGCGCACTTTCTTACTATCTAAATAATTAAACTTTCGACCAAAACTGACTTGTACATAAAACTGTTGTTTAATTGACAATTCAACATTTATATGGATTCCGAGATAAATCCATTAGTTATATTACATAAATTAGCCAATGTACTATTGATTAAACCAGATCATAGGAGAATTCTCAGGATTGGGTCAAGCAGCCCATAAAACCAACAGGCTTAATCTGGAACAAAAACATTTTAGTTTAACAATATGTGTTGATTCAAGTAGAAAAACATTAAAAAATAAAAAGAACTACAACCACCAGGTGACTTCTACTTTGGTGCACTAACTCCGGTTTCACCAAAGCAGAAGCCTAAATTCAGTTAACCAAAGTTAGTCCACTGAATTCAAAGTAATCAATTTTCAGAAGGTCAAACACGCAAACAAAAAATATATATCCAGCAAGAAAAGAAAACTTACAGTTAGCTGGGAAGAAAGCTGGAAGGTTTGGATCACCAGAACCCATGTTACCACCTGGTCCACCACCACCATACACAAGCGCACCCCTACCAGTTCCCTGGGCATTTCCTTTTCCTTTTCCAGCCACAACAATCTTAGATTTACCAGATTCTAATGGGGAATCAAAGTTTCCAGGTTCAAATGTATTTTTCGACAAACCTGTTTTTGGAGGAGAACTTTGAGAGCCACCAGGAGGGCGTTGGACAAGTTGCTGACCTGAAGTCTGCTGAGAAGTCTGACCTCGGCTTTGCACAGGAGTCTGCTGGGAAACTTGAGGTGCTGGTGGTGAAACTTTCTTAAATTGGTTATTGGTTTGAGGTTGAAATATGGAGGGTCCAGATGGCGATACTCCCCTTCCCTGTGCTCTAGACGGAGTCATCTGAGCAGCACCAACTGATGGAGAAGCAGAAGATTGCATATGCACATTATTCAATGGCTTGGCTGGAGGAACTGGATCATTAATGTGCAGCTTGTCCATACCCATAGAATCAATTACATTCTTCCCTCGCAACATTGAAGTTGAATGTGGCACAGAAAAATTATGGTCTACAGCAGAAGGGCGAATATTCCTGCTATGATTTCCAGCTTGAGCTTCTTTTTTTTGAGGCAATGCAACATCTTTATTGGATGTGGCTGACGGATAAAAAGGAGGGGAAGCAGAGTTTAAATTGGATGCGACTTTCTTAGCCGGAACTGATTCATGCTCCATATCAAGGCTAGCTGTTGAAGCAGCTGCTCTGCCAGAACCAGCATGCGATTTTTTGTCCAGCGACTTGGCCAATCTGAGAAGTAATAAATATTTTTTAAAAAATAGAAAGAAAAAAAGAAAAAAATGCACAACCATGGAGTAGAAATTTCAGAGTCCTCACTGTTTGTTATGTGGTTGGAATGTTTCACTCCTATTCTTCATCGAGGGTTGATATCTTCTAGGTCCTCTTCCTCTCACATCCCTCGGGGGAGCACTTTGATTGTTGTTACCATCATATCCTCTCATTCTGCTCCCGCGAGCAAACCCACGATCTGGACCTCTAGCTTTCCCACGGCCTCGAGAAGATCCTCTAGAAGACCTTCTTCCCTGATAATAATCAAATATAATGAATAACAAAAAATATGTAGAAGCAAATTCATCAAAATCGATAGACTTCCATTGAGCTACATAAAAATAATGATGTAGCTGTGCATGAGCCAGTACAATTTTGCAAATGACGATAAAAAAAAGCACAAGAAAAATAGCAACAAAGAACATTTACCTCCTCAAAATGCCTGTCTGACGTGTTCATTTCCTCAAATTTATCATGCCCCCATTTCCTCTCATCTTTGGATTCCCACAACTTTCTACCACCAAAGGTTCGCCTAATAAGAGCAGAAGTTGAATAAATTTATTTAAAACAGAGATAAGAGCACTAAATCAGCAATGCAAAGCCGTCGACAATAAAGAATTAAGGGAAAGACAACTGTACACAGCCTGACACAAGACCTCTGAATTTTTTCTTGTTATAAGTAAAAATCTGAGTATGGGCTACAAGGCCTCACATAACCGGTATCAAAGTCAGCACAGAAAACTAGACAGAACTAAGAGAAATCCTAAGCAAATATAAACAAGGCATAATAAACTTCTCCTCCCTAAGAAAACTGAGCAAAATTTTAACAAATTACACTGTATAGAAACTTTTTCTCCATAATTCAAAAGGCATGGTATCCTTTCCACCTCCCTTGAGAAAGTAAAAGGAAACAGAACACCACCACGAGGAAAAATCAGGCCTTCTTTCCTAGTTATATATCAAGCTTTCATTACAATTGCACTAATGAGCAATAACAATTACATAGCAAACAGCCAAACACCTACTGAGAGAAATATATATATGATACTAGCAATAGAAACAAAAGAACTAAGGGCTTGTTCGTAATGGTTTCTTTTTTTAGTATTCTGTTATTTTTAAAACAAAAAACCAAAAAAAAAAAAAAAAAAAAAAAAAAAAAAAAAAAAAAACAGGAAAAGTGGTTTCCAGTTTCTAGTAGTTAGTTTTCTAAACAATCATGATTTCAATAGGTTTGAGTAATGTTTTAGTATTTATATAACACATATAATATATCAAACAATTAATCAAAGCCTTAATCCCATAAGTGAGGTCGGCTACCTGAACCAAATTTGATTATTCCGTGTAATCATCGACCAAAATCTTCCTTCTCCATCCCTTACGATCCAATGCCTCATCCTCATGTAAATCCATATACTTCATATCCTTCCTAACTCCTTCCAACCAAGTCATTTTCGATCTCTCTCTCTCTCTCTCTCGTTTAACCCCTCCATGGTCCCACTCTTCCATTCTTCGTACCGGTGCACCCTCAAGTCTCCGTCTTACATGCCCAAACCAACAAAGGCGATTTTCCCTTAGTTTGTCAGCAATGCCTGTCACACCTACTTTCTTGCGAATAACCTCATTTCTAATTCTTTCAAAAATACAAAACCAAAAACCTGAAAACTACAGTGATGTCGAACGGGTCCCCTAAGTTAAAACTTCCATTCCTCTAGTTTATGATGCGAGTCAACTCAGTCAAAGTGACCAAAGAAGTGTTACAAAAGAGTATGACACTATTCTGGCAGCAAAACATTTTACACACACAACATATATAATGTGCCGAAAGGGACATTTAGACACCTTAAAAGTAAATGAAGAAAAATGAAGAAAAGAGGAAACAACAATTAACACAATTACATCTCCAAAATGGCGAAAACCATAGATGACATTGTCTGATAAAAAAAAAAAAAAAAAAATTCTAATTAAGCAATTTCTTGCAACATGCAACCAACCCCAATTTTTGAAGAAAAAAGGTTTAAGGGTAATGTTAGTGTTGTTCTTGCCTAATAACATACACTCAGAAAGTTATTTGTCACAGAAAATTGAAAGTCTTGCTTTGGGAACAGGTATCCTACTGGATGCTTAAAATAATCCTGCAAACATGTTCTTCATACCACACTAATTATGTTCTTAAGTTATAGTATACAATAACTCCCATCTCCTTAACTGTATATATTATTCAAAAGAAACAGTGCTCAATAACATTATCCAGTTCATGAGAAGTTACAAAAAAGTAACCAATAAGCTGATGCAGACACTGAAAACATGTTTCATATTTGATTGCCTTTTATTTCTTTTAGATACGAACACAGGGAGAGTAACATACATGACACTTTTTTCTGTTGAAATGATGAACTAAGACGAATGGAGCTTTTCCTTGAGATAGTTTCAAACACAGTAAAAATTCTTATCTAGGTGTACCCAAGGTTAATTTGTTACTCATTTGTTTGATTCGATGAGCGAAACACAGCCCCAAATTTCCAATGAGCAGTAAATATACCTTTGGGTACACCTGGCTGTATCCAGGTACAAGGAGGAGGTTCTCCAAACATAACATTACATTCATGTATTATTCACACGAATAAAGGCAAAAGGAAGTATCCAATTCATAGCAATACATGTCAAATAAAAGGGCTACAATCCTCTTTACTCGACATCCAAATGCTATGCAACTCCCTCAAATTCTATACATCACTATTACAACCTTTATTTATTTTCTAGAGATCCTGCCTTATCCATCTCAGTATCTCTTTAATCCCAAGTATCGACATCAATCATCAATCATTTAGATTCCACACTATATACCCTCAACTTTATTATCCATAAATTCTTTACACTACCACTCAGAAACACAAGATTATTCCAATTGTCCTCTCTCTATTTCCCACATAAAATTATGAATATAACAACAATAAACCCAATTGTAATCAGTAAACGAAATAGATACAAATAATATACAATACAAAATTCGAAAATACCGGGCATAACTTAAAAGCAATACCTGTGACGACCACCAGCATTATCCTTAAACCGATCATCATGCATATAAAACGCCCCGGTAGTAGGTACAGCAAATGGCTCATTCTCCTTCTTCTCCCCTTCACCTTGCCCACCCTCACCCTCACCCTCACCTTCCCCCTCACCGCCCTCGCCCGTCTTCCCACTCTCATCGGCTTCCCCCACCGCCTTCCCCGCCTCCGAAACCTCACCTCCCACACCCACACCCTGCCCACCAACTTCTCCCCCATCATACGCATCAAAAACAACAACTCCCTCCACTTCATACTCCTGCTCATCATAATACTCCTCTCCATCCTCCTCCTCATCCTCCTCCTCCTCATCATCATCGTAGTCCGCCGCAGCACCTTGCCCATCAGATTCACCCTCGGAATCAACGATCCCCGACCTCGGCAACGCCGCCTCTCTCCTCCGCCTCTCAACCTCCCTCTCTCTCTCCTCCTCCTCCTCTTCCTCATCTTCTTCCTCCTCATCATCGCTCGCTTCTCTCCTTCGCATCTTCAACGACATCTTCGCTTCCTCTGGATCACTCTCGTACTCAATCTCTTCTTCTCCTTCTCCCGCCATCTTCTCCATTCTAAAACCCTAATAATTTCCCCCTCTTTTCGGACCAAATCGATGGAATTTGTGATGAATTTCTCCCGAAATCGAAACCCTAGATTTTCATTCGTAGGAGAGAGAACATTAACGAAGAATTAGGAAGATTAATAAGGAAAATTTCGTCAGCAAATAATTGAGAAAATAAAGAGAAGACTTTATAAATCGGGTAAAAGAAATTTGGGTCTTCTTCCTGCGTGACAACAGGAGAGAGAGAGTGGAAGTTTTGAGAAGGTTTTTGATTGGTTTTAAAAGCCTTTTTTTTTTAAAGGAGAGGGAGATGAAGAGCACCGGGTTTATCTTAATTCTTCTACAAGGGCTTTGTCGGCAAGTCCGATTATCCTCGATATATGCATATCACTCTCGTAAACTTTTTCTTTCGAACTTATAGGTTGAGTATACAAAAGAGTGAAATTATACCTAAAGAACGTTGCGTTTATAGGTTTTAGGTATGAGATATGAGTTCGGAATGAGCAAAAACCAAACCTAATGTTTGTTAAAGAAATTTTAATTTCTAAACCCTTACCTCGGGGTATGAGGTTTAGTCGTTTAGATACTCAGAGTAAAGTTGGTAGATATGGTTCATATCATACCTCTATAGAGAAAATTCAAGTTTATAAGTCTGATATACAAAATGGTACTATGATATTTCATCTAATAAATTGCGTAGTTTGTCAATTCATCAACTTCTCTTCCCATTTTTTTTTTTTAAAAAAAAATAAATAAATAAAATAAAATTACAGAAAAAAAAGTGGCTAATTTCAACCTAATTGATTAATGGGTGCTTCCTTTACCTCTAGGTATATAGAAAGAAAAAAAATTAACAACAACCAAATGCAAGGTAATAAAAATCAAGTTCTAACCTCATACCACCCTATTTTATTCCTAATTTCAAACTCATACTACTTTATGAACCAAACGCCCTTAATGAGTTAATGTGAGATTTGGTACATTTTGAGAGATGTACTAGACTCCTCTTGAAGATAATTGATGAATTTGGGTGTAGTGGTTTTGAAAAATTAAACCCTTTGATTAATTTTTTTGTTTCTTGTATATGTGTTTGCAAAAAGTGATTATAAAATAACATGAACAAACAATAATGACTAAGGAGATAACAAATTAAGAAAAAAAGATGAAATGCAAGGTCATTATAATAATTTGGGGCGGAGGGATGAATAAAATAATAAAGTTTCTAAATGAAACATAATTTTTTTTCACAAAAATAAGTGATTTGATTTTGTCTTCATAAAACGATGATATAATCCCTCAATTTTGAATTATGCTCGTCTTTTTCTTCATAAAATTATCCCAAATAGTTGCAACACCTATGTAAAAGGCATGATCCATTAAGAGCCACTCTAATGATAAATTAATTAGCAAATTAACTTGTTATGCCACATAAGATTTTAATATAAGCTAATTTCTTTTGTAGCTAGTTTTGTGATACTAGCTTGTGATTTAAATGACACTTAATTTTTTAATTAGCTTTTTAAATTTTTTTATTAAAATATCAACGCCTTTTTTTGACAAGTTTTTTTCTCAAGCAAATTAGCTTGGCTGCTAATCTTATTTTTTAGATCTAATGGTCAAGCTAGTAGCTAGAAAATTTTCTAAATTACAAGCAAGTCCCTAGCTAGTAGCTACCTTCAATGGTCATAGAACTGTACCTAGGCTCTTACTTACAATTTTAAATAATTCCTAGCTACTAGCTTGACCATTGGAGCTAGAAAATGCAACTAGCTTGGCCAAGCAAAGTTAATAGATAATTAAAATGAAACTTGCCAAAATAGATAAATAAAATGAAATATAAAAAGTTAATGAAGAAGGTGGGGTTCATTTTTTTTAGTAAGCTAATAGCTAGCCATTGGAGCTCAAATTAGCTGAAATAACAATTAGTTTAAAAACTTATGTGGTGTGGCAAGCTAATTTTGACAATTAGCTAACCATTAGAGTTGCTCCTAACTTCTTTATTACTCCATATTTCTCTTACTTTTGGGACCACTTTACTTATTATTTTATATACTGTAGAAACTTAAAAGAAATCACCCACATTTCTAAAAAGTAGGAAAAATTGTCCACAATAATCTGACCTTTGCCTCATTTGCCCAAAATAATCCTATCTTTCGATTAGGGGTGAGCAAAGACTCAGGGTATTCGGTACCGGACCCGGAACCGGTTAGGACCCGCCGGGTCCGAATCCGGAACTGGTCTCACCGGTTCCGGGACCGGGTCCTGAATTTTCGGACCCAGTACCCACTGGGTACTCGGTTCGGTTATAAATTTTAAGTTTTTTTAAGACCCAATACCCGTTAGACATTAGTCCATTACCCATATGAAATAAGGCCCAAAGTCCAATTTTATGTTTTCAGTTTTCACGGTTCTTCATCTTCATTCTTCAGTCTTTAGCTCTTCAGTCTTCACTACACTTCACTTTATTTAGGGTTTTTTTTTTTTGAATCATTGCCGGCCTCCACCTTCAGTCCTTCACCATTCATCAGCAATTCAAAGAGTATCTCGGTCTCGTTCTCTTCTCTGTTTCGTTCTCAAGCATTTCTTAATCTTATTTTTTCACCACATCACCATTCGTCAGAAGATTTAGAATACTGGAAATCTGAAGCAAAAGAAGATCCATCTTGAAGATGAGAGGGAATACTAGAATGGCACTGAAGCAGAAGCTTCATCGCTGGTTGATTTATCTTCTTCTTCACCGCCTCGCCATTGTTCTTTCTCTTTCTAGATCCGACTATCTAAGCCATTTTTCTCACTTTTTGGTTCTTCTTTTTTGTTACACTTCAATTCTGCTTTTATTTTATTTTATTTTTTTAAATTTTAAGTACAAATTTTGTTGGGGTTTTCATTTAGGGTAATGCGGTTTTCGTTCCATTTTCGTTTCACAATGCTCAGAATCTGTGATTGCTGAACAATGTTATGAAATGTGAATCTGTGATTTTTGTCGTTTCATTACCCCTTCAATATCTGCTGCTACTGCTATGTGATTGCTCCTTAGGTTCAGAAAATTTAATTTCAAAAATCGGGTACCAGGTTATGGAACCGGTTCCCAGCGGTTTTGGTTCCAGATCTCAAATGGTCGGACCCGGTTGTTACCAGTTCCGGGTCCGGTTCCAAAATCTTAGACCCGGTAGTAACCGGTTCCGGGACCGGGTCCTTAGTTTTTTAACTGGGTACCCGGTTTTGCTCAGCCCTACTTTCGATTATTTTTTAATAATCCGACCTTTAATGTCAATTCGCTGAAAATGGTCCTAAGTGACCGGTTACCTGTTAAATAGGTAATTTATTTATTTTTGGTTTAAAGCATACGTGTCACCACACGATTTGTCTAAATTTTTAAATTAAAAAAAATGAATTTAAAAATAAAAAAATAAAAAAAAAACCAAGCAGCCCCAACCACCCTCTCCCAGACCCAGGCCCTACCGATTTGAAGCCTCAGCCACCGTCGCCGAATTGCAGCCAGCCACCGCCAATTTGAAGCCCCAGACACTACCGATTTGAAGCCCTAGCCACTGTCGATTTGAAGCCCCAGACACCACTGACGAATTGCAGCCCCAGCCACCGCAATGTTGTCGCTATTGTGGGTGGTTGCTCTGAAAAGAGAGGCCAAAATCGGGGCACGGGAAGGTGAGGTAGGCCGAACTCGAGGTGGGGGAAGGGGAGGGAGGTCGGAATCGGGATGGGGGAAGGGGAGAGGGGCCGAAATCGGGATGGAGAAGGGGTTTTTGAGGGTGGGGGATGATTTTCGTGGTTTTCTGTGAGGGAGGGAGGGGAGGGGGTCGGCCGCAGCGCAAGCGCCGGCTCTGGAGTCGCGGGATAGGGGAGTCAAGCAGCGGGGAGGGTGGTTTGGGCTGGTGGATTTTGAATTTATTTTTTCTTAAAAAATTTAACTTTTATTTAAAAAAATTATTTTATTTTATTAAATTTTTATTTTTTTGACCAATCACAAGCCGCCACGTGTCACATAACTTGTTATAATAAGTTACATGACCGGTTGGGACCATTTTCAGCAAATTGACATCAAAGGTCGGATTATTTAAAAATAATCAAAAGGTGGGATTATTTTGGGCGAATGAGGCAAAGGTGGGATTATTACGGGTAATTTTTCCTAAAAAGCAATGGCACACTTTTAAGTGCCTAAAATTCTTTGTCAATGTTTGTAGATGGGGACTTGCTTGCAATTTTAAATAGTTTAAAAGTGTGTCATTACTTGCCTAAAATCACTCACTTTCTTAAAAAGTAATGACACACTTTTAAACTAAAATTCTTAAAAAGAAATCAGTCCATTAGTTGTAGCTAGGGAGTTGATTACAGTTTTAAATAGTTTCTAACTACTAGCTTGACTATTGAAGCTCAAATATTCAAATTAGCCTTTGCTTGAAAATAACTTGCCAAAAAGAAAATGCTAAATGTAAATTAGTAATTAATATGAAAATAATCTAATATATATATATATAAATAAAAAAGTAGGCATTTTTGGAGAGCATTCGGAGCGCCACGTAAGAAATATACTTATTTCGACCAATAAGAAGAAAGATTTGTATTTTAGTTTTAAAATAAAAAATTATGTCGCCACCTAGATTATTGTAACGAATTAGATTTGATATATCTAAAATTTTAATGCCACATAGATTATAATCCACGAATTAAATTATTTTAATGAAAAAAAATAAAGTAAAAATATAGGAAAAGATAAATATATTAATTCAATACTACGAGTATAAGAAACCAAAAAAAATATACTAAAAAATATATAAATGATAAACGCTTATAATAAAGTTTGATACCTATCATTATAAGAAAACTTTTGATAGTATTTATGATAAGAAATACAAATTATTCGTTAATTATAATTAAATTAAACTTTGTTATACCTACCATTATAAATTGACACATCATACGAAACAAACAAAATTTCGTATCAATAAAAAACCCCATCAAGCGAATTTTGGGTTAGTAATTTTGTGTTAATTTTTGGTCATCAGTGGCCGGGTAATTTTTAGTTTAATTTTTAAATTCCTATGTTTAAATTAGTATTACTAATTATTATTTGCATTGTATTAATTTGGGATACTCAACGATTATGTGTTTATGTTTTATTTACTAAATGTTTTTTTACATGCAGATCTAACACATCATACGACACAAATAAAATTTCGTATCAATACAAAACCCCATCAAGCGAATTTCGTGTTAGTAATTTTGTGTTAGCTTTATTTCATCAATGTCCGGGTAATTTTTAAAATCTTATGTTTAAATTTATATTTGTTATTATTAGTTACATTGTATTTATTTAGGATACTTAACGATTATTTGTTTATGTAATGGCATTCGGTTAGATGTTGTATACTTAATATATGGATGGCTTTGGTTATTTTTGGAGATGATGAAAAAATTCCAATGCATAGATTTGTTTTTATATATCGCAATAATTTTTAATTTATTGGTAAATATATTGATTTATTTTATATAAATGTAAAGATTTAATTTATATCAATTTCAGTTTAATTTGGCTAACATTTCACGGTTCAATTTATCCATTGATGTAGTAGGTTGGTTGTGGACGAGGTTGGTGATGCTATTGAAATAAAAGATATGGTAAAACAATGAATAATGATTTAGGATTTAAATTATTAAAAATTTATCATTTCACATTAAAGATTTTATATAACGGAAAAAAATATCATATTTACAATTTATTTATATTTAATAAATTCATTATAAATTATAGTAAAAAAAAATATTAAACTTTTGTAATTTTGTCTGAAATTATTAAATACAATAAATCAAATAATTAAAAATCTTAAGATTAAAAAACTGTGCATTGCACGGGCTTCCATCTAGTAATTTAATAATTTAAGTAGTAAGCTAATAGCTAGCCACTGGGCTCAAACTAGCTAGAAAGCTTGTGTGTGGCATAACAAACTAATTTGACAATTAGCTTGCCATTGGAGTTGCTCTAACTATACTACAAAATATACTCCAATATCCAACTCTCGGTCTCTCACCCAATAAAATAAAAAGTCATTTAAAGTGCCTAAAATTCTATGCCAATTCACTGAAAGCATTGCTTCTATTTTGGGACGAATAATAATAAAGGTTTTTATAGAGTTGAAATTAATATGAATTTAAGTGAAATGAATGGATTAGACTAAACTAAGTTAATACAAAATTACTTCCTTGATCCCATACTATTCACTTATTGTTATAAAATTGTATTTACTGTTTTAATTTCTCTTGTAAATGTCGTATGATTTTTCCTTAATAATTTAATTTACCCTAGAAAATACAAGGTGATGGAATTGAAATTAAGGATACTTTATGATGCATTTCCAAATCCAAGTTATGGGCTACGAGTATTTTGCACAAGTGTATAGTATTGAGTAAATTCACTTCCAAATGTTTTCTATCCCCAAACAACAAAATTGGGTCAAATCCATTTATTTGTAATGAAACCCATTACTTGATAGGTCATTAGTTGAACTACTAATTATGTTCCATTGATTAAATTTAACCTAAAAAGGGGGGGGGGGGGGGTAGTCCTTTTTTTTTGAGAGATTTGTTTCTACAGACTTTTAATACAACAATTAATACCTAGCCTAATCAAGTTTATTTTAAAAACAAAAAAGAAACAAAAGGATATAGGGAATCGTTCAATTGGTGCCAATGTGGTTTTCTGGTTTTTTTTTTTTCTTTTCCAAAATCATATGATATATGTCCATGAGATGCATTAAAAATTAGTCAAACTTATTAAATCATGATAATTTTAAAAACTAACAACTAAAAAGTGGAAACACTGTGATTGTGACAAGAGATAAGAAAAATCTAGGTCAAGTCCTACAGTCTTCAGACACAAAGCAACAACCATAGATGATCAATGGAATAAAGCAGCAAAGTAAAACCTAATAAGGAGTAATAACTGATGTAATTCGCAATAACATAGCTCCATATATCCCAGATCCAAATTCAGTAACAAACATGCTAACATATTATTCAACATCCCGGATTACAAGTAGTTACTAAGTTGACAAATACCTCATTGATGACATGTTACAGTGCAGGCGCACAACAAAATGGGGCGGTAATTGTCTTCTTATCACTTTCGCCCCAGAAAAGGGCTTTGGCATACAAAAATCTTGAACAACCTCCTCACTTCCCTGTATCTGGTGACAACAGCATCAGTTTTACAGGGTTACAGCTTCTCATGCAATAACACCAGCAGATATTTGCAAATATACTTTTTAATCATCTGAGGCCTTTGGAGAGTTATCTGGAGTCTTCAGTGCAGTCGTAGCAGGTTTATCCTTGTGAGCTGAAACTGCTGAAAAAAATTCTTCCATAATCGAGCCATCTTTGAACTTCAGAGCAAATGTTGACAGCCCATCCTTGCCTTCTGTAGCGATATTCACACAAGCAAAAGTGATGCCTTTTTTGTCCATCTTTGTGAGCTTCATATCAGGAAAAAGACTTGCATTCAGAATCAATCTCAAATTCCCTTTAGCTCGCATCACCAACCGAGCTTTCTGAGTTTCCCCTTTTAGGACGTTCAATTTAACCTCTCCTTTACCACGTTCTTTCCATCCACCATCAAGAAACTCGAAAAGAGCAGAATCAGCATTAAAAACTGTTTCTTCGTTCTCTTCCCCTGTTTCTGTCGGTACCTCTGGCATAGAACGAAATGTGGAACTTTCAGTCTTGGTCCCAATGGATGTCCCTGTCATCACTGAACCAAAAAGGGGGGTACTACCATTAGTCGGGGCGCCAAAACTGAAGGTAGGAAGAGATGCCTGTGAAGGAGACCCATCTTTTTGAAGAGAGCCAAAAGAGAAAGTAGAGGTTGAAAATCCAGTGCCCATAAGGCCAGTGAATGCATTTTGGCTGTTTGAAAGTTGTTGAAATGAACTCAAAGCAGCACCACCATTCCCACTTGCATCAGGTTTTTCATTGTCATTTGTGCCATCATTCTCACCTTTGGTACAATCAGCTTGTATTTCACCAGCTTCACTTGTTTTTACAGCACTGTCATCAGCTTCTCTCTCATCACTTGGCTTGGGCTCAGCAGCAGTAACATCAGCAGCTTGATCAGGTTGACTGACAACATTTATTTGCTCTGTGGGTGCTTCTTTCTCCTTATCTGCATTAGATTCTGTTGTAGCCTCATTAGGTGTCTCTTTTGGTTCTACTTGTTTCACTTGAGTTTCTGATTCTGAGTTAGCATCATCTTTGGTATCTGCACCTGTTTTGTCTTCAGCAGTCTGTGCTTCTGCAGTAGCAGGAGCCGGGGGGACCAATCGAATTCCGGCGAAAGGATTTGATGAGGGAGCAGAGGGTGCTGTAGAAGTTTGCTGACGACGAACTTTCACTATTCTTCTTGTGGCCAATACATCCTCAGCTGCTTTCTTGAAAGTTCCTGCTGGTTCTTCGTATTCTTCCTCATCATCAAGACCAGGATTGTCTCGAGATAATTCTCTACCAGCAGCTCTTTTCTTAGAAGGCTGATTATCATCACCCATTGGAGATAAAAGAGCTACCAACAAGGGGGCAAAGACTGCTGAAAAGATATTCAAGAAAGGAGTCAAATATCACTGCATGAACAAGACAAAGACTGCTCAAGAAACTTGAGACTACAAAAGGCATAACATTAAAAAAACTAGTCTAACCTTATCCCTTTAAAACTAGTCATATAATACCCATCAATTGATCCATCCACAAGAAACACCCCCTACAGAACATATCTATTGAACTGAATAACTCAACTAATAATGTTGCATATTTTAGGGTTTAAATAGGCCCACATATGATGCACTAATGAAGAAGAACCCATTGAAGAGGGATATGTAAGCACCATGTGAACCCATAGGGTGTTGGACACACAAGATCCAATGTAGCTTTCGAACACCACAATAAAACAAGGGTGTATGACTGTATGTTACAAGCAATCACAGGATAGCGAATAGGATTAGATGAATAAGAATCAGAATTGACATGATTGGATGAAAAAAAAGGAAATTTACGGGCTGGCGGGCGGGGGGGGGGGGGGGGGGGTTGGGAATCAAAAAGCCTTATTCCCAAGATTTAATTACTAAGGAGGAGGGTGGTAAATTGGTAATAGGGAGAAGGGTGGTAAAATGAAATTTTGGTAAGCTAGCTATAAATTTTCAGCTTATTTCCATCACAAACTAAGCAAAGGGAAGGGAATTTTGTTAGTGATAACAAATTCCTAATTTCAACCTTTAAACCCCAAACTCACATCACCATAACATTTTAGTAATAAACTTCAAAAACCGGAGAATGTCAATGTTTCCTTCATCAAACATAAGCCATAACCATATACCAAATCCTTGAGATGTAATCAACTTATCAACTACTTAATTATATCAGCGAATTAAGAAAAGCACACTAGAGAAACTAAATCTAGTCCAGCACCAAACTTTAAGCTAAAACTATTAGCAACCCATGGAATGCTTAGACCCAAGATATATATACCAGCACAAACAATTCAAAGTCCATCCTTCACATATTTCAGTAATAAGGCCATGAACCAACCACATATATACCAAGTATAACCTAAGCTTTGATAACTTAGTGCAATACTCTGTAGCTAGCTAACCTCAGGAGAATTAATTTGTTCTATGTTTAAACAACCATAGAACAAATTAACTTAGTGCAATACTCTGTAGCTAGCTAACCTAAGTTTTGAGCAGGTCGGAATTGGAGTGGGAGTGGGTGAATTGTTTTTATCTTTCTTCAGCCCACTCTAATTCATACGTTTGTTAAAATTTTAACCATCTATTTTAGTTCAAATAAATTATTAATTGAAGTAATAAAATCATGATCTTACAAACAAAAAAAATAAAAAAAAAATTAATAACATCCACACATTATATTCAATACAAATTAGAAAAGAAAATTAATAAGTTTCACATTAGATTCTGAGACGACCTTTTCAAGTTGACTGGATTCAGAATCTCAATAGCAAACATTTAACTACTCCATATTCAATTGAAGGGGGGACGAAAATTTTTTTATATATCTTTCTTGCCATACATAACAACTTAATAATTAGACTTTCCCTATTACAAAGTACCAATTCACTATATCATTAATGCGCGGCGCTGCAAAATAGTGTAATGTGTGCATGCTTTATTTCCAACCACCACACGAAAGTCAGTAGATTAAAAGGGTGAGGCAATGGGTGATAAACAAAACTTGAATATGAATTCAGAAAACAATCCATCAGAATCTCATATAAACAATGGATAGATGGTACGGTAAATATCATAATCAAAGAACCAAAAGAACAAGATGACATCAAAACTATATTAACTACAAGCATACTTATTATATTTTCAAATTTTTTTTTAATAACCAATCGAATCGCATAAAGAACAAAGTAGGTTAATTTAATTTTGAAAATAATAAAAATTCACCCAATTCTCAGCAACACTAACAATGAAATTGTAATAACAAACACCCACAAAACCCCCAAAATTTCACGAATAATTTCAATTTTATGTCACTTTAATTAAATTTCAATAAAAACTCCTATCAGCCATCAAACCCCACAAAATATATTACAAAAAATCAAGCAGAAAATTACAAATAATTAAACTAGCGCAAGTTTTAACATCGAATCTCCCAACTATCCTAAACAATTCAATAAACAGGCAAAAATTATCAATAAAATCCCAAATAAAAATTCAAAAAATGGATCTCAGTTTATAAAAATAGCTAATTAAAACAAGCGAGTAAAAATCACATAAAAATGAGAAGCGGAATAAAGAAGAAAAGTTCATATATAAAGGACCTTACAAATAGAGGAATCTGCGGCGGTGCGAGTGTCGAGGGAATTCGGCGGCGATGGGCGGCGATGGGCGGCGGAGTGATGGAGAGAGCGAGCAGAGGAGAGAGAAAGAGCGGGGGGGGGGGGGGTTGGGAATCAAAAAGCCTTATTCCCAAGATTTAATTACTAAGGAGGAGGGTGGTAAATTGGTAATAGGGAGAAGGGTGGTAAAATGAAATTTTGGTAAGCTAGCTATAAATTTTCAGCTTATTCCCATCACAAACTAAGCAAAGGGAAGGGAATTTTGTTAGTGATAACAAATTCCTAATTTCAACCTTTAAACCCCAAACTCACATCACCATAACATTTTAGTAATAAACTTCAAAAACCGGAGAATGTCAATGTTTCCTTCATCAAACATAAGCCATAACCATATACCAAATCCTTGAGATGTAATCAACTTATCAACTACTTAATTATATCAGCGAATTAAGAAAAGCACACTAGAGAAACTAAATCTAGTCCAGCACCAAACTTTAAGCTAAAACTATTAGCAACCCATGGAATGCTTAGACCCAAGATATATATACCAGCACAAACAATTCAAAGTCCATCCTTCACATATTTCAGTAATAAGGCCATGAACCAACCACATATATACCAAGTATAACCTAAGCTTTGATAACTTAGTGCAATACTCTGTAGCTAGCTAACCTCAGGAGAATTAATTTGTTCTATGTTTAAACAACCATAGAACAAATTAACTTAGTGCAATACTCTGTAGCTAGCTAACCTAAGTTTTGAGCAGGTCGGAATTGGAGTGGGAGTGGGTGAATTGTTTTTATCTTTCTTCAGCCCACTCTAATTCATACGTTTGTTAAAATTTTAACCATCTATTTTAGTTCAAATAAATTATTAATTGAAGTAATAAAATCATGATCTTACAAACAAAAAAAATAAAAAAAAAATTAATAACATCCACACATTATATTCAATACAAATTAGAAAAGAAAATTAATAAGTTTCACATTAGATTCTGAGACGACCTTTCAAGTTGACTGGATTCAGAATCTCAATAGCAAACATTTAACTACTCCATATTCAATTGAAGGGGGGACGAAAATTTTTTTATATATCTTTCTTGCCATACATAACAACTTAATAATTAGACTTTCCCTATTACAAAGTACCAATTCACTATATCATTAATGCGCGGCGCTGCAAAATAGTGTAATGTGTGCATGCTTTATTTCCAACCACCACACGAAAGTCAGTAGATTAAAAGGGTGAGGCAATGGGTGATAAACAAAACTTGAATATGAATTCAGAAAACAATCCATCAGAATCTCATATAAACAATGGATAGATGGTACGGTAAATATCATAATCAAAGAACCAAAAGAACAAGATGACATCAAAACTATATTAACTACAAGCATACTTATTATATTTTCAAATTTTTTTTTAATAACCAATCGAATCGCATAAAGAACAAAGTAGGTTAATTTAATTTTGAAAATAATAAAAATTCACCCAATTCTCAGCAACACTAACAATGAAATTGTAATAACAAACACCCACAAAACCCCCAAAATTTCACGAATAATTTCAATTTTATGTCACTTTAATTAAATTTCAATAAAAACTCCTATCAGCCATCAAACCCCACAAAATATATTACAAAAAATCAAGCAGAAAATTACAAATAATTAAACTAGCGCAAGTTTTAACATCGAATCTCCCAACTATCCTAAACAATTCAATAAACGGGCAAAAATTATCAATAAAATCCCAAATAAAAATTCAAAAAATGGATCTCAGTTTATAAAAATAGCTAATTAAAACAAGCGAGTAAAAATCACATAAAAATGAGAAGCGGAATAAAGAAGAAAAGTTCATATATAAAGGACCTTACAAATAGAGGAATCTGCGGCGGTGCGAGTGTCGAGGGAATTCGGCGGCGATGGGCGGCGATGGGCGGCGGAGTGATGGAGAGAGCGAGCAGAGGAGAGAGAAAGAGAGGAAAAATGGGGGTGAGTAGTGACGCTAGGGTTAGACACTGGAACTCAATGCTTGAAGAAGCATTGATGGGGTGTACTAAGGTGCACCGTATTATTCTGTTACACCCACTATAAAAATACTCGGCCAACTAAGGGTAACATTATAAATGACCTATATACCCTTATAAATAATCCCTTCCCCCTAATTCAATCTACCTCATACATCACCATCTCCTTCACACTGCTCACCAAGCCACCACCCCCACAACACCAACCTAAACGACAACAACCTCTTCACGACGGCAGCAGCCCACCACGCAACACCGGCCGAGCTCCGTCAACCAGGGCCTAAACGACAACAACCTTTTCACGACGGTAGTAGCCCACCACGCAACACCGGCGAGACTCCGTCGACCAGGGCAAGCGCAAGATAGCCGCCACCACAGTCATGCCTCGTCAAGAGAAGCAACTACGGGGTAAAACGTCAGCCACCGGTAAGTTTATTTTTTATTTTTTTTGTTGGTTACGAACGTCTGTCGGAGATGTCTCAACGTGGTGGAGACACCTGTCGGAGATGCCCCTTCCACGGTGGAGACATTTGTCGGAGATGTCCTCCACCGATATATTTTTTTTTAAAAAAAAATTGATCGTTTTTTTTTAAAAAAAATATTTTGAAATTAATCAGTTAATTATTCAAAATTAATGTTGCATCTAATTCGATTTTTCATAATTAGTCAAAATTAATAATTTTGCATCTAATATGTGTCGTCCTTAATTTGGTTTAATTTTGCATGATTATGCGTTCATTAATGTGGCGGTGTGTTGGTTGTGGTGGTGGTGCAGTGGTGGTGACGGTGGCCGGGGTATTAGTGGTGGTGGTAGTGTAGGTGTTGTGGTGTGGTGGTACGAATTTGTGGTTTGAAGGTAAGTATGGGTGATGATGTAATAACATTTGAAAGTAAGGGTATGAAGGTAATTAATATTGTCGGCTTGAGTATTTTTATTTCGTCAAATAGCAATTCAGAAAAATAATGATTAAGGATCTTAGCACTACCCCAACCCATTTTTCAACCCATTTGATGAATGTGTTGTATTATGTTGACCAGTTTAATTAATTGTGTCGGAAACCTTTGACACTTTCATTTTATTTCGTGTCTGGTTCGTATCGTGTTGTCATGTTATAAATAAAAATGTCAGTCTTATTCAAGATATTTATCATAAAATCCATAAATTATAGTCTATTTTTCTTAAGCGGTTTGATTCGTGTTGGAAATCTAAACACTAACCCAACTTGTTTAATTAAATGTGTTGTGTCATGTCAGCCTTTTCCAGCTATAATATTTAGTTCGCTTTATAACGCCTTCTGTTCCAAAATAATGCTCTAGACTTTTGCACTATTAATTAGTACAGCGCTTTGAAAAGTGATTATGCTTTATATATAAGATTTATTCGGTTATTCCGCAACATAATCACATGGATACTTGTTGAATAATCTCAATATAGAGCGGTTTCTTTTGTATTTTTTTTTTTTAAAAAAAAATAGGTAAAAGAATAACATTAATAATAAACCATATATATCACATCTCATGTACGACATGCACAAAGCTCATGTGAATCTCATCCACCTCGTCATTCAAATTGGAATATTAAGTGTTGGGTATGAAGATGACCCACGTTGCATCTACATTTCAAGCCCAACGAGCTCTCATGTTAGGAGGCGTGATATAATATAAACTGATGTTAGGCTTTAACCATCAACTTAGTTTTTGGTTAAATTGGTTTTTTAAAATTATATCAAGATCTCTGGTGAAAGAGTTCACGGGTTCAAACCTCATTTCCTTTCAAGTGGAATTTATTTGGCACTAGGTATGAGATGGGTCTAAGCTGCATCCCTTTAAGCTCAACGGACTCTCATGTAAGGGGGCATTATAAAGTATATAAATCGATACTGAGCCCATGGTAGGGATCTTTAATGGTTGTAATGTATTTTGGGCCAAATTGAATGGGTCCATGTAAAGGGGGAGTGTGAAAATGCACTACGCCTGACTTGTGAATTCCTAACCCGACCCGATTCCAAACTTGAGTTACTAAGAGAGAAGCCAAACCCAACCCAAGCGATCCGATTTGACCCATTTATCATATTTTATAATGACCCAAATGATCCAAGCCACTAAAACCAAACAACCTAAACGAAATGAAATATGACCCAAACCCGACTCGTTGACCTAGATTGACAGATCTATCCGCCCCATGAACTATCACAATATGACCTAATTAAAAAGGAATTTTATTGGAACATTTATGTAATGTTATTGAGAGTTGAGAAAAATCATGATATGATTTTATTTTAAAAGGAGTGCAAATAGATGAAATATAATTAACAAAAAAAAATATCACTCTTTATTCGAACCTCAATTATTGCATACCAAGCAGTGGCGGATCCAGGAATTCTAACTAGGGGTAGCATAGAATAATAAGAAAAAAAAAACAAAAATTAGAAAAAAGTTCTATATTATTATATACTAGTATTATCGTTTAATAATTAGCCTTTAAATTTTAAAAATTCATTTTGGTAGATAAATTCTACTACTTATAATTTCTTATAACTTAAATGAGAGTCTTTTAAAAAAAAAAAAATTAATTCTGTACAAATATAAGTAAAAGCAATTTGTTTCAATAAAAAATAAAATTAGAACCTAAGAGACCTGTTTTATATGTAACATGTCTATTTTTTTTTAACATCAAAAGCACTCAAAGCAGCGAATTTGTTGACATTTGTTATAGCAGCCTCAAAGAGACCGGTTATTTAAGATAACAGGTCTCTTTGAACTTTTTTTTTTCTTTATTTTTTTTCTTGCTACCTCTTGTGCCTTCGTGGATTCGCCACTGATACCTAGTGTAGCTAATTATGCGTAATTTTGATATTAACTCCTACCAGCCTTTGCACTCCAAAATAAACATTTTTTTTTTAAAACATTCAAAAACCTACAATTCTAACATCCATTTGTTGGCTAAAGCCAAAGAAGAAGTTTCTATCAGCCAATTAATGGGCATAAATCAAATACTTGTTTCAAATGAATTAACGAAGAATATCAAAAGATCCAATGATGATGACAGCGGATCTTAGCCGAAAATATTAGAGGGGCCAGAATTTAAATATTTAACCTCTTGCTCAAAACTAATCACTATGACTATGTTATAATATTTTATAAGTAAAATATAGGTTATTTTAATTCATTAACTAATTAATGATAATAATTTACGAAGGGCCAAGCCCCAAATGGCCCCGTTAGAAGGTCCCTTTGATGATGAATGTCTAGTTGATGAATGTCGATTTTGATCAATAATAAGACCAGAGGCTTACAATGTTCTTCCAAAAAAAAAAAAAACAAAAAAAAGACTAGGCTTACAACATACTCTAGACTAAATCTGTTAGGCCACACCCAAAGTACGAAATCAAATTAATTATCTTAGGAAAACTTTTGCATGCCCCCGATTTACAGTAATACATCGAGCATTTTGCACGTGTGAACAATAATTTTACCTGGTAGTCTTTTTTTTTTTCAAAAATTACCCATATTTTCTCAAAAGTGACCCATTTTTTTTACAAAAGCTACACATATTTTTGAAAAAATTACCCTTAAACACGCAAAAGTTACCTTTATACACACAAAAGTTACTCTTAAAATCAGAACACCAAAATTCAATTTCACAATGTAAAAAATCCGTATAATTTTCAATTGCACACAATTTCGATTCAACTTTTTTCTTCCTCGAAGCTTTCACAACCACCACCTGAGTTAATTCTACTAAAAAAATGAAAGAAGAAAAATGTAGTAATTTAACATTTATATTAGATCAAAGATATTATAAAATCAAGATGAACACAAACCTCACTAGCTTCAGAATGAGATAGAGGAAAAAAAATGAAGAGGGGAGATGAGATTTGACAAAGAGGAGAGAGAATAGATAAATTGAAAGAAAAAAGACCTTACTAGTATAGACAGAGAAAAGAAAGGAGAGAGAAAAAATCAGGAGTTAAAGGAGGGGAGAGAAAAAAAAAATAAAAATGGAGAAAAAAAATCCAAACCAAACATGTGTAAAGAGGGTCATAAATCCTCAAATGGGTCGCGCCATACAGTAATATATTATACACCGACCTTTTTTAAAATTTGTCATTATCTTATTTGGCTAGCTTATTTTTTTTTGACAGGAAGAAGAATATTATCATTAATAAATTGCCATACGACATTTGCAATAATAACATAACTTTTACAATCAAAATCATAACTATTTTGCATATCAGGCATAGCTGACACTCCACCGCTTCAAACTTGACGCGAGCAGTGATTTTCGATGTCTTTGCATCTTTTCAAGTAGAGACTTTCGCAATCTACGCTGATGTTTTGATCGTAAAGTTGATGCCGAACCTTAAACCCTTATGAATCCAAATCACCTTCTCAATCATTATTAAAACCCTAAAACTAAAATTCTCATCCATAGATGAGAATCAAAATCCCAGAAAATTGGAAAAAACCCAAAAAAAATTGAGACAGACTCTCACAAATGAAGAAAACAAAACAAAACAAATCAAATAACAAATAAGCGAATTAAATCAAAGAAAAAGGGTCAAAAATAGTCTAATTTCCGAAAAAATTAGACTATTTTTAACCTAAATGGCCAAGAAAATTAAAACCATACAGAGAGAGGAGAGCGAAGAGCTACGGAGTAGGTTTTTAGAATATTTGGCTAGCTTAATTAGAGTTTACAAGTTTACTAAAATGATAAATTAGATTAAGGGAGATGGTCGTTGGGCCTTAGATGGACTTAAGACCATGTTGTATGTGCATTAACTAATGATTCCTAGCTAGACTATCTTAGACATGTAGTTTTTTTTTTTTTGACACCAGAGTATCTAAGACATGTTACCATATACCGTAGTTTCATACGTAGTATATTTTGCTCAATTAATGTAGATGCGCGGTCCAAGGAAATACGGATAATATATAGCGCGAAAGTGGTTTTTTTTTTTTTTTTTTTTCATTCTTCTTCGATAGGAGAGAAAATGTGACTGTGTGATAGTAGGTCTAACAAGTAATAGGTGCAATAGAGGGTATCTAAAAATTAATGTGAAAAAACATATAACAAGAAATTAAATAAATCAAAATCGAAAAAAAAAAATAAAAAAAATAAAAAAGAGGAACGACGCTCAAAACTAAAAGTGGGAAAGCCTTTAAGAAACATACAAAGTATGAAGTATACAATATAACTATCTGTTTATAATTTTACCCATGATTTAAGGGAGTTGAAGGGACTGAGAGTTATGTTGATTAAGAAGGTGAACGCTATATATTTTTTTTAATCATTTTTTCTTACAACAAAAATAACTTATCAATAATGAAAAAACAGTTGTACAAATTTAAATTAATAATGATCAATATTTATATAATGGTAAGTTTGCTTTGCCTTAAATTTCAGTTTCTATTTTATTTTAGAGATTGATATCAATTTATACAAAAGAAATACTAAATAATTCTTGATTTGATTAGTTGTATGATTTTATTTATATCCATCTATACTCCGTAATCGTTATCAATCAACATCTTTAGTAATTTATCAGTCATATTAAAACCATCATTTTTTATTAACAATAGATATTTAGTACCTAGGTGGCTAGGCAATTATAATTAAGATATGAAATTTTTTGCATTTTGTTAGTCGTCATCAAATTCATGTATACTTGTAAAAATTGTTTGTAAGAAAGTGATAATCGGACTCACACAGAAATTTTAATCCACAAGTTTCTGTAGGTTTTTAATAATAATTTTCAATTTCAATAATTAATGTGTTTGAAATAGCTAGGAAAACATAAGAAACATTTATTTGTTATTTTAATGACAAAGATGGAACATATCATCATATTAACTTCTGTCATTAATAAATTAATGTTGTAAAATACAGCTAGAAAAGCAATAAATTAAATTATATAGTTCACTAAAAAATAAAAAACAAAAGAAAAAAGAAGGAAGCTATAAATTAAGGGAAAGCACAAACAACATTTTTGTTCAATGAACTCATACGTGTTTACGCAAAGAAGTTCTAGTTATTGTCCATTAGTTGTACAACCATTAAATCAAAAACCATGAGCTCTTCAACAACAACAGATAGACGTTCAGCAGGATATAAACCTAATATTTGGAATCTTGATTTTCTTAAGTCTTTGAAAAGAGATTATTCTGCCGATCAACAGGTAATTTTTGTGATTTTTGTGGTAAAAATAGTGAAGATTGCTTGATGTGGTATGCCTAGTGGTAAGGTATAGATTAACATAATTGTCATGTCATCGATCAAGGGGTGAATACGTCAGTAGATCTAGTATGTGGGAAAATTCGCCATATTGGTACAAAATTATACAAGTATATCAATAGGCCATACATGTTGGTTATAATTCAGTTTACTATACTTCATCTTCAATTTTTAATTCTTATAATATATATTATAGATATAAACCTCGCATGTAAATAATAATAAATTTTATCACACAAGTATTGCGAGATTAGTTTCTATCCTAAACTAATTGATAATTCTCAATTATACTTGTGTAATAGTCATTTCTATTTTCATGGTCCAAGTAGTAGATATATGCGGGTTTCATTTCTTTTATCATAAGTGCATTATATCAAATTAATCGCTATCTTAATTGCCATCATATACTATACGTCTATACAATTGTATAGTATGTGCATTTATACTAGTATATACAATACGTGTTTATTATGTGATATTGTATTACCAATTTAGGCTAATTATTTGTTATATGCTTAACTAATCTAGGATGATTATGAAAACGTTGTAAAGAGGCTAAAATGTGAGGTGAAGAATTTGATGGTTAATGAAGAATTGAAACCATTAATGGTTTTCAAGATAATCGATGAAATTCAAAGACTAGGTCTTGGAAATCATTTTGGCGAAGATATAGAGAGTGCACTACGTAGATTGACATGCAAATTTGGTGATTTAAAACTTGATCTTCATGCTACTGCTCTTGGGTTCAGACTTCTCAGGCAAAATGGAATTTTTATGTCTCAAGGTATGTTTCCTTTTAAATAAGTGCAAATTTCAATTTTATTCAGTTTTAAGTACGAATAAGTGCATGTTCCGTAAAAATAAAATAAAAACAAGTGTTGATATTACTTTCTTTGTTGATATTTAAAAACATCGGTTATCATAAAGTGTCCAATTGTGTTGTCACCATAATCAACTATTTGTATACATACTTACAACGTGTTGTTTATTAGGCCAAGAACAAAATAAACTAGGTCAGATTGGAAATCAAAACTTAATATATAAGAGATGATAGAGATCATAGAATAAAGATCTACCCGACATATTGAAAAGAGAAAATTAATCGTACTAGAGAGGATTTTATGCATATATTTGTACTACCTAATATTGATTTATAAAGGGTTTTGGACTAGACTAAACCGAAGTTTGAAAATTGTTATCTCCAATTTCCTAGTATTAATGGAACTACATACGCTATAATTTACCGCGTTTGTATTAGTTATTTTCTCTTCTCAGCCTATTATTGTTGTTGAATATACAAATTAACCAATTAATGTGCCTATTTTCCCTTGTAATTAATATGATTTTCTTGGATTTATTTGGTATGAGAAACAGACGTATTTAAGCAATTCATGGACGAAAACGGCAACTTTAAGCCCTCTTTATGCAACGACAACGAAGGAATGAAAAGCTTGTATGAAGCCTCACACCTTGGATTTGAAGGGGAACATCTATCAGATGAGGCCAAAGCTTTCACCAAAGAGCACTTAACTAATCGTTACAAACTTGAGGATAAACAAACTATTGATGATGATGATGATGTGAATCACACATTAGGGCTTCCACTGCGATGTAGAATGCCAAAACTTGAAGCTAGACACTACATCGAGACTCATCCTAACGATGATGAAACGGCCTTGCTCGAACTTGCCATGCTCGACTACAACATGGCACAATTGACGCATCAACAAGACCTCCAAGAGTTGGCTAGGTAAGCTCTTCACAATTTTATTAGGATGATACCCTAAATCATTACACAACTACCTAATTACGAGAAAATACAAGTTTATCACCTTGATAAATAGATTTTGAGTGGCAAAATTGTAAATAAATAAAAAAAACTTTTTATTATAAATGGGCCCTAACATAATGTATAATTACCAAAATGTCATGTTGACTGAGCATATTTGTTAATTAATTTACGATTTTGCCATTTGATAAATGTGATAAATTGGGACTTCCTACTTAATTACTGTGTGGATTATTTTTTTTAGGTGGTGGAAGGATCTTGAGCTATCCGAGAAGTTGAGCTTTGCGAGGGATAGACTAATGGAGTGCTTTTTTTGGGGCATAGGCACATTACCTAAGCCTGAACTTAGCTCCGGTCGAAAGGCTTTAACTAAAGTCTTTAAATTCATCACTATTATAGATGACATCTATGATGTTTATGGGACCATTGATGAACTTGAGCTCTTTACCAATGCCATTGAGAGGTTTGCGATTATACTGTACTAGATCTATATGCACGCACATAAGTAAAATTTTAAAGCTTCCTAAACTATTTACTAAATTTTAAAGTTATTTATTGTTATTGCTTGTTTATATGTGATTTGTGTATGATGTAGGTGGAATATTAACGCTATCGACGAGTTACCAGACTACATGAAACTAACCTTCCTAGCTTTGTACAACACTGTTAATGAGATCGGATATGAAATTCTCAAGCAAAAGGGTTTTAATTGCATCCCTTACCTTAAAAAAACAGTAAGTATTTTGCATCATATGACAAGTAAATCTCTTGAATTCAATAGCCTAAATTAATTAGTAAACTTTCTTCTTTTTCTTCAAAAAAAAAAATTAATTAGTAAACAATTTTTATCAACTTATAATGTGCAAATACATTACTCGTATACTACGCAGTAGTATTTCTTTACTTTTAAATTACTTATTATTCGATATCACGCTCCATAATAATATGGGACATGTTTAATTAAGTTAAGCTAATTTAAACAAATATTTGTTTATTTCAGATTTGATCAAGATTAAATCAAACCATACTATATCAGATCATATCTTATATTTTGTGTTTATTTATATTAATCTAACGACATTTCATTTGAGAATTTTTTCTTAACGATTAGTGTATAAATAAAGTCAAATTAAAATTAGTCGGATCAGATTAATCAACTAAACATATAAATGGTTGGTGTGGACTAAATTAAAGTAAATTACGTACGTACTCTTGATATGCAGTGGGAAGATATGATAAAGGCATTTTTGGTGGAAGCAAAATGGCTCCAAAATAACCAAATTCCAACATTTGAAGAATATCTCAACAATGGATGGGTTTCAGTCTCAGGAGTTGTAGCATTAACCCATGTATTTTTCTTCGTGAGTCCAGAAATTACTCCTGAGGCGCTTCATTGCTTAAGAAACAACCATGACATTTTACGTTTACCTTCCATGGTCTTTCGACTTTCCAATGACCTTGCCACTTCTGAGGTACGTACATAATAGTTTATGAAAGTTCTATGGTAGTCTTCCTTAAAATGACTATCAGTATACTAAATTTTTTATTGGCTGGTTTTTGATTTATTTTTATGTCAAAATTAATTATAAATGTTTTTTCTTATTTTTAAAATTTATTTATTCATTTTTTAATATGTTCATAATTAATTTATGAATGTTTCAAAAAAAAAAAATTTATAAATTATTTTTTTATTTTTGTAATAATAAAAACTGAATTTTGTAAAGTAATTAGGAAAATTATTAAAAAAATTCAAAAAATTATTTTAAAATTAATAAATGAATTTTAAAAATTAGATAAATGATATATATGTAATTTTGACATACAAAATAAATCAAAATCAGCTTCTTAGCTAGTATATATTTTAAGTCCGTCTCACCTAAGACTCTAACATTTCAACATTTAAACATTTAAAAAATCGGATGTATAATAAATATTTTACATGCGCTATAAAGTTATTACCTTAAAATGATCAAATGTTACCTTGTAATGAATGAAAGTTGCTCATTATACTTCGTATATAAGTTACACTGATATAAATAAAAGTTTTTTTATGCTTTATTGATAAAAGTACCCAAAAAAGTTTAAAAGTTACCCTAAATTCAATAAAAGTTACCTCGATATACAGTAATATATTACTGTATATCGGATATATACAGAAGTTTTTGTCTAACTTTTTTGCATGTTTGCTTATCTTTGGTGTACGTAGGCTGAAATAGAAAGAGGAGAAACAGCAAATGCAATATCATGTTACGCTAAGGAAGAAGGTGTAACTATGAAAGATGCACGTAAACACTTAAGCAAGTTGATCGACGAAAGCTGGAAAAACCTAAATGAAATTCAAGTATTGAATGAGACTCCATTTTCGGTTGATTTCATAGAAGCAGCCATGAATCTTGCTCGTACAGCTCAATGCGCGTACCAACATGGAGACGGTCATGGATCGCCCGAGCTAATAAAGAAGAAAATTGTTTCTCTCATAGTTGATCCTATCCAATTATAATGTGTTTAAAACAAGTGATAAAAATAGCTATGATGATAAGAAGGATTTGCATAATACACCATGCATTTAGCGTCATAATCAAGGATATACGTCACGTGTCACCCATCTCTTCCACTAAGAGGATGCCACGTGTCACCCATCTCTTAAACCAAGGGGATGCCACGTTACTCAGATCAATTAGACAATGAACTAAACACGTCAATATTAGACAATGAGCTGACCACATCAATTAAAAAATGTATAGGTTAGAATTGAACTTGAGTTCATTAGAAAATAAATAAGAAGTCATACCATCTTTGCTATATAATAATTTAGCATATTTATTCTTCTTAAATATAGTTAATGTAAAATGGTAGACCATTGTATGAGAGTGTTTTTCTTTGTACTTTTACATTTGCTATTATTTAAGTAATACTCTATACTAGATATTGACTAGAAGACATATTATTTTCTTAGACTAAATCTAAAATAAAAGTATTTAAGATTATTATGTACATTAAAAAAAAAAAAATGTAAAAGTCAAATTCATCTACATAAAATAAAGGGTATTTTCATTTTTACCACCTTCAAATAATGACTTTGTCGAATTTACCACCTCAAAAAAAAAAACATTTACTTTACCACCTCATAAAAAAATTAAACATCAGTTTTACCACCTCATCTGAGCTCAGGTGACGGAAAACGCTTGTGGGGCCCAGTTAACTGTCACTTCCCTCCAATTTAATTCTTTTAAAATCGATTTCCCTCTGTCTCCTCCTTTTCTCACCTTCCACCTTCCATAATCAATGTCTCACCAAATTTCTCACTTCCTCATCAATTTTCGTCTCTCTCTCCTTTGATTTTTCTTGATTCTCACTGTAACTGCTTCTCTCTCCTTTGATTTTTCTCTTTCTCTCTGTAAAAACTGAAACCCTAGATCAATTTGGGTGGTTGAAATCGAGCTGGAACCACAAAATTGCAACACATCAGCTTCTCTTGTCATCTTCCACAGTATGAGGGGACCAAAAGCTTGGTAATTTGCTGACAGAAATCGAGATTCCTGACTACAAGAGGTACTTTAAACCCTTTATTAGTACATTTCGTTGGATTTATGGTTGTCAATTGGGGTAAAGTATGCCTTTTTTGGGAATCTGTGAATTAAAGTATTATAAACCCTAATTATGCGAATCTTTGACTGAATTAGAGTGTGCATTTGTTAAATAATTAGTTAATTAGATTTACTTGTTTACTGTTAATTTAGTGCATAGTCAATGTGAATTGCTTTTACTTGCTGTAATTGGTGAATTGGTTGTTGTTGTTTACTGTAATTACTGAAATTGGTTATTGTTGTGTGTGCTTTTGTTGGTGTTGTTACAGATAGGACACAGTGGACTTAAAAATTATAGTAGGGGGTGCCTTTATACCTTCTTTAGCTGGTAAAAATAGAAGGGTGTTAACTTGGGATGGTGGGTGGGTTTATTGGATGAGAAAAGTGGAAAAAAATAAGATAGATGTACAGTTTTTGAGGCAAGCAGCTATACATGGGTTTGTGTATGTGAATGTGAAGGTTCCTAGGGGGTTTAGTTGCTGGTATAAACAAAAGGGCAAGTCTTGGGTGAATGGTAAAAGGGAGCTTGTTGATGGTGAGGTGAATGATTTCCTAGAGTCTGTGAACAAAGAGGGGGCATGTGAGATGTATGTTACCAGTCATGAGCCAATTGAAGGGACTAACAAAACACCCTTCAAATGTATAGCTGGGAATGAGCTAACCCCTGCACAAAGGAAGGAACTGAAAAAGAGGTTTGGTGGGCCTAAAGTATATAAACCCAACCCAGAACTTAGTAAGCCCACTGAAGAAGAGCCATTTAGGAGAAGCCCTAGGTTAAAAGACATTGTTATACATGACAGAGAGGCTGAGGAGAGGCTTCCTAGGGCAGAGAAAGTGAATGCTAATACACATAAAGGGAAGGGTAAACTCACTGCTGCAGATAAGGGTAAGGCTAAGGTTGGGGATTAGACTGGAAATTTTGCTAATTTAGTGAGAAAAATAAAAGAAAGAGTGAGGAGCTTAAGGGATGACAGTGATGTGTTTAGTGATGAGGATGGTGATACAGAGCCTTCTGATTCTGAGTTGAGTGATTTTGAGTTAGAAGTTGATGAGGGAGAGGAGGACTTATACTCTGATGAAGATGAACAGTGGTTGAAGAAAAATTTAGACCATATTAACAGTGAGGTGAAAGGCAGTTTGAGGGGAGTTACTGAAGGAGGGGATCAAAGTGATGATGAGGACACAGGGTTTGACATAGAAAGAAATCTACAGAAAATTGAAGTGAGGGTTGAAGAGGAGGCAACTTGTGATTCTGATGAGCTAAAGAGTGTGGAAGGTGATTCAGATGATGATCAGGGTAGTGTTACTTGGTTTAACCCTGAGACAGACTTTGAAAGGGCTATCAAATTTGTAGTTGGTCAAAGGTTCAGTGATGTGAAAACAATGAGAAAAGCTTTGAAACAACATGCAATTGAAAATAGGTATGAGTATTACCTTATTCACAATGATTCAAAGAGGCTAACAGCATATTGCAAAAGGAAATGCAAGTGTGTGTATAACAAGAACAGTTGTAGGATAGTGAAGTGTACATGTAGTAAGGGTGTTAGGTGTAGGTTCAAGTTTTATGCAACAAGGCTTGTGAAATCAGAGGCTTGGCAAATTAAGACACTAAGGCTGAAGCATAGGTGTGTTAGGAGTAAAATGAACAACAAGGTGACAGCAGAGTTCCTTGCTGACAGGTACTTGGAGGAGTTCAGGGGCAACCCCAGATGGAAGATTAAACAGATTCAGGACAGAGCCTTGAATGACTTGGGGATCAAAATTACATACTCCAAGGCTTGGTTGGCTAGAAGCAGGGCAAAGCTTATAATATATGGCTCTTCATCAGAGCAATACTCAAAGGTTTGGGACTATGGGAAGGCACTGCTGAAATGGAACCCAGGGAGTGAGTGTAATGTGGTGGTGGATGATATTAATCAAATTGAAAGACCAATTTTTATGAGGATGTTTGTGTGCTTAGCTGCACTTAGGGATGGATTCATTTCTGGTTGCAGACCAGTAATTGGGGTGGATGGGTGCCATCTAAAAGGGGCATACCCTGGGCAGATCTTGGTTGCAGTTGGAAAAGATGGCAATAATTCCATCTTCCCAATTGCTTGGGCAACTGCAGAGATTGAGAACAAGGACAGCTGGTGCTGGTTTCTGGAGAGCTTGCTCAAGGCACTTTGTGTGTATGACCAAGGAGATGGCTTGACTTTTATGTCTGACAGACAGAAAGTAAGTGGGTTGTGTTTGTGTTTAAATTACTTTGCTTTATTTGAATTTTCTGTACACTAACTTGTTAGTTTTGCCTTGTGTGTAGAGTCTCATAGAAGCATTTGCAGATGTGGCCCCCAAAGCTGAGCTCAGATTTTGTGTGAGGCATATTTGGTCAAATTTCAAACTGAAATTTCATGGTGCAACTTTCAAGGAATTGTTCTGGGCTGCTGCTACGGCAAGCACTCTGGTAAGCTTCTATTTAGGTTCTTTTATGTCAGTTTTATGGTGAACTATAATGTATGCTAGGAACATTTAGTTTTGCACATATTTGCATGTCTTTCTATTTTGTGAAAACTGTATGCCATGTGTCTATGTTGTATTGAATGGTTGTCATGTGTGTGGTTGTATCAGTTTGAGTTTGAAGTTGCTATGGAAAGTATCAATTTTTTGGATGAAGAAGCATACTAGTGGTTGTCAAACATTGACCCCCAGCACTGGTCAAGGCATGCTTTCTCTACAAACTGCAAGTCTAACATGTTGTTAAACAACATGTGTGAGACATTTAATGCAGTGATTAGAGATGCCAGAGACAAGCCTATTCTAACTCAAATGGAATGGCTTAGAAGATATATGATGAAGAGGAGTAATGACAAATGGGAGGCAGCAAAGTCTTGGGAAGGTTTACTAACCCCATTTGTCAACAAAGTCTTTGATGGGTTGGAGAAGTATGCCATGACATGTGAGGTTACAGCTTCAAGGGATGAAATTTATGAGGTGAAATACAAGGATGATCAGTGCATTGTGGATCTGCAAGAGAGAAAATGCACTTGTTATAGATGGGAGTTGACAGGAATACCTTGTGTCCATGCATTTGCTTGCATAATGGACAAAAGGGATGATCCTGAGTTGTATGTGCACCCACATTACTATAGGGTGACATACTTGGCTGCATATGAGAACCCAATACAGCCAATGCCTGGCCCTAAGAATTGGGAAAAGGTCAAGCTCAGACAGCCTTTTCCACCTATGCTGAAAGTGCAGCCAGGAAGACCTAAGACAAAAAAGAGAAAGCTTGAACCAGGGGAGGGCACTTCTGCAGCACCTGAGGGCAAGAAGCCAAAGGTGAAGAAACAATGCAAGAACTGTGGTGGGTTTGGCCACTTTGCCAAAACATGCAAGGCTGAAGCAGCACCAGAACAGCCTAACCCACCTGCAACAAATCCAAAGGGTGGGAGGCCACAGATGCAGACTCCTTGGCCTAAGGAACAGAGAAAGAAAAGTGAAGAGAAAGCAGCAAGACAGGTATTTTGTGTATTTTGTGACTTGAGTGTATTTAGTGGCTTTGTTTCTGAGTCTTGTCATACTGTGATTGCAGGCTGCACTGAAGTTGCCACAATATCAGCCTCCAACAACAGCACAGGCTGGGTCAAGTAATGCTGCACCTGCAACTGCTGTGTCAAGCCAGCCTGCAACAAGAACAGAGCCTTTGCCAACTCAGCCTGTTACCAGGAGCAACAGGAGCCTCAGTCAGCCCACAAGAGTGCCAACAACTACTCCTCCCAAAGTCAAAATACAGACCAGGTCCAAGCTTCATGTAATGACAAGCAAGAAGGACAAGGATCTCAATCAACTGTGACCCTAGGTCTACTCATTAGTATTTTGTAATAGACAACCAAGTTTATTTGGTAGTTGAACAATGATTTTGCACAAAGGTGCCTTAACTTTTGTCTCAGCCAATGTAAAACAATTAAAAACATTGTGTTGCAAGTACTAATACGAAATGTGATATGTTTCTACCAAAAAGTTCCATTTCTCATTGATTTTGTTAAAAGTAGTACAACAAATGTCATCCCAACATCCACACATAATAATTCAACAAAACACAACATAAGTTGGGGATTTTTTTTGTTTCTAAGCATTCCTAAATGAACCTAAGATCTAAAATACATAGCCAGTACCAAACCAAAACAACAAAACACAACAATAACATGTACTGTGAGCATTTTCTTTGTTGTTGCATTGCTGCCATGCACTTCCTTGATCATCTTCTTCCTGTCTGAGCTAAGAGCTTTGCATTTCATCTTCAAGCTGTCAATCTCATTGAGCAAGCACCTCCTTTGTCCACTAACATCATCAACTTCCCTCTTCATGTCATTCAGCTCTCCCTTCATTAGTTTCTTGTCCAGCAGCAAGTTGTTAATCACCTCTGTTTGCCAAGGTGTTCCATCTGGTTGATCCACCCACTCAAAAGCTTTACACCCCCTTGACTCAGTCACAGGATCATAGAATTTGCAGGTCCTAAACTTGCGTCCTGGGTTCTCCCTAGTCCAAGCAGTCAGCCTAGACATTGGAACTCCACATTGGCATTTTTTCTCCTTTGAGGGTGACATGCTAACTGAAGACATTCCCTTCTGAAATTCAGTAAGAACAAGAATGAAATTAATTGTATTTGAACACAATCACCATAATATAACCCTAATTTCAGTAGCCAATTCACATAACAAAAACCCCAATCTAATTTAATCTTACATGAAACCTAAGTATTTTAATTGAAATTGGGGTTTAATTGACCTCACAAAACGCCCAATTTCAATTACTCTTAGCAAATGCAACATAATCACGCAACGAATTGCCAAAAAATTACAACAGAAATCACGAAAATTGCTAGAGAATTAACGACAATGGCTTACCTTTTTGATGCTTGTTGTCGAGGAGTTCAATTGATTGTTTGATAATTAGAGGGTTTGGGATTGTTAAGGTTGCCCAAAAATACTGATTTGTGAAGAAAATCGCAAAAATTAATCTCCAATCTGCAAGAATTTGGTGTACAAATGAAGAACTAGGTTTAAATAAAAGGGAAATCGAGAGAAATTTGGGAAAAAATAAAAAACTAGCCGTTATGCTGGGCCCCACAAGCGTTTTCCGTCACCTGAGCTCAGATGAGGTGGTAAAACTGATGTTTAATTTTTTTATGAGGTGGTAAAGTAAATGTTTTTTTTTTTGGAGGTGGTAAATTCGACAAAGTCATTATTTGAAGGTGGTAAAAATGAAAATTTCCTAAAATAAAATACATGAAAACTATAATACAATAATATTTAATGTATGACTCGAAATATCGTCCGGGCTAAACACTAGTTATGCATTAAAAACCCCTTAAGTACTCATATCAACTAAGGTATTTTTTGGAATTAGCCGTACCGTTCATATATACACACACACACACATATATATATATATATTTATATATATATATATATATTTGTTTTTCTTTTTTAGGGGAAAAGGTCACTCAATCTATTTCTGATTTCAGGGTAAAGATCTCGTGAAAAATTAATATCTATTAACTATTACTAAAACAAAACGTTGCTGACGTAATCACTGTCCACATGTTACTCTCATAAAAAAAAAAATTTCCCTCCTAAATGGAAGGATGATGTCATTTTTTTTTATTGGAGCTATCATATTTAATAATTTTGAAATTTGAATATTAGAAGCTTTACATTACAAGTACAACCTATATTTATCCTTAAAAAAATGACATAACTTTAAGTAGCACACTAATGCTTTCTAAAAAAAAAAGTAGCACACTAATAAATAGACTCCTACATTGAAATATGTATTAGGTGACGTTGAACAAGTATTATATCATAATTTTGATGAAAATAAAATTTTAAAAGTACAGATATTTTTGTACAAGGTGCATAATTCTTATTTATACTTATCCATTTTTTAAAAATGTACAAATTATAAAAATAAATTTTATATAAACGTACATCGCACGGGTTCTAACCTAGTATATACTAAAATAGGCACCAGGAATGACACATGTCAATTCATGGTGCTGTTTTTTCAATTCTCCCTAAAACTACCCTGTATCTTCTTCTTCTTCTTCTTCTTCTTCTTCTTCTTTTTTTCTTTTTTTTTATTCAATGTCAGTTACTATAATTTTATACACAAAATATTAACACAAATCATTTATCATTGAATTTTTTAAACACTAATATGGTCTAATATATAGTTATATTATACTATACTTATAGTCTAATCAACTATTTCATTACATACATGTTTAATTTAAAAATATACACAAAATAAAAAGAAAATAAATACAAAGTGTGTTATAGTTGTATTTTGCACGTTCATGTTATTACCATGTATGGCATGAGACCTAACCTAGTAAGAAACTAAAAGCCGCCGTGCGAAATGCTCACTTATTTTTTTAGGAAGAAATCCTTACATTTAACAATGACACAAGTTATAATATTTAGGAATTTTTATTTTTTGCAACCTGAAAAATAACTCGAATTGTTTTTTTTTTTTTTACCATTCAAACAAAAAGAATTTGTATTTTACCACTTTCTTAACAAATTACGTCCAATAAGTCCCTTGCTTAGGGTTTGTGCGAGTCCTTAAGCTAGGGTTTGTAAAGTTCGTTAGTTCTTTTGTCGTGTACCTCAATCTTCTTTCCCCTTGATTTCCATTGCTTTAATCCTTCTGCCTTGTATGGAGGAAGGCCTGATTGAAGAGTGGAGGAAACTCTTGCTCACTGAAGAGGAAACTACAGTGCTTGGAGGCGATAATAGGTTGTCGTACACATGTCAAAGATAAATTTCTAACAAAACCAACTAACAATGTAGTAGGGTAAGGAGGGTCGAATCCACAGAGAGAAGACTATTTAATCTAACCTCTAAGAATTTGGAGAAATTAAATTATGTCACGAAATTGGGATAGAAAGTCTAAACTAATGAAAATATGAATAAAAATCAATAAAAAAAACCTAGGGTTATGGTTCACCATACTTATAGTTCTAAATCTATCAAAATATTAATAACAATTCAATCAATCAAGTATCTAGAGCCATTGCTAAGCCTACGGTCGGGTCTTAACGCTCTCAATTCAACATATGTAGTTCGGTAGCTAAAATAATTAGAATTGCCAATTGTAGGTAAGCCTCTAAAAGTAAGATCTTTCGATTCAAACTCTTATTAACAATAATTAGTCAAACAATTGATCAGGTTGCAACATTAACAATAAAACGCTATCAATTAGAGAAATCAATAATCAAAATATCAATAACATCAATCAAGATTCATAGTATAAACATGGATTCTCAAACCCTAGAAATAAACTACTTAAACATGAAATAAATAATTAAAACTAAATCTAATAATAAAGAAAGCATAAGTAAATGAAAGAAATAAAATACCTTAATGAATTAATGTAACAAACTCAAGAGCAATCCATGGAGGAATCCATGGAATTGCCCAAGAGAAACTATGTCTAGGGAGAAAACTAAAACGAACGTATGTAAAACAATAATAAAAAGCATAAGAAGAAAATAAATCTCCTTGAGTATTTATAATTCTCTCAAATTCTAATCTAAAAATAAATAAAGAAAAGAAATAAGAAAATATAAATTATACAAGTTGTCAAATGATTGGACGATAAAAGATGATGTGGCACGAAGATGCTCGATGAAGACGGCCAACCGACCTAAGAACCAAGCCTTAACGAGCAACCATATGATGGTGATATGTTGGCACATTGGACTTCAATAAGGCATTGCTGCATATATGAGCTATCGCTCGGTGCTTGCATGAAGGAGTGCAGGGGCGAGCTATAGCTCGCTGGCGAGTGTGCTCTTGCTCAGGGCTGCTGTTGCTTTCGACATATGCGAGCTAGCTCGCGAGCTCTCGCTCACTCGCTGCTGGCATGGGCGTAGCGTCAACGTCACAGGCTTGTAACTTCTGATTCATAAGTTGTATATAGGCGTGTGACATACCGTTGGAAATATCTTCAAGTCTAGCTTCCAGTTCAACTTGAATCACTTCAATCCGATTCTTAGAACTCAAGTTATGATCAAAAGAGTGAACAAAGGTCAGTTTTGACATATCGTTCATCATCGTTTAACTTCGTTTTCAATTCAAATTCAATTCGGAAAGGCACATAGTGACCCTTGTGAATGCTATGTTCATTTTCCATCCATAATATAATCAAAATCAACATCCATGATCATGGGTCTTCGATTAATAAACTCAATTCATCAACTTCCATCCAAAAATCATCCGAATAAATTCTAAACACTTCGAAAGCGTCCAAATGACTATAAAATCACCTAAAACCTAAGAAAAACACAAACGAAGCGTAATAGAGCACAAAACGGTTAACTTATACAATTACGACCTAAGAAGCGACAAAAAGTCCTAAAAAACAACTATAAAACTAGCATAAATGTGCTTATAAATCGTACATATATATAATTCATCAGGCGATTTTGAGGATGTGCGTGATGATAATGCACAAGCTAAGATCTCTTTGTCTCTGATTGGTAGGATTTTGACTAGTAGACCATTCAATCTTGAAGGTCTGAAGAGAACTTTGAGGTCGATTTGGCGATTGAAGGATGGTATGGCTGTTAGGGTTGTGGAAATAAACCTTTTTGTTTTCCAACTTTATTATGAAGAGGATAAGGAACGTGTGTTGGAAAGGCGGCAGTTGACCTTTGACAATCAAATCTTACTCTTGAAACACATGGAAGGAGACAAACAATCCTCTGAAGTTGAATTTGATCGCTGTCCTTTCTGGATTCACCTCTTGGATGTTCCCTTTAGCAGGAGAAATCGTTCTTTCGCATATGAGATAGGTGAAAATCTTGGTGGTTTTCTTGAATATGATGATTCTGATCCTTTAGGGTGGGATGCTTCTATGAGGATTTAAATTGATCTTGACATTGGTAAGCCATTGAGGAGAGGTTGTACCATTGCTTTGAATAAAAACAATACTAAATGGCTCGATATAAGTATGAAAGGCTTGGAGATTTTTGCTTCTTTTGTGGATGTCGTGGTCACACTGACTGTGACTATCAACGCATTGCAACGAAAGATAATGAAGGTAGTACGATAGTTTATCAGTACGGTCCTTTCTCGAGAGCCTCACCTCGGAAAAGACCTAAGATGTCGTTGGATGAGAAGGAGAAGACCCTAAGGTGGAAGGATAACCTGGCATTCAAAAATATGTCTTGGAGACCGTCATACAGTGATCTTGATGTTGTTTGGTTGGCCCCCCTGGTGTTGCTAGAAAGCTAATGTTCCCCCGAAGGAGGATTGTAACCACCCTAATGCCCCCATCTGAAGGGTATGTTAGCTTCCCCTTTATTGATTAATGATGATTCTGAAAAAGTTGTGCTTAATAATTGCAATGAAGTGTCGGGTAATGGTGTCACATGCACTTCCCTGCCTCTGGTGACTATTGAGATGGAATATGATGACACCTTTATTGACTTTGATAATCCTAGTTCTGATATGTTTGTTGTATTGATAAATAACCAACTTGTGGACCCCCCTCGTACTGCTAAAAAATGGAAGAAATTGACCAGGGATCCCATGTGTGTTAATCTTGCTCAGTGTGTGAATAATGGGTCTTTAAAAAGACAGGCTTCCGATCTCAGTGAATCCTCAGAATAGGATGAAGTGTCTTTTGGGTAAACGTGTGAAAATTTTCCCTAAGGCTGATTCTGAATTTTCTTCTTTGGCGGAGGTTGATGAGACCCAACCTTGCCCTTCCCAATGAGTACTCTTTGCTGGAACTGCCAAGGGATGGGCAACTCTTGAAGAGATTATGTGTCTCTTTTGCCTCGGAGGTTGTTTTTGTGTCGGAAACTAAAGTGAATAAGGTGGTGGCGGAAAATTTGAAGAGGAGATTGGGTTTTACAAATTCTTTTAGTGTGAGTAGTACAAGTCGTTCAAGTGGGTTGTGTATTTTTTGGAGTAAGGCTAGCACATCTTTCTCGATTCTATCTTACTTGAATAACCACATTTGTGGGGATGTTATTAGCTCTTCTGATTGTGGTAGACCTGCTATGGGATGTTTTTGTGACCTTCTGCAAGATTATAATCTTCACGATCTTGGCTATGTTGGCCAATGGTACACGTGGGAGAGAGGTGTGTCTGTTGAGATTCGAGTCCGAGAAAGGCTTGATCGATTTATTGGGAACTCTGCGTGGTTTGATGTTTTTCCTCAATTTCTTGTTCAACATTTATTGAGATATAAGTCCGACCATAATCCAATCCTTCTTGATTTCAGAAAGCAGCGCAAGAAATAACGCAAGAAAAAGAAAAGGGAGTTTCGATTTGAATCCAGATGGTTTCTAGACTCTGAGTATGAAAAGGTGGTCCGAGAGACTTGGCAGCTGACAACCAGTGAAGGAGTTACCGCCATACTTGGCTCCACGACCGCCTCTTTGTCGAGCTGGGGTAGGGGAAAGTTCGACGATCTCGAGAATAAAATTTTAGATGCAGAGAAACGTTTGAAATCAGCTCAGGTTGAAGGGGTTACGGAATTCTTGGTGAAGGAATGTATGAGTATCGAGAAGGAATTGGATGAACTCCATGATCATCAAGAGGTTTATTGGTTTATTCGTTCGAGGGTGAAAGACGGGGATAGGAACACCAAATAATTCTATCACAAGGCTTCTCAAAGGAAGGCAAAGAATTCCATTAACAAGATAAAAGATGATAGTGGAACTTGGCAGGATGATGATGATATTATTGAGAGTATTGTGGTGGACTTCTACAACAACCATTTCACTTTCGCATCCCCTCATGAATCGGACAAAGCGATTGTTTTGAGTTCCATTAAGCCAACCATTACTGACGAGATTAATGAGGAGATCACTCGGCAATATTCTAAGGATGAGATTTTAGCTGCTCTTTATCAGATGCAACCTTGCAAAGCACCGGGTCCAGATGTGATGCATGATATCTTCTATCAGAGGTTTTGGCATATTATTGGTGGTGATATTTCCCGGTACGTTTGTGACATTTTACATGGTTCCATTTCTTCGAATAGCATCAATCGTTCCAATATGACTTTAATTCCGAAAGTCAAGGACCCTGAGCTAATTTCAGAAATTCTGCCTATCTCTTTGTGTAATGTGTTATATAAGACTGCTTTGAAGGCTATTGTTATGCGTCTGAAAAGTGTTCTCCCTGGAATTGTTTATGAGAACCAGAGTGCTTTTGTTCTGGGCAGACTTATTACTGACAACGCTTTAATAGCTTTAGAGTTATTCCATATGCTGAAAAAGAGAAGCAAGGGTAGGAAGTAGACACTATCGGGCTCAAGTTAGATATGAGCAAGGCGTATGACAGAGTTGAGTGGTCTTTCTTGAGGGACCTTCTTGCCAGACTTGGGTTTGCTAACAGTTGGATTCGGTTGGTTATGGGGTGTGTGTCAACCATCTCATACTCATTCATTATTAACGGCTTCCCTTGTGGTAATGTTGTTCCAACTTGTGGTCTTAGGCAGGGTGACAAGCGCACATTAGGGCGCGCCTTAAGGCATATAAATGGGTGATTTTGGATGTATTTAGGCCCGTTTTGGTCGTTTATTGCCTTGTTACACTCGTTTCCTTCATATTACGTGCTTCACGGGTTTCGGTCTGTTTTTGGTGTGTTAACAGGTATAGTTGACCAAGTTATGTCAAGTCCCAAACCATTGGTGCGTAATCAGGCTATTATCGATCCTAGTCCACCAAGCTAAGACTTTGCTGCGGTTCTCAAGGCCTTGAAAGGCAAGTTAAGTAGCAGGCAAGGCAGAACAGTTCACAAATATGACACCTGTTCACTATTTTGCTCATAACTTTCGGTATACAAATGATATTGGAGTGAATCCAATTGCATTAGAAAGTAGACTTGAAGAGCTTTCCAACGATATATTGCACGCCTCAAACGGAGCTCTAGATAAGAAGTTGTGACTATTTTAAGAAGACCAAAGTGCCTGCAACCTTCCTGCCTATGCTTGCACGGCCGTGCCAGGAATTAGCACGGCCGTGCCAGGCATTAGCACGGCCGTGCCAAATTCAGCACGGCCGTGCCAGGAATTAGCACGGCCGTGCCAGGCATTAGCACGTCCGTGCCAAATTCAGCACGGCCGTGCCAAAATTGAATATATTGCAGATCAGCTACTGCCATGCTTGCACGGCCGTGCCACTTCTAGCACGGCCGTGCTGATTTACGAAGGGCAGCCTGCGCAATTGCTTTCTAAATTAAAACATATATATATATATATAACCCTATTGTGAGGGTTAAGAGGGAGATTTAGAGACAATTTTAGAGATAGTTTTTGAGAGCCTTTGTAGAGAGTTATTGGAGAACGTTCTTAGTATTAGAGATTCATTAGTTTTCTTAGAGATTATTCTAGCGACTTTAGTTTTCTTGGATTGATTTGAAGCAAGATTTGTGAAGATTCTTTGTATTATTCATTGACGATGGATATCAAAGTTCTGAACTTTTCCATTGATTCGCATCAATACAATTGGTATTATTCATTCTTGTTTATTAATCAAGCTTTATTATTCCTTAATCAGAATTCATGTTTATATCTATTATGCTTTTGGAATTCATTATTGCTTTGATTATGAATATGTGTGAGTAGTCTCCTAGCTAGGGTTTCGGGATGAAACCCGGCCTAGGTAACCTATGTAATTGAGGATTGATTTTGATAAACGGATTGTGATTAAATTGATTACATGCGATTGCATGTTAATTCATTATAATAGGAGTAGCTAACCTATAATCTTGAATTTGATTGCATGATATCCTTGATTTGAACGAGAGATTGTGAATTGAGTATTTCATTGTTGAATGTGGTTTGATTATGTATCGAGTAATGTTAAGTGCATGAGAAATCCAAGCTTAATATTGCCAGTTGTCTTCCTACCTCATGATATTGATCAGACATATAGTCTTTGCATATCCCGTTTGTCTCTGTGATTCCTTGTTGCGTAGTTACCAATGGTTTGGTGAATTCCCGTCTTCCCTAGTGTCTTAGTTTATCTGGTTTATTCCATCTTATTAGTAGTATTTTAGAACACCATTTTCCATTGATTTCGAACTAGCTTAGGTTTAAGATTGATTTGTAATTACTCTCGTTCCTCGTGGACCGAACCTTTATTTGCCATTGTACTTGGTTATAGGGTGTTCGTATAAGTATTGTTTGATTGAGAGTTAGATTGTAGCGACCGATTTAACCCTCGTCAAAATGGCGCTGTTGCCGGGGAGCGGTGTTTGTTAATTTCTTTTTGATTTCTTGAGTCTAGTTCATCATAAAAAAAAAAGCACAAAAAGATTTTTCCCTTTTGGCTACACTTGTAGCCCTGCTATTTAATTGGTTTGGTTAGTGTGTATGCGCAGGTCTAAACAGAGAGAATTAATACCCTTCGATCCAGAAATCGAAAGAACTTTGAAGAGCAATCGTAAATCTCGATTGACGTCATCAAACTCTCAAGGAAAGGAACACAACACACAACAGGTTCCAATGACAGACATACCGCGCCAACCTAATCGGCCAGCACCATGACCCCTTAAGGAGTTGGGAACTCCTGGGGCGTATAGAGCTTCAAGTGGGATTGCTCCACCCACCACTCAAGCCAATGACTTTGAGATCCGGCCGGCCATGATCACCCTTATCGAACGAAGACAGTTTAGCGGTGCCAAGAATGAGAGCCCTTTGGCTCATCTGAACGAGTATGAGAAGTACTGCAACACTATTAAAGTCAATGGGGTGACTCAGGAGTTCGTGAGATTAAATCTTTTCCCATTTTCACTCATCGGGAGATCCCTTGAATGGTTAGAGAAGGAGGTAAAACCAAATACTCTACACACTTGGGATGATGTCACGACAGCATTTTTGGGAAGATTCTATTCTCAAAAGAAGACGGCCGATGCTAGAGCCTTGATTCAAGGGTTTCGGCAATGGAGTGGGGAGTCGATCTATGAAGCATGGGAAAGGTACAAGGAGTACCAGAGAGAGTGTCCGCATCACGGAATTCCAACATACCAGGTGCTACAGATATTCTATGGAGGATTAAGTCCTCAAGGGAAAACCAGTTTGGATGCGGGAGCAGGTGGCCCAATAATGAACAAAACTGAAGAGCAAGTCATACATATTATCGAAGATGTGGTACGACACCACATGGATTGGCAAGACGGCGAGCGAGATGCCGTGAACAAGGGTGGAGGAGCGGTCTATTCAGTGGACCACCTCAATGCCATTAGCAACCTGACATCACAAATTACGAACCTCGGGAAGGAGATGTCAGTGATTAAAGCCAAGCTCGATTCCGTGCCATTGCAAGATCTTCCCTCCCAATCTAAGGGGAGAGGTATGAATCCTAATCCTTCCGTTTCTAATATGCCTGTAGGATGTATTTTCTGTGAAAACTGTGGGTCTTATGATCATTATACTAATGCTTGTAATTTTGATCCCTCATATGATCCTAATAATAATGATGGTAATAGATATAATAATGAATAGGTCAATGCTATGTCTTATGATAACGGACCTAGGAATGACAATAATAGATATCTGCCACCTAATCAAAGAGGGAACAATTATAATCAGGGAGGTAATGATTTTGATTATCAAAACCAGTGGGGAAATAGGGGCCAAAGGGACCAAAATTCCCAAGGACCCTATAATCAACATGGTGGTTTTGGAAATCAAAACCAATACCAACAGGGTAATCAAATGAATCATAATTCCCAAGGGCAATTCAATCAAGGGGGAAACGACATTAATAATAGGGGAATCTGGAATAATAATAAGGGGTTCTCTAATCAAAATCCCCAACAATCTAATGTGCGTGGTTCCCGAGCTACAAATGATAATTATTATGCTCAAGGACCACCACAGAGATCTAGCTTGGAGGAAATGATGGAGTCCCAGGCCAAAATGTTCAACACTTTTATGTCCACCACTGATAAAAAGTTTAGTGAAGTGATGACACATAATAAGATGCTTAAAACCCAGATTTCTCAGTTGGCTAGTGCTATAAAAGATGGGGTTGGAGTTTCAAAACTACCGCCTCAAGGGTATTGACCCTAAAAACTCTGTAAATGCTATCACCACTAGGAGTGGAAAGACATTGAGGGGGAGCGATGAAGTAGTACCCCCTAGGAGTCAACCTGTGACTCCACCTATCACTGATAATGTTGTAGGAAGTGAGGATGAGAGGACCAGAGAAAAAGATAAAATTAATGAGGGCCTAAAGGAACAGGTGGGAGCACAAACCAATGAACCCGACCTATTACATAGACTCCCCTACCCCCAAAAATATGTGAGACATAAGCTAGATGCCCAATTCGGGAAGTTTTTAGAGACCTTAAGAGAAGTCCACCTTTCTATACCATTCACTGATGCTATCAAGCGAATGCCTAACTATGCTAGGTTTTTAAAAGATATATTGAGTGGTAGAAGAAACTGTGAAGGGGTAGAAACTGTTAACCTCACTGAACACTGTAGTGCTATAATAATGAACAAAATGCCTCCTAAGTTAGGAGATCCGGGTAGCTTTTCAATCCCTTGTGCTATAAACAAAATGAATATTGATAATGCTTTGTGTGATCTTGGAGCTAGTGTTAGTCTCATGCCATATTCTGTTTATCAACGATTAAATATAGGAGAACTTCTTCCCACTAACATATCCCTTCAATTAGCCGATCGATCGATCAAATTTCCAAAGGGTAAAGTGGAAGATGTTCCCCTAAGGGTGGGGAAGTTTGTCATACCTGTTGACTTTGTGGTCCTAGATATGGATGAGGATGTTCATATACCTATAATTCTAGGACGTCCTTTCCTAGCTACTTCGGGGGCCCTTATTGATGTAAAGGGTGCCAAGATTTCATTGAAAGTAGGAAAGGAGGTTTTAGATTTTGATTTAAATAAAACTATGAAATATCCTTGTTCTAATTCTGATAATTGCATGATGGTTGACACTGTTGATTCCATTGTCTCTGATATGCGTAACGAATTATTCTATACTAATCATGATTTTGAGTTGAATAAGAACAAGGAAAACAGGGACATGGAGGAGCAATTTCTAGATGCATTAGATGTGGCCACTGCAAAGGAGGCTAATGAAGCACCAAAGGTAAATCTTAAACCCCTTCCAACACATCAAGGAAGGGTTTCCCCTGTGTTTGTAGTACCTAAGAAAGGGGCGGTGACTATTGTCAAGAATAAGAATGGTGAGCTTATCTCCACTGCAATGGCAAGTATTGATTATGGGTAACCTGTAATCCATGTGTTGTGTCAAGCTAATGACGTTAAAGAAGCGCTTCCGGGAGGCAACCCGAGACCCAGTCAATGAGGTACTTTTCTCTTTCCCTTTTTGCCTTCTAGGTAGTCTCTCGATGCCTGACATTGAGGACAATGTCTATACTAGCTTGGGGGGGGTGAATGGTTTCCTTGTTGATTTTTCCTTGTTGATTTTTCCTTGTTTTTCTTCATATTCCTATAAAAAAAATAAAAAAACGAGTTTCTTTTGGTTTCGTTTTGGTTTGTTTCTATCTAACCTGTGCAGATATGAAGACTCATGGAGGTAGAATTAGGAGCTTCGACGCATCTCATGTTGTCTTAGTGTGTTTTCAAGAAGCATTTTGTGAAATCTTTCCCTTTTTCCTTTAGTTTTTTTTTGTTTTTGTGTGCTTAGGATAGTTTAGTTTAGGAAGAATTTGAATGGTTCGAGGATGTTTGATCGGTTCTAAAGAACCTGGGATCATTGATGTTGATATCAATTGATCTCTTGTTTGTCGATTGGGATTATTATGTGATTTTCATGCCTCTTTATGAGCCATTTAGCTTGTTTAGATTACTTAGTTGTTTATATATGTGTGCAATATAGGAAAAGCTTCAGTTATGAGAATGTGTAGTCTAGTTTATATGATTTGCCTCATAGTCTTTTCCTATATTTTTGGATCGTGATAAACTTGTCTAATTGCATAAACTTTTGGAATAATGCTCATATTTGGATTCGAAACGTGAATGAATGTGTGTGGAATATCTATTTCTACTTAAGCCAGTGATGAATACACAGTTTGAGTCTATTGTTGATCAACGTAGACGAGTCTAGGCGAAGGTAGTTGGTTAGAACACTTTTGTCATGTGAAACTCTATGCCTTTGGGCTGTGGTAAGATGGAGTCTCTTCCCATTTGTGGATTTGATCCCTTTAATTGGTAGTTGCTTTGTTTTTGAATCCCGTGAGGTTTTATTGTTCTAGCCTTCATCATTCTTCTTGAGTGGCATATTAGGATCCTTGATTACGCATGTTTCGATCTTTGTGTTGACTTGTAGCTCCCAAGACCGACTTGACACTTTTAAGGGAGGAAGAGGGCACCTTTTTCATTTTTCTTATTCTTGTTCCTTTTGTTTTGTTACAAATTAATTTTCTTTTTACATCATCTTACTTGCTAACCATGTTGAGCCTTTAATTCCATTCTTGGTTACCCATGTTACAAACCTGATGGCCGATGTTTTACCAACCCTTAGTTGTGAAGCGTTTACCTCGCAAGGTTTGTTTGAGCTTATTGTGTATAAATCAAGAATAATGATCGATAGTTGGTTTGAGCAAGTTTGAAAGTGAGCTTAATTGTAAAGATGTAATATGAAAATTTATTTTTTTAAAAAAAAAAAAGAAAAAAAAGAAAAGAAAATCAAAATAAAAAAAAGGAGAAAAGCTGTCCGAATTGTGAAAAAGGCGAAGACATATGAATAAAAGCTTTGAAGTTTGAAAAAGGTGATTTGAGTGTGTATAACATAGAGAGTTTGGGATGTGTAAAAGTGTGATCAATGTTTATTGTGGAATGTGAATTGCATCTCTTGAGCTTTGTTTTTGAGAATCGTGATTCTTGCGCTTCATTTAGGATTTAACTCCACTTTTTGAATTGTTTTCACCACCTTACCCATTGCCAATACATTACAACCTTGTAAGACCCTTAGACTTTAGAGGTGTTCGGTTTTAAAACGGTGGAGGGAGATACCTTTCAACCCTATGGAAAGATTATGCGTAATCGAGATGTCGGGATACCTTTGTTATTTCCTCAAAATATCACTTTTTCTGGTTCCTTCGAGGGATCACGAGGGGCCAATTAGGGTGGTGATTTGAAGCAAAAGGGGAGGACGTGGCCGGTTTGGTTGGGTTTAGAGGGAAGCATGACTTATTTGTTCTCTATGCTTGGTTTAGGTTTTGTTTGCATTTTGATCAACGATACCTTGGATTGTGTGTCTCGTTGCTTGTTTGAGTGAGTTTTCATTCCGTGCATGGTTGTTCTAAGTAGGATCCATTGACTTCATTCCATGCTAAATTGGATTTATATGTAATGGCAATAGTTTATTTGATCCTGTGTGTGTGTGTGTATCCCTTAGTTTTGCTCGAGGACTAGCAAAAGTATAGCTTGGGGGATTTTGACAAGCGCACATTAGGGCGCGCTTTAAGGCATATAAATGGGTGATTTTGGATGTATTTAGGCCCGTTTTGGTCGTTTATTGCCTTGTTACACTCGTTTCCTTCATATTACGTGCTTCACGGGTTTCGGTCTGTTTTTGGTGTGTTAACAGGTATAGTTGACCAAGTTATGTCAAGTCCCGAACCATTGGTGCGTAATCAGGCTATTATCGATCCTAGTCCACCAAGCTAAGACTTTGCTGCGGTTCTCAAGGCCTTGAAAGGCAAGTTAAGTAGCAGGCAAGGCAGAACAGTTCACAAATATGACACCTGTTCACTATTTTGCTCATAACTTTCGGTATACAAATGATATTGGAGTGATCCAATTGCATTGGAAAGTAGACTTGAAGATCTTTCCAAAGATATATTTCACGCCTCAAACGGAGCTCTATATAAGAAGTTGTGACTATTTTAAGAAGACCAAAGTTCCTGCAACCTTCCTGCCTATGCTTGCACGGCCGTGCCAGGCATTAGCACGGCCGTGCCAAATTCAGCACGGCCGTGCCATTTTCCAGATTCAGCACGGCCGTGCCAGGCATTAGCACGGCCGTGCCAGGCATTAGCACGGTCGTGCCAGGCATTAGCACGGCCGTGCCAAAATTGAATATATTGCGGATCAGCTACTGCCATGCTTGCACGGCCGTGCCACTTCTAGCACGGCCGTGCTGATTTACGAAGGGCAGCCTGCGCAATTGCTTTCTAAATTAAAACATATATATATATAACCCTATTGTGAGGGTTAAGAGGGAGATTTAGAGACAATTTTAGAGATAGTTTTTGAGAGCCTTTGTAGAGAGTTATTGGAGAACGTTCTTAGTATTAGAGATTCATTAGTTTTCTTAGAGATTATTCTAGCGATTTTAGTTTTCTTGGATTGATTTGAAGCAAGATTTGTGAAGATTCTTTGTATTATTCATTGACGACGGATATCAAAGTTCTGAACTTTTCCATTGATTCGCATCAATACAATTGGTATTATTCATTCTTGTTTATTAATCAAGCTTTATTATTCCTTAATCAGAATTCATGTTTATATCTATTATGCTTTTGGAATTCATTATTGCTTTGATTATGAATATGTGTGAGTAGTCTCCTAGCTAGGGTTTCGGGATGAAACCCGGCCTAGGTAACCTATGTAATTGAGGATTGATTTTGATAAACGGATTGTGATTAAATTGATTACATGCGATTTCATGTTAATTCATTATAATAGGAGTAGCTAACCTATAATCTTGAATTTGATTGCATGATATCCTTGATTTGAACAAGAGATTGTGAATTGAGTATTTCATTGTTGAATGTGGTTTGATTATGTATCGAGTAATGTTAAGTGCATGAGAAATCCAAGCTTAATATTGCCCGTTGTCTTCCTACCTCATGATATTGATCAGACATATAGTCTTTGCATATCCCGTTTGTCTCTGTGATTCCTTGTTGCGTAGTTACCAATGGTTTGGTGAATTCTCGTCTTCCCTAGTGTCTTAGTTTATCTGGTTTATTCCATCTTATTAGTAGTATTTTAGAACACCATTTTCCATTGATTTCGAACTAGATTAGGTTTAAGATTGATTTGCAATTACTCTTGTTCCTCGTGGACCGAACCTTTATTTGCCATTGTACTTGGTTATAGGGTGTTCGTATAAGTATTGTTTGATTGAGAGTTATATTGTAGCGACCGATTTAACCCTCGTCACAGGGTGACCCACTGTCACCTTATTTGTTCATCCTTGTAGCTGACGCTTTTTCTGGGCTTATTTGGAGAACGGTGGCTAATAATGAGCTTCATAGGGCCAAGGCTAGCCGGAATGGGCCAATAATCTCTCATCTCCTCTTTGTGGATGACATTTTTCTTTTTGCAAGAGCCAATCGACAAGAATGCTCAAAGATTGTTGAAATTCTCAACACATACGAAGCAGCTTCCGGACAGAAAATTAATTATGAGAAATTGGAGGTTTCTTTTAGCAAAGGCGTGTGTAAGTCGTAGAAAATGGATTTGATTGATATTCTTGGTATGAAGAAAGTAGATATGCATGCGAAATATTGAGGGTTCCTACTATCCTTGGGAGGTCGAAACAGGTAGTGTTCAATGCTCTAAAAGACAAGCTTTGGAAAAAGCTAAAAGGGTGGAAGGAGAAACTTCTTTCGAGAGCCGGCAAGGAGGTAATTTTTTATTAAATCGGTCATCCAAGCTATCCTTTCATATCTTATGGGTGTCTATAAATTACCAACCTCGGTGATTCAAGACATTCATTTCATGATGGCGAAATTTTGGTGGGGTAGTTTTGATAGAAATCGGTGTGTGCACTAGATCAACTGGGATGCTTTGTGTTCTCTGAAGTGTTTGGGTGGTATGGGGTTTCGAGACATGGGGGTTTTTAATTTGGCCCTCTCAGGAAGCGAGCTAGGAGATTATTTCACTACTAGAAAATAGCTCATTTTCGACGAAAAAATTCCGTTGAAAACACCCTGTTTTCCGTCAAAACTGGTTGTCGGAAAACGTTTTGTAGGAAAAACGACCCTTTCCGACGGAAATTCTGTCGGAAACACTTTTTCGACGGAATTTAGTCGTCGCAAGAGGTTTTCCGGCACCGGAAAAGTCCGTCGGAAAATGCTGAAAAAAAATTAAAAAAAGAACCACCTCACCCTAACCCACCAGACCCACTATCGTAACCTACCACCTTAACCCACCACCTAACCCACCTACCCTAACCCACCAGACCCACCACCGTAACCCACCTAACCCTTAACCCAACAGACCCACCACCTTAACCCACCTAACCCTAACCCACCAAACCCCACCAACCGTAACCCACCTCACCAACCACCTAAACCAAATCCCAACCCTTATCACCGAAACACCACCAACACCGCAATTCACCCACCACCCCAACCAAAACCCCACCCATACCAAACCAAAACCACCCCCGACCAAAACCCCACTCTCACCAAACCGAAACCACCCCAACTAAAACCCCACCAACACCAAACCGAAACCACCCCAACCAAAACCCCACCCACACCAAACCGAAACCACCACCAGAATTTAACCAAAAAGAAAAAAATTTCCAAAAAAAAAGACGAAAATCATTATAAAAAACAACGAAAATTACCCAAAACAATTCAAAGAAATATATAAATATACAATTATATAACAAAATCTATACATTAACATTACAATGACATCAATAGTTAACTAAAATCAGAATTAAAAAGGAAAAAAAAGCTAGATCTACAATCTAAGAATTATTTAAAACCGTGTTAATGTTGTTGTTGGCTGGAGGTGACGCATCGGCTGGTTGTTGATGTTGTTGTTGAGCGGCGACTGGTTGTTGGAGGTGTGACGCATGGCTGGAGGTGAAGCAATGATGGTGGTGATCCAAAAAGAGAAGAGAAGAAGAGAGAGGGGAAAGAGAAGAGGAGAGAGAAAGAGAAAGGGAAAAAAAGAAAAATCCGGTAACTGAGAAAGTGAGAAGAGGCGGAGAGGGAAAGAGAAGAGGAGAGAGAAAGAGAAGGGAAAAAAAGGAGAGAGACAGGGAAGGGAAGAGGCGGAGAGGGAAAGAGAAGAGCTGGGGAGAAATATAAGGGTCCGGATTTTAGGGTTTTAAAAGAATTTTTTTTAATTATATTTCGACGGACTATAAATCTGTCGGAAATTGTAAATTCCGCCGGAATATTTTCCGTCGGAAAGCACATATATTCTGATGAAGTAAAATTCCGTCGGAATTTTCAGACATATATGTTGAATTCGTCGGAAATATCCGACGGAACATAAATCCGTCGGAAATTTTGCTTTTTCCGACGGAATTTTGTGTCCATCGGAACCAGTCCGTCGGAATTTGCCTGTTTTCTAGTAGTGTTTAAGCACCCAACGTCGCTATTTGCTAGGGTCATGGCGCAAAAGTATCATCCCAATTTTGATTTTTTGGGCTCTTACCTTAGTCAGGTTGGGAGCTATTCTTGGTCCAGCATCTGGTCTTCTAAGTCTATTCTTAGGGATGGACTTTTCTGGAAGGTAGGAGATGGTGAAAGCATTAATATTTGGGGTGATGCTTGGGTGGCGGATGAACTTGGTAGTTCAATTACTTAATTACATAGTTGTTACTTTTTAGTCATTGTTTCTTGATTTTTGTTCTTAACAAGATATCATTTCCTTTATAAGTAGAGAAGGTAAGGCTCTACAAGCAATACAAATAATAAGTGAATAACAAGATATGAGACTACTTTCTATTTTTTTTCCAGCGAAGAAAGAGGAGCCTGGTACAAGAAAAGGAAACGGCATGATTTGACAAAAGTATTGAGTTGGATGAGTCTTTGAAGCAAAAGAAGAAACTAGTGGATTTATATTTACATAAAATTTCATAGATCTTTTGTTAAGAAGTGAGGTCATTGATGATATATTGTATATAAGGTTTCATATAGTAGTATGATAAAGTCAATTTCATTTATATCACTCACCAAACTTGGAAATTATTAATTCAAAGTTTGTTATTGATAAGTGTCATTTATGTCACTATTTTTTTAGCAGTTTCTTGTTAGATTTTCATTGTTTTGATTTCTTTTTACTTGGTTTTAATAAGGTTTTATTTCATTTGTCGTGTTTGCATGTGAAATGTCATTGTTGGTCAATTTTGGCTTTTCTTGCATATCTTTGGTTGCTTCTTGCATTAGATTAAACTTTATTGGTTTATTCTTATCTTTAGGAACACTTGGATAAGTTCATTGCTCAAAATTGAAGAAATATAAAACATAAAAGAACAAGTAACGAAGAAATGTGCACTTGATTTGCAAAGATCAATTTTCAAACACCTATATCTTTTGATCTACAAAACATTTCTGAGTGATTCAAATTGGATATGAAATCTTATCTCAAGAGCTTTCCAATGACAGGTCATATTCTCAATTCCGATGTAAAATGAGAGAGTTATGTTCTTTTGAAGCTGAGCAGTTTTGTCCAGCGCGAAGGAGCAGGTGCGTAGTCTAAGAGGAGCGCCCGCTCCAAACTTTGTGGAATGATTCTGCTTATCACTGTTGCACCTAGGAGCGCCCGTGCACTGACTTTGGAGCGCCCGCTCTTATACGTGCTGCTCGACTTTTTACGGAGCTTCATAGGCAATTTAATAAGGGGTATAAATAGATTTTTTGCTCATTTTAGAGGAAGATTTTTCATTTTTTCAGTAGTTTTTTAAAGATAGTTTTAGGTTTTTAGAGAGAGAAACTCTCAAATTTTGGAGAGAGAAAGTGAGAAACACAATGGTTTTCATGGATTTTGGATAATCAAAGGAGGAATTTGATGATTTGAAGATCTCCATTTTATATCAATGAGCATTTCTTACTCTCTCTTCTCTTTATGATTTATTTAATTGCTTTCATCATGTTTGAGTAGTTTCCCGTCTACTAGGTGTTGAGTGAAGCTTTGTAATGATTAATTGAGTTATGTGAGATAAATTGGATGATAATTGTGCGATTAAATTGATTGAATTGATGCTGGAATGCTGTTTGTTTTAGATTGGATTGATCTCCTATGATAACAAACTTAATTGCATATTGGTTCTAGTTTGACAAGGGATTGTGAATTAGAATTGATATATTTGATTGCATTTTGGGTAAATTTCTTCTATGCACCTAGTCAATGAGGGATCTAGGCTAGGAATTTGAGAGATTACTTTTGAGTGTAGTTAATTCCCATTTTAATTCTTTCTTTGCATGATTGATTATCAAATGGATTCTCATTAACTTATTAATTGTTCAAAGTGGATCCTTTCCCCTAGTATATTTTATCATACCTTGTTCTTTATATGTGTTTTAGTGTAATTGTAGTGTCCTCTATCCATAAATCGACTTCAGCGTAGCTTAAGCATTAGATTAAGAACAATCTGGCATTACCGTTCCTTGTGGTTCGACTCCGAACTTACCACTAGACTTGTTTAGGGTTTATTTTAGGATTTAAAATTTAACTGTTAGGAGGTTAGTCAACGACCTAATTTCCCCGCGTTCAGTCATTCGTATGATTTGTGTTTAATTTCATTTATGGTGAATTTTTTTTAATCTAAGTGAATATATAATAGTTACGTTGAATATTAAGAGGTTCTTGTTATAATCATTTACCGTTAATGATTAAATATTTGGTTGTTAATATCCTCATTAAAAAAAAGTTTTCTAATATTGGATTTGTATTTACGAGGGATTATTTGGTCGTAATTGCCAAGTAATTCATTGTTAAAAGAATATCTACCAACAATGAGTTCTTTAGTCATCGTTAGCAGTTAACGACAGATTGCTATTTCATCTTTATTATTTAACGACGAACATCGTCGTTAAAACCAATAACGAGGGAGCCTATTACATCTTCGAATAGTGGTGAGTATTCTATCAAAACTGCTTTCTTAAGGAAATCTTGTAACTTGGATGCATTTCACAAGGCTTGGGTGGTCATTTGGAATCTTAATGTCACTCCCAAAGTGCGTCACTTCATGTGGAGGGCGTGTACTGGCACGCTTGCTATTCGAAATTACCTAAAAAGTTCCGCCACATGACTGACGATGAGCCCGAATGAACCTGAAACTATGAGGCATGCCCTGTTCGATTGCAGAGCTATTAGAGATGTATGGTGTTGAAGAAAGTGACTCAAATTTCGTAGAAATCGAAGGTTTTCTTCACCGCCCTATCGGGCGGCCCTTGCCCGGTCGGACCGGGCGGTGAAGATAGGAAGGCAGCTTGTATGAAGGCAAGAAGACCCTTACTGCCCGATCGAGCGAACCCTGCCCGGTCGGACCGGGCAGTTAGGAGCTTGGCTTGGCAGTATGTACGTAATCTAGAGACCCCCACTGCTCGATCGGGCGGTCGTTGTCCGGTCGGACCGGGCAGTGAGGGGAAGGCAGTGCAGGAGCTTCGTTTGAGAAGTTGCTTCTCGCGCCCGGTCGGGCAGACCTTGCACGGTCTGACCGGGCGGAGAAGGAAAGTACCATGCGCGTATTTTTACGATGAAAAATTATCTTTTATTTATCTTTTTGCCCAAGTATCTTTTATTTTAGGGATTAATATAAAAACTCCCAATACTAGTATTAGGGTAACAAGAGAGATAGAAGAGGGGAGAGAGAAGAGTCGTTCTTGAGAGACAAGAATCATCTTTGTAATCTTTGCAGTTTATAGTGGAAACGTTGATTTCGGTGCCCGTGGACGTAGCTATCACATTGATAGTGAACCACGTAAATTCTTGGTGTGTGTTCTTATTGTTTGCATTGAATTTATTTATTGTTTTCGTTATTATTTTTCAATCTTTGCTTCCGCTGTCGCACAACAATTGGTATCAGAGCTTAGGTTTTGACCTTGGAAAGTTCTTTGAGGGAAACAATGGCCGGAGATTCAACAATAAGAATTGAGAAGTTTACCGGGAAGAACAGTTTTGGGCTATGGCAAATTAAGATGAAGGCTCTGTTAAAACAACAGCAGATCTGGCGTCCGTTGGCTCCAAAGAGTACTGCTTTGGGGTCAGGAGACGGATTGTCTGACTTGCAATTGGAAGTTATGGAAGAGAAGGCTCACTCTACCATATTACTTAGCCTTGATGATCACATCATCACGGAGGTTGCTGATCAGGGAACGACGGCTGAATTGTGGATGAAGCTGGAGTCATTGTATATGACTAAGTCGTTGACCAACAAATTATTGCTGAAGCAGCGGTTATTTAGCCTCCGAATGCAGTCAGGTACACCCTTACGAGAACATCTAGAAAAACTTAACTCTATTTTACTTGATTTGCGTAATTTAGATGTTAAAATTGATGATGAGGATGCTGCGTTGATTTTAGGGGTGAAAGTTCGGTATTCGGTTTGGATTATACCCCAAACCGAATCCAAACCGAATTATTTCGGTTTCTGATTCTTGGAACCGAATCCAAACCGAATTTGGATTCAATCCAATCCAATCCAAACCGAAATAATTCGGTTTTGAAAAATGGATCCAATCCAAACCAAATTTTTCTGGGCTGTTGATTTGGGCCTTAAAATTGGGCTTTTAATCGGAAGTTTGTTTTGGCCCTTTTGTAGGCCTAAATTGGTGAATTACAATAGTTGGTCTTTAAGCCAAAAATTTGCCAAATAAAGGGAAAATCATAATAAAAAAAATTGTCCAGCCATTAGAATAAAATTACAAACACGATAAAAGTCTTAAAATGGAATAACAGTCTACAATGAGTCTACATGCAGCTAAAACCATAATAACATCAACTAAAATCAATATGGTAGATTGACAGCAGCTAGAATCAACATGGCAGGCAGCAGCTTCTTCATTTCTTCAACATGGCAGCTTCAAACAATCAAGCTCAACGATATCTAATAATAAAAAAAAATAAACATGTTACATAATATATATAAATAAAGAAAAGGAAATCAATAAAATCAAATTCGAACAAACAAAACATCAATGTCGCCAATTTAAACATTATAGCACATCAATGTCATCATATTAGCCAATTTCGAACAGATCGAACAACAAATTAACGAATTCAAACAGAACAGAACTATTGAATGAAAACTTGAAAAGAGAAGTGGGAAATGAGTACACATCTAAGAAGAAGAGAAGCAGGAAAAGATAAGTGAAATTAACAGAACGAAAGTGAAATTAATAAGAAGAAGAGAAGCAAAAAATGAGAATTCTTACCCTTGAGTGACTGAGTGAGAGGAGATAGTGAGGGAACGCGAACACGAGCGGCGCCGCGGCGGTGAACTGGTGGTAATTTTAGGGAGCACAAAACCACGAACACAAGCGGCGGTGAGAAACGAGATCTGCGGGAGCACGAAGCCACGAACACAAGCGAACTGATGGTGATAGACGTTGACCGGATATGTGGTGAGCGGACTGAGGAAGGTGGTGGTCGGAGCTACTGAGGTGGTGAGGGAGAAAATGGGGAAATTTTGGAGGATTAGGGTTTGGTGAGGAATGTGCCGCAGAATAGGGGAAAAAAAGACTGGGATAAGAGAGGAGTATTTTAGGGCTTTAGTATATATATGTAGGGTAGAAGAAATGGGCTGGGATATTTGGGATTCATAAATTTGGTTTAGATTTTCGGTTTTCGGTTTTTGGAAGCCCAAAACTGAATCCAAACCGAAATATTTCGGTTTTGATTTTTTGAAACCGATCCAAACCGAAAACCGAAAAAAACCCGATCCGAATTGCTATTTCGGTTCGGTTTGGATCGGTTTTCGGTTTTTATCCAAATTACTTTCACCCCTAGTTGATTTTACTTGTGTCTCTACCGTCTAGCTATGAGAATTTTGTAGAATCTTTTGTTGTTGGTAAAGATTTACTGACCTTAGAAGAAGTGAAGGCAGCACTTCACACTAGGGAACTTCGTCAGAAGGCTATAGGTGATAATGGGGATAATGGTAGTGGATTGTTTGTTAAGTCCGGGAAATCTAAAAAGAAAAAGGGGTTTAACAAGGGTAACAATGCTGGGTCGGGTGATGGATCTGGTAAAACTACTAAGACCTGTTATTACTGTAAAGAACCGGGTCACTTTAGGGCTAATTGTCCAGTGAAGAAAAACAAACCCCAAGCTGCTGTAGTTGAAGAGAAACCAAAAGAGAGCTATAATTCAGAGGAAGACTTAGCATTAGTCAGTTCTGCAAGGTCTGGTGATTTATCTGAAAACTGGGTTCTAGATTCGGGTTGTTCGTTCCATATGAGTCCACGTCGAGATTGGTTTGATACATATGAGCCTCGCAATGGGGTATGGTTATAGTTGGTAATAATGCTCCATGCAAGGTTACAGGTATTGGTTCCATGAGTTTGAGGACTGTTAATGGGCGGAGGTTAACTTTGACTAAGGTGCAGCATGTTCCTGCTTTAGGAAAGAATCTGATATCATTGGGTACTCTGGATGATTTGGGGTACTATGGTGTATTTTCGGATGGGGAATTGTGCATTTACAGAGGTTTTGAATTGGTACTTAAGGGTATCAAAAGGAACACCCTTTATGTGTTTGATGGTGTTACACTGCCTAGTTCTGCGGTTTGTGCATCGGTATCTCACCAGGAGATGACTAAGATTTGGCACATGAGGCTTGGTCATATGGGGGAGAAGGGGATGCAACTATTGTCTAAGAGGGGTCTTCTTTCGGGAGTCAAGGTTGCCAACCTTGAATTTTGTGAGCATTGTGTGTTTGGTAAGAAACACAGGTCAAAGTTCAGCAAGGGTGCTCACATTACTGAATCAGTGCTCGATTACATCCATTCAGATTGTTGGGGGCCATCTAGAGTTGAAGGTATGGGAGGTTACCACTATTTTGTGTCATTTGTTGATGACAAGTCCCGATACACATGGCTTAGGTTACTTAAGTCAAAGGATGAGGCCTTCAAATCTTTTAAGCAATGGAAAGCTTTGGTGGAAAATCGACAAGGAAGGAAGATTAAGAAGCTACGAACAGACAATGGGCTAGAGTTTTGCAAAGACGAGTTTAATCAGTTCTGTGCAGATGAGGGTATAGGTCGGCATCATACCGTCAGGAAGACACCACAGCAGAACGGTGTAGCAAAACGGGTTAATCAGACACTGCTAGAGAGAATTCGATGCATGCTTTCTAATGCAGGTCTAGGGTGGAGGTACTGCAGTGAAGCTGTGTTGACAGCTTGTTATGTCATTAATAGGGGTCCTCATTCGGGAATTGATTCCAAAATTCTTTTTGATATCTGGAGTGGTAAGTTACCTAATTTTTCAAATTTGAAGATTTTTGGTTGTGTTGCTTATTATCATGTTATTGAGGGTAAGCTGGATCCACGAGCCAAGAAAGGGTGCTTTGTTGGGTACGGGGATGGTGTGAAGGGGTTTAGAATTTATTCACCTTCGGAGGGTCGGGTCATTCTTAGTAGGGATGTTACTTTCGATGAAAACACCATGTATTCAACTAAAAGTACGGAGACTTCTGATTTAGGAAGGGAAGGGGAAAATTTATCACAGACAAATGGAGTGCTTGAGGTGCATCAATCTACCATAGCTGATTTACCTCGGGTACAATATATTGATGATGATGCTGATACTCCAGTGCTAGGTACTCTTGAACCTGAGATTACTTCAACTCATCCTAACTCTGGGGAAGAGGTGGAGCAATCAAATCAGGGGTCATCTAGTCAATCTGACACCATTCTTGAGATGCCTAAACGAGTTATCAAGAAGCTTGTTAGATTGATTGAAGAGATGGAAGGAAGGTCTTGTTGTGTTGATGAGTTGACAGGTTATGCATTGAGTGTAGCTGATGATGTAGAGTCATTTGAACCTGCCACATACAAACAAGCAATTAGTTGTAGTGAGTCGGCGCAATGGCTTGCTGCAATGGGTGAAGAGATGCAGTCTCTCTACAAGAACAGAGTGTGGGAATTGGTAAAGGTACCGGAAGGGAGGAAACTTGTAGGGTGTAAGTGGATTTACAAGAAAAAAGAAGGGTTATCAGAAACTGAGCAAGTGCGTTTTAAGGCTAGGCTAGTTGCTAAGGGGTTCAGTCAAGTAGAAGGGGTTGACTTTGTGGAGATATTCTCACCTGTGGTTCGACATACTTCTATTCGTGTGTTATTGTCAATTGTAGCACACTTTGATCTTGAATTGGAGCAGTTGGATGTTAAAACTGCATTCCTTCATGGTGGTTTAGAGGAGAAGATTCTGATGAAGCAGCCCGAGGGATTCGAAGTTACTGGAAAGGAACACTATGCCTGCAGATTGCTAAAGTCATTGTATGGACTTAAGCAATCCCCCCGACAGTGGTACAAAAGGTTTGATTCTTTTATGGTTTCGCATGGTTTTGAAAGGAATTCATATGATTGCTGTGTGTATCATAGTAAGCTGGAAAATGGTTCCATGATTTATTTGCTGTTATATGTTGATGACATGTTGGTTGCCACGAAGAATAAATCTGATGTTACTAGATTGAAAGAGTTGCTTAACTCGGAATTTGACATGAAAGACTTAGGTGCAGCTAGGAAAATTTTGGGTATGGAGATCTACAGAGATCGAGCTAGAGGTAAGCTTTTCTTGACCCAGAAAAGTTACATTGAAAAGATTTTGTCTCGTTTTGGGATGGAAAAATCAAAGCCTATAAGTACGCCAACTACTGTTAGCTGTAAGTTGTCTTTGTCTCTGTCACCTCAAACTGAGGAAGAGTTGAACTATATGTCTAGGGTTCCATATGCCAACGCAGTTGGCTGTTTGATGTATGCTATGGTCTGCACTAGGCCGGATATTGCGCATGTTGTTAGTGTTGTAAGCAGGTTTATGGCTCGACCTGGGAAAGAACACTAGCAGGGGGTGAAAAGGATTTTTCGCTATTTGAGAGGGACAGCTGATATTGGACTTGTGTATGGGAATGATAAAGAGTGCTTGGTGACTGGGTACAATGATTCTGATTATGCAGCTGATGTGGATACCAGGAGGTCCGTGACAGGGTATGTGTTCACTTTGGGTGGTTCTGTGGTTAGTTGGAAGTCTACATTGCAGTCTTCGGTGACGTTGTCTACTACTGAAGCTGAGTACATGGCTTTAACTTCTGCAGCTCATGAGTCTATTTGGCTCAAAGGTCTTGTAGGTGAACTGGGTATTGCATAGGATTTTGCTACGGTGTATTGTGATAGTCTAAGTGCTATTTTCTTAGCTAAAGATCAAGTGCACCATGATCGGACTAAGCACATTGATATCAGGTATCATTTCTTACGTACTGACAAGAGGATTAAGGTGAAGAAGATTGGGACTGCTGACAACCCGACTGATTTCTTCACTAAGCCTGTTCCATTTAGTAAGTTCAAACATTGCTTGGACTTGCTAAATATCGATTACTATGTGATGTAGTTCGCCCTTAGGGGCGATGTTGGGGAGCTTCTGGTGTAGGTGTGTTGGCCTTAAGGTGGAGCTTGCCCGGGGCTTGTAATGCAGGTGGAGCATTATAAGTTGGTATACTTGGAGACAAGTATATTATGAGACAAGTATATTTCACTTATCGGGATGAATGGCTTATGCATGAGCTTTGCATCGGGTTTGGCTTGAGATATGTTTCACTATGTGATTGATGGGATCGTGTTTGCTGACTACGTGTTCTCGTCAAGGTGGAGATTGTTGAAGAAAGTGACTCAAATTTCGTAGAAATCGAAGGTTTTCTTCACCGCCCGATCGGATCGGGCGGTGAAGATAGGAAGGCAGCTTGTATGAAGGCAAGAAGACCCTCACTGCCCGATTGGGCGGACCCTGCCCGGTCGGACCGGGCAGTGAGGAGCTTGGCCTGGCAGTCTGTGCGTATTCTGGAGACCCCCACTGCCCGATCGGGCGGTCGTTGCCCGGTCGGACCGGGCAGTGAGGGGAAGGCAGTGCAGGAGCTTCGTTTGAGAAGTTTCTTCCCGCGCTCGATCGGGCAGACCTTGCCCGGTCTGACCGGGCGGAGAAGGAAAGTACGGAGCGCGTATTTTTATGATGAAAAATTATCTTTTATTTATCTTTTTGCCCAAGTATCTTTTATTTTAGGGATTAATATAAAAACTCCCAATACTAGTATTAGGGTAACAAGAGAGATAGAAGAGGGGAGAGAGAAGAGCCGTTCTTGAGAGACAAGAATCATCTTTGTAATCTTTGCAGTTTATAGTGGAAACGTTGATTTCGGTGCCCGTGGACGTAGCTATCACATTGATAGTGAACCACGTAAATTCTTGGTGTGTGTTCTTATTGTTTGCATTGAATTTATTTATTGTTTTCGTTATTGTTTTTCGATCTTTGCTTCCGCTGCTGCACAACATATGGAGGGGGGCTAGTTGTGAGGAGCTGGTATGGTATGATGGGATCTCTTTTGCTGACCTGATTGCTGATTGGAAGGATAAATCAAGCACCAAATGTAGACAATCTCACCCTCGTCTCAAGGCTTTTGAAGGGTTCCATCTATCTCACTGAGCTCCACTCTATTCTAGAAGACATTATGTCTATTTCTTCTTCTTTTGATATTGTTATTTGGTCTCACGTTAAACGCAATGGCAACGTTGCTCATCACCTAGCTAAGTTAGTCCCTTTTGGTGTTGAACAAGTTTGGTTTAATAATTGTCCTTGTGAGGTTAACCCATATATTTTGATGGACTTGTTGTCCCTTAATTAATCCCATAGTTACGTGATTTCCAAAAAAAAAAAACAAATTACGTCCATAAAAACTTGATGTAGAATTGAAGGAAGGATGATGGAGAATTGTGAGAATTATTATTATTATTATTATTATTATTTTTTTTTTTTTTTTTTTTTTTTTTTTACCATTCAAACAAAAATTGGACGTTAGATGGGCCCAATATAACGAAATTAGGGACGTAATTTGTCAATGAGGCGTGCGGGAAAATGTAGAATTAAAATTTGGAAAATTTGCAAATTACCACCCAAAAATAGTATCAATTTCTAAATAACCACCCAATTAAAATTTATTTTAAATTACCGCCCACTAAAATAATTTTTTATGCAGATTACCACCTTTTTCAATTTTCCGTTTGATTTCAGGTGAGTGGGGCCCACCTAACGGCTATTTTCCCCTTCCTAATTGAATTTCTTCCCGATTTTCCCCTATTTAACATTACTCCTACCCTAATTTGCGATTTGTACATCAAAATTTCCCCAAATTCCTCAAATTTCAGGCCCTTGTATTTGCTGTAACATCTTGAAGAATCGTTAGAGGTGAATTCGCATCAGGTAACCTATTACATTCTTTAAATTTACAAGATACTAATTGTGCTGAAATTGGGGAAAACTTGTTGATTAGTTGATTAGGGTTTACTTTCTTCGCTAATTAGGATTATTTTCCAATCGAATTGAGGGAAACTAAGTGTTTAGTTAATTAGGGTTCATGTTGTTTGCCCAATTTAGGTGTTTTGTCATTGAATTTCTGTTAGTACTGGGTAAGTTGTGTTTGCAATGTTTACACTTAATTAAGTACTCTTAGAATTGGTTGAAGCATGTTTTAAGCTGTTATGTTTATTTGTTGTTGGAATTATTGTGGTAGAAATGGAAGAGAATAAGGTGGTTCTCAGATTTAAGTATTTGACTATAGTTATTGACCTTGAATATGAGATTGGCAAAAGTAACTTACAAGATACTGCAATAGCATTTGAAGAACAACTTCGTGATATGGATGATCCTATAGAAGGATCAATTGACATTTTGTACCCCATATTCCAGTACTTATATAAAGGAAAGTATTGGACTTTAGAAGATGATGGAGATTTGTTCAAGATGATTAGGAGATTACCTAATCAGGAGTTTTACACCATACATGTTGGAAGCACAGATGAGCCTGGTTTCTTGGCTGACTGTATACTTGAGTACAGGATGAAGCAAAATGGGACTTGGCCACCCCCTGGTTATCCTGATTATGGTGGCCAACCACCACAGTGAATAGGTGTGAGTAAGCAGTGTTGTGTACTTGGTTGGTTGTTGTTATTGTTGATTTAACTGACTTGTTTTATGCTCATTTTAGGTCTGATAATGTCTTGGAATAACACATCTCCCACAAACCAGAAGAAATGCAACTGTGGCTTGCCTTTTGCAAAGTTGACATCATGGACTACTTCTAACCCAGGCAGGAAATTCAAGGCTTGCAAGTTCTATGACCCTAACACTGAAACTAGGGGGTTGTAAGTGTTTTGAATGGGTTGATAGTGAAGGGACTGAGTGGCAGAGAGAGGTGATTAACCAGTTGGTGCTTGACAAAAAGTTGATGAAGGGTGAAGTGAACACACTCAAAGTTCAGGTTGATGATCTCACTGCCCAAAGAAGATGCTTGCTCAATGAGGTGGATACTCTGACATTGAAATGCAAGTCCCTAAATGGTGACAGGAAGAAGATGCTCCACAGCAATGGTGGTTCTGACAGCAAGCTTTTGGTTATTGTAGTTCTTATATGTTTAGTGTTATTAGTTTTAGGTAGTGTTGTACTTAATAAGTTGGTTTGAGTGGGAGGTGTGCTGATTAAAATGATGATTTGTGGTGTTATTTGTATGTAGTATGAATGAAACAAGTTATTTTGGTATCAATGAAACAAGTTATTTTGGTATCAATTTTGGCATGAGTTGTTTGTATTTTGGCATCAATGACACAATCACATAATCATTGAAATAAAACAACAAAAAGTATTAACAAAGTTCAAAATAATTATCTTGCCAATGCAATCAACAACTAGTCATTCACCAATTCAAAACAGAATCCAAAAGATTGAAACAAAGGCAGTCATCATTGTTCAACTACTTAAAAAAAGACTTAACATTGTTCAAATACTAAGATTGTTTAAAAAAAAAAACTTTTCATTGTTCAACTAAGATTGTTTCAAAGTACTCTATTCCCTAGTCATTCTAATAGTGTGCAACTTGCTTCTTGGTGCTTCTGAATCTTGTGCATAGGCTGTGGCAGCTGTTGTAGTTGAAGTCTGGCTCTGCTGAGTCTGCTGTTCAGTCTGGTGCTCACTTTGATGCTGACTCTGTTGTTGACCACTCTGCTGCTGCTTCTTTCTATGCTCTTCCTGGGGGAACTTCTTCCTGGCTATACTATGTGGTCCAGGTGTACCACTAACAACACTCTGAAAAAAAAAAACTTTTAGTGCTAAAAAACTTAAAACCTACACTACAATTAGCATAAATTAACTTTAAATCACCTTTCTTGATGCCCTTTCTGCTTTCATCCCACTCAGTATTCAAATGTGGTCTACCACCTTCTTTCTTAGGGGATGATACAGCCACTGGTGTCACTGATGGGTTGTTGCAGGTCTTAGCATAGTGTCAAAGCTGGCCACAATTCTTACATGTTGCCCTTCTCTTGACTGGTTTCTCTTCTTGCTGGCTCTGCCCCACAATTTCTCCCTGTTCCAGCTTTCTTTTCTTACTCTTAGGCCTCCCAGGCTGTACTTTGATGGCTGGTGGTAGTGGCTCCCTTAGCTTCACCTTCTCCCAATGGTTTGGACCAGGCATAGGTGCAACCTCATACCTGTATGCTAACATGTATGTGGACACAAAGTAAGCACTGTCCACATACTCTTCAGGGTCTGCCCTTTTGTCCATGATGCATGCATATGCATGGACACAAGGGATACCAGTTAGCTCCCAATGATAGCAAGTGAAAGTACCTTTGCTTAGGTCCACTTTAACTATGTCAGAATTAAGCTCTACTTCATAAGTGTCACCTCTAGATACTTGCACAATGCAATGCCTAGCTACTGGTTCTATCCTTTGGAATGCCTTTCTTACATATGGAACTACTTTTCCCTCCATTTTTTCATAACTTTCCCATTTATCATTGTTTCTTTTCATCATATACCTCCTAAGCCACTCCATCTGAGTCAATATGGGCTTATCCCTAGCTTCTTTGATCACAGCATTGAAAGTCTCACAAACATTGTTAAGCAACATGTTTGACTTTGGGAATGAACTAAAAGCATGTCTAGACCAATGCTCAACTAGGATGTCAGCTAGGTATTCAAGTGCATCCTCAGACAAGAACCTTATTGACTCTATTGCCACTTCAAAATCAAACTACAAAAAGGACAAGAACACATTTACAACCACGCTTACACACACACCTACATAAACAGATTCAGCTAAACAAACAGCCACACACAGTCACAAAGATTCACTCACACTCACAAGACAGTGACAGTTACTCATTCAGTCATTGACTCACACTCACAGACAGTCACTGATTCACTCACACACTCACAGTCACAGACAGTCACAGATAGCCAATTTGAGGTGAATGTATACCTGTGTTGTAGCCCTAGCTTCTGCCCAAAATAGCTCTTTGAATGTTGCTCCACTAAACTGCAACTTGAAGTTGGCCCAAATGTGTCTGACACAATACCTTGTGTCTGCATTAGGGACTACCTGCTGGAAAGCTTCTAACAACCCCTGTTTTAAAATCAAAAGTAATGCATTACATAAAAAAGAATGTATGTTAGGTTGAAAAATAATATATTAGTAGTAAGTAATTCATCACCTTTTGTCTGTCTGACATAAAGGTGAACCCAAGCCCTTCATTTTCATCTTTTAAGGACTTCATTAGGCTCTCTAGGAACCACACCCATGTCTCTGTGTTCTCTATTTCACAGGTAGCCCATGCAATAGGATAAATATTGTTGTTGCCATCCTTCCCTACTGCAACAAGTATCTGCCCTGGGTATGGACCCTTGAGATGACATCCATCAACCCCTATTAAGGGTCTACAACCAGACAAAAATCCCTTTGCCAAAGGAGCTAGGCAAACAAACATCCTAAGGAATAATGGGGGCTCAGGTTTCTCAATCCCATCAATAACAACATTACATTGTGTCCCAGGGTTATACTTCATGAGAGCCTTTCCATAGTCCCAAACTCTGGCATACTGTTGTGCTGCTGAACCATAGATCATTAGCTTTGCTCTTGCCCTTGACATCCAAGCTTTGCTATAAGTAATTTCTATGCCAAGATCAGTTAACACCCTCCTAATGAATCCCTTTAGCTTCCACCCTGGATCACTTCTCCAATCCTCAATGTACTTCTCAGCTAGAAATTCAGCAGTAAGATTGAGATTTCTTTTTACCCTTACACACCTATGCTTAAGATTCACATTCTTAATCTGCCAAAAATCTTGGTTGACAGATCTCCTAGCAACCACCTTAAAATGGCATCTCCTCCCTCCAACACAAGTACACTTAGGCAACCTACACTTTTTTACATTCCATTTACACTGACATCTCCTCCTGCAGTGGATGGTTAACTTGCTGCTGTCATTGTGCAAGTACCAATATTCATATCTATTCTCAACTGCATGAACCCTCAATGCTCTCCTAAGCAGTTTACTGTTGATAAACTTCTGTCCTTTCACCAAGACTATTGGTTTCTTGAAGTCTGTTGAGGCATGAAACCATGGGTACTTGTCTTCTTCATCATCAGAACACTTAGGGCTATCCAACTCCTCTGAATCAGAACTAAACTCTCTCTGCAAAAAAAAACTTCTTTGCTCAACAATTCACTTTCAATGATCAACTCCTTGTTCTGCAACTCATCCTCTCTCTTATCTTTCACAAACTCCAAACTTAGGTTGACCTCTTGAATTATGTTCTGAATAGTGTTGTTCACATTTTCTTCAAGTTCAGCATCCTCATCTAACCCCTTCTCTTCCCCTATATCCCAATCAGGGTCAGTGTCATAACAATCAGAGCTGGAGGAGCCAGATCCAGCTTCTGTTTCCAACTCAACCTCCCTCCCTGTCTTCTTCTTCCTCCTACCCTTGGTTGTACACTTTCCCTTTCCCTTCACTGTATTTCTCCCAGAATTACCTTCCTGTTCCCCTTGCTTCTTCTTCCCTTTAACACTCTCAGAGAACAATCTCTTCCTTGATGATTTCTTCCCTGTCACAGTCTCATATGGACCTCCCTCTTCAGTCTGATCTACAACCTTATCTGTATTTTCCACATTCAGCTTAAACCTAGGGCTTTTCCTAAGTTCAGTGGGCTTATCAGCTTTGGTTTTTCTGTTTTGGGTGGGTTGTACAATACTGGGTACTTGGCTAGTACAATACACTACAACAAACCCATTCTTTGTCTTTGTCTCCAAAAAGCCCTTTACATCATCTTCACTCAAAATTTCTTTTTTACCATTTGACCAAGTCTTGCCCTTTTGTTTGTACCAAATATTCCATGAGTCTGGCACATGTAAGTCTAGCTTACCCCAAATACAAGATTCCCTCAGCAAGTCCACTGACATTTCACTCAATTTACACTTATACCTCCAATATTCCCAGCCACCCTCATAGCCACAGAAAGTCTTCCCCCTTATTTTTTTGTTCACAAACACACCCCCTAACCTAACCTTAACATCAACTAATTGAACAGGACCAGCAATTTGTGCATGTAATAGCAAAATAAGGAGATTTAGGAAAAAATGAAGACTTTTTTAAACCAAACATACATACATAGTAGCAATAAACATATACCCTACATCACTGTCCTACCAACATCTATACTTAAACAATTAACCAACAATTAAACAATAGTTGAAATGTATTAAATAATTCAACAAAGTACAAATTAAACCCTAACTTTCAACAAAATTGCAATTCTACCATCACCAACCAACAACTTACAAAATTAAAGACAAGGAACTAAATTGCTAACCTCTGACGTCGCCATTGACAGCAAGCAATTGTCAGGTCAATGAACTCAGCACGTGGTCCCCAGCAGACGCCCAACAATGGTGATTTTCGCAAACAACCTTCAAGTTAAACCCCAATTACACAGGAGCAAATTTTTCTCTCAACTTAAACTAATTTAGGGTTTTAATCTACAATTTAGGATCTAAATTTGAAGACCGGATCAGAATTTATGGAGTTAGGTGAATTTGCAGAGAGAATTGAATGAGAAAATTGAGAGAAGAATAGCTTACAATGTGAACTCGAAAGAAAATAAAAAAATTTAGGAGGGAAATAACGAATGTGGGCCCCACTCACCTGAAATCAAACGAAAAATTGAAAAAGGTGGTAATATGCATAAAAAATTATTTTAGTGGGTGGTAATTTAAAATAAAATTTTAATTGGGTGGTTATTTATAAATTGATACTATTTTTGGGTGGTAATTTACAAATTTTCCTTAAAATTTTAAGTGGATGGTAAAAAAAAAAAATTGTTTAGATTAAAAATAATTCAAGTTTTTTAAAGGTAGTATTAATAAGAAAAAACCCTAAAATTTATACAAAATCCTTGTTGCAGCTTGTTTTAATGAAAATATTTGTTTTGTTCTTAAAGGGTAGCACGTGTTACCCCAGGCCCTTACGTGGGTCGTTCGCCTTTGGTAAAGAGGCATTAAGACTAACACATAAAATGATTAAATGTATGAGATTAGAATTAAATTGCATATTTATAACGCGCACTTTAAAAGCTACATCATGAATAAATTGTTAGTAAATTCAGTAAAAATATAATAGAAAGAATAAAATTAAACTAAGGTAATTGAATTGAATTCACCCTCGGGAATGTATCTTTCACATCTTGGTCAAAAGGTAAAGCATCGGATAATTTTTTTAGAGACTTTCGCACACATTACTTGAATATGAGATTAAAACTGGTTAAGAATTATCGGATAATCTCATATGAACTCTGAAAAATTGATGGTTGATGCCTTGAATAAATCCTAAATTAAGATATTTATAGTTTAACAAGCTGAAAAACATTGAAAAATTTGGAAAGTCCCGTGACACTCGAGGGATTCATCAGGGGTCATGTGAACTGACTCTAGATAGGAGTGGCAAAATTCGGGTCAGCAAGTCAGATTCGAGTCAGATTTCGGGTTGATTTTGAGTTATGCTTATATACAATCAAAAATAGTGTAAAACTTAATATTATTATGAAATATGAAATTTGGTCAAATTGGGTCGAATTCGGATTATTAGGATTTGGATCAGGTCGGGTCCGGGTTTCTCTCAGTAACTTAACATGCGGTCCCTGCATTTGTACCCAAAAAAATACATAAAATATAAAAAAACGTGTGACCACATAATAATGGAATTGAAACTTTGTCTTTATCTTTAAATTCATTGGGTATATGTATGTTTTCGTACGAATGATGTGACTACACTGTGCCAAGAAATTAAATGCAATAAGCCAAAAATAATGCATATATTGATATATGCTTTTTAAGAATCTAGCTAGTCCATGAAGATGAGACATCCAAGTAATCCAACTAAGGAGTACTTAATAACTGTGGTATAAATTATCAAATGACCCACTTAATTAAAATCTCAAGTAACTAGTTAGAGTCACAAGATTGATTTTTATATCTTATCACACTCCTTTACAAGTCATTTGAGGTTAAAATGTGGCTACTGCATGAACCTTCTAACACTTCACACTAATAATCCACTTTGAAAAGAAAAGTTAATAAGATTTGAACCCATGACTTTTTGTTACGCATGCTTTGATACCATGTCTAAGAATCAATTCAATCAAAAAGTTGAGTTGATGATTAAATTAAAGTCATAAGATTGTCTACCATGCTCTCTCACATAAGGACTCTTTGGGGTTTGAGATTGATATGGATGCAATATGAGCCTTCACATAAGTGCTATACATTCTACTTTCAAAAGAAAAGGTATATGAATTAATTTGAGACCGTGATCTTCTAGTTCTTTCCTACTCTACTTGGTTTTATGTCAAAATTGGGTGTAAAATAGTAATGTTTGTCTTTATAAATAATCTTCATCTTTCATTAATTTGTTTTTGTCAATAATAAAGATATTTTTGCATATGTACACATCAGACCAAAGTCTCCATTAAATTATATAATTAAGATAAAACAAGTCCCTACCAAATTAGTATGGATCTCTCACATTGTACGAAGTATCATTCATTGAAAATTATATACGAAGTACTATGTATATATAGATTGTAAATAAAAAAAGAAGTAAGCAAAAAATTAATGGGAGGCACACATAAAAATTTTGCTCCCAAATTAATCCACTTCTTTGTACAAAGAAGTCATGGTTATTATTGCCCCAATATATTGCCTACAATTAGGTGCACAACCACCCACTCAAAAATTATGAGCACTTCAACAACAAAAGATAGACGTTCTGCTGGATATAAACCTAGCATTTGGAAACTTGAGTTCCTTATTGAGTCTTCGAAAAGAGATCACTATGTCCATCAACAGGTAAGGTTATTATTTGGTAACATATATTTATATTATATTATATTCGAAGCATAATACTTCGTATAACACAAGTAATATTTTAACATATATAATTATATGTTGGTCGCACTTATATATTTCAAACATATTTTCTTATACTCGTAGATAATATTGTTTTCTTATATTCGTAGATAATAATACTATTTTTTTAATTCTATTTTTTTTCTCTTTCTCTTCTCTTCACATTGTCTGAATACATATATAAACCAATATAATTAATGTCTTAATTGGTATCATATATATAAATGTTACTCCGTAAATTAGCTATGCTTTCTTATGTGATACTGTGTTAATAATTTCCGTTAATTATTTATTTGTCATGTGTGCTTGACTAATCGATCTATCTACTATCTAGGGTGAGTACGCAAACATAGTAAAGAGACTAAAATGTGAGGTGAAGAATATGATGGGTGATGAAGAATTGGAACCCTTCGAAATTTTCAAGATAGTCAATGAAATACAAAGATTAGGTCTTGGAGAATAGTTTGGCGAAGATATAGAGAGTGCACTACGTAGATTGGCATGCAAATTTGGTGATTTGGGACTTGATCTTCATGCTACTGCTCTTGGGTTCAGACTTCTTAGACAAAGTGGAATCTTTATTTCTCAGGGTATGTGTCTATGTTAAATGATTAAATTTGATCATATCATATCTTTTATACGCACATCATACCATATCTTTCATATGTGCTTGTTTATCACTACATTATTTTAATTTTGTAACCAAGCAAGGCTGATGGAGTTGGTGGGGGAATTCATCTTGTGACTTTGAGGTCACAAGTTTGAGCCTCACTAGCTAGCACCTCACAGTTTTCCCAATTTTTCTTTATACGACCAAACTACACGAGATTTGAAAAACTTCTATGATTAAAAACTTTGTGTATCTCCACATGACTAAATTTTTCCGTAGCTATGAATCATCAAGTCTAATCAAAGTACACTATATGAATAGTGTAAAAGTCAAATAGTACAAAGGAAGTACAAGTTATGATAATTACTTCTCCAACTTTTAACTTATAAAAGGTAATTAAGGTTGTGTACTATAACACCATAATTAATCTACCATGTAATTTTAGCAAATTATCATTTGAACAACATTGCTCATAATAAATATATATATATTCGAAATATTTGTGATAAAGAAAATGTCCTTCCTCGTTAAAATTGTGGTTAATATATCATGGATATATTTGGTGTGAGAAACAGATATCTTTAAGCAATTCGTGGATGAAAACGACAACTTTAAGCCATCTTTATGCAATGACAAAGAAGGGATGATAAGCTTAAATGAAGCCTCATATTTTGGATTTGAAGGGGAGCATCTATTGGTTGAGGCCAAAGCTTTCACCAAGGAGTATCTAACTAATAATCATTCTAAAGAAGAGGATAAACTCATTTTTGATGATGATGTGAAGCACACATTAGGGCTTGCATTACGATATAGAATGCCAAAGCTTGAAGCTAGACACTACATCGAGACTCATCCTAAGGATGTTGAAACGGCCTTGCCTGAACTTGCCATGCTCGACTTCAATAGGGCTCAATTGATGCATCAACAAGACCTCCACGAGTTGGCTAGGTAAGCTCTTCACAATTTTTATTAGGAAGATACTAATCACGTGATTCTTTCGTAAAAAGTCAAAATAAGAAGAACATTTAGAAACAGAGGGAGTATATACCTTTTATGCAACTATTGTTTTTAATCCATAGGTGGTGGAAGGATCTTGAGCTATCCGAGAAGTTGAGCTTTGCGAGGGATAGACTAATGGAGTGCTTATTTTGGGGCATAGGCACATTACCTAAGCCTGAACTTAGCTCCGGTCGAAAGGCTTTAACTAAAGTCTTTAAATTCATCACTATTATAGATGACATCTATGATGTTTATGGGACCATTGATGAACTTGAGCTCTTTACCAATGCCATTGAGAGGTTTGCGATTAAATTTGTACTAGATCTACATGCACGCACATAAGTAAAATTTTAAACTATTTACTAATTAAATTGTGTTATTGTTTATATGTGATTATTATGATGATATGCAGGTGGAACATTAACTCTATCGACGAGTTACCAGATTACATGAAACTAACCTTTCTGGCTTTGTACAACACTGTTAATGAGATTGGATATGAAATTCTCAAGCAAAAGGGTTTTAATTGCATCCCTTACCTTAAAAAAACAGTAAGTAAATTACATAAGTTTGACAGGTAACCTTAATTTAAGTGGACATTAGTAACTCCATCTCCAATTATTTTGACCAATATTAACTGATTGACCAATACAATTAAATTACTCCGTAGTAAATTGGGATGTTAGGTGGTGAGCTGGCAAACAGGCTCATTTTCAATAAGTTGCATGCTTGGAGTTGTTTTTTTTTTTTTTTTTTATCATCTTGTTCAAGTATTATTTTAAGGTGAAATGACAATTATACAATCATTATTTAACCTAAAACTCTACATACAACAATAAAATATGTTAATATTCTTATTGGTCATTTTACATACTCAAAAAGTTTTAACAAAGCAATTATTTGTCTAACACAATTATAACATCAGCAAATACAACTAGTTAGTCAAATCAATTAGTACAATCATCTAGTCAAATTCAGCTAACACGATCAGTTTGAATTTTCGACTTCTCACCAAACACAACCATATATATTATTTGTAGTAGACTAAAGTAGCTTATATTCTTGACTATATGCAGTGGGAAGATATGACAAAAGCCTTTTTGGTGGAGGCAAAATGGCTCCAAAATAGCCAAACCCCAACATTTGAAGAATATCTCAACAACGGATGGGTTTCAGTCTCAGGAATCGTAGCATTAACCCACGTATATTTCTTCGTGAGTCCAGAAATTACTCCTGAGGCGCTTCGTTGCTTAAGAAACAACCATGACATTTTACGTTTACCTTCCATGGTCTTTCGACTTTCCAACGACCTTGCCACTTCTGAGGTACGTACAATTATTATAAGTTTGCCTCATGACCTAAGACTTGAAGTACATGTATAGTAACGTTTAACATATTAACTTTTTTGCGTGTTTAAAATTTTTTGGTGTACATAGGCTGAAATAGAAAGAAGAGAAACAGCAAATGCAATATCATGTTATGCTAAGGAAAAAGGTGTAACAATGAAAGATGCACGTAAACACTTAAGCAAGTTGATCGACGAAAGCTGGACAAGGCTAAATGAAATTCAAGTTGTGAATGAGACTCCATTTTCGGTTGATTTCATAGAAGCGGCCATGAATCTTGCTCGTACAGCTCAATGCGTGTACCAACATGGAGATGGTCATGGATCACCCGAACTGATAAAGAAGAAAATTGTTTCTCTCATAATTAATCCTATCCAATTATAAAATGTTTAGAACGAGGTAGCCCCAGTTTCTCATTATGAGAAACACTTTTGTTTCTCATAATAGCATTTTGGAAAATAATGTGATGTTTTTTACTGGTGGGGACCGCGTATGTGTCATGAGTAGGAGCCTCAAATCTTAACACATATCCAATGAGTAACAACTTGTTTCTCACAATGAGAAACAGAGAGTTGTCCGTTTAGAACAACAGATAAGGTTATTAGTAATAGATGTATGTTAATAAGGATTTGCATACTCAATGCATGTATATATATTGTTTATGTTTGATTTGTATTATTAAGCTTTAAGTATATATCAGCTTAGGTATTGTTGAAATGGTGGATCATATTTCATTCGGGGAAGGTCATTATATCTCAAGGTGAAAGGTCATTTTATCCTCTCAAGGTGAAAGGTCTTATGAGAAATAAGAAAAGCCAACTAATTAAGTGGGACAAGTATTGTTGCAATAGCTAAAACGATCATTGCATTAACCATAATCATTGCATTTAACCTGCATTAATTAGCCTCGACTGATGCATTTGACCGTTGCTTTTGCTCGTTTATGTAGTAGTGTCTCAAGGTGAAAGATCATTTTATCGATCTCAAGGTGAAAAGTCATTTTAATTTATCTCAAGGTGAAAAGTCTTATGAGAAATAAGAAGACCAACTAATTAAGTGGGACAAGTACCGAGTGTCCGAGTGATGGGTGGGTAGAAAATAGTCTAATATGGAAGAAAGTCGTCCATAGAAGTGATGCATCTATAACTCATTCAGATCAGATATGGCAAATAATACAAGTGATGCACTTATTCAGATATGGTGAATAATACAAGCTAATTAGTGATGCACTTATCCAAATATGGAGGGAAATTATATAGGAGTATGAGAGTATATCATGAAAGTTAAGCTATGCACACCACACTTTGAAAGTTGAAATGAAATTAACGCGTTTCCCACAAAATAATTGATTTAGTGAGTGTAACACAAAGAACATAGATAGCCTAGATAGGGCAAGATATATGGAATGATCAATGATGGATCAACGAAACTAACACTGTTATTGTTCCAATGGATGGATTGATATGGACACCTAAAATTATTGCTAAAGCCAAGACATTAAGAGTAAAGACAGTGTAAAGAGAGAAAAAACATTTTAAAAAATAAAATAAAACAAAAGATCCGACCTGCCGGAATCGAACCAGCGACCTAAAGATTAGCTGTGTTTACCACTACAGTCTTCCGCTCTGCCAACTGAGCTAAGGTCGGATTGTTGATAATCATTATATCTTTGTATATATATACATATAACAAGGAATAATCTAGAATTAAATTAGTTTCAATTTACAAACAAATAAAAAACTAATTAAGCACTGCAGTCTGTAACACTAACGTGAGTTGATCATTTAATCTGAATTAAACAAGTGATTGAGATCTGGCTTAAGACTATACTCCCTAGTCCCTACGTCCCTAATTTTTGCCTTATCTGACTTTCAATTGTCTCTAAAATATATAGTTTTGATTTATAATATATATGTTTCCATTTCAATACTCTGCAATTTATTTTTATTTTTTTTATGTTTTTTTTCTTTTTTGATAATCTTAGAGTACACATTGTAACTAATTTAACACGTATCTACTTTAATAGTGAGGATATGTGGTCAAAATTTTCATATTTTGACCCCTAAAAATTCAGTAGGGCAAAAAAAATAGGAACGAAGGGAATATAATACTCTATTATACTTCATTCGTTTGCATTCCTTCAAATTTCAATATTTAAGAGGAAAAAACAAAAGTAATGTGTGGCTCATTTGTTCATACGAGTAACCCTTCATCTTTTATTTTAACCATTAAATAATAACTCCACATTATTCCATTGCAATTAACCACTCATCCTTCAAAATAACCCCATTTCACCATCATCATCACCCCCATTACTCGGTTAATCTCTATTGTATAAGTGAAAGGGGCAAGAGTGAAAAGTTGATGTTCAAATTGTAGAACGCTGAAAATACCTTAACTTCACTTTAGGGTGAATTTTTTTTCTTTTTTTCTTTTTTTATTTTTTCTTTTTAAAAGACTTTGCCTGTATAGTTGTTTTTCCACCAGTCCTTTATCCCTTGACCTATGGTTACAATAATCATGAAAGCCACCACCAGAGCCACAGAGGACTAGTATTTTTTGGCAAGACTTCAACGTGAAATGGGGTTAGCAAAATGTTAAGGAACACGTTCTTTAGACTTGACTGAGCAAATGTGTTTTTTTTTTTTTACTATCTATAGTTTAATTTTTAATCAATTTAGATTATTAGCCTCATTAAGATCATTTGTGGGGGGAAAAAAAAATGGTCACCATTTTAATGTAGCAAAAGTTATTCCATCAAAAATTACACTTCATTTTTTTTTTTTCGCTTCATTTCACTGGAGCAAGGAAAGTATGGGTATAAATTAAAAGGCTTCATCGCTACAATATACCAGAATTAAATCTTTCAAGATTAACTAGTCTGTAGATATCAAAACAAAGCAGTCAAATACACAATGCTTATTACTTTACTCTCACAGGACATGGCTCTATTACACTCCTATTAGAGACATGCCTCTGCAAAATTTTCCTACTAAATATTTGCCGTAACGTGCAAACCAAATATATAAAATCAAATACACGATGCTTATTACTTTACTCTCACAGGACATGGCTCTATTACACTCCTATTAGAGACATGCCTCTGCAAAATTTTCCTACTAATTATTTGCCGTAACGTGCAAACCAAATATATAAAATCAAATCTTATGGGCTGATCACCCTGATCTAACAACCAAGACATACTATATAGGAGAAGGAAAAAAAAAAACTTTCTACATTCACATTAACAATTTGTATTATACTATCAAAGGAAGGTGAGGAGAAGGCCACAAAGAATATCCTATGAAAATGAACTATAAAACAGCAGAAACATTATTTAACTGTATCTAAAATGTGGCCCTCCGATGGAACTCTCAAGCGCTACAAAACAACCCTATAGCAACGGTGAACAATTCAGTCCCCTAACCTGCCATCCCGTTCAAAAACCTGCTACACAAACGGTCAAACGCAAATGTTATGATAGTAATCACAAATTTAGAAACTGCAATAAGATCAACACTGAACATTGTAGAACTAATATTAACAGGATGAACAAGCTCATGAGCATGCAAAAATAATAACAGCGAGGGAGGGAAAATCTGATCTTTCAGAAAAGCTCTGATTTCACATAACTACTCATTATCTAACTTGATTTCGGATCCAAAAGTAAGAACATTTGCTTATATATCACTGATTAATTGTTTCACTAATAAATAAAGTCATGTTGTTTCACTGACATTAAACTAAACCACAAAAAACAAGGCAATTGTGAAAGCACAAAAAAGGAGTAGGATTCTCATAATAAACTTGTGAAGATCAATAATTTGATCAACTCTGCATCGTAACACTACTACAAGAAACTTGAGAAATACTTTACTCAAGCATATTTTCATACCTTATGCAAGGGTGTCTACAAGCCAAAATCAACAGTTATACAAGGGACCTTATGGATGTTGAGTAAGCACTGCAAGATCAAGACAACAAGAATAAGTAACACCACCACAAACATAGAGAAAAACGAATATTTTTATATGTTGAACAAGTAGCACAAGTGAGTCAGTAACACTAGTGAGAAGAAGTGACCAAAACGTTCCAGTCAGAATGGAAGATAAACAACCAAGGCGCAATAGCCAACTATTTCTCATTGTCATCACCATGGCTTGCAGACAAGTAAATTTACAGAGTTGACAAAACATTTCCTAAACAAATCAAAACAATACCAGTGCACCTAGTTTCACAAGAGAGCAGTTATTAATTAACCAACAGTTGAAAACCAACAAGGTTCAATACCAAAATCGAAAAAAGTCATCATTCAAGAATGAGAAAGTTATAAGGGTATGGAAAGAAAGAGTTCAACAATTGGACTTCAGAAGAGGAAAAAAATCAATTAATCACCAGAGACAAAATTTGGATTTTCAACACTGGCCCAACCAATTGCCTTTAAGCTGATGGGGTTCCGTCATTATTCGTACCCCATTCTTCGGTTTCGTTACCGTTGACGAGCACAGCGCCATCATTAGAATCAGCATCTACAACAACACCCTCTTCTTGACTTTCATCTGCTCCATTCTGCCCAAAGAAAACACAATAGATAAGAACATAAGTTTTTCACAACATTGGCATCAAGAATTTAAAAAGACAAAGGGTATTAGAATGCTAACAGTTCATCAATCTAGAAAATATATGTTATATTCTCTAAAAAAAAAATCACTACATTCCAAACAGCATGATTTACGGCAAATAACACACACAACAAAAAAGATAATGTACTCACTTCATCTTCAAGAACCTCATCTTCATGCACCTCATCTTCATGAACCTCGTCTTCATGTACTGTGTCACCATTTTCAAGAGGTTGGTCTTCCTCTATCTGCATACTCTTAAAGGCTTCAACAAGATCAATTTTTGATTTCTCAGCATATTGCAAGTATTGCTCAGCAGGAGGATAACTGCCTCTGCATATATTAATAAAAAGTCAACCCAGGTTACTAAGTATGACAAAAAGAATATCATGATAAAAGTTCACCACATTCACATAGTACCAACCTAAAAAAAATCACCCATTATGCTAAAAAAAAAACACAAATTATGTTTAGGATGAGGGGACTCTTTAATTATTCTACCTTGTCTCGGCAACTTTAGACTCAACAGCAAGAGAAATTTGCCAATCCTCAAACAGATTAGGATACTCCTGAGGATCTGCCAATGATTCTGCAGCCTTTGAATTTACCTGTAGCAAAGGTCAGAACATTCTATGAGGTTAAAATGAAACAATTTTGACTTCTACTTACGCAATAAATAAATTGTTAATTTGATTTTTAGAAAGTCAATGAAGCCAATAACCATGCTTTACATGCAAAACGATATAAATACTGGAAAAATTTTGATTAAAGAAGCAACATTGATTAGACTTGAAACTTGCTGGAAACAGACCATTAATTAGACTTGAAACTTATCCATGTGTGAAACATACTTACATGACTCTATCAGAAGCTCACCACTTACATAAAAAGAAATGCACTGATGTATGAAACATACTTCAGATGCCCAGGCTGTCACACATCTTCAGATGATAAAGATGGGAAGCATGAACAGAAAGGCACATCACAACTGAACCCAGTTCTTGTTTAGTCCATTTCAATTTCGAAAAATAGAATATTTTTGTTTTTAAAAACCAAAAGATCTAAAGTCCACCAAAAACGAATAAAAGCCAGGTCATTCACAAATGCGATTGACAAGCAACTGACCTTGCTGAGATCCTTTCTCCATAAGGCAACAATTTCGGAAACTTTGCTGGGAAGATAAGAACGTGCCATCAAAGCAGCCTCAGGAATTCGGTTACTGCAAAATTAATCAAATTCGATGCATCAGTTAAGAGATAAAAAGACAGACACCTTAAACAAAAGCATTTCTCTGAAGCAGTATTAACCTGTCTATCAACAGCTGAAGACATTCTTCCAATTTACCCAACGTAAATAAGCAAAGGAAAGCAACATTGTTTTTGCCTTGTTCTTTAGCTAGGGTAGCAAGCTCTGAAATTCCCTCAGCATCTCCAATTGAAGAATAAAGAAGCAACATGCCACTGAAATCCTTTGCATGCTTCAAGCATTCTTCTGCCATTTCAAACTGCAATATAGTAGAAACAATGAGAATCCTAAAAAGAAATCTTCAAATTATAGATAAATTATCAATCAGTCATATGAACCTTAGGGCCAGATCAATTTAAGTTTGGGCCAATTTGTACACAGTTAAAGCCTAGGTCAATTTATTACAAGTAGGTTGCTTTTGCCTGGTCAGCCAAACATTACCACCCCGATATTCAAATTAATTCCCACAAGCCATACACACCCTGAGGAAAAATGATATACACAGTACGATAATAACCTAATTATATCCCTAGTTTCCTACTAGTGATGAATTGAGCAACAATCAAAGATTAATCCCACAAAGGCCAAGATGTAGACACAGCCTCAAAAGATGACAAGGTGGAACAATCTCTTAGCTACTCACGACAGAATTTCTCTGATAGTAGCAAAACTTTAACAAGAAACTCCATAATAAAGAATAATGAGATAAATATACAGGCATACAGCAATCAATCACCTTTCCAGTAGACATGGCCAATTCTCCCAACTGTTTCCACTTAGATTCACTCTGAACTTCTGTAGCAATCTCCTGCAGAGTGGAAATTAAAAAATTATAAAAAAAAAAAAAACAGCAATCTCATATTGGTAGCTTCAACTTTTTTGTACAACTACTACCACTTACCTTTGCAATTTCTAGTCTGCCGAGCTGTATGGCAAGATCAAACTTATAATCAGGGTCAGTAGCCACTTCAAGAGCCTCAGCAACCATTCCACGTGATTCAAGGAAGCGAGCCACACTGGAAATGTGATTTTACCAATGAATATCCAATATTAGTTTATAGATAGAAAAAAAAAATGGTGTGACATGAACAATATGTCAATATTCCTCAGGACAACAACGTTCATCAATTGTAAAAAGGCATTCACATCATACAAAAAAGTGGCAAAGAGAAAGATATAGCTCCTTCCATCACTTTTTAGTTTTACATTTGGAATCTTTTAGTGAGAGAAAAACGGTCAAAGTGTACAGATTAAAAAGTGATGGAGGGGGTATAAAACGGAGTAACCACAGCTATGTGAAGTAGCAGTCTAGTCCATCAAAATTTCAAAACAAAATACTATACGCTAGTCAGGTCAATACATAAATTCTAAGCATAAACGTCAACATCTCAACTAATAAATAGCACAAAGATTCATGCTATCCCCCCCCCTCCTCCCCCTTTCCTGTTTTAAAATATTTGCAAAGTTTTATATTACACTCTTGCAAATACAAAACTTAGACCACTAAAATTCATAACTACACAAGCATATATACTGGTATAATTTAACAACACATGAAGTTGATATTTTCAAAATAAATACCGAGGCCAATCCAATTTTATTTTTTTTAATATTACAGTTGTTTTATTCTGTCGCTATGTACTAGTATGTACCTCTATGTTTAAAGTAAAAAAAAAAAAAAAAAACAAAGAGGCACATACCAAAAAACAAAGTGGAAAAAAAAAAAAAAAAAAAAAAAAAAATCCTAGTATTTAATCCAAAGTCTAAACTTTTAACAGACTGAAAGATAAAGTATCTCTAAGCGAACTTTTTAGAATATTAAAAGTTAAACTGACCTATTATGGTGCTCCTTTGGAATTGTAGGTAAAAGTTCCTCGGCACGTTCAAAATCTCCACGCATCACAAGTGTCTTGTATTCAATCAAGCTAAGCAGTAAAGTGTAACCTATCACACTGCAAAACAAAAAGAGGAACAACAAAAGAAGAGCTTAGTAATATAGATCACAGCAAAAACCACTTTTATATTGAAGGCTGCACGATTGAAGCTCACTTGAATTCTTTATCAATAAGATACACCCGACTCTGACTAGCAAGATAGCCCATCAGGTACATTGGACGGTCCAAGTGAAACATTGTGGTTACCTGAAGACAAAACATAATTTCTCAGGTAAATCTAGACCATTCTATGCAAAGAAAGAATATCCACAAAAAGTTTAAATGGATATACCTCACCACCAACACAATAATTCAGCCTCCAGGAGGAATTATTGTATATGAAACAATCTCCAACCCAAATTCCTGTTCTCACACGTTCATTTGTTTCATGGAGAAGCTCAAATGCATCCTCCACACCCTGGTCATCTATCGGCTTTCCACTATCCACATAGGATGACACAGCATCGCGCTGTAATTATCATAAGCCACAACAGTCATCACCCAGAAGCTCATGAGCATTTGAATAATAGTGGCAAGGAAGAAAAGAAGAACTGATTGAGAAGGGTGCAGAAAGGGGAAGCAATTCTCACATTGTATTTAAGGATGTAGAAAGATGTGTCACTAGCAATAGCCACCAAGTCACCACTATCAGCCCAGTATAGATTCTGCAATGATCAATTAAAGAATGCATACATTGTAAATGCAGCCACATGCGACAGCTTAAAACTACAAGGTAAACTATAAATATAACACTTACTTTAACATTGACATCAATCCTACGGATAAATCTGCATTCAACCCAGTCATAGAAACATATGAAATCATTAGAGCACATGGCCAACAAAGTTCCACCGTATATTCTCTCTGCGGAAAAAGTAGGTCTGATACTCTTCTTTTCCTGTAAGCAACCATAAACAACTCAGCAACGAAAAACACCTCATTGTTATAACACCAACAAAACTAGATTCTTACATTAGAAAAGAAAACAATAAGCAAACAATTCTCATATAATTCATCTAAACTCTTTAATATTATAACAATAGAAACAAGAACCTTTCAAACAGCAATTCAAACCTCCCAAGCTCATTGCAAAAATAAGCAGATACCATGCAGAATAACTCACACTTGCCCCAAAGATACACACAAAATGCCCAACAGAAACGGAACACAGAAAATTTTATAGGAAATATAAAGTAAGAACCTGGAAATTTTTGCTGAAAATCTTGATCTTAGAAGTGCTTTCTCTGACAGCATATTCTCCTTCAGATGACCAAACAAACTCCAAAGCTGAACCAAACGACCTATTCCTCCAAGCAACAGCAGTGTAAATGATGTACTCTCCATCCCCACAAACCACGACAAACCTCCCATTTGGGTTGTGCTTTAAAAACTGGAGAAACAAAAAAAACAATACATAAGAATAATGTCCATTTATTCAGAACGGCAAACCACTAGGTGCTTAAAACAAGCAATATGTTGATAAACCCACTAGAAAACACAGAAATTCAGTTTAAAATTAACTAAAAAAAATTCCTTGAAATACTAATGTTGATTTCATTTTCTGAAAAAAAACACCATAGCAACTACATCTGACCAGGAACGAAATTAATCCAGACATAATATAGACCGATTGGAAACCACCGAAAGGTTCAGGAACTCACTTTAAAGCTTTCAGCATTCAATTAACTACTAAAATAAACTGTACTAAACAGAAAGGAGCAGAAACAACCTGCAACTCCTCACACAAAAAAAGAAAAAGCCAAAAGGTAGCATCACCGTCTTTAATACACAAGAAATATTCATTTAGCTTTGATGTAATCTTTAGTTCAAGTCATGCTACTTGGCAACATGAATGCCTCACCTGTGGGTAAAGATCACAAGATCCCAACTCCTTCACAGCCAATGGCAACCTTTCACCATCAGTCACCTAACACAAGGAGACATCAGAGATCAAAAACCATGAAAGTAACCAAATTAAAAAATCATCTTCGTTGACAATAGAGTGCAAAAACATGCTATCAGATTCAAACCTCATAGCCAGCACCAACACGCCTGATATCAACAGTTTGAATCTCATTATGCTTAGCCCATATAATTTTTCCACTATTATCCATGCTAGCAACAGGTATTTCACGACCCATTTTCACCATGATGGTTCCTTCATCATATCCGATCACAACACTGAATGAAATTTAAAATAAATAAGGTCAGGCCATATCTACAACAAACTCTGCCAAAAATAAACTAATTAACATAGCTCAGAACAATGACTATGATATCAAGCCTTTATACCACACTTTCTTCCAACCAGAGATAAATAAAGACAAACCAAATAACCAATTACATTGAAAGAATAACACAGAGACAAAAAGAAGTCTAATTACAAGTTATGCAAACAAACGAAGCACACGACCTCAGATTGATTGAGCTTTGCTGCCCAAAAATACGTTCAGTAAACCTACAATTAAGGTTGTTTTCGAATTGCTAGGTAATTCCCAAAGAAGCACTATAGAATTAAAACTTACCGACGGGAGCTCTTCATGTATCCAATAGCCCAAACTCTTTCAAGACCATAGTTGAGAGTATTCTCAAGCCTGCAAATAAAACTCAAGGAATCAGGGACTGAAGTTCAACTTTCATAAAATACATTCTTCAAATCAAAAACTGACATATAAACTTTGATAAATAAACTAAATATCTGAAAAGATAACTTATGTTAAAAAGCAAAAATCCATATAATTCTTAAAAAAACAGGTTTTCAACAAATAAGTGGTCGAAAACATTTTCCTCAAAAAAAAAAAAAAAAATTGGTCGAAAACATTGTCTCTTAGGTCCTTGCAATATAATGTTCTGATTCTTCTACCAGTTAAACAAATGAAAGGACCTATGCATCATCGTAATCCAATATACCAACTCCAAATGAAACACAATGCCGTAGTAAATTACATTTGCTCCACTTATGGGACTCAAAGACTGGAAAGAAGGAGGTCAGAATGAAGTTTTAAAGAATGCATTTGATTGATGCAGAAACAAACTACTCCTTCCCCCCACCCTCCCGATATATACTCACTCCTAAATTATTTTTTTAAAATGTTCCATAATAACTTTTGCACTATTCACATGTATTACTTTGAAATGTTATGACGTAAATACTATTGTATTTGTCTCGTTGAATTGTTATAATATATCACCTTATTAAATTTTCTGAAACATATATAACAAAATATGGGCAAACTTGAGAACTGGGAGAACAATTAAAAAAGAGGGAGTAATTTAAAATCAAAAGGCAACACACCTGTATGTTGTTGAATGCCATATGCGAACTGTTCCATCCTCAGAACCAGTGATGATTATAGGAAGTTCGGGATGAAAACAGACAGCAGAAACGTTGTGCGTGTGCCCTTCCAAAGTCTGGACACAGCTCTTTGTCTGATAGTCCCAGACCTGTATGCAAATGACTCGCATATAGGTTAAATTGCAATAATCAAGCATTAGCAATTAACAAAACATGATGAGGCCTCAGCAATATGTCAAACCTTCGCCGTGTGATCATCAGAACCAGTAATCAGGTATGGTTTGTCACCACCAGTAAAGTAGTCAACACAATTCACCCCTTTAACATGGGCATCCAAAGTAAAATTTGGATCCTGTGAGCCAAGATTCCAGATCTGAAAAATACATCAACACGATTCCTACTTTAAAAAATATTCGAAGAGATAGTACATAAAATATTGAAATGTATTCAAACACATACCTTTATCGTGCGATCAAGGGATGCACTAGCAAAGGTGTTAGTATCTTTGGGGTTAAAAGTGACTTGCATCACATAGTGGGAATGCCCTTCAAATATCTGAGTGCAATTCCAACCCTTATCCCAATCCCAAAGCTTAATGAGCATATCATCAGATGATGATAGCACATAAGGGAGAGTGGGATGCACAGCTACACACCTAATATAATCTGTATGAGCCTCAAATACTTTAACTTTATCCATAGTATTGTAGTTGTAGACACGTATAAACATGTCGTCTGCTCCAGCAACAACCCATTGCTTCCGTGAAATAAACTTTGCTGACCGAACTGCAAACAGTTAAAGAAACAAAATTAATCAATCAGCGAAAAATGGCACAGAGCATGTAAGTTCCAACATTATGTGCAAATTATATACCTGGTAGCTCAGATACTTCGAAAGACTTTGCCATGGTCTATTAGACAAAGAAATTGTGCCAATGTTAGTAATATTAAATTATAAGAATTTCAATAGTCTCCAGAACTTTCTAAATATTAACATCTTGGTGACAACCCACTTAGGCACACAATAAATGTCTAGGTACAAATGACAGGACAAAGTAGTATCACAACTCCAAATACATTTAAACAGTCCTAACTCACAACAGAGGTAAAACAAGTGTGCCATATAATAATCCACACATAAACAAAATGATAGAGCTGTTATGCAGATAAGCCCCTAGCACTTAAAGATGTATATAAAAGAGTCCAATAATATGTTTCCAACTTTGTTTCCATTTAACCTTTAGGTGTTACAACAGAGAGACAATAAGCATAGATACTCACCTAGGAGGGTGAAATACATGGAAAGGCTGCAGATTATAAGGGAAGCTGGAGTGAAAGACCCAAAACATTTGGAAAATGCACCAATTTCTGTGTTTTCTAGCTTAAAAAGAATTTTACGGCCATCTGACTTCTCCTCCTGGCAACAACTCCTTATTCTGAGCTTATCTAACCCTTCACATACATATTATAATTTCTACAGGCGCAACGAGATGAAGACACAGCATTAAACTCCAAACACCAGATAGTATGCCAGCTTAGACGGGGAAAAAAAAAATCAGAAAAAAGACCTAGAATTCAACCTTTCCAATGGTTTACAGTGCTTCACATAAGAACTGGTTATGTATCAAGAAGCACCAAACTTTCAAACTACACACAGACAAACATGTCCCACCTATTGTTCAGAAATCAATGTCTTATCTCGGTTTAATCTATGACAGCTCAGCTCAACCTATTCACATGGAAGGCTGAATGGCACAGCAGTAAGTTAAATCAACAGCAATGGTAGTCATTCCAGCCTTCACCAAATATCCCCTCAGAGTTCTATTCAAACTAATACAAGACCAAAACAACTATGTTCGACATGTTCAGTTATTGGATTCCAGAGGATAAGTAGCATTAAAGCTTCCAAACCACTTCAGACATACAATCACTACACTCGTCAAGGCAAAAAGGTCCAAGACCCACATAATCGCCTACCACACTCAAGACATTTTGTACAACGATCTCTCGAACATTCGGGCTTCTAATCACACATTAACCATCTCAAAATTAAACATTGTAATAAAACAATTGATCATTAAACAATGATCAATCGTACATAGTACATTAATGCCGCATGATCAAACATTACATAAAGTCAATTAAGTTAATACAGGAAATCAATCAAAGAGCTTCCATTACTATTATGATCATACCTGTGACTGGTAGTTCCAGATAACAACAGTTCCAGAATAGAGACTCGCTAAAATCCTGCAACACAATAACAAATTATACGACATTGTAATCATTCTAACTCGCAACGTAATCGTAATCATAATGTAGCTTAAAAATGAAGGATAGAGAAGAAAATCACCATGGTTCGGTTGGATGTAGATCCACAGACTTCACTCGCTCTGATCTTTGCGCGAGTTTCCTCTGATCCAATCAAATCAAACATCAACAAATTGAACAACAATGCACGAATTCAAATCAAATCAAACAAACAAAAGATCTCAGAAATTTAGAAACAAATACAAAAACCTAATCGATCGAATTACCTTGATATTGAGTCGGAGAGGCTGTCGATTGAACAAAACACAAAAACAACAAAAATTCCATCAGATCTCAACCAAATTCAACAAAAAATAAGAAACAAAAACACAAAATTATGACGAAAATTGAAGGAAAAGAGATCAAATCAAATCAGATCTGAAAATCGTGAGAAATGTAGTGAAATTGAGAGAAAACGCACCATATTTAGGGTAAATTAAATCTGCCGACAATTGAGTGTAGATTAGCGATGAGATTGAAATTGAGAGATGGAAAAATTGCAGAAGAAGAGAGAGAGAGAGAGATATCAGGTGAGCGGAGCTTCAATGGCGCCGAAGTGAAGTGAGGGAAGAGAGAGATAAAAGAGAGAGGGGGTAAGTTAGCGTTTCGGAGAATAGTTTTTCGGGGAGACTCAAATGTGGCTTCATATATTATTGTTTATTCGTAATTTAAACGTAGTATTTTGTATGCTTCTTAATTAAGATTTGTAATTAAGATTCAAGTATTGAAGTATATATACATAAACAATGACATCATTTCAACCAATGAAAGAAATTTACATTGGTAGAAATTTTAAATGCATGTTAAAATTACTTATATATGTGTGGATTGGAGCACATCATTTCATCCAACGAAGAAATTCACTTTTTATTTTAGAATTTAAAAAATCAATTGCCACATAAGTAAAATTAATGAATGAGATTTGAAAGTTTATTGTAAGAGTCGCATGATTGTTTGATTTTTTTTTCACATTAAAAATTTTATTATCCTACTATCTGGCAAATGAGATAACATAAATAATAAAGGTGCGAATAAGTTTAGCTTACATAAAATATGTGTATGTTCAAGGCCAATAAGTTTAGATGAAGAAACGCTACTTGCATTTACAGTAATGATCGGGAAAAAAACTCCCAACATTTTTTAGAACGACTTGCTACCATCCTACTATACAAGTCTACGACTAACATCTGTGATATGTTTTCGTGATATTACCAAGCTTTTTTCCATTCCGTTGCTAAAATGATATCTAGTATATGTTTTTTTAATGGTTTTATGGAATTAAGGATTGTTTTGCTTACCGATGAAATTAAGAGCTATATGAGGTTTTGTTAGATAAGTTTTTCATTTCAAAATCATACATTATTGTTATTCAAGACTTGTAGTGTCATTTTTTAGTTCTTTTTCAAATGAACTGTTCATGTGTGGAAAGGAAGCTTGTGCATTCCAATGGTGCACCACAGGTAAATTTGTGTGAGAACGCTTTTAATAATTTATATATAGATATAGAGTTAAAGATATGCTCTGTAACCCGTAAAAAAAAAAAAAGATATGCTCTGTCAAAAAAAAAAAAAGCTATACTAGCACATAGAAACTCTCGCATCTCCTCTCCTCTTCTCTACTCCTCACTTCTAAGATTTCTCCATATTCTTGGCCGTTTAAGCCAAAAATAGTGTAATTTCTTCAGAAATTAGACTTATTTCGACCCTTTTCCCTTAATTATCTTTAGTTTTGCAAATTAGTTTTTAATAAATCTACACGAGTAGTGTAGATATTCGTCCGTCTCCCTATGGTGGAGTCGTTAGTTTTTGTTAATTTTGTTATTTATTTTTGTTTAGGTTTTTTTTTGTGTTAGGGTTTATTAAAAAGTAATCAATCTTTTGCCTATTATCAGTTCGTTAGTAAAGAGTTGTCCGGGATTGCAACGGTTGTCAAATCTTCAAAGGCGTTCAAGTGAATTAGATAAAAATCATCCATACGGCTACAATAAATCGTCAGACCGTCTCTCCGAAAAGGTTGTATATTCCAGCGATGTGTGCGAGGGATGTACCATAGTGAAAGATCTATTCAACGATAGTAGTTTTGATAAAGGAAACCCTTATTTGATTCAATTTTATGTATTTATTGATTTAGATTTCATTTGTAGATGTTGTATGGCTTTTGATTAATGAATTGAATTGTTTAAAAAAAAAGAGCAGTGCTAACTCACAAATTGTATTGTTTCAGATGAAGTTTTTATTAAGGCGATTGTTGATCAAATTTGTGATGTATTTAATTTTAAGGTGTTTATATATCTACTTGTGCTAGAATTATTGATTTCTTAAGAATTATATGTAAGTGCCATTTGACTATATTTTATTAATAAATGAAATCCCTTTTCTTCTTGAAAAAAAATGATAAAGATATGTTGTTGATTTGAAAAGATTATACTTCGTATTAAGTAATACGAGTAGTTTTAGAAATAAAATCTCGTATACTTAATACTTCTCTACAAAGGTTTTTAGTTTTGACAAATTATTTCTCATTCGAAACTAAATTATTTGATACGAGTAACATTCTTTTGATTACTTTTTACAACCGGTAAAAAAGTCACCAAATATTTTAAATTACAACCAAAATCCGATTTTCAACCACTTTCACTGGAATATTTGTGTTTTCAATAACTCTTGTGTAAGACGGACTTACGTTAATTTTATTGTAAGATGGTTAATGCAAGTGTAACTTTAACAATATTTATGGTAACTTTAATCCTTGTAAGGATGATTTTATTAACTTGTAATGAACTTGATTATTGTAATTTAATGTGTGATTCTAATGGATACGTTTTATGAAGGCTAATTTGATTAATCTAATACACTATAAGTGTTTTTTAAGAATTAAAATTATGTTAGGAAAATGATAACTTTTGTATATATAAGGGTAACTTTAAATATTTTTAGGGTACGTTTAACCCGTTTTACAATAAGTTAATGAAAATCCGCCTTAATCAAGAATTTGTGTTTTAAACTAGGGCGACCTCTTATTTTTGGGTATTTAACAAATTGAAAGTATTTTTGCTAATTTATCTATCTATCTATATATATCTATCTATCTATATATATATATATATATATATATATACATATATATATATATATATATATATATATATATATATATATATATACACACTAAAACAAAGGACGCTCAACTGAAAACTTGACACATGTCGCTCTTACAATAAAAAAAAATTCCCGCCTAATTACAGAATACTAAATGTGGTAATTCTAAAGTTTATTGCAATATAGTAATATGCAATCTAGAAGAATCTTTTTAGTTACTAATAATCACTAATCGATGTCATTAAATTGATAGTAAATAATATAAAAAAGGTTATCTTATATAACTAAATATGGTAGTATAAACAACACAAATATTTTATATCATATAAAATGATATTACAGATTTTAGTTTACAAGCATTTGAGCTATATATAAATTATAAAGATTCCGAATAGTGATCTTATTAAATTAATAGTAAATAATGCATATGCTATCATATATAATGTATACAAGTATTATTGTGTTACATTCCAATCATTTAAAAGCAAGTGTCTATGCATAACGATCTTCATGATTTCCTATCAACAAAATATACTTACTACATATATATTATAATTCTTACATACTAATTACATTATAATAGTGTATATATACTCATACTACAAATAACTCATAATATTCAATAATAAAAAAAAATAGAATCAAGTGGCAAAAGGAAACTAATTGTTCTATTTATTAAAAGTCTAATATTGTTGTTTTGCTATAAAAAATAAAAATAAAAATAAAAAATAAAAAAATAAAATAATAATAATAATAATAATAATAATAATAATAAATTGTACGATGCACCCGGGTTTATGTAACAAATTTCACAAAATCACAGGCAGAATTTAGTTTGAGATTAATTGCTAACATAATTAATAAAATAATAAATCATTAAAGTATTATTTCCTCTTTTTTTTTTCCACTTAGGTGGTAGCCTTTTTTCAACGCAGAACTTTAGCCGTTAATATTGTTAGTTGTGTTATTACTTGTATTAAAAATCATAGAGAGTTGTTGTTATATTTCAAAACTATACTATGCCATTACTATTAATACTACTTCTCGTTCTTATTGTTTGCAACAAATGGGTATTGTTTGTAAGATTTAAAATATTCTTGTATTGCAAATAATAAGATATAAAGGTAGTATATAAAATTTTGCTTGGGGAAACTTAATAAAAATACTTAATACGAGTTATGAATAACTGATAGAACAATGTCTACTACAAGAGGGGGGGTGAATTGTAGACTTAAAATTTTTTGCGGAATTAAACTAACTATTAAGAGAGAAGACACTCGGGATAGGCAATGAATTATTTCACTATGTAAAGATGAATTACAAACGTAAATATTCTGCCTAGACTTAAGTTCCGTGAGGAACTCAAGTTACCCAACTACGATCCCTCAATCGCAGTTTCACACTCTATGTGATTCGACTCTGAATCACTTGTACAATGTGATGAACTCTCTCAAGCCTCACACTTACAACTCTCACAAACCCCAATCCCAATTACAAAGTAATTACAAGGATTTCCCTAATGTACTTAAGAGACTCTAAGGATGGAAGGAACTCAGCTTTAAAACACTTAGAAACTTTTTACGCTCAGAAAATTGAAGTTGTTTTTCCACACTTTAAAACAGCAACGTTGATAGCTTTTTATAGGGAGATTGGTTAAGTCTCAACCATGTTCCCACTTCCCCCTCAATCCCACGTTCACCTGGGAAGTTAGGATGTATGTTGAGGAAATTGAGAAACATGGTTTCACTGACTTGTCTCCCAAGTTCAACGTGATACCTTAATTTAAGCAAACTGAATTTTTACCAAGTCAAAATCAGTTTAAAAGAATATTTATTAAAAAGATAAATATTTATTTATTAAAAAGATATTTAAACAATTAATTAAATTAAAATAAACTTATCTTTTAAATTAAAGAATTATTTAGATTTTATTTATTTGTAAAACAAAACTTTTCAAATTGATTTTATCTTTTCCTTAAATCAAGGACTTTGAAAACCGTTTTAAATATCTCGTAAAAATCGTTTCTAAGTCATACGTCGAGTTCCTTCAGGAACTTCGAGGTTCTTATTAGTTCCTTCCACCACTTTTGCTTCTCAAGTACGTACAATAATATACTAAGTATTTAGAGCTTGTGAGGATATATTGAAAGCTTGCAAATAACGTCAAGTCTTTCAAACTCTTTTGTTCCTACTCCGGAACATTTAGGTTTGTACCTGAATCTTCTGTTCAACCAAGACTTACACACGTCATTAGTCAGAGTTTGTTTTATGTATGTCAATCATCAAAATATTAAGGTAATCAATTCAACAATAACATTATGCATATTTCTAAGAGAAATAAAATTTTTAACTCGCTTTATGAAAACTATATGCAAGCACAATTAGAAGCATGAATATGGTAATTTTTTTGAATAAGTAGGGTAGAGGTGGCTTGATGCAGGTGGTTTGTCATGTTTTGATTATTGGAAAGTATAGCATGTATTCTGAAATGAATGAAGTATATTTATGCATTGAAAATGATTAAAAAGTTTATTTATTATTCAATTTACAATATTCTAATGTCATTATATTTATTATTGTATGATTAATTTAGACATATCAATGAGGCAAATTTGTAGAATAATTGTCTCATATTTGTCATATCTAAACGGAAAGAAAAAAAGTTAAATTAGAAGGATGATGGGATAAAATAAGAGAAAAATATACTATATTCAACAAAATTAGACTCCTAGCTTGTATTGTTAATGTCATTACTATAAATAATTTTGAGAAAAAAAACTAATATTATGGTTTAAAAGCCGTACATCGCACGGGTGTTATGCTAGTTTAAACTAATTTATACAAATTGTGTTCTATGGTATTTTCATATCAGGATAATTTAATTGGGCCTTTAGGTTGGGCCCGAGTAGTGTGGCCTAAAGGAGTTTGGGTACCTTATGAGCGCGTTTTAGCGGAATTTAGGCACACAAGTTTATAAGAGATTCAGTTGTATCATCTTATCATCATCCAACATGCTTTGGGCCGTTGGATTAGATCCTTGTACAAATCAATGGTAGATTTTTATGTGTGTGACGCCTTCTTGTTGAATGTTGACTATTATGTGCCACCCGTAAATCTTGCTCTTTGATTAAATTTAGAAGACATTTGAATCTATCATTGTGTGTTATATAAGAAAGTGTAAGTCTTAATATTGATTGGATTAGAAACTCGTATAACACCCTGGGTAGCATGAACTAGTAACAATCAAATTCGAATAGGGGTAGTAAGTAATTGTACGATTTTAATCCTTATCGTTTTTTGTACTTCGTTTGTGTGAAGACATACCGCCACTAGTACATAATTGACCTTAAGTAACACCCAAAAAGTGTTATATAAAGTGGTAAAAGTGTTATTATAGGTAATAGGTAACACTTTAGTGGGTGATACATCCATGTTACCTAAGGTCTTATGTATCACTTTGGGTCGTATGGTAACATTTTTAAAAGTGTTACTTTAAACCCTCTTATGTAACACTTTTTTATATTATTAGTATCATTTTTAAAGTGTTACTATTTATATCTTATGTAACAGTTACTTATCTTTGGTAACATTTTCAATCATATAGCAACGCTTTATCCGACATTGTGTATCACTTTTGTAAACTAATGTAACACCTTGTTTATTTTTAGGTAGCATTTTTCAATCATCTTTTGACACATAGTAACACTTTCACTCGACATTATGTATTACTTTTTGAAAGCTAATGTAACACCTTATTAATTAATAGGTTATTATTACAACTACTACAAAAAAAAAAAAAAAATTCCAAGAAACACCAATGATTTGAATTGATAAAATTTCATAGTTTCTTACAAAAAAATCCAATCAACACCAATTTTTTTTTTTGTTTGGCTAAGTAATCTAATAAATAAAACAAAAAGAAAGTCACGAACTTCGGTCTTTAGACTAGACCGCTAGCAGTAACAAAAGATTGCAGTAGCTAGCAGTAACAAAAGATTGCAGCAGACAGCAGTGAAAGCAACGCGCATCAGCAGACCAGACCAGCAACTAACAATAGCAGTAGACAGCAATGAAAGCAGTGCGCAACACTAAGAGCAACAGACATCCAATAGGCTCCAACTGAAGGAAGCCTTCGTAATCTCACACAATCAAAAGTACTTCCTTGATGGCACTCATCCAGTAGGTTGTACCTGTAGGTCACACAAACTCCAGAAAAGACATAAATAAAACTACTGTCTGTGCCAAATTCTTCTAGGCTATATCATCATCATCACAATATGCCAAATGCATAAACCTTTGTTGTGTAGAATTATGCATGTCATAGGACCTCTACTAGCCACTTTCATTGATTAGGATACGGGTTTAAGAGCTTAATACTTTAGTTAGGCAGACAATTATGATCCCACCTGACTGCAGATTCAAGTACTTGAGCACCTGAGTAGAGAAAGAGCACCCGATCACCTGACTTCACATAAAACAAAGTCTAAATTATTGATTTCTTCCATAATCTTAGTAGAAAGGGTATTGCAGGCATTAAGTTTGGTAATCATAGGATTCAAAACTACGACATACAGACCAACCACCATAAGATTCCAAGAAATTAATTTTTTGTTTCCACGAATTTAAGTAGAAAAAGAAAAAATGAGAGAGTCAGGAACAAAGAAAGAGCACCTGACTGACTGCAAATTCAAATACCTAAGCACAGAAAGAGCAAAAGAGCACCTAAGTGACTGCAAATTCAAATACCTAAGCACATAAAGAGCACATGACTGCACATAAACGCAGTCTAGATTATTTTCTAATACATTCTTAGTAAAAGGGTATTACAACAGTAAACTAAATGTAATTTGGGTCCTGATGAAATTAAGAATGGCCCTCTGAATATTCAACAGCTCATAGGTATTCAACTGACCTCAAATAAATTCAACCTGCAAAATAGAGTCAGAGCTTCTCTGTTACACAACACTAAATCACTAACTTACAAAAATCACACCACAAGCTTCTCTGTTGCACAACCAATAACCAGCTTAGCCACATTCATTTCAAAAAATCAAACATGTAAGCAGAAAATTATTAACAGTACGAGACATCATCACTTTAGACAGTACCGAATTTAAATGCATGTAAGCAGAAAATTCTTGAAGGTGTTACTTTCATTCATAACAGTAAAAAGCAGAAATTAAAGAGGGGAGGGGGGCGACTAATCAAGCATGCAAAGTATATTGTAAATAACAGTAAAAATTTTGTGAAAAGTTGAATAGGGATCATACTCAAAACACAACGGGAAGTAACGTAGGTGGCACCCAGTACATATCATATTTTTCACCATGAAACTAGACCCAAAATTATTTCCTAGACCTTCCATATATTTCTCAAGACTAGGATAATTGAAGGGTAAAGCTATAAATTTAGCAATTTTCATGCAAGTATATTGTTAATAATCGATTAAGATCACCAAATCATCACCCATATCAACTAAAAAATTCATCATGCAATGTATGTGTAAAAAATAGAACAAACAAGGAAACTCTATAATCACACTCATGTAACAACAAGTACGGATAAGTTACTTTCCCAACTCCAACTTCCACTATAATAAATTACACACATGGGTATATAGGTGAAAAGTAGAATTCAAGTAACAAAATAGCAAAATAAAAATGGAATTTTGCATAACTCTATATTTCTTTAATGAAGAATTTGTAAGTACGCTTCAATGGAGGTGAGCGAGAGAAGTGGGTACAGACTAAAGCCTTGAAGATTCAACATTTAGGGTTTCTTTAATATCTTCGATAGTTTTTTGAGAGTTTTTTTTTTTTTTTTTTTTTATAAACCTAATAGAGGAGGAAATTAAAGTTGAATTGAGAGTTTTTTTTTTTTTTTTTTTACGAAAGTTTTTTGGTTTTCTTTGATTCTGGCGGTTTTAGTTGATTGAGGCCAAATTTTTATTTTTTTAATTGCTTTGGCGGTAATACCCTGCTTTTTTTAATAAAATTTGGGTATTAACACTAACTTTTACTTTATTATAAATGTTTAATTCACCTAAAAATAATGTAACACCTCTTAGTGTTACCATAAAATCTTACTAATTTAAAAAGTGTTACTTTGAAATGATACTTATGTTAAAAGTGTTACATTCTAATAAAGTGTTATCAAAATGTTACTTATAAATCTAATATTTTGCATTTCAAGAAGTGTTACCAATTACGTGTTACATAAACTCAATTATGTACTAGTGCGCTTTGATGTGACTAATATAGACTTCGTACAAAGTAGTAAACGATTTATGCAGCAATAGAATGTGAAAACTTTTGTTTCAGAATTGAATCAACGAAGTAATGAAATACAAATAACGCGATTTGCTTGTGTAAGTATAGATTGCTGGCTCTTTCCTACCAAACTGTGGTATACTTTTTCATGCAGACAAAAGTCAGACAGTTTATAAGAAAATAAAAACACAGCATCTGAGAAATTTGGAATTTGCAATTCTGCATAATCATTCCATAAGCATCTGTCAAGATTCGAGAATGTGATTACAGAAGTGTCAATACTTGCTAAATATGGTACAAAAACTGATAGTCTACGAAATATGGTACTCGGCTGTTCAAAAATGAACTGTGCAATGAGATTAGCAGGGATACTAAGAATAGTTGGAAAGTGTCAGTAAGAAGGGTGAAAAAAACCGATGAGGTGAAGACCGAGATGAAACATACTGTTGCTAAAAAGAAGTGAGAAGTTCTTTCGGTGACACCACAATGTAGAAACCAGGCCTGTAGGCTTTTGCTGATCTTGGAACAGCAAGAGTCCCTAGCAGGCTAGCAGAAAGTGGCTCATGATCTGTCAGTGTAGCAATACAACTCCGCTTTAATGGATGTCTGAAACAATTTATCTTCCTCTAATACCTCATATTAGCTGTTACAGAAAAAATTACTAATACTTCATGAATCAACCTGTAATCTTACAGGTTCGGTAGCTCATGGTTTCTCAGCAGAACGTTGTATGTAGTCGTCTCTAAGGAAGTTAATTCAGTGATCATAAAAATATGTCAACAATACCATTCACTGTCATCGTGAGTTCTATATTATGCACTCTGATGCGCGTAGCTGATAAGTGCCATGCAAAAATCAACACAGAATAACTACTAGAACAACTCTATATATATTGCAGGACAGAACATATATCAATCTCTAAGTATTTTCATGAACATATGCCTCTTAATAAAAATTTTGTTCAAAGTTACTTAAGCTACTCAGTTATCGAGTCCTTGTTTTTTTTTGCTCCATATCATTAGAAAATGCTTCAAATACTGCAACCTCCCAAGAAGTTGAAAAGCTTCTAACAAATCATAATGAGATGAATTTGCATGCATGAATCACAACAATCAGAACCAACCTAACACCGAGACTATATACATATATATATATATATATATATATATATATATATATATATATATATATATATATATATATATATATATATATATATATATATATATATATATATATATATATATATATATATATATATATATATATATATATATATATATATATCAACAAAATTCTTATACTCCCTCCACCCACAATTATCTGCAATATTTGTCATAAATGGATGCTCTCTATTATGCGCAATAAATTTTTTCTTTCCTCTTTTAGTAAATTTTAAAAAGTAAAAAGACCACCTTACCCTTACTTTTATTTTTTAACTTTGTTTAATATCTTTTAATTACGCTCAATTTTCCACATTTTTCCCATTCATAAAAGGGGCCTTCAATTTTTCACCTTTTTCCCACTCACTTTAACCCACCCAAAAACAAAAAAATAAGGGACCACTTCTTTCCCTCCTTTTTCCCACTTAATTAAACCCACCCAAACTTAATTAAACTCCACTAAAAGTTTTGCCTAGGCGTCCGCAAAGAGGACGTTTGGTGCAGTTAATCGTGGGCGGAGGGAGTACATAATTATAAATTTATAAGTGTAAATGGACTATAGAAACAGCTGTGTTTATCTTGCACCAAGCAGAAACACAAAATTTCAAGATAAAGTTTAATTTTTAGACGAGATTCTAAGATTACACAAACAAGCTAGGAGACACACGCACATTGCACGTTCAATATAAGAAATTTATATGGCTCGATTCTCCTTTTTTTTTTTCCTGAATTATCTACCTTATTCTAATAAAAAAAATATATTGTGGGTATAAAAATTGATGAAGTCATGCAGGCTAATCGTAGGATATGACTTCCCTAAAAAAAAAAGTTTCATTTTAAATAATAGATAGCTTTTACATTTTTTAAAAATAATGGTAGTTTTTCTTAAAAGAAAATAAAAGATGAGAGGGGTATTTTGGGAAAGTAAAGTTAGGCTCGGTTCTGTTCACCTTTTATTTCCACTTATTTCAGTAAAAATAAGTTCAGATAAGGGTTAATAAGTTCAGATAAGATAAGTTCAGGAAAAATAAATTTAGATAAGTTGTGATTAGGGTTAATCAGGGCTACCCAAGTTCAATTTTTTTAACTAAAATAAGTTCTAATAAGGGTTAATAAGTTCAGATAAATAAAAATCAGGTGAATAGAACACACCCTTAATCACCCAAAACCCACTTTCACTTTATATACGAAGTATTATAGATCAAATATTAAGAGAAATTGTATAAGAGAATAGGCCTTGAAAGAAAAAAAAATAAAAATAAAAAAATTTAAGGCACAATTATTGTGTGCAAGAAAGAGCAAGACACAACCCTGAAGCTAGTACATTAATCAACAAAGTAGTTAGGCTTAGCTTAAATTTAAACATATACTCTCAAGTCTCTAAGCTATATCCGAATTTAGTTGTCACATTGGTAGTTCAATACAAATAATGTGACTAGTTGTTCGGGATGTTGAAGTAAATGTTAAACACATACTCCCTTTGTCTGAATTCAGGTCATCAATTTTGAAATTTATGTATTAAAAAAAAAATCTAAGTTGAAGTCAAAGCTAACACAAACTCAAGTACTTGAGCTTAAGTTTGTGTTAGCTTTTAAAAAGAGCTACCAGGTCATCAACTCAGCATTTAGTTTATGGAAATGCAAAACAAGTACATCTTTGACTAGCCAATTATTATGGAATGGATGGAAAACTACTCGTACATAAAAACATAATACAAGATTATTTACATAATCTATCTTCGACCAACTTTTGATCAAGAATTGAATTAATACCCTACCTGGTCTCTGTACATGATCAATTCTTCCAAAACTGATGCATGTCTCATCAATACTATTTCCTGTGTTCTAATTAACCCAAAATTTTTTGTTTTTCATATATTTTTTTAAATATTTAGTCACTGTTCTTTTGAGACAAGACTTACAACATGAAACAATCGTACAATCTAGTCTGAAAAGAATCATTTTAACTCTAGTAGTTCTAGGCTTCTAGCTCTCTTGTTATGGGACAAATAAAATGAAACAGAGAAAGTATCATATTACGGAGTATTAGATTTGAATTACTCTTCATAATTTTTTTTTCTAATTGCAATATCAAAGATCAATCACTTTTAAAATAAACAAGTTTTCGGGTATGTTTACATAAGTTGAATCGAACATAATCTCAAAATCGAATCAATACTCAAGAGTACAGATCAATAAATAACATAGATACATGTATCTTGCATTCTTGCCACATGTTACGTTCCATTATATTGTCTGTTCGTTCATTCTCTTAAGAGAAGCATAAACTTAATAGTAGATCGAGTCATCATGATTATGTTCGTTGCCTTAATTTAGATCATCGCACTATGTACGGTACATCTTTTGCCTCAATCTTTATAAGCAATTTTTAGGCAAAAGAAAATCAAAACAAGTAACTTCCTTAGGATTGAAGTAGTTTATATTACTAGCTTTGACTATTGTTGTACTACAAGAGAATATCCTTTGAAGATCCCCACACCAGTACACCACTACTAATTCACAATCATTGCGTCCCAATGTCCCATATACAGCTTATGGTTACATTGATTAATTATTTATATTTTATTAAATGTAGGTTAATTATTTATATATGTCTTCAACCGAAAGCAAAAATATGTATGTCAAAATGGCTAAATAGAGAACTAGTGAAGACCCTGCTCTTTTAAGCTTCTGGCATAACAGAGCAGATTTTAACAGAGCAGAGCAAATTTTAGCAGAGCAAGTGTCAGCAGAGCCGATTGAGTCAGTAGAGTAGGGCTTAGTAGGGCAAAGTAGATTTCAGCAGATTAGAACGGCTCTAAAGGACAGGGCCGAAACCAAGTAATGAATATTTGTAAGGCAAGGAAACGACTTTGATTAGACCTCAACATGTATGGTTTTACCGTTTATGTATGAATTAATTCTTTATTCAGCTTGATTCTATGTACATATATGTCGATGATGGAAGCATGCAATTAGTAAAAATACATAAAATTAAATTAACAAATGAGATGCTAAAATCAACAAATACAAGGATTGAAGACAAAGGTTCACTTTCTCATTTTTAAAATAGTACTTTTCATCATTATTATTAGCATGCATGTAACATTATATGTTAAATAACATGCTCTTTTACCCTTGATTTCTTAATATGTAGGGTCAAGAAAACTCGTTCCTTGGACACACAGTAATTTTTACAACTTTTTTTTAGCAATGGACATGGCATAACTCATAAACGTCCAATGAGGAGTAACTTTACTAATCCACGCAATTTTTTTAATTTGTTCTAGAATAACTTTTACTGCACCCCCCATCATTTAAAATATAAGAACAAGAAAATTATGGAGCATTAAGCTGTGGTACAATGATAGGTGAATACACCAAATTTTTACTTATTTGTATTAATTTTAGTTGTAAGTTGTACTTAAATAAAAACCCTCATAAATTAACCTTTATTTGAACTATTTTTATGAAATAAGTGAAAGAATTGAATATAAATATGACACGGGTCTAAAATAAACCCACAAATACTTAGATCAGTTGATAAGTAATTTGCTCTACCTTAACCAAGATCTCGGGTTGAGAGTTTGAGACTTGAGAACACAACACTTATTTGGAGAGCTTTCTCCACAATTGGAGTCTAACCGGCTCAGCTCAGCTCAAATTTACATTAGTCAGAGTCTAATTAGTAGGCTTTGGATTAGTGAGTATGCTTGCATAACAGGGCCTAAGATTGATGATGAATAGCACATTTTCGGATAATGAAAAGAGGATTTTGTTTCGATGTTAAATCAATGTGACTATCTATGAGCGGTACATTTCAAGTTAATTGTATACTGAGCAATTCAAATTACTATACTAGTATTTTATTTATTTATTTTTTTCTTTTATTTAGTTTAGATAGCCACAAGATGAATAATGAGAATCGATCCCAATACTTCGCTCTTAAACAACAAGGAAAACATTAACCACTTGAGTTATCTATCACTTGCATTTACTGTATTATTGTACTATGTATTAAAGTGAAGAATCATAACCTGGCGACCTATACGGTTGTACTCAAGCGGCAAGGCTGTCCAACTGTACAAACCTGAAGTAAAATTAAGTTGCATGGCTGTTGTTAACGGTTTACCAGCAGCTGCTATTCTGCGGCCCATGTTGCACTCTACGCTCTACTCGTGTGTTCATTGTCTGACTTTATTCTTGTTTCAACTTCAATTTTGTCCAATGGACCCATCATATCTCTAACATTGATTCCCCTTTAATAAGTCAAAGAGCTTCTTTAGAAGTACCGGACAAATTTAAACAGATACTCCCTCTGTCTTGTATAGAAGTACATACTTCGTATTTTTTAACCGGCATAAATTATTTGGACACATTTTTGATGCACCAAAAAGACTTGAGGTGGTATATGGTATGCGTATTAGAACTGAAATTGAAATTTTGTCTACATTACTACTTTTTTGTGCTTTTTTCTACAAAAAGAAAAAAAAAAGTAGAGGAAGTGAACATGAGTGAATGTTTCACATCCTGCATTGAGAGAAAAATTATTAGAGTGAAAAATTTATCATATAAGATAATGCGACAATTAATTAGGAATGAAAACGAATGCCTAATTTTACACAAATTCGGGTTGTAAAAGTTTATGATGGTGTATTAATTAACCATATTGATACATTCACACGCCTAAAGTGAGATGAATTTAAGTAGCTTGAAGCCTAAACACCCTAAACCAACGCGATAGTTAAAACTCTTTTTTAATCTTTGTATGCCTGTAAAATATTTATATGTGCACAACGTTGAAGATTTGAGACTTGATTTATATACTTCGTATGTCATTTGTGGATATTAGTCGAAGCTATGCTTAAAGTAAAGGCCTAATTGACCCTAATTAATTGTTTAATTAGTGATCTACTAAAATCTAATTTGTGTTAAATTCACTTTGACTGGAATACAATTGATGAATAAAAGTTCTAGCTTAAATTACGACCCCCACCTTTGTGCACAATGTGTTAGTGATCATGTATACGAACGAATGTGTAAGTGATCATGTATACGAACGTGAGAAAGTCAAATCAAAGAATTAAATTACTCATAATGTAAATTCTAAGAAATATTTATGTAAAACTGCCTTATTATCATAAGTCTAGTTATTATAGGTGTGTGACATTGTTTTAGGATCTTTCTCCTCTCACCTCAACCACTTATATTACATACTTTACTGCGTTAAATATAATTTACAACAAAGGGGGAGCACGAATTTCAAGTCAAAGGTCAGAAGTGTCTTCTCTCGAGGCTAATCCCAATGTTTGATTTACTTTCGTATTTCAAATCATGTTAAGCTTTGCTAATCCTCTAATTTGGACACTGGACTTCCAATTCCATTGATGTCACTTAACTTAAGGCAGTTGACTTAATGACTTTTGACATCAGATAGAAGTATAGAACACCAAATGCATGTAACATAATCATGAATTCATGATCGTAGTCACCGGTTTGCTGTTAATGAGTATATCTATATGCACTTTTCCTACCCTAATACTATATTTGTACTTTTCCATGTAACTACACTACGGCCCTATTCTTTTAAGCTTTTGGGGCAGAGCAAAGCAAATTTCAATAATTATTATTATTATTATTATTATTATAAACCTACAAAGTCAATTGATGATTATTATCATTATTATTATTATTATTATTATTATTATTATTATTATCGCATTATTATCATTAATTATTTATTTATTATTAAAGACCCCCAACTTCTGCTACGCACCAATGATCACCTCCCTTTTTCTTTATTATACAAAATGACCCTAATTAAGAAATTTATCTCACATATGACATTAATAAGTGTTATTTATTTAAAAAAAAACTAACTATGGTTAACTTTGAAAAAAAAAAAAAAAAAACCACCAACCCAGCCACCACCTTCACCCTCATCCCCACTAGATGTAGCCAGCACCACCTCCACCCTCACCGGAGCCACCATCTCCCTACCTCCACCTTCAACCCATCACCGCACAACCCCAACGCAACAACTCCCTCGCACAACAGCCCGTAACCAACCACCAGACGCTTCCCACGAAACAACCACCGTCAACCGCCGAATAATTCACCCAACCACCAACAACCGGCCACCCCCACCTGCCCAACCACCATCTCCCTTTCCAACAAGACCACCTCGACCACTCCCAGACCACCGAACCCAAATCACGACCACCCTAGATTGCCGAACTTAGAACCCCGACCACTCCCAGATCGCCGAACCCAAACAACGACCACCCTAGATCGTCGGACTTAGAACCTCGACCACCCTGACCACTCCCAAATCACCGAACTTACAACCCCAACCACCCCCAGACCGCCGAAGCCAAACATCGACCACCCCAGATCTCCAAATTACTTAGATATGACCACCGATCTTCCTGCTCTTTCTTTCTTCTCCGCCCTCTCCTCCACCCTCTCTCTCTTTATCTTTTGCCTTCTTCGATCCCCGCCCAGAATCAAAACCTCACGACGAAGCGGCGAGAATCGAAGTTCAGAGGAGAGAGAGTTGTGAGGTTAGGGTCAGTTCGGATGAGAATCGGGCTTGGCGGTGGTCGAGGTGGAGTTGGCGCAGTGTCACCGGCGGTCGGGGGAGTCTGGGTAGTGTCGGCGGCGATCGATGGAACTTGGGGTAGTGTCGCCGGAAGGGAGATGGTGGCTGGGCATGTGGTGGCTGGTTTTTGGTGGTTGGGGTTAATTTTTTGTAATTTTTCTTCATTATTTTTAAAATAGAAATCTAACCATAATTAATATTTAATGAAATAAGGTTATGAGTGAGATGAAATTTTTAACTAAGGTCATTTTGTATAATAAAAAAAAGGGAGGTGACCATTGGTGTGTAGCAAAAGTTGAGGGTCACCGTTGAGAATTTCCCTTATTGTTGTTGTTGTTGTTGCTGTTGATTTTTTTTAGATTTTTTTACACTTTTTATGACATTAGAAAATGTGTTAAATAATATAAAATATTAATTATTATCATTAAATATTAGTTATTATTATCAATTAATGTTATATATTAATTATTATTATTATTACTATAAAATACTTATTATTATTATTAATAAATATTAATTTTTATTATCTATAAATATTAGTTATTATTATTAAATAATAATAATAATTATTATTATTTTTATTAAATATTAATTATTATTAATAATTATTATTTTTAAACAGAGCAGGGCAGAACAACTTAAAAGAACAGGGCCTGCCTACATTGTCTTTTCTTACATTCAAATATATTTTCTCTTTCTCTATCTTTAAAAAATATATTTATAGTAATTAATCGAGTAATAAAACTTACTATTACATACTCCTTATGAAGTAATATATTGCTGGATTAGTATTAACGTATACTTTTTATGTATCAACTTTATTTACAAGGAAATTTATTAACTTATACTAAAAGAGAATAACCAATGACACTTGTCATTACCTTCTAAATTTTTTTTTCGCCTTTTTTTGTTTTTTTTTTTTTTTTTTTTTTTTTGGCAAAATGTTTAAGTAAACTATTTATAAATTATGATATTTTCCTTCCAGTTTAACACATATTTCATATATACCCAAATGAAATATTTCTGCATATCTTTTATATACTTTATATTTGTAATATTATTGTCAAAAATATTTAACAACCGTGCATTGTACGGGATTAACCTAGTTTTTACTAACATAAAGTTATACAAAGTTATCATCGAGTTGGTAAACATAAATACATTATAGTCATGAAAAATATAAATTCTTATATGTGGTTATCTATACTATTAGTACAGTTGATGGTGTGACCCCTTCGCACATATGATAATAAATTGAGTTTGGGGTTTACTACGATGATTATTTAGGGTTACCTTAATAGAGAGGGGCTACTCCAATATATATTATAAATTGGGTTACCTTTATACGAATTAAACAAATGGAGTTATTTATTCCTTTAATAGTCAAAATAGAAGAGCATGAATTACTTGTATAAATAAATTACTCGAATGAACTAATAGAGTTACTTTTTCTTTAATTAATTGATGTTACTCGTATAATGAATTGAGGTTAATATTATGTACAAATTAAGGTTACTTTATGAATAATTAAGGACTTTAAGTCTTTAAGGTTATCTATATGAATGAATAGGGGCTAATATTATAAATAAATATGATCACACCATATATGTGATTGGTCATTCACAAGAACTCTTTAGAAAAAAAATGAAGAAAATACTTATATTGTAACATACGACGTATTTACTTTCTTAAATACCAAATTACCAATATAACAAATCTGTTTTCCTAAAAAAAAAAAAAAAACCCTTATTATCTTTGGAAAAAATTAACGACGTACAATAAATCAAGCATTTTCATAATACAAGTATCTTTTCTACTACTTATATTAGTCTAATGAAAAGTAATTCAAGTATTTTAGTCATATACAAATTCAGATCATAATAATTTTTTTGAAAAGCTAATGAAGTGGAGTTGAAAGTGGATATAGCTAGGGTTGCACAATTGCTCATGATAACAAGAATAGGTGTAGGGCTAAGCCGGCTAACCGCATAAATGTATGTGTGTTGGTATATTCCTTAGCATATCCATCTTCTCTAACAACCCTTTACCACTATTTCTTGCCCGGAAACTACCGACTAATTAGCTAAAAGTACAAGGAAATTAAAGATACTTTCGTTCATAAATTCCTAAAATTGGGAGTTCTTTGAAATCCTTGTAAATCACACGTCATAATGGATATGAATTTTCTAGGAAGTGTTATATGAAAGGTTAGTGTTAAAAATCACATGTAAATATACTACGAGTTGTCCCACATCAAAAATTAATTAATTAGCAATGTTTGTTTATAAGTTTGATCTATTAAGAAGTCACTAAATATTTTTCTTACGAATGGGTTTTTGAAACAAAACCTAGTCGGTTTGAAGAGTCTAGTTCGATCATCTTCCCATATGAAATGTACATTGTGACCCTACTACATATGTTGAAAAAGTGATAAAAAAAACATAGAAAACATACATGAGATATTGTAAGATGAAGCGTTAAAATTTTCAAACCCCATAAGAAATGTACATTATGAGTTATAGAGTTATAGACTTATAGTTCATCCTATGTATTGTAAATTGAAAATTGCAAAAAATTAAAATTCCAAATAAAATTGGTAATATATATTATGCATGTAACGTCATAACTCATTAACACTATAAAATTGGTGGTCATATATATGAATTAAATGGTGTATGATCTTAAAATAGGTGAAGATATATGGTCGGCACACCAAAAATCCTACAAAATTGATTAATCCATGTTCAAAGGGCAGTATTGCTCTGGGCCCCAAACTCACCTCAAAATAGAATATTCACCATGGGATTTGGAGGTCCACCTTTAATATTAGATTTTATTTTCCCTATTTTCTTTCATTACTCTAACTTTAATTTTGTTATCAATTCTTCAAAAAATCATTATCTAATAATCAACTTCTAAAAATAAAATTATACTCCGTAGTAATTACTAATTACTTAATTAGTAAGTCAAGTAAAATTGTGCAAATGTTTGAGGATAGATTTTAAAGTTAATGGTTGCATACTTGCATGTTGCCATCTTTAATTGCATTAATAAAAATTATACACAATTAGACATGGTCAAAAATTTAAAACAATGACCTTATAAATTGTAAATGGGTAGAACTCGGAAAAACAAAGGTAGTATATGCATTTGAAAACAATTACGCCTACAATCACGTAATAAACTCAACTTGTAACATGCACACAATATCTTTTGATCAATATGTATGAATTATCACAACACACTTTCAAAACCTTTAGTCCACATATTGTGTTTATAGATACTTTATTAACTTGTCAAACTCGTAACTGAAGGATACTCAAGCATACACAAAATGGAAGAATCAAATTCCCTACCAAGTGATATATAAGCAAAAAATTGTTGTAAATCCTAGCTTCAAAATTAAAGCTTATACCACATATCAAATTAAAGTTATTAAAAATATAAAATCCCAATGGTAGTGTGACAAGTGTACACATCATAACATATTTTGGCCTCAAAAATAGGAGAAGAATATTCCATTTCACCTAGAGGAGAAAACAGTTAGATCCTTAACAAAAAATAAATTGGTTGAATTTGGTTCATCCATTGTGGTTGCCCCATAAACTAAATTTCAATTTGCATAAATTATAATGGGGTACTTTTTTATACCCTATAAATATGGGTATGTGCTACATGGAAGCTCCAACCTCTCGCCGCGTATTGAGAATATCATTTTTGTTCCTTTGACTTTACTTTTAAAAGTTTGTTTAAAATGATCCAAAATACAACTATGATAAAAAATTTCCAAAATAATTTGGGTTCGAATTAAATAGTCACGTTAATAATTATTATTTGCTTCAATTCTCAAGTATAGTGATGAAACATTATAATAGAAGAGAGTATAGTTATAGTTAGAGAATCAAATCAACCAAAAGCTTAAGCTGATAGTTGAAACTCGGGATCAATTTATATAATCTATCAGTTACAACTTACAATAATTATCATATATATGTGTAAAAACTAATAAAGGTTTACACAACATGATAACTAATTCTGAATTGATTGAATATACTACGCATCATAATTTGATTTATAAATTCTATATCAATGTCTTGTTCAATTCACCTTATTTTTACTAATTTCAGGCCAAATAAGTCCCAGCGATACAAATAGGCTCAATAGAGATAATTCTAGGAGAATTGGTGATATAATTTAATATAAGTTCAGTTAGTTTGAATAAAGGTTAATAAGGAATATTCAAGATAGTTCAATTCAATTTATAGTCAAAGTAAATTCATATAAGTTTAATTTGTAAATTCATATAAGTGAAAATCAAGCGAATATAATTATCTTCAAGGAGCTGATTGAGCACCCTCTAATATTGGATAGTTTTATGTATCCACCATCGAATTAATTAATATCCGTTCAATTAAGTGATATAAAATAGGTTCATATTCAGTCAATTGAATGAAATTAGTCATAGTTGAAGATATTCCATTACCATTACATCAGTAGTGGTTCCTCATGTCATGTTGGAAGAAGGCACAAATAGAGTAGTTTAAGAAGTTGAAACTTTTGACTAGCTAGCTATGATTCTCCAATTGACAACCCAAAAGATTGGTTCTAATTTTTTACCGTTCAAAGATAGTTTTTTTTTCTTTTTTCTTTCATAATTTTAGAGGAAAATTTCCAACTCGTTTACATTATTGACCACATATAGTATGGCATAGGGTTAGCATATTTTAGAATATCCTATTAAACTTCTTATGTATAATTAACTGGTGAATCGAATTATCCTTTTAGGGAAATTAATGAAAGAATTAACATTCTCAATTAAAGGGGTGAGCTTTAAGCGAGTGGTATTGTAATTGTTTATAATAGTTGGATCGTTCTCATACTCTTGAATTTTTTATGTACATGGCAACTATTGTACGTTTCTAGCCTCTAAGAGATGCTATATACTTCGTATATGTTTCTAGTAAACTCATTCATCATCATTGAAATGACTCATATAATAATTAAAGGTAGGGGTTGCTAAGATATGAATGAAGTATTATATTAGTAGTGTACAACAAAATAACAACATTGTTGAATTAGTAGACTAATCGATAGATAATCGGTTTATACAATTACATATAATAGAAAAATACGGAAAATATTAGCATAGCATTTTCATCCAAAAATAAATAAATATATGTGTTGTCTTTTTTCTATTTATACATTATTGAAATCATGTAAATAGATCACGTACAATATCTTGAATGAGGACCATTATATAAGCGTAGTGTTAATTTCTATAAAGGACGTGTTAATGTGTTAACGTATGTACGTAGTATAGCAATAGCATGCAAGGTAAGGTTATTGTGGCCCGTGCCAATATAATGGTGTTCATCGAGAAGAGTCTTATCCTGATTGTTTGTGCACGGCCATGCAATGCTTTGGCTAATAAAGCATGCATGTATGTAATCTGTGCCACTAGATAGGGCACTCCATGTCCACACATATAACCAACATGTTATATGTGATACATTAGTACCCTAGCTTATTAATTAGTAGAATCCCTATTGTTTTCATGTATTGCTTCAATATCATATATGTCGGATCAATCCGGGTCACTGCTGGGTGGGGTTCAGGTCAGATCAGGTCCAATCGAAATTGACTAGTTATGCTAAATTATTATATCCATGTATATCGAAATTTATAGATCAAGCAAGTCATTTTTGGATCGAGTTAGGTCAGTTCAATCGCATGATGAATGGGTTAGTTTTTGGCACCTCTCGATATTTAAATCATTTTAGGACATTAGATCTTGTCAACCATATCAACAACTTATCAAATACATTCCATAGAGTTCCTAAGCTGGCTTACATTATTGCATTGTTGTAGTTTAATCCACCTAAAATTTGTGCATGTGTCTTATTTTCCGCTCAATTTTGTTTATTTGTTGTTTGTGTGATTAATTACGATTTCTCTTTAACACCGTAAACTTTACATGTGTAAGTTTGTTTTTAAATCTAGCTTCATTTAGCTAATACACAATACTATATATAAATTCCATTGTTATAATATATCTTGATCAGATTTACTCAATTGTAGTTTGATCTCTAAGTCATATAGGACAAATTCAGAGATTGGTTAAAAGATTATGTAACCTTCCTTCTTTTTATCTATCTTTTTATTTTTATTAATTTTTTTTTTTTTTTTGAGAGAAAAACTTATAAAAAAAATTTGTGTAGCAAAAATTGTCACTTTTCAAAAGAAAAAACTAGGACCGCCTAACATAAAAAGTACTTATGATTGTTATGGATATGCAGGGGGAAGGCTAAGGGGGAGCAAAATGTTAGGAATTTTGAGAAATTGGCCAATGGGATATACGTACAGCTCAATTAGGTAAAAAGGATTCGTTCGAAGTATAATTTAATTACAAAAATCACAGTCAAATTTGTAGACCTTAATTATTTTAGTAACTGATTTTAGTAATATTTAGGTCACCAAGTTGAATGATTGATTCCTTAAAAATAAAATAAAAATGGAAAGATTGACAGTTACTGATTTATCAACTTTCATCTTACTGGCTAGGACTAGGAGTATATATTTTTCATCAACTTCATCTGATCTTAATCTATTCACCTTATTTTCATTTATTTCATGAAAAATAAGTTATGATGAGAGTTGATAAATTATTCTACTTTAAATTACAACTATAATAAATTTTATGTTGTACTAAGTTCAAGTAACTTCTGATAAGATTACTTGTAATATAAGTGAAAAGGTGAATAATATACATTGTAAGTGGTGAAATATTTGGAAATATAAACATAATAATAATAATAATAATAATAATAATAATAATAATAATAATAATAATAATAAGATAATATGGATTGGTTTTTTTTTTTTTTTTTTTTTTTAAACATTCCAATATAATACTCCTTTCGTGTTTAAATAAATAACGAAGCATTTTGACTTTTTGCACTATTCATCTAATTTACTTTGACTAATGTTTGTGATTAATTTATATATAAGAATAAATATTGTCTTGCGGGTACTTGTTGAAATCGTCCCAATAAACAGTTTAGTATTATATATACAATTATTATAATTTTTATTTATTGATATTTAAATATATTATCAGTTAAATATTATATTGGCACAAAAAATGTTTTATTTATTTAAACACGTAGGGAGTACAAAATACGAATTACATTTTGTGTGACTAGCTAACTACCAAAATGTTTATAAATCAATGTTTATAAAATACGTTATAGAAATTAAAACTTACTACTTAGCTAGAGTCCTAGACTTTAATGCCACAAAACCATACACTATATAAGAGTTAATTAGGATTTTAACATGCAAGCCTTTACAACACTTGACAAGGTATGACAAACTACTAAACAACTTGAATTGACGAGAAAGCATGCTAGACAAATTATATTGTGGATTAAAATTTTCTTATCTACAAAACATTTTTAAGTTCCTTTGTTTGCTCTTATCCAATACAATAGCAAAACGTGAGAAAATAATCAATGATTGTTAGTTCTCTTCACCTTTCTGATTTTTCTTATCTAGAATAATAAATAGTACCAAAAGTAACATTCATATCTTTAATTGGGTCCTTAACATCTATTTTACAAACAAATTCTTGAAAACTTTGTTGTTCATCTTAGAACCTAAAATACCATTAGTTTTGATATTTTTGATAAAAGTAATTATCATACATTTTCTTGTACTTCAAATCATCTAATAATAAACATCTAATCAGATCAGACATCAATGTTCATAATTTTGTTAATCAATTTAAAAGTAGAAGAGAAATGTAAAGAGATCGATCTCCACCCCCAAGCACCCTACTTAAAGATATTTAAACACAAACCTTTAGAATCTAAAATAACAAGTCTTACTAAGCAAGTCAAACCTCGCCGGACAATATAACTTCTACAAGTACTTCTTAAATAAGTATAAATGTATAATGGTTGCTTTCCATATTCATCTCTGCAAAAACATGTTGGCCCAACTAACTGACTTAGCCTAATGTATAATGAAATTTGAATGGTTGGCTGAGGTAGGCCTTGATAATTTGCTAAAGATTGCACTAAAATAATCAAGTACTTCCTTTTGGGAAAAATAAAAACTTCCTCCCTTTTGTAATAAAAATACGTATAAAATGACCTCACTTTAATCTTTTATCAAGCAGGTAGAATTGACTAATCTGATCTAATAATGCAAATTATAGTTTAGATATTATATGCCCTTTCTGTTAACATAACATACGTGTATTATTTATAATAAAGGGGAAGCAAAATATAAATGTAGGTACACCTACAAAAATACAAAGTAGTATTGAATTGTATAAGATTTTAAGTATAATTTTTGTAAATTAAAATAAATATATCCCGATAAGTTCACGAAAATTAAGTTTAGAAAAGGGTGAATGAGAGCTGCCTAACTCACTACAATTTACAATTACCGATCATAATAATTTACATCCGATCCACTTACTTTAATTTTATGCATTAAGATAAGATAAATTTTGAAACTATAAGTTCAAATAATAAGTTTTTATAGGGTTATCAAAGTTCAATTTACAACCGTGCTTAAAAACTCTAAACCAAATGTGCTCTTAATTTTGAAATAATTAGTGGTGTGAAACAACTAATCGAAATATATTCAACAATTTGTTGTACATATATTATTGAACATTAGATTGCCCTAATTGCACCTGTGTTTTTACATACGTATTAATCAAATGCCTTCCTTATATTACAAATCTTTATGTATCATATATATGTGCTTTTGTATAATGCTTAGGAATGTTAGGATATTTCCTATATAGAATAATATTATCATTTTTCGAACTCTTAAATTAATTAGGTTAACTTCATTATACTTAGCTTTATGAATTATACCGGTACACTTGTTATTATCATAGTGAACAAATTACGTACATATCATGCACACTCTTATATCATACATCATATAAAAATTCAACCCAAACCTTTTGCAATAATACAAAAAACAAAAGTAACTTTACCATATGTTTGGTTTCTAGAGAAAAATATCTCCCCTTCTGAAATCTTTCATAATTTTTTATTTTTTTTATATAAAACATTCAAACATATTTGGCATGCATATATATATATGAATGGAATTAATTATTAGTAAGAGAATCATAACCGAAAGTAAATTAAACAAAAGCCAAGCTCACAATTTTGGAAATTCAAAGAATCTCTTGTTTCAAAAAAGGGATGTAAAATTGTTGTTAAACATTAAAAAAAATTAAGAAAAAAGAGAAACAAAATTTTATTATAAAAAGAAAAAGAGTTAGGACTATTGAAGGATTAAACTATTAGAGTGTTTGCAAAAGAAGAAAGAGTAAACGTGAAGTGTGAAAAGTCATTGATAATTTCGTTCTTTTGGAAAGTCAGAATCTTATGCACTCACATTTTTAAGCTGGTTAAAAGTGATCAACATGTATTGGATTCTTAATTTTGATGGGTTAGATTCTTATTTCCCGGTGTAAGTTGGAGGAAAACAATTAAGTTTTATACGTAAACACGAAGCAAGTTTATTTCAACTTATATTATCTAATACAAATGATAATTATTCTTTATTCCTCATCAGTGTAAGAGGAAATAAAGTTTAGCTTGTTTTGTGTGCGGCTGCTACACCTTGTGACCGGTTGTAAAAGAACAAAATAATTCCATACAGCACTGATTGAGTAACTCCTGTAACATTGACCCAGTAATATAACTCTATAATACTAACGAAGTAACTCATAATATGACTGACCACACAGTATATATAAAAGTTGGTGAATAACGTTATCATAATATTGTCTCAATATTTTATAACATAATAAGGAAATCAATTAAAACAGTAACATGGAGGTCGACATATAAATATATTATTGTCTCGGGGGGTTTGGGGGTTGAGGATTAGCGCTCATTCTAGAGCGAGAACAGAGAAAAAAAAATTATCCTGAAGAATGTAAGCACGTACTAATTAGTGCATTGATTAGTTGGTACTTTATACATAAATGATGCATATAAGTATTCCATCAATTGAACTTAGTCATATATCAATATATGTATTCCATCAATGGAACTTAGTCTAGTTGTAAAAGCTTATATATAAGTCAACATATAATTAAATTGTGTCCAATTAACCCGTAAGCAAATTCAATCGATCCAATAAGACACATCTATACTAACATAGTAACATGCCTATCTCATACTTTCAACTAAGATTTACATACATACAAGGTATTTTTTTGGTACATTCCGTAGATTCCAAACCATTGTTTGGTGTTTATACACAAGGGAGCGTGCAAATGATCAGAAAAAAACCGTTGTGTTACAAGCTCCATGAGCACAACACACGCACATATATCCAAATTGAAACATAAATGACTCACACTCTTCTAGTCAAATGGCTCAAACCCTTGTAAAATTCATGTACATCTTATTGGTCCACTAACTACATCCTCTTGTTTTTTGAAAGAAACACTAACTACGTCCTATTTTTATCGAAAGAAACCCTAACTACATCCTATTATCCCTTTATTATTTATTAATTTTTTCCCCAAAAAGAAAAAGAAATGAAAAAAGTAAAACCCCAAAATTACGAAAATACCCTTTACAACCCTTACACCAATTCTCCTCATAACACCCACCCCTATAAATTCCAATTCCCATCACCCCTCATTCCTACAACTCTAGCTCAAACACACACTCTCCAAACAATTCCTTATAATTATTTTATAATATAAAAAATATTTAAAACTTTTAAATTACCAAAATACCCTTCACACCACCTGTAACACCCACCCCTATAAATTCCAATTCCAATCCCCCTCTCATTTCCCTCAACCCAAAACACACTCACTCTCTCCTAATTATCCTTTAACCAAAACCTCATAATTTTCCCAATTTCCTTGAAAAAAAAAATGGGAGTAAACTCAAATAGAGTAGAAGATGAGAATCACGCATGTTTTGAAACCACTCTCAATATCATCCCAAATCATAACAACAACAATAATAATACAACAGCACAAACAATGGTGGTGCAATTACCAAATAACCCTTCTTCTCCAACAGAATTACACCGTGTTTGTTTGCCACCAAAAAGAAGTACTCTCCAAAAACTAAAACACAGAGTTGCTGATATATTCTTCCCTGATAATCCATTCCATAAATTCAACAACCAAACATGGCTTAAGAAATTAATTCTTACTCTTGAGTTTTTATTCCCTGTTTTTCAATGGGGCCCCACTTATAGTCTTAAGCTTTTTAGGGCTGATCTTATTTCTGGCCTCACCATTGCTAGCCTTGCCATCCCTCAGGTATGTTTTTTTTTGTTTGGTTCGTGCGTAACACACGTCAGTTGGGTGAAATATAATACGTCTTCTCTTGAGAGCACAAAGAATTACAGGATAATTATCTTATGATAAAATGGGTTGCTACTGTATTGTTTTGTTATAAAAGTGCACAAAATTCTGGGTTTTTTTTTCATAATTTTTGCTGGTTTTATGACTTATGATTGAGTAGAGTATGAAAATTAAGTAGAAATAGTAAATATCTAAATTCATGGGACGATCCATGATTTTCGTAGCTGCCCAACTTTATGCGTAATACAACAATACAGTGGTCGATAACATATTTAATGTTTATATGTAAACCGGACTTTTTTTTAAAAAAATAAATAAATAAATTAGGATAATAGAATTAAATGAGAAGTCTTAGTCAAAGAATTTAATTAACAAAATCTTACATTACTTCATTACTTGGATTGCAGGGAATCAGCTATGCAAAGCTAGCCAACCTACCACCAATCATTGGCCTATGTAAGCTACTCAATTTTTTTTTTTTTTTTTTTTTACTTCATCCGTTTTTAAAAGTACTCCTGTTTATACATACGTCGATTGTACTGGAATTTTGACAAAAAAAAAATTGGGAAAAAATGCAGATTCAAGCTTTGTGCCACCATTGATATACTCAATACTTGGGAGTTCTAAGCATTTAGCAGTGGGCCCAGTTTCAATAGCTTCATTAGTAATGGGGACAATGCTAAGTGAAGTTATTTCTCCAACTGAAGAACCAATTCTTTATCTTAAGCTTGCTTTTACTTCTACCTTTTTTTCTGGTGTTTTTCAAGCTGCTCTTGGTTTTCTCAGGTTTGTTAATTTTTTTCTATGTTTTCCCCTTTTTTTTGGGTTTCAACAGTTTTTTGTGAAGAATATTCTAGGAATATTCTTTTTTGTTTTGGGTGGGGTTGGAAAAAATGGTTGAAACACATTTAAAGGGGAAAAAAATCATCATTATGTATCATGTATGTGATCTTACATGTGAATTGTTTTAGGCATAATATGTATGAATGTATCATATTAATGACGTATTGGTACATAATTGTTACGCCTTTATCTCATATCACTTTGACCATTGGTATGTTTATAATCTATTTGTAAAAATTGTAAAATGTAAATATTTTTAGAAAACACATTATGATAAACACAAAAATAACTTACAATCTAACATTTGAATGTGATGTTATGTAAGAAAATTCAAGTGATTTTTTCGTATGTATGTGATGGTATGTAAGCGGTTTTAAAATATCACTATAATAGTTTTATACCGTGAAAGGTAGCTCCTAAGTTAAGGGGGGTCGTCATTTAGTTAGACAACACAAATCATATTACAATAAATAAAAATAATATGGAGTATAAGTTTTTCATAGAGTTACGAGCTAAACTAGTTGACAATCAACACCACCCGGGGTACTTCATATTTAAGACACTCTTCCACACTAAGTTATGATAGTGCAATGAATTACTCCATTTTTCCAAAATAAAGAATTTCGTAGCGGTGGGATGATTAATAGAAAGAGCCAAAGGAATTTGGACTATTACAGAAAGAGATATACCGAAAATTGAAATAAATAAATAAATAAATTCAAAGTAGCAATTTGTAATTTTGTAGTTGAAAGAAATAAATTCAAAAATGTGTGGGTTTAATTGCAGGTTGGGATTTGTGATAGATTTTCTGTCAAAAGCAACCCTAATAGGATTTATGGCTGGGGCAGCAGTCATAGTGTCATTGCAACAGCTCAAGGGTTTACTTGGGATGGTCCACTTTACTAACCAAATGCAGATCATTCCTGTTTTGTCCTCTGTTTTGAAGTACAAAAATGAGGTATTCTAAGTGATTATATTTTTCCGTATATATTCCTTCTTATTTTCATCGGTGTACACTTGTACTTGTACTCGTAGGTCTTGTACGGAGTATAACCTACGAGTACAAGTATTTTTATAAATATGTCCTTTGTCTAGAACTGTAATTCTATCGGTAATTTTATAATTAATGAGTTATTTTTCTCGGTTTGTAATTTCAAATAAAATATTTTGCATTAATGAACAAGGTTGATATTGATAATATTTTTTTTTTTGGGGATGACAGTGGGCTTGGCCAACAATTTTAATGGGCTTATGCTTCCTTTTCTTTCTTCTTTCAGCAAGACATATTGTAAGTAGCACTTTTGCTATTGCTTTTCTTCTTTTGTTGTCGATTTACAATTTTATTTGATTTATTTATTTATATTATGTATTGACACATTTTTTGTCTTTCTAATTTTTTACCCAGAGTGCCAAAAGGCCTAAGTTGTTCTGGTTATCAGCAGCAGCACCATTAACATCAGTTATCCTCTCTACAATCATAGTTTTCGCCATCAAGCCAAAGCCTCAACGTATCCCAATTGTAAGAAAATTATATAAATACTTGGATTTTACACATAAATTACATCGTAGTATAAATAAAATGGTACATTAGAAGAATTCATGGCATTGTTTAGATATAAATCACGCTGTTCTTTTGTAATGTACTAGATTGGTTACTTGCCTAAGGGCCTCAACCCACCTTCAGCAAACATGCTCTATTTCAGTGGCGCTTATCTCGGGCTTGCCATCAAAACTGGCATTGTTAGCGGCATTCTTGCTCTCACTGTAAGCATTCTGCATACTAATATATCTAATTTACAATCATGAACTATATATCCAACAATATACGAAGTATTTTTCTTGCAAAAGATCGAAACTTACATGTATATCTTTCGTCCCCTTTCTTATTTGTAGGAAGGAATTGCTGTTGGAAGAACATTTGCAACCCTTAACAACTACCAAGTTGATGGTAACAAAGAAATGATGGCTATTGGTCTCATGAATATGGCGGGTTCTTGCTCTTCTTGCTATGTCACAACAGGTAATAATTTCATATTCTATAATCTATACTTGAGGAACACATTTTATGATTTTTTATCCCCCGATTTTTAGCTAATTATTTCTTCAAATCATAATTTTGCAGGGTCATTTTCAAGGTCTGCAGTAAACTATAATGCAGGAGCAAAAACCGCAATCTCAAACGTAGTCATGGCATCAGCAGTCCTCATTACTCTTTTGTTCCTCATGCCTCTGTTCCATTACACACCGACTGTTATCTTAGCTGCTATCATCATCACAGCAGTCATTGGTTTAATCGATTACCAAGCAGCTATTCATTTGTGGAAGGTTGATAAACTTGATTTCTTGGCTTGTGTTTGCTCCTTCTTCGGCGTCCTCTTTGTTTCAGTTCCTCTGGGACTTGCTATTGCTGTAAGTCAATCTGTTTTATACTCTTTTAAGTAAAAGATCATATAAAGTCCTGGGAATGACAGCCTCATGATATAATGAAATAATCATTTTACAGGTTGGAATTTCGGTGTTCAAAATTTTGCTTCATGTCACAAGGCCAAACACAAATGTTCTAGGAAACATTCCCGGAACTCAAACTTACCAAAGCCTTGGTAGATATAGAGAAGCAATGAGGATCCCTTCGTTCCTCATCCTCGCTATTGAGTCTCCTATCTACTTTGCAAACTCAACATATCTTCAGGAGAGGTTCGACTACTATCCTATTCTCATGGCATTCAGAAATAGATATTAATTATTTTCAATTAACCTAACACAACTCGTGATACAGAATACTAAGATGGGTTCGAGAGGAGGAAGAGCGACTCAAAGCTAACAACGACAGTATTATGAAATGCGTAATCTTAGACATGAGTGGTAAGTTAGAATCTAGCATCCCCTGTTTTCTTTAGCTCAAGCAGCTACTTTCAAGTCATACATATATTCTTTCAAGGTTCGGACTACATAATGTGCCTCTATTTTGAACTATGCACATCTCACAAATTTGTTTCACTTTCTTGTTATATACGTTGTCGAGTTTGTCTAAACCAACCCTTACCCGACTACCCACCCTACCTTGAATGATACGCGTAAGCACACCACCTGATTCACCCATTTGCAATTTCTTTTATGCAGCCGTGACAGCTATAGATACAAGTGGGATCGAACTGCTTGGCGAGCTCAGGAAGATGCTTGAAAGAATGTCGCTGCAGCTAGTACTAGCAAATCCAGCAGGAAATGTGATGGAAAAACTGCACCTTTCAAAAGTGATAGAATCCTTTGGCTCACAAGGGCTTTACTTGACAGTAGGAGAAGCAATAGCTGATATTTCCTCATCATGGAAAGCTCAACCTTAACCAACTTCCAAGAGGCAATTCAAGTAGACATAAAATATAATTGGAATCATTTTAGGTTAGAATTAGTCGAGCCGAGTTGTAGCAGTACTATGTATATGTAACTAATGTGAACCGTCAAGTTCGAGCTCTTTCAAGGAGGAGATTTTGAGGCCTTTTTTTTTTTTTTTTTTTTTTTTTTTAAGTAGGTCTTTGTCCTTTCGGAAAAAAATAATGGAAGATAAGTTGCGCGAAATAGCCAAAATACCCTGTGACGGTAGGCAAATACCGTTATTTTTATGTTCTTTCTCCTTCCTTTTTGTCGTTGTCGCTTTCATTTTATAAAACCTTATCAAGAGAATAATTAATCTGTTGATTAGAAAGAAAAGCTTCAAAATTATTAAATGAAAGGTTGGAGAAAAGGGAAGAAAAGTGTATATAATTTTGGCTGATTAGTACAGATTTTTGACACAAAATGGGATACCCCATTAACAAGATTCTGAAAAATAATATTAGAAGAAACAACAGTACTAACCATTAAGCCAATTTATGAATGTTGATAAGCATATTGTAGACTAGGTAACCCTACCACATTTCTACTTTTTTCAAAACAGAATCAATTTTTTTCTTTTTTTTTTTGATAAATAGAAGCCATTAAAACTGCCTTCTCATCTTAAAGATAAGTCAATCTTTATCAATCACCCAAAAAAAAAAAAAAAAAAAAAAAAGCACTATTATTTTTGATATGATATAGAAGTCTTTGTTTGTAATATACTTTTGGTAAAATGCAATATTTGTGATGGGGCTCAACTTCCAACTTGATGAGTTGACCCTCAACCACTGATGGTAGGATGTAGAAGTAATTACTCGAAAATTGATCCATCTCCTTGTCAGTTGTCACTCGAAAACTTTGCTTTGGGTGTACCGTCTTTATGTCCTATCAATGTATTACAGACTTGTGTAAAAGGAGATGGAAAAACAAATGGATATGGCTAAGAGGGCAGCAACAATTACTGAGACAATTGGCTACTTTTTACTTGCTTCTAAATTTTACCTATGATTGTCTCCACCCACAAAGAACAATGAAATGAACATAGCATTTCAATAATTGTTATCTATACAAAATGGATAATTAGGATGTCAATTCTATCTTCTTTTGTGGCTCCACTTCGATTATTTACATAGATAATTCTGTAGATTTGATACAGTAATTGTCAGAATATAGAGTTATTCCTTGGTCTCAAAATAATATCCCCTCTTTCGCAAGGAGATACACTGAATTGAAAGCCGAATTAGCTTCTTTCAATGAGGCGTACATACGAACGAGCAAACTAGAGCATGCAAATGTGATTCTAGTTGCATAAAGGTAAATGCAAGCAAGTGTGCAGAGACAAATGAGGCGGACATACGAAAAACCAAACTAGAGCATGCAAATGTGATTCAAGTTGCATAAAGGATAAATGCAAGCAAGTGTGCAGAGACGAATGCATGCACAAAAAACAGAGACAAACAAAGAAAGCCAAAAGTTGTACAGGAGTTCATGCCAGCAATACCAAAGATTTTCTATTGTCAAGAAAAAATAACGGCCCAAAACAATGCACAACCAATGAACCAATGTAGCCATTTGAGATTTGATTTGATGAAATCTGAACAATTAATTGATCCTCTTGAGAAGATGCCTAGATATTTTACAAGTTCTTGGAAAGCTATGCGACCTAGTAACAGCAAAAGATCTATGTTTCCAAATACCTCTTTAACTCTTGCTGAGTGCTGCCCCCATGTGGAATCAACTAAAACAATAAGAGCTCCATGTAAAGCGCTCCAGTCAATCCATCCTCATGAAATATAACTTGATAATCTATATATACTTAAGTTTCCTCCACAAGCGCCTCAGAGAGCAAAGCCACCAATTCCAAGTTAAGAATAACAATTTCTCTCACAGATAGGTTTTTTCCGGTCAATCATACATCTGTACAAGCGAAGTGTCAATCAACACACAGTTTATGGAAATTATTCATTTTGGATATTCAGACAGTAATACCACATTATAGCAGATAGAACAAGCAAACAAACAAACCAAAACAATTGCACAAGAATTAGATGCCCTCAATTTTGAATTTTACTTATATGCATTTCAACCATGACCAGTGCAACAAACTGATGAAACTACTTGCATTCACCCCCCCCCCCACACCCCCCGAAAAAAAAAAAAAAAAAAAAAGGAAAAGAGAGAACCAAATTCATGCTAACATACTGCAACTGAACTCTGAACTCTTAACTCTACATAGATCACCACCACTTGGCCCATAGAAGCAGACATTGGGCGTAGCAGGTAAAACCCATAGTTGAGATGCATACAATACCAAGTGACTAGTGATGTTCACATGAGGCAATGCTCACATACTAAGATTAATTTGAACCAAGTCAAACCCAATCATTAATTCGCTATCTGATGATTTACCATGGGCGACAAAAGATGAAAAAAATTGAAAGACAAAACATTTATTTCCGGTTTTCTCCTAGCTTGAAATAAAGTGAAGTCATAGGCTCAAAGAATTGGACTACTTGTATTTATAATAATAAAAAAGACAAGCATCTCTTCTGGTTTTCTTCTAGCCTGTATTAAAATGTAGTCATTGGCTCAAAGAATAAAACTACATGTTTTGCAATTGCACCATCTCTTTCTTCTACGCATCGACATCTCTAACATTTCCATTCCCAAAATCCCAATACACTTTTGATGATCAGCAAGGTTCCTTTTCCCTTTCAGATTTGGGGTATCTTCAACAGGATGTGACACAGACACGACCAGCCGTTGGTTTTACAGTTGTGTTCATGATTGTCACCTACTTATTCAGTAATAGGTGTCCCAAACTGGCTTTAATATTTTTTTGAACATTTCATTGTCATAAGCACATGTTGGGGATTTGTCCTCTAGGCAACTTCATGCAGCTCTACTGCAGGTCAAATCATTTTTCTCAATTGCCATCATCAGGAAGTCAATATGTTTTCTCAATTGAGACAGAAATAACTAATAAATTACTTCCACAATTCTGCCAATATATTTATATGCACGATTAATTGAAATTTCAAAAATCAATTTCTTGGTCTGTATCTTCAGTTTTAAGAAACTTAACATTCTTCCGTGAAGACCCGCACAAAGAACCTCCAAGATCTTACATATGTACCTGATAAAAAAAATAGTGATAGTAGACACTCATAGGCTGGCTTCCTGATTGATAACACACTATAATATCTGGCTTTCAAAACCTTACTAGTGAACGCTCATCACTTTTGTCAGTCCCTGGTGGCTATTTATCTCGTCAATACTCAACTGCCACAACTGAGACTGCCATTCTCACAATCCATCAAGACAGCCAAAAGCCATTATATATATGATTTTTACAAGTGAGAAGCAAAGATAATAGTATTCCAGGGGGAGATCACTCAGTAGTAAGAGAAACACTACTTCCCATTCAACTGATCCCATCAGGAAAAGCAATGGGAAGATCGATGCAGCCAAACAACTCCCAAGAGATGAAGAAAAAAGCAATCATCTTCACAGATGTTACCATTTTGCACACTGAAACACCCTAACTACACCTAATACTTTGCATCTACCTAATCTGAATCACCAACTTCATCCTACATGAGATCTAAAACAAGATGTGACGCAGTTTATCATCCAATCTCACTAAACCAGACTATATCACTAAGTAATTCAACATACCATCAAGACTAGAAAAACCATATCCCATGCATATATCACAAGGTAATTCATGATACCATCAAGACCAGAAAATCCCTATCCCATCAAGACCATATCTTGTGATTGACACCTGAAACCCCACAAAGAGTTGAAAAGTGAATCCTACAAATTCCAGGCCGCAGCTGCCACCTCCAGTAGCCACTGCAAAACAATCCTAAGCCAGTGGATCTACAAGTCCAGACACACAACTCCTGATAGACCTTGAAACATTAATGACACTAGGGAGATAAAAGGAACTTGAACAAGCAGATCATTCAGATCTACACTCAGATCTAAGGTCTTTCAAACCCAGACTACTCATGTTACTGATCTAGTGGGGCATGATTTTCCCTAGCCAATACAACAACATTTTGAAGTGCAAAACAAAAGGTTCAAAATACAAGCACATTCTGATCCAGTATATGGGTAATATCATAATATGTATCAGAATAATCACAAAAAAGCTAAGTTTAGGCTTTTTGCTATCAGCTCATTTTGTGCAAGTATATTCTAGCCTTGGAAACAGCATTAAAAATAAATTTATATTGTTTCACTTGTTAGTAAATATGAATTGACAACAACAGCAGTGAGTTGGTATTGTCTTCTCACATGCTCATTATTGGCGTTTGCTAGAATGAAGAATGAAAGAACTAGAAAGTTAAAGATCAAGACATACCTATTGAAGCAGCCATATAACAAGTACTTCCTCTGTTTCTATTTACTTGACACATAGCCTTAGGCACAATATTTAAGGAGAGAAGAGAGAAATTGTAGTTTTGTGGCCTTTGTTGCACATGGCTTACCTTATTACCCCTAAAAGTTGCCCCCATGTGCACTTTATGAGGGTAATTTAAAGAATTTATCTACCAAAAGCTTACCAAATATAGTATGGGTCAAGTAATATGACATTTCCATTTTAGGAATGTTAGTCAAGTAAATAGAAATGGAGGAAGTATATCAATATACACGCAATAAAAAATAAAGCTATGGATTACTAAAAACTAGAGTTTTGAAATAATAATTTAAATGCCAAGGTGTAAATTGATTATCTGCTTACTTGAACGTAAACGAGTAATAGGAATCTCCCGAAGTTCACGTCTTATGCACAAGTATTCACCAAGCAATGCCATAACTGCAAGTCCAGCAATATTAACAATCCACCACGTAAATGACGAAGGCCATCCACCATACACAACACAAATGAAGAGATGGATGATGTAGATAGTTGCGGAAAAATCTAAGCACTTTTTTGCCCTCTCAACCAGATACAGTAGATAGCCAGCTCTGATCATAGATGAAATTACATAAATTAGATTTTTTATGACACCTAAGAAATACGATCAAATCTAAATAAACTGTTTTAGAACTTAGTATGCACTTAAAAAAATAAATAAAATAATAAGACAATCCTGCAAAGAGAACACCAAGATATATCTTATACAAGTCAGAAAAGATTAAGCAATTACGCTAGAACTACAAATCCCTGTAAGAAAAGATAAAATGAAAACCTAGTAAATTTCCATATCCATTAGTGAGCAAAGGCATTAGGTGGTTCGACCATCAGCTGATCATAGTTGATGGTTTAAAGAGGCCCCATCCAACCCCATTGGACTCTGTTCTAGTTCAGAACACTGATTAATGGTACAATCGCATTCTTTACAAATTTGTTGATGTATTACATTCAAGTACCCACAGTCTACTCCATGCAAGAGAAAAAACAAACCAATAGAAAAAAAATTAGTAGACACCAAAGGTATGAAACAACATCCCCCCCCCCTCCCACCTCTACCCCCTAATAATGTTGCTTTAAAACTTCGCAAAACTCACCTTTTCCCAATTCATAGACCAATTTTCAAAAAATTCAGAGAAACTTGCACTAATGTGTTTGCTCCCCCCATAATGCATTAAATTCTAGGCCAATTTGATTGTTAAAATATGTACAGTTTAAGTTTTGAAAAAGGTTCCTCAAACAAATTGCTCAATTGTTGTCGAAGCTGCTAAATACTCTTCACAAGTTGACGATGTTACCAACTTACCACTGTCTGTCTTTCAAAGTCCAGATGAAAGGTGTAAGTCCATTCAGCAGTACTTTTCCTTTCATCTTGGTCAGCGACCCAATCGTTATCAAATTTTCCAACTAGTCTTAAATTGTCTCCGTAAGCATAAATCATCTCACAATTTAAGATGCTTTTTTGACCATCCAATCCTGTTTGCAGCACTTACATAGGATGTAATAGGTGTCTCAACATATATACTAACATGACCAACTCCAAAGCCGATGTTCAGTCGTGGTAAAGTGCCTCAGACTTCCAACTAGGCTTCTGTATAAAGTTAAGTCATTTAATTTCCCCTCTCCAATTTGTCTCCATACCTGTTGTAACAGTATGGAATAATGGTTTGCACGATATTCATTATAAACTTCCTAAGTAGCTTATTTGTGTAGTTCTTCTCTAAAACAGAAATTAAACTTTGATGTGGACCAACTTCTATTCCAAGAATAAAAATAGTATACACATCTATCTCTAATTTTAAACTCATAAACTCGTAGAGCACGGCAGCCTTTGGCTAATGCAAGAGAAGGAAAAATCATCTTCATGTAAGCTAATTTTCAGAATATCTCCTACAAACTCATATGGCCATTTGATCAATCCAAATAGAATCTTAAAGTCTTAATAGCCATCAATGCCCGCAATTCAGCCGATAAATGCCTTCTTTCATGTCTTAGGTAAAAACTTTTGGTACTTCCACTTATGTCTTAAGACTGAGGAATGTGGACTTAAGAATGAGGAACAAATACTTCCACAATTAGTTTGTAGCCTTTTGCTACAAATTCCCACCCCCTTCTTACCCCCATCCGTCTCCCCCTCCAAAAAAAAAAATCAGAACCAGCAGTATTACCCATTAAAGAGATGCTTCTAGCATAACCTTTATGAGAGAATCGCTACATCAGACAAATTACAAATGAAAAGTCAATATTCCATCTCAAATAACTTGAATGCATTCTACCGTAACCTTTTACTTTCTTCTATTTAAGAAGCTAGAGACATCCACCATTGACCAGAAAAAAAGGCAAAGATGACATCTTCATATTAACATCTTTAAAAGGACCGGTCCTCCTATACTATCCTTCTGTTAAGGAGCAATCCTTAGATGCTTTTTCATTCTGTCTAAAAACTTCCCTTGCTATTTTACCACTAAGACTTATTTCAAAGGAGCCAACACAATAGATTAGAATCCATGCCCTTGGTTATCCATTCATTTTCTACTACCATCCAATACCTTCAATAATACTCTTTATTGACAAAATCTAAGAGAAAGCTAGCAATGGAGGAGTCCCGAGTCAAACTTCTATGTCACTAATAGTCTTTAACATCTTCCTCACTCAAAGACCTTTTAGGCTTTTACTCATCACTACTTATGTCTTAGTACCCACCAAAAATATTCCAAATTAATAAAACAATTCTCAACTCTAAACTATTGGCCATATTAAGAGGCGATCTGATGCTAACTTCCTATTGTCTCATAGTCCTTTATTCATGAAATATACAACTCCTCTTGTTAGCCCTCTTAGAAACTAAGATCAAAAATTGTTTCTTACTTCATACATCTAGCTTTCGGTTGCAATCACAGAAGACTTAATAACTAGTCCTTAGAACTTTGCTCTTCCAACAAAGCCAAACTAGTACATTAAACCCAACATGTCTAACAATCTCCTGAATTGAACAAAAGTCTTGACTCCATCAGACTATGATTCATAAACTTAGTTTGGAATAATTAGGATACAAAAATGTCTAACCAATCCAATCTTTTGGCTATGTATACAAAATCTACAACCACGTACAACTACTCATCAAAAAGAAATTGATCAAAATCCATAATTGAGTACCCACCCTTCTTTATTTCTTTTCTGCGATTTGTACTACAACAAACACCAAGTAACAAAACACTTTTTCATTTATACAATGTTCAACCACCAACGCGAGGCATAATCATAAATCTAAAATCAGATCAAAACATCATTCTTAGTAGTTAGTACAGAAAGCACCTTCATTACTCTTTCATAAAACTTACCAAATCAAATAACCAATTACCAAATCCATTCAACTTCATCAACCCTCAAGCATCTTCAGAAAATTTACCTACCCCATTGGTCCAAACTAGATCATAATTCTCAGAATATAAGCTCAACCTAACAATAAAATACAAACCCACCCAACAAAAATAAAAATAAAAAACCCCAAATATAGCAAAATATCTAAAACTATTATTACAACATAATTGATGAATTATAATCATAATTATAAGAAATTAAAACAAATTAGGAAAATGGGCTTACCCAGCAAGGGAAGTGAGGAGGAAGGAAGCAATGACACACCAACCAGTGACGGTAGAAGCAGTAACAGCGGCGAAATCGAAGAAATAAAAGAGGCTCATTCTGGAAACCCTAGTGCCAACTAAAAGGGCAAGCAATAACCCCAGTGTTACATAATACAAACATTGCAAACACACAATTTGAGCGACGATCAACCATGGGTCCCACACCACCGCCCCATAGAACATGGCTCTACTTTCTCTCTCCTACTGAATTTCGATCAACACTGAATTCCGATTCCAGTAATTAGGGTTCTACGGAACCCATGAAATCAAAATTCGGATCTTTTGGATTAAAATCGATGAATCAGATGTGAAAGAAAGATTAACAAATTATGTGAATGTTGAAGTGATTTGGAGAGTTGAAGATCAAATTGATCTGATTTGGGGGAATTGTTGAAATTAGGGTTTGATAATTGGAAAAAAAATCAGTGAATCGGAAGAGAAAAGGGGAAGAAAGGAGACCGTTGAGACAGCTGATTCTTCCACTTCACATAAACAGAGAGAGAAAGAAAGAAAGTGAGGAGAGAGAAAATCGTTGTAATTTTATGTTAATTTAGAAATGATTATTTATGTATGTTGATTATGATAAAAGATTCATCAACAGACCGCATAGCGCAGTGGATTAGCGCGTTTGACTTCGGATCAAAAGGTCGTGGGTTCGACTCCCACTGTGGTCGAATTTGCTTTTGCAGTTTGTGATCTCTTTTTGGTTTTCGCATAAAATGCAGCTTTATATATTAGTGGGCAATGCCAAGAAAATGCAAGTTTATCAATATGATAAACAAAATTTTAAATGGTAAAATTGTAAATAAATTAATAACTTTATATTAAATATAGGTCCCACTGTTGTTGATATATTTACGAAAATGCTATGATGACTGGACATTGGATCAGACGTTTTGGCTAGTGGCTAGTTTTGAGTTTGGGTGATGCCCTGCTTTGTTTATTTGATTTTGCAAAGACGTTTTGGCTAGAATGCCCATATTTGGTGATATTAGCTAAACTCAAGTCGGCTTAATTTTTGTAGACTCGTGAAAGATTTAAACTCAATACTAGTAAATACTTAGTATACGTTCAGATAACTAGCGTTGGGTCTGACCGTCTGAGTGATGCATACCTTATCAACTTTCCCAAAAATATATTCTTCACGAAAATAATTAGTAAAGTTCAACCAAATTATATTTGCCAGCCTAAATAATTGGACTGTCTTAAAAAAATTGAAAAAAAAAAACATTTTTTATCTCTAACAAACCTATATAAAACAAAAAAAAAAACAATCTACTGATTTGAGGGGGGGAAAAAAAAATACGAGTAGAGGCTTAGAGCACTAGAGATTAATGACTCAAATATTCAGTCAAAAGTGCCTGTGGATCTTGACAAAAAAGATTTACATACATCAGTTTCTAGTAACTCATCTTTACATGGCAATGGCAATGGCATTAGAATATATTACTTCGTGAAATTACAGTAATTATAAGCTAGAGCAAAATAATGCACGAAAAAAATCAATGATTAGAACCCAAGAAGGCAGACAATTTACCCGAGAGCTGTCACTGGCTACTTGTTCTTTTCCTCCGGGTAGTTTTCTTTACTGGTGCTGCAGTAGTATCAATAGCAGGCTCAGATTCTTGCTTTGGTTGGTTGTTAACAACTGTTTGAGTTTGAGATTCGGTTTCTTCCTCAGAATCACTGTTATTAGCAGGCGATTTTCGTTGCTTAGGCTTACCGTTAGATGCAGTTTTTGAGGAATTTACTTCAGCTCTCAATTTTAAAATTTCACCCTTTGCAGAAGCTAAATCATCTTCCAGTTTTCTGGCTTTCTTCTGCAAATTCTCTCTTTCAATACCAAGCCTCATAATAACACTCTGTGCATCTTCAAGGTTTTCTACGGTGTCTTGGGCAGCTTTCTTTTCAGTTTCAAGAGAATTGTTGAGGAATTCTTTTTCCTCCTCGAGACTGGAAATTTGGGAGTTAGACATCTCAAGATCTTTAGAAAGCACCAATGCTTGTTGATTCACCTCATCAAGTGATCTAGTTGCTTCATTCAGACTGGTCTCGAGAGATTTTCTTGCCTCCTTGTCCTTCAGTATTTGGTTTTCCAGGGTTTGTACTTCATTATTTAAGGAAGCAACCATCTTCTTCTCCTCTTTCAAATCATTGGTTGCACTTTCAGCCTTTTTATACACTTCAACCAATTCCTGCTGAAGGCTATCACAATTCTTAGATGTGGCTGTCAAATCCTTAGACACAATTTCTAGCTCCTTTTTAGTTCTATTCAGAGCCTCCTTCACTGAACTTAGCTCCCCAGCTAGTGTTTCTGAATGTAAAGTAGCCTCATTTAGGCTTCTCTGAAGTGACTCTCTTGTTGTTGAAAACTCTGCCTGAACTTTCGCGAGTTCAGCCTCAAGCCCTGAAGACAACTTTCGCGACTCTTCCAACAGCTTATTCAGATCAGATGCTTCCATTTTTGATGACTCAAAAGCTTCTTTTATCAGTTGAAGCTCCTGTTTTAAACTTTGCACAAATTTGGCTTCTTTATCAAGCATTTCCATATAGTTGTCCCTGTCTTGAGTCAGATCAGATATCAAAACCTGCTTAGCACTAGCTTCATTCACAAGCAGCTCGTACTTTTCTTTGAGTGCATTCAGTTCACTCTCTTTCTCCTCTAGAAGTCTCCTATCATCAGCTGTCTTTTTCTCAGATGATGACTTCAGATCATCATACTCATGCTCAAGCGTGTTAAGCTTTAATTTTAAATTGTCACGATCAACCGTCAAAGAATCAACACTAACATTCAGATCATCCAACATCGAATTCTTCTGCTCTAATTCATTTTGATACTTCAACAGCTCTTCATTCAAATTAATAATCTGTGATTTAAGATCATCAACCTCATCCCTAGTTTGTTTATAGGAAGAGTTCAAATCACTCAGATCAGAATCCTTTTGCGCAAGAGAGGAGTTAAGGCCTTGTATAATTTCCTCCTTTTCCTTTATTTCTGAACTCAACAAGTTAACTCTTTCTTGCAAGACTGCAACTGAGCCATCCTTCTCCTTCACTTTCTCTTCAAGTGAACCTTTTTCTTTTGCAGCCTTTTCAAGTTTTACCCCAAGATCTTCAATATCGAGCTGCAGCTGTTCTATTTTCTGCTTTTCACCTTGTAGCTCTCGACCTAGCCCAGTTATTGTGCTGTTTGCCGACTCTAAACGATCTACCAAAGACAACTGCTCTTCTTTTGCTTTGTTGAGTAGCTTATCCTGTTCTTCCTGTTTGTATGATAATTTTGACTCAAAATTCTTCTCCAAGGTTACAATGTCAGCATCCTTTTCCTTCAGTTGGTAGTTAAGCTGCAAGTTTCAAGACCGTTCAATAAGACAATAACAAACTATAAGAATTAACATGTTGCATCAAATTTTTGGGGACATTCCAAAATAAGTTAAGTAATAATGACACGAGGAAGTCTTATAGACTAAATATACAGATGAAAGCAGACGTTTCTATAAATAGAGGGAAAGGGAAGAATACCTAAAAATAATCAGTAAGAAGAAATGAAACAGATGATGGCTTACATATTCTATCTTCGCTTCTGATGTTGCCTTGTCCTTTCGCGCCAAAGAATAGAGAGCAGCAAGCACACCAGAACCAAGGAGTCCTATTGCATTTAATAGAGATAGAAAAGGATTTGATGATGGATTTCTTTGACGTGTTTGCTGCCAATAAAAGTTCCTCATTTCAGCTAATAGCTAACTTCACCAGGACGGAAAAAAAAAGTTAATCATTTTGAAGTATTTATCACAAAGAAAGAAAACAAACAAACCTCAATGGCTTGATTTTCTTCTCCGCTTCTTTCTTTATCTTCTGCTATAAAAGAAGTTACAGAACCATGTAAGAAACTCAGGACCACATAAACAGAAACCGCATTAACCATTGAAGCGTGTATACTGGTACATCTATCTTCCCCCACCCCCTAAAAGATACCCTTTAGATACCAACCCAAATCCCTAACCATGGTGTCATTCTATGGAAATCCAACCAAGTATGGGCCAAAAAGATTGGAAAGCTATTAGCCAAAAGCCTTTGAGTCTCTCCATGGAGAACCGCCCAAGTTACACCAAGAACCCCATTGTCGCAATAGAACTAGTGCTCCAATTGCTCTCTCCTTAGTGAAACACTTGGAGAAAATTATTAAACCCTCAATCTACACCTTCCACACACGCTCTTTTAAGAAGAAAATAGACAAGGGATTTGAAGATATCCAACTACAATACAGAACTACGTATTTATTGGCCTCTCAACAGACTATGTATTATTTTTTAACACCGATCACCAAAACTATCTTCTCGCCAATTAAAGAAGGATACATGCATCTGAATGTAACTGAGAGTTTTGGAATATGAACCCTAAGTTATTAAAAAATAATACTTCATAATAATTCGGAAATTTTGACTTTTACCACCTCCAAAAAACCACTTATTAGCTTTTACCACCTACATAAAAAAAAAAGTTTTATTTTACCACTAACAAAATTTCCAAAAATTGGATTTCACCACCAACTAACGGATTCATGGGGGCCCACCCTTTTGACGTTTCCTCTTCATCTCCCCCGATCTTCCATGTCAACCAGCCGGCAACGAAATCAACTCACCTCGGTTGCTCGAATGTTCGAGTAGGGCTAGGGAGGGGTCGGAATTTGGTGTTGGCTAAGGAGGGGGTCGGAATTAGGTGGTGGCTAGGGTTTTAGGAGTGCGAAATTTGGTGGTGACTAGGGTTTTAGGAGTGCAAAATTTGGTGAGGCTAGGGTTTTAGGAGTGGTCGGAATTCAGTAGGAGGGGGCTTTATGGGTGGTCGGAATTCGGTGGCTAGGGTTTTGAGGTCAGAAATCGGTGGAAAGGGGGCCGGAATCCGTGGTAGTGGCTGGTGCGTTGTGCGGTGCGGTGGCTGCTATGTGGCAAGTTGGTTGTGGGGCTGGTAGCCGGTCTAGCGGTGGGGCTAGTAGCCGTTCCGGCGGCGGGGCTGGTAGCCGGCCTGGCGGTGGCTGGAGCCGGTTGGTGGATGGGTTTTTATTTTATTTTTATTTTTTTGTTTTTTTAATTTTTTTTTTTTAAATTTTACCCAATAATATGGTGACACGTGTACATGGTAGGCCCACTAACAGATTTATGGACAGAATCCGTTAGTTGGAGGTGATTGGTGGTAAAAGCCAACTTTCATTTTTTTATGTGGTGGTAAAATAAAACTTTTTTTTATGTAGGTGGTATAAGCCAATAAGTGGTTTTTTGGAGGTGGTAAAAGTCAAAATTTCCTAATAATTAAATATATAAATAAAAATTAATGGGTTCTTTGTCCAGAATTAAGTTGGGAAGCCATTTTGGAGATAAGTGTTGTCGATGAGCCAAGCTTATTAAGAAAGAACAAAATTAATCAGTTGATTGAATAGTATAAATTACTACCAGAGAGAGAGAGAAAAGGGGGAGAGAAGGGGGGGGGGGGGTGGCAGTGCAGTAAGAACTACAAACAGCCTAAAACTGAGGGACACGTCTCTTTTAAGGATATATTTCAGTCTCAACCTCTTGATAAGAATAATTTAGCTTAAACATTCTTCAGCATCAACAACAAAGCCTACAAACATCCTAAAACTGAGGGACACGTCTCTTTTAAGGATACATTTCAGTCTAAACCTCTTGATAAGAATAATTTAGCTTAAACATTCTTCAGCATCAACAACAAAGCATACAAACATCCTAAAACTGAGGGACACGTCTCTTTTAAGGATATACTTCAGTCTCAACCTCTTGATAAGAATAATGTAGCTTAAACATTCATCAACATCAACAACAAAGCCTTAGTCCCATAATGATTTGGGGTGAGCTAACATGAATCGTATACGGAGCAGTCCGCAAAAAAATGTAATATAGAAAGAAAATGATATAATGAAAGTGGACAAAAAAAAAAAAAAAAAAACATAATAGCAAAAATGGGAGCAGTGTAAGTGAATGCCCAAAAAGAGAATACTAAAATTTAATATTGATAGTAGGGGGGGGGGTGGAAGGGGAGATAAAAAAAAAAAAAAAAAAAAAAAAAAAAAAAAAAAAAAAAAAAAAAGAGGGAAAATGTTAGTGAAAATACCAACATTTGAGAAAACCTTAACAAAGGAAATAAATAGACTTTGCAAAACACAAAGAATTTAGGAACCACCAAAAAAAAAGAAGAGGGTACATTTAAAGTCATGACATGTCCTCAACGAAAGGTTTTCCCTCCACCCTATTTAATCCCATATTTTCCTTATCCTCAAAAAACTCATCACTCTCAGTTAGGTCTTCCCCTACCCCTCACAATCACATTCCCATCACTTTGCCACTCTTCAAGCCTCCTTCACAGAGACTCGCTCGATCTCCATCTTACATGGCCAAACTACCTTAGGTGATTCTCCCTCATCTTGTTCTCAATAGATGTAACCCCTACTTTCTTCCAAATTATTTTATTTCCAAACCAACCCTTTCTAAAATTCTCCAAGGACTTCTAAGATATTGTTTAACTTCCTTAAATAAATGAATAGCAGGACAATTCAGATCAACATCACCTTCACCTAACTTAAATATCATCATCTGAGAGGATTGTGGAAGCCATCAGTCCCTAGGGCCTAGAGTCCTAGATCATTACTGTTTCTTACAGTTTGACTATAAGACTGTTTCTTAAGATTTGACCACCACCATGAGGATATGTTAAAGGGGGAATTGAGTTGGCTACAAATGATGAACTAGTTTCTAGGCTCTGTTCTTCCTCCGATTGAGAATGATCAACAATAATGATGGACAATTCTCTAGGCTTTGTCCCCTCTCTCTCACCAAGGGAAAACAAAAAGAAAAAGAAAACACTATAAGAATTCACAAAAACAAGCCTTGCACCAATATATCTGCTCATCCTTTGCAAATAAGAGAACATATAGGCGATAATGTGTAACAGTTCAAGCTTACTGTTTATGGCAGCTTCAAGGAGGCAACCTCCAGCTCTAATAGGAAGATAGAGAGAGGAAGAGAGGAAATAGAGAGAAAAGAGGAGGATTTATTATCATCCTCAACATAAAGATCAATTACAGCTCGTTCATTATTTATATCAGCAGCTAACAAATGAATTGATTAGTAAGTAACTTAAAAATTAACAGAATTCCTAGTTAAAGGAAAACAGAACTAACTCCTATTCTACTAATACTCCTGTTACATCATGTGATATAAGAAATCATTTATAGATCTGTAAATAGCGAGGATATCAGAAATCAGAATACACCAGGCTTCGAAATGCACAGGTAGCAAACAGAGGTAGCCCTAAGCACTAAAAAATTATATTAGGAAGTTGAGAAGAGACAGGGATTTGAACAGAACTAAAAAAAAATCTACAGCCTGCAGAAAGATGGGAAAACAGTATCCAGACTACTCACTATCCAGGCAACCAAGGGTGATCGAGAAGATAAAAAATGATGTAATGGCTAGTTCTCACCTCCTCTCTTTCATCAGACTGCAAATTTCACGTATGCCCTCTAAAATCATTGATAAATAACAGGAAAGAAGGACAAAGCAAACCATAAAATACTCAAAGGACTTAGCTCCACCTCAAAATATCTTTGCTGGTGAAGAAGACTCTTAGACATGTCGCATTGTCTCTTGAAAGCGTTGAAACCTTAAGATTAGGCCAATAATAATCTACAAAATCCTTTGAGCAACAAATTAACCTGCTAATCCACTTCCTAAATCCTAATTCTATATCTCACTGTCAAATTGCACATTCTTTCACCAACAACAAATCTTCTCTCCTTGACACCATCATTCGAAAGGATTATAATTCCATCTGAAACTATAAAATGTATGCTGATCCTTCTCAATCATCAACATTCCTGTCAATAGATCATCCAAACAGCCCAACTTCCTTTCCTAATGATTTGGAATAACATCCAAAAGCCGACGAATTATTAGTTAATCTTACACGCAACCTCCTATAAAGATTCTAATACTACTACAACTGAAAATTCAACTAAACTATTTCCCATCAATATATGACTGGAAAAAAATTATTTAAGAAAATCTATACATATACAGTAAAAGATGAAACAGTAATAATTCAATACACAAATACAGTGAAAATCGAGCAGAATTCCAGTGTTAAAGAGCATGAAACACCAGATTAAAACCCAGAAAAGTCACAGCATTAAACAAAGAATAATCAACACCCATCTCATCAAACACTAAAATTAGCAAATGCATGAAATTATTCCAAACAAAAAATTAAAAATCAATACCCTAAAACAGATTTACCAGAGGCAAAAGCATCATTATTCCAAGGCAAAAGGGGGAAAACTGAGATGCCCAGAAGCAACAAAGCTCTCCTTTTACAGGAATCAATATCTTGTGGGGTCAATTGGCGATGCAAAGAAGCCATTGGAACTCTGCAATTTTTACTGCTTCTTTTTTTACCCTCTGCATTTCGAAGGTAGAGGAAGAGTGGACGAGAAGAGAGAGAAAGAGATGAAGAAGAAGGATGAGAAGGAGGAGGAGAGAGAAAATGGTGAAGAGGAGAGTGTAAAAAATAAGAGCTTCCCATTTTTTAGTGTAAATCAACAATGGCGGATTTGGGTGATTTTGTTGTTTCTGAGATAGAGAAGAGCTCAGAGACTGACACCTTGGTTCAATGGTTTGGTTTGATTTATTCTTACTATCTCTATTTTTAATTTAAAAATTGTATTTTTCTCAACAAATAAGATGAGAAAATGTGGAATGTGATACTGTTATCAGTTTGTTGTCACCTGAGAAATTTTTGGAGCCCTTAAAAAACCCCTTAGCCATGTCTCGAGCGAGTGAGTAGTGAGTGATGCATAAGCATTTTAAGAGAGAGAGGAAAAAAAAAAGTCAATACAAGATAAGAATCGCAAGTTGTGATAAGAAAAATTATTACTCGTATAGATTATATTATCTTAATACACCCCTCAACGGAGTATTATGATGGACGAATCAGACAAAACAAAAAGCAATTGTATTTAATTTAGATACTACGTATATAAATAACACAATTAAGTTACGCCTCTGATATCCTCTAGACTTATTGTAAGTATCTTTTGTTGAAAGTTCAATAGAGTGCTCAAAATAAAAACTCACATATAAAGGAGAGGGAAAAGGGGTGAATGAAACCTAGATCATTGTCTTGTGGATAGAATAATTATGTTTTAATGTACCTTGTATATATATGAAAGCATCTCTTTACTTAATGTTTAAAAAGGAGCTAGAAGGCTTAGTGGACCACATACGTGCACCATCAGGCTGGACTTGGATTTGTGCTCTTTATTAGGACCTTTTTTTTTTCCTCTCGTGAATTGCAAAATATTTGACTTGTCATTATTAGCAAGATTTCTTAGTCGTTACAAATCAACTGCTACTTTAATTGAGTCCTTGATTTTGTTATTTGTTCGGTTCGGTTCCGTTATTTGCTCCTCTAATTAATTGTTACCTGCTTTTATTCTCCATGTCTAGCCTATTTAAACCCATTCCTTATTCAAACCAAAACACATAGAAATCATCACACATTTATTTCCTTAAAATTATTCTCTAAATCTGAGCAAAAAATATAATTTTTATTTGTTAATTGTGAATGCACACAATTTACAAAGTGGTGCTCATCCTAGAAGGTGACGATGGCAAAGTTTTTACTACATCGGGGATTCGGGGTAGTGCGATATCGTCCTTGAGGACATTGTTCATCTCCATATAGCGACAATTCTCAATTTCATCTATGTCACATCCAAATAAGTTTTTGTTGCTTTATTTTTAATATCTTTTGATTCAAAATATGAAATGAACTATCTAAATTTCTATGCAAGTGAACTAACATTTATAACGCAAGTTTAATCAATATCTTTACTACTCAAGTGAACCAACGTTTATAAGGCAAGTTTAAATGACCAAAGAGAATGTTGTTATGGTGTTGTAGACAATTTTTCGCCAACATGTTTAATTGCTCGCTTGCCTTGCAGCCTACCCTAATGTGCATCGATGTCGATGCTAGCTTGCTACCCATTACAATATACATCCCATTGTGACATGAAGTAGCTCCGACTTACTTTTCCCACCCCTACAAATCTGATCAATCATCGTTCAATTAAAGCAATACAAATTTAAGAGTTGATGTACTATATGAACTCTTATTACAAATTTTATGATTCCAATACCAACTTCAACCATTTCAACATAAATACAAGTAATTAAACTAGTTGACATTCACTTTTAACTCGATAATAATCTTGTCGCCCAATCTCGTACAACTATCTCTTGGCTCGAAGTAAGAGCCAACATGTGATCTGATGACATGAACGGTAACTGATTACCTGAAGCACAAAAATGAGATCATCACCATCAGCTGGCCGAGGATAACGCACTCAGCTCATTTAGCAGGGGACACATTCCCTGCTCTTCCTTCCTAAATCTTCAAACCCCCTTTTCTCTCTCATCCAAATGTGTTCAGTTTCCCCTTTTTAATTTCATCTGAAACCCTTTGCTGCAATTAAAATAAACAAATTTCCACCAAAATGTCATTTGGGGTTTTTCAATACCTTGAAATTGGGCGCTAATCAATGTCAATTTTCAATCTAGAACTGTAATTTGTTGGGAATTTTTTCTGGGTCACAAAGACGCAATCTTTGAGGTGAGATTCTGGATTTATTTGCGTTTTTTAGTCTTTATAATGTAGAATTTTTGTGGGTTATTACTGAATCTTGAGATTTTTAGGGTATTTTGTTGTTGTTTGTTGTAGATTTCCTTGATGTTTCAATAAAGGGTTTTGAATTGCATGTACATTTCATTTGTAATTCTGAGCAGATTTGATTAGTGTAGGTAGGAATTTAGCCTTTTTATGGAAGGAATTTGAGGTGTGATTGAAGATGCATTGTGGGCTGTTTGGAATTTTGGTGCAGAAAATCATTTAGTTGCAGTAAAAGCAGGCCTGAATTGTGAATTTTGATTTAAGGTAATCTTCTTGTGGTTGGAATGCAATCTTGATAAAGCAGTTTGAGGGTAACTTGTGATTTTGTTGCTTAAATTGAGAATGGATGATGATAAGGATAACGGTTCGAGATATATTCCGAAAGCATATGGTCTGAATGACCAGCAAGAGTATGGTTCCTCGCTCCGCCCTAAGGGTTCTGGATTCAGTGATAGGTATCCTAGGGAGAGTAATCGATATCCCGGTGATGAGGAGGAAGATATAGAAGATGAAGAATTAGGGGAAGAAGATGTGGAAAGGAATGGTGTTCGAATGATAGGCAAAGATACTTATGATGATGAGGGGGACGAGGAAGAGGAGGGGGAGGAGGAGGAGGAGGAGGAGGAGGATGACTCTGATGATGAAGAAGAGGACAATGATGATCACGAGGATGGTAAAAGATTTAATGGGAAGGCAGAGGATATCAGCAATGGAATGCCTAGAAAGAAGCGGAGGTTAAAGACTATAATATCGAATTATGAATTTGCTCCGCGTGTGCCCACCCCTACCGTTCAGAAAGCTACATTGCTTCAAGCTCAGCCATCATCTAGTGGGCAAAATTCTGTGGGAGATTGGACTGAAAAAGAGACTTTTGCCTTATTAGATGCATGGGGAGAGCGGTTTCTTAGACTAGGCAGGAAGAGTCTTCGTTCAGATGATTGGCAAGAAGTTGCAGAAAAGGTGTCACAGGAGACAAATGTTGAAAGAACTGATGCTCAATGTCGAAATCGATTGGATACATTGAAGAAAAAGTACAAAAAAGAGAATACCAGGTTGACAGCAGGTGGAAGTGGCGTTAGCCAGTGGGTTTTCTACAGAAGGATGGATATGTTGCTGTCTTCTCCACATCAGCAAACTGGCCTTTCATGTGGAATTGACTCGGGGGAGTATGTATTTATGAACTCTAACGTGTACTTGAATCGTGCAAATGGGTTGGATGAGATGAGAGATAGCCCGGGAAATTCAGATTATCTGAGAGATGAGGACGGCAATGATTCAGATGGACTCCCACCTAAGGGAAAGAAGAATAAAGGGAGAAGAGTTGACGGTTCTTCTGTCCAATTGCTTGCTGATTCTATTGAGAAATTCAGTGAGATATATGAGAAGATTGAAAGTAATAAGAGAAAGCAGATGACAGAGTTGGAAAAGATGAGGATGGATTTCCACAGGCAACTAGAAACACAGAGGAGGGAAATTCTGGAGAGAGCTCAAGCCGAGATTGCAAAAATAAGACAAGGCGACGATGATGAAAATGATCTCTCTGCTGAAAACCTCAGTGGATAGTGATCTAATATGTAGTGATTAGTATTCAGTTGTAGCTCGTAAATAATGTAATTCATGTTCATCGATTGCCTGCTAAATGTTGTACCATATTCTGTAATAGGGGGTTAGCATGGACAGGTTGTATTTTTACAGATTCAGGCACCTCATTTGACAGTTTATCAGAGTTTCTTAGGTTAAAGTCGATTCAAAGATTTCAACGCTTGGCAGAACTATATGTATTCCAAATCAATGGAAATTTATAACCATAATGCCTGTTTTAAGTCCTTTAGGCCTGCTATTCATAACTTTGCTGCAGAGAGCTTCTTTTACCACAATAGTTTTCTGGGTTCAACAAGTTAAACACAATTAGCGTCAACAAAGTGTATCTGACTCACCTTAGTTATGAACATTGTAACATTTCAATCAGCAGTGAAGGCATAATATGGATCCAGCCATCTGCATAGCATCACTCCTTTCCACACAGATCTAACTTGAGATGCCCAAGCTTTTTTATGTCCTGGTTCTTCCTCACCATCCAAGATCCAGGTACTTCAGTTCAGTCAAGGAGCAACCATTCAATACACGAGTTTAACAAGTTCCCGATGCTTCTATAAGGAAGTTTACCTCAACAACTTCAGGCCAAATTATAAATGGGTTTTTGACATCTCCAGAACCCCCATATAATCCAAAGACGGGTCACATGCATTCAGATAAGACAATGCAAATGCTCTAGTCTTAAATGGATATCTCAAAATAATAAAAAAAACATGTTATCAAAATAAACAAATTAATAAAAAAAATATGCATATATATGACTAAAGGAATGTGTTACAATAAATACTACATACTCCGTATGTATAATACATTCTTAAAAAGACAATAGTTATGTAACCAAAATATGGAATTAGTGAGAAACTTGTCATCAGTACAAAAGAAGCAATTTCCAGAGGAGAATGATTTTCCCACGCTCAACTCCAAAAGGATTAACTCCAGCTAGATGATGGGCAGCTGTTCCCATCACTTTTAACATGAGAAAACGATACAGAATTAAAAATATTACTCAAAACAAGAATGTCCTCCAGAATGGCATCAAGGTCCGTGTTAAAAATCGCTGCTCTGTTCAATCTGCTCACAAGTAGTTCACAATCCGACTCCGCCACTATGTCCTTCAGTCCGTATCTTCTACCAAGACAGAGCGCCATTACTATGGCTTTAGCTTCAACTATACTAGGGGACCACCAGGCTTTAATGCGGCATAGAGCAGCAAGCAGAACCTCCGCTTGACTGTCCCACGCCACCACTCCTAACCCGGCCCAACCTTCAGTATTCAGGGCTGCATCAATGTTCAGCTTAATCACACCATCAGGAGGGGGCTGACCATGTTTTCTGATGGGAGGGTTTCTTCATCACAGGCTTGGAATAATTTGTTTTGCATACATGCCTTGTTCTTCCTTTAACCTGAACACACGGTTCAGTAAGATAGTGTTTGGCGTTTCTTTCCTGTCAAACACTTTCTTATTTCTTTCAGCCCATAACCACCATGCTAGGATGGAACCACGCTACTTTAATTTGGTGTCAATATTCCTCCACTTTGCCAGCATCTCACAGAAGGATTTTGAGTCCCCAACTTCCCATCACGCATCAAGATATTGCACTTAGTCTCCTCCCACAGACTCCTAACTCGGATACATTCATACAGTACATGCCATGGACTTTCTTGTTCTGACTGGCACCAAGAGCATGAAGAATCCTCAATCAGGTGGCAGCTCTTATAAATAGTTCAGGTAGGAATTGTGTTGGTACACAATTTCCAAAGAAAGCGGCGGACCTTAGGTGAGACATCAAGGCTCCAAATTTCAACCCAAGCGTGATGAACTTCATCAAAATTACAGCTTTTCCTTAGCATATAAGCTGATTTTACAGTGTACTCACCTTTCCTTCGAAAAAGCCCAGGATATTTCATCCTTTGGGGCACTACTGATGGGGATAGCAAGTATGCATTTCTGATCCCTAACAAGTAACAAATCAGTCCTCCATTCCATACGCTCTGCATCAATTAGATCACTCTCATTAAAATAATCCTCTAACAAATCAGTCCTCCATTCCATACGCTCTGCAATTCCCACGTGATTATGTTTTTTGTTATGTATAGTTCACTAACATTGGTCAAAGTAGAGCATGTGAATAGTGCTAAAGTCTAAATAGGCATATTTATAAAAAAAATGGACTCTTAATGAGTAATTTTTTCATCCATTAAATTTATTTTTTTTTTAAAAAAAACCAAGAACAAAACAAAAAACTAAAAACTTTCCTGAGGATGACATATTAACACTAAAAAGGTGCTTCTATAAATGCATGATTTTGCTTGTTGCTTGGGATGTAAGATTGGAACACAAAGACTTGTTTAGTTGTTATAGATGAAAACAACACTACAAAACATAAATAGCTAGAAAATCAGAAGTGCAAACTAGCCTGATCGCCAAAGCCAGAAAGGAATTGGTAGGAGAGATGCTTACTCATCAATGAACTTAGGATATTACAGCCTCACTTCATCCAATACTGTAACAAATGGCTCATCAGACTAATATGAAAACCAACGAAGCATTATGAAGAAAATATCCTCATAAATCACGCAGATATCGACCTATCATTACACTGGAAAGGTTAGTATTTAGATTTCATAACCCATGAAAATTTAAACAAATGAATAGTCAATTAAGGCAGCAGACAGTAACAAACAAGCAGCATACCTGACTACTGTGCAAAAGTTGGTGGTGTAGGCTCATCATCTATCTTTCCCACTGCCTCAAGAAGTGATGAATATGTAATTTGGTCATACTGAAAACCATTGTTATTCATCTCTTTCATCAATTTCACAGACTCCTCAAACATACCAGCACGACTAAGACAACTAAGCATAGTATTGTAGGAAACAGCATCTGGTTTGATGGGTAAATTCTTCATCTTATCAAACATTTCTATTGCTTGTTTTGGACCACCTGTTCGAGCCACACCATTTAATATAATATTTCGTGAGTTTATATCTGGTGCACAGCTATTTTCTTCCATAGTCTGAAGCAACCTTTGTGCTTCATTTATCATGCCAGCTCTCGCCAATGCAGACATAAGTGCATTATAAGCATAAACATTTGGACTGCAGCCAACTTTCTTCATCTCATTGAAAAGATCTATTGCTTCATCAAGACAACCACTTTTACCATACTGTTTAATCATTACGGCATAAACTCTAGCACTTGAGGTACCAGAGGTTTCTTTCAGCTCCTGGAATAGCTCCTTTGCAGCATCATATCGTTTTGCTTTTCCAAGGCTATTAATCAGACTGCAATATGCTGCTGGGCAAGGAGGAAAACCCTTCTCATCCATTTCTTCAAGAAGCATCAAAGCCTCCTCAACTCTATGCTTCTTGCAAAAACCATCAATCAGAATGGAGTAAGTGTAAGAGCTAGGGGCAATCCCAACTCCCTTCATTTTATCGAACAATGCAGAGGCCTGAGCTAGTGGAGCATTGGCTTCAAATAAACATTTGATTACTGTGTTATATGTGACCACATTTGGTATACACTGCAAAGATTCCATATCTTCAAACACCTTAAGAGCCTCAGCCAAAAAACCAGACCTGCCTAAAACATTTATTAAGTTGTTAATTAAGACAACATCTGGCTTGCATCCTTCTTTTAGCATACTTAAAAAGGTGTCATAAGCCTCATCCACTCGGCCAAGTTTACCTAGTCCCTTAATCAATTCAGTATACGTGTAAACAGTTAGAGAACACCCCTTTTCTTTCATTTCTTTGACCAGATCCAATGCCTTGTCAGCCCTGGCCTGCTTGAAATAAATGGCCAATATTGCTGTATAGATCTTTGCATTGGGAACTAATCCGTTCTCCTTCATCTCATCAAACAACCTCACAGCAGAATCGTCACGGCCCAGTTTTCCAAATGCTTGTATCAAAGCACCGTAAGTTACTGTATCAGGGAAGCAGCTGTCATCATTACACATCTCATTATAAAGCTCATGCACCTTTTCATACTGACCACCTTGCATCAACATCAAGATGAGGGAGTTGTAAGTGCTTGACGTTGGTTTACACTTGTGCCTTTTAATCTGATAGAAGATTGAAACTGCTTTGTTCAGCATCTTAGCATGGCCTAGAACTCTCAGAACTTCAGAAAATTCAGATGGGCTAAAGTGACATGAGCTTCGAACGAAGTCTTGGATTGTCTTCCAAAGTTCACTAGCTGATCCAGCTTCAAACAAACAATGGATCAAAGCCGTGTAACTGGTAGAGTCATGCTCAAAATTCCTCCTTTTCCCTGCCCACTTAAAGAACTGAATCTTGACATTTATATCAACATCTATTTTAAGAACTTCACATACCAATCTATGATCCACCCTTAGCTTAAGTACTTCCAAAGCCTTTTCAGCATCAGGCCCCCACTTAAATACTTTCAAAATCCTGATAAATCTCTCGTCTAATGCTCGAGCATAACTCTTTCGACTTGGTGACGTGTTTTGGGTATCAGACACTGGATTTTTTACGAGAAACATTTTGACAATCTCATTATCTGCAGTGTGACAAAAGACATGTAGGAGTAAAGGAACATTATTCAGATGTATATACAGTGATGGACATATGACTGATAGAAGATAGCAGGCAAGAAACAGACTCCAGATCATTTTATTATTATTAAACACTCGACCAATGAAAAGAGCAGAAATCAGAACCAATGTTCCATTCAACTATCATTTGATGCTATACAAGTCAGAGTTGTCTAGAACCTCATTTCAAACACAAACTAAAATGCCTATATGGTCAGCTCAGTTCTTTTTTCAAGAATGTGTTTGTGAACAATAAAGTAAAAAAAGTTAAAGGAAGTCCTAAGATTTGGGAAGAAAGGAAGAAAAATTAAGTATAAGGTTGGTTGAATTGGTTCTCTTAAAGTGGAGACAACATAACTTCAGTTCACTTCTTGCTATGTCTTTGTCAAACCAAACTCATGCAAATCCCGCTTATCAACCAAACAATTCAAATGCCACTTCCCAAACTTTCTCTTCTCTTCTGTCCTCTTCCCATCAAATCAGAGCAGCAGTTCAAAACTAGCATGGTTTTCTTTTTGAAATGAATAGCCAAAATACATACATTGTAAGTTTGTAACATTAAATGCACGACAAAAAATCCTAAAATTAGCGGAGTTTTACATAAGGATTAATAGCGTGCACTCTACCTGTTTGTTTAATTCGTTGGCATAATCTAGGAATCGCTGATATTGCTCGCCTTCCAGTAGCCACACCAATCATCATTTCTCCCGCGTTAAGCCCCTACAAGTAAGTTAATCCCACACGAAACCCCCATCAAATGATAGAATACCTCAACAAACAAAAAAACACCCAAAACGAAGAGTTCATCACTTTGGGTCACTCAACACATTGCTATCATTTTCAATTAACGAACAAATTCAGGCTCGTTGCTGAGTCAGGGCAAGAGAGGCAGCTGCTTTGGGTCATGATTCCATGTTCATAGTTCATTTCAAACATTTAAGGGTTTTGCAACACATTATCAACCAAATTTGACTCAAATATCAAATTAATTCTTCTTGTTTAAGCAAATGAATACCAAAATTCTAGCATTGTAATAATGTTTCAATAATTACATTATAAGCAATAGTTCAATAATCAATCATACATAAAAGAACCCTAAATTGAGTTAGATTAACGATTAACACTAGAATGTGAAACTGATATTTGATGATCAAGAAAAACATCTTACTTCTCAGTAGCTGCTTCAATGGAAGAGAGAAAGCTCAAAAGCCGCTTCAATAAAGAAAAGAAAGCTCCAAAGACGCTTCAATGGAGGATTCAGAGTACGCTTCAATGGAGGAAGAGAGAGAGGGTGCACTTGAAAAACAATACAAGTATTAATTGTTTTAATTATATTGGAAAAATTGATAATTACTCACTCTCTACTCTCTACTCTCTAGTCTCATTGTTCTATGGAGTAAAAGTTAGGGGTAAAGTTAGGGCGTTCAATATTCTGATTAATCACGAAATTCAATTCACTATTTGGATTGGATTTTTTAAAAATCAAATCGAGTTGAAATTTTGAAAAATCTAATTTTTCAAATCAGATTTGATTGATCAAATAAATTGAAATTGTTCTTGAAGTTATTAAATATAAGTATAAAATTTTCAAATTTAATACTACCTCCTTTTCTTATTATATACAACAAAGGAATATTTTATGTCTCATAAATAATGTCTCTTTGTTAATAATAAGAAACGGAGGTGGTAACATAAATAGGACAATAAGTTAACCCAATTAATCAATTTTAATCCTCCTCAACTCATATTTTGAAATTGGGATCAATATAAGTCAATTTGTAATATTTTATAACTATCTAATACATTAATAAAATGGGTCATTCACTCGTTTGGCCCCAAAAAAATTATAGTTTAATTTAGTTTAGAATTTCGGATTAGATCCAAATTATTTATATCTAATTCACATTGGTTTTAGAGAAAGTTCGATTAGATTGGATTCAATTATTCAAAACTAAATTTTAATTCAAATCAGATTGGATTTGACCCAAATCCAAATCAAATACTGAATAAATACATCTATACCAAAATCGGAAAGGTGCTGATATTCAGATTCTAGAATATGTCTTAAATATTGTGAAAAGTTAAATGGGCAAACAAATAGGACCAAAAGAAGATTCAAAATGCATGGACTGTGTACAAATTTACTAATGTGTTTAATAAGTTATCGGAAATGATAGTTATTTTGAAATTTGTTTTAATGTTTTAATTTTTGAACAAGATAGTCAAATTTGCATAGACAGATGATTATGGCATGTCGAGAAAAAGGAGGTTACAGCAAGGGACTTGTTATTCATCGCCCGCAAATCTCTACATAAAGCCCACATTTTATAATTTTTTGACAAATTTGCCCTTTTTATAATTTTAACCGAAGATAAATTTTTCGCACTAAAAAAATGTGGAGCAGCACCGGATCGCCGAGGATCACCGGAGAATCGCCGTCGTCATCGGAAAACGAGGTTCGTAACGCATCGTAAGGACGAAATGGTGGCTGGCGCCTAGCCAAAAGGCCATGCCGTGGTTGTGGCGCCTAGCCAGGACGCCGCCACCGTGGTCACGGCGCCTGGTGGAGAAGCCTCGACCATGGTAGTGGCGCGTGGCCAGGACGCCGAAGCCACGGCCAGAGCGCCTGGCCAGGACGCCGCCACCATGGCGGCGGCGTCCTGACCAGGCGCCCCGGCCGTGGCTCCGGCGTCCTGACCAGGCGCCCAGGCCGTGGCTCCGGCGTCCTGGCCAGGCGCCACTAGGGGAATATATATATATATTTTTTATTTTTTTTTTTTGATTTTTTAATTTAATCCCCTTTTTTTTTTTTGTTTTTTTGTTTTGTTTTTGTTTTTTTTTTATTGGTTTGTTTGTTTTTATTTTTGTTTGTTTTTCTTTTTTTTTTTTTTTTTTTTTTAATTTAATCCCTTTTTTTTTTTTTTTTGTTTTATTTTGTTTTATTTTGTTTTGTATTTGTTTATTTTTTTTTATTATGGTTTTTTTTGTTTGTTTATTTATGTTTGATAAATTTGAAATGAAATGTGTGTTATTATTTTGTTTTTTAAATGTATTATGCGTTAAATATAAAAATGATATTTAGAAATTTAAAATTTAGAAATTGCGTTTGTGATAATTTTGTGTTAAGTGTATTAATTTAATCTTAATGTAATTATATTTATACGTTATATGTTATTGTTACAGGATTATGGTGGAGACGGAAATGATTACAGTGGGATTTTTGTACATGATGGCCTGTTCGAAGATGCTCAACAAGCGATTGATTGGGCAAAACAGGTTGCAATTAGATCAGGCTTTTGTTTAGTAGTAGCAACTCATAAATCTCAACGGGATGGTAGAATGGATGGTAGAATGGATGCTTTGTACCATGCTCGCGTGCAACAGTGGAACAATTTAATTGCCATGTAGTTTTTGTTGATGTACACCTACCTTTTACTATGAGGCCTTGTATTGTCAATACTATGTCATTTCTATGTGTTCATTTTTAAAAGATAATGTTTCATTTTAAAAACTAACAACAATAATTTCACAATATTACAAACTAAAAAGATAATATTGAATTTTAAAAACTAAGAACAATAATTTCAAATATTACAAACTAAAAAGATAATGTCTAATTTCAAATATCAGTAATCCCTCTGTGACGCCCACTGCCACTGCTCAAGAGTCCGTTCCAGATCGTCAATAACAGCTCTGCCTGATGCACTCGTCATGCAGTCCCTTTCCTCAAAAAGTCGGTGTCCCAACTGCATAATCTTGCCCATCCACTACACAAAACAAAAAACATGAAACGACGTATTATACATATATATATTAAAATAAGAGAACAACAAATAAAAGATGAGACGTACCGCATAAGAGGCAGTGGCAGGTGGCACATCGTCATCATCTGCGTCGTCGATGTCTTTGATCAACCTCGGGTGCGAGTGCCGGATGTACCATTCCATGTTTGCCGGCCATTGGACGACGTACTCCTTCGACGACGCAGATCGTACCGCCTTACTGGGCCATGCCGGTGGAGGTGGGACAACTTGGACAAATCCAAGCTGGCGAAGACAGCGCTGCGGCATGTACGCCTCTACGATCTCGCGATACTGAATCAGTCCGGTGTAGAGGGTCCTGGGTACCCTATTACTAGGGTTCTGGCCGAAAGGCATCCAGTTCACCTGCACATTATTTAAAATCAGTAACAGTCATAAAATAAAGCATCAGATTGTAAAAGTAGAAATAATTTAATCACTGTACCTCTAAGGGGGACATCCTGTCAAGCGATAACCGTATGGAGCGCAGGCGGTCAACGGACTTCTTCTCGACACGCGGACTCCACGCACAGGCACGTGGCTGGCCATCACCAATGGGAACCGGGTCGCGGTGTGGTCGAAACGCAGGAAAATACTCATATATCCAGGTCTGTAACAACGTCAGACATCCAGTGATACCTGCTGCATCAGCCCGGCTCGAGAATCCTAACTGGCGATACAGATACGCCAGCGTAGCCGACCCCCAAGAAAACTGGCCTACTCTGTCGGGCTCACACGCGTCAACTATGTCGCGTGGCCTGAGCTTGTTCCCGCTCTTATCCGGAAACAAGGTACACCCGAGAAGAAGAAAAACATATGCAGCCAGCTGTGTGTCCTGCGTCCTACGTGCCGTAGGGTGCAAACATCGCTGCAAGACGGCTGCGATCTTAACGCCGCCGTGATCCCACACACCAAGTGCCGATGTGTACAGCGCAGCCCTATCCACCGCCAACAGCTCCGCTAGTAAATCTGCCTGATCCGCATCAGTGACGACAGATGCTCGGTTTCCCTCCACGGGAATCCCAAGGATGGCCTCGACGTCATGCAACATGATCGTCATCTCACCGAACGGAAGGTGGAACGAGTTCGTATCCGGCTGCCATCGCTCAACGAAAGCCGTGATCAGCGTCCAGTCAATCATGTCGTGCATGGTGGCAGGAAGGTGACTCACTCTAGTGCCCCTCAATCGCCCGACCATCTCGCTCTCCTCCGGCCAAGCATCAGCCCAGCTACACAAAAACCTACAAGTCTTTTCCCGGGTTTGGCATTTCAAAATGCCTGTATCCAAAGCCCTCTCCTGGTCCTCCCAAATACGGGTAGCGATGTGTCCTAAAAAGCTAGGAATCACGCTCCCGTCTATAGGTCCCCCGGCCACCTCACCCCTCACCATCCAAGAATCATTAACGGCCCTCGACCGTTTTCTGCTACCCGCAGACACAGTGGACGCAGATGATGTGCCAGATCTACTAACAAACCTACCATCTCGACCCTTACGCACATCTACCCTATGCGTCTCATACGTATCATCAAGCCTCTGACTGAATGGACCGTAATCATCATATGGTCCACTCTGATCGTCGACATCCTCATCTGCATCATCCTCGTCCTCGACCTCCTCCTCCTCGACCTCCTCCTCCTCCTCCTCATCATCATCTTGATCGTCCGCAGAACAGTGCACCCGTTCTCTGCGGGCCGAGGCCGAAATACCACGGGATCTAACGTGTCTGGGCCCCGAGCTCTCCATTGAGTAGATCGTACTCCTCACGACGTCAATACTCTTCCCCGCACCAGGTCCAAATTGCGATGTCTAACTCCAAGTAAATAACGAAACATAATAACGAAAACAAATTAAAAAAAGTCGAAAATAAACACAAAAGCAAATAAACAAGTCACGGAAATAAAATTATAAACATAAAAAATATAAATATATACAAGACAATATACATATAAACATAAGAAATATAAACATAAACATATACCAAAAACAAAAAATATAAACTACAAACAAAAAAAAAACAAACATAAACAAAAACAAAAACAAAAAATATTACCAAAAACAAAAAATATAAATACAAAAAAGGAAGGACGAAAATAAACACAAAAGCAAATAAACAAGTAACGGAAATAAAATTATAAACATAAAAAATAAAAATATAAACAACACAATATAAATAAAAACATAAAAAATATAAATATAAACATAAAAAAATATAAATATGAACAAAACAATATACCAAAAACAAAATATATAACCAAAAACAAAAAATATAAACAACAAACTAAAAAATGAAAAACATAAACAAAAACAAAAAATCAAAAATGCAAAGAAAAAACCAAAAACAAAAAACTCACAAAACTTAAAAAATTTAAAATTGCAAAAACTTAAAAAAAGAAGAACATCAAAATTTTAAAGAAAATTTATAAAAAAAAAAAGGGAACTTATAATTTTTTTACATACAAAAATATAATTCAAAAAAAAAAAAAAAAAAACATAGGAACATAAAATTAAAAATTAAAACCAGAAACAATCTTTTTTTTTAAAAAAAAAATAGAACATAAAATTAAAACAAATAAAAAAACAAAATTTAAAAAAAAAAGATAAAAAAAAAAAGGGAACATACAATTTAAAAAAAAGAAAAACAAATTTTTTTTAAAAAAAAAAAAAAATTCGAAAATAAAATTTAAAATTAAAAAAAACAAAAAAAAATTTAAAAAAAAAAAGAGAAGGAGGCGCCTAGGCAAGACGCCCATACGGTGGTGGCGGCGCCTAGCCCAGACGCCACTACCACGGTTGTGGCGCTTAGCCTATGCGCCGCCGCCGTGGTAGTGGCGTCTGGGCTAGGCGCCGTCACCACCAAATGGGCGTCTTGCCTAGGCGCTTCCTCCGTGGTGGTGGCGTCTCGCCTTGGCGCCCCACCGTCGCCGGAGGTTTTTTTTTTAAAAAAAAATTACAAAAATTTAAAAAATTACCTTCTGGCCGGCAAACCGCCTTCCGCCCACCGTCGGTGCCGCCACTTCCTTGCCGGGCCGCCTCGACATAGCTCTGGAAATAATTTAGAGAGAGAAAGTGGAAGTAGAGAGTAGAGAGAGAAATTGTGTTTTTTAGTTTGAGGGCAAAAGTGTCATTTCACTCTTATTTTGTGGGCTTTATGTAGGAATTTGCGGGCGATGTTTAACAGTTCACTACAGCAATTCCAATAGTTTGGAAAAACCATAGTCACATCTTGTTAATTAGTTGAGCTAATTAGCTTGGTACTCGATAAATATTAATTAGATAAAAATAATTATACAAAAAGCTAGAAATGTTGTGGCTTAGAAACATTTCTACTATTACATACATGATAAATTAAATTATCTACGATGAATTTAAATCATCACATTAAGAATTCGAGTTGTGGTGTAAAAAATTATTTTAGTTCATTAGCTAACTATTTCCCGTATTACAGCTAAATACATGTACTAGTATAAATTTATGCTATTTGTTGATTGAATTGTGTTTATTTGCAAGATATGCACTTTTTTCAACACTCAAATGAACCACATTTTATATATATGTATTAAATTCTTATTATTACTTTTTATTAAAGTCACGATTAATTACAATCTAACTTTTTATAGTATACTTTTTGGTCTTAAGAATGTGGTTCCAATTTACTGATAAAGGATTATATTGGAGATGATGGTCGAGTACAATACCCAGGATTTATAAGATCACCAAACACAAATGACATTCTATCAAACCTATAACCCCTATTTGTACTGAAATGAAGATTTTAAGATCGCCCTTAAATGAATAGCCGAACACTGACCAGCCGACTCACACGAATCTAAAACCTACAGACAAATTGATATCAGCAAATCAAAGAAATAAATTTCGTGATCATTTAACTTCAAAATAGCTTAAAAATACTACTTTTCAGTAACAAATAGAAGTGAAAATTCAAGTAAAAGCATTAAGAAAAGTCTTCTAATCCCTCATCATCCCTTAAAAAACCCATTCATAAAACTGGATTTTAAAGGAACCTCGTCACACACCCCTTCCCACCTATAAAAAAAAGTAGATAATAAGCACTCCTAATGAGAAATCAATATTACAATCTTCTAACCGGATGAAGAACAAAAACATCTGGTAGCTCCTCCCTGTAGAGCCCCCTCCTGCAAAGGTCTATGGGCTCAAAAAGAAACGTGAACCTGAACAAGAAGAAAAACTAGCCAACCCCTCGTAAAGAATTATCCTGAAGCAAACCCATTACATCAACTTAGGCAGAACCTGGAGCAGTTTCCGGCTTCTCAGTATCCATGGGCTCTGCATTTGGTGTCTCGTTGCTGTCATCAGCACCACCACCAGGATTGGCATCTCCACCTGGAGAGGGAGACTCACCACCTTGAGCCTGCTGAGGTTGTGGCTCAGGAGTAGCTGGCTTTGGAGGGGCTGGTTTGGGTTTCGTCATTATCGGTCTACATAGCCTGTTATTCACCAATGCATTGTTAATTAGGCACAAAGAAATAAAATTACAACACATCACATGCTTCATACGTAATTCTATGTATATCAGCTACAAAGCCTAAAACCAGAAATGTGTTTCCAAGTACACTAAATTGATAAAACCAAAATCATTTTAAATTTCCCAATAAGTACTAATAACTCCTCCATATTGTAAATTGTAACGCACAATTGCAACCACACAAAACTAACTGAGCACTACAAATAGATGCATGATGAAATCTTGGACAGAAAGATAAATATTAAACTCCTCTACAAGAAAGAACTCAAACAGAAATAACATGAAGCATTACCTGTCAAGCTCCTCGGTTTTCTTCAACACATCCGCTGACCTCAGAGCAGGAGTCGCATATTTAGGAAGCGCATCCTGTTGCTGCTGCTTCTCTCTGAGCCATGCTTCTGCTTCCACACAGGCATTTACGACCTAAAATCATTCCAAAAGGTCACAAAAACCGATTAAGTGTTTGAGGTAATATATGCGTGTCACAGTAGCAAAAGAAATCCACGTATACTACCTTCTGTTTATCCGCAAGATCAATGTGGTCGAATTTGGGATCATTTAACATTACAGCATCTCTATAACTATTGATACAATAGGCAAGCTGCTTGATAACATTTCCCCGCTCCATGTGATCCTTGTAACGTTCTTCAATCGGATCACCTTGCTGAAGTTTATAAACCACAAATGTCAGCAAAAAATTATTGACAAAAGTTCTTACCCCGAATACAAAAGGAAAAGACAATATTAGGAACTTCGATCACATAAATCCAGAAATCTTGCCTTTTTCAGCTCCTCAAGCTTGGCAACATAGACACTCTTGATTTCATCTTCACCATCCTCATACAACCAGTCTTCAACCTCTTGAAGTCTAGCAATGAACTCGTCTTTCTCGGAAGGAATGACAAACTCCTGGTATTTGTCATTAAGCTGGATGCAATAAAAGAAAACGAAAGATCAGGCACGACTATTATAGTTTGGGCATAAACGACGATCCACCAAGTTACACTGCGCCAAATACCTTGTTTCTCATGTCGTAGACATAGGCTTCAACAGCATTTTTCCGATCCTTTGTTTCCTCCATCACACGATCTTGCAAAGCTAATTCAAACTCCTTTTCAACTGCCTTTTGCAAATCAACTGGTGACAAACCACCATGAACCAGCTCAGTGACTGGTACATTTGTTTTCTTAACCTTCTTCTTTGTAGCATCAGCCTGTAAGAAAGACAACATAACATAAGAGCCACTAAAAACACAAATTCCAAAGTGCAACATCATGAAACTTAATAGGAGTTCAACTGCAATAGCTTTCCACGCAGAAACCAATAGCAAATCAACCATCTATCTATTCAAAGAGCCTTTAAAGTTCCCCAAATTTTATTATATAAATTGAGAAGCTTGACTCAGCGAAACAGAGCAAGGAAATTAACTAAATTGTAAAGCAAAGTTCATCACAGAAAAATTAAAATTTAAAAATAAAATAAAATAAAATAAAAGATAAAATCAGAAAAGGGTCAGCCTAACTGCATTTCAGTACTATAGAGACTCTGAAGGCAGAAGACCACACCCACCAAGGTGCCACGTTTTAGAAAGACAATTTCACAAAGCAAAATTATATTCATCACAAATCATGCAACCCAAAAGGTAACGTCAAAGTCGAGACATTCACTTCTCTAGCAATTGAATTATATTCACAAAGCAAAATCTAAAGTGACTTGTTAGGAAAAAGATTAATAGCTAACGCCTATAAGTCAATTTGCACTACAAGCCTGCGTAATACCTGGACCTTAACGTCAGAAGCAAGTGAAAGAGGTCACAAATACCTTGGCATCAGTGTCCATCTGCACTGGCTTATCATCAGCTTCAGACGTAGACTTCCCCCCTGATTCAGGGGTACCATTTTCTGCAGCTGTTGCCTCCGCAGCACCCTTGGCGTCTTGCATGTTTACATCAGCTTCACCAGCAGGAGTCTCATTTGCAGTATCATCAGTGTCCATTTTAGTAGTTTCCTTCACCACAGGAACCTCAACTTCTTCCTCTTCCAAGAGCTGAAATAACAAAGAAAATCCACAAGTCATGTAAACATGAAAGTAGATACAACTTACATCACCACATTCACCAGTAACCAAATTAGTAGTAGACTCACTGTTGCTGATTCAATAGCCACAATTCCATGAAGATTCAACCGCACTCTGACTTTAAGCTTTGCACGATCACCATTAGTTGATTGAATAGGGCCAATCTGTCCATTCCCCAGAAATATATAGAGGGACAAAAGCATAGTTAGAATAGCAGTAGAAGCATGATTGCCAACAAAAAATTGCATGTTGTAATAACATATGATAGATACGTAACAAAGTAGCCAAGAGTACTACTAACCGTGTATGAACTAATCTTTGCTGGAGCCTGCAACTCACTGACATCAGCATACTGCACATCAACAGCAAAAGTACCTGACCGGAGGATTGTTACAGCCTTCAAACAGGGTATAGTACTCCCTTTAGGAATTACTGTTATAGTTTGCTGCCCCTCTGCAGCCTCATTCTGACCATCAGCAGCAACCCCTTTCCACGACAATGAAATGGGAAATGGGAAACTTTCATTAACCTGCAGCAGGGGAAAAAAGTATAAGAAAAGGGAAATGATATGAAAATAATCCAGCAGCAAAATAACACTAAGCATTTAGGTTATCCCTAACTAACAAATGGTAGTTTAGGAGCGCCTTTTAAGCCACACATAATGATAATGTATACTCCGTACAGAAATTTACAAAGTATGGCAGAGTACAGATGACACTTAATGCACAGATGACAAACCAAAGGTCAGCTGCAACTTCATCACAACAATCTCATGAAAAGAGAAGTTTAAAATGGAACCCAAATGTAGCCACATCAGAAGCCAAACAATAAACACATTAGACCGCAAAAGAGTGTACAGTATAAGCAGCAGACCACCATATCCATTAAAAAAGACAAAGTGGAATGTAAATCACTCACCTGAAATTCTTTGACTTTGAATGTAGGGCTGAGAATTGCACACTGTAATGCACAGCCCTTTGCTACACACTCACTGGCATTCATTGTGCGGCGAGGATCCTTCCCAAAGAAGTCGGTCAAAATCTTCAAAACAGCAGGAATCCTAGAAGCTGAGCCTACCAACTCAACAGCATGAATTTGGTCAACTGTAAGACCTGCCTCTGCAAGAGCCTTTTCCAAAGGCTTCTTCACACGCTCCAAAATTGGTATGCAAATTTGCTCAAACTCCTCCCTCTTGATGAAGCCTCTCACATCCTTCTCCTCCATAAGGCACTCAATGTTCAATGGCGCCTCTGGATTAGCACTGAGAACCTTCTTCAACTTCTCACAGGCTGCTCTCAGCCTGAGGCAAGCTCTAGCGTTCTGATAAACGTCAATCTTATACTCTTCCTTGAACTTAGCAGCAAAATGCTGGAAAAGAGCATCATCAAAGTCACGCCCACCCAAAGACCGGTCGAACGAGTGAGCCAACACTTTGAGTTGGGCTTTCTTGAAAGCAGCAATGCATACTTGCAAACTTGAATGTCCAACATCCACAAATGCAACATTTATTGGGTCACTTTCAGGTAGATCTGTCTTGTAGATTCCATAAGCCAAAGCAGTAGCCGTCGTCTCATGAATCAATCGCAAAGGATGAAGTCCAGCAATGGTTGCTGCATCTATCACAGCTCTTCTCTGAAGATCAGTAAAGTAAGTCGGGATTCCAATGCAGCAATCAACAACTGCAGCATTCAAATTCTTTTCTGCTATGCCCTTCAAATTCGAAAACAGCATACCCAAAACCTGAGTCGGGGTGAATGTTTTGGTTTCTCCCAAGTACTTCACGTGGATCAAAGGATATCCATCAGGACCTTCAGTCACCATAAATGGCATTGATTTCAGATCCTTCTGGAGCTCAGGATCAGAAAATTGCCGACCTATTAATCTTTTTATCTGTGAGATAGTGGTTTTAGGGTTCATCATCGCTGATGCCGCTCCAGCTGTCCCAATAAACCGCTGCTTGTCACCAAAGCAAACAATTGCAGGGGTCTCTCGTTTAGATTCATCATTCAGCACGACGTCAATTCCTCTTTGCCTTGCGACAGCAACGACACAGCTCTCATTACCAAAATCAAACCCGACCACGCTCATCTTTATCACAATACGCGATCAACCTGATGAAAACAAGATGCATAGCAGCATAGGTAAAATACTTTGTCAAAATCGGGTCTTCCAATCCACTAATCCACACTTAAAACCATAAAATCGGGAAAAGCATGCAGAAACAAAATGCCGAAACACTAATTACGAGCAAATTATAAATATAAATTCTTAAACAAACTGCCAATAATTTTACTAGCCCAATCCTTTCCTATAGACAAATGCAGCAACAAACGCCACTCAAATGTTTCCATTTTCAACCTTTTCAATTCAAAAAATTCCAGGTAAATGAAACCATTTTCAATCCTTCACCAAGCATCAGATATTATAACCTATCACAATGTGTTCATCAAAAATTCATACAGATTCGTGATTGTGAGCTGAAACATCAATCTAATCAAATTCGAGCATAATCAATTACAAAATTATATCATAAATTGCCTCTACAAAAGCAACAAAAAATAACGACAGAAAATTATAAGTATAATTCACACCTAAAACAATCTCAAGCAACAAAAGCAAACAGATCTAAATTAACCAAAAACAATGAAGAACAAATCTAAATCTGAAGAACAATCGAAAAAAACTAGGGTTTGTAGATGAAACGAACCTCGAAGAAGAAGATCTAATGGCGCAAAGAAGATCGGACGGCTGAGAAGAGGAGAGAGAAACGACGTGAAGAAAGGGGGTTCTGGAAAATCCCCTAAATATGCACTTTGTTAGAGAGAGAAATGAGGTGGTGGTGTTGTAGGGCGGAAGAGAGAGAGAGAGTGGGGGAGATTTACAAGGGTTTTAAATATCGAACCAAATGAATGGTCAGGGGTTTATATGTAATTAACTACTTCGTGACGTCTCTAGAGAAAATGGTTTGTTCTAGAAACATCCTTTTGAATCTTAGGAGTACGATGCGCTTACCGTTTACTTCTGTTTTATTGGTGTTTAGGGCGTTAAGGGGGTGTGATTAAATTAAGCTCGAAATCGAGCGCGGTTAAAGTTTGCTTTGGGTAATAGGCTGATAGCTAATAGGGTTGTTTATTAAATAAATTAGGTTAGGTCTCATCTCATGTAATTTTCAATAACTATATTTTAATTTAATACTGTATTACATTTTTTGACTTTCATATTCATATCATTTGAATGTTGAAGAACAACAAAAATGACAAGAGAAAATCACACTAAGAATAAACGCCATGTGTCATTCCTGACAAGTATTATTGAAGTATCCATAGAATATTAATTTATATATGTAAAAGATTTTTTAAATAGATTTCTTTTCAAAATAAAATAAAAATTAAGAATACACATGAGATAACACGTGTTATTGCTGGTGTGTCTTTTAGTATGTAGTTATTATAGTTATTATTATTGAGCAGGAGTAGTATTTAGCCCGACTTTTTGATGTAATTTTTTTTATCAACAGGTTGTTCTCTTGTATGTTTAGATTTGTTTTGGATTGAGATATGGATTAAGAAGTAGTTGTACAGTATTGGCTGGGTTCATTTTATAACTATTTTCATTAAAAGGAATTGAGGATGATAAGTTAGTATTTCACATATATTATGAACAACCTAACTACCCTTTTCATTTTCAACCAAATCATTACCAGTTCTTATCATTAATAGTGCAATTAGATAATCATTTGAATCGAGGGGCGAAATGAGAGAAAAAGGAATTAGGGCAATGTAATAATCCTAATTCCACTATCCACACATGTGAACTGCCAAATTACTTTACTAATGATACAAATCAATGTATTACACTTTGACAATTGATTGTGAAATATAGGTTTAAATCATTAACTCAACAAATTGACCACTACTTTGATTTTGAAATTGACATCTAAATTAAGATTGGCAATTTATTAGAAAAACATTGTAAATTTCACAGTAGCATACCTTCATTTTCAAGAAACTAAACATAAAATTGGGGAAAATTGTATAAATTGCTGCAAAATTAAAAATCAAAATTCAACTCTAATGGTTTGTTTATACTTCACATACATCCAAAAAGAAAAAAAAAAGTAAGTTTCAGAATATTATTGTATTCAAAAACAAGGAAGAGACATTGAATAGGCGAGGAAGAAGAAAAGAGAAATATTAATAGAAAACAAAAGGCTATTGAGAAAAAAAATATCTAAAAAAAAAAAGCTAAATTTTTTATTGAAAAAATGAAATGCATACCAGGAATGTTGTGAAATAAAGATGAAGAAAACCATTATTATGATTGTTGGTAAAAAAAAAAAAAAAAACAAAGGTAACAGAAGATGAAAAAAATGAACAATAAAATGAAATGAAAGAAATAAAAGATAAAAATGAAAAGAAAAAAAAAACTAAAGAAACGCTTCACTAAATTCAAAAGGACCCACAAAAAAAAAAAAAAAAGGCCAAAAAAGGAAATGTGGCATGTTAATTTTCCTATTATTAAAGATAGTATATATGAGTCGAGTTTTGAACATGATTTGAAGATTGTGTCATCAATTGAAATTTTTTATATACACCCAGGTGTAGCACCTAGGTGTATATAAGGTGCAAGTTCCATATAAGAATACCTTTAGCTTTTTTTTTTTTTTTTGCTCATTTAAAATCTTAAAATCAGAACGCGCTGGCACACACACACACAAAAAAAAACAAAAAAAAAAAAACCCTTGGGGTGTATATAAAAAGTTTTGGTTGTCAATAAGGTTAAAAATGAATTAAGGTTCAATCGTTTATTTAAGTTTAAGAGAAGTTCTTCATTTTCATTATGCTTATAAGTTACTCACTTGATTATGTCCATTAACAAACTAAGTAGTAGTTCATTTTCATTTAAACAAAAAATCAACAACAAATTAGTTCATTTTGATGTTAATTGATCAATTTTTAAGACGAATATCAACAAGCTAGCTGGTTTGTAATTGTTTAATTGAACATTATTTTATCAAAGTGAATGATATTGAATGGCTTTAGGTCTTTACCAAATACTAGTACTCTGTAAAATGTTTTGCTTGAACCTTTTGACTTGCAATTGTGTATTTATTATAATGGTTTAAATTTACACTTTATTTTCATTTTCATCTAAAAGTCATAAGAGTAAAGTTTGTTTATAGAAATGGAAAAAAAGAAATCATTTATAAACTCTAATGGGAATGAACAAGTTCGTTGCTTTAAATTCTTGGTAATTACTATAACCAAATAAGCGAACTAATCGTTAACAAATTTTAAAAGTTTGTTTGTTAAATGAACGTTAAAACTTGGCTTGAAACTCGTTAGTTATACTTTTTCATTTATCAAACTTGCCCACAAAAAAATATATGACCCCTTTTATTTTCTAAATAGCTCTGGTGACCTAGTAGCTCAGACTCTCAGAGTAGCTTTATATATTTAGTCATCTTACTGCGGGTTTAAAGCCCTACCTTCTAAGGCATAAATATCATCTCCTCACCAAAGACACCAAAACTTCAAAACATGGTTGTTGAGCTTAATGCTCAATTTTTCAATTAATATATGGATAACTAAATTAAAGTTTATTAGTCAATATGTATAGCTCTTGTTATGTTCACTTTATCCAAATAAATTACTCTATAAAAATAATTTATATCATTAAAAATAATTTAAATTCTCTAAGTAAAATAAGTTCATTTTAGTAAAAATATTTTTTAATTAGTAAAAAACAATGATTTTAAAGAACAAATATAATTTCTCGAAAAAAATGTATAACAAGGAAAAATTCAAGCTACTTGAAAGAATACCTTGTGATTAAGTGTATTAATTATTGAATTGTACTGGTAATAAATATAGAAAAGTACAAATAAAAAATTAATAAACTAAATAACCTGTTTAGTAAATAATAAACAATACAAAAAACAATTTATATATTTGCGAGGAAGAGTAGTTATTTCAAAAGATATGGTTTTTTCTTCTCCTCATTCTAAGAGGGAGACTTTCTTATTTTACTATCGAGGGTCCAAATCTAATGGATTGATGTAGATTTGTTTTGTTTGATAAAAAATTACATATGAGATCGCAAAAGTTATTTAGGGCTCGTTTGGTAGAATGTAGAAATTGTAAATTCCTTGAAATTTAATTTTCCATGTAATTGGATATCCCATAAAATTTTAATTTGTGTTTGGTTACATATGGGAAGTGAAAATTCCCATGGAATTTTTCACTTACCTAGGTCTTCCCCCTAGGTCTCGGTAGGTAATTAAATTCATCCATTTTTGTAGGAAGTGGAAATTCTTAGGCATTTCTAAATCCCATGAATTTGTCTACCAAACACCACAAAAGTTATAATTTTTAGGAATTTTAATTTTCCATGAATTTTTTTTTTGTCAACCAAATGACACTTTTTATTTTTTTTTTATTTTTTTATATACAGTCACATGAATTAGGTAAAAAGTAATAACAGGTGTTAGATTGTCTTCCCAAAACAGTTGTATTTTCTAGCGATATAAGCGAAAGATGTTCTACCATGTAAGATCTATTCAAAGATTATAGTAATTTATGAATATATAAATAATCTTTATTTGATTCCGCATTTGTAAACAAAATTCAAATTTCTTTTGTAGATATCACATTACTTTTTATTATTTACTGTATTTGATTTTACTATTCAAACAAATAATATACTACCATTTTCTCTATCAACAATGTTATATTTTGACCTTTTGGGTAGTCTTTACACTACATATTATAATATGATATCCACTTACTATGGCTACTAGTCAATTCATGGGTAAACAAGTTATTTGTTTTAGATGGAAAAATACACAAGAAATTAAGACAATCTTCTTTGAAAACTTACTCCTAATTAATTTATCAAAACAATCAACATAAGAAAATTAACTACTCCGTATCTACGAATGGATCAATATTCAAATGAGCTTGCACAAAATGGCCAATGAAGCAACATAATTTGCATCTCGATTGCTTTCTTTGTAGATATGACAAGAGTCAACAGAAGATAAATCACGGAGAGTCTGTTCGAGTGTGGGTCTTGTAGGTAGGGTTTGCATATGAAAATATTACACCCACATCTATAAGTTGTAACCTATCCGATGCCACCTAAACTCATACCCCACTCGAACCATATAGGGTTTCGGAAAATACAAACTATTGCGTGCGGCAATTCACACCCAATATTTTGTGCCACGGGCCACGGCCTATTTTCCCTTCAAACACAACTACTACTGTAATAAGAAGCCCACCCATATCATTCATTTCAATTCTCAAAGAAAATTGGTATTTTAGGGCTCATAATTCACAGAACAACATCATTATGCTTGAATCAGCCAACCAAATTGAAGAAAATGATGCATTTTCCGATTGAATCGAAAACCCCTCAAAACGAAGATGACAATGACGAAGGTGAAGCGGTGCAGTGGAGTTTACTGCTGGTGATGCGTTGTGGACGGTGGTTGGTGATGCGGTGCCGATTTGCGGTTGCTGGGATCGGCGGTGGCGTGAGAAGATTGTTCGGTGGTGGGTTTTGTTGGGTTTGATGTTAAAGAGGACGATGTGTTCGATGGTGGAGTTGGTGGTGGTGGACATTGTGGAACGGGTCGTGAAGGTGGCGCGGAGATCAGAGGTGACGGTGGTGGTTGATGCTGTTATTTGGTGGTGTATTATTGCTGAGAAGGTGGTGCGGCCAGGGTTGAGGGTGAGTAGTGATCGTGGGTTGGTTTAGCAACAGGTTGCAGGGGAGTTAATGGGTGGAGTAAGAGAAGTGTGGCTGCTTGGGTTAGTGAGGTGGTAAGCAGGGGTCGAGGTGGCAGTGGAGTGTGGACTTGCAAACTACTTGGAGCGACATATTTGGGGTTATTGAGTTTGAGTGAGGGAGTGAATTAGTGGGATTTTATTTGAGTGAATTGTTGCGCAAAAGAGGTAATTGATGTTAAACCTCAAACTCATTTGAAAGAGAGAGAAAGAGGGGGAAAGAGGAGAGAGATGGAGATAAAAATACTTTGTATGTTATTAATCATAATAGTCAACAATTGACGCATATCAGCCAGTAAAAGGAACATATCATCCAATACCTTCTCTTTGAAAAATAAGACCCACACTCATATAGTCATATTTAAATGTAGGCTTTGACAAAATTTGGGTTGGCCCTCGACCCAATGCCATATTGCCATCCCTACTAGGCTACTAGTTCTAGTAACTATGAGTACAATAAAAATCTAATCTAATATATATATAAATAAAATAGGCATTTTTGGAGAGCATTCGGAGCGTCACGTAAGAAATATACTTATTTCGACCAATAAGAAGAAAGATTTGTATTTTATTTTTGAATTAAAAAATTATGTCGCCACCTAGATAAAAGTAACGAATTAGATTTGATATATCTAAAATTTTGATGACACGTAAATTATAATCCACGAATTAAATTATTTTAATGAGAAAAATAAAGTAAAACTATAGGAAAAGATAAATTTATTAATTCAACACTACGAGTATAAGAAATCCAAAAAAAATATACTAAAAAATATTTAAATGATAAACGCTTGTAATAAAGTTTGATACCTATCATTATAAGATAAATTTTGATTGTATTTATGATAAGAAAATACAAATTGTTTGTTAATTATAATTAAATTAAAATTTATGATACCTACCATTATAAATTGACACATCATACGACACAAACAAAATTTCGTATCAATAAAAAACCCCGTCAAGCAAATTTTGTGTTTATTTTTTGGTCATCAATGGCCGGGTAATTTTAAGCTTAATTTTTAAAATCCTATGTTTAAAGTAGTATTTCTAATTATTACTTACATCGTATTAATTTGGGATACTCAACGATTAGATGTTTATATTTTATTTAATAAATGTTTTTTTACATGCAAATCTAACACATCATACGACACAAATAAAATTTCGTATTAATACAAAACTCCATCAAGCGAATTTTGTGTTAGTAATTTTGTGTTAGTTTTAGGTTATTAATGTCCGGGTAATTTTTAAAATCTTATGTTTAAATTTATATTTGTAATTATTAGTTACATTGTATTTATTTAGGATACTTAACGGTTATTTGTTTATGTAATAGCATAAGATTAGATGTTGTATACATAATATATGGATGGCTTTGGTTATTTTTTGGAGATGATGAAAAAATTCCAATACATAGATTTGATTTTATATTGTGGATGAGGTTGATGATTCTATCGAAATAAAAGATATGGTAAAACAATGAATACAAATTTAGAATTTAAATTATTAAAAATTTATCATTTTATATAACGGAAAAAATATCATATTTACAATTTATTTATATTTAATAAATTCATTATAAATTACTGTAAAAAAAATAAATGTTAAACTTTTTGTAATTTTGTCTGAAATTATTAAATACAATAAATCAAATAATTAAAAATAGAAAAAACCGTGCATTGCACGAGCTTCCATCTAGTAACTTCTAAGAGAAGCTAAAGCAAAGGTTTTCGCTGAGAAGGTACGAGTCCGTACGAGTCTACGACCTTGGTTAGTCAGGACTAAAATCGCAATACTCAGTTACTCGCATAACCTGGACAAATTGGCGGGAAATTCCATATATTCTCAATTTAAGCAACCCCATTTCCCCCTCCAATTTCTAGGGTTTATGTTTTCTGTGATAGATGATTATTAGCTTTCCATTCCCCAAATTAACAATTTTAATTATTCAATAGCAATGCCGATATACAACATCAGAGGAATCAATGTTGATTTCCCCTACAATGCTTACGATTCCCAGATCGATTACATGGATAAAGTCATTCAATCACTTCAACAAGTAAGCTTTTACCTTTTCAATTCATTTTTTGGGGATAATTATTGTCGTATATTATTTCAATTATTTCCTCAATCTTAGAAATGCCGCAGAATCATAGAAAATTTCGACATTGTTTTAATTTTTAAATACTACCCTATTCCGGATTTAATTGTCACGTTACTAGTTCAAATTACGACTGTCAATTAGTAATTCGGGATGCAGTGAGTGTATCGTGTAGTGTTTTCGGGAGTTTTAGTTGTCCATTGAGGATTTGAGACACTGAGTTATCTTGTTTGTATACGAGTATAATGCTTTTTATTTTTATGTGAATTAATTTACTTGGTAAGCATCATGGTTCGAATTGGCCGGTTTAGTGTAGTAGGCAGTATTAGTTTTGTTGGTGGATGATCAAATGTGAGATTTAATTGTCATGTTACTAGTTTAAATTATGATTTCAATTAGTAAAATGGGATGCAGTGAGTATGTCATGTGGTGTTTTCGGGTGTTTTAGTAGACGATTGAGGGTTTGAGGCACTAAGTTATCTTGTTTGTATACAATGCTTTTGAATTTGATGGGAATTAATTAGTTTGGCAAGCATCACGATTCGAATTGGCCGGTTTAGTGTAGTGGGCAGTATTAATTTTGTTGGTGGATGATCCATTGTGATTCATTGAATTGATGTTTATATGACAGAAAAGCAATGCATTGTTGGAGAGTCCCACAGGAACGGGGAAAACATTGTGCCTTCTATGTGCTACATTGGCTTATAGGGCAAGTTTGGGTCCTTTCACCACTGGTCTATCTGTGAATAAAAACGAGTCGTCAGATAGCCAGTCATCGCAGCCTGCTGGCTCATTGCTTCCAAAAATTGTATATACTTCTCGGACTCACAGTCAGCTACGACAGGTGATTCAGGAATTGAAGAAAACAAATTACAGGTGAATATGCTGAGTGTACGCCTGACTTTGCTTTAAACAAATTGTGACAATTTAAATCAAAGTCCTTTCTGTATTGTGCAGTTGTGCTGGTATAGAATTTAGATGTGTTTTCTTTGATCTTCGCTTATGTGTACTGAGCTTTCTTCTTTTGACATTTTCCGTTCCTTATTGTCAGCCGAGAAGCATGTTTTTGTATGAATGCCTTACAAATACAACTATAAGATCTAGCTCTTCGAATTTTTTTCCTTGTTAATTTTAAATTTATATGATGTGATATACAAAGTATATTTTTTTGGGGGGCGGGGTTACTGGCTTACTGCCATTTCATTAACTTTATTAATTAATTATCTAGTACTTGCAGTGTAGTCTTGTACATCACATAATGAGCCATTGATTTTGGTCCCACTAGTTGTTGTACTATTTTCCTTTTTTTTCAATAATATATTTTCTCACATTCATTTTCTTTGAATGTGTGGCACAGGTGCTTAGTTGATTATGTTAAGCTGCATTATCAAATTTTTATATTATTATGCTTTGTTTGATACATGAGTTGATCATTGTGCAGACCGAAAATGACTATTTTAGGATCTCGTGAACAACTTTGTATTCATGATAAAGTCAAGTTACTTAAAGGGAGAGCACAAACCAATGCTTGCTCTTTTGCTCGAAAAAGACGGAGCAAACATTATTGTAAACATCACAAGCTTACTACCAGTATTATCTTTTTCTCCCTTTATATGACATATTTTCATTAAAATATAAATGATTGTTCTGAATGAGCATGAGAGAATTGTGATAATGAATTACTCCTATCAACAAATTTATGCCCATTGCCCTTACCTCTCATAATTAAGAATTCTCTGACTTTCTACCAAAAATCCCTCCTACAGTCACTCCATTTTTAACAGTATATGTTTGGAAATCTAATTCTAACTTTATATGTAGGAAACGTGGCATTTATTTCATGCCATCCTAATATAGTATACTGTATACTTGACTATTGATTTTAGCCTAAAGGACTATTCTACAAATTTAATATTAGAGCAATGAGATGGACCCTTATAAAAAAAACTTTAGTTGGCTCATTGACAATGTCACCAAAGCTCTCTTTTGAAAAATTTCCATTCCATGTTCACGTTGTTTATATTCATTTGATTTATTTGAAGTTGTGATTTTAGAAGGTGGATGAAATTAAATTTGTTGTGCTGCATTTACAAGGCTTAAATCTCCATTGTTAAGGTTGTGCTTACATTTTGTTCTCCCTTCTCATGACTTATGATTCAAAATTTTTCGTAAATCCCATCATGCTATGTCTCCTTGTGATTTATTGATGCAATGTCTCCTTGTGTTTATGTCTTAATGATTAAAGTTTCCTTGTAATTTTGGTAGGTTTGTGGCATGTATTACACTAGTGAATCCTATTTGAATCTATTATTGGAAATTGAGTGATAATAATTCTCTCTTTTGACGTTCCTGAGCTGTTTTAAAGATGTTTCCCTCTAGTTGGGCATAGATTTGTACATGATTGTCTCTCCTTTACATCTAACATCTGTAGTGTCCGTACTTGTGTGTTTTTTGAACCTAAAATGCTGTGTGTTTTACTTCTTTGTTTGGCAGATTTCGTCAAAAGCAATCCTCACATTGGAGATGAACCTATTGACATTGAGGATCTACTTAACGTTGGGAAAAGCTGTGGACCGTAGGTGTTAATACTAGTATACTTATTTTTCTTCCTTGAGCTCCTACCCCTCCACCCCCTCTTTCGTATGAACTTAATGGTGACAAGCAATTGATGAGCTTTGCTTGTATGCTATTTTATTATTGTTTAGCGAGATAGGTGACCAGTTACTTTTGTGTAGGTGCCCATACTATGTGTCACGGGAGCTGATTAAATCTGTTGACATATTGTTTGCCCCCTACAACTATCTCATTGAACGTGCATATAAAAAGTCCCTTGGAATAGAGTGGAACAGCAGCATATTGATCTTTGATGAAGCTCATAATTTGGTGAGTAGGATATCTCGTATTTTGTTTCTGATGGAGGTTTCTGTTAAGTCTCCAATATTATACAACTGGCTTTGTCATTTTAATACTTTAGTACTTTTGCATGTAATTATATTGTTCATTAGAGTTTATTGTGTGCATGCTTAAACATAATATTGATAATCATCTCTGTATTATATACCTTGCTTATGGTTGGGGCTCCAGGTAATTCCAGGCGGGTTATAACCCCGAACCTAATCTCCATAGTTTCTTGATTTTCTTCCCTCCTCTCCTCCTCTCCCCGTTCCCTCACACCCTTGTCCATGAAAATCTATCCAATCACCCAAGGGTGGGCAAATAAGTTGTCCTTACGGTCTACCAACCAGCCACTCTGATTCTTATGCGTACGCTTTAATAATAGTTTAAACTGGGCTTTAATTGTTTTTTCGTAGACTACAAAAGAGATTTAACAATATTCATGTCAACAATGGATATATGCTCACTACTATGTTCATGATGGATTATTCTGGCTTATTCCAGTAACAATGCTTCAGCCTCGTCCCCTGGGCAAAGCACCCCCTCCCCTCTCTTTCCCATAGAACATGCACCAACATTTGGTTTTTCTTTTTTAATGATGTTAGAGGAATTTATTCCACCTCCCTCCTTGACTTGTTTTGTTTCTTGCATCATTCATTTTTTCATTGTGAAAATTAGGAAATAAGCTGTTAGGTGGAAATATGTTACAGAATTTCTTTTCCAGTTAACCCTAACCCCAACCAGATCCACCCTCTTTGCTAGTTAGCCCTTGCCCCAACCCCAAGCACCTGACCCACTCTCTGCCACCCCACTTGAATTGCCCTAAGCCACTATTACCACCACCACCACAACAGGTACAGACGTACACCCTTTTCAGGGAATCCACAGATATACCTCTTCCCCAAATGTCTTTGACTCCCATCGTCATCGTCACCAGTACTGTAGCAAAGATCAACCACCACATTTACTGTCACCGACCTCAAAGACACAAATAAGAGAGAGAGAGAAAAAGAGCGGAACCACCATCGCCATCAAGTTTTGTCCTAAGACGGGTGTGTTCGACACTAGTTTTTGAGTAGCTTTTAAATAACTTTAAAGTAGTTTTTGGTGGTTTGACCAAACTTAATAAATAATTGAGTGTTTGGCAACATAGTTGTGGGGATAGTTCTTAGTTGTGGAGGAAGCTTATATCAAAAGCTAAAATTATTAGTTTTCGAAAAATAATGGTAGTTGATTTTTTTCTTTTCTTTTCTTTTCTCTCTCCCTCTCCCTCTCCCTCTCCTTTTATTTTTATTTTTTTTAATTATATTTTTTAGGAAAAATACTTCCTGTGTTTTCTTTTAAATGCAACACACCCTTTGGGCACACTTTTTTAGGTGTTGATTAGTGTAGGTAAACGAGCAACTATAACAAAATAATTTGAACACCAAGTTTAGAAAAAGGTTAGGTACTATATGTATAAAGTATTTTGATTAATTTGTTCGTTTACATTGTTTAATCTCTTCTTAAAAGTGCATGTCGAAAAGGTGTGTTGCATTTAAAAAAAACAGAGGAAGTATTTATTTTTACATTTTGATGGGCTAGTCAACAACTACTTTACTGAACACTTATACTTTAATCATCTATCTTCAAAGCTAATAACTTGTTGACAGCTAATTGTTATTCCACAGCTATCAGCTACATTTTGGTCAACATGGCCTACAATTAGAGAAAGATCTATCCCTTCAAGTTTCACCAAAATAATCTTTGAACTATGCATTCTCTTGTTTCTAATTGCTACTTTTTGGGGAATTTCTGAAATTTTGGGTTTCATGTTTGAAGAAATTCATCTCATTCTTGTGAAATAGAATTTGGTGTATGTGAACTTTGGTTTAGTAGGTGCTGCTGAAACAAATTATTAGGTTATAAATGTAAAAGAGTAGCGGTGGTTTTCTGGCGTACCATAGAGTTCAGGTGAGCTTTGGGAGTGGTCTAATATCTGGTAAGGAGAGAGAGGTTGACTGGTTGGTGATGTGGTATTAGGGTATTTTTGACATTTTCACTTGCTCTCACCTTTTCTTTGGTTTATGTTCCTTTCCACTTGGTTGCAACTTGCAAGTTTAAACAAGAAGTTTGTAACTTAATTAGTTAATTATATACCTTACATTTTCATGCAGTAACTCAGCCTTTTGCAGTTCAATCTATATTATTTTGACTCATAAAAGAGTGGAAAAATTTGTCTTCCTTTTATGTTATTTCTATTGCTTAATTTGAAATGGAAATTACTTGCTTTCTTAGCCTGGCACTGCATCAAAATAATTTTGAGTAGCAGTTGAGTTTGAAGTTTCTCTGTTGTGTAAAATGCAGGAAAGCATATGTTCTGATGCAGCCTCTTTTGACTTGCCTTCTTCATTGTTGTCTGCCTGCATTTCTGAAGCAAAAAGCTGCATTGACATATCTATCCAAAGAAGAGATATAGAAAAGTCCAGTGACAAAAGCTCTAATCCTGACAACTTTGCTATTCTTAGAGGTATTAGATTTATGATTGGTAGACTGGTACTCTGGCCGTGCTTGATGTATGGGGACTTATGGGAATAGGTTTGTTATATTTTATATGGGATTCCCACTGGCCTTTGCCCTGAAATTGAGTTTGATACTTTCGCTCTGTTGTTCAAACAGCCCTTTTATTGAAGCTTGAGAAGAGAATAGCTGAAGTGCCAATTGAGTCCAAGGAACTTGGTTTTACTAGACCTGGCCCTTATATTTATGAATTACTTGCTGATCTAAATGTCACCAGTAAGACTGCAAGCATGCTCACAGGAAATATTGAAGAAGCTGTTCTGCTTCTTGAAGAAGGTAAACAAGGAGCCTTTGTCAGTTGACGAGCTTGCATGATCTGAGTTACTGACAATTGTATATATATCCCTTCCCCCTTGTCACCTTATGTGGATATGCTTGTCTGCATGGATGCTTGTACTTCTGAGAATCCATGTATATGCGTATGTGAAAACTGTTACCTTTGACACTATCATATGTTGCTCTCAATATCCATGTCTATGCTGTAGATGCCAACGAAGTCAAAGTAAAGAGTCACATGGAACCTCCTGCAAGTTGGAGACTATGGGTGATATTCTGAATATGATCTTTAGAGATGGAGATACTTCTCATGCAAAGTATTACCGTGTAAGTTCTGCTATCCTCGATCACATGCTCCATTGTTTAATTGCTTTCCTTGCCAAAAAGGTGATGTCTGACAAGTCCACTTTGCGTAACTGCAGTTACATGTTCAAGAGCGTTTGGCAAGTGATTTTGATGCTAATAAAGGTAAATCTTCATGAGTTGCTTAAATCTGGAGTTTAAATGTTTTAATAGATGAAATGAAGTTTGTTGACATGTTTTTATGTTTAAGTGAATATCATTTTGTCCAGGTATCACATTTATAATTTATAATTTGTATTAGTAGTCTATTAAATACTTCCTCTGTTTTTATTTAGTTGCATCGCTTTTGTAATTGCGGACTCCTAGGCAATTTTTGGAGTAGAGAGAGATAGAGAGAAAAAATAAAGAGGGACCATGTGATAGGAGAGAGAGAGAGAAAATTTATTAACTAAAAGGAAAAGTGATGCATCTAAATTGAAACTTCCATTTTTAGAAAGTGATGCATCTAATAAAAAACGAGGAAGTATGTTATTCTCTGAAAAACTATAACTATGTACTCCATATATAATTTTCCAGTGCGTTTCAGTCAAGGTCTGGAGTGGACAAGCCTGATGACTTTTCCGCAATCACTAGCCCCTGCACTACTTAGTAGCTTCGAGTACTGCTTTGTTGATTTACTCTGGTGAAACATGAGTTATAGATATTGATGCTTATTTGGGGAGGGGGGGATTGACTGATAGGAGGTGAAAACATGAAAATATTCATGTCTACTCTACATTATCATGGAAGTGTTGTCAGGGTCAGGACATATTCTCTCATCGTTCAGCATCATTAACACTGTTTATAAACTTTGTCTCTTAGAGTTAAAGTAAAGAGCTAACGTGATAGCTGTTTTTGTTTCATAGCTTACATGAGTTAAATTTGGTATTTTGTTTTCTTTACTTATTATTATCATGCTGGGAAAACCAAATGTGCAAGGTTGCAAACTCTTATTCTTGGTGAATAATACTGTGAGACTTGGGAGTTTGTATTTCTATGCTTAAGTGGTTGTACTCTCTCCATTCCAAAATATTCTTCACATTATATTAGTAATGTTGAACATATAGTTCAACAATTATTTATATACTCCCTCCGTTCCACAAAGTTCTTCCCATTTACTGTAGATACATATAGTTGCTTATCAATGTTGAGGTTGAGGTCGTGGAGTAGTGGCATCGCTCCCCACCTCGTACCCTTGAGGGATAGGGATCAAAGTTCCCGAGACTTAGTTGAGGGATTTCCCTTATCTGAGTTATCTCCCCCATTCTTCTTATCCTAAAAATAAAAAAGCAATTATCATAATAAAAAAAAAACATAGTCTCATACCAAGGAAGATACATAAAGTAATGTAAGTTGGTACATGTGATTACTTTTTGAGGAAAGAGATACAGTGTAATAAGAAATGTGATAAAAAAAGAGGGTCAAAGTGGGGTAAATTTATAGTATTCTTTTGGCAAAAAAGAAATAAAGAAAAAGTGGAAGAATTTCATGAAACAACCTTAAACTGATAGTGGGAAGAACTTCATGGTACGGAGGAAGTATATTTCAAAGATATGGCTCAATGATTATAAACATTTAGCTCAAAGGTAACATATAGTTCATAGATAATGGAGATAGGTCATCGATTTTTTAAAGAAGACAAAATGTCAGCAGTGAAAGTGAATGTACATAAGGATGAACATGTTTTTATATTTGAACATATATGTTCATAATTATTGAACTCTATGAGCATCAGGGACCAGAATGCACACACCGTGGTCCTAGGTCTGTGCTATTATTGGTCTGTAATTAGCATTTTTCTCTTGACATCATGACCCTTCCATTGAGTATTTTCTAATTTTTTTGTTCCTAAATCTCCAATACTGAGATACTATGCCTTCTAAATTTCAATTGAGAGAATTCCAAATATTTTCTTGGCATGTTAGAAGATTGTTTGTGTGATTTTTAGGGTTCATTGTCTGACAACATAGAAGTAATTTCTTATTAGTTTACATGTTCTAGTTCTCCTATTTTTCTCAGGAGCGTTTTTTGTTGGAAAAACTTGCTCACTTATTTTGCGGTTCAGGTAATGTGTCTGGCGCTAGGACACTCAGTTGGTGGTGCTTCAATCCAGGAATTAGCATGGAAGACTTCTCCAGAAGAGGTGTTGGATCAATCATTTTAACATCTGGAACGTTGTCTCCCATGGATTCATTTGCATATGAGTTGAAGCTGTAAGTTGGGACTGCTGGTTTTCTATGTTACACTACTACTATGTTTCTGATAGCTCTCTTACCACAACAAAATGTAATTTTCTCTTCATATCAGGGAATTCCCCATACGATTGGAGAATCCTCATGTTATATCGTCAAGTCAGATCTGGGCCGGAGTTGTACCAGTGGGTCCATCTAATTATTCTTTCAACTCTTCTTACCGGACTCGTGATGTCCTAGAATACAAACAGGAGCTGGGGAATGCCATAGGTATGCTGGACTGAATATCCTTCATTTGCCCTTTTAAGGTTTGATTGATGATAATTTTTAGGCATACTGTTAATCTGTGATTATAACTTCCGTTATGAGTTATGACTATGTATGGGAAGATATTGTATGTGAAAGATAAGAGATATCATGTCTCTCAATTTTTTGAGGGATCAAGATTAAAGAAAAAGAAGAAAAATTTATTGTGGATCACATGTAGATGAAGTCTGGCTTGTATTTGTCAAACTCTGTGGCTTGAGAAATGTATAGTATGCAACTTTCTCTTGTGATATTGTTTGTCCTCATCTTATTTAAGGAAAATATTATCCGGTCTCAGTGCAGGACCGTGGCTCAATGCTAGGAATCAGAATCAACAGTAAATTCAAAGCAATAAACAGAGAAGAATAAGCCCCAAGATAGGTTGTATTGATATTCAAGCCTTCAAGGTGAAACTAACACAACTTCCTTCTTTCAAGAGGAAGGAAAATTCTCTCCCAAAACTGATTTCTACAACTTTCTGAATGCCTCACTCACATACTCCCATTCTCAATGTGTTACAAGATTCCCTCTAACAAACTCTCAAACAGCAAAAAGGAAATAACAAACTTTCTCTTGATTTACTTAATTACCCCTTCTTGTAACAAACTCTCCAACTGATTCCAGCTCAACACTCAAGTGGCTGAATTGAATCCAGCCTTCCTACGAACATAAGTATATTGTATTTTGGGCTTGGAGCTACTGGGCTGATTCCTTGTACTCAATTTCCATATACATTATGTTCTCTGTTATGTGATCAACATTGCATACTTGCTGTTAAGAGGTTGTAGAATTTTAAAATGGAAGATCCTCATGCCGGGCTGACTGTTTCTACGTTAGCTTGGATGTTTGCAAACAATATATTCCAAGGGTTGCTGTTTAAGAGACATTGATTCAGAGTTGATTGGCCTATAGTTTAACTTATCTTTTGTTTACTTATTTATTGGGAGTAGCTTATCATTTTGATTATACACATCTCAGGCCTATAAAATTTTATATGCCTTTTGGAAGACCAATGCTTAAATTAGTTAAATAGCAGACCTATTCACCTATGGCATCAGTCGTATATCTTAGAGGATGAATCTAGCTTTTCAGAGAATTCAGAAGCTATGTTCAGTCTTCTATGAGATGTATTCTGTTAGCAAGAGAACATTAAGACAGTAGAAAAGAATGGGAGTGAAAATTTGTTTTGATAATCCTGCAGGATATTAAATTATGGCCTTTTCCAATTTTCCTTTCCCTGTTGAGCTGTAGTAGTAGCTCAGCTGGTTGGAGCTCTGCTCGAGTTCTTGGACATCCTAAGATCAGGGCTTGTGCTGTGTGTGTATGTGGTGGATTTTTTTTTTTTTTTTTTTGGGGGGGGGGATATTGTATCATTTCAGTCTTTATGCAGTGTGAAAGTTTATTATAATTTCCCTTTACCTGTTGTTTCTCACATCTGTCTCCTACTGATTCATTTTGCAGTCAATTTTGCTCGGATAGTGCCCGATGGCCTACTTGTATTTTTCCCGTCATACTATATCATGGAAAATTGTATCAGTTGCTGGAAGGATCATGTAAGAAATTGGATAAGTTTTTTTCCAGAGTTTGTGTTTGATTGGGCTTTAATGAAATGATTTAACATTGAGCTTCATTTTGCTAGTCTCGTGGAAATTTGGCTAGTCAAAGTACTATATGGGAAAGAATTTGCAAGTTTAAACAACCTGTGATTGAACCTAGACAGTCTTCATTATTTTCTACATCGATTGAGGTAACTTGACTGTTTAGCTTTGTCAATAGGCTGCCTTTTTTATGCCATTTTCAACTTGTGAACCTGATGCAATGGTATCAATTGCAGGATTTCACATCCAAGTTAAATAATCCATCTACATCTGGAGCTGTGTTTTTTGCTGTTTGTCGTGGCAAGGTACAAAATAAGAAATAGTGATGATGTAGCTCTCAATGTTATGCTGTTCGCTGGCACACTGAATTACTTAGGATCTAGGATCTTGAATATGTGATATATGCTTTTATGCAAATAAATTGACTTGGAAATTTAAACCCAAAAATATTTGATTAAGGATACAGATCAAAGGCGTTTCCCGTACCGGGGAAGTATTGGGTACGGGTATGGCCAAAATATCTCCCCGGGATGTCCCACTGAAAATGGGTATGGCTAACTTTTGTGAGTATGGAGCGCGTGATTATTTAGGACATCTTGGGGACGGCTTGACCGACAATCTACCGCCCCCCTTCTAAATTTGAAATTTCAGCCAATCAAAAAGATATAGGATCCAAAATTTTTTGTAAGACTTGATGATCTAGGGAAGCTGGTGGCCTGGTGCTATCGGCAAACCCATAAAATCGGGAAACCATACTAGTAAAATCATACTCTTATTTTATGTCCTAGTACTACAATGTGTCAGACAACAAACATACGAAAGATTAGTTACTATTTTTCTCTAATGATAATTAAAAAACAACTATGTTCACATATCAATTTATTTGCTGTTCAATACATTATATTAAGCTGTCTTTTAGTGGTGTGCAGTGTGATTCCTCCGATCTTTTTTAATCGCAACGTTAGGGAATTTATACTGTTCACATACTCCTTTGATCGTCTTTTATGAATTATACGTTTGAAAAAATATATATTTTATGTAGGATTTTATTAGATTCGTCTCGAAATATGGATTCAATAAATCAACTTTTTATAAATTTTACTAAGATATAGTTTAAGATAATGTTATAAAATGTGCATTGGCAAGCGTGAAATCCTCAATGTTGCGATTAAAAAAGAATGGATGAAGTAGATTTTAATATATTTTTTTCCCGAAACCATGCCTTACTGTTTTTGAAATTTTAATTTTTCCATCTCCTCACCCTTTCCCATATTCTTCCTCATATCTGTATCAGTGCTATTTAGGTCATACTTGAGTTCCCTGCAAATCCTATTGAATGCTCAAAAAATTTACAATTGTTCTAAGTATATACCTTCGATCAATAATCCCTTGATTTAAGAAGTAAAGTTCATTAGAAACAGAGGAAACACAAATGATTAAGGTTTTTGGTCATTCGGAGGTGGTCAGTTGACTGGTTGTTTATCAGTTTTATGCTGGTTTCAAGCAGGCGGGATAAGGAGTGGCTTAGTGGTTTAGAGGAAAAAAGAGGGCAGCTGAGTAAAAGAAATATGTTTCTTTTTTATGTTAACATAATATCATACTCATATCTGGACTTTTGGACCTGAGCCATTTCATTCGCTAGCCCAACTTCAATTTCTTGAGTCTCTTTTTCTTCTTTATGTTTGAAGATGTAATTAAATTTTGTACACATATTATATGTCAGAAGCACATTGCAGATCTGGACTATACTTGCGAGCTGAACCATTTAGGTTATCTGGTTCAGTATCCAGTAATGAAACTTATATCCTTGAGCCTTTGGGAGAAGTGTGCTTAAAGAAAACTCCAACCCCAATTATTAGCTTGAAATTTAAACTTTATTTTGGCATATTGCTGTTCTATTTTCATGTTTAAGTTGAAAATGAACTGCAGCTTCTTCAACCATTTTTCTTGTTTGCTCTACTGTGATTTACAGGTCAGTGAAGGATTGGATTTTGCAGATCAATATGGGAGGGCTGTGGTTGTTACTGGATTGCCATTTGCCTTAAGAACAGATCCTAAGGTTCTATTCTTTTTATATTAACTTCCTTGAGACATATACCATATGATCTTGTGGGTAGAATTAAGCCACCAACCTTCAAATGATGTTTAGTATTTTAGTATCAATTGCATACTGTTGATGAAGTCATAGATTACTCAACTTTCCATTGATGTTTGGTAAAGAATAATTGCATGCAGTTTCGGAACTGAGGATATGGTGGTTCATATCATCTCAGACATGACCTTTTTCTCTTTGATGGTTAACGCCAAGCAATATATTTAAATTATGTTTTATTGATCCCTGTCCTCCTGTCTTTACTTCCCCACACCAGAATTGTGATAGTCAACAACCATTGAATTAAAATAAGGCTGTCACTTTACGTAAAAGCTGTTCAGTAACAGAATTTGAGATTTCCATTCATGGCATGCTGTACTTAGTGTACTATAACTTGTGTTTTAATATTATGCGTCATAGACTATTTTTCTGTATTATATTGCAACGGTTTCAAAGAAAAATATGAATATCTACTTGGACACTGTAGTTTGTGCTGAATCAATAACATACAGTAAATGTCTTTATTAGTGACCCATAATTTTCTCCACTTGTAGAAGTTCAAGCTGATACAATAAGCATTGTGATGCAAAGAGCTTTGCTTGGAGAAATAGCAGGAACAATAGAAAATGTATTTATTACCTCTATTTCTGCTATAGACTAGGAAAATCAGAAACAATAATTCAAGGAATCAAAGACAACAATGGCCGAAAGCTTGGAGTAGTGGATTAATTTTGAATGTAACGGATACAAGGTATAGCTTGAGGCTATACTCTCTTTGAGGAAAACTACAGCTACTGTCTACACTAAGAACCAATCTCACAAATCACACGAGAGTCTACTATTAAGAGCTTTGTCATGTACTGCCAGAGTGGCCTTCACAACAGAGCATCAGTTGCCACCCTCCTTAGTGTTTCATTAAAAGCTTTTGTCTGCTTCTTGCTACTAGCTGTTGCTGCTACTGATTTTGTCCCATGATCTTGTCCCTTGGCCCATGCTTGTTTCTTTGTTCGTAGACCCGGATTGGTTGTTGGTGTAGCTTGACCCGATCCATTGCAATTTCATATTATGTGCAACAAATGAGTTTGTACGGACTCCTATGCAAAATTAGTTTGTGAGTGTTGAATGAAGAGAGAAAGATAGAGATGCATGTGATGAAGTGAGAGATAGAAAGAAATGACAACTTAAAAGGAAAGAAGACATTTGTTGCACTTCATGTGTAGAAACCGTTTTTAGTAAATGTTGCACATAATATGAAAGAGGTAGTAATTTGAGAAAATACCCCCTGAAAAGTCTTGCAAGTAGCTATTGGAGAATTTGTACACGCAAAATGAGTTTGAAATAACTCAGTACTGAGAGTCTCTGAGATGTAGTTTATACGAAATTTGTGACGTGGCTTGCACAACCTTTCTACTGAGAGTCTCTGAGACGTAGTTTATACGAAATTTGTGAGGTGGCTTGCACAACCTTTCTACTGCGATTAGAGAGAAGCTGGCTCTATTAAATAAGAGGACCAAAAATCTAACATACCTCTCATTGCTAATACTTCAGTATCTTAATTAAGAATTAGAATGGAAATTTAATTTTGCTTTTGAGTTATGTTGGGCATGTTACACTAAATATATCTCGAATTTTATTTGCATGTGATGCCTAGCGTGTTGGTTCAACAGATTGATTTTCCACTAATCTTCTTTGTTGTTTTGGGTCTGATTCTTTTGGACATAATTGTTGCTTTCTTTTAATTCCATCTGTGATACATAATTGAATAGTTTGGCCTTGAATATTCCAGAATGGACAATCCAAACATATTAGAGGGTAACAAAATTGTGTGGTATTCGATTGTTTATTCTTCCCTTGAAATTTAAGCTACTCCTATTTATTTATATGGTTGGTGACTTTCATTGTTTGTTCTTGTTATTGGGTCTGAAGTTCTTCCCACGATATGTTAACTGTAGGTCCGACTTAAACGTGAATTTTTGGATGAACATGCACGGGATCAAAATACAGGTCATAAGGTATGTGGATGCAGCATATAAGATTGCTTATGAAAAGGCCTTTCTTGCTCTTGCTAACTGAAGATCTTCGATGGCAGCCTCTAACAGGAGAAGCATGGTATGATCAACAAGCTTCTCGAGCTGTAAATCAGGCTGTTGGACGTGTAATCCGTCATCGCCATGATTATGGAGCAATAATATTCTGCGATGAAAGGTTTACTTAGTTGCTAAAAGAATTCTTTCCACTTTTGCCAATCACAGTAAATAGTGAATCTGCTATGTTACCTGAAGGGATGTGACTTAGTGAAAGTTCAATTTCTTTTTTGCATGATAGGTTGCTACACCATTTTTCTGTTATCAATTTCCCAAGTATTAACATCTATTACCCGAGTTTCTTTTATCTGTCTGTCATCACAATTTGCTTGATAAAACCTTTTTTGTTTTCTTTTCAGTGTGGCAATTGGGTATTGTATACAGTCAGGAATACATAGTATGTTTCAGTATAAAACAAAGTCTGTCAACAGTGATCATAGAATATAAAGAAGGCAGCAGAAACCTGAGCTACTTATATATTATTTCCTGTGTCCCACATAATGCCATTCATGCACAATCGGAGGGCTGAGAATTATATTCTTTTGGTGTCCTAAAGATATAATCTTCTACTTAATACCACAAATTAAAGAGAATACCTGCTTTTCATAAAGCAGCACTAGATCCAGCTAGACAACACCTTCTGACAACTTAAACTCACTGAATTGATGAAACTTCAATCTCAAATGTCCCTTGCTCCTCTCCTTTTACATGCACACTCCTGTGATCCAAGGCAACTATATCCTTCTTTTCCTAGCCACTGGAACATCTTTCCTTATGTTCTGAAACTAGCTCCTAACTATGATGAAGTTTGTAGGAGAAAGAACGTTAAGACAAAAATGGAATCTTTCTTTGAGATGAGACCTTTGGAGGAGTCTGCCCTTCCATAGAGCTACAGAAGGGACACTGGGATTCTAGCAACTCTTATACCAAAGGAAGCTTTTCATTTTAGTCATGTAGCTGATTGCACAAAACATCACCTTTTTCAAACCTGTCTTGTAGAGCAACTTTAATCCAAAGTTGCTTCTTCTCCCCATTTATCTTGAATATAAAGATTGTGATGTCTCGAATTCTCAATGCTCATGCTTTTGTATTCCCTAAAATCCATCCGAAATAAATATAGATCTATACCTTAATCAACCAGCCAACAAGTAATTGTAGCAAAGGACAATCTTCTTGCTTGACCACACATTTCCAGATAGTGACATTATTTCATAGCACATCGTTATCTGTGAGCCTCTAAACCCTCTCTTTATAAGTGCTTCATCTTATGTGAGACGACAAACTTCTTTCTGATCAACTATAATTATCTAATTCCTTAATCCCCTTGCGAATTGCAACTGATGGAGGAGTATAAATAATGGAAGTGTACTTTGGCCTTATCTAGTTATATTCGGTAGTAAATTGCGTTCTCGTGCACAATCTTGCACCGGAGAATTAGCTATCAATCGATTCCGGCCCGTTGAACCCATTTTTCATTGCTTTCCTATTTCCTATCCATGGGAACTTACTGTCATATCTGGGTGGTCATGTATCTAGCATTTTAGGTTGGTGAATAGGGACATAAAATAAACTGGAAGAGTAGGTGGATAGTTCTGACTTTTATCCCAAAAGTTTCTTTGAACTTTTCAGTGACTGGTCCTGAATTTTTTGCACATCTAAAGTGGACCAAGAGGAAGAGTAAAACAAGATGGAAAAGATAAAATGCAATGAAGTGAATTAAGGATTATGAATTGTGGACTTGCTAATTATGAATGACACAATCTTGTCAGATTTAGTCATAAGCTTTTCATGCTTATGAGAGCAAAAGAGCACATAATAAGATTTTGGCTTCTCTTTTGAGCAATTTTACTTTGTGCTTGATTGTCTAAGTATGTCTTCGACTATTGTGTAAATTGAGTAGCACTAAATATGTGAAATTTCTGTAAGAAAGTATAACTTGGAAGTCATGTGTTTGTACATTATATACTCTAATTATGCAAAATTGAATTTGATTAGTCAACTAGTGATCAAATTTTTGGCTTAGTTGATGGTTAATTTTTCAATTTCATACAGGTTTGCATCACCACATCGTCAGGCCCAAGTTTCACGTTGGATACAGCCTCATATCCAGGTGCATCTGTGAAGTTATTTTTCAATTTGACCTACAATAGTGAAAGTTTTCATTTTCTAATTCTGGTCTGTCTAAAATTTGCGATTTTATCTTGCAGTGTTATTCCAAATTTGGGGATGTTGTATACTCCTTAACCCGGTTTTTTCGTGCTGGAGCTCATCTTCCTGTAAAGGCTGAGCCAATAGAAGCTGTTTGCAATGGTTAAGTATTTCTGTTGGTGATTTTTTTCATGTAAATTCTGGTTGTGATGATTTATTTATTGTCCTATTCACGAGAAGTTTTAAGCCATCAATGTTGTTTGTACTGCTGTGTCCTACAACTGCAGTTTTTCTCGAGTCACTTAATTTGCAATCAGTTAGTTTGTCACTTGTGCCCTTAGTAGTAGTTTTTGTGTCACGCTCTCTAGTGTTGTCACACAAGATAAGCACGCCGCCCGCCTGCTGGCCGGGCGAATCGAAGTTCACGGCAGCAAGAATGAATCTTTTTTCTTTAGGTTATTTTTATCATGCCTTTTATGCCACTAATAATGATCACCAATCAAAGATCATACTAAATAAAAAGTGTTCATTTTTTTTTTATCTGCGACTAAATTCACGTCTCTGAAGGAAATGTAATTTTGATATATTTTGTTTATAGTACCTAACATGAAGAATTGTCAACAAATTTGCTAGAATAATACTTTGCAAGATACTCCTGCACACTCGGTCACTTGCTGAACTAAAGACATACTGGTGTATTGAGGTTTTTTTGGGGGGAGTTTAAGTTGCAGATTAGCACTTGTTCTGCGTTATTGCAGGGTTATCGCCTTTCCATGGAAGTTGAAGAGTAAAAAGCAGAATTAAAAAAATGACCCAGAGACTTAGGTTGAGAGTACTGCAAGTAGACAACTAGACATTAGGAAGCAAGTAATATAACAGATGGAACCATGGAAGGGAAGGCTGACCCAGAGAGGAAATTTTATATGGGTTGTGTAAGAGAGTTCTCAATGACGTTTCTGTGATTTTTGAATGAGTAATTTATTCATTTTTTACAAAAATATATTTTCATATTAATTAGTCCACTTTACTTATTGCTGTACAGTAGACCATGTACTATCACTGGTTACACCAGGACTATAGGAATAATGGTTGAAGCTTGACAGTTGAAATCTTTCTGCAGGAAAGGCATGCAGTGAAAAGGCCTCTCTATCTAGTGACAATTGTTGTCCAGAAATGAAATTCAAAACTGTGGTAGGTTGCATATTGCAAAATCTGGAACTTTCTGCTTGGAACAGGGACATGCTGTTAATGAATCCTATTCCCACTAACTATTCCACTACATTTTTGGTAGGCTGTGGATGAAGATAGCAGTATAGTGTCATCATCTGCTGGAAACAATGCCGAGAGAGGCAAAAGTGAAAGGCAGCTATATGATTTTCTTCCTGCTAATCGATTGTCCCTTGCACGTCAAAAGCAAATGCAACCGAGTATCTTACTTGGTAATGGAAGCAAACTGCGTCCTTCTGGGACTAATTATAGGCATATGACATCTGAAATAGTTGACTTGACGAGTGATGTTTCATCTAATCGAAATTTAGATGTTGAATCGATTGTTAGTTGCTCTTCTAAGAGAAAGGGAGTTCATGAATTGAAGCCTGACAATACGGAGTATCTAAAGGCTCCTTGGGAGATAACCTCAGGTATCACAGAAGTGAAATTGGAAGGCACTCCGCTAAGAAATGGCTATATGGAAGAAGTAAAATGTCCAATTAGTTTGACTAAGAAATTGAAAAGCAGCATTGCTAATCCTTCAGTAGAGGTTGATGGTAATATGACTGCACAAGCAACATCTTCCAGCCAGGCAAATCAGGGTACCCTTTCTTCATCTTGCCAGAATGATGAAGCTAAGGGACATAATTTTTTAGCTCAGGTAATTGTCTCCGCATTTATTATGAATTCTTCCAGATAATGTCCTATTCATGTATGATGCAAAATTGTCCGGCATTCTGAGCTACTGAAGCAGAGATATGCCTTTCTGCCTGTCTATGATATAATCAGTTGTACTTGTATACATAGTTGCTGGATACGTGGCCCTTTATTATTCACCTTAATAGACAATTATAGGGAAACTTTATTCAGATAAGATCTACCAAGCTCAATTCATGACTGAAAATGTCAGATAAGTTATAAGGGGGTTTCAGTATATATGTGTAAGATGTTGGAGATAAGATTTATCTATCATTAAGATATTTGACTCATTATCAGATGAATTTAGCTGTGTAAAACTATGAGATTTATCTTCCAGTCTTCCATCATAAGTGCTAACTTTTAAGCAGTAAAAGTAAGTAAACTAGTTTCTTTCCTTCACCCACCATCCCAAACGTTTTAGCTCATTTAAATGGAAATTAATCCAGGACTGGAGTTGGAGGTGCTGATTTCCTTTATCTAATCTCAGACTATGACTTCTCCAATTTTATTACGTAGGATAAATTAGAATCCGTGTCAGAGTCTGCATGCTGTAGCCTGAGTGGCTGAGCAACATGAATGAATTAGTGGTATGATAAGTTTCAAGTGATGAACTCTTATGTCGCAACTCTTTGACATGCAATAGTGTATTTTTTTAGGCTTGCATTTTGAAAGTTCGGCAATGAAAAGGATGATTTCCTGTTTGCTTTGTTTATCATGCTTTATTGCAGGCCAAGCTAACCATTGGTAATATCCAGGAATTCTCATGTTTTCTCTACACAACAAATAGGCTCAGAGCTGTTATTAATTATTTGGTTTATGATCTAAGATGGAATAAATGCTCACTGTAAATGCTTTCTCTTGACCTTGCAGGTCCAACAGAAACTTAATGAGTCAGAGTACAAAGATTTTGTCGGTTATTTGAAGGCACTGAAGTCAAAAACTATGAAAATAGGTTCTGTTTTGCAATCTATTGCAAAACTGTTTTCTGGGCAAGAAAGGCTCTCTCTTCTAAAAAGGTAAGCCCGTCCTTATGTTCGGCAGCGTTGGAATCACCTTCCAAGTACCATAACACTCAAAATATCTACTGTGCATGTTCTGCACACACACACAGAGAGCTATTTGCTGCTGATACCTTTCACAAGATATCTACTGTGCACGCACACGTATAAATGTATAATTGTTTCCCACCATTAGGATCAATACAGCAGAAGGAAACCGTTATTCACTCTCATTTTATTATGTTGAAGATTACTTGCTACATGCTCAAACTGTATGCAATAGTCAGCAATACTGATGGTCTTGAATGTTTATCCTCTCCGTTTTGCATTATCTCTGCACCCTAGCATAAATTTCATGTTCAATTGGAATTCAAACCACATAATGACCAACAGCATTTTTAGGATATTTGAGAAATGCTATTGTTTTGCAACAATTATTTTGATCACCAGAGTGATCCCCACCCTTTTTTTAAACTTTTTATTTTTATTTTTTGCTATTATTGATTTACATACCTATGTTATTTTCTATCCTAAATTCCTTACTCTGTATTTCAGTATTGTTGCAATTTAGCAATAAATGTTATGTTTATGTCTGAGTGATTTTTCTGCTGATGTGACAGATTCAAGCAATATATCCCAGAGAAGTATCATACTTTGTATGAGGAATATTGTAACTCAGTTGATGGAACAGATAAACCGTAAATTGTATAAATTTCTGCTTGTTGATAATATAATATTTATAAACTGTTACCATCTTATTTATGTTATACTGGAATGAAGGATTTGGCCAGCGTTGAAGAAAATTATTCCTTCTCTATGTAAATGTGCTATTGCTAAAAACCATACATATCATTAGGGATTGCATAGTCCTCTATTTGAAAGACCATCTGTTGTTGCCCTTCACCTGTTGGGATCTTTACCAGGTCTTTCTTTTTGGTATCATTGATTATGGGCCATGCCAAATTTACGGGGCGAAGATCTGTCTAAACCTGGGTAAATGTCGTGTTGGGTGAGGCGGCTCAAGGCCACCATAGCTCAAAGGCACTTCGGGCTTTAATTATGCCTCGGGACAGAAATTTTAGTCCAAATCCTGCTAGAATAAACTGGGTTCGCTTGATAGTATTTTATTGTTTCAATCTCTCTGGGTAGACTACAAAATAATTCACCTATTCCTCAACAAAGTAACCCTTATAACACTGACCGAGTAAACTCCCATATGACTAGTCACATAAAAAAAGTTGGTGAGAATAGTATGCTCTCAAATAATATATGTAATACAATAAATTATCTTGTTCTCTTACGCTTTTATAACATCACATTTAAAATGTATTTAAAAATCAATTACTTATTACTTGATAACAGGGGCTCTAAAATGAAAACAATCGCATTTTAATTTATTTAAAAATCAATTACTTGTCACATTATAATGGGAGCCCTAAAATGAAAGCTTTACAGATCAAGAAATCCCGTAAACACTACATAGAATGTACAACTCACTAACATAACAAAGATCAATGCCCCAAATCAAAGATTTTTTTGGAATTCGTTACATTTAATTTCACATTTATGATTTTTACCCTGAAACATATTGGTCAATGAGAAAACAAGTACAGTAATATTGCATAACATAAGGAGGAAATAAAGTATAAACTAATGTTACAAGCAAAATAAACATTTTTAGAGATTCCCTAATTAATTTTTTGTTTGTTAATTTTGGACCTCTTGATTGCGTGACCCTTCCGGCTCTCTAACGCTCGAATTTTGACGCAAAACCACAATCAAAACCACAAATGCGCTAAGAATGTACCTATATTGTTTCTTCTCATTCAACCTTAAGTAACAAAATAATAATTCTTCCATGAAATCCCAATCTACCCTTTGTTGGTTGTTAACCTTGGCGTCTAACACTTGTTGCATGGACTTCCTAAAATCTTCATATGGACTTGGTGACACCGTTGGAAGCGCGATACAATCTTCTATTCCTCCTGGGATGGCGGACGTGCCATCCTTAATGTGGGTGTCCCTTTTGGGTGTTAAGGGGGATCCCTCGTCCTCTAAGGAGGACAAGGGCCCTCCCAAACCATTCATCCTCGTCTCCTCAGTTAATGAACTTGAGGAGGAAGAGGTGAAAAAAAAACGTTGGGACCCACAGAGATCACGAGGGGGAGTGAAAAGAGTCTCCCTAATCCCTCGAGATTGCTAATATCTTCTTTTTGGTCAAGTTGATACTCTTGAGAAGTGTTTTCCCCATTTTGCCCTTCATTTGTTGACTCATGACCATCATCAATATGGTTATCAAGACCTTGACCATACAATGACTTGAAATTTTCAATAAGAAAATTATCAATGTCCTCCAAGGTGGCCGCCGTGGCCACCTCCTCATCGTGGTGTTGTTAATCATGATGATTTTTTCGTCGGTCCTTGCCAGTGAACGAGAGGCCCGCCACGATCTTTCTAGTGGTGGAGGAAAGGGAACTATGAGAAAATTGGAGGTGTGGAGTTTGTTTTTTGATCTTTGAGAGGTAATCTTGAAGGGATTTTTGGCGTTTCTTAGACATTTTTTTTTTGTATATTTTGGCTCTCTAATTTACCAATACTTGCTATGATTTTACATGGGGAAGTAGAATTTGATGGCAATATATACAAGGAATTGGATTGCTATTATATTGATTTCTTAAGGAGCTTTCCAAGGTAAAATATGATATTATATTTTCAAAAGAAAAAAAAAAAAATGGTAACATAAGATATTTGTATCAATGCTCTTATGAAATAAACGTTTTTAATGGCTAAATCCACCTGAATATGGAATCAGGAAAGAGTTGTTACCATATATATTCTCAAAGATATGATCCTCTAAGATCTTTTAATTTGTTAGAGTATAAATGCAATATTAAGGAAAGTTACTCCATTGGCTATTTAATGAGTTTGTACTAAATTTGTGAAATATACTAAAGTTGGTATGTTATGTTTGCATTACGTCATTATGGGTAGGAGCTAAAACTAGTAGCATTGAATTAATTTTGGCTCACATAATTGGATTTTATTTTAAGTTTTCAATTGGAGTAATTGGGATTTTTATGTAATTACGTCTATTTGTATTTGAAATTATATTACGATAATGTTCTAAATAAAAAAAAATGGAGTAATAAATTATATTATTATGATTTAGACGAATAGGGTTTCTTTTTATGTATTGATCGATGGATAGTCATTTTTATTAACGAACTAAGATCGTACCTTAAATTAGAATAAAATAATAATATATTAAGTATGTTATAACTTACTTAAGGCAATATATACGCATAAAGTGACAAATAATCTGATGTAATGTTACTTCATTTCGCGATTCAACGAGCCAATATGGATAAACCATTTATAACTTTCGATTCACCACCAAGTATGAAAAGAAAATTTACGAAATTAAAAGTGATCCATCATTAAAGAAGCCATATTTATATGTCTTCTTAGTCTACGTGCGGTTCTTTTCGATTGGAGCTAGCCTTATCAATTCATCTTTTGTCATTCAGATCAATTTTTGGAAATTCATTGGATTGTAAAGTTGCTTCACACTACCAACTCAGACTTTGATCAACTTTCATATATATTTTGTTTTTAATTAAGTCAAAGGTAACCAAGGAATGGAAAGAATAATACCAGGGAATTTTTAAAAGTCAAAATAGGGAGAAATTTTAAAAATGAAAGGAATACCTTTAATTTACTACTTCGTATTAATTTTTTCTTATATTTGATGATTACTTAAGCCTTTTTTTTTTGGGTGGTACATATACTACATACTAATACATATATATGACAACTTATTTTTCAAGGTTTGGAAAATTAACATTGGTATAGTAGTCATAAAAATGATTTAGTATTTTCTCAAAAAAAAAATAAAAAAAATAAAAATGATTTAGTACACACTCTTTTTTTTTTTTGAAAGAAAATTTAGTACACACTTGATATAAACATAGATTGAATTCAAGATCATTAAAAATTTGCACTCAAATTATGCAAATAAGATTTAAGTACATAAAAGTCAATGGTAAAGCTCACACCTTTCATTCATCCATGACATCAAAATTCAATTCTCGTTTCCCCAACTTAATGGTTTGATAGAATTCTTGTTATCTGTGACTAAGTTTTCATATCTTAAAATTTTCCTAAAATTAAAAATTGTTGCTCAACAAAAAGTCAAATCCCTCTGTCCCCCTTCTAATCCTATATTACATCATCTATTTTTTTTATGTACTAATTTTTTTGATAAATATAGCTACATCAATAACATCATCTAGTATCATCATGTTTTATATAACAAGGCAAGAAAACCACCAAAGATCGTTAAGTTTGGCATCCTTATATCAGCATCCTTGGATGCTTGTTGTTTTTCATGCCTCATGTATTAATCCATCATCAACTCGCCACCATTCATCATGCTACTTACTCCTTACCATATTATTCTTGATCCCCATCCATGCAACACATTTATATTACACGCACCAACTTTGATCGTGTTCACTTATATTAATAACTATATACTAAAAGATACATCAATAATGACACGTGTTATTTTCTGGTGTGTCCAAAAAAAAAAAAAACACTATTTAGGAAATAAATTTTATATATAAATAGAAGATTAAAAAGATTTAATGTATCCTTCCACTATATATATTGATACCATAAGCTAAAGTTAAAAAACATGAAAATCAAATTCTTAACATAATTTGTGAAATACATAGTGCTATATACTACTCTTACCATTTTTACAACAAGGATTATTTTTTTTTAAAAATATTTTTGTATTTAATTATGTTTGAAAAGCTTGCTAGGAAAGATATGAATTTTTTTCTAAGCCAGTTGATTATTGAGAAGAAAAATAAATATCGCGTAAGAGGAAATGGATTAATAGTGTGTAAAAAGAAAATTAGATACATAGTTGTAAGATATTCATTTAGTTAAAAGAAGAAATGATATAAATTAGTTAGTGAAATATATATAAATATACATATATGTGTATTTTAAATTATCTATTTTGCTAATAATAGACTCTTTCATAATTAATTCATTTTACAAAGTAGTAACTTAAATAATTTTTTTTTTATAATTAAATATAGTGTTAATAATTATAGAGTAGTTATTGAAAATTACCGTGCATGGCACGGAATTTAACCTAGTATATATATATATATATATATATATATATATATATATATATATATATATATATGACAATTTAGTATTTTCACGCATAGACTAAAATTATTTTGACTCGTTGAGACGAATATGTATTGATTCGTATTAATTTTTACGGACTCCTAATTAAAAAATAAATTTAGTGAATATAATTATTGTATGTTGAAGCTGTAGATCTTAAATCATTATTCAATGGAATAATTTACAATTTAAAAATGGATGCAACTATGGTTGTCATACAAAATATATCAATTAAGGAAAATTCCAAGAAAATTTCAACTAAATATAATAAGTTTTACGAAATATGTTTTACTTTTTCCGTTCTATTAATATTACACCTCCCCGCCCTAGTGGCTCATATGAACCAAAAAAAAAAAAATATTACACCACTTGCTTTTTAAGGAAGTTTCACAAATATTGCATTATACCCATTTTGAAAAAAATATCTCTGTTCACACTACAAAAATTAATCTATTAATGTATTTTTTCAACTTGACTTGATAGTATAGTAGATATTTATTTGTTTGGAATTGGCCTATTTCGAAAAGGTCTAGCCATTTTTGATAGTATAGTGCCTCTGCTTGAATAGTGCATTTATCTACTTAAGTTGTTGCCTTGTTGGCCTACTAGTCTTGGCCCAATTTAAACCATCGTAGGCCAGCTTTTTTCTACAGCCTTGTGGCCTACAAAATGATCCCTAACTCTTCCATGTGCAAACTAATGATTAACTCTTTTTTTCGAGAAAAAAAATCATGATAAACTCTTTGTTAGGATTGATGGAAAAGAAGGGATGGAAAATAAAGTGATGGAGTCTTTTATTTGTATAATAAAAGCGGAATTAAACTCTTTGTTTGGATTGATGGAAAAGAAGAAAAGGGAAATGAAGTGATGGAGTCTTTCATTTGAATAACAAAAGCAGAAGGGAAGGAATTGAAGGGGAGAGAAATAAAGAGATTAAATGATAAGAAATTAATCTCTCTTAATGGAGAGATTTGAAAGGAAAATTTTTCATTCTTCCCTTCCCTCTTCTCCCCTTTCCTTTCTACCCCTTTCCTCTCCACCCCTTTTTGTCCTTGTCAGTTTTCTATCCAAACACACTGTTTTTTTTTTGGTGCTCTATATTTCAAACACACTGCAACTATAAATCAATTAGCTTTGCAGAAAAATATAAAAGGTGGCCCTAGTCACGGTTCAAGCCAACATGTCATCATATCATGTCGGACTTGTGTGTTTAAAAATTTCACTTATTTTAGAGTGTTTGTCGTTTTGTATGACAAAATATATACCATGGCCCAATGCTATTTTCGTGTTGGGCCGTGCTGTACCATGGCCCAGCCTGACCAATGTCACCTTTAAAGACTGTAATGTTCAATTCCGTTAGAGTAGATAACACGATTCAAACACAAAATAAGTACTCTAGATTTTATTTTTTGTCTAATGACACGAGTTTAACAAATAAGTCGGGTTTTTATGTTACCAAAGACACATTATTTCAATCTTCAAAAAAATTTAAGATGATATTTTATCTTCTTGTACTTCATTTAATTCTATCGCTTGGTGCCATGTTAAACGGGACGGTAATGTTGTAGCTCATAATTTAGCTCGTTTAACGCCCTTTGGTGTAGAACAAGTGTGGTAGAACCATTACCCTTATGAGATTTCTTCCTATGTTTTGATGGATAAATTATCAATATAAATTATCAATATAAAAACGAAAGAATGAAAGATCATTGACCATTATGTCCTAACTACTAAGCTGGCCACCCAAGATTCTTACAACAATTTTAATTTGGTAAAAAAAATTTTATGGAAGAAAACGGAACTGGCAAACATGATCTATGTGATCATCCCCTTCAACCCAACGGTAAACCCTTCATCCTTCTTCTTCATTAATTTTCAATATTTCATTAAAGCTGTAATTTCACTCTTTAAATTTTCAATCTTTTTGGTTTTTTTAGCTACTTATATGTGCTTCGTATATTGTTTTTAATTCATCTAATCGGACCATTTTCTGGGTTTCTGATATTGAGCTTGTTAATAAACTTTGTTTTGAAAAATAGTTTCAGAATTACTTTGTCTTTATGAAATTTTGGGTGTTTGACTGCTTGCAGAAATGATAATGTTTAGGATTCTAACATCAATTAGTTTAATTTCCTTTGAATTATAGCTCCTGTTTAAACAATTCTGTACATAATTAATTTTTTATTTTATTTTTCTGGATGGAATTTTTGTGTATTGGAATACCTTTTTTTTCCCCCCACCATTTTTGCCAATTTCGCATTGAAGAATTGAGAGTCTTAGAAAGTGCAAGAGCAATGAAATATTTTGGTAATGCTTGGGATCATTAAATCTAAAAATAACATAAAATGGGAAATCTTGAATGGTGTTTAATTTACTTTATACATTGATTTGGATGGTAATGCATGGTAAAGCATACAATGTTTCTAAGGGTATACTTGACTGAACTTCTAGAAGTAGATGGAATTCGACAACTATCACCGCTTGTTCTGTGTAATTTCAATTGATAGATGTGGGAATTGATCAATACAGATACATGATCATGTTGCTTTCATAGTTGCTCTACACTAAGAGTTCGAACAAAAGATTAGTCGAATAGAGAGGCTAAGATTGCCTGCATTGGAGATTGTAGAGTTTTCATAGACTGTAGAACAACAAAAGTTTACAAGATCATGTTAAGCTGACTTCTTGCTCGAGTTGTTAAACCCTTTCTGTCCTTATGGCTTATACTCTATGTATGCTCGAGTTAAGTCGGCCTCATCTGCAGACTATAGATTGTTATGCTTGCCTCAGCTTTAATTTGTTGAGATCTGAGAATCTGAGATAATACCTGAGACTTGTATTATATGTGATTATTTGGCTTTTGGAGAGCTTGCTTTTGCCTGTGGTTTACTCATCTTCCAATTAGCTGGCTTTGGCCTTCGACACTTTTCAATGATCTAGCTTCAACTAGTAAATATACTTATCAACTTCCTCTCATGTACATTTGCACTCTGCCTTGAATTGCACATTTAAGCATGCCTGAATCTCAGTAGTTGTACGTGGTAAGACGTACTTGGTTAAGTACATCAATAGCTTTCTCCATGCTGAATCTGAATGCAGCATGTGCATGACCTTTATAGGGTTGGTTGAGTAAGAATGAAACTAAGACTTTTTTCTTTTCACCATAATCCCCCTAATCTGAATTTAGGGTGCGTTTTATTCACGTAATTAATCTGAACTTACCCAAACTAGTTTAAACTTATTACTTTATTATAACTTATTTTAGTCATAGATTGAACTTTGGTAGCCCTTATTAATGCTTATTAGATCTTAGATGAACTTGTTTTTCTTGAACTTATAATATCGATCTTAACTTATCTAAACTTATTAACGCTTATATAAACTTAACTTTCTTGAAATAAATGGAAATAAGGTGAGCTGAATAGTGCAAATCATTTGAATTTATTTTTAGCTCTGAAAACACATTAGCACTTATATGAACCTTACAGGCCTGAACTTGTTGTCACTAGCTTGTCTGAACTAAAGTTCTCAAGGTGAATACAGTAAGGCTAGTTATGAACAGGGTAAAGAAAGTTGTGAAGTACTAAAAGTGCGAATGAATGACCAATACTTTTACTTCATTTCGGACGTCAAAATCTATGTTGTGGCTGCTATATATGCATGTACATTGATCGTATTCTGTACAAAAATGCTGTAAAGAAAATAATATCTTCATCTTTATTTTTCAACTTTTAACTTGCATCTTTCTGCTGTTTTATTTTGCTTTTTGCTCAATTCCTTGGCGTTAAACAAAGAATGCTGAAGATTATCAATTTCAGTCATTTGAGCATATCTTCTAAAATAGCTCCTTATTTCCTGTTTCAATTTATCTGTAAATGTAGTTACATACTATGAATCAAATAAATTGATGACACTCATGGTTTAGGCCTGACGAAAGACAATACAATTGGGGATGCTTTGAGGCGAGAATCTTTGAATATGGAACAGGAATTACGAGTTGCTTCCATTGTTGAAGGCAGGCTCCCTGGTAAGGACAAAGATTCAAGACCAAAACAAGGCCCCCAGCGGCCCCTTTTGTTTAGTGCAAAGGAACTAAGTTCCTGCATCATAGCCTCAGAAAGTACCCGTATCATCTGTTCTGTTTCAATAGCTCTATTAGTGGTTCTATCTTTCATTGATTATCCTTTACTTGGAGTCAACATTGTAAACTCAAAAAGCATCATTGCTTTAAGGCCGCTATACTTGCTGTTAGTGACAGAAATCACTGTCATAATTGCATACCTTACTTTCAAAAGACGAAGATATGAAGCCTCTGAAGAAGATGCAGGGGTTTCGAAGGGAGGTGGAGTTAATTGGGAAAGAGCAGAGACGTTGTTGGAGCGAGGACTAGTGGCTCACCAGACTATCCGTGCTGTATTTATTGATTTCAGTGTTTATGTGGTAATTGTGATCTGCATCCTCTCCCTGGCAACTCTAATTTAGTCTCGCAATCCATTTTGTAAAATTATTTGTATAGTGTGATTGTAACATTGTAACACTAACATTTGTTGGTCTTCATTACTTATGGCCTTTGTAAATAGCCTTTGGACACACACGAGGCTCGATCTTTACTTGAGTTCTGTATGCCTGTAAATCTACCTGATTTATTTGAGAAGAGCCGGTTTCCCCCTGTTTGTAATTCATCACCTAATTATACTGTGATTTGAATTAGTGTGTGTGAAAGCTCTAAAGAAGAGTCTGCAAATCAGCATACTTCTGTTCAGTTGAATCGAAATTTATGCCACTTATTATTGCTGTTCTTTACAAAAAAAATTGCCTGCTTGATTTCCTTCATGGGTTCACAGTTAGAGTAGAGTACAATTGAAAGCTTGAAGCCTCATCAGCCACCAAGCAATCTCACCGCCATGGCGAATATTCATGAGTCCATTTCTTTGAGGGGTTGAAGACGACTTAGTTACATATCTAACATGTTATTTGAATTGTATGTAATTTGGATGGTGGAATAATTTTGGTTTCATGAAGTGATGATTGAAATATGCTATTTAATCTATTAGTGTAATTTATATAAACATTTGTAAACAATTTTACTTCCAAAATACTCCATTCCCTCCAAAAAAATGTACTCCGTTTTACTTTTATTAAAAGAAACCATTATTTTATATACTCAAGCCTATATTATAGGTAAAAGGTAAGATTACGTACTCCCTCATTTTTCTTTTGTCGGTCCATTTAAAATCTTGTAGGGAAAAAAAAAATACGAGTACTATCTTTCGAGTTTGGACTAATTTTCATACGCGAGAAAAGTGTGGAATTATATATAGCCATTCTTATTACCCTGGTTGTTCTTGCTTCATCATAACGTGTTTAGTTAGGCTCTGTTCACTTCATCTTAAAAAAAATAAATATTAAGAAAATAATTTCAGTTCAGTAATGAAGGTTCAATGGGCACTCAAGAGGGGGGGGGGGTGAATTGAGTGTTAAGTAATCGTTGGCTAATTTTGCTTCTTTTCGGATTATGTGTGAGGAACCAGTTGTGCTGGTTCCCGTACGCAGCGGAATATAAATAAGCAATAAAGAAGACAACAAATTTAACGAAACAAAGCAATAAAGAACACAACAAATTTAACGAGGTTCAGCCAACTCAGGCCTACGTCCTCCTATCCTAAGTTCTTTATTAATCTACTCCGAAAAACAAAGACAAAGAACACTCTGCTGTTTCCCTACTCCGGGAACCAGCAAACCCCACACTCTACTCCGAGTGTGCTCTTGACTTACACTCGTAAGCCCAATGTGTTTGAACTCACAAACACTCACCCAGCCTTTAACCCCTTTGTTAAAGACTCAATACAAGAATCAAGAACTCCCCTTTGATCTCACTTCTACGAAGCTAATTAAGAGAAAATATTTAAGTACTAGAATGCTCTTGTATATGACTTGATGAATGGGATTAGTGCTTAAGTATATGCTCTCAAATAATTGCTCTTTTAATTTCTGGAGAGGCACACGAAATATGTGAAATAAGATGAGTTTATATAAGCTTAGATTCCTAAAACCTAGTTTCCTTAAATCACACAATCTTAGAGAATAAGATATAATGTAATTTTAGGAAAGTTTTTATCTTATTTGATTTAATCACAAAGATAGAATCAATTAAGATAAATACTCCTAGTTTTTAGGTAACCAAGAATATTTCATCTTATTTCCAGCTGCACAAAATATTTTCAAAATAATCTTTTCGAAAAAATCTTTTTGTAAAATCTTTTTCCAAAACGGCAGCTCGAATACAGTGAACCTGGTTCCCCGACCTGGTTCCCTGAATTGAAACATGTTATGAAACCTGTTCCAACTTTGTACCAGATTTCATATCATACTTCAATATATTTTTAAGCACTTATATAACCCAAACATGCAAGCATACTACGGAGCATATTACATGAAAACCTAGATAACATATTAAAGCATAAATCGTCTTTTCTTCATGTAATCTTCAAGACTTGAATCTTCCTTGAATACTTCTATTATGAGCAAACAATCTTTCTTCGAAATATCTTCGAAAGGCTTCTATGCTCCAAGTCTTGGAATCAACTCAACTACTGCACATGTAACATGGTTAATGCACAATAAAGAGTATGTGACTGCTTTACCACGTAGCAACCATGGAAACAGTACATACTGGTTCCCTACCAGTACATAACACTTTTATCATATAACTGTTCCCTGTATAAAGACAAGTTAGTTCAATAAGAAAACTCATGTAAGTAATAACTTGTCTGGGGAAACAGTGTTCTATGTTAGCTGGTTCCCCAACTGTATCGAACACTTTCAAGGACCTGTTTCCCTTAGCTGTTTGTCATCATTCAAAACTATCAATCAAAACCTAAGGGACTCAACAAATTCCCCCTTTTTGATGATGACAAACTTTTGAAGTTCCTGAACCTGTGGACATGCTCAAAAAGAAAAACCGTCAAAAACTTCAAGGACTCAAAACTCTTTGGAACAAGTCAGTTAGGCCAACTGGTTCCCTAAACAGAAAATAGAAAATACGAAATAAAAAGACTCAAACTGACTCAATCTAAACTAGCTAAACCTTAGGCTTCAACTTCAGACTACTTCCCCCTTTTGGCATCATTAAAAAGTATCCACAAGTAAAAGCAATGTGCACAAGTTAATGTGCTTATCCATACAATGGCATCAACCACCATTCAAGCATTATGCTGCAAAAAGAGATTAGTCAAACAGTTCATACCATAGCAGAGTTAGTAGTTCATACAAGCCAACAAAGTTCAACCAAAGAAGCCCAAATCCATCCAAAAAGAAAGTTCATGGAATGGAGAGAAGTAGACAGACCAACAAAATCAGTTATTTAAGAATAAACATGAGGATGAGGAAAACAAGAACAGAAACAGCATCACTCCTCATCATCATTCTCGTTCCCTTCCTCCTCCTCGAACTTTGCAACATCTTCTGTATTATCATCTGATTCCTCTTCATCCTTGTCACCATGCTCTGCTTAAACCAAAATCATTATATTACTAAGCATATTCTTGTGATTCCCCAATCTGTTTCAAAACCACTTCCTGACCTGCTGGTTCCTCTATTTTTTTTTTTTTTTTTTTTTTTTTTTTTTTTTTTTTTTTTTTTTTTTAAAGAAAGCATGAGAGATATGTACTGATTCAGAATGTTCTCCTTGTTGCATAACGAGTGCAAAACTGTTCTCCTTGTTGCATAACGAGTGCAAAACTAGCATCACATCAATCAAGCAAGGAGGTTCTTGCTGGTACCCTTTTTCTCTTGGTTCCTGGAACAGCGTCAATGGACTGTTCCTCCTGCACCTTCTCAGTGAACTTCTTTAATTGAGTTACTCTACTTCGTACCATGGTCTTAGCAATGGGTGTTTCCTCATAATAACCAACAATCTCTATTTCATCCTCTTCACTCTGAATTTTCTGAATTTCCTCCAACTTCGGGCTTAAGGACACTTATGCTTCCATCTGATGTTCCCCCTGAGACTGAGCTGGTTCCTTGAGTGAACAGTAACCAAATGAACAATGATGAATTTAAAGCATACGAGAGAGAGAGAGAGAATTTCGAGTGATGATGATTGATGATCTGCACAAAGGGTTAGTGTATATTTTTAACAATGAAGCACAAAGAGAGAAGAAGGAAAGAAAAGAGTTAGTTGAGCCAATAAAAAGCAACTGTAAAGGATATTTTTAAATTGAAATCAAAAATTTGGTAATTATCTTTTACCATAATTATCTCAACCAACTATAAATAAGGCATATGATATGTTTGCCTTTTATATGGGATTAAATAACTGAAATAAGATAAATTCCTTCCAAAAGGAAATATCTTATAGTAATCTTCCGAAAATAAAAGATATTATCGGATGACATATCAGAGCTGGTCTGCTGTTTCCCTTTGCTGGTACCTGTATAGAACCATGTCACGCTGTTTCTGGCAATTCAGCCTGATTTCACCTGTTTCTTACAACAATGATTCTCAATCCTTTTGAGATTTTGAACCATCTACACAACACTTGAAAGATATCAACATAAGTATGTACACACACTATACAAGAGAATACCATTCTAACCAATCATTGAAGGAAGTAATTGAAGCCAATACCTAAAATCTAACTAGACCTAAAAGGACTCTTAACCTACAAAAAGACTCTCTACACAAAGGCTTTGTGAAGATATCAGCAATTTGATCTTCACTTTTACAAAACAACATCTCCACCAATCCTTTTTCCACATTGTCTCTTAAAAAATGGTGTCTTATTTCAATGTGTTTTGTCTTGGAGTGTTGCACAGGATTCTTTGAAATATTGATTGCACTAGTGTTATCACAAAAAATAGGAACACTTTTATAAATAACACCAAAATCTTTCAGCTGGTTCCTTATCCACAGTAGCTGGGAACAGCATGAAGCTGCAGCTATATATTCAGACTCTGCTGTGGATAGGGCCACTGAATTTTGCTTTTTAGAACCCCATGAAATTAGACAAGAGCCAAGAAAGTGTGCCATACCTGATGTGCTCTTTCTATCAACTAAGAAACCAGCATAATCTGCATCTGTGTATCCAATAAGATCAATGGTACTGCCTTTGGGGTACCACAATCCCAGATTTGCTGTTCCTACAAGATACCTAAGTATCCTTCTAACAGCCTTCAAGTGAGATTCCTTTGGATTGCTTTGAAACCTAGCACACAAACCAACAGAAAACACAATGTCAGGTCTACTAGCTGTTAGGTAAAGTAGAGAACCTATCATTCCTCTATAAAGAGAAGCTTCAACATCTTTTCCCTTAAGATCAGCATCTAATTTTGTAGATGGGGGAACAGGTGTATCATAAGCTTTGCTGTTCTCCATGCCGAATTTTTTCAGCAACTCTTTTAAGTACTTTTGTTGATGGATCATTATTCCATCATCCATTTGCTTAATCTGCAGCCCTAGGAAGAATCCTAGTTCTCCCATCATGCTCATTTCAAATTCACTCTGCATAAGATTAGCAAATTCATCACATAAAACCTGATTAGTAGCACCAAATAAAATATCATCAACATAAATTTGTACTACAATCAAGTGTTTCCCCTGGTTCTTATGAACAAGGTCTTGTCTACTGTTCCCCTCTTGTAATCATTTGCCATCAAGAAATTGGACAATCTTTCATACCAAGCCCTCGGAGCTTGTTTCAACCCATATAATGCTTTGTCCAACTTGTACACATGTTGGGGGAAAGGTGCATCTTCAAAACCAGGTGGCTGCTCCACATATACTTCTTCCTTTAAATATCCATTGAGGAAGGCAGTCTTTACATCCATCTGAAACAGCTTAAAATTCATGTGAGCAGCATAAGCAATTAAAATCCTAATAGCCTCTAGCCTAGCTACTGGTGCAAACGTCTCATCATAGTCAATTCCTTCTTGTTGATTGTACCCTTGCACCACTAGCCTTGCTTTGTTTCTGACTATAGTACCAAGGTCATCTAACTTGTTTCTAAAGACCCATCTAGTGCCAATGACTGATCTTTCCTTGGGACGGGGAACCAGGTGCCAAACCTGGTTCCTCTGAAACTGATTTAACTCATCTTGCATAGCTAGTACCCAATCAGGATCAGTCAATGCCATTTTATAGTCAGTAGGCTCTACATTAGACAAGAAAGAATAGAAAGCACAAAAGTTTTGAAAAACATTTGTTCTCGTTTGAATCCCCTTATTTATATCACTAATTATTTGATCAGTGGGATGAGAAGATTGATATCTATAACTTTTAAAATTAAGACTGTTTTGTGCTTTCTCATTAAGTTGGGAACCAGCATGTTCATGGATCTCTCCTTCTTCTGAGGAGCCAGGAGGATTCACATTCATGCTGTTTCCTCTATCATTACTTACCTCAGGTTCAGGGGTGGTACCTTCTTCTGTTCCCCTGAACTCATTACCTGTCTATTATTTGAGGAACCATCAGGACTTGGTTCCCCTTCAGAGTCCTCATTATCTTCATTTTCTTCTCTAGGCACTTCATCATTATCATCTGGTGGAGTATTTGGTAGGCCTAGATCTGCTTGCACTTCATCCGTGGGACCAGTATACTGGTTCCCCGTGAAATCCATCAATCCAATCACTTCATCAGGTTGTACCTGCGCAATCTCAGAAGACATGTTAAATTCATCAAAAATGACATGGACACTCTCCTCAACACGAAGAGTCCTTTTATTAAAGACTCTATATGCTTTGCTGTGAGAAGAGTATCCAAGGAAGATTCCCTCATCACTTCTAGGATCAAATTTATCAAGCTGGTCCTTCCCATTATTATGCACATAACATTTACATCCAAAAATGCGAAAATATGTAATGTTGGGCTTTCGACCTTTAAGAAGTTCATAGGGAGTCTTATTTAACTTTGGTCTAATGAGACCTCTATTCAATATATAGCAAGCAGTGTCAACAGCTTCTCCCCAAAAACTCTTTGGGAGACCACTCTCAATGAGCATCGTCCTCGCCATCTCCTCAAGAGTTCTATTCTTCCTTTCTACAACACCATTTTGTTGAGGTGTTCTAGGGGCTGAGAAGTTGTGATTAACTCCATGTTCCCTACAATAATCAATAAAGTTAGCATTATCAAATTCAGTACCATGGTCTGATCTTACCGAGACCAGCTTGTGGGTGAGCTGGTTCTCCACTTGTTTCACCAATGTTACCCATTCTTCAAACGTTTCATCCTTTGTGTGTAACATCATTACCCAAGTGTACCTAGAATAATCATCAACCATAACACAGACATATCTATGACCTCTTCGACTTTGTACTCTCATGGGACCACACAAATCAATGTGTACAAGTTCGAAGGGTCTGCTGGTACTCAAAACAGTTTTAGGCTTAAAAGAGATTTTGACCTGTTTCCCCCTTACACATTCAGAACAAACTTTATCAGCTTCATACTTAATGTTAGGAAGGCCTACAACTAAGTCACGTGTTTTAAGTTTGTTTAGAAGTGTTAGGCTAGCATGTCCAAACCTCTTATGCCAAATCCATTGATTATTGTCAGAAACAGCTTTCAAACAGATGGACTTGTCTTGAGGGATTTTATCTAAGAAGGTGATGTAAACATCATGCTTCCTGGTTCCCTCACATACAAGTTCTCCTGTTTGTGAGTTAACTATGTGACATAGGTTGGCTTGAAACTCAACTATATTACCTTTGTCACATAATTGAGAAATACTCAAGAGATTATGTTGCAAGCCTTCAACATAATAAACATCATCTATTGCGTTAGAAAGTGTCTTACCAACCTTACCTAAACCAGTGATGGTTCCTTGTTGTTATCCCCAAAGGTGACACTTCCTCCATCAAAGGCCACTAGTGAAAGGAATTGATCTTTATCCCCGGACATGTGTCTTGAGCAACCACTGTCCAAATACCAATAGGTGTCTCCCTTCACTCTAGCCTGCAAGAGCAAATCAAACATTAGTTTTAGGAACCCAAACATACTTGGGTCCCTTTTCAACAACATTAACATCTTGTTGATCCTTTCTTCTCCACACATATTTTACACCCTTGCTGTTCTTATTAGCACTAATTTTCTTAGCTGGACATTCATGTATCTTATGTCCATTTTTACCACAATGAAAACACACATGCATTTCTTTAGTCATGACATACTTGCCTCGTTGATATTCTTTGATCCAGGTGGTTTCTCTGGGAGACCAGTTAGTCCTGGTTCTCTGTCTAGTATAACCAAGACAACTTTTCCTCTGTTTCCTCTTGATGAAGTCAGGTAATTTAAGGATTCTTGAGCATTCAATAATTTGTCCACATGTCTATGACTATCATTAAGTTCTTTTTCTCTGGTTTCAAGTGTTTTAGTTAACAATTCGTTTTTCTCTTTAAGAAAATCAAAGTTACTTTTTAAAGCTTCGAATTGTAGATTAAGCTTTGAAACCATAGAGTCAATAGACATGTCAACAACCACTGGTTGCTTGTCCTTTTTCAGTTGATTGATTTCCGCATGCAAATCACAAATATTACTTTCATACTTATCAATCGTATTACTGACATCTACACTGGTACCTGTAGGGGAAACAGTGAACTGTGCAGCTTTAAGTGAAGCAATTTCCTTGTGAGAGTTTTCCAGGTTGTAAGCCAATGTTTCAAAGGCCTTCAACAAGGAAGTTCTAGTACACGAATTTGCTTTACTTATAGCTACTGAAAAATCAAGAGTATCACTAGTGGTGATAAGTCTCTAGGGAACCAGGAGGTCAGATCCTCTTCACCATCAATTGGTTCAAACGATCTTTCCTTTTCTAGTTCCACTTTACACTTGTCCAATTCAACCTCTAGTTCTGCTACTTGATTTTTTAGTTCATAACAGACTCCTTCTAGATGATCACAACTAGCAATAGCAATATTACATTCACCACGTTTTTCTTTAATTCTCTTTTGCAAGTTATGTATGTTTCACTTAGTTTATAGCATTCATCTAGTAAGGAATCAATACAAGCAAGCATATTTTCTCTATCATATTCATGCATATCTTCTCTAATTTGCTCTAAGCTTACCTTGCGTTCATGTAGTACATCCTTCTTTGCCATAAAGCATTTGTTGAATGTACTGGTTCCCCCTCTGGTTCCTGGACCAGTGCTGTTTTCCTTGATGTTTGTAAAGGCAGTTAGGCAAACATCTGAGTTGGATGATCCTTCTTCTTCATCTGACCCTGAGTCAGAGTCTCCCACATGGAAGCTATCATGGCATTCTTGTATGCTTGTTTATCTCGGATTTAGACTGTTTGTCATTCCACTTAGGACAATCTCGAATAAGATGTCCTTTTTCTCCACACTTGAAACATCCTGTAGAAGAAGAATTAGAGTTAGATTTTTTATAGTTTTTTAAAATGCTTACCTTTGAAATTCTTTCTTTGATCTCGAAGAGATCTCTCAAATCTTTTTGCAATCATGCTAATTTCATCTTCATCATCTTCTACTGTTCCCTTAAGCGCCATGCCTCTTGCTGGTTCCTTCTCAACTTAGAGTCAATCAGCATCTCATGAGTCATAAGGGAACCAATCAGCTGTTCCAGAGACAAGGTAGACAGATCCTTTGCTTCATATACTGCTGTTACCTTGGCTGTCCATGCATCTGTTAAAACTACGCAATAATTTTCTCACAAGATCCTCGTCAGATAAATTTTTACCAAGAGATCTAAGATCATTTACAATAGTCATAAACCTACGAAAGCAGTCATTGATTTTTTCATTTTTATTCATGGCAAACAATTCATATTTAGACATGATTAAATCAATTTTAGACCGTTTTACCTCACTGGTTCCTCAAACGCAAGTTCAAGGGTGTCCATATCTCCTTAGCACTACTACAGCCAGAGATACGATTTGTTTCGGTCTCACCTATTGCTTGTTGTAGTATTGACATTGCCTTAGCATTCTTTTCCAGCAACTTGTAATCAGCAATGACCAATTCGCTATCCTTCTTGGGAACCTGGTTCCC